>NC_088379.1:112732500-114052500 GCF_037993035.2 Macaca fascicularis
GGGCCAAGACTCTGTACAGGATTTTCATTTGTTGCTGGATTCTTGCCTTTGCTTTCACAGGGGTGAATGTTAGCAGAGTACTTTTTGATGTTGTAGTCTGATCTGAGATCCAGTGCATGGCATGGAAGAGTAACAGCTGCTAGAAGAGCTCTTAGTAATGTGGCTCTTGTATTTCCTTGCATTTGCAGGCATGCTTCTTAGTGGTTGGGAAAGAGATGAGTTTCTCACCAGGTCTACTTCTGGGCCTTGGGGTATTCCCCCATCACTCGTATTACACATGCATTTCTTTGTTTAGGTGTTCCAGGCCACAAGGGCTCCCTCTGGTAGAGGCTACAGCAGGGAGATAAGCCATACCCTTTTTGAACTGGTCCTGCAGAAGGAGGTATGCCCCATTCCCACACAGGTACACAAAACTGTGTGTCTCATTTTTCTCAGTGTTCTGAGGGTGGGGGCTCCTTCCCAAATTCAGTGCCAGCCATAGATTTAGGCTCAGCACTCTCAAGCTGTGCACCACATCCCTTGGGCACTGGGACTGGCCTGCATTTTGAGTTGGCCTCCAGCTTCACTGGGGGATCTGAAGTGCCCCCAGGATGTTGGGAAAGTACTCAGGTGGAGCAAAGCACCGAGACTGGGCAGCAGAAGCTGTGCTGTGAACATGCTACTGCAGGGCAGCCAGGAAGGGGCCCTCAGAGGTTCAGGTGGGCCCTCCAGAACAGACATGCCCTAGTCTTGCAGGGAAGCTGGCTCCGCCTTCTCCTGGCCCAACAGTCAGCTGGGGCTAATGCTTCTCAGAGGGAGATGGAGAACCCTGGGGATGGGCACCTGTAACCACACTTACTTGAGCTTCTCTGAGCACAAAAGCTCATGGGCTCCATGCCAGCTGAAACCCTGTCTCTCCCTACTCTCTGGGAAGATCCCTCTGCCTGCTCAAATGTCTGTGGGAGATGTAAGATGCCCTATAGATAGTATCCCAGAGATCCATGGCAAGAGCAGGTTCATCCTCAGTAGTTCATCCACCTTTTTTCCTGGAGCCACTTGGGGCTGGGATCTAGCCCTAGCATTTGGGCACCCTGTGCAAGGTTCCCAGATTCCTCCCTCTTCAACTTGGGAGTCCTATATTACCTCTCCATCCACTCTCAGTGTTTTCTGTCAAAAGATCTGCTCAAATTATGTCTTTTAACTCCATATTTGGTCTCTCTCAGTGGGAGGGGTGCTTCCTGGCTGCATCTAGTTGGCCATCTTGTTCTCCCTCCCTTATTCATTCTTGCTGATGAAGAATTAACTTCTGCTCACTCTTTGCAGCACTGTAGGATTGAGGACTCTAGACCACAAAGGGCAACAGCTTGACTTAAATTTATGTAGCAAAACACGGACATGTGTTTTAACACACACACACACCCACAAATAATTTTGTCTACTTAACTAGAAAGTCAGAGAGTACCACAACTATATTCAAGAGTTTAAATGCCCTCAAATACTTAAACTAACCCTTATTAACTACAAGAAGACTTCATATAGTAAAAAGAGTAGCTTTCAGGAAACACTGATACTTATCTTTGGTGAAAACAAATATGCTTCCTTAAATTTCCATCCTCCACTTCTCCCATAATAATAGAACTTTTAACTAGGCATGTGGTTATCCATGTAAGGGCTACTTTCCAAAGCCTGCCTTGCAGCTAATAGTAGCTGTGTAAGTAAACAATAGCCAATATGATCTGAGCAATAGTAACATGTACATCTCCTATTTATGCCTTTGAAGGGATGGGGTGTATTCTCCCTTTGTTCTCTTCCTTTCCACTAGCTGTCATGCAGACATATGGAAGAAGGTGGAACAATTATCTTAGACCATAAGACAGAAGCTCTATGTTTAACATTTCAGGGTAACAAGATAAAAAGAGCTTGAGCTCTTAATGACTCGGTTGAGGGGAGCTACCACACAGCTCAGACTTTTACATGACACATTAATGAGCTTCTATCTTATTTAAGCTAATGCAAACTTGAGGTCTTTGTCACATCAGCTGAATCGTAGTCTAACAAATGCCATACCCTTTAAACATTATTATCCAAAGGGGCAAGAATCTTCTCCTAGCTCCAACGTAAAAATTCTTAGAGAACACTGATGGTCTGCCTTTGGTCACTTGCTTACTTTTGAACCAATCAACAATAGCAAGGGAGTTAAAAAATTATTATCTAGATCACACACCCATTCCTGTCACCAAATGAGTGCAATATTATGATTGGTAGTCCCAACAGAGTCATATTAAATGGGAGAGCTGCCATTTCTAAAAAGAAGGATGGCACTAAATAGTGAAAAATGAGAGATGTTTCCCTGGACATTAGAAAACATAAGCGAGAAACTTTAATAGTAAAGTATATGTTTATATGTTTAAAAACATGTAAGGAAAAACAGCAATAAATAAAGCTTCTCTAATTAGCAGTGTCTGTCTCTCAACTAGCATTACCAAAATCAAGAATGAAGCAAGTCTTAAAATCTAGAACATCTCAATATAATAAATGATGCTTTTCCTCTGAAATTGTCTTTCTCATTATCCTAGAGACTTGGTAAGACTAAGGCAAGATTTCTAATCAGTGGTTTATCAATCTGCTCTTTGACTTTGATTCTGTTTCAAACAGCTGGTCCTGTTTTAGCAGGAGATTTTAAAGATTGTGGACTTTGAACTGGAGTTGAAGATTCTAAATCCTCTCTGCTAAGTTTTATACTAAGTTTTATACTCTTGATGATTACAAGTGCAAGTACTTTATGCACACACACAAAAAAAGGATATATGACTAGCACACATAAAAATACCTAACAGTCCCCATGACTTCTGTGTGTCCTTTCACATTTGTTATTTTGTGGACTTAACTCCAGTTTTACATATTCTTTCTTTTTTTTCCAAGGACTAACCTCTGCTTGATGTATCATTATCTGTTCCCCTTCCCTTGATATCTGGAATCATAAAACCATCTCCCTTGGATATTCTTAAGGATGGCTTTGTTTTTCCTTTTGCTAACATACTTAGAAGTTCACGTTAGCTTCCAGAACTCTGTAAAAGCGAACTGCTCATGTAAGAGCCTCCCTATATCAAGCCATCTGTTATTATGTCTTGGTCTGTGGCCATAGTCCATTTTATACCAGCATATTAAATAATAAAAAGGGAGATAAGTATTGAATCAAATCCATAATTCTAAATTTATTTGGTTTTTGATTTACTCATCCAATCATGCCTCCCAGTCCAAAACAGTTAGAAATGTTATTTGTCAGAGACATAAGTATCTAAGATGTTTTTCAATCCTTCAGTTAAAATTCTCAAAAAAGTCCTCTAAAGAACAGGAAATGACTGCTTTTGCAAAAAATAAATGAAGCTGAATGGGGAAAAAAATGACATTGGTTCTAAACCAATTTAAAAAAGCACATTTCCTGCATGGGTTCTATACTTGTAAAATATTCTCCAAATTCTATTTTTCATATATTATTCATTTAGATGCAGTTACCAGATAGCTGACATCAGATAACATGTTTATTTTCATTTGTTTTCCTCACCTTGAGGACTTTTCCACAGAAAGGCTAAATTTATTTCTACAAGTATGCAAAGGAAATATCATCCTCTAGAGATTTCCACATTTTCCTTGAGATCAGAAGCTGGATATCTCTTAATTTTGATATGCTACTGTTTAGTAACTAAGACAAGCAATCAAATTTATTTGTAAAAAGGATCCATAGAGAGGAGGGGCAGAGCAAGATGGCCAAATGGAAGGCTCCACCAATCATCCTCCTGCAGGAGTAGCAGATTTAAACAACTATCTACACATAAAAAGCACCCTCATAAGAACCAAAAATCAGGTAAGCATTCACAGTACCCGATTTTAACTTCATATCACTGAAAAAGGCATAGAAGAGGGTGGGAAAGACAGCCTTGAATTGCAAATACCACCCCTCCACCATCCCCTGGCAGCAGTCACATGGCACAGAGGGAGAATCTATGGGTTGGGACAGAGAAACTGCAGCAACTGTTAGACTTAGCATTAAACTCACTGTTGCCCTGTCACAGCAGAAAGCTACATCTGGCTGAACTCGCTGACACCTGCCTATGAAGGGAACATTTACACAAGACCATCCCTGCAGTTGAAACTTGAGTTCTGGCAAGCATCACTAACTCAGGCTAAAGTGTTTGGGGATGCTACACAAACTTGAAAGGCAGTCTGGGCTGCAAGGTATGCAGCTCCTAGGTGAGTCCTAGTTCTGAGCTAGCCTCAGAGCCAGTGGACTTGGGGGGCACGTGATCTAATAAGACACCAGCCAGGTGGCTAAGGGATTATTTGTGTCACCCCTCCCCCAACCCTAGGCAGCACAGCTTGTGACTCCAAAGGAGACCCCTTTTTTCTGCTTGAGGGGAGAGGGGAGAGAAAAGAAAACTTTGTCTTGCATCTTGGATATCAGCTCAGCCACAGCAGGATAGGGTACCAGTCAGAGTCGTGAGGCCCCCTTTCTAGACACTGGTCCCAGACAACATTTTTAGACACACCCTGGGCCAGAAGGGAACCCACTGCCTTGAACGGAAGGCCCCAGTGCTGGCAGAAGGCATTGCCTGCAGACTAAAGAGTCCTTGGGCCCTGAATAACCAGCAGTATATCCAGATAGTATATCATGGACCTTGGTTGACAGTCTGACACTTGCTGACTTCCAATTAGACTCAGTACATTCCTAGCTAAGGAGGCTATAGGGAGACTCTTTCTGCTTGAGCAAAGGGAACTCTGTCTTTCACCTTAGGTACCAGCTCAGCCATCGGAGGGTAGAGCACCAAGCAGGCACTTGGGGTATGTAATTCCAGGACTTGGCTCTTGAATAACATTTTTCAACCTGCACCCCACTGCCCTGAAGAGTGAGTCCCAAGACATGCAGCATTCACTACAAGCTGATTGAAGAGCTCTTAGGCCTTAGAGCACATGGGCAGTAGTCCAGCGATACTCCCCACGGGCCTGTAGGAGATGGTCACAGAGTGAGGCTGCTCTGCCTGTGGAAAGGGGAGGAAAGAGTGAGAAGGCATGCATCTTGTGATTTGAGTGCCAGATCAGCTGCAGTACAATCAAATGCCAGGTAGATTTCTAAGGTTATTGACTCTATTTCTTGGCTCCCAGATGGCATGTCTTGTCCCACCTGGGGCCTGGGGGAACTTGTTGCCCTGAAAAGAAGGGCACAAGCCTGGCTAGCTTCACCACCTGTTGATTGTAGAGCCCCAGAGCCTTGAGCAAACATAGGCAGTAGCCAGATAGATATTATAGCAGGCCTTCGGCAAGACCCAGTGCTGTGCTGGCTTGAGGTATGACCCAGTGCAGTCCCAGTGGTGATGGCCATAGGGGTGCTTATGTCACCTCACCCCGAGATCCAGGTGGCTTAGCACAGATAAAGACTCCATTTGTTTGGGAGAAAATGAGGGAAGAGAACAAGAGTCTTTGCCTAGTAATCCTGAGAATTTCTCCTGATCTTCACCAATACCATCAAGGTGGCCCCAGATTTCAGAAAAATTGAAAGTCTTTCTTCCATGAGTCTACAAAAACCATAGTGTTACTGGGCTTGGGGTGCCCCTTAATGCATACACAGCTTAGATAGAAACACCCAAGCTCTTCTGAGTGCCTGGAAAGTGTTCCCAAGAAGGACAAGGACAAACAAGCCTAGATTGAGAAGGCAACAATTAATACCTTAAGTGCCCAGACATCGACAAATATTCACAGGCATTCAGATCATCCAGGAAAACATGGCCTTAACAAATGAACTAAATAAGGCACTAGGGACCAATCCTGGGGAAAAAGAGATACATGACTTTCAGAAAGAGACTTCAGAATAGCCCTTTGAGGCAACTCAGAGAAATTCAAGATAACTCAGAGAAGAAACTCGGAATCCTATCATAAATTTAACAAATATGTAGAAATAATTCAATAGAATCAATCAAAATTTCTGGATTTAGAAAATGCCGTTGACATACTGAAGAATGCATCAGAGTCTCTTAATAGCAGAATTGATCAAGCAAGAAGTTGTGGGAATTTTTTTTTTTTGAAGATAAACAAAATTGACAAACATTTAGCCAGACTAAGAAAAAAAAAAGATCCCCCAAAATAAAATAGAACATGAAAAAGTCCTATTTAAATAATTAAAGACATTACAACACATAGTGCAAAAATTCACTAGATCATTAGTGGTCACTAGGAGTAACCATATGTTAACAAACTGGAAAATCTAGAAGAAATTGACAAATTCCTAGATGCATATAATGCACCATGATTGAACTATGAAGAAATTAAAAACCTGAAAAGACCAGTGACAAGTAACAAGATTGAAGCCATAATAAAACCTCTCCTAGCAAAGAAAAGCCCAGGACCTGATGTTTTCACTGCTGAATTATGACAAACATTTAAAAAAAGAACTAATATCAATCCTACTTAAATTATTCTGAAAAGTAGAGGAGGAGGGAACACTTCCAAACTCATTCTGTGAAGCAAATATTACCCTGATACCAAAACCACATAAAGATACAACAAAAAGCAAATCTACAGGCCAATATCCCTGAGGAGTATTGATACAAAAAATGCTCAACAAAATACTAGCAAACCAAATTCAACAATACATAAAAGAGATAATTCATCTTGACCAATTGGGATTTATCCCAAGGATTTAAGAATGGTTCAACATATGCAAATCAATTAATGTGAAACATCATATGAACAGAATAAAGAATAAAAACTATAATAGCATTTTAATTGATGCTGAACATGCATTTCATAAAATTCAACATCTCTTCATAATAAAATACTCAAGACACTGGATATAAGATGAACATACCTCAACATAAATAAAAGCCAGTATCCTACTGAATGGGGAAAAACCGAAAAGCTTTCTTCTAATATCTGGAATGTGACAAGGATGCCCACTTTTACCACCGTTATTTGACATGGTACTGGAAATCCTAGCTACATAAATCAGACAAGAGAAAGAAATAAGCGGCATCCACATTGGAAAGCAATAAGTCACATTATTTTTGTTTGCAGATTATATGATGTTATATTTGGAAAACACTAAAGACTCCACCAAAAAACTGTTAGAACTGATAAATTCAGTAAACTTGCAAGATCACCAACATTTCTATATGGCTAACAACAAACATGCTGAAAAAGAAATCAAGAAAGTAATTCCATTTACAAGAATGCAAATAAAATAAAGCATCTAGGAATTCACCAAAAAAGAAAGACATCTACAATAAAAAGCTATAAAATATTGATGCAAGAAATCAAAGAGGACACTGATAATGGAAAGATATTCTATGTTGTGGATTAGAAGAATGCATATTATTAAAATATTCATACTACCCAAAGCAAGCTATAGATCCATTGCAATCCCTATCAAAATACCAGAGACATTCTTCATAGAAATAGAAAAAAAAATTGTAAAACTTATATAGAACCACAGAAGACCCAGAATATCCAAAGCTATCTCAAGCAAAACTAACAAAACTGGAAGAATACATTATTTGACTTCAAATTACACTACAGAGAAATAGTAACAAAATGGCATAGTGCTGGCATGAAAACAGATATATGGACCAGTAGAACAAATAAGAATACCCAGAAATAAATTCATGCTTCCACAGTGAACTCACTTTTGACAAAGGTGCTAAGAACATACTCTGGTGAAAGGACAGTCTCTTCAATAAATGGTACTGGGAAAACTGGTTATCTATACGCAGAAGAATGACATTAGACCCCTATCTCTCACCGTACACAAAAATCAAGTCAAAATGGATTACAGACTTAAATCTAAGTCCTCAAACTATGAAACTACTAAGAGAAAACATTGAAGAAACACTCCTGGACATTGGACTGGGCAAAAATTTCTTGAATAGCACCTCATAAGCATAGGCATCCAAAGCGAAAACGGACAAATGCAATTACATCAAGTTAAAAAGCTTCTGCGCAGCAAAAGATACAATCAACGAAGTGAAGAAACAACCTACCAAGTAGAAGAAAATATTTGTAAACTACCCATCTGACAAGGGAGTAATAACCAGAACACATAAGGAGCTCAAACAACTCTATGAAGAAAAATCTAATAATCCATTTTAAAAATGGGCCAAAGATTGAAAACAAATTTCTCAAAAGAAGACGTACAAACTGAAAACAGGCAAACAGGCATAAGAAAAGGTGTTCAATGTCACTGATCATCAGAAAAATACAAATCAAGACTAAAATGTGATATTGTCTCACTCCAGCTAAAATGGCTGTTATTCAAAAGTCAGGCAATAATAAGTGCTGGTGAGGATGTGGAGAAAAGGGAATTCTAATGCACTGTTGGTGGAAATGTAAATTAGTACAGCCACTATGAAGAGCAGTTTAGAGTTTCCTCAAGTAACTAAAAACAGAGCTACTATACAATCCAGCAATCCCACTCCTAGATATATAACCAAAAGAAAGGAAATCTGTATATCGAATAGGTATCCACACTCCTATATGCGTTGCAGCACTGTTCACAATAGCCAACATCTGGAAGCAATCTAAGTGTCCATTAACAGATGAATGGATAAAGAAAACATGGTACATGTATACAAGGGAGTACTATCCAGTCATAAGAAAGAATGAGATCTTGTCATTTGCAACAACATGGATGGAAATGGAGTTCATTATGTTAAGTAAAATAAGTCATGCACAGAAAGACAAAATTCACATGTTCTCACTTATTTGTGGGAGCTAAAAATTAAAATAATTGAATGTATGGAGATACAGAGTAGAAGAATGGTTACCAGAGGCTGGGAAGGGTAATGGAATATCAGGGGAAATTGGCAATAGTTAATGGATACAAAAAATAGAATGAATAAGACCTAGTATTTGCTAGCACAACTGGGTGACTATAGACAAAAATAATCTAATTATACATTTAAAAATAACTAAGAGTATAATTGAATTGTTTGTAATACCAAGGATAAATGCTTGAGGTACTGGATACCTCATTTACCCTGATGTGATTATTACACATTATATGGGTATATCAAAATATCTCATATAACCCATAGTTATATCTACCTACTATGTACTCAAAAAATTAGAAATTAAGAATTAAGAAAGAAGAATCTGTGATAATTCCATTTGGATTATGGCATAACAATTATAATTTTTTAAGTATGTTGGAGTAGCTATTCCAAATCTGGTAATAAGAAATCTTCTCTTAATTCCTCAAATGTAACTGTCTCTTATAATAAAGACAGAGGAGTTTTCTTCAGACACTTATCCAAAACTCATTGTTATAAAGGAGAGAATGTAAGCAAAGATCAAAGAACTGACTTCTAAATTCAGGTTGATACTTCGTTTTTTCTAAACATAGGACTAACTCCAATGAGAATTATCATTGTTAATCTTTTAATCTCTCATCATTTAAACACTTCTAAGTGTGCTTTGGCCAACAAGATTGTATGTTTACTTTGTTTCTGAAAGGGGAAGTTAGAATAAAAGCCACTTGTTTTCTTTAGTTTTTTTATTCATCCATTTATTTGTTCACTTGACAGAAATAAAATGTTTGTTGTCTACGTACCCAAAGATAAGGTCAGTGTTGAGCAACATATAGAAATTTGAGAATAGCTGCATGTCCAATCTATTCAGAACTGTAGTATAAAAATGAGAAGGAATCATAACTCAGAAAAAAATTTCTAAGCACTTAATGTTCCACTCTAATGATTAAAGTTTGCCTAATTAGAATGGGGACATGTATTGTGTCTGTTAAGATAAATAAGAAACTTAGCTTAATTTGTGTATTCAACTATACAAGGTGTTAATGGCCAGAGAAATCAAGACTCTCGGATTTTATTTTTTCAAACTCTCCATCCCACCAACTTGGGTTGCCCTTCTGCCCCGGGAAAATGAAAAATCTGATAGACATAAAATAAGAAATAAATAGTGGGTTCCTGTGTACCAAGGAAGATAGAAAATTTTCAGTATCATAAATAGAAATTATAATGTTAGTCCTGAGGTAAGATGGGGAAAAACAAATTTTTTAAAGACCTGAAAGTAAGAGGATTGCAATTTTTCCATTAGTGTGAGAAATGAAAGTTTATAGAAAAACTAGAAGGGCTAACATTTTGAAAGAATATTGAATTCAGGAGCAAGAGCATCAGAGGGCCAACACAGAAGCAACAGCCTTCCTCAAGGTAGAGCTTTGCACACACTGTGTCTTTAGCTCTGAATTTATGTATTCCTCATTACAGACAGTATGTAAAATATACTGTTGCTATATATGCATAGAATAAAAGCCTGTTCATTCACTGTGGCTTATCAAAATAGGATTAGGAAATGTTCTACTTAACAACGCACATGATCCAAAACAGACCCTTTTTACATAATTCAGCATCTATCATAAAGAGCCAGACTTCACTCTCCTACCCCAGACTTATGATTAGCATGAGAGTTTAAAGCAAAGGTTCAAAAGACCAGGGTATAAGGATATTCATCAAACTGAAATGTGTCCTATTATATTCTATGCTTAATACTCATGGCTATCAGATATTTCATCACTATGACATGCTTGATAAAAAATTTTACTGGCTGATACTGTACATGTTTCAGAGAGCTGATAAATTTTCTAAACCTATGTATAAGGTTGACACAAGGACCCCTGGACTTTCATATTATAAATAGCTCTCTAAATAATTATGTTTCACAAGAAATTTTGAAAGCCTACTCTACCATCATGAAAGATAAATCATTTGGAATTTTTGAAATATTAACAGGCTCTAGAAACTGTTAACCTTAAATCACCAACTGGTAGTAAATAAAAGTCTGAACTTTCCTCAAAATCCTCAGTATTTGAGGTTCATAAAATCCAGTTGTGTATAATTAATATTTTCAACTTGTAGACATAAAACTTGCTTCAAGTTTATAGCAAACAAGATGTATTTGTTAATGCTATGTTTTACCGCCTAGATTCTCCTCTTAGGACTTTGCCTTAGGACCTGGGAGTATTGGTTATTAAAGGCACACAACTGACTCCTTTCTCAGGAACTACCTTCAGAGGTCAAACGAAGCTGCACCAACCAATGTTACATCCTTTCTTGGAGGAAGCGCCCATCCAATAAAGTAATCTATCCCAGCTCCACAGCTCCCAAGGCATTAGCTGAGGCCCCTATTGTAACTACAATGAAATTTAACTTCTCCCTATGCCCAACAGTGCTTTTTTTTCTTTCTTTTTTTTTTTTTTTTAACTTCCTTACTGGCATTGATTACATCAGCATTGTTGAAGAAAATTTCTGCATGCAAATCTCTGTCTCAAAAAGGGACCATTCTAAATAAACCATATATATGAATATATTCAAAAATAAAGCTAAAAGTTTGTGACCATACATAGTCTGATACTAGTTCTGTTTGTTCTCTTAACTAAGCCTGTGAGAAGAAAATTTTAACATAAATAAATAAAATTTATCATTGGTTTACTATGTGCTAGATGCTATTTTGAAATTTAATATAAAAAACATCTTTAAATCCCATAACATTATGATATAGATGAGATTATTATCTCCATTTTGTATATAAAAGAACTTGAGATACAGAGATACTAAGTGCATTGTTTACTACTACATAACTCATAAATGATGGTACTTACTTAATGGGTAAAGAAAATAATGTAATTGATCTGCTTTCTATTTCCCTAGGCTTTATCTTTATTTAAATGAGGATAATTGACTATTAGGCCAAATTGTAAAAGTCCGTGTTAAATTATGTAGAGCAGGTGCTCAATAAATGTTTATGTAAGTGAGTAAATGAATGAATAAATGGATGACAAAATGTCCTCTCTTACTACTTCTATTCAACATCACACTACAAAGTCCTACCTAATGGAATAAGACCAAAAAAAAAAAAAAAAAAAGTAAAAGAAAATGAAGGATCTATCAAATGGAAAGGAAGGAATTACATTAGTTGTTTGCAGATGACATGATTGTCTATGCAGAAAATTTCAAAAAGTTGACTAAACAAAATCCTATAATTAATAAGAGAGTACAGCAGGGTATTAGCATTCATGGTTAATATACAAATTTCAATGGGTTTTCTATATATCCACCAAGAACAATTAAGAATTTGAATTTTTAAAAATAATGTTATTTTCAAGGCACCCCCAGAATTGAAAAACTTATGCATATGCCTGACAAATTATGTATAGGAGCTATGTATAGAAAATGACAAAAATCTGAAAGATATCAAAGAAATTTTAAGTAAATGAAGAGAGATTCTGTGTTCATGAATTGGAAGACTCACTATTGTTATCAGTTCTTCCCAATTTAGTTTATAGACTCAATATAATCCCAATTAAAATCTGAGCAAGCCGTTTTATATGTATTGACAAACCAATAGTAAAGTAAAGGCAAAAGACCCACAATATTCAACACAACACTGGAAAAAAAAAAAAAAAAAAAAAAAACTAGAATACTGACACTACCTGACTTTAAGACTTAATATAAAGCTAAAGTAACCAAGAAAGCATGGCACTGGGAAAAGAGTAGATGTATCGATCAATAGAACAGATTAGACAACAAAAATAAATAAATAAACAAATAAACTGTAACAAATATAGTCAATTGCTCTTTGACAAAAAAGCAAAGGCAATCCAATGGGCAAATAGTAATATTTTCTTTTTAAATTAGTTTTAATTTTCATTTTAAGTTCTGGGATACATGTTGAAGATGTTCATGTTTGTGATATAGGTAAACACGTGCCATGGTAGTTTGCTGTTCCTATCAACCCATCACCTAGGTATTAAGCCTAGCATGCATTAGCTATTTTTCCTAATGCTTTCCCTTCGCTAACACCACACTCCCCAACAGGCCCCCAGTGTGTGTGCTGTTTCCCTCCCTTTGTTCATGTGTTCTAATTGTTCAGCTCTCACTTATAAGTGGGAACATGTGGTGTTTGGTTTTCTGTTTCTCCACTAGTTTGCTGAGGATAATAACCAGCTAGCATCATGATGACAGGATCAAATTCACACATAACAATATTAACCTTAAATGTAAATGGGCTAAATGATCCCATTAAAAGACACAAAATGGCAAAATGGATAAGGAACCAAGATCCATCAGTGTGCTATATTCAAGAGAGCCATCTCACATGCAAAGACACACATAGACTCAAAATAAAGGGGTAGAGGAAAATTTACCAAGCAAATGGAAAGTTAAAAAAAAAAAAAAAGCAGAGGCCGCAATCCTATTTTCTGACAAAACAGACTTTAAACCAACAAATATTAAAAAAGGACAAAGAGGACGTTACATAATGGTAAAGGGGTCAATGCAACAAGAAGAGCTAACTATCCTAAATATATATTCACCCAATACAGGAGCACCCAGACTCATAAAACAAGTTCTTAGAAACCTACAAAGAACTTAGACTCTCACACAATAATAGTGGGAGACTTTAACACCCGACTGTCAATATTAGAGAGCTCATCAAGACAGAAAATTAACAAAGATATTCAGGACCTGAACTCAGCTCTGGATCAAGTAGACCTGATAGATATTTACAGGACTCTCCACCCCAAAACAACAGAATACACATTCTTCTCGGTGCCACATGGCACGTACTCTAAAATTAATCACATAATTGGGAGTAAATCACTCCTCAGCAAATGCAAAGGAATTGAAATAATAACAAACAGCCTCTCAGACCACAGCACAATCAAATTAGAATCCAAGATTAAGAAATGCACTCAAAACTACACAACTCCATGGAAATTGAACAAGCTGCTCCTGAATGACTCCTGCATAAGTAAAGAAATTAAGGCAGAAATAATCTAGAAGTTCTTTGAAACCAATGAGAACAAAGAGACAGTGCACTAGAATCTCTGGGATGCAGCTAAAAGCAGTGTTAAGAGAGAAATTTATAGCATGAAAACCCATATCGAAAAGCTAGAGATAGCTCAAATTGACACCCTAACATCACAACTAAAGGAACTAGAGAACCAAGAGAAAATAAACCCCAAAGCTAGCAGAAGACAAGAAATAACCAAGATCAGAGTGGAAGTGAAGAAAGTAGAGACATGAAAAATGTTTCAAAAAATAATGAATCCAAGAGCTGTTTTTCTGAAAAAATTAATAAAATAGATGAACTGCTATCCAGGCTAAAAAAGAAGAAAAGAAAGAAGAATCAAATAGACACAACAAAATGTGATAAAGGGGATATCACTACTGACCCCACAGAAATACAAACAACCATCAGAGAATACTATAAACACCTCTATGCAAATAAAATAGAAAATCTAGAAAAAAATGGATAAATTCCTGGACACATACACCCTCCCAAGACTGAACCAGGAAGAAGTTGAATCCTTGAGTAGACTAATAACAAGCTCTGAAATTGAGGCAATAATAAATAGCCTACCAACCAAAAAAAGTCCAGGACCAGATGGATTTACAGCTGAATACTACCAGAAATACAAAGAGGAGTTGATACTCTTTCTTCTGAAACTATTCCAAACAATTGAAAAGGAGGGACTCCTCCCTAACTCATTCTATGAGGCCAGCATCATTCTGATACCAAAACCGGTCAGAGATACAATTAAAAAAAAAAAAAAAAAAAACTTCCGGCCAATATCCCTGATGAACATTGATGACAAAATTATCAATAAAATACTGGCAAACCAAACACAGCAGCACATTAAAAAGCTTTTGCACCACAATCAAGTTGGCTTCATCCCCGGGATGCAAGACTGGTTCAACATACACAAATCAATAAACACAATCCACCACATAAACCCATCTAAAGACAAAAACCATATGATTATCTCAATAGACGCAGAAAAAGCCTCAATAAAATTCAACATCCTTTCATGTTAAAAACTCTCAATAAACTAGGTATTGAAGGAACCTACCCCAAAATAATAGGAGCCATTTATGAAAAATCCACTGCCAATATCATACTGAATGGGCAAAAGTTGAAAACATTCCCATTGAAAACCAGCACAAGACAAGGATGCCCTCTCTCATCACTCCTATTCAACAAATTACTGGAAGTTCTGGACAGGACAATCAGACAAGATAAAGAAATAAAGAGTATTCAAGCAGGAAGAGAGGAAGTCAAATGGTCTCTGTTTGCAGATGACATGATCCTATATCTAGAAAACCCCATTGTTTCAGCCCCAAAGCTTCTTAAGCTGGTAGGAAATTTCAGCAAAATCTCAGGATACAAAACCAATGTACGAAAGTCACAAGCATTCCTATATACCACCAACAGGCAAGCAGAGAGCCAAATCATGATTGAACTCCCATTCACAATTGCTACAAAGACAATAAAATACCTAGGGATACAGCTAACAAGGGAAGTGAAGGACCTTTTCAAGAACTAGAAACCACTGCTCAAGTGGGACACAAACAGATGGAAAAGCATTCCATGCTCATGGATAGGAATAATCTATATTGTGAAAATGGCCATACTACCCAAAATAATTTATAGATTCAATGCTATTTCCATTAAACTACCATTGACAGTCTTAACAGATTTAGAAGAAACTATTTTAAAATTCATATAGGGCCAAAAATAAACATCTCTTCTAGCTATTTTGTAATATACAATATCTTCCTGTTTACCGTCATCAGAGCACTGTGCTTTTTAACTTATTCTACTATCTAACTGGTACCTATTTACCAATCTCTTCCCATCCTCCCCTCATCAATTTTCTTTCCAGTCACTACCAACCAGGGTTCTACTCTCTACTTCTATGATAACAACTTTTTTTTAAATTTTTTATTTATATTTATTTATTTGAGACAGAGTCTCACTCTGTCACCCAGGCTGGAGTGCAGTGGCATAATCTTAGTTCACTGCAACCTCTGCCTCTCGGATTCAAGCAATTCTCCTGCCTCAGCCTCCTTAGTAGCTGGAATTATAGGCACCCACCACTTTGCCTGGCTAATTTTTATATTTTAGTAGAGATGCAGTTTCACCATGTTGGCCAGGTTGATCTCGAACTCCTAACCTCAAGCAATCCACCCACCTCAGCCTCCCAAAGTGCTGGGATTACAGGCATGAGCCACCGCACCTGACCACACCTCTATTCATTCATTTATTTATTTACTTATTTATTTATTTAATTTCACATATGAGTGAGATCATGTGGTATTTGCATTTCCACGTATGGCTTATTTCACTTGACATGGTGTTATCCAGGTCTATTCATGTTACAAATGGAAAGATTTCATTTTTATGGCTGAATCGTATTCTACTATGTATAAATACCATGTTTTCTTTACCCATTTATCCTTTTTCAGACACTTGGGTTGATTCCGTATCCTGACTATTGTAAATAGTGCTACAATAAACATGGTAGGCAGTATGAGAATCTCTTCAACATATCAATTTCATTTTCTTTGGATATATACCAAGTAGTGGGGTTGCTGGATCTTACGATAGTTCAATTTTTAATTTTTGGAGGACTATTTATACTGTTTCCCATAGGAGCTGTGCTGATTTGCAATTCCACCAACAGTTTGCAAGTGTTCCTTTTTCTCCATATCCTTGCCAAACTTGTTTTCTTTTGTCTTTTTCTTGATAGCCATTTAAACTGGAGTGAAGTTTCATCTCATTGGGGTTTCGATTTTCTTTTATCTGATGATCAGTGATGTTGAGCATTTTGTCATATAACTGTTGGCCATTTGCATGTCTTCTTTGGAGAAATGTTTATTCAGGTTTTATCCATTTATAATTCAGATTATTTGCTTTTTTGTTGTTGAGTTGTTTAACATCTTTATATATTTTGAATATTATCTCCTTATCAGATGCATAGTTTGCACATAAATTTTCCCATTCTGTAGGTTGTCAATTTGTTAATTGTCTTCTTTGCTGTGCAAAAGTCTTTCAGTTTGATGCAATCCCATTTGTCTACTTTTGCTTTTATTGCCTGTTTTTTAAAGTGTTATTTTTAAAATCCTTGTCCCACTCAATGTCATGGCATTTTCCTTATATTTTCTTTCAGAAGTTTTAAAGTTTTGTGTTTTTGATGTAAGTCTTTAATGGATTTTGGGTTTATCCTTGTATATGGTGAGAGGTAGAATCTATTCCCATTCTTCTGCATATGACTATTCAATTTTCCCAGGACCATTTATTGAAGAGACTGACTGCCTTTATCCCAATGTGTGTCTTGACATTTTTGTCAAAAATTAGTTGGCTATAGATACATAACTTTATTTCTGGGTTCTGTATTCTGTTCCACTGGTCTATGTATCTGTTCTGTTTTAATCCCAATATCATGCTTTTTTAGTTACTATAGCTTTGTAGCATATTTTGAAGTCAGGTAACATAATGTCCCCAGCTTTGTTATTTTATTCAGAATTGCTCTGGCTATCAGGATCCATATGAATTTTAGGACAGTTTTTTCTATTTCTCTGAAGAATGTCACTGGTATTTTCATAAGTATTGCATTAAATCTGTAGACCACTTTGGGTAGTATGGTCATTTTAAGAATATTAATTATTTTTATCCATAAACATGGAATATCTTTACATTTGTTTGTGTCTTCTTCAACTTGTTTCATCAATGTTTTATAGTTTTCAATGTAGGGGTTTTTTTTATTTGTTTGGTTAAGTTTATTCCCAGGTATCTTTTTTTTTTTGGAGTTATTGTACATGTAATTTTCTTGATTTTTTTTCAGATAGTTCTCTATTAGCATAGATAAATGCTACTGATTTTTGTGTGTTGGTTTTGTATCCTGCAACTTTACTGAAAGCTTTTCCTCTAAGCTTAGGGACAAGACAAGGATGTCTAGTTTCATCACTCATATTCAACATAGTACTAGAAGTCCTAACCAGCGCAATTAGGCAAGAAAAATAAATAAAAAGCATCCATATTGGAAAGGAGGAATTAAAATTGTCACTGTTTAAAGATTACATAATCTTTTCATATAGCAAACCCCAAATAATTTACCAAAACCTACTAGGACTAATAAATAACACTGTAATTTTGGATATAAAACATTCTGCATTTGTCAAAACTCAGATAACTTCATAACACAAGGAATGAACATTAAGGTATGCAAGCTAAAAAAATATTTAAGAGGTCAGAGGATTTCAGAGTAAAATGAATGCAGAATGTGTCACAATAATCAACTACATAACAAATGTATGAAAGAATCTCACTGAAGGGTGGTGGGGGCAAAGGTACTGACACTAAGTAACTTTAGAAATGAGTAGAGTCTGTATGACTAAAAGCAACAGAAACTGCACAATCACTGGATTCTAGTTGACAGGGTTATTTTCCAGGAGAGTAGTAAAGAATTCTGATACTGCTGTATATGTATGCTAGAATTGAACAGTTGGGTAAATGGATGGTGGACGGTGGGAGCCAGGCTTCTTATTGTTGGAGTGGGAGTTCACAGATGTGCACAGGGAAGAAGTGAAAATGATTCATGTGGTGATGGATTAGAATTGAAGACATTAGCATTACGTCGTATTTAGCTTAATATAGATACAGACAGATATATATAAATATTTATATATGTAGATATCCAATTAAATATTTAGATATGTGTATACACATGAATTAGGCATCTAATACCCACATTGTGGATTTTAATACCAATAATATGAACCAGGACTCTTTGGAGAAGAATCCTAAAATTCTACAATCCAATGTAATTGGATGAATTACAATGAAAATGTAATCATGAATTACAATGAAAATCTACAATTTTCTGTTCCAACTGGAGCAGATATATAAGCTGGAGCAATATAAGTGAAGAACATTTTACAAAACCAAAAAGTAGGAAGTGCTGAAAAACAAAAAAGAAAATACCTGCAGTGATGGGCATATGTCAGATAGCATAGGAGTTAACTAAAAGAGTCCACAATGGTCACAGCTGGAACAATCCAAGCAGGAAAATAAAGTATTATTAGATTACAACCCAAATTATAAAATAAATATCCATGAGTCCATACTGATATAAATGAATGATAAAGAAAAACAACAACAACAACAACAACATGGGTAAGGTGGAAAGTGTCCAGTAAAGAAGAATTTCAAATAATTCATGTCGGAGCCCCACTCCTCAAGTGTGGACCATTCATATGATTTCTTTCTAAAGTGTGCAGTATGGAGAGTTGAGAGAGGATTTAACTTTACGCAGTGAAGAGACCTGGCAAAGACCACCTCAGCCAAATGACAAAGGTTAATGTGAGCAGTAGGAAGTTATGTTAATTGTATGAATCCTCCAAATGATGTGATACAAATGGCACTTTACCTCTGTGACCTTTCTCCAAAATAGTCATAACTCCAGTATAATCATGAGAAAAACATCAGACAACTTCCAGTTAAGAGACATTCTAGAAAATACCCGATCAATGCTCCTCAAACTGTTAAGGTTGTCAAAAACGAAGAAAGTCTGAGAAACTATCTCAGCCAAGAGGAGCCTAGAGAGATATAATTAAACGTAATGCATTCTGAGTAGAATTCTAAAACAACAGCTAAAAAAGGACACTGGGCAAAAGGAAGTCTGAATAAAATATGCATTTTAGTTATAATAATCTATTAATATTGGTTCATTAATTATAACAAATGTACAAATTAATTATAACAAATGTACCATTCTAATGTAAGATGTCAATAACAGGGGAAACTGATTATGGAGAATCTCATCACTAACTTTGCAGTTCTTTGGTAAATCTAAAATTATTCTACAGAATAAATTTTATTTTTTTTAAAAAAGGAACTAGTTGGAGATCATGTGACTAAAAAAGTATAAAAGAAATAAGATATTTCACTACAGAATATAAACAATTAAGTATGAATACCACTTCATAATTGTAGAAACTATTATTACAGACATATGTAATACCAAAAGTAAAAATATGTATTCCAAATGTTTTCAACACTTAATCAAGTATTTACATTTACATTTTAAGATAATTTCTCTATTCAACATTTTCTCATGTGCTTATACTCTAGAAATACGTTTTTAAATGGTAATTTCAAATATACTTTAATGTGTTAGTAATCCTGAAACTCATAGGAATAATTAATTTATCTTTCTCTTATGATAAGAACTGGTAATATTAGTAAGTATTAAAATACTACAATTTAGTCTAATAGTTACAGGCAAAAAGCATATTTATTTGTTTAAAAAAATCCAGGCTTAGAAAATGAGATCAAGGAAAAAAGGTTAAAAGCAAGGAAATAGTCAGTTGATAAGCCTAAAAAGTGGTTTAATAAACATTTTAAATAATTTTAAAAAGTTTTATGCAGCAAGTGGCATTCTACTACATTCAATCTTTAAACAAAAAATAAATTTTAAAATAATTTGAAATGCATTATTAATTAAAATTAGAGAGAATGTTTATGTATGACTAAAGAAAGATAGTTTTATACATCTCTGAAATAATTTGAGATCACTAAATGTATATATTCATTTATTTATTTAAAAACATTTATAGTCAATTACAGATAAAATAGATGATTTTTAAGTTGTCCTAAATTTCTAGCTAAACTAAGGCAAAAAACAAAACAATAAAACCTCTGATGTAAGGTCAATGGTGAAAATGCAGATCAGAAATCACTATTTTATTATCATTATCAATTATAGTGAAATCAGTTGATATCATTTTCAAAAGACAAAGGAAAGTAGATAAAGGGAAGCCATAAAGGTGGAGGCAGGTGCTTTTGTAATTCATTAGCTATATTTGTTGCAGCCTTTGAAGACAGATATGACAAGCATGATTATGACTTTCCTTTGAGGCCCACATTCAATGGCAGATTAGTAACCTGATAAGTTTTCTATATTTATCTTCATAACAGAGATCCATTTTCAAATCAGCCCACACAAAGCATGGTTTCTTTTATGTTATTGCAACACCCAGTGATAGGATAGGCCATCTGGAGAAATTGGCTGGGGTCTGCTGATTACTCAGGAGATGCATGTAATGAATAGTAGTTACCCCTGTGGAGCTGCTAGGAGGCCAGTGAAATTTTTCCTGAATGGCAAGTTAGTTAGTTCAAATAACTTCTCTCAGATTAAACTATTGCTCTTTTAAGGGAGAAGAGTGTCTTATTTTGTTTGCTTACATGAATCAATGGAGAGTAAAGGACAACAGAGCATTGAGCTCAGTTCACATTTTGCTATGCATAGTAGGAAAGGGTATGCGTGGGTAAGTTGTCTTAAAGGCATATATGGATATTCTAACTATTACTTCAAGGAAGTATACTTCCTATTCCTTGGACTGGTGAAAATCCAGTCAGTTTCAGCCTAGACATAAGGAAATGGGCTGGAGTATGCCCACCATAGAAAGACACAAGTCACTTCTGAAATGCACGCTAATTCTTCTGCTTTTGTCCAGGGTATCTTCTTTCTAAGGAAAAAAATGTACTTTCTTATCTTCTATTTTGTAGTTATCAGTCAGGAAATTTTTGTTGATCATCCCTGATATGTTAACACTCTTCTGGGCACCAGATCACAAAGGCTGCCATTTTTGCTCTGTGGAAAGAGGAGCACAGCCGGAAGAGGTAAACATGAGAGCAGATTTTGCTGCCATGCCCAGATGAAATCTCTTTCTAATCTGGGTCACATAGAGAAACAAAAGCCTATCCTTTTTGTTATCAACTTGGAGGTAGAAGCAGATCAGAAATATTTACTGAGTCCCATTGACCAGCGCTTAACATTTGGATAGACAAATTTACTAAAATATTTGTGTTTCTCCTTCATACATTTTTTTTCTTTTCCATTTCCCTGGATTAGTTTTTTTGCTTTGGGTACATTTGCAGGCCATACAGCAGAAGCTGCCTGAAGTCGATGTTTTCCTACCTTTTGGGGAAAATTTAATCGAAGAGAATGTGCCAAGTATTCTAGAGAGAAGGGGAGTGACTCTCTGGACAAGAAGAGAGAGATAAGATTTCCAAAAAGTGGAGAGAGGTAAGAATATCTGAGTTTTAACTAAAACCTGATCAAGTGGCAAGGCCTCAGAGAGAAATGTCATGTTGTATACTGATATGGTTTCGCTGTTTCCCCACCCAAATCTCATCTTGAATTATAACTCCCACAATTCCCACATGTCATAGGAGGGACCCAGTGGGAGGTAACTGAATCATGGGAGCAGGTGTTTCTCATGCTATTCTCGTGATAGTGAATAAGTCTCATGGGAGCTGATGGTTTTAAAAAGAGGAGTTCCCCTGTACAAGATCTCTCTCTTTGCCTGCTGCCATCCACATAGATGTGACTTGCTCCTTCATGCCTTCTGCCATGATTGTGAGGCCTCCTTAGCTATGTGGAATTGTAAGTCCAACAAACCTCTTTCTTTTGTAAATTTCCCAGTCTCAGGTGTGTCTTTATCAACAGCATGAAAATGGATTAATACATATACTCACCAAGGCCTAACTTTAGAGATCATTGTTCCCAGTCTTGCCGAAGATTCACCCTCATTCCCAAATCAGTGAAGAAACTGTGAGGCTGTCACAGTCTGAGAGACCGACCAGACCAGAGCAGTAAACTTCTCACCCGTGACTAGGAGGATCCCCCCACAACTCCTTTCTGCTCCGATGCCCCTTTTCTCAACCTTGATGGAGGAGCATGTTGCAGACAAAGGAGTAAACCTCACTGATAACTCAAAGTGCCTTCAAACTGGGAGTCAAATTTCAATTGAAAAAGGTAATGAAGAAATGTGATACTTTCTTTTTCACAGCTGTATTAGTTTTTATAATTTCTTCATACTTCCTACTCATAGGTTGTTTCAGTTAACTCTCAAAGCAGCTCATGACATAAGCATTGCTGTCCCCTTTATCTCCTGAATAACTATGGTAGCTATATATGACTTTGTTTGGGGACTGAAGTACACAGAGTTGGTTTAATTATAAACCTTGACTCATCACACACTCTTCTCATCGTTCTGTATTGTCTTTTGGTGTAGGTAACAATTTTTAGTTACTTTTAATTATATAATAAGCACACATAAGCCCATCATTCAAAATAAAAATTAGGATCTTGACATACACCTAGTTATCTGCCCAATACCATCTCTCTGCTTCCCCTTTCCAAATAACCACCACCTCGATTCCTGTTTCATTTGTCCCCTGCTTCCTTTTTTATATGGTTTTACTACCTATCTTTATGTTATTAAAATGTTTACTTTTATTTTTATTCTTTCAAAATTACAAAAAGGATATCATGCGCTATGTCAACTTTTGGGACTGACTTTTTATATTTAATATTAAATGACTATGTTTCATCCATATTACTGGGTGGGACTGTAATCTATTCATTTGACAGCTATACAATAATCTATTGTGTGACTATGTTATACTTATTCATCCCCTCCCGCAAAGGGCATTTGGTTTTCTTCCAAGTTTTGCTATTATAAACAGTATTGTTAAGAATTTTTTTTTTTTGTATATGTCTCTTACTGAACATTAGACTCACACCTCTGTTTCCCACTGCTCCACACCCCAGCGTTCCACTTTCAGACGAGTATTTCTAACACATGTACCTTGGCTGGAATTCAGGGGAGTTGTACACAGAGGACCTACTCCATAGAGAGGCCATATGGAAAAGCGATATGATTCTATGACAGGAAAAGGAAAAAGTATCAAAATGGAGTGGAAACAATGGTGACCGTAAGCAAAAATAAATAAGTCAGACTCCACCCTGAAGTCTACCAGTGTTCTATGATGTGGGCCATGGATCTAAGAACAAGCAAAATAAGTTAGAAAGTGAGACATCTCATAGCCCTCGGGTCTACAGTAGAAGTAGAACAGCCTCAGAAATGAGGGAACAAGTGTCAGGGTAGGCAGCTTGGAAAAGCCTAGAGAAAGACCTACAACCAGCCTCTGCAAGCTTGGGCCAGTGTGCTCAAAACCACACTTTTGTTACCATGGGGAATAAGGCAGTGTTCTTTTTTCTTACGCCATCCTCACAATTACCCTTAACAAATTTTAATCATCTATATTACTATGATGAGACTATCCATCCCGCATTTCAGATATTTCCAGGAAAGTGGAAGTGGAAAAAGTCAGCTTGGCAACACTGCATGAATCTAATTACAGAATAAAATGTCCGTAAGTAATTACTATCATAGATGTGGCAAAAATAGACCTGAGATCATTAGTAATCTTTTTCAACATTCTCATTTTCTCAGTGTTAAGTTCACCCTTAGGCATAAACCAGAAGGTCTCTCTTGAGACGGCTCTTGCTTATCCTTTTAACCCCATCTTCCACCCTATGCTCACAAGGTCCAAATAGTCTAGCTAGAGAGAGCTAATGCTGGTCCCTAAAGTCATCATGATTAGTCAAGCCACCTCTGTTTATGCTGTTCCTACTGTCTAAAATACGCTTTCCCATCTCATCCACTAATTTCTAAGTGGTCTCCAAGAATCACTCCCTTCTTGTACCATTTACTTTCCCTGTGCCCTTCATTAGTCCCTTAGATCTTTTCTCTCTCCCTTTTTTTCTGTCCTCCATATTTCCAGCTTCAGTCTAAGGCATACAAAACAGGCCATCACATCATAAATATACTTTTAGATTGACCCCAGTCAAATTTGTTTTCTCTCCTATTAGATTTTGTTTCTTTAGGGTGAGGGATATGGTAAATGGCATCCAGCTGACAATCCACAAAGGTTGATAGAGTAGATGTTGTACAGGCCATACCCTACCCATCTGTACTTGCTGGGACACTCATCTCTCAGATACTGAGAATAATGTGGACTGATGGCTTACACCTGCCCCCTTCTCAGGAAAATCACCCTTGATTGACAGAAAGCACCTTTCCAGAATTTGCCTGGGAGGGAGCTATGCCACCTGTTTGCTGTGGTCAGAAAATGGCCACACTTTTGTACACTGAAGAGGTACGAGATCACTGCCCTTTCCTTCAATATGGCAAACACTGCCATCAAATGGATGCTTCAGCATCTGCAGGGTCAGGCCAAGGCTAGACTTTCTCCATCCTTCCTACTCTGTATCCTTCTCCCATCAGTCCCTTACTGCTTTATTCCTGAAGAGAATATCTTCCATAAGCACATGCACCCAAATCCCTGTGTTAGGCTCTGCTTGTAGGGAATATGCCTTGAGACAACTGGTCTTATTTAATTGAGTTTCACTGCATATTAATAACTTGCACAAAAGAAGCTAATATTTGGGCTCAAGTCTCTAATACTGTAAAATCCCTGTTTTACTACTATATCAAATATCTCTAATAGTTGGAAAGTTGTGAGCAATAATTGTAAGACATGGAAATATATATAACATTATATACAACTTTATATATATATAATAATATGTATCTGTGCAGTCTTCCCCACTTACTAACAGTAAGATATAGGATAACATTTTTATCCCCGAGTCTGTTTCCTCATCTAATAAGGGGAGATATTCATTCCATAGAATTATCAGATGGTTTACAAGAGATAATGGGTAAATTATCCTTCATATAGTAAGTACCCAGTAAATAATTTCCAATACTCAACGGTATTGAATAGAACATTTTGATGACAAAGTGTATAGACAGCAGTGCTAAGTAAGACATAAAATAGATAAAGGCAGTTCTCTTATATTTGGCAGGGCATCCACTCAAGGTACAGAAAAGTTAACTGAGACCAAATTTTTATCAATTAGAGCCCCTGGGGGTAATTTGTGTCAGCTTATAGAAATACGTGAGTTTTGAATTTGTTCACTCGTAAATTATAAAGAACAGGCTTATTGTGATTAATGATGTGCTTACCACAGGGTTTATACACTCATACTTAAGATGATATGTTAGTCTGATTTATTTAAATCTGGAAAAGAAGAGAAGCTGGAAAAGCCTCCCACACTCAGACCTTTGAATTACAGAGATTCTTCCCAGTCGGTGTTTGAGCGAAGTCTGGAAAAGGTGTCTATTTTACTCTCAGTCAGGAAGTTTTCCTCCATTTCAAGCAGGCTACTATTCCCGTATACTGCAGGCCGAAGGGAACTGGGTTTTATTTTGAGTACACTGCAAAACTATTTCCTTTTGTCAAGAGAAAGAAGGCAAGTTATAAAGGGAAAAAGCAGAGAGGCCTGAAAGTGTTTTGTCATCTGTAAAACCGAAAATCCCTAAACCTTAGTTCCAGTTCCAAAATTCTGCCTTTCTAAATCTTTCTAAATTTTTTCCCCAACATATAAAAAGTAAAAATAAAAGTTCACTGCTTGACGAAGTTTACCTAAAATAAACTATTCCTTCATGCTCACGCTTTTTCTCTACTTTCCCCATACCAGCACCAGAGGAGAATGTGCTGGCAGCCTGGCTGGGGGCGGGGAAGTGGGGTGGCAAAAGAAAGCAACATGTAAAGAAAATGGTTCCAAAGGAAAGTTATTCTCACCTCCTGGTGTTGGGATTCCCTTAAGTAAGCAATAATAAAGCTCAACTATCAGAAAGCAGAAATGATTTCTTTGCCTCAAGTGAAACATGGGTTATTTCCAATGACTGAGAATTAATGATTTTTAAGCTACTGTAGTCTGAAAATATTGTCATTTCAGAGAATAGAACAGCCATAGGAAGTGGACCACACATGGTGTGCCTAGGAAAAAAGAATATAGATTCAGCCACTGCCAAAATGTGGAAAAAAATGCCTCTTAGAAAGGTCAATTTGATTTAGAGGGGGTTTATTCCGTTTTTTTTTTTTTTTTCTTTTTTTTTAAAAAAGCTCTGTTTAACATTGCATGGCTCAGTGGAGAACAAAGAGAAATGACATATTTGGTTTTATTTTCCCAGGATATGAAATGCTGTAGCAAACAAAAAACTTTCAACAAATTTAATCAGGCATTTGAAAGATTGCCCAAATTGGAACAATGTATCTCAATATAAATTGGCAAAAATATTTTGATACAACCCTGATAGCTATCTTCTAAACTAAATAATCACGATGTACCACCCCAGGCTTTTAGAAAAATTCTAAGAAAACTGCAAGAAAAAAAAAAATGGCTTCAATTTCTGTCTTTGTGAAGTGTTTCCTTTTTTAGTTTGTTTGGTTCTTAAGCGTCTTCCTAATTTGTATAAATCCCAGATGATAAAGCAAGGTTTTATATGTGAGAGACTCACACGAAATGGCAGTTGGAAATAAAATAAACTGTATGTGAATATATCTTAATAGATGGAGGAATTACTGTATGTAAACAGATGGAGAAGATATAAAAATTAAATATGTATAATATGATAGAAAAGCAGGAGTTAATAGTTGAAACATTTTTGTTAAACTATTTTTTGATCTTGCATGGTTTTCTCAAGAAATCATGATTGCGGTCAACTAAATATACTCTATTCTCATTTCTTCTGCAAGATTAAGGCCATTGGAATGACTCCTCTCTGAGTCTTCAGCCTACAGTCTGCTCCATTTCCTCCGGGCACATATGCATAAGTATGTGTATATGTGTGATTTGTATTTTAAAAATAAAAAGTTAATTGAAAAATAAAAAAATATATATTTAAATATTAAGATCCTACTTTGAAAAAGCTAAAAGTTTTTTTTTTTAATAAAACCCACTATTGGCTATGGTATAGGGAAATAGATGCTCACTTCCTATTGGTGATATATATTGATACAAAATTTTTGGAAGGCAATTGGGCAAAAGCAAAGCAAACTATAACTATATCTACTCTGACTCAGCAATAATCTCATTTCTAGGAATTTATCCTAGATAAATAAATGTAAAAGATATAGGCATTCAAGAATGCCCTTGCAGCACTGGTTGTAATAATAACAAAAATCACAGCAATAGCAACATAACAGCAACAGAAACAGAAAGCTACCTAAATTTCCATCGTCGGGGAACATAAAAATTAGATTTGGAAAAATCTGTATGATAGTATATATATGCAGTCATTAAACATGATGCAGTGGATCTCTAACTGCTAATGGAAAACATGTCTCCAATATTTATTCTTATATAAACAATAAGCAATGTTTAGAACAGTATGTATAGTAAGCTCCTCATTTGTGTGTAAGTATATAAAAGGATATGCACAGAAGTGCATGTATATGCACTTGATGTTTCAGAAAACATAGTCTAGAAACCATGTTTGGTGATGATCTTTATGCAATAGAACTGAGGTGAGGAAGTTGGAGGACAGTCTAAGTTGAATGGCTTACTTTATTTTATATATCTTTGTGTTGTTTGTATTATTTGCCATATTATATGAACTTTTTTTATAATACTGCAATAAAAAGAAAAAATGTCCTTTATTTTTAAGATTTTTGCCCACACACAGTATGCAGCTTGGTCTGTTGATCTGACATTTCACATTTCCTTATCTGAAATAGTTATATAATCTTCATATGTAAAAATTCCAGAGGCTTTTTTCCTTTTACATATCATTTATTAACATGCTGAACAAAAGGCATATCAGCCCTGATCCCTGGAAACCTCACTGTTTACCTTTTCCAACAAGAAAGTACCCGTTTATCACTACACTTTATTTCCTATTTCTTAGCCAATTTCCTATTCGTGACAAAACATTTTCCCCAGTTTCATAGTGACACAAGTTTTTCCCAATGACTTTGATGCAGAACATTGTTAAATGCTTTTAATAAGGAAAATAGCTCACGTTTTCAGTTTATCCTTCATCCACAGTCATGTATGCATTTCCTTTAAAGAGGCTGTATGATGGGATCAGGTATAATTTCCCCTTGCTAGTGGCATTGCTGTCCTGGGACGAGTTGATGGGTGCAGCACACCAACATGGCACAAGTATACATATGTAACAAACCTGCATGTTATGCACATGTACCCTAGAACTTAAAGTATAATAATAATAATAAATTAATTAAAAAAATAATGATAGGTGAGTTAGGGATAGATATGTTAATTAGCTTGATTTAATCATTCCCCATTGTATATACGTACCAAAACACAACACTCTACTCCCAAATGTATACAATTATTATTTTTCAATCAAAAATACTACTAATAAAAAAGAATTAAAAACATAAAAAAAAACCATCCAGTTATCTTATTTTTAATCTTCACTAATTTGACTACCTTCATGAACACGACATAGATTAATGTCTATTTTCACAGTCACTTCTGGGCCCCTTTTCATAGATAAATGCTAACTTGATCATCAATGAGCCCTTATAATGTTGCTATCTGCCACTTCAGTTGCCTCATTTTGTTCTCTGACATTTGAACATTGAGCTTCTTCAAAATTATCATTATTCGATACCTAATTCTGACCGTTTCCATCTAGTTTTTCATTTTTACATGGACGTTTATGTGGAGAAATGACTGTTAGACATTAACCATTTCAACTGATATTTATCGAGAATAAAGTATGTGCCCGACATTTTAATTGTTGCTGGGAATACTATTGTGAGCAAAACAGACATGGTCTCTTCCACAGTTCTATTATTATTATTATTATTATTATTTTTTTTTTTTTTTTTTTTGAGACGGAGTCTAGCTCTGTTGCCCAGGCTGGAGTGCAGTGGCCGGATCTCAGCTCACTGCAAGCCCCGCCTCCCGAGTTCACGCCATTCTCCTGCCTCAGCCTCCCGAGTAGCTGGGAGTACAGGCGCCCGCCACCTCACCCGGCTAATTTTTTTTGTATTTTAGTAGAGACGGGGTTTCACCGTGTTAGCCAGGATGGTCTCGATCTCCTGAACTCGTGATCCGCCCGTCTCGGCCTCCCAAAGTGCTGGGATTACAGGCTTGAGCCACCGCGCCCGGCCACACAGTTCTATTATTAAGCTTATAGCCCAATGGATGAAACATACTTTTATCACATAATCACAGAAATGGACAATTACTAGCTTTGATAAATGCTGTAAAGGAAAAAGAAATGCAAAATGCAAGTAGCTATGAGAGAATGTAATTCATCTGAGGGTAAGGGTAGTGCTGTGTTGAAAAGAATGTGAACCAGGTTCAGACAAAGGCTGAACATGGGCGCACACTCAGCTATGTAAGACTCCGACCCCAAGTAGTACACTTGTCATCTTTCTTTTTTTTTTTTTTTTTTTTTTTAGACGGAGTCTCGCTCTGTCGCCCAGGCTGGAGTGCAGTGGCGTGATCTTGGCTCACTGCAAGCTCTGCCTCCCAGGTTCACACCATTCTCCTGCCTCATTCTCCTGCCTCAGCCTCTCGAGTAGCTGGGACTACAGGCGCCCGCCACCATGCCTGGCTAGTTTTTTTGTATTTTTAGTAGAGATGGGGTTTCACCATGTTAGCCAGGATGGTCTCGATCTCCTGACCTTGTGATCCGCCCTCCTCAGCCTCCCAAAGTGCTGGGATTACAGGCCTGAGACACCGCGCCCGGCCCACTTGTCATCTTTCTTCTAGAAAGGAACTGGCCTACTGTTTATAAACCTGTTCTTTCGTGATTCAAACCCTGCTATGTTGCTAATCACAGTTGAGTTCCCTGATCAACTTTCTCTCTCATCAACTCTCTTCCCATTTGCTTTTATCCAAGACCAGAAGCTCCATGTTTATCAAATCAGTATGGTAACATATCTCTCATGGCTCTTATAAAAATGGTTTTCACACTTTTCATCCTAGACAATATTTAATTTAAGTAAATCATTTATAATGATAGCTCAGCAAAAAGGCATAAATTTTTTGACCTAAAAGGAATATATTTTTCCTAATATCTGGCTTACTGCCACTAATTTTGTCCTTATTAAACCAACTTGGTATGGAAATCTTCCCCTAAAACTTTTTGTAGTCAAGTCTTAAGCAAAGAATATATTCATATATCTTCCAGCAATTATGTAGAAATAATCTTTAATGTTTGATTTCTGTATATTGATTAACAAAACTGTATTTCCTCCTTATAGTGGGAAATTGTTTATAGTAATTATTTTTAAACTTATTTTCCCATGTTTCTTTTACAGAGTGACATGAAAGGAAAACTATTATTATACACTTACATTTTCATATATTTCTCCAGATAACCAGTCATGTTCCACTCTAGACCTAATTAGGCATAGTAGTGATTAAATCATGAGAAAAAGGAAATTCCTATATTCAAAATGTACCAAGGTAGATATTACAATAGGCAGTATGTAAGCAACAATGCCCCCACTAAAATATTTTTATTTTCCCTCCATTGTATCCCCAATAGTTGCTAATTTCTTCTGTTCTTTATTGATCTATACTCCCTGATTTTCCATTCCTTTTCATTCTTCACTCATCAACCCAATAGAGCCTCTGCTCCCTCGCACTTGACACTCTTCCAAGAGCCTCCCTTAACTGTTATCCTTCCTTCTTTCTCTTCCATTTTTAGTTATCTGATAATGCCTCTGGATTAATCTTTCAAATTCAATGCTCTCCCAAGTGATTAATTATTGCCTCCAAGACAAATTATAATATGTTAACTAGCTACATGAAGCCCTCTACATCTACCTGTCACATATCTTTCCTGGTTTATTTTGCATCCTTCCTTAAGATCAACCAAGTTCCCAGCTCTGTGTTTAACACCTAGGAAGCACTTAATAAATATTTGTGAATGAATGAATGAATGAATGAAAGTGTTCTGTTTCTTACATATTTTATCCATTCCACCAGCAATGTCTTTACATCTCTTCTACATAGCCAAATCCTAAGTTGAGTATGGGCCTAGTGTTGTAAAATTTATAGTGTTCTGTCTATAGTGATGTCTCCTTTCTATGAACCCATGAGCTTCACATCTTCTTTGGGAAATAAATTCCAGTAGATAAAAGACAGGAGTGATATCCACTAAATTTATTTAGCCTGGAATAATATAATATGTATTTAGGTGTTACAATACAAGCAACTGAAATCTGAAATCTGTTATAGGCTCAGAGTTATAGTAACATCACTGATGACCAAAATATTTCTTTTATGAGTCTATGACTCACCCTCTTGCCAAAAACTTTGGCCAAAAAATACAGAGAAAAAAAATTGTTCAAAATTGCTTTCATAAAAATGTAAATTATCCGCCTGGATTTGTGGGCATTGCAGCTTTCAAATAAAAGTGTGTAGGGATATAAGTAGAATGAGTTTAAAACAATCTTTAGATGTGTGAAGAAATGTATACTCTATTCTTTTCCCCCACCCCCAAGGAAATAGTATGCAGCCAAATCTTTTTTTGTGGATAGACTGAGGGGCATGTAAGGGTTTTTTTGTGGATAGACTGGAGATCATACATTTTAAGTTTGCTTGGGTTTTAAGTGAGCCATTCAACTCCTGGAGTGTCTCGTTTTATAAAGATAATTATATCCTGCTCTTCACAATGAGCCTGGAAGGAGAGATACTTCACCTTCTGACCTGTGCCTCCCCCAGGTGTTCTGACGTTTGAATGGGGACGGGAATGAGAACTTACTCCAGTTTTCATGCTATACCATACAAAATAGCTCTCCTCTCTATCGGGATTTAGAAAAATCTAACTTTTAAGCATAATAAACCCCCTTTCCCCAGTTATATAGCATAGGAATGACCAGGATGCCATATGAGACACAGAGTAGTGGACCCTTTCTTCCCACTCACAGGCATCTGAAGGATCTTTCCATATTATAGCTAGGGTCACATTACCACTTGGATCAAAAGCCTCACATAGCTTCTCACTTGGGACATCACAGAAAGAGTTCTTTTTTGGGGGCGGGGGACGGGGGACGGAGTCTCGCTCTGTCGCCCAGGCTGCAGGTGCAGTGGTGCGATCTCGGCTCACTGCAAGCTCCGCCTCCTGGGTTCAGGCCATTCTGCCGCCTCAGCCTCCGGAGTAGCTGGGACTACAGGCGCCCTCCCCCAAGCCCGGCTATTTTTTGTGTGTTTTTAGTAGAGACGGGTTTTCACAGTGTTAGCCAGGATGGTCTCGATCTCCTGACCTCGTGATCCGCCCGCCTCGGCCTTCTAAAGTGCTGGAATTACAGGCGTGAGCCACCGCGCCCAGCCACAGAAAACCTTCTTATAAGGTCAAATATTCAACTGTTCACAATGTGAACTCCAACCTACCTGTTCAGTCTCATCTCTCACTGCTTTCTTACTTCATTGTACCAGACTATTTGCATTGCCCCAGGCACTTCATGTGTTTTATGACTGAGTGTTTCCCATACCATTTCCTCTAAGAACAATGTCTTTTTCTTGACTGTTTTTTTTAAAGTCCTAAGCATCTTTCAAGTTTCAACCTAATTATCAAATCCTTTGCAAGGCCTTCTTTAATTCTGTTGTCTAAGTAATCACTCTTCCTCTACCTCCTGATATTTTACAAATACTTCTATTATGAAATCATGAGAAATACAATATTTTCTTTGGCCCACAGCAATTCGTAGCCTATTTGTTCAAAGAGCATGAGGCCACATCCTAACTGTTACAATGGCTCTAAAAGTTAAAGGGTAAAGTCATTGACATTTTGAAGCAAATATACCATTAGCATTAAATTTTCTTTCACTATTCTTTTTAAACTATTGATAGATTTGCATGACATAAAATTACCATGCCAAAATGACCCTAAATAATACTGAGCTTGTTGCAATTGTGACCTAAACTCATCACATCTATCTCTTTTTTATACTGCCACATCCATGTAGCCTGATTCTGTCTCCTAAACTCAGTGGCTCGACCAGCCTTAAATGGTACCTACGATATTACACGAGTATTATGAGATCACAAGGATGAATAGATATATTCACTGTTCATGTAGTTCATATACAGTCCAGGAAAGGAATATACATCTAATCCAATAGGGTAAGTGCAATCATTGAGTCAGAGAGTATAGAGAGGGGAATGGTTAATTCTCTCTGATTTTGAAGATTAGGTAGTGGTAAAAAATGGGAGTCAGGGAGTATTTCACAGAAGGTAAGGTTTGAACTGGGAAATTTTTCAGGTGGACAATAGGATAAAAAAAGCATCCAAGTAGAAGGAATATCCTATACAAGGCTGCAGAGTTTGGTAGCAGCATGGGCTGTTATTCAGTGCCAGTGAAGCTTAGGAAGCAAGAATGGCATGGCAGGACATACGGCTGAAGGCATAGGCTGGGGCCACATCACAAGGGCCTGTTCACCATGCCAAGGAATTCAGACTTTAACTTTTAATGCTATAGATAGCAATCTAATGGTTCTAGGCAGGGAAGTTACATACTTGGCATTGTATTTGGATGATATTGAGGCCAGAGGAAGAGACACCAACCAGGAGGCCTTGACATTAATCTAGAAAAAAATTGAAGAGTATCAAAATTTAAATAGAAACAAAGGGGAAGAGAGAAAGGAAAAAAGTACTGATTTAAAGGTAGCAGTACAAGTTCTGTTTGTGAGTAGTACCAGGATGGCTCAGAGAAATCTAGCTCTTCAGTTCGAATGTCTGGTGGTGGCAGAGAAAGACCCTATGTTCAGCTTGGACAAGCTGTGTTTGAGGAATCCGTATTCACCTTTGATGTGCTCATGCTGATCCCTGAAACGGCTTATTTTTAAAGCCATCCTGGGGGTGGGGTTAGAAATGATAAGAAGGAGTAGAAGGAAACGAGTCCACATAATCCCCTCATTCATTTGTTCTGATTCCAACATTCAAGCTTTTGGAATGATAGGTTTTGAAACCACCAAAATAAACATCTAATATAAAGATAAAGAATACTTTGCCTTTTAGAATCCTGAACATGCTTCTTTCTGGCTCCCAAATGGAAATCTGTCCAATTGGTTCTCCTTCTGTTGAAGGTAGAATGGGGAAGCTGATATGTGTTAAATGTTAAAGCTTTATATAAATTGTGCCTTAATTTCTATAATAAACCTCCATAAATTAGTATCATTATTCCAATTTTACAGATGAGAAACCCAAATCTCAGAGAAGTTAGTAGACATTCTCATAGTCCCCCATCTGGTAAGTGGTAGAGGCTAAGTATAAATCTACATCTGTCTGATTTCAAAGTTCATGCTTCTTTTATTATATGATGTTGGATTTTAAGTATTTAAAGAATATTTTGGCTCCAGAAATCAGGATTAGGAAAAGCTGACTGTGAGAAAACTAAAGAGCCACTCTGTCCCTTAAGCTATAATGTGCTCTAAAAAGCATTCCTCTACAGAAGCATTTCTGCCAAGTGTTCACACTCAGTTTCAGAAATGATCACACCTATCTTATTTCATTGAAGAAACCCTGATAATCTGCTGAAGCCAAACAAAAAAACTATGAATCAAATAATAAATGATCAATCAGAAAAATATAATTGTTATGAAAAACTTCTTGCAGATTTTTATGAAGTTACAACCATCAGTTGCGAAGTACTCCACACACATTTTTTTAATCAGACCGCCAATCTGCCAATACTAACTTCCAGTGCTCCTCAACTCTGGCAATTCTCAGCCCTAAAAGAACTGGGATGACTACAGAGGACAGATTTCTCTTAGAATCCCTGTATTAAGAAATCAAAATGCCATTTAAATCAAGAACAAACCTACTTAATTGATAGATTACTATATTCCATGCCTTAATCAGGACTCTCTGTTCATACTAATTCTATCCAGCATAGCACATTGATACCTCACCTTTATTTCTGGGAAACTTCAAAGCAGCCTTCACATACATGGGAAGACGTGAGGGGTAAAATAACTGTTTGGACAAACATTTGCATTCCCTCAATAGTTCTAACCACACTACACAACATATGTCAAAATTTTAAAGAGAACAGAAACTTTTAATTCTTTGTGCAATGTATACAGTTCCTGAGCTTTGATGTTTCTATTTATGCCCCTTTATTTGTACAAAATTGTCTTGTTAAAAAAGAAATCTTTTATGTCTCATTACTGACCTGTCAAACATTATTTTAACTTAAAAAGTAGCTGACGCCTTGCAGTAAACCTTTAAAAGCCTCCTGTTTAAAAACAATATACCATTATACTGTACATATTTAATATGGTTATTTTTTTATTACAGGGAACATGTCACTGAGAGAAACTTTATACATAGGATTTTACTTTGGAATGAATGTAGCCACATAAGAGTTCAGCCGCTGCTGTCTCTTGTGCTGATGCTGAGTGCCTGGTGTCTCAGGAAGTTCAGAGCCTTTGAAAACCTTAGAAAAGTCAAAGCCATCTCCACTCCCTTTCAGGCCTCATATTAACACCCCAAATTATTCTCTTTACACCATTTTCTAACTTTCACAAATTTCAAGTAATCACTTAACTCCTGAATTTTTTTTTTTTCTTCAGAATGAATTAAACATTTCTTTCAGGTACCATTTCTTTTGACTGCATAAAAATTACTCCCTCTCCACCAACACCACCAACCCCTACATTTTTTTCACTGTTTGGCAAGCATTGACTTGACTTCCCTTCCTTTCCCCTCAGCTCCCCTTGCCAGTTTGGTACCCCTCCGGACACACTGTTTGAAGTGTTGCCCAACAGTCTCATTGAGGAGGAGGTAACAATGCACAGAAATGCTGTGTGACTTAGTGAGCTTGAAAGATCTGGACATCAGAGGGAAGGAAGTGGGGGATCTGCATAAAAGAGGTTTTCTTCATGATTACACTGAAAGGAATTGTTCTGGAGGAAGTGATACATGTTCCCATTCCTGGGGGTAGGGTTATACTGAAAGGCAGAATGTAGCAGGAGATACTATAATTGGCTTCCTTACAAGTGTTTAAAAGCCCCTGCATTATTGTCAGTGGCACTTTTTCCATTTATATCCTGCAATTGTTAGTCATTGTTTTGAAAACACTGTAGTATTAGCCTTGTATTTTTTGCCATTATGTGAATTATTTCAAATGATGAGCAACCTGTAGAAGTCAATCTTATATTATACCACAGAGATATCCAATAGCATTTGCTGAGATGATGCTGAATGAGGGTACTTGCTGAACAGCTCTAAGTTTTTGAATGAAAGTGCACTGATTTTTATTAGAAAAGACTTTTCTTATTTTATTTTTAGGATTCTGAATAGAATATTCAAAAGGAGAATGTTTAATACCTGTGTCTATATTTGAGTCATTTTCTCTAGAAGACTTGGTGACTAAATTTCCCTAATTTTCTAACCATCACAGTTCTTAAACTCTCAGGATAATATTCTCTTATACCCTCTAACTTTCCAACTTTAATTTTTGGAAATTTCATTTTGAATCTATATTGTTAAAGTTGTTGCTTTTTTTTTTTTTTTTTCAGATGAACACTACAGTGCAAAGAACACAGTTTGAGAAATTTTAAAACCTGGGCTCTAGTCCAGAATCTGTTGGGTTACCTTGACCTTTCTTTCCTCAGGTCTTTCCTTTGTGAAATGAGAAGATTAGACTAAGTTTCTGAAATCTCATTAACCTAGATTTAAGGTTTCAGAAATAGAAACATAAGTAAATGCATGAAGTGAAGAACTAACCTCAGAGAGGAGAGTAAAACCTAACATATATGCATATTATTGAAAATTTCAGAGGTTAGGCATTGAGTTATTCATTCACTAGTTCATTCATTAATTTATTTATTCTTTCATTCTTCTGTCATTTTTTGGACATCAGTCTACTTAGGCTCCGAGTCATAAATGTTATTTCTATTCCCAAAGAATTCACAATGGTCTAATGAATCATCATTCTCAGATTTTTTCTTACATTCACTCCTTTGCCTTAGGTGCTACAAATATCTTTTTAATCAATAGTGGTTTTCTTTTTTTTACTTCCTACTTGGTAAAAGAAGTTTTGACAAGTAAAACCTGACTGATAAAGTAACATGAATTTTTAATATTTGAGATGCTAATCACACCCCTGCATTTATTTTTATTTTTTATTTTTGATAGAGACAGAGTCTCACTACATTGTTGCCCAGGCTAATCTCGAATTCCTAGCCTCAAGCAATCGTCCCACCTCAGCCTCCCGAAGCACTGGGATTATAAGTGTGAGCCACCATACCTAGCCCAATTAGTTAAATTTATGATTATTAAGTGTCAACTGGTTCTGACAAGGTGAGTTACCCTACATTATTGTTGCATTTTTCTGTTAGGGCTTTCCCTGTGCCTGCCCCCTGCCATAGGAAATTGTTCAGGATGTACTTCACATGCTAATAAATTTGATTATCTCTTGCTCCTTAGTTATTGGGATTTAATTTAACCCATATTAATTTCAACATCTCTCATGTTTATTTATATTTCTCTAAATCTAGATAAATTTTATAATACATCAAAACACTTGTTTCATTTTATTTTAAAATAAAATGGAGACAATATATACAGCATGTCATAAAATTCCCAGACAAGAACTCACTGATAATGGGAAGGCAGCAGTTAATGAGTTCAATCATCTTCTCTAAGTGACTGTAAGTGAAGCTGTTCTGCTTTATACCTATCTTGTATGTGCTTTTGGGCAACAAAAGGAAATTGCTCAGAATACAAAAACAGAAGTTAGTATTATGAAAATAACCACAAGTTGATAGAATTGAAGATTTTAAGAAAAATTAGAGGGAAGTAGAATGTAGCATAAAAAATAGAGAACATGAATGACAATCATGGTTTCAACAGGTTTGAAAGATAACAGAAAATATGTGCCAATATACTGGTGACCTGTGAGTGGATAATCAGACTATCAGCAAATTGATAAAGCTGTACACAAAAACCAGAAGGTCTAAGAGCATGAAGAGAGCCCTCCCCACAGAGCCTGGTTGTTTCTGTTGTGGCGCTGTGGGTGTTGTTTGTATCCAGTAGAGTGCACAAGCATAACTCCTGACATAATCAAAGCACAGTTTTGTTATTGTTCCTGCTGTCTTTTAAAATATGTTCAGTGGTAGTACCAAGAAACTGTTAGAACTAATAAACAAGTTCAGTAAAGTGGTTGGTTACAAAATCAACATACCAAAATCAGTTGCATTTCTATGCATTAACAAGAAACTATCTTAAATTTTTTTAATTATCATTTCCAATAGTTACCAAAAATAAGAATACCTTGGAATAAACTTAACCAAGGGACTAAAAGATCTCTACACTGAAAGCTGTAAAACATTGATGAAGAAATTGAAGGAGATAAAAATAAGTGGAATGATATGCCATCTTCATGGATCAGAAGAATTAATATTGTTTAAAGGACCATACTACCCAAAGCAATCTCTAACATTCAATGTCAATGTTACCCCTAAGCCAGTAAAACTCTTAGAATAAAACAAAGAGGAAAAGCTTCTTGACATTTGTCTTGGCAATTATTTTTTGGGTATGACACCAAAGGCATAGGCAACAAAAGCAAAAATAAACAAGCAGGACTCCATCAAACTAAAAACCCTCTGCAGAGCAAATTAAACAATCAATAAAATGAAAAAGGCAACCTGCAGAATGGGAGGAAATATTTGCAAACCTTATATCTGATAAGAAGTTAATACCCAAAATATACAAGGAATTCATACAACTCAATAACACAATAACAAATAAAACTAGTTTTTAAATGGGAAAAGAACATGAGTGGATATTTTTCCAAAGGACACATATAAATGGCCAACAGGTACATGGGAAAATGCAAATTAACACTACGAAAAGATACCAGCTCACACCTCTTAGAATGGTTATTATCAAAAAGACAAGCAATAACAAGTGTTGGTAAAAATATGGAGAAATTATTGTGCACTGTCGGTGGGAGTGTTTTTCATTTAATTGTGAAAAACATTATAGAGGATCCTCAAAAATATAACATAGAACTACCATAAGGTCCAGCAATCCTACTTCTGGGTATATACCCTGAAAAATAAAATCAGTATCTCAAAAAGATACCTGCACTCCTATGTTCATGGCAGCATTATTAACAGTAACCAAGAAGTGAAAACAACGTAAATGCCCATCGATTTCCAGTGAACGTTGAGGGCATGATACTAAGTCAAATAAGTCAGACAGAGAAAGACAAACACTATGATCTCATACGCAGAATCTAAAAGAGTAAAACTCATAGAAACACAGAGTACAATGGTAATTGCCACTGGCTGAGGCTGGGGAAAATGTGAAGATGCTGGACAAAGATACAAACTTTCAGTTATAAAAATGAAGTCATGGAGATCTCATGTACAGCATGATAACTATAGTTAACAATACTATATTCTATCCTTGAAATTTGCTAAAAACAGATCCTGAATGTTCTCACCACAAAGAAAAATGGTAACTATGTGAGGTGACATATGTGTTAACAAACTTGATTGTCATAAGCATTTCACTATATATATACACACATAGTGAAATGTATGTATACACAGTGAAATATATACATACACACATAGAGAGAGAGACATATACATATATGTCTCAAATCATCATGTTGTATACCTTACACAATTTTGTCAGTTATATCTCATTAATACTGTGGTAAAAAATAAACAAACAAACACTAATCTCTTCAATCAAAAAAAAAAGTAAAATGAATTTAGTAGTGTTGATCTTTTCCTGACCCTGATGAGAACATAAGAAATCATACATATTTTTAATGATGATGTTCAGTTAATAATATTCTTAAGCTCGATTTGCAAACACAATTTCAATTTGGCAAGTAATTCCAAATCCCATGTATTATCAATCTAAACTTGGTGTAGCACTAAATATTCTTTTCTTCTCAGCTGGGTAGAACCTGTGAATTCTGCCATATACTGTGCCATTATGTTTTTCTTTGCCTCTACCTTTTCTCCACCCACAATCACATGGACCCTCATTCCCATTTCCTAAGAAATTGTTGTCCACTCCTCACAGACTCTCACTTTTAGAGTCCATCGCCCTCACCTCTCAGGAAGAGTCAGAACCGCTCCTCTCTTGCATGGGTATTCCACATCTGGTTTAACGAAATCAGTTTACCCCACACTCAATAGAAGAATAGTTACTATCCAAACATGATGTGCTTCTTTGCCTTTGTCTCTCTCTCCTTCTCTCTTTTTATCTCTATCTCTATTTCTGTTTAAGTAAGGCATGAATTAGGCATCTTCTAATGATGCCTTTTAATCATAGGGAACATATTTGAAGCATTTGAATGATGCCATGGAATTACTTCACTAGATTTCAGGTGAAGAAGGTAACACTCTAATCTGTCCCCCTTTGTGATTAATGGGGACTGACAACTAGTAGCAGCACTCTGAAATGTTTTACGGTATAGCTCATGACTAAACTATAGGGTCACTCGATGCAGCATTATCATCATTCCCTGATGTTTTCTGTTTGGGGTTCATGCTCCGGGCCAGAAGCTTCATGGCTTTTATCCTGCACAGGCACAAGCGGCAGGTCCAATATATTCCTAAGACTGATGCTTCTCCTAGACCCTCTGTTGAATCCAGAGCTACTCAAAGCATCCTTGTCCCGGCCAGCACCTTTGTATCTGTTTATACCTTCTTCTCTGTCTTTGGCTTTTTCAGATAATTCTACTTGACTACTGGTAAGCCTCTCTACGGTAACTGATGCATGTTTCCCAATGTTCAGACCCTTGATTTTTATAAACTATGATTCTAGAGTATTAAAGCTCTGCTTTTCCCACATAAAATTTTTTTAAAACCCTTCATATTATCAGAAAAATTTAAATGGTATGTTATTTAACAATATTCAATTGTTAACTTATTCATTTACCACAGATTCACAGAACTGTAAGCACAATTATATAACAGTAACATTACAAGAGAATGGTGGTATATGTGCACAGTGTATGTACTTGTATGCACATAAATGTGTGTATATCTATAGAAAATCAGATTATATTTATTATCCATCAAGTAATAATATTAAAAAGTAAACATTAAAAAAATGCAAAGATAACACTAATTACCACAATTACAATTACAACAATTACAACCTGTTTTAAACTTAAATTTTATCTGATATCATTTATCTTTATTTTATCTGATACCATTTATCTTTATTTTATCTGATACTTTATTTTATCTGATATATTTAAGGCCATCCCAGTTGATTAATTGGTTAAATTACACAAAATGTATTTTTTATTTTTCTTCTTTAACCCTCATGTTTTAGTTATGTCTGTTGGAAAAAAATGTCTAATTTAATATAGTTGAACAATGCTGACTTTAACAGGAACAACTAGTCTATTTGTGTTTAAAATAATAATGGATATATTTGAAATTAAATTTCAGATTGCTCTTTATGACAACTGTACTATTTTCTTTTTCTTTTTCTTTTTTTTCTTTTTTTTTTTTTTTGGCAACGGGGTCTCACTCTGTCACCCAGGCTGGAGAGCAGGAGAGTAGTGGCATGATCTTGGCTCACTGCAACCTCTGCTTCCAGGGTCAAGCAATCCTCCCACCTCAGCCTCCCGAGTAGCTGGGACTACAGGTGCCCCACCATGCCCAGCTAATTTTTATATTTTTTGGTAGAGACAGGGTTTCACCATGTTGGCCAGGCTGGTCTCAAACTCCTGACCTCAAATGATCTACCCGCCTCGGCCTCCCAAAGTGCTGGGATTATAGGTGTGAGTCACTGTGTCTGGCCTCCTATTTTCTTACTTTGTCATGAACTATACTATAAATATAAATATACATACGTATATGTACACATAAATATATACATATATACATGTATGTATATATTTGGTGATGCTTGTGTTAGCCCACTTGCCAGCCACACAAAGAGGAAAAATGGTAATTATCAGCATGATCAGACTCCAGCATAGCATGGTGGACAATCCAGTGTACTCGGAAGTTTTCACTTCAAGCTCTGCCCACCTAGAATCCCTGGGGCTCATGGTGATGGCCTAGAAAACACTCAAGAGGCAGATGGTACCGTTGGATACTACCCTGCTCATTCTTCAAATATAGAAAATAAGTTTACATACAGAATAACTGCAGAGATGTTTCAACCCAAAAGCCACCATGGTCTGTGGGACTCCTCTAGAAAGTAGAGATAAGCTATTGGCTACCACCAGATGCTTCAGGATAACATGCATGGGCCTTAATGTGTACCTAGTCAAGTACAGGGAGAGATAATGGTAACGGAGAGAGAAGTCTTCCCTCATTTCAAATATACTCTATGATAAGAAGATTATTCTTATTGCCAAATCTCTGGAGGCCTTTCTGTTTACCATGACTGATACTTGTCTTCAGAGCCAGAGGATCTTGCATAGAAATCGGATGCACAGCCAAATTTATCATTTCAGCCGAAATCCAATATTATCTACTTACAATTAGTTCCCTCTCAAATATGTTCAAGGTGTTTTTTAAAATATTATTAAGAGATTTCCAAGAGTTAAATATCTGACATTTAGAGGAAACATACAAGATATGAATCACTGCTGTGAAGAGCATACATGAGGTAACGTTTTTGTTCTTCACAAATCTATGATACACACACTACCATTACTTTCATTATAAAGAGAAAGGTAACTTACACAGAGAGAGTAAATGATTTGTCACCATTCACAATCTGGCTTCACTCACAGTGCGGGTTTGGAATTGCCTGGGCTGGAAGCAAAGACAGTGCATTTAGCCACCAGGCGATTTTGAAAAGTTGATTAGTTATGTTCTTCAATCAGATCTATATTTATTTGTGTTTTTATACCTTGTCATTTCATTTTGGATTAGTGGCATTATATTTTACTTTATATTATTTGTTGTAATAAATTTCCATTTATGTGTATTTATTCTACAAGTCAGTATCAATTATGAATAAAACTTCATATAACTTAAAAAAAAAAAGAAATGTCTTCCTTTTGTCATCATATTTTATACTCCTCAAGGGTTTTAAAGCTATCTAACTGGTTCTGGGTCATCTATTGGGAAATTTCTTCTTCATATCGTTTAACTTTAAGGTCTGCCCATCTGGAGTTGCTGGGGCTCATAGTGATGGTCTGGAAGACACTCAAGAGGCAGAGACATGTTAGAAATCCATGTCTACTGTGCCTATATTACTTAGTCAAAAACATCAATTTTAACATTCAGTTACAGAGTCACGAACAGGGCTTCTGTCCTTGAAAGTCTGCTCATTTGGATCAGTCTGTTTACACATTGGAAACAGTGTTTATTAATAGTTGTAGACCAAGGTTGGCAAACTCAAGATTTTTGGCAGAGAACATGAATAAATGGCCCTGACCAGGTGGGAACTGCAGTATACCAGAGAAAATCTGCCTGTTCAACAGGATAGATGTCACTTGGCTATTGTGAGGGCAGTGAGGTCAGAGCTAAAAATGTTGACAATCCAGGTTTTTATGTCAAGTCTCCATATTTTTAATGTGGGCTGTTAATGTTTTAAGAACTTTGTTCAAACTTCACACTAAAAGATTAACGGTCTAGATTTATATAAAAGTATATCAGCTTGTGATTTTTACAAAAGGTAGTGTCCTCATCTGAGCTCAAGAGTCATTCACATACCTGTGCTTGCTGGCAAGGAGCTCAGGTGAGAGTAGGGAAAGCTGATAAACTCAAACTCACTCTGCCCGAAAATAGAGCTCAGAGTAGAAACATGGTATGCTCTTCACGTACAAATAATATAAACAGGGAACTCAGTACTAACATGGAAGAGGGGGATGGTGGATAAATATACTTTTGTTGTTCATGATTAAGAGCTATGTTTTACCTTTCTTGTGCATTTACAAACAAACAGATGAATAAAACAAGCAGAACAGGTTTCCTTTAATCACATTAATCCTGGACTAAGCACACTCCTCTTCCTGCTTTGCTTAAATTGTTCAAGTGTTGGTGGTGATATGTGTTGAAGGTCCTTATCATTGGGAAGTTGCATTTGCATCCTAAATTTAAAATAAATTTTTCAGATGTTATGAACCAACCGGACTTCAGCTGCTGAATCTTAGATGCCATCTCAAGAACTTCAATTAAAATATTACATTATGCACACGCATAGACCTCCACATCCACTACCCCTTCCCCGCAAAACACAGATGGGAAAAAATTGATATTTAAAACAGTGCTACCTTGTCATAACAAATAAGTATCAATATAATCAGAACATTAGATTATTGAATATAAATAATTTTTTAATTCATAAACTTTTAGTCATTTCATCATGAAAATTGCATTGCATATCTAATGTTTCATCTATAGCCTAAAACAAATGCTTACGTACTGATCTATTTTCCACTGGTTTACAGTTTGATAGACTAACTTGACTTCTGATGGATTTTGGTTTACTATTAACTATGTAGGTTCAAGAATGGTTTAATAAATATTTGAGGCAACACATACATTAATTAGCTCCATTATAATAAATATATACAATATTTGTAAATATACATAATGACGTTTTTTAAGGTTATTATTTACTGTCCAGTTAACTTATTGCTTAAGTCCAATATATTGCAAGGTAGGAAATGGGGATTCAAACATATTTATCAAATAAAGAAGTGAATTAAAGGCCAAAGCAGAGAAATAATGCTACACAGTGACTTCTTACTCCAGATTAGCACAAACTTACAATGTGGAAAAGTGTATCCTTAGGTTGGTGACATTATTTGAAAGCTACCATAAGCTCCACATGTATACACATAAACATCTAAATAAAGGTGTGGACAGGTATATGAAGTTTTATGTCAAACTTAGATCTAAATAATTAAACATTTGTTGAGATGTATTTAATTACACAATAAAATCAAATTGTTTAAAGCTCAAGATTTTAATGTATAACAGCTAATAAAGTGTGTAATTTACAGCACTAAACTTGTAATGTTTGAGGAAGCACTACACTTCGGAATGACACATACCTGAACAATAAATTAAAACTATTTTTATTTCTACAATTTTTAAATGACTTGCAACAAAGAAAACATAAATCATTTTGGGGCTGCTGAAGAACAAACGTGCTTGGTTAAAACATTTTATTCTTAAAGGTTCTTCGAATTTGCGATATTGAAAGAAAAGGTAGTTTTATTTGAGTCAAAAAATGGAAAGGAAGAAACTCCAGTCTAAGTGTTGCCACACTAAAAACACATTCCAAACCTCTTGGCTTTCTCCACTTTTTTCTTCAAGCATACATCAAAGATGCCTCACTTACTGGAATCACCCAACTGCCTGCTGTCTGCTTCATTTAAAAGCCGGAATATTTGGGATGGGCCCCAAAACACATATTCATTAGCAGAAGTTCAGAAAACAAGATGCTCGTATAGCATATGATTTGAAAGCTATGAACAATGCAGATGTTGCAGAAATTTTGATTAACAAGAGCTCTAGAAAGAAATCTCAAAACTTGCTAAAACCAAAATACTTTCCACAGAGATAATCTTTTCTACTTTGGGAGAATTATTTACGTGCTCATGGTAAAACACCACCAAGTGCCAGAAATTTTTCAATAAATTTGTCATTATAGGAGTCGATGTCCTTAGTAACATCTAAGAAATGTTGATAGGCAAAATTTTCTGCTGGACTTGGTCCCAGGGTATGGCCTAACTCTATACACACTATGGGTCTACAGCTGGTATGCTGTAGGACCTCATCCAAAAGTAGCAAAAATAAGACAAATATGGGAAGTCTCTGATCAAAAGGGACAATAATACTCTATGAATTTTCTTAAATCCCCTTTCAAAGATTTCAAAGCCTCTGATAAATAATATGTCATGAGCCATTCAGGTGACAGGAGGCAGATAAAGGGAAAAATATCATTCTCCTTTATTGCATGAGCATACAGCCTGAAAAGATGAAAGGAGAAACAGCCATAACTCAAGCTTCTCTTCAGTTAAAAGGCACCAAATACATCTCCAAAAAATGCATCTAATCATAACTATGTGCTTAACTTAATCAAACACTGCTTATTTTCCTTTTTTGATATTTTTGGCAAAAATAAATTGTGTCACTTAATTTCTGGTTCCCCTGTATTTTCCCTCTCCAATCCAGCCTCAGACTGCCTGCTGGGGTTTCCAGAACACAATCTGGTCCTTTCCTTATCTTAATTAAAACCTTTAGTGGGTCCGTTAGTCTTCACTCAATTAAGAAAAGGATCCTCTGAGTAACATTCCTCAATTAATACCACTCCTCATTCATTCACTCAACAAATCTCTCTTTCTACCACATTTCCTACACTCTAAGATTCTCACTCTACCAAGATTCTTAATTATTGCTTGCACAAGGTGATAGACTTAAATGTTTTTATATCTTACTCAATTGTAATACTAGAAATGCTGTATACTTGTCTGATAAAAGAAAATTCTAATTCATAACAAGATGGAACATACATTCTTTCCTTTGACAATCAATTCTTGAATAGTCTACCTGAGAAAATGCATCATTTCTTCCATTGTGCTCCTATGCATTTTTTAATATCAGTATTTATTGCATTATAATTAATTGAATACATGTTTGTTTCTTTCACTGAATGTCAGGGACCATCATGGCTTATTCATGTCTGTAACTGACAACCTGAGAACATTGCCCGGAAAATGGAATGAACACAATGACTGTTACCATTTGAATGTCCCTTCCAAAACTCCAGTGAAATTTAATTTCCTATGTGACAGTGTTGAGAGATAGGGCTTTTAAGAGGTGATTGAATCATGAGGGCTTTGCCTTCTATATTAGTCAGTGTTCTCTAGAGGGACAGAACTAGTAGGATATATATATATACACACAACTGTATATATATATGTATATATATCCTACTAGTGTGTGTGTGTGTATATGTGTGTGTGTGTGTGTGTGTGTGTGTGTGTGTGTGTGTGTATCCTACTAGTATATATATGGAGTTAATTAGGAGTATTAACTCACACAATTACAAGGTCCCACAGTAGGCCATCTGCAAGCTGAGGAGCAAGGAAACTAGTTCATCCCAAAGATGAAGAACTTACAGTCTGATGTTTGAAGGCGGGAAGCATCTAGCATGGAAGAAAGATGTAGGCTGGGAGGCTAAGCCAGTCTAGGCTTTTCATGTTTTTCTTCCTGCTTTATATCCTGGCCATTAATCTGGGTGGATCTGCCCTTCCCAGTACATTGACTCAAATGTTAATCTCCTTTGGCAAAACCATCATGGACGCACCCAGGATCAATACTTTGCATTCTTCAAGCCAATCAAGTTGACACTCAGTATTAATGACCACACCTTCACGATTGGGTTAATATATTTATGGATTAGTAGATTAATGATTTAATGAAGTAATAGATTATCATGGTAGAGAAACCAGTGACTTTATAAGAAGAGGAAGAAAGACGTGAGCTAACACTTAACTCACTCAGTCCCCTAGGTATGTTATACCCTGTACTATCTCTGGACTCCTCAGAGAGTTCCCACCAGCAAGAAGGCCCTCACCAAGGTCTGCTGCCCCTCAACCCTGGGCTTCTAAACCTCCATAACTATAAGAAATAAATTTCTTTTTTTAAAATAAATTACCCAGGTTCAGTTATTCTGTTACAAGCAACAGAAAACTGATTAGACACTGACAATTTGTTGAATTGAAAGAAATTCGATTAAGAAATTTCTTTAAAACCCCATTATTTTTTCAACATTAAGATGTTATGAGTCAGTAATGTGTATATGTCACTGCACTAGAAGACATGAGCATTCATAGAATATAAAGGTGCCAGTTAAGATTCGCTTAATGATCAGAATGTGAAAGAACAATTAGGTATTAATAATGCAGTCTATATCTGATATAGTAGTTATGGTGAAACCTGATCTAAATAGAAGCCCCTGTTCCTCTTATTATTCCATATTGCTTGCTAAGAATATTTTCTATTCTCCTAAATTAACACTCTGTACCAAATGAAGTATTGATGCAGCTTTAGCACTTACACTGAGGTTCTCAGTTCTAAATAATTTTGGCACACAATTATCAGTATAGAAGCTATGACCATATATGTGCCTTTTACTGATGAATTTAGAGAGTGAACCAAAATTAACAGGCTTTACTACAATGTCTCCGAATCATGGGTCCACAAACCCAACTATGCTGGTTCATGGCCTATTAGCATCCTGGCCGCACATGGAACGGATCAAGCTTCATCTGTATTTACAGCCGCTCCTCATTCACATTACTCCCTGAGCTCCATATCCTGTCTGATCAGCGGCAGCCTTAGATTCTCATAGAAGTGCAGACCCCATAGTGAACTGCACATGCAAGACATCTACGTTGCTCACTCCTTATGAAAATCTAATGCCTGATGATCTGTCGCTGTCTCCCATCACCCTTAGATGGGACTGTCTAGTTGCAGGAAAATAAGCTAAAAGCTCTCACTGATTCTACATTATGATGAGTTGTGAAAATATTTTAATATATATATATATAAAACAATGTAATAATAATAGAAAAAAGTGTACAATAAATGTAATGTGCTTGAATCATCCTGAAACCATCCCTGCATGCCCTGGTTTGTGGAAAAAATGTCTACCATGAAACTGGTCCCTGGTGCCAAAACCTGTGGGTACCACTGACCTGAGGCACAGAGAAGTTTCTAAGAGCCTAAAACTACAAATCAGACAATTTAAAATTTTTTAAATGAGTCTTCATGGCCAAATTTAAACATCTCATCAGAAAGAATTGTACAATTTCTGTGCCTTGATAGTAGTTGTTATTTTACACCTGAATTATTCTTTTAAAACAAGCTTTCAATGCTGAATAAAACAATGTTGCAAAACTAGTTAATTTCAAATTATTATCCTGTAAAAATTCCATCTAAATTAATCCTAGTCAACGTATAAATATTATATGTGTATGTACTCCAAATTAAAGTAAATAAATGGGCTAATGTGGCATTTCTTTCAGATGCAGAGGGGACATTTGGCAAATATTTTAACTTTCTAAACTCTATGTAGTAACACAAGTTACGAAGAATCTGTGGTTGTAATGGTAAGCTTTATCTGTCAACACATCAATGAAAAATCTATATTTGAATCCAATGAGTTCCAGGTCATTTGTGTATGAAAGCACATAATGTACTGTTTTAGGATATGGGGTTGATTGCCTCATTTACCTTTAGATATAAACAATAGAATTTTTCTTAGATAAATATGATGCAATGTGAGCTATGTACTCTGACATGTAATGAATGGTTTGGAAGCCAGCAAGTTCCAGGAGAAATGTCATTCAAAACATCAATATATGAGCTACATGCGAAATGATATTTTTACTCTGCTAGGGTATGCTTGAGTTTCAATTCAAGGAAGGAAGAATGAAATGGTATGTAGGATTATGCAGGAAATTCACATCTCAGAAACATGATAGGAAAAGAATATATCTCAAGAGACAACCTCAGAGAAAGGAGAGATTTCTGAGTCTTTCCAAGTTTTCAGAAGACCATCATACAAGTTTGTTCTATATGTAAAAAATTCATTGAGGGGTAGGGAGGGGGGAGTAAAAGGATTTCGATGAGCAATTCTCTATCTGCTTAGTAAATTTGCCAACTTTGTAGACCCACTGGGTCCTCTAGAATCTGTATAGCCCATTCTATTCTTTTAATTCTATTCTGAATTAAAAGAATAATTCAGGTGTAAAATAACAACTACTATCAAGGCACAGAAATTGTACAATTCTTTCTGATGAGATGTTTAAATTTGTTTGGCCATGAAGATTCATTTAAAAATTTTAAATTGTCTGATTTGTAGTTTTAGGCTCTTAGAAACTTCTCTGTGCCTCAGGTCAGTGGTACCCACAGGTTTTGGCACCAGGGACCAGTTTCATGGTAGACATTTTTTCCACAAACCAGGGCATGCAGGGATGGTTTCAGGATGATTCTATATCACAGATAGATGAAACATGGCTTTTATTTATTTACTTATTTTTGAATTTGCTTTTGAGAGATACCGATGCAAGACTTTTTTTATTTTCCTAGAGTCCTACTCATGCACACACATATCTTTCTAGGCTCGTCTGAGACAGATTTATACAAGCAGGAAAGATTACATTCTCACCAAGTACATATCACTTATTCTTAAAATAAATTAATGGTTTGTCATGGGGAAAGGGGGATATGGGAAAAGGAGGGCAGTTAGAATTGCTCAAAAGAAAAAACATATTTTGTGTAAATTATTACAAGAAAGCAGTGGCATATATAAAATGTGCATAGGAAAACAAAAAGGTACATTCGGAGTCAAAAAGCATAATATATTTTATATCTTTAATAGTATTCCTATTCCACAAAACCAATTAATTTTAAGCTCTTCCCTCCTTGTGCTTGCTTTGAAAATAAATTCACCTACGGTAGTGATTACCACAGTTATTTTCATGGCTTTTCTTATGTCATATCCCTAAAAAGTGCAAAAATTTATTTCCCTGTATGCAAAATTATTTTGATGCAATTCACATGTATCCCAAGCTTCAGCGACATTTGGTTATTATTAAATGATTATAGTGGAATGGAAACTAAGAAAGAAGAAGCATTTCAGTTCTTGGGCACAGTCACTCCAATCTCTTAACTCTTTTGCAACCATGAATTATTTTGTTCCATTAACAAAGCAATAGCTTTCTTAAACTAGAAAAATAATAAAAGAAATGCATCAAAAGAGGTGTAAGTCACAGTATTTCTAAAATCATGTATCATTATAATATACATTCTGTCTAGAACTCCACTTCAGTTTCCTCCTTGACAAATTACACATATAAATCTCTTAGAGCAATATTTTCTATCAGAAATAATATATTTGGGGCAAGATTATTCCGGTAAGGAACAATGTTACAAACTTGGTTGAATATTATCCTTGTCCAACTCCATTTGTGACAAAGTCTATCCAGAATTGCATATTTTTGTTGACTTTCAGTTAGCCTTTACTCTGAGCAAAAACCAAGGGTCAATACCAGCTAAGTGGTATCCTGGTCCTGAGGCTTGTACTTTATGGAGATCTGCTGGAGAGTAACTAATTAAATAACAATTTTAAAGAATGCAAAAATCTTTCTGAGTTTTAATTCTGCCCACTTTCTTTTTACATATTTCATCAATTTGTTGAATTAGCACAAATATGTCTAATACTGAAAATGGGATGTTCCTTTTATATGTTTATGATGTGACTATATGTCACAAACTATCAAGGCTCTCAAGAGGAAATTGGTTCTGCTTGCTAACTATTAGTAGAAAGGATTGCTTAGAGTTATTCACTTTAAAAACTAAATTATTTCTTGGGTAGGTTACCTTTTAAAATGTAATTGATTATATCTACACTATATAACAAGATAATTAATTTATTTAGTTACTTAAACGTACATTTGCAATGAATTTATCCTGGCAGATTCACCAAGGAAATTAGTCTCTTAAAACCAGATGTTCTATCGATGTGCTTGATGAGTTAGTTTTTTGTTTGTTTGTTTTTGTTGGTTTCTATAGCCATAGTGGGTGGCTGGTAACCCATGCTTTGAAAATGTCTCAGTGTAAATAATCTTGGTCACATAGTATAGTGAAGAACTTTGAAGACTTAATAATTCATTTGTTCATATGCTAAAAAGAGCTACAGAAACTGTTTCTTTATAAACTCTTGGACCTGCCTATTCTATTGGCCCACTTCGATGTGGAGATTGGGTGGCCATGTATTCAAGAAGTAGTGTTGATTTTTGGTCTAGTTTTCGGAAGAGGTTGTCAACCCTTCTATTTTGTTGGTTGATTTTTAAAACATAGAGTTTGCCCTTAATCAGTAATAAGAAATTGTTCCTTGCCAGAGAACATATTTCCAAACTGTTTGCTAGCTAACTTCTATCATAAGCCATTTGAAGGGAATTTCTGGGGATTTTTTTGAAGGATAAAATACATATCTCTCTCTAGACATCCAAGTTTTAAACCCTAAATCATTCTACACTATCAAAAAGCTTCCTATTCATACCCTTTCTTAGCTTCCAACAAGATATTTACTTTGTTGTACTTCGTCCTCAGCTTATATTAATATTAATAGATATCCTGAAACAGGTTTATGAAATGTACTGCCCTAGGTAATTAATAATGATATTAAAATATCATCCACTACATCACACAGAATTTCCTACACAAAAACCCATTCAAAGACACGGGCCTTTGTGCTTGATCTTATAATTAACTAATGTGCCTTCTTCTTAAGTGATGATATGACTCCTGTAAACATTATAGTTCCTTTTATTTCAGCTACCAAGAAGCTCAGAGTTAAATTTATTAACTAAAACTTTATTTAAGCATTTACAATATGCAATATGCATTGTATGTTCTAAATTATCCTTGAATTTGCTTTTCTATGTTTTTCATGGCCCTGACTTTTTAATTTATGTATGTATTTTGGGTTTTGTGTATATCATTGAAAAGTGTCTCAAAATATTTTCTTGAATAAGATGAGTTGTAGTTAAAAAGAAAGAAAATAAGCTAGATGTTCCACTGTATTGTAAAAAGATTCTGAAAAAGATATGAGTAGAGAAGAAGAAAGAGGCAAGATAAAGTAGTGCTGAAAAAAATAACTGAGCACCAAAGGTAAATAAAATACAGGTAGTAATTAGTGAAATTAGAAGAATATTGAAATAAATATATAATAAGATTAGATGAGGCTGACAAAAAAAGATAAATACAGATTGGAATGTAGCAAACAAAAAGAAATATAAACCAAAAGACAAAGACAGTATGTTGGAATAAGTTGAATACTTTGACACACACAGAGCAGCAAAACCATTCAAGTAATGTACTGACAGAAAAGTCAACACTGCTCCTGTGCATTACTGATGTGGTATTCTAGGCGAAACCAAAACCAGGTTACCACCTTCTAATGCCTACAAGGGTTGTCTTAATGTGCGTTATATTCACAACAGGTTTTATTACATCACCAAACATTTAAAATCCAATAGTTACAATGTTACTCTGATGTTCTCAAATCCATGAATCCACTTAATAGATCAACAAACTCAAATTTAATGAACAGAATGCTTTGAGTTGTGATCCCTAAGAATCAATGAATCTGGAAGGATGCCAGAGGTTTGATGCACAAGGTTATGCAGGGAAAGATGGTGATGAGCCTTTCATGGGCCCAGTGCAGGTAGCCAATGCTCCTCTTTCCAGTGTATCTTCCCCAATAATGCATTTGTATTTCCTTTTTTTCTCTCAATAGTTTACTTTTGTCAGTGACTTTTAGAAAGTCACTGAATTGCTAAGGCATTGGTTTTCAAAGTGTGGTCTCTCAGATCAGCAGTATCTGTCTTTCCTGGGAATGTTACAAATGCAAATTCTAAGACTGAGGAATAAAATATTTGGGGGGATAGGGCCTTGCGATCCGTGGTTCAGCAAGGCCTTCAGGTGATTGTAATGCACTTTGAGAACCACTGGACTAAAGGAGTATTTGAATATGAGGGGGTCATTCACAAGCACACTGAATGTGAGTGATAGGAATAGAGACAGGGTTAGAAAAGGAGAATGGAAAACTACAGAAAAAGAAAATAAGCAAGTGACAACTTCCCACTTTCTTGTACCAGAGATTCAAATGTGAGTTTGAGTTCATATTAATCTTTTAGTTTTCCTTTTTAATTTATTATTTGTATATTTGTGCCTATGTTGGTTTTCATTCTTCGTTTGCACTGAAAAGAGAAAGTCTGACACTAAGTTTATTGAGGAAAATAGAACTATCTAATACTTCACATTCTCTAGACTTCCTTAACTCATTATCCTCAGACAGCAAAGCACCCCAATTCCTAAGTCATTCTGCAAATGATCAAGATTCATTTTAGCTTTAGCTCCATACAGGGATCAACACCACCAGTGCAATTTAGTCACCCCTGCGGTAAGCCTCTGCAGCTGTTTAAACAGTGCATGGCCCATAACAACATGACAGTGTAGGGCAGGAAGTAAAGAAGGATTCTATTTCTAATTGAACCTCTGATGGGAGTTGAAATAGGTGGTATTTGATTTCTGAAACTAGAATTCACTTGCTTATCATAAACTTTCCAGCGGCACACTTTCTCTCTCCCTCTAAGCACCATCACTGTCAAAAACACTTCCATTCCTGCAACTACTCCTTAATTATGAATTCCCATATGGGATCTGATGCTATCTTCTTTGAAAACAGGTATTTTTAGTTTTGAAATGTCTCTACATTGTTATGGACTGAAAATTACAACCTACTTCATAATCACTGGAGATGATTTAGAGATAAAACAATGAAGATGGTCCTAAAAAGACTTAAATGTTGACTTACTTAGCCTGAATGAGAGTAGATTAATAAATAGATTGACCACACAATTACCAGATTTTTAAATCTGGAAAACTTTTCAGAGATAGTGAAGGGGGTGACTGTTACAGACTTTGTCAAGACAACAGGCCTGCACTGGAACTTTCTTCAGTAAATAGGGAACAGGCTCACTATGACTAGGGCACTGACTGGCTAACTTCAAGTATATGAAAGATTTTAATGAGAAAAGTATTTATCATTTACTTTCTTTATCCATGAAGACCAAATAAGAAAAAAAGCAGGACACATTTTGTTGATTTATATGTTTCTTGAGGGTCCTGCTATCATTGGGCTCATTATCTGATTATTAGATATATGTTTATATGAGACAATTATTTTTAATAAAATTACCAGACACAATTAGATCATCTTTACTTTCAAAATATTAATTGTAAAAATTAGTGACTGTGAGAACTGTAGGGTTGCCACCCATGGGGACTCGTTACCTCTGCTTATAAGTTACTGTCCTTAAACGTAATAGGAACTCAGTCATTTTCATGAATTGTATTAAAATTCTACAGTTATACAGCTCTCTTAAAGAAAAATACTAAGATGTTGTTGTCACATTTTTTCCTAATCTACAGAGTTCAAAATTTCATTCCTATTCTTTGGAGGCCTCCCATATGTAATTATTTCCTCTAACTGTCTATACATTGTTGAGGGTTGGATTATAGAAATCCATTAAAGTATAGGCAAGGCAGTTTCACATTGTTTACTTGGTATTCTTTTAATAGTACATCCTCACCCACTGTTCCCTGTAGATCTCTTTCTTTCACTACATGCTCTACATGCTACAAAACCTGAAATTTATCTGATGGATCAAATTTAATCATAAAATTTGACACCATCAGATTTAATAATAAAACCTGACATTCAGAACCTTGACTTTCAGGAGCAAGAATTACAACATATGAGGAAAAGTGGAAAGAAATAAGGAAGGGAAGAGAAGGGAAGGGGAGGGGAGCGGAGGTGGGGAGGGGAGCGGAGGTGGGGAGGAGGGGAGGGAAATGGAGAGGAGGAGAGGGGTGGGGAAGGGAGGGGAGGGAATGGGAGGATTGGGGAGGGGAGGGGAGGGGAAGACCATATGGCAGGGAAATTTTCAAGAGAAGACTTCCCCGAAACATTTTACGTATTTAACAAGTACTAAATATAAATATATCTCTACAAAACATAAAGGCAATAAAGGTGATCAATTCAGTGACTTTAGAATTTCATAAAGAGTTCATATCAGTGTCAAGAATTCAAAACAAATTGTTAGTTTTGAGGTTCTTTTCTTTTCTTTTTTTTTTTTTTTTTTTTTTTTTGGCCTCTTAGTCAATTCACCTAACGTTGGAATAGATACATCCTAAGGGTCATCACACACAGAACATGATTAGCAATATGATACTCCGTTATTGATTAAATATATACTTTCCTCTTTTCTCACTATAATATTGCATGCAACTCATGAGTAGTGCCAAATAAGTGACACGGAATAGTCCCTCATGGAGAGAGATCAGTTCTGTTTGGGATGTCCTTGGAAGACTTCAAAAAGTAGAGCTTTGTTGAATTGGGTGCATCATATAAAGAGATAAGGAGAGAGAAAGTAGAAAGTCATAGAGCAAACCAATTTTCCTAAAGATTCACAGTAGTCTTCCCTTATCCTTGGGGATGCATTCCAAGACCCCCAGTGGATGCCCAAAAGCTTAGAGAGCACCACATCCAATTGCTGTCAACTTCAACACATTTTTATTCATGTCTTTCACCCACAAATTTAATGTCTTTTCTATCATAACTAAGCATTTAGAATGCACTATGGTCATAACCCTTGCAGTATGAGGTGCAACAGCAAAACTAGCATGAATTCTTTTTCTTTCTTTACCACTTCATGGATAGAAGATTTGTTTTTACCATGTATTTTAGCAATCTCAGCATAATCATTTTTCCTTTCTTTCAGTCCTTTCACTGGTAGGAAGCACTTTATGACCTTTCTTTGGCATGTCTGAATTGCCAGCATCACTACTTTTGCACTTTGGGGCCATTATTAAGTAAAATAAGGATGACTTAAACACAAGCACTGTAATACTGCAACTGTCAATATTATAACCAAGTTAATAGGGATTGATATAAGGCTGCTGGGTGACTAATGACTAATGGGCAGGTAGGCTAGGCTGCGTGGATCAGATAGATCAAGGAATGATTGATGTCTCAGGCAGGATGGAGAGGGATGACACAAGATTTCATCATACTGCTCAGAAGAGCATTCAATTTAAAACTTATGAATTATTTATTTCTTTATATGTAATATTTTCAGACCACAGTTGACCACAGGTAGCTGAAACTGAGGAAAGTAAAAAACTGTGGATGAGCAGGGACTACTGTAAATGGGGGCAGTGGTGAGAGAAAAGGCCAAACACTCTAATGAGGTGAGATTTCTAGCTGTGGGGTTTGGATTTTATCTTGTGGGCTTAGGGAACCACTGAAAGTTTGTAGAAGGTGATTTTAGGGCCTATGGAAAGTAGCCTTGTAGGAATGTCCACATGAGAATCACTATGAAAACAAATAAATGAGTATGGGCTTTATTTTAGTTATCAGAGAATGAAGCTAATGAAAATCTAAAATAGGGTAGTGGTAGTGGTCAGTAAGGTGAAAGGAAAGGATAAATACAAAATATACTGTGAAAGAGAAATCTAGATCAGTGGTCCCCAACCTTTCTGGCACCAGGGATCAGTTTCGTGGAAGACAATTTTTCCACGGACGGGGAAGAGGGGAGGTTTCGTGGTGAAACTGTTCCACCTCAGATCATCAGGCATTAGATTCTCATAAGGAGCACACAACCTAGATCCCTCACATGTGCAGTTCACCATAGGGTTGTGCTCCTATGAGAATTTAATGCTGCCACTGATCTGACACCTCTTGCTGTGCGGCTGAGTTCCTAACAGGCCACAGGCCAGTACTGGTCCACTGCCAGGGGGTTGGGAACCCCTGATCTAGGTGCTACTATAACTATTGAACATGAAGGTCTAATAAGAAGGGGAAATTTAAACATTCTAAAATTATGAGTCTCCCTGATTGGGACTATTGAGGTACCACTGATGGCAGAAAGCCAGTGTGAAGAGGGGGAAGCTGGTGAAGCATGGAAATGGTATGGGAGAGAAGAGCATTGTATTACAGATGATGAGTTGACAGAAACTCCCAGAAGAAATACTGAGTAAACCATTGATATGAACTACTAGACATGCAAGGCTTGAAGCTGAGGAAATGGATCAGATCTCTAATATGGAGAGTGTACACACACAGCCAGATAGGTCAAGAGAAACCTGGGTGGAAGATGAGAACAGATCTGGTAGAGGAGGTAGAGCAAAGCAAGAACTATCCATCCAATCAGTAAAATAGGAAGTGCATATGAGGTATTTCTAAAATGGAATCTGATACAAGCAATTGGTTAATAGGAAGCCAGAAAAGAGATGCTGAAGTCATCTAAGATTAATATTTACAGCCACTGTCCCTAGGACTGGGTAAACAAAGGAGAAGAGGTGGTAACAGTGGAACCCAGCATTTGAAGGAGGGTCCCCATGGAGTTGATGCTATGTCCTTTGGGGGAAGCTACTTGAAGCTGCTTATCAGATTTGCAGACTGGGGATGGGGGAGCTAGTCTGGCAGGTGCTAGAACTCAGTGGAGGCGGCACCGCTTAGCAGATGCCCAGGAGTGTATGCCTCAGTAAGTGAGGAAACACTGGGGTATCTCATACTCCAGCCTTAAAGAAATCACATTCTAATTACCCCCGGAGGCTGAGACTGCAAGTGGTGAAAGGAGCTGGAGGCTGGAGCTGACTGTCCGCTGTTGCTGGAACAATGCTGATAGAAACTGGAAAAACAGGAGGGAAGTCCTGTCTCTCCTTTTACCTTCCAACCTCCCTTTCCTGCCCCCTACTGGCAGAACTTAACAGGAAGCCAGCTGATAAGGTAGTCTGGGAAATGTTATCTGAAGAGTCCCATGCCCACCCTCATAGAACAGTAGAAAAGGGCCTTTTGGAGTTGAGGAACAATAGCGAAATAATCAACACATCTAGAGAGGAATGTGTTACAGAAGCCCAGGGAAGAGTGAGGTTTCATAAAGAAAGGGGAGGAAAACTTCAACAAATGCTGGAAATAGGTCAAGGAGAATGAACTAGGCAAAGACTTTTGAACTTGGTGATTAAGATAAAAATGAAATGTTCTTAAATGGATAAGCATTGGAGAAAATTCTCATTTAAAACCTTAGAAACTACTTCCAATGTCTGTGACTCATCAGTTATGTCAGTTTCTCATTACCTTAAAAACTTGAAAAATAGTAAATAAAACTTTTATTATATCTATAGGAGATGATAACTAATATTCCAAAATATCTCTAAAAAAGAACAAGAAATTATGTATATGCCAAATAAAAGTTAAGCATACAATATTTTATTGAAACAAAATAGTTCTGACTTGCCCGATAAATTAATTTATAGAATACATTACTCTGTACTTTTTATTGTTATAAATACATTTTAGAATTCTTATTAAATTCCTTCTGAGTCTTTGGAAAGATTTGAGTAGTCCATGTTAGGAACTGATGACTTAATATTGTGTTAGGATGCCCCTGGCACTGTGGTGGAGAGTCTCAGCACGAAAGAGTGGCATAAAGAAAATATTCTTCCTCCCTCCTACAGAGACGAGAATTCCACCACACCATCATCTCTGTTCTTTCCCTTTCCCCCCATAGAGCTTAAAAAATCTGCCTTGAATGTACATTCCACAGTCCTCTGAAGTATTATAGTAATATTAATAAATTCTTCACATGACATTTGGACAAAAGCCAGTGACAGATATAAAAACTGAGGTGTCTCTTAGGTCTGAAATGGGTTTTTAAAAATTTCCATGTTAAACAAAAAAGGAAAGCTCCATTTTGGTAACTGTAAGTGCAATGATTTCATAATAAGTATTAGGTAACCAGCTTATGTTAAATATCATGAGTGTTAATATATTTATTTACATTACTGAACAGAGAAATATCATGCTAGGAGAATGGTAGGTCAGAGATTAAAAGACAGAAAATTATCCTGGTTTCATGCAACAGGAAAGAAATGGTCAAGCATTACAGTAAAGCCTCCTCTTTTGATAAACTATCCCCTTTTCCCCTTCCAGGCGATATATAACATATATATAGGGAGGTTTTTTCAAGCCCCTGAAGTGCTATTTTCAGAAGCTCTGCTTCAGAACACCCTGGACTTGTTCATTTCTTCTACCAGTTTTTGTTTTAAAAAACTATATGCAAGTGTGTTGTACACACACACACACATACCCACACACACACAGTGTAGAGAGATTACTTAAAAAGTTGGCATTTTATAGAAAAACTTAAGCACACCCCTGGCCAGTAGAGTTCTGTCCAAGTTAACCCACACTGATTCTATAAGTTATCTTATAATATAAAATGTACATATTTATGTACATAGTAATATATACCATTGCAGCCCTGCACATTTCTGAATAATACTCAAATTAACTGCATAAGCCAGGAAATATTATCCCCATATATCATATAAAGAAACTGAGGCCCAGAGAAACCCTGTCTTACAGCCAGTAAATGACAGAATTAGAAAGATTTCTAATGTCCAAACTCTTTCCACCAAGCTGCACTGCAAACATGCTTATCTACACTGCAACCTATAAAGAGCAATTGGTGCTTCTGATCTGTCATTCACAACACGGGGTCTGTACTAAGATACATCGTTGGCTCATCTGTTTAGAAAAATTCTGCCTTTGGATCCATTCTTTACAATTCTTCTGCCACCAACTATACAGAGACAGAACAGCAAATTGCAATATAAATCTCTTCAGGAAGATCTGTGCTGTGCTAAGACTGGGAGTGACTGCTGTTCTGTGTGAGGAGGCTGGTCCAATACATAAGAGAGAGGGGTCACTGATATTTTTAAAGTAGCAGTCGTCTTACCTTTGAAGCCAAGAATATAGTGTCAAGGTCACCGAAGACGTGTGGCTGTGTGCTGCTGCCTTGCCCGTTCTTCAGGGAATCCCCACTAGTTAGCACAATGCCTGGCACAGAGATCAACCAGATTCGTTGAGTTAATGAGCCAAAAGGCATAGACATATCTTGGATTTCTAAAAATTGTTTGGAAGTTCAAAGATAAGACCCAGGCTTAAAAGAATAGGACATTTTTCTGCAAGTTGTTCCTCAGGAAACTGTGTTTTCCACGTACAGGGAGTTGATTGTTGGATAAAGATTTCTAATCATGAGAATATTTTTTTCTGACGTAATAAATGACCAAGGAAATCACACTATTTTCTTTACCTCAAAGCAAACAAAGGCCTGATTAAACGTACATGTCAATTACTTGCAGCCTCTGAAAACATGAACTATCTGTGTAGATATATAGAAATATTTTATGGATACATTCTGATTGAACAACCCTGTAATAAACCACTGTTTCTCCTGTGATGAAGAGAAAATATTTTGCTTTGAATATAAATTTTATTTTTAAAGTTCCTTCGGGATTTATTAAATTGAAAAAGTGAGGGAAAAAATAAGAAACTGGAGTGTTTTTAAAGAATAAAAAATACTTTGGCAGTATCTTCTAACATCTAACATACCTGAAATTAGAATTGCTCTCAGAGGGCCCAGATCTATCCACTAAGGCCAACACTCTGATCCTTAGCCAATTGTATGCACACTGCACTGAGGTTGAAAGTGTGTCCTGCATTCCAGAAATACTATGCTGGCTCTTAAACAGCAATCGAGGCTCCATTAGAGCAAATTGCAGCAGCCGGGGTCCAGTTATATCTTATAGAATGCACAAAGCCTGGAAAAATCATGTAGCTTAAAGGTAGGTTGACCAATATGACTGAAACTCTGTATAAAATCAAACTCTTCTAGGACTTCAAGAAACCAACTTCAAAATGAAATCATGTGAGGCTCAGTTGCAGTTCTTAAAAAAATTGTGGGTGAAAAAGAATTACAGCAAGTGGTCCGTGATTACCTAGGCTTTGCCTGTTGACTAAATGCATCATACTATACACCAAACATATACATGTTACACCTTATACTTACATAGTATACATACACTGCATAAGGATATTTTGGTCATTGATGAACCACATGTACAACAGTGGTACCATAAGACTATAATGGACCTGAAAGATGTCACCTAGTGACATTTTAATTTCATACTGCAATACATTACTCATATGTTTGTAGTGATACTGGTATAAACAAACCTACTGGGCTGCCTACCCTGCCTACCAGTGGTATAAAACTATAGCACATAAGATTATGTACAGTATATAATACTTGATAATAATAAACTACTTACTGCTTTATGTATTTACTATACTACCCTTTTGATAGTTATTTTACAGTGTACTCCTTCTTATAAAAAAGGTACCTATAAAACAGCATCAGGCAAGTCCTTCAGAAGGCATCCAGAAGAAGCCATTGTCATCACAGGTGATGATAGCTCCGTGTGTGTTATTGGCCTCCGTGTGTGAAGACCTTCCAGTGAAACAAGATGTCGAGGTGGAAGACAGTGAAATTGATGATTATGACCCTGAGTAGACCAAGGCTAATGTGTATGCTTCTGTCTTAGTTTCCAACAAAGCAGTTTAAACAATAATAATAAATTTTAGAAAAAATAAAACGTTTAGAATAAGAATATAAGGAAAATTTTTTGTACATCTGTACAATGTGTTTGTGTTTTAAGTTAGGTGTTATTACAAAAGAGTAAAACAGTTTAAAAAATTTAAAAAGTTTATAAAGTAAAAAATTTAAAGTAAGCTAAGGCTAATTTATTATTGAAGAAAAAGTATTTTATAAAATATTTAGTGTAGCCTAAGTGCACAGTGTTTATAAAGTCTACAGTAGTATACAGTAATGTCCTCAGCCTTCACAGTCACTCACCACTCACTGACCCACCCACAGCAACTCCCAGTCCTTTAAGTTCCATTCATAGTAAGTGGCCTATCCAGGTGTACCATTTTAAATCTTTTATACTGTATTTTTATTATACCTTTTCCATGTTTACATACATTTAGGTACATAAATACTTACCATTGTGCTCCTGTTGCCTAGAGTATTCAGTACAGTAAACTCTGTACAGGTTTGTAGCCTGGGGCAAGAGGCTATACCACACAGCCTAGAGGTCTAATAGGCTATACCATCTAGGTTTGTGTCCATACACTGTATAATGTTCACACAATTACAAGATCACTGAACAATGCCCATCTCAGAACCTATCCCTGCTGTTAAGTGGCACATGACTGTCTATTATATAGACTTACATCATTTTTCAAATGCATGTAGGTAGAGTTGTGTTTAACATAATGCAAATTCAGTGAAAGTATTACTGGATAGATAGTTACCTTTAAACTATCACACATCTTCCCAACAAACAGATATGAAAAGGTTTTAACAATTGTGACAGATGTGAAAGGATTTCATCTAAAAAGTGATTCCTCATATTGCAAAAATGTGTGCAATAAGGGTGAGGGTACAAATAGAAGTTTGGCAGATTGAGGTTACAGTTTTGAGAACACCTTCATATGCTACCATATTTTTGTGAACTGAAAATAGTGTCTTCCTTAAGTAAAAATATTGTTACTGTATTAGTAACTTCTTCATAACAATGTTATAATATTCTCTATAAACTATACAAGTCAAATTATTTAATGTAAAATAATAATAAAAAATTTAACTATAATAACTAGAAATAAGTCTATAATGTATGAATTTCATTATAAAATACAGTATTGGCTTTCATAAAAACTCCTTTGTAGCAGTTTCAATGTTTTTCTAATCCAATACTCATTTTCTGTATAAAATGGTTGCTATACTTGATAGTATTTATATTACAGATTTTTTTGTTTCTTTAATAAATTTTAATTTTGAGAATGTATGTTTTCATATATGTTCTATGTTTTTATATACATGTTTTATATATATGTTTTCATATCTATGTTTTCATATATATGTTCTAATAACCGATTTGGGGGAAAGTTAAATATATACTAAGAGCTAAAACTGTATTCAAAAATAAGTCTAATAAATTACAGCCGCAAATATTTTGCAATACCTTAGGAGAATAACAACACGTTCTAGAGTAAAAAAACTAAGGTTTTATATACTCATCAGTAACTTTCATTTGTAAGTTTTACAAAGTAGCAATATTTTAACTTAAATATAATTCTTCAAATGTTATGTCATCCAGAATCTTGCTGTTCAAAGTGCGATTTGTGAACCACTAGCATCAGCATCATCTCTGAGTCTGTTAGAAACATAGAGTTACAGATGCTACCACAGTTGTACTGAATTAGAATCTGCACTTTAACAAGAACCAACAGCAATACTTATGAACATTAAACTTTGAGAAGTGCTTACCTATAATGCTGAAAAGAAAATGGCAAATTTGCATGATAATAAAATAATATTTTTAAAATTGTATTGTAATATCCAATACAGAAAAGAATGCTTTGATTTTGAAATACAGATGAACTGATCATAAGACTGATTTTTCCCCCTTACTCTGGTATTTTCTACACTATGAAAGGATATCACTGTCAGTTTGATTAGTATCAGTAATATACTTTTTCCTACCTTGTTCAAAAAACTTCTTAATTTCTTTATGTTTTGCAGGGCTATATGAATACTAAACTTTGTTTCTGACATAATTATGCTTAAAACAGTGTCAAATTATAACTCAGAAAATAATTTTTAAAGTGAACATTTTTATAATCTGTGGCTAGTATCCTAAAACTTGTTATTTATCAATGTGATTAATAATTTCCAAGGATTTTCTCAAACTACTTCTGTTACTAGTGGCACAATAGGATTTTATTGTTTATATGATAATGGCTTCAAATTTATGTTTAATAACTGTGTTTTCTTCATTCTCTAGATTTTCCATTGAGGCTGGAAAGTGGTTCCTATCTGGTATTTTTAAAATCAGTGTTATACAACAAAAATTCTACTAAATCATTTACTAACAAATGTGAAAAAAGAATGGAATAAAGCATCATAGATAGCCCTAGATTTTTTGCAAGGATTTTGTCTTGCAAGCCACTATATTTTCCGCTTATTTTGTGCATTATATATACTCATTTGTGTATTATTTTGCCTGGATTTCACATTTGTTAGTAGCATACTAAAATTGTACACTGTATGATATGCTCTTCCCAAAATATTTGTGTAGAAATATTTGTATTATGGAAATTCACAAATCTTAAAATAATCCTTACTTCTTTTATATTACTTACATTGGGAAATTTATTTAAAGTAATAGAGTAATTTCATAGTTCACTGACTCTAAGGCACCATTGATCATAAGATGTAACCTAACAGGAAAGAAATAAGCTGCCAATAAAAATATGCCAGATCCTTTTTTAAAAAATCATTGTTTGTAAGTTGCATTCCAAATTCAGAAGTGTGAAAATATAACACTTCATTAATATCTTTAAATTAATAAAATATAACTTAGTATGTCTTACATTGAAAATTATTTTCCATAAGAAAAATAAGAGGCCAGAAAATGGAAACACTCAGTATTTTTATTTATTAAAAGTGTGACTATTGACTTCTGGTTTTATCTCTGACGAGAAATCAGCTTGGAAGTCATCATTCCCAAATTTATAAAAAGACAATAGCTTAAAAATTGAAGATCAGCGACTTCCTGGATCCCATCAGAGGACTGAATGTACAAGGCAAACTACCATCCCAAAAATCTGGAGAGGCAGGCAAATATATAGAAACACAGATGAGATCAGATTAGTTACAACAGAAACCACTGGACCCATGCACTGATGGGAAAACTTAAACAGTAATTTGACGAATTGTTGCAAACCCTGCAGGCTGCAGTCTTGGAAAAGAGGAGCACAATTGCTTGGGTTTTATCTCCACCAGTTTATTACGGTGAGAATCTGAAAAAAAAAAAATCACTTTTTATCTTTGGCAGAGTATGGGGAAAGTATCCAGCTTGAAATATTCTCAATGTGTTCTTTGTAACACAGGACAACCCTCAAGTAAAACAAACAAGCAAATAAACAAACAAAGACAATGACAAAAGGGGACACACAAACAAGGACACTAGAGGAAATGGAAGGCTCTGTAGCCATGGGTTATACCAAGGCTTCTATATTCAAACTGCAGGACACAGAAAACCAAGGAAAAAGTCTTGAAAGCAGCCAGAAAATTAAAAAAAAAAAAAAGAAAAAAAAATCCCCTTATACATCTTACACAACCAGGGGAAGAAAGGTAATAATTCCAGCGAATATTTTGTTTAAAAAAATAAAAATAAATAAACATTCAAGGAAGAAAAGAGTGGACTGAAATTTTCAGAGTGTTGGAAAAAAAAGACAAAGCAAAACAAAAACCTCTCACCAATCCATATCCTATATCCGGGGGAATTATCACACATAGCAAAAGAGAAATACAAAGACTTTCTTAGACAAACAGAAACAGAGAATTCATTAACAGTAGAACTGCTATGTAAAAAAATATTAAAAGATGTTCTTCTGAGAGAAACAAATGATACAAGTCAGAAACTCAGATCTATGTAAAGCAAGAAAAAATCAGAGAAGGAACATTAATATAAAATGAAATCTTTTTATAAATTCTTAATCTAATGGATAAATGTTTGTTAAAGTAATAAGAAAAACTATGTATTGTGTGATTATAGCACATGGGCAAGTAAAATGGATTACAGTAATTTTTAAGAAATAGAAGAGATATATTTGAAATACTATTACAAGGTTCTAACACTAAACACATATTGGAGCTTCATATTTTACCCTCCTTCAATTATAATTTGCCTTAAAATTTTTCTTTTATATCTGAATTGCATTCTGAGTGAATTCTTCAGATTTGTCTTTTAATAAATATTATTTATTAGAAGTATAATTTGAAAAGAGACAGATTTTTCAAAATTTATGCTGCAAACCCTATGGAAATCACTAAAAAATATTTAAAGGAAGTATAATTGGTGTATTAAGAGAGAAAAGAAAATGGAATTATATAAAATGCATATTTAAAACCAGAGAAGGCAGAAAAGAGGGGAAGAAAAAGTGAAAAACAAGTTCAACAAATGAAAAAAAAGTTATAACCATGTCAGATATTAATCCAACTATATGAATAATCACTTTCAATATGAATAATCTAAATACACCAATTAAAATCAGTGAGAGTGGATAGAAAACAGACCCCATTAAATGATAGCTTCAAAAAACTTGCTTTAAATATAAAGACATGTATAAGTTAAAAGTAAAGGGATTAAGAAAAATATATAATAAAGGACACTAACTGAAAAAAAGCTGAAATAGCTATGTTATTCTCAGACAAAGTAAACTTCAGAATGAGGAATAATATCAGAGATAAAGGGGGGCACTATATAATGAAAAATCAGTCAATTATTTAAGAACACAATAATCTTTAACATGGATGGACCTAGCAACAGAGCATCAAAATACGTGAAACAAAAACTAATCAAACTGCAAAGAGAAATAGACACATTCACTATTATAGCTGGAAACTTGAACACTCTTTTGTCAGTAATGGATATATGAAGCGGACAGAAAAATCAGTAAGGATATAGTTAAACATAACAGCAATATTAATTGACTAGATTTGATTGACATTTATAGAGTATTTCATCCAACAAGAGCAGAATACATATTCTTCTTGAGCTCACATTCACAAAGATAGACCACATTGTAGGCCATAAAACACATTTTAACAAATTTATAAGGATAGAAATGGTTCCAAGTATGTTCTCAGACCACAATGGCATTAAACTAGAAATCAGTAAAGGAAAAACACTTAAAAATCCCAAAATATTTGGAAATTAAACAATACACTTCGAGATAACACATGGGTCAAAGAAGAAATCTCAACTTAAAATTTAAAAATAGTCTATTTTTTAACCAAATGAAATTTAAAATATAACTTACGAAAATATCTGTAATACACTGAAAGTTGTATTTGAAGAAAAATATACAGCATTAAATGAATACGTTAGAAAAGAAATAAGATCTGAAAATAGTAATCTATGCTTATTCCTTAATAAACTAGAGAAAAAGACCAATATAAGGCTAAAGGAAAAAAGAAAAGGAAAAATATTAGAGCGGGAATCAATGAAATTGAAAACAGAAAAACAATAGAGAAAATTAGCAAAATGAAAATCTGGTTCTCTAAAAAACCAATAACATTTATAAACATCTAGCTAGGCTAGTTAAAAAGAAAAGACAGAAAACACGAATTACTATTATCAGATATGGAAAAAAGAATCATCACTACTGATTTCACAAATATTAACAGAATAATAAAAGAAAATTATGAGCAACTCTAGGCCTCTACATTTGACAACTTGGATAAAATAGATCAATCTTTGAATGACATAAACTACCAAAACTCACGTAAGGAAAATAGGTAATTTGAAGAGGCCTATAGTTACTAATGAAATTGAATTAATAAAAATCTTCATAAACAGAAGGTCTTAAGTTCAAATACCTTTAGTGGTGAAATCTACCAAATATTTAAGGAAGAAATAATGCTAAATCTCTACTGATTCTTTCAGGAATTGAAAGCAGAGGGTAACACTTCCGAATCAACTCTATGAAGCCAGTACTATTTTAATACCAAATCCAGATAAATGCATTACAAAAAAAGAGAGCTAAAGGTCAATATCTCTTATGAACATAGTTCAAAAATTCTCAACAAAATACTAGAAAATTAAATCTAATATATATAAAAATAATTATACACTGATATCAAATGGGATTTATTCTAGGTGTGCAAGCCTTGCTTAACACTTATAAATTAATTAATTCAATCTCACATCAAAATGCTGGTTCCTAACAGACCATGGACCAGTGTTGGTCCATGGCCCAGGGACTAGGAACCCTGGTCTACAGTATCTCTGTTCTGAACCATGTGATTGCATAAGAAAAATCATATGATTGCATTAATCGATGCAGACAAAATATTTATTGAAATCCAGGAGCCATATACACATAGAAATTCTCAGTAAACTAGAAGAAGAGAAACTTTCTTTATTGATTAAAAAAAAAAAATCTAGAAAAAAAACTAACATCACACGTAAAGGTGAGAAAATACATGCTTTCCCACTAGGATCAGGAACAAGGCAAGAATATAATTTCTCTCCATTCCTATTCATCATTCTACTAGATGTCCTAGCTAATGTAACAAAACAGAAAAAGGAAGTAAAACGTGAGAGTATTGAAAATTAAGAAATAAAATTATTTTTTGTTCTCATATAAAATAATGATCTATGCAGAAAAACTAAAAGGACTGACCAAAAGTTAAAAAAGAAAAATGAAAAATAAATTGGAAATATTATTCCAATTATATGACATTCTGAAAAAGGCAAAACCATACAGAGAGTAAAAAGCTCCCTGGTTTTCAAGGATTTAGTGGGAGTACAGGAGAGTTAAATAGGTGACACACAAGATAATTTTATGGTGTTCAGACTATACTGTATGCTACAGCAATGGTAGATGCACGACATTACATTTCAGTCATAAGTCATATAGCTTCACAGTACAAACAGTAAGTCAATGTATGCAATTTTTAAAAAAAAAACCATTTAGGAAGTAAAGGGGTCTATAGTGTGACAAGATAATTTAGCTGTATTACAAATTTATAAAACAACAACACTGAAGTGGGTGGACAGAGAGACAGTACAAACATAACTAACTTTAGACATGAGTCAAGTATATAAGACTAAAGGTAAAAAAGAACTGGATATAAGCACTGTAATTGATAAGGTTGTTTCCCACAGGGGTACGGGTGAAAAATTCTGATTACTCCTATGCATGTATATGAGGGTGTAACAATTAAGTAACTGAATGGTACATGGTGGATATTGGGAGCCAGGTTTCTCACTGGTGGAGTGGGAAACAACAGATAAATGTGGAGAGGAGGCTAGAATGATCCATGTGGCATTGGATTAGAATTGGAGACATCAAAATGAATACATGTTTAGCTTAAGACAGATGCAGATGCTTACATAAAAAATACTTATGGATATGTATATTTGCATGCACTTTCTCTGTCAGCTGAGAAAGCTTCCAAGTCATGAGACCTCAGTAGAAACAGGCATACGTAGTGCCAACATCTTGATTTTTATTACATTCTTCTATAAAAGAAACTAGAGCTTCTTTGGAAACATATGTAATTTTAAGATGGGGAGAGAAAATCATAATCTTATATTTAGAGAAAACTAATGACTCCATGAAGAAAACTCATAGAACTAATGAACAAATTCAGTAAAGTTGCAGGATACAAAATCAACACACAAAAATCAATATCATTTTTATATGCTAACAGTGATCAGTCTGAAAAAGAAATCAAGAAGACAATTCCATTTACAATAGTTACCTAAGTAAATAAATAATAAAATGCCTAGATATTTAACCAAAAAGTAAAACATTTGTACAAGAAAAACTATAAATTACCAATGAAAGAAATTGAATAGGACATGAAAAGATGAAAAGATATTCCATGTTCATGAATTAGAAGAATTAATATTGTTAAAATGTCTATACTACTCAAAGCTATCTACAGATCCAATGGAATCCCTATCAGAATATCAATTACATTCTTCACAGAAATACAAAAAAACAATACTAAAATTTGTATGGAACCACAAAAAAACCCAAATAGCTAAAGCAATTCTAAGCAAAAGGAACAACACAGGAGCATAATACTGAATGATTTCAAACTATATTATAAACCTACAGTAATCAAAAAAGCATGATGCTGGCATTAACGCGGAAATATAGACCAAAGGAAAAGAATAAAGAACTCCAAAATAAATTCACGCATTTATAGCCAACTCATTTTTTAAAAAGGTGCCAGAAACATAGATGGGGAAGGATAATCTCTTTAATAAATGGTCCTGGGAAATTTGATATCTATATGCAGAAGTATAAAACTAGATCACAATCTTTCCCCGTATACAAAAGTCAACCCAAAATGAATTGAAGGCTTAAATGTAAGACCTGAAACTATGAAACTACCAAAAGAAAACAATGGAGAAATGCTACATGATAGTGCTCTGGGCAAAGAATTTTTAGGTAAGACCTCAAAAGCATAGGCAGCCAAAGCAAAGATGGACAAATAGAATGATATCAATCTAAAAATCTTCTGTACAGCAACAGAAACAATCAATAAAGCAAAGAGACAATCTACAGAATGGGGCAGAATATCTGGAAAATATCCATCCAACAAGGAATTAATAACCAGAATATAATAGAGAACTCTAAAACTTATTAGCAAAAAAAAAAAAAATCCAATTTTAAAAAATGGGCAAAAGACCCAAATAGACGTTTTTTTAAAGAAGACATACAAAAATGGCCAACAGGATATGAAAAAATGCTCAACATCGCTAATTATCAGGAAATGCAAACCAAAACCATGAGACATCATTTCATCCCAGTTAGAATGGCTATTATCTTAAAAATATTAGAATACTGGTGAGGATGTAGAGAAGGGAAAATGCTCACACACTGTTGGTGGGCATGTAAAGTCATACAGCCATATGGAAAACAGCCTGAGTTTCCTGAAAAAACTAATAATGGAACTGCCATATGATCTGGCAATCCCACTCCTAGGTATGTATCCCAAAGAAAGGAAATCACTGCAACTGCACTCCCATGTTTCTTGCAGTACTATGTACAATAGCCAAGACACTGAATTAACCTAAGTGTACATCAACAGATGAATGAAGAAAGAAAATATGGTATATATAAGTAATGGAAAATTATTCAGCCAAAATAAGAAGGATATCCTGTCATTTGTAGCAACATGGATGGAACAGGAGATCATTATGTTAAGTGAAATAAGCCAGGAACAGAAACACAAATATCACATGTTCTCCCTCATATGTGGGAGCTAAAATAGTAGATAGCATAGAGGTAGAGCATAGAATAGAAGTTACCAGTGGCTGAGAAGGAAGGAGGGCAAAGGATAAAGAAACATTTGTTAAGGGGTATAAAGATACAATTAGATAGAAGAAATAAGTTTTACTATATTCAATAGTACAGTAGGGAAATTATAGTTAACAATAATTTATTATAAATTTCAATGTTTGAGGTGATGGATATCCCAATTACTCTAATTTGATCATTACACATTATGTGCAGGCATGCAAACACCACGTGTACCCCCAAAATATGTACTATTAAACATCAGTTTTTAAAAATAAAAAAAGAGAAAAAATATAAAGAAACCTAATACATGACACTTGATATTGGCAGTGGAAATGAATTAGAGGAAATTGTTGATACTAAGTAATGGCACTGAGATATTTGGTTTTCCATATGAAAAATATATGATATATAAATAAAATACACATACCATTAAAAAAAGAAAACCTACAAGATAGTGCTGCAGCATCTTATAGTGCCAGAGAGTAAGGAGGTACTCCAACAAAAGAAGAGAAGAAAGGGAGGGAAAGGAAGGGAAGGGAAGGGAAAAGAGGGAAGGGGAAGGGAAGGGGAAGGGAAGGGGAGGGAAGGGGAGGGGAAGGGAAAGTCATAAAACTTAATGAATTTTCATATTCTGCTTTTGGATAATGAAAGAAGAGAGCTTCAGAAAATAACAAATGTCTGTCTTGCAAAATATCTCTTTTAGATTTCAGAATTACAGTAATATTATGCATCACGAAAAAAATAGCCTTGCTCATAGATTTCTCAGTTACTTGTGTTGCACATTTCTAGAAACCAAACAGGTCAAGTTTGTTGTTACTCCTTTCTGTCCTGCTGAATCAGCACAGAAAAGCTAGTACTGGAAACAGAGTACTTTACTGCTGTCATAGTTGGGATATGGAGATTTTGATGCTTACTCCTTCTCACCATTCCCTTGTCAATCTCATTAGAAGTAGGTCAATATCTATTTTTCTTACAGTCTAGTACACGAGATAGACACTAGACATATATATTTTTGATTATTGGCTAGCTTCATTAATATGCTAATACAGGAATAGTCATAAAGCCTTAGCATGATTCTTCAACCACACAGAAATGTAAATTACATGACTGCAATAATCAGGTAGATAGGTAAAGCAAGTCGACTTCAAATTGTATTCTCCAGTATTTTATACAAAGAAAACTGATACTCATGGTTTGAAGTTGACACAATGTTTAATACAATAAAACAAATATTTGTTATTAGGAATCTAAAAGCACAACTAAGCGATAGTTATAATGATTTGGATTTCATAATTTATATAAGCTCAAAACTCTGCATCCCTGCACTGCACATACAAGCATCTGCATGTCACGTGTAATTCCTTCCACTGGCCATGCCACACCGTCACTGCTGAGGTGATGTTGTCCTTTGGTTGAAGATAAAAGTACTTCCTGATAGATTAGTAATATTCCTTAAACTAAAATGAACAGTGCTGAAGCCTAAGGCTAGAGTCTACTGATGCTACTCATTCACAAAGGAAATAGAATTTCAGGAGGTTCATTTCTCATTAGGTTATACAAAATATAAAGCAATCTCAACATAAAATATAATTGGTTTACCTAAGCAAATAATTTTCTTTTCCAACGGCACAACATATCAAAAATTTTATTATGTGCCTTCTTTATAAACTGGCAGTTTGATACTCTTGAGGATTTACTGTAGTAATCATTGAATCATTCAAAATAATGCTTCATAACAGGATGTTTGTATGCAGCAGAATAATATATGCTAATTGTTTGCAGCCTCTCATTTTCCAGGATGCTAACTTTTGTCCATTGAACTTACTACATAACACATGATCAAATATAGGTTTGAATGACATTGTTTCACAAATAAACATTGCCTGCTGTTTACCTGTATTGCCATTGTGATCTTTCTACCATATTATGAATATTGAGCCTGAGTGAGGACTTTGATAACAAATAAGTTGGTGAAAACATTTCTAATTAATTTTTAACTTGGTTAAAATTTTTATGACATTTAAAACAGTTTGGGGAACCTTATAATGTTTGAGATTATGAAATTTTTATAATTATATACATTTTTATATAAAATTATATACAACAACGACACCATCGAGACAAATTTAAAACAGTACAGGGCCAACTTTAAAATCAGAACACACACATACATACACAGATCCTTATATAATAGGAAGCAAGATGCATATTTTTAAAAGCATAAACAGGCCAGGCACCATGGTTCATGCCTGTAATCCCAGCACTTTGGGATACCAAGGTGGGCGGATCACCTGAGGCCAGGAGTTCTGACCAGCCTGGCCAACATGGCAAAACCTCATCTCTACTAAAAATACAAAAATTAGCTGGGTGTGGCAGTGCACACCTGCCATTCCAGGTTCTCAGGAGGCGGAGGCAGAAGAATCACTTGAACCCAGGTGTCGGAGGTTGCAGTGAGCTGAGATTGCACCACCACACTCCAGCCTGGGAAAAAGGGCGAGACTCCGCCTCAAAAAAAAAAAAAAAAAAAAAAAAAGCATAAACATTTATTATGCATGTCGACTTGCACATCACACAAAGTACTTCTGAAAAAGAAAGATTGTATCGCCTCCGTGAAAAAATTACTCTATCTCCATCCACCAACAATCATACACACGGAGAAAGAAAGAAAAAATATGAAACAGTAGAGGAGATAAGTAAAATTTCCACTGACCCTTGTTATCTTAGAGCCTACAAAGCAAAAATAAACAACTATAGAAATGTGGGACAGGGCTTTCACTCTGAATCGACAGTAACTCTTTTAATGTAATGTAACATTTACAACCAGCATTGCCATGTCCTTGCTACTTGATGCAACAACACACAGCAACTCTAGGGAATCAGGCACAACACATGTTTTAGTTTTATCCAGTTTCACTATTATGACTTTGGTCACCATAACTAAGAATAGACAAGTGAGCATAAGAACGGAACAAGACAAAATGTTAAAATATTTTCTCATCTTCGAATGTCCATTGCATTCCTACCATTGTATTATGGGCAACTGCTAAGGAATACAATTCACTCCATTCTTAGTATTCTAAACATCTATAACCCCATTACAATTGGTTATCTTGCAAGAAGAAGAATTTAACCCCAGGAATTTCTCACTGATGTCAATGTAAAGTGGTATTAATTATACTGTTCATAAATTCTATCTGTAAACATAAATAATCACAAAAATATTGAAGGGAAAATTAATCATACAGGAAATCATACATGATGGTGAGGACTGTGAGATGATGGGGCCGTGGGAGAAGGGCTGAGCTGGAACCTATTTTTAGTCTTTTTCCACATTCACCAATGTAGAATTTAGGAAAGTACTAACTCTCTCTAAATCTCAGCAATTTCCACTCTATAAAATGGAGATTATAATACCAATTACACAAAATTGTCATGAATATAAAATGAGATACTGCATATGAAATGTTAAATCAATTGTAATGTGAGAAAAAAATATATGACATTATTATTAAAATATCAGCTTGTGTCCCTTTGTTCTTTTCAAGATTTGTGAATAGCAATATAAAATAATGATGTTAGCTGTTGGCACAATAGTCTAACATAGTTCAGTTAATTTTGAAATACATTTATATCAAAATTATCCATGAAAAAGCCATTGTGTATGTAATCAACAGCTCATTGACACGTAGTATGTATTGTTACTCAGCATTTGCTATATTATGTTATGATAAATACAAATCTCTAAGCCTCGGGGACTAACCACGCAAGGGTTTATTTCTCATTCATGTGATATGTTTATTGGTTGTGAGGTATCTGTGGCTCTACCCCATGTTTTTTCTTTATTCCCAACTCCAGGCAAAAAGAGTAGCCAGTTCTTCTCCAGGCAGTGGAACAAGAGCAACAGCAACATTATGTAACAGCTCTGAAACCAGATCAGACACGGAGTCCATTCTGCTCGGCAGCCCATTTGCTAAAGCAAGTCTCGCAGCCAACACATGTCATTTGCGTGGGAAGAATACTACACTCAGGGGGAAGGAAGCAGGGAGGGGTCCCTAGAGGCATTATATATTTTAAACAAACAATGCAGTCTACTATACAATACATAGATATGCTATAGACACAACTATGCCCAAGACAAGATTTTACCGATTTCCTACATACTAATTTTTATAAATGACCCGAAAAAAACATAGTGGGAAGCCTGTAAATCAATATTCGAGCCACATGGCATAAAATGCTATGAATAGTTTCTCTTAATTTTACAGATTTTAATATTGGGGGCCACCAGAATGGGCCTTCAAAATCAAAGGAAAGATAGATGGACATTTAACAATTTCAACAGGAAAGAATTCTCTTTGACTCTAGTTCCAAACCTAGCCTTACCACTCCCTAGCTATAAATCCTGGGAAATCACCACAGCGGTCTGAGTTGTCTCAGCTGCCAAGATGGTACAGAGGTGTTCACTGGTATCTCAAACAAGGTTTAAGGGAGGGAGGAAAGGCTAAGTAGAGATCCCCAGAAATGAAGCGCACTGATCACTAATCTTATTTACTCGATAGAGCAATCACCCAGACTAGGAAGGAAATATCAATGGGCTCCCTGTGACCTAGGTGGACTAGAGTTTTGAGAGAATCTTTGAGTCTATATGTAACAAGGTGATTGAATATTAATTCCTTTGCCTTAGTAAACCGTAATGAGAGAAGATATGCAAAAGTTTTTGAAGTATAGTAAAAGATATTAGAATGATAATTGCCACCAGCTTGATGATGTGCAGAATGAGCAAACTATTTAAGCCACTCCACCATTCTATATTAGTAAATGTACTCCCTTGACTAGAAAAGAATTTAATGTAATTTTGCAGAGGATAGAGAAGTCTACTGGGACATAGTCTCCTGTGGATATTTAAATATTATAAAGTTTGCCAACCAAGAAAAGGCCAGGAGGGAAAAGAAAAAAACAATCATAAAGGAAAGCACCTGTCTTGAGGGAACTAACCCACAATACACTAAAAACACCACTGCCTGCTGAGTTAAGAGCATAGCATTTCTAAGATTCTACATTCAAACACAATGAAGCAAAATATTCAGAGCTATCATGACACAGAACCCAGATTTTTTAAAATTAGGAAACTTGAATATATTAATATATTTGTAAATCCCTATAGCATAAAATAATGAGTTTACCAATCAAAATAAGACCCAATAAATTTCTAAAGTAGTTTGGTAAGACACCGTTGTGTGGCTCAGCTATCTGTGTTTTTTAATTTTAGTGCGTAGACATAGGTGGAGAAAATTTTACCAAACAACAAAAGAAACAGAGGAGTCTAAAGGACAAATCTTTCGTTGGAAATGTGAAATTGTACTCCACAAAACCTTTTAATGGTTTCCTTCTAGAAATAGGTTACTTCTGGCTTGGGTACCTCGTTTTGGCTGGATCTTTTGCCCAGGGTTAGATAAACTCTAATGTGGCTACACTTGAGAACTTAGGTGGTGACAAGTCTCATCTCTTTCTCTCTTCACGCATTCTCTGGTTTCTCTTATTTCTCTCCTTTCTATCATTTTACTGATTTCCTTTCCTCCACCAAAGCTTTCGGTCTACAAGGCTGAGCACTATACCAGGGAGGTTTTGGCCATCTCTTAATAATCTTTTTATAAATATTGTTTGCCTAAATACACGTTAAATTATGGACAAATAGGAATTTTGCTATAGTTTAAAATTAGGAAGCCTCGGCTGAGTCTGAGATCTTTTGCTATACAAAATTTCTGTTATAGTCATTGTTCTTGAATTTGGCCTCTAGTGTTGCATTCCAAAATAAGCCAAATTTGAAAAACCTTGACACTTCAACATATAAATAACAGTGTCTCTTTAGCACCTCCAGGAAACAATTATAAAAATATTTCCATGGTGATTACAGCCACTTGATTTTGATACAGCCCCACATAAAGTTCTGTTTCATGAAAAAGAGAGTAAGGCCCACAGAGATGTGCTGCAAACTTATTTGTATTTTATATTTAAAACATACATATATTTATATATTTAATGTACATAAAATATTACACTTTCACATACACATGTCAATTATCTATTAAAATATATTTATATTTTGGTTTAGTATTATTTTAATATCATCTCTTTGTCAAACTTGTTTGCATTTTTCCCAATGTGTCTCTGTATCAGAAAAAAAATACGAGTTATAGATAATATAATTTCTATTTGGACTCTTATAATCTCTTTCAAATCTTCAGGAAAATGCCAAGCTGAAATCTCTGATCTTAGAGAACAAAGTGTCTCAATGGAAATACCAAAACATAGATAGGAGGAATAATTTAAGAAAAATTAAGCTTTAATTTGGCAGAAGACTGTATCCTCCTCTAAACTTCTTAATACACGTTTTGTTGTCCTTTAGCACAAATTGTAAATGGAATTAGTATGGTGATAATGCATTTACACAATATTTTAAGTACACTGTGTGTTAGGGACTCTATGTACTGCCCAGGCAACAGACCCAAGTATTAAAAAGCATATGGTAAACATATGCTGGTCATAAATATATAATGGTGGTTTCACATAAGTAATGCATATGTGAGCCAAGCAGATAAAATGACTTGGAACATGTACTGTTTAGGCACTTCAATGATTTTGCCCTTCACATCTCTATTGGTTGTCAAAATGTTCATGTAATTTCCCATTTGATTTAGAAACGCACTAATATTCAGACTTTTTTTATAAACATTTTTTATTAGAAAAGGATTCATTCTATAAAATGTGGACAAAAATCTGCAATTTCACTCTGTGTGAGGTTTTCTTAAATGTAAATAATAATCCATCGTTTCACAAAAATAAACCAAAGAAATCCCCGAAAACGTAAATTTATTTGAAAGAAATAAAGTATAATGCAATTAGAAAACCAATATCCTTTACAATATGTGAAAGTCTTACTTAATTATATCTTCCAAGAACTTTATTTTGATGTCAAGTTCTACTTTATAGCATTAAATGCTATTGGAATACTATCTTATTTTAATTTAATTTATTTTTAGCATAAGCATGATTTTTTTATTTTTTAATTTAATTTTTAATTTCAGGGGAACACATACAGGTTTGCAATACAGGTAAACTTGTGTCATAGGGGTTTGTGGTAGAGATTATTTCATCAGCCAGTTATTAAGGGTAGTAGTCATTAGTAATGTTTTCTGACACTCTCCCTCCTCCCATCCTCCACCCTCCAAAAGGCCCCAATGTGTGTTGTTCCCCTCTGTCTCCATGTTTTCTCCTCATTTAGCTTCCAGTTATAAGTGAGAACATGTGGTATTTGGTTTTCTGTTCCTGAGTTACTTTGCTAAGGATAATAGCCTCCAGCTCCATCAATGTCCCTACAAAGAAAATGATCTCATTGTTTGGAATACTATCTTATTTTTAAATGGTCATACTAACTTTTTTTTTTGAAATAAACAAAAATAATCTTCAATGTATTGATTTAATTTTTGTTTTTTGTTGAAATTCTGAAAATTTTTACCTTTTTCAAGTCTACTAAAAGACTTGAAACTGAGAAGAATTAGAATAAAAGAGATTTGTTTTAGAATATTTGAGCACTTTCAATGGAACTCTGTTGATGTGTAGCTGAAAATATAAACACATCATTGATACATCTAAGAATCAGAAAAGCATTCAAAATATTGACTCAATAACTGTTTGGTAAGTTTAATAATCATTTCTAACACACACATGAAAATGAATTAGGACTATATATACACATCCTATATATAAGTATTATCTATGTGTATTATATATGTATACATAATATATATGAATAAATAACATTCAAATAGCAACCAAAATATTGCTCTGACAAAATGTATGAAAAAATCAACTACTCTACTGTTTACTTTGGGAATATTTGGATAAGAATTTTTTGGATTTATTTAGGAGAATATTGTTGCCTCATAATTTCCCAATTGAATTATTACAATAATATACATTATCTAATTCTATCTTAACCATCTCTAATCAATTCTCTATACTTCTACCAAAGTCTCCCAGGGTATGACTATGTCCTACTGACTAAATTGTTCTCCATTGTTTTCAAGATAAAATTCAAGTTGCTGGAGCACACCATTCAGGGGTTTTCATCATCTGACCTCTGTCTGCATCTTTTCTTATTTCCTGTCATTTTTCCTACCTATATTCTGTTGCCCACGTGATCACTGTCACTCACCTTTCTGTGTGTCTTCACATATCATTTTCTAAACCTAAAATATCCTTCCTCCTTATTTTAACCAAATTTAATCCTAATCGTCTTTCAAGATTTAACTCAAGAATCACTTCTTCCTAGAAGCTTTTATGAACCACTTCTCCCATCCCCTCTCTGATGTTCTTTCCAGTTCCAACTCCCTCACTGACATACACATAGCAACCCTTAAAACATCAAAAGCCAACAGATTGCAACACAGGAAAATTATCCACTGACCTGAATTAGTCAATGCCAAATCTATTCTTGCTTTGGCTTTCCTCTCAGATAATTCCACGTGTGTGTGTGTGTGTGTGTGTGTGTGTGTGTGTGTGTGTGTGTGTGTAGAAACACATATTTTATACACACACACACACATACACACAATTGAACACCTGCACTGATATCAGAGGCTAGGACAAAAGACCAGGAGGTATGCATTCAGTACAACTGTATCTCTTTCTACCATTTACTAACACCCGCCCCACAACTCACGAAACTCTTTTAGCAGTAGAGATAAGGTTATTTCACTTTTACTTCCTTGAGTTACTGTTGCATTTTGCCTACCTATGGCCTCTCTTTTGGAGGTGACTTCTAATACATAATGATTATTTTTTTTACTATTGGACCTCAAAATATTTCAGAAACACCACGAAAATTTCTTTAAGATTATTAGAGATCATTATTATTCTTTTAAGAAACACTCATGAATACTTCAGGAGTGTCAAGGCTATTGAAATCCCTTTTTGAATGTAATTATCATTCACTAATTTAGTCAATTATCACACAAAGAATGGAAATTCTGATACTATACTTTCTGCTGCTAACTCACATTATTTCAAGTTCTTGAGCTTCAACTAAGATTTAAACTAGACTAAGGAGCAAATCTATTTGCATGTCACTAATTGAGCTTCTAGTTTTGTCTGACAGATCCCCACTTTATAAAACTGTCTTCCTATTAATTGATAATCGGATACAAGATTTCTATTCTATTCTTTGACACTGAAAGAGGAAAGTACTTTACCAGCAGAAAAGTATTATTTAACCCTGAGAGATCCTACATAGTTTCAAGATAAATAAGTAATTCATCGTCACAGCACACAGAACTGGCCCGAAGTCACCAATGTGATTTACATTGGGTAGGAATAGCTGACATGTGACTCTGGTGGTGAAGAAAGAGGTCCTCTAGGGGCCACCTATGTCAGCATGAGCAGCATCAGGCCCCCATGCACTGCCTCCCTACTCTTATGGCCTGGAGTCAGACTCGCATCTCAGATCAACATTTTAACAAGCAGAGCAGGAAAGAGGATCTGAGCATTTGGAAGCACTAACTTGGTTTTTATTTTTGGAGCAAACTACTCTATTACTCCAGGAGAGGGAGGAATGTGCCTTGTTTTTAGACAGCAGTGTTAAGATAGCCAAAGACTAAAATGTAAAATGGGAAGAAAAGGTTAAGTCCTAGAAGAGCATCGGTTTTAAGTGTCTACCAAATAGAAATAAATTTGGTCATTCTCTGTTACTTTCCGTTTTGTTTTGAAACTGACTGAAACTTTTTTGGTTAAAGAGGGAACTTCCTAAGTGAGCAGAAAATTAGGTGTTTTATTTATGGAGGAGTCTGCCTAAAAGGACTGAAAGTTACCTTACCATTTCTAAATAATATAGCATATCACTATATCATATCAAAACCCAGTTTAAATTTTATGTTATTGAGGATTGATTTTTTTTCTGTTTAGGATTGAGTTTTCCTTGTAGTCATTGAAAATGCAAAGGTGGAGGGTCAGAGAATAATAATAAATTGAATAACATTACTTTCCTTCCCCCACCTAAGCCTCGTTGACCTTCAACTGACAGTGTGTGCTGCCCACAAAAGCCATAAATATCCTCCTGGAATGGGTTCGTTTACAGTGTAAGGACACTTCGTGAAATATGCAACATTAGTCTATGTGCTGATTAAAATAATCTTCCTACGTTTTAATCTTTTAGAGCATCAGGCAGAACACATTCTTGATGTACAAAGGACTACCTGAATGTTCTCCTGAAATCAGCTATTAGGAAAATAATTTTAATTGCATTTAGAAAGGATTTTCACATATGGTAATTTTTACAAGTCATTTATAAATCCACGTGAATTGCATTATCTGATTATTTCATTATTCACTGTCAGTTAGAAATGTTTGAAAAGGGATATTAAAATAGTATATAATACTCCCTAAAATTTTAGAATGTTAGTATTATTACAACCCCCTATATCAAGCTTGTCCAGCCCATGGCCCATAGGCTGCAAGTGGCACAGGATGGCTTTGAATGTGGCCCAAAATAAATTCTTAGACTTTCTTAAAATACTGTGAGGTTTTTTGTGGTTTTTTTAAATCCCATCAGCTATCATTGCGTTACTATATTTTGTGTGTGGCCCAAGACAATTATTCTTCTTCCATTGTGGCCCAGGGAAGCCAAAAGATTAGACACCCCTGCTCTACATAATCCTACAATTTATTTTTACCATTCACTTTTCGTTTCCTCCTCTCTGCAAGTAGAATCAGATAAGTGGAAATATTGAGTAGTGGTGGACACACTGTTAGTATCTGGTTTGAGAGATGAGTAATTATGAGAAGATGTGGATTGTTGAAGAGGACAGCAATTCTAATACCATGCTGGCACTCAACCAGCACAGCAACGGATAGAAGTAAAACATGCTTGAAAGGAAAGAATCATATTTGGGGGCCATGTTTCCTTTAGTAAATTTTCATCTTCTTGCTGAACCTACTTCCACAGAGATAATCAGTAAAATCTCACTTACAGATTAAAAAAAAAAAAAATCCAGAATCATTGAAAGTCACACAACAGATCCAGGACTCAAGTTTCCTGAGCTTTTTCTATTATGTTATATTTTCTCATTAATCCATGTTTTTCTCAAAGAAAGAACCATGGCAGGACAATGAAAATAAATGTAGTTTTTAAGAAACTTTTATTTTCCCACTATTCAAATTCAGAATGTTCTCTCAGGGCAATAATTGAAATCCAGAACATTCTCTCCCAGTAACAACTGAAATCCAGAATGTTCTTTCACAGAAATATATCAGAACTCAATATTAGACCTCTTAGTGCAATCTTGCTCAAAATATCTTTGAGCCAGTTAGAGAAAAATTATAACAGGGAAAAAACTTATTCAGTCCTTTTACAGGACACCTGGGGACAGATCAAAATGAGCACTCACCATCAGGCACTTTAAAAGAGTTGAATGGGTGTGGTGGGAAAAATAAGACATGGCACTATGTTGTTCTCTGTCTTTCTATTTTCTCACTTTTGTACCGGTTATCTTCTCCTGTGGCAGATGTCATGAAAATGATGTTCTTTGGTCATAATTTCATGGCCCTGAGGCTGAGGTTCTGGTCTAGTGAAAATCCAGTGGGTCACTAACATCCACGTAGAAAGGATGTGGTGTGTCAACTTCAGCCACTCTGCTTTATCTCCAAGCACATCCCATTCAGCTCTCGCTCCTTCTGAAACTCCTTGGGCTTGTCTGAGTCCTGAGCTGGGTGTATGCACCTCTGTGGAGAAGGGCACTGGCTTCTTCTGCAAAGTATCCACACTGTCAATGTTGGAGGCAATGAGGAATGGACAGTTTGTCCTCCGGGTTCATTATGCCCTCACATGTTCTAGTTTGTCTTCATTCTTCTCTGCTTCAAGTCCGTCATTTCTTTCTAACAGCTGACCTGTGGCAACTTAAGATGACCACCAGGCAGCGTCAGCAGTCTTACAGAAAAGTCTTGATCAGCTGCCTCAGTTGAATAATATCTATTCCCTTCAGCAAATCCCTCATTCTATACCACTCATAGTGGTTCTGCTTCCCATATTGATCCTTGACTGATACAGGATCATGTCCAAGGAACAGGACTGCATCCTAATCAAGGAACTGATGACAAGTCTGTGGCTAAATTTAAGAAATGATATTGACCAGAGATTCTTATATGCCTTTTGTTCTCCCCTTTTGAACAAGAATGTCTTCTGTGGCTCTTTTCCAGCTGGCCCACCATTGTGTGTGGGAATAGATATTCACCTCTTTAAGTCACAGAACTTTGTATTAAGAAGAACCACACTTGAGGAACACATGAGGAACCATTTCACATGAGGATCTGATTAATTGATGAGAACCTGGACTTTAAACCTGAGCCTGCTGATGTGAGTGAGATGAAATTCAGAGTTTTGGGAAAGTGATGAGAGGATTTTGCATGTGAAAGGACTTGATGCATTGTGGTCCAGATGCCACAATATCATAGCTGGTCTCCTAAAGTGTCTCCCCAGGAACCACACCTTCGCATATTTATGTCCTTGTGTAGTGCCCCCTTTGAGTCTTGGCTAGTTCTGTGACTCAATTTTGACTGAGTGTAGCAGAAGTGATGCTACAGCTACATGACTTCTGAGTCATGTAGCTGATTCTGCCTGGGTCTCCTGGAAAACTCGCAGTGGGGAAGACAGATGTCATGTGAGAATTTTGACTCCTCGGAAACTACAATGCTGTGAGAAAGCGCAATACCTTTCCAGCTCCTCAGAGAAAACAAAGGAAGCAAACCACGCTCACAATAGAATGGTTCCTTGCTGGCCTATACTTGCTGGGAAATACACACTAAAGCATTGTATTCAGCTGCATGGACAGTGACCTTGTCTCCCTCCTCTCTCTGTACGGGTTTTTGTATTCTTACTTTCAGACTCCCTTCACTGCAATTTATTATACACATCATTATTAAATTATCTAAAAATGTTATATTCTTTATGTCATCTTACTATTAAATAACTCTTCAAAGAGCCCCATTATACATGAAGATAAAGTCTAAAATCTTTCATCCATCTTTCATCTCTATTTCCATCTGCATTTTCTGCTACCCTATAGAATGAATTTCCCCACTCCATGCCATGGTATAGGTTTGCTTACTAGGCCCGTTGAAAAGAAAATTTTCAGTCCTTCCATTAACCTATATACCCGTCCTTCAATGACCAACTTAAATCCTACCTCCTGCATGGAGTTCTCTAGTCTCTCTTTCTTCTCTGACTTTCTATCATACTTACTAGAGGAATTTTAATTATACTTCTCTATATATTTTATTCCAAAATGATTATTATCTTGAGAAAAAAAAATGCTATGTGTTATTCATCTTCATATTTATCCAAAGAAAAGTACCCATCGTATTGGCAAACTTATTTACTTTTTCTCTTTTCTGTTCTTAAATAAACTAGTTTAAGAGAAAATAAATCGTTTCAAACCATATAGAAGTAATCATACTGACAGGTTTCAATGAAATTTTTAGTAAAACTATTGCTATTACTGGTGTTCCACTGGAGTGTATTTGCTATTACACTCAAGAGATGACTAAGGAGTAATTATACCTAATCTTTAAAAGCATGAAAATCTCATTTTAATTAAAAATATTATGAAATCCCTTGATGCTAGTTAATGCATTTTGACACAATAAATAACTAATAGCTATTCCACATTCCAAGATACTTTCAAATCAATTCAAATTTTATTAATCACAGCAGCATACATAACATTAAAATTTATATTACAAATATCTGTGGCATATGCTATTTATTTATTTTTGTTAATAGTTATTGAAGTAAACAGATTCTGAAGCAACTTGCAATAACCTCATTTACCCAATTTTCCACTCAGAATTCTACTCACATTTGATATCTCTTTAATGGATTTTTTTCAAGAAGCATGACTGTTCTTCTTAATATCACTCTAGAAAAGTTCAGCTTAATTTGGCAACAACCTAGATGCTCAGAAATAGAGAAATTATTATGTAATTACATAAGTTCATCCAATTATCATGAACAAAGGAATATCACATTAAATATTTAAAATAATGTAGAAAAGTTATTTTTGTACTGTTGCATAAAAAGTTGTGTGTATATATGAACACAGATATTTTAAAAAACTATGTATGGAGAATAAAGATTACATATTAGTTTTTTGACTTCCTTAATGAGACTATGAGTATTTTAAATCTACATTTTTACATGTTCTATAATGAACATATATTCTGGATTTACTGAAAACAAATTAATATATTTAATTTTTGTAAGTTCAGAGATATCACTCAAACCTTCTTGCTTTGTGGCTCTACCAGCCATTGATAATCTTAGCGTCAGAAACTATTCATTCAGGTCACCTAAATTACCATTGAAGAGAATGTGCTTGCTAAACATATTGATTATCTAAAGAAGTATTTTAAAAAGCTATACTATATACAATATATCATGCACTTCACTTCTTATATTTTATGATTTTTGTGAACAAGACTGGATTTCACCTCGCCATAGATTTGACAGGTTTAATTAAGGCTTTGATCATATTCCCTCTTAGCTTTTATGTTTCTAGCTGACACATCCAAATTTCTTTAATCAATGTTCATACAGAAAACCCTTGATCATTTCACTTATTTTTCTGTGGGATTCTTCCACGTCTATCTTCTCTGAGGAGTGGTGACCAAGAGAATATAGAATATTCCAGTTCTTATACAATCATAGGGTGATGTTTTCTGATTTGCTTCCAGTTTTCTTAATGAGGCACACCTTTGGTTTAGTGCCTTGGGGAGCAGATTCACATTATTCCAAAATCAATTTTTAGGTATAATTAACACCATAAGGGCATCAGTTCTGCACTTCTTTTTTTTCTTTAAATAGATATCTTACACCTACATATATATTAAAAGTTCACCTGTCATTGTTTTACATTCATAACTGAGAATTCATCAGTAAATGTATTTCCCATGAACTGAGCATCTCTTCTAGTCAAAATAGTGGTGTTAAATTCTGTTAGCGATTTTATTATTCAGATAATTTATTAACCTATATATAATTTAAAAGCATCCTTTAGAAGATGTCCCCATTACCATCTTCCAGTTAAGAAAGTGCTTATTTATGCTAACCATTTGTTTCCTGTCTTTAAGTGCTTAACCCACAATAAAAACATTTTTCCCAATGCCATGTTAACTATTATAAAAAGTTTCCTCTGACATTTTGTCTTATATGTAATAGCTTATTGTTACAGTGTGTATTAAAGTAATCCGACCATGTAGTACAGATTCTAACAACTTGTTATACATCCTACTGAAAGTCATTTTTATACTTTCATACTGAAAGAACTTAAATTCAAGGGACTCTAACTGAGAGATGTTCACTAGTCCCTTACAGTGGCTTATTAGAAACCCTTTTCCCTCATAACACAGGGCATTCTGAATCTCAGTGATTCTGGAATGAATTAAAGTATATTTGGATGAATTCCTCCTTAATCCTCTTACAGCTGCCTTTTTCTGTTTTATTTTTTCCTTTGGTTTGTTTATATATTTTCTAAATGATTAAGTATGAAAATAATCCATGAGTTACAAAAGACAAAGAGGTAAGTATCCATGTGATTATAGATGAAGGAAAAAATCAGAATATATTCTTAAGTGAATATACCACAAAATTCCATCAAATCTATGATCGAAATAATTGTAACTCACCATGTGGTACATGATCATAAATAAAGATGACTTAAAATATAAAAAAAAAAGAAAGGAAAGATCCCAGTTCTATATTTTACTCTTTAAAATTTTAGAAGAGATGCTTGTATTTTTTAAAAAGGGAATGTTGATCCTTATAGAGCACTTTAAACAAAAATTAACCTCAGATGTATCATTAGACCTAAATTTAAAACCCAAAACTATAACATTTCTGGTAAAACATGAGAAAATCTTTTTGAACTATGATTAGATGAAGATTTCTTAGGAAACAATACAGGAGAAAACACAAAAGAAAGAATTGATTTTGGATTTCATTAAAATTTAAAACTTCAAAACATACTGTTAAGAAAATTAAAAGACAAGCCTTGGGCTGTGATAAAACACTTGTAAAACACATATCTGGAAAATGACTTGTACCCAGAATACATATGAGGATGATTATAACTCAATAATAAGAAAACAACACAACTTTTTCAAATGGGCAAAACATTTTAACAGATACTTCATCAAAGAAAAGATGACAAATAAGTACATGAAAAGATGACAAGTACATAAGAAGATGCTCAACTCCAATATTTATTAGGGAATTTCAAAGTAAAATCACAATTAGATATCACTGCTCTCCAGAATGGCTGAGATTTCAAAACACTTATACCATATGGTGACTTAGATGTAGGGCACTCTCGTACACTGTTAATGGAAATGCAAAATCATAGAGCCACTTTGGAGAACTGTGTGTTAGTTTCTTATAAAGCCAAATATATTTAACTTATCATGTGCTTTAGGATTCTCATTTCTAGGTATTTACTCAAAAGAAATAAAATTATATGCTTCAACAAAGACCTGTGCATAGATATTGTATTAGTCTGCTCAGACTGCTCTAACAAAATACCATTGACTGGCCAGCTTGAACAGTAGAATTTTATTTCTAACAGTTCTGGAGCCTGAGAACTTCAAGATCAAGGGACTGGCAAGGTAAGTTTCATTCTGAGGCCTCTTCCTTTGACTTGTAGTTGGCTATCTTCTCAATATGTACTCACATGGTGAAGAGAGAAAGCAAGCTATTGGGAGTCTCTTCCTATAAGGACACTAATCCCATTGTGATGGCCCCATCCACATGACCTCATCTAAACTTAATTACCTCCCTAAGGCTCCATTTCCAAAGACCATCGCTTTAGAGATTGGGGCTTCAACATATAAATTTTGAAGATATATAAACATTCAGTCCACAACAGATAATGTATAGCAACTCTGTTCAAAATAGCCAACAAATAGAAACAACTCAAATATTGTTAACTACTGAATGAACAAATTGTGGCATATCTATACAATAAAAGACTGCTTAGCAATAAAAAGAAGGAATTATTGATACATGCAAAAACATAGGTGAATCTCAAAAAAAGAAGCCAGATCCAAAAGGCAACACAGTATGTGATTATATTTACATGACATAGATAAGTCAAAACTATATTCAGGAATTAAATTGGTAGTTGCTAGGGGACAGGTGTAGAAGAGGTAAACTGACTACAAAGGAGCACAAGGAAATTTTTAGGGGTGAGGAAAATATTCAATTTTTTATTGTGGTAGCAAACAGTATACATGACTGAATACATTTATCAAAACCCATCAAACTGTACACTTTAAACTGGGCATTTTACTGTATGTAAAGTATACTTAAACAAACCTGACTTCAGTTTGGAAACAAAAAAGAGAATATGAAAAATTGAGAAGAGTAACAGGAAGCCTAGGAATAACCCCCACAGCCCTACACCACACCAGAAAGGCAGATTGGGTAGCATTAGTCCTGAGAGGGTTACTGACTCATTCAACATTCACGAGCTATTTAATCTGTAGTTGTCTGTCATATACAAATGCATGGCCCAGTCTCTCTTCTCAAGAAGCTCAGTGCCTAGTGGAGTAGAATTGCTATATCAGTGCACCCAGAATTCTACCGAAGTGTGAAGTACGATAACAAAAATAACATGCTTGTCTAACATTTCACCTTCCAAAGCCATTTCACCTTCCCATATTTTGGATGAGGAAAAATCACTGCAATTTAATATTCAGAGGTGTTATGGACTGAGTTGTGTCCCCCACAAATTCATATGCAGAAGCCCTTACCTCCAATGTGATGGTATTTGGAAATGGGGCCTCTGGGAGGTAAAGTTCAGATGAGGTCATGAAGGAGAGACTGTCATGATGAAATTACTATCCTGTTAGAAGGGACACCAGATAGTTTGTTTCTTCTGTCTCTCTCTTCACCATGTGAGCACACAGCAAGAAGAAACCTCAGAATGAAAGCTACCTTGCTGGTACCTTGATCTTAAGCTTTCCAGCCTCCAGAGCTATGAGAAATAAATTTCTGTTGGTTAAGCTACCCAATCTATGCTACAAGGGCCCTCAGCTTTCAGAGTTTCAGTTAACAGTAAGGAGACTTGGAGAGAGGCACTATAATGATCAAACTCCCTGACTCAATGCCAGATCTTCTGCAACTGACACTAAACTACGCTAACAAATACATTGGAATCAGGTCACTTTCTCATTAGAATAGCAGGTTAAAATAGTAAAAATTAGAAGTCATGAAATCCTCAACATATTTGATGCAAAGATGTCTGGAAGGGGAAAGAGAGTCAGTAGTAGAGAAGAGAAGAGAGCAGCAACTTTACTACGAATACCACATAAGGCAACCTAACATTTAGGGAAGAAAACATGGGCTTTGGAGAAAAGCAGACCTAGATTCAAATCCTAGCCCTTTCTCTAACAAGCTGTGTGTGATCTTGAGCAAGTTATTTAAACTCTGAAGCTCAGTTTCCTCATCAGTAAAATAGAGATAATAAGCAATTCCTACTTCAGGGGTTGCTGTGAGCATTAAATGAGATACTATATACAAGAAATACTTTACATACAGTAGGTGTTCAACAAACGTTACAGCCTTGCCTGTATAGCCAAGGCTGAACCAAGGCTGAACTTAGAAAGCCAGCTCACTGAAGTACAGCTGAACAGCCAAATGAGCTCTATCAAATAGATATAAACTGGAATCCATTTCCCAGCAGGACCTCATTCAGATAATGCTTAAAATAAGTGAATTATCGAAGCTTAAAATCAAGACACAGTTCCTGTCATATTATGTACAAATAATAAATATTTGTAGTAAAAAGAACTACAGCTAAGTGATTTGATTTAAAAGGACTGATGCCTGATGACAGAATGAGAAGCCTCCATACCAGAAAAGGGAAGAAATGTTTTAAGTTAGGTAAGAATAGAAGAACCTTGTCAAAGTACCTCAAATATCACCACCTTATCCTCTACATTTACTCACCCTACTTATCAACTGATGCCGATGATAACATTCTGAAAAAGGAGAAAGTGGGAAAACCTAAAGACCACTGAGAGATTCTGTAGAGCAAGAACTTGTTAATTTCTGAGACAGTTGATCTATATCCAGGAACGTGAAATAACACGAAAAAATACTTGAAAATAGAATTATCATTTAGAATTATTCCTAATAGAGCCTGCATATAATACACAATTCATAATAACCGAGAGTCCATTAGTCTCAACTAACAACACAAAGAAACTTCAAATACTCTTTAAATTCTGGACTTCAGAACTCCAAAGGCCAGTGTATAATACACTCTGTGAATGGTAAGCACTGACCTCTAGTGGCAAGCATGATTAATCACAGCTCTGTCCTTCAGTGACCCCAGGGAAAAGGGTAGAGGCTTCCTTAGGGAACTCGGTTCTGGATGCTGGCAGTGTCCAATGAGATCAAATTTACATCTTAAAAAAAAAAAGAAAGAAAGAAAGAAAGAAAACCATGAGCACTTCTCCTAGCTCCGGATGGAAATCCTAAAGGGGTGGTTTGTTGAGTTTGATAGAATACTGTAAGAAAGTGAGAATAAAGACTCTGGCCTCTCCAATATTTAGTATTTGGATATATGACCTCCTGAGCCCACCATACATACATGAAAAGCAGTGGAGACTCAATGATCATATATATACCTCTGTTTATTCCTTCATAATATTCCACGAGGAGCTTCTGAAGATGCTAGTCAGTTAAAAACAGGGCTAGACACTCCTCTATGCAGAAAAATGATTGACTTTGGGGAAGGTACAGAAGAAACAAAAGACAGTGTCCACCCTCAAGTACATCAGAAATTAATAGAGCAGAGAGGATGCAAGTTAATTTGTTTTTCTACCTCTATAGAAGAATCAAACACTCAAGCAATGGCAAATTTAAAAATATGGGGAAGGAGACAAAAAGCAGAAGAGATACATGAAGTGACTATAAATTTGTGGGTTTTAATTTTCTTAAGAAAAAAGTAGTAGAAGTGATCTTAAAGATAAATTATGTATTCCAGTTCTATCATGTATAAAGAGAGGGATTAATGTCCCAAATCAATAAGCAGAAAACCAAAATTCAAAACCCCACATCAGACGACATGACCCACCTTTAAGAGTTAAACGTTTGTTCAATTTGGACTTTAAAAGAAATCTGGAATATAAAAAATAGGTTATTTGAAAGGAAACGTTTTTTCCTCTAGCTACACTTGGAGATAAGCTCAATGAATGAACTACACATTTGCCATTGCCTAATGCAAATGGATAAAGAATGAAGGTGGTACTGGATAATTTGTGTATGCTTTTATTTCATCTTCTATGTAAAGTTCAGTTATATACATCCAAAATGATTCCAAATATATCTCATTTAAGGTACAATATTCTTTCTTTCCTTTTTCTCTTGCATATGAATATCAGCCAAATTCAAATTACCTCTAGTAGACATTTCCCCTTCTCTTTTTCTTTCCCTCGCTAACAACATTAGATTTTCTGTTTTCACTCCAGGCAGCAAAGCCGAATAGATTGTTTAATACTATTTTCCTAGAACATGTAAAAGTAAGAAAGAGGAGAATAGAAATCTGTGGAAAAATCTTTTCTTCAAGATTTCCATGTAGAGGTCTCAGATTGTTTGGATGAGTTTCAAATAAACATCCCTCTTCTTAGTGTAGTTTGGTGCATATTTTTAGCGTTCAGAGGGGAACACTGATCTGCTAAAATTGTCATATTTCAGCTCCATTATAATTTGCTAATCCCTTCAGGCTACCGGACAGGCTGCACGTCTATTCAGATAGACTTTAATATAAATAATGTTTTAAACAAAGTTGATAAAAGTTTATTTTTGGGAAGAGTAAAATGGCATAGAATAGAGGGATGACTCATCCAATACTCCCCTTCTCCTTCATGGTGTAGGAATAAAATACGTTATACTATGTAATAAGCTCTGTTGTGAAACCTATATTTAGGGGCTAAATTCAGGGATTATTTATTATGATTAATAAAAGGTTACCATATAGACACAAAAGAATTTTAAATATATAGAAAATTGTGAATACAACTCTCTCTATATAAAACATAGTATTATAAATGCATAATGCAAAACTCCACTGAACGTAATTTATTCATTTTTGATGACTGATTAGGATTTTGCCATGTTTCAGTATTACTCTGTGAATATCAATTACCATTGGACATGGACTCAAATGTTGGTTTAAACAGGTATTATTAACATAATATTAGACAAATAACCATCAGACTTGATAAGTTTAACTCCCACTGGGAAGAGAGTTTTACTTGTGATTCTATCACTCAGAGTAGCACAGAATGAAGCAGAATGTTAAACTTGGCTTTGCAAGAGAGCCTAAAACCATGCAGCAACTTCTACACAAAAACTTTGTGAATGAAATGTTCACATTTTTTACTATGAGAATTTCCTTTGTTTTGACAGTCATTTCACTTCTCGAAATTTCCCCTAAGAACATTATGCTGCAAACAAATATGTATGAAGATAATCATTTCAACATGATTTAAAATGCCAAAATAATTGGATGAAGCTAAATGTTCAACATGGGGAACCGTTAAATACAGTAGTGTATAGCCAAATGATGCACTCGTCTGTGCCATTACAAATTATGTTCCATGAAGTTTAAAAAACGTGAGAAAAGACTCATATCGAAACCACGATGAGATACCATCTCACACCAGTCAGAATGACTATGATTCAAAAGACAAAAAATAACAGACGTTGGCAAGGTCGCACAAAAAAGGGAATGCTTGCATATCATTGGTGGGAATGTAAATTAGCTCAACCACTGTGGAAAGCAGTTTGGAGGTTTCTCAAAGAACTTAGAACTATTATTCAACCCAGCAATCCCATTACGGGGTATGTACCTAAAAGATAAATTATTCTGCCAAAAAGACACATGCACTTGTATGTTCATCACAGCACTATTCACAATAGAAAATCATGGAGTCAACCTAGATGCCCGTCAATGGTAGACTGGAAAAAGAAAATGTGGTACATATACATCATGGAATATTAAGCAGCCATTAAAAAGAATGAAATTATGTCTTTTGTAGCCACATGGATGCAGCTGGAGGCGATAATCCTAAGTGAATTAACACAAGAACAGAAAACCAAATACCGCATGTTCTCACTTAAAAGTGGGAGCTAAACATTGAGTACACATGTATATTGATATGGTTTGGATTTGTGTTCTTGCTCAAATCTCAAGTTCAGCTGTAACCCCTATGTTGGAGATGAGGCCTGCTGGGAGGCGATTAAATCCTAGGAGTGGTTTCTCATGAATGGTTTACCACATCCCCCTCTGTACTATCCTCATAATAGCGAGTGAGTTCTCATGATATATGGTTGCTTAAAAGTATATAGCACCTTCACCACTCTGTCTCGCTCCTGCTCCTGCTCCAGCCATGTAAGATGTGCCTGCTTCCACTTCACCTTCCGCCATGATCATAAGTTTCCTAAGGCCTCCCCAGAAGCTAAGAAGATGCCAGCATCATGCGTCCTACACAGCCTGCAAAGCTGTGAGCCAATTAAATATTTTTTCTTCACAAATTACCCAGTCTCAGGCATTTCTTTATAACAGTGCAAGAATGGACTAATACATATATAAAGGTGAGACAATAGACCCTGGGGACTACTAGAGGGAGGAAGGAGGGAGGGACAGGGGTCAGAGTTGAAAAACTATCTCCAGGTACTATGCTCACTACCTGGGGATGGATCATTCATACACCAAACCTCAGCAACATGCAGTTTACCCATGTACCAACTCTGCACACAAAGCCTCTGAGCCTAAAATAAAAGTCTTTAAAAAAAAAACTCTGACAGGCCTTGACTGATAAAATTATTTTTTCTTATTCTGAAATTTAGTACTAGAAAGTTCACTGGGCTGTATGTTATGCTATTACTCTAGCCTAAATTTTGTCAGTAATAAAAGTAATATTTTTGACTCAAAAATGTTAAGTAAAAAGAAGTTTGTATGTACAAATATGAATTTAATTTTATTAAAATATGCATAAAAATTGAAAGAACAAAATAATAAGCACGATTTTAATTGGGTTGTGGATTATTGATGTTAATTTTGTCTTTAAAACGCTGTTTCTTCAAGACATTTTGAGGCAGAAAAACAAAAAATGGTATTTAATACATTTTATCTATGGTGAAGTTACTAAACTTTTGTTTTTGGTTGAAATTGCATGCATATTTCATTCCTTTACTGTTTCTTCTCTCTCAGCATACATTTCATACCAGACTACAAGGCACACAATAAGGATAAAGCTTTAGTGTACATAATTCTTTATAGCTTTTACATTCTTTGCATTTTTTATTTGGCCTTAATAACAATCTCAAGAGGAGGAAGGATATAGGCACTTATAAGCTTCTTAAATGTTTCTGTTATGAATATAGATGTGTAAGTATATTAATGTCTATAGCAAATGTTCTTAAAATAAACATAAAGTATCAAACACTAAAAGAATCATAAGTTTAAATCCTAGTTGCTCTACTTAGACAAGTTCGATCTCAACTCCAATGTCACCTTTCCGTGGAGATCCTCCTCTGATGTGCACTGTCCCCACCCTATGCCTCAGTCAATCTTCACATTACCCGTCATCATCTTTCTAACACTTAACAGTATCTGAAATGATTGATGTATTTGTTACTTGTTTAATGCTTATATCTCCTGTCACCACCACTTGCATGAATGCACCTCCAGGGAAAGAAGAATCTTATTCTCCTCCCATCCTTCTACTGTTTTTACCTTAACACCTAGAGCAGTGCTGGGCCTAGTGTGGGAATTTCATAAGTATGCACTGAATATGTGAATGAACGAGCAAGATCTCGCCTCCCCTGTAAAATGGAGATAATCATACCTACCTTACAGGCTTATGTCAAAGAACAGATTAGATAACATGTGAAAAACCCTCATATCTTAAATGCTGTCATTTTATTATTCCCCTGTTAACTTATTATAGCATACAGGGGTCCTGCACAAAGTTTTTTCCATGTCATGATAATGTTACCAGTATTATACCCCAAGAGCTTCCTAGGCATTTTTATTTTCTAAAATGCAAAGTCGCATTATGTGAGCTAATAAAATACCTATTAAAGAACTCTGATTAAAAGCACTGACGGTAAACAGTGACAGTAATCTGTATGGGTTCTAACTAGATAGATTATGTGACCATTGAAGAAAAGCAAAAGCCAGATCAGCTCTTCTAGATGGCTGAGGCCAGGGCTGATAATGCTCTTTAAATGCTGAGAGAAATACATCACAAGATGTCAAATAATCAACAACCATGTTTGGAAGACTTACCTATCCTCAAGGTCATGCTAGGTGATATATTCACAAGTGGAATAACTGTACAGCCTGGCTATACGTTATTTCCTTTGTTGTCTCAAAAGGATACTTGGTCTGAAAGAAAATAAAGGCCCTGTTTTGACTTTGATAATTTGTGGAACCCAAAAAGATTTATAATTTTATAAATCAAAATGTTGCCACATTTTAGAGCCCCAGAGAGGCTAAAGAAATTCTTCAAAGACACACAGCTACTTAGTGGCTCAGTCATATACATCTTTTAATTCAGCTAAATTTGAATGCCATTGACGGTGCTTGAAGGCCTTTGGCTTTGTACTAACCTGCTATACTTTGAGAGCAACCCAGGAACATGCACAATGTTGAACATCCTGGGAATATAGTTCACTGAGCAGTTGTTTGGTTAGTTAGTTGAATATTTCCTCGGGCTGAACAAAGTTTCCAGCTGTCTCTGATTTACCTTAACTTGAAAATAGAGATAATAATGACCTTGGTACATTTTTAAAATCTAGAGTTCCTGAAGCCTTATCCTATGTACTAACCTAAGTACAGCACTCATATTTTTTATCGTAAATGTTCTATACAAAATAACATAATTTCTTAATCTCCTGCCTTCACAAAATCTATCTCACTGAAATGCCTTTCTTGCAAACCCATGCTGTAATGTTGGAAATCTCTTTGCTTTGGCCTAATTTTAAGCTGGATGTGTATAATTTGACTTGACTTTCTCTCTGCTAAGTTATATTTGAACTCTCTCTCTCTGTTAGACTATTTTAATTCCAAATGAATCTTTTCAAAGCACCTGACATTTGTGGTATGCATGACTACATGGTTACAGACAAAATAGTAAAATATATAAAAGGCTTGTTACACATCTGGAGAAAATAAATTTTTTCAATGCAGGAAGGGACATTCTACATTACACATTAGCTTCCCATTTTGACCATTAAACACTAGTGCACTAAATTTAAAACAGTACGATAAAAGTGAACAATTCAGAATTGCTTATAATTTGATTTCTGATTGTATGGGTATAATATTATAGGTAACAGCTTTTTGTAAGAAATTTGTATGGAACTCAAACATCCATAAATCTCAGTAATACTATACAGTGCTTACTATATTGTGCAATGAAATTTGATAACTATAAAAAAGACAAACTCAATTATTACTTAGTGTTTGCATTATTACTGAATTTTCATTATTTTTAAGTAAATCCATAATATACACAATAAATGTTAGTCTTTTGCTAGTCAGACCATTTAACTAAGCCACAATATTTTATTCTTTAACCGTTTGGTTATGCAAGAGATTACTGAAATGCAAAACTAACAAGAAATTAGTCAACTGTTTATTCCTTCATTCCTAACAAAATGGAAAGTTTTTAGTTTAACACAAGTTAATAATTATTTTTGAGTCTCTATTATGTGTTCAACATTGCTCTAGAAACAAACATTTGTCACTGAAAACAGTTCTTGAAATACCAGTTCTTGAAAACAGTTCTTGAAATACTATGTTTGGAAATACTGAGCTATTTGGCATTTGTTGGAAACTTAGAGTCAATTGTTCATATCAGTGACTATATGCTCAGGCAAAAAGTCTTAGAACTAGTATTGGAATCAACTCAGAATAAAACTTACAGTGGTGAGACCTTTACAAAAATATATTCAGTGTATTAAAAATTCTGTAGGCATTATGATTTTATGTGTACTGTGCAATATTTGCTTCTAATTATATAACAATAAAAGACAGCATTCTATTGGTAGGTCTTACTTCTATCCTCAGTAGAAGAAAGTGAATAGCTGAATGGCCTACTGCTTTCAGTAAAGACCCTCAGACCACATCACTTGAAACTGATTTCAAAGAAGCTTCCCCTGCTCTCAGATCACACCATCTTGTTTTTTCCTGCTAGACGCTAGTCTTCCATCAATCAATTAGGGGATTTTAAAGCTACACTTAAATTTTAAAGCTACATTTCAAATTGCACTGATTTGGCAACGTGGCCCAAATTTAGCACTTCTTCACCTTGCTTTTGCATTTGTTCACTTCCTCTTAGGAGTTTTATCACATTCCTTTGCAGATGGTGACTACATCTATTTATTCACTTATCCCATTAAAGCCTAAAACAGTGGTTCGCATATAGAAAGTACTCAAATACTTTGTGAATAACTTAATAAATTATTAAATAAAATAAAAATAAGTAATCACTAGGAATTATTTTTCTGCATAATATTATTCTATAGTTTAGTGACTTAAAAGAACGATTTATTCAGCTCATGAGTCTGCTGGTACAATTTATGCCAGACTCAACTAAGTGATCTTGGCTTGCACAAGCATCTATAGTCAACTAGCAGGCCAGGGAGATAGCCTGATTGGTTGGTCCAGGGAGATAGTTAGGACAATTCAGCTTTGCTCCACATGGTCCCTTATCCTCCATCACAACAGCCTAGTTTGTCATCATGCAGGGCAGGATTCCAAGAAAGAAGGGCAGAACTATGCAAGGTCATTGGAAGTCTAGGTTCAGAACTCAGTACAGTCACTTCCACAGCATTCTATTGGCTAAAGAAAGTCATGAGGACAGCCCAGATTCAAACTGTGGGAAAATAGACTCCACTTCATCATGACAGGAGCTTCAAAGTTTTATTACAGAATGTGTTCATACATGGAGGAGTGAAGATTTAGATACATTTTTTGCAACCAATTTTTTGAAGGAGTTTTTTATTTGTTGGTCTTTGTTTTTACTGAGAATCTCACAAAAGAAAATGTAACTAACTGTAACAAAAGGGAGGGACTTATAATATATATTATATGTTATACTGGAACAAAAGGTATGAGCTACAGTTGTTCTTGCCTGAAAGAATATGATGTCCCCTTTGTAGAGAAGTTGTTCTTTCTAAGGATCCAGCCCCAACAATAGAAAGAAAATAGATAAGCTAATTGGCTGCATTTCCTCTCTGCCTAGTATTCCCCATTCTATGACAGGTTTTATTATTGCTACCTACACAGTGCTAGAAAGAGGCAAAGGTTCAGCCACAGTCATCTGCTCATCAAGTCTCTCTGCCCTCCACTTGGAGTTGGATTTTTTACTGGGACACTGGAATGGAGTTGAAACCAACCAGCTTATCAAAAAAAAAAAAAGGAAGATAATAAATATCTTCATGATGATAAAATAAGAACTTTGGCCGAATTATATTTAAAGGAGTTTAATTGAGCAATGAACGATTCACAAACCGGGGAGCCTTTCAAGCCAGAGTAGGCTCAGAGACTCCAGCGCAGCCATGTGGTGGAAGAAGATTTATGGACAGAAATAGGAAAGTGATGTACAGAAAATGGAAGTGAGGTACAAAAACAGCTGGATTGGTTACAGTTTGGGGTTTGCCTTATTTGAACACAGTTTGAGCAATTGGCTACATTTGATTGGCTGAATCTCAATGATTGTCGCAAGTGTAGGCTATGGTCTGTTTACACCTCTACTTGTTCTAGTTCACAATGTACAGAAAATCCTTTAGGCCACACTTAAAACATGTAAGGAGCAGCTTTAGGCTAAACTTGATTGAACAATGGTTTGCACCTGCATACCCTTCAAGATTCATCTGAACCATGTTTACACACTTCTTGAATATTCCATGCTGCTTCCTGCAACAGGGTCTCATAGCCCATATTGCTCTCTATGCCTGGAAAGTTCTGCTTTCTACCCACTTCATCTGGTTAGCTTCCATTCTTCCTTTAAATGTTGTAGCTCAGACAATCCTTCCTTGACCCAAAACTATATGAAAGTTGTTCTGCTAGATGTTTTCTGAGAACATGCTTTCCTTTCATCATATTTATCTCCATTTGTACAATTGTGTGATTATTTAATTGAGATCTATCTCTCTCATAGACTAAAGGCTTCACAAGGGCAGGGGCAATTCTGGTTTTACTCTCCTTTGTATTTCTGTTGCTCACATAGTGCTTACCTCATAGCGGTTGTTTGCCAAATGTGGGTTGGTTAATGAAGTAATGCATGCAGAGATAATAAGTAACTAACTGTGAGATTTTTAAGAAGGAGTAAAGTTATTTTAACATTTCTAAATTATGCACATTAAATATTAAATAAAGCCTGGGAAATCAGGTGTCTCTGTTTCCAGAGGGATGATACAGTTTAAACAGACTCTGCTATGACTTTTCCCAATGTGCTTCTAGATTGGGGCCAACAAATTGCCCAGATTGGAGAAAGACTAATTCTGTCTTGATGATCACCTATACTCAGTCTCTAGCTTCTTCATGAATCTGTGCCAGGTGTAGAAGTGGTATTTGCAATGCACACAGCTTTCCTATGAGGTCATTACTGATGGAAACCATCAACACCTCTGCCCCTGGGGGAGGGCAAGAAGTCAATCCCATTCAAATAAGCATTCCTCGGACTCCTGCTTCAGAAACACTCACCAGCTCCTACCACAGATGTTTTAGTTTGAAGGACAGGATAAAGGATGAGACTGAGGGGTGAAAATCAGAAAAAACCCAGTACAGATGCATTGGGAAGGAAACTATGGAAGAGTTTTCTTGTGTCAATAGTATCCTTGTCATCCCTCCACTTAATTTAGTCAAGCAATAGAATACTGTTCCAAGTAGGTGCCAATTTTTCTGGGCAGATATCAAAAAGTGGTCACTTATTTCATCTCCCATAGAATAGACTTACTAGATGGTAAAATTCCTTCTTAGCATGCTAGTGCTATATTAATTTTCAAGGCTAGTTTATTCTGCCAGAATAATCATTGTGTAGTTCTAGATATTATTATTGTTGTTGCTCAATACAGACTAATTGTAAGCAAGTGGATGTATAGACCAAATGGATGTATAGATCAGATAATGCAAAATGCATGGTCAATAAGAGGAGAATTCATTATGGTAAATATGACCAAGGAACACATTTCTTTGACTATCTAGCTATCTTGATGTCTTCAGTAGGAAGTTTATGATGGACTAAGGTAGCCTGCCTAAACACGGGTTTTAATAAGTTAGTATGAAAGAAACATCTGGCTTCATTCAACAAACATTTGCTGGACACCCCTGACATACTAGGAGCCACGCTCTGCCCAGGACCTAAAATCATATAGGACATTTCCCAATCATAAGGAGTTTCGAGTCTCGCAGAGTTGTTTGTCAAGTGATGGGTGAGAGGGTGGCTAATTAGGAAAAAAGAATGACAATGAAGATGAGGTATTACTTGAAGCATAAGAACAAATCATGTTCAGCTACAAAATTCCAAGAATATGAACATAATTGGGGTGTTTATGAGAAGGAAAAGGCTCATATTACTGCAAGTGATTTTCAAGAAGCTGAAAAAGAAAAGCTGGCATTTTGGAGAATGTAGACTCAGAAACCTTCAGAGGAAGCCTTTGAAGTTTTAGTGAGTGGGGTTCTGGTTAATGTTTCCATAGCAAACCTCAGGGAGTTGGGTAGGTTATGAAGACAGCATCAGGAGACAGACACCTCACCCACTTCTGAAGCTCAACTGCTCAGAAAGGTTATAACCCACGGAAGGTCAGAAGACACTATAGGTGTTTCTGCTGGGCCAGAAAACTGGACCCAAATAGGTAGAAAATATAATTCTTTCCAATTAATATTTTCAAATAACATAAGAGAAGCAAAATATCCTATTCTAAGGGATACAAGGTAAATGTGAATGGGAAGTGAGAAAGTGAGCATGAATGCACAAGGAAGGGAGTGCTAACTCCCGTTCAAGAGAAAAGTCATACCACAGTGACAGGCCTGCTGTGCAAAAGCCCATTTAGCAAGAACAGCCCAGACCTTCCTTTCAATTTTTATCAGAAGCCACTGGTCCTAAAGTATCACTGGCGCCTACTGAATTTTCACCAGGGACCTAACAGAAAACATCTGTTCTCTTACTTAAAAGTATATCAATTGATTAAATCAATGTTTGCTTGCTTTCTTCTATTAGAAGCATAGCCATTTCTCTTTTTCTTCTCTCCTGACTCCTTTAGTAACTTACTTCTGCTTATGAGTTAAAATCTGGGATAAAGGTGTGTCTCCTTCTGTACCTACATAGGGAAAGTTACCACAGGTCAAGCTGAAATTATGTCACAAATTCATGGAGGTAAACAATTTGGTAATATTTTATATGTAAATTGAAAGCCTACAAAACCACATAAAATAACCTCTAGCAGCAAATACGTGTGTGTGTGCACAAAATTCTCACTGCCTTGAGAAAACCTCAGCCATAAATACAAAACTCTTCATCTTAAAATTTGGCCTTCATGTTTAAACTCATTTTATAGTTTTTGTAAAGGAGATTTGTAAAGGAGATTCCATGAATGATTTAGGCCTGGTTTTGGTTGAAGGTTTTGAACTTAAAATTGGAATCTTTGAACTTAAAATTGGAATCTTTGCTATAAAACTTCTGGGATTAGGACACACATTGTCTTATATATTTTTCTGAGTCAATAAGGGTACCCTACTCTATTGATCAGTACCCACTAAACAACAGGATCCGTATGAAGCAGGACCTCAGAAAACAAGAATACAATAGCAGCCAACTGTAGAGCATGGATGTAGTTTTCACAGAACAAACTCTTATCCAGCATCTACCATGTACCAAGCACTATTCTAGACCCAAGGTATACATGGAAAAGTGTCATAGTGATTGCCATAACGAGCCTCATGATCTAACAGCGAAAAGAAATAAACCTCCAGTCATAATATCCTGAGATAAATGTTGTGCTGGGGGATATATAAAGTGACCCAAGATAACAGAGGCAGGAGGGAATAACTCTGCCTTTAGAGAAAGTGGAGGGGGACTCAAGGAAGATTCCACAGAGGCAGTAAGATTTGAGCTGGGCCTCAAGAAGGATAAGCTCCAATGCTCATTTATTTCTCTGGTGTATTTCTAATTTCTGTAAACTTGGCAAGTTGTTTCACTGCTCTGTTTCTGAGAGTATTCATCAACTAACCAAGGGAATTAGCAATAAGTCACATGTTTCAAAGACAAGTTGGGAAAGGGGGTGAGAGAGATGTGAAGCTGTGGTTAGGGCTGGGATGAGATGGATGAGAAAAACAGGAGTAAGGAGAAACTATGGAAGGATGGTATCCTTACAAAGACGAAAACAAAAGAGAAATGGTTCCACATGCATTTTACCTTTCTTTCCCTTTGCCACCTTGAATTTATAGGAAGCATCAAAATCATTGAATGGGAAAATGAAATAATATAGTTATAATCCTCCTCTTCATCTCCATCAATCAATAGGGTGTATAATAAATGTGATATTTTTTAAATGAGGAGAAAGTTATTAAGGCTCAGAAAATCAACATGTTATGACAGGAATAGGCCATAAATATCAGGTTAGTAAGCATACAAGAACAGCAACTAGAAGCCTCTGAAGAAATTAGGTGAATAACACTTAATCCATACAGTCACTGTGGGAATTAAACAAAATATCCATGTACAAGACAAAGAACATTGCCTGGCACCGATTTAGCATGCAGCAGATAATTATTTTTATTGTTGTCATCTGTCACCATCTAAAAATATAGCTAATGAGAAGGGAAAGGCCCTGTCCAACCTCATTGTCATCTGTAAAGGCAAACTGGAGGTGACTCGTGAAACAGGAAGAAAACAAATGTAGAAATTTTACTGGGGCTACCTCACTATTCCTAATACCCTAAAGCAGATCCTAACTGAATATGTGACTCTAAGGAGGCTCTAGGGGTTATCCACCACCCTAAGATCTTGACCTGGCAACATCTTTCGATAGATGTCATGATGAGATAATAAAGAACAAAAACAATTTAGAAAGAAATGTGCCGAGAGAAGTCCACAGAAGGGAAAAATAGGGAGAAGCAACGTGAAGAAAAACATGTGAAACTTGTCAACTCCTCTACCTATGGCTATATGCTGGCCAACTGTTAGGAACATTGGTGCTAACAGGGATAACACATCATAGTGATTCCTGCCCAGAAATAATATAAAACACAATGCAGAGACATGCTGGCTTCATTTGCTGAAGGATCTTGGAACTAAAACAGGAGGGAAAATAGTTGTTCCCCTGCCTGGAATGTCCCCAAACTAGTCTGTGGTGAGTATACCACTGTCCTGGCAGCTATCACAGGACCTTTGATCATTTCTGCAGGGTGTGGGCTGATACTCGATATGACCACAGCTAAACATGGGGATGCACACGACAGAGGGAAAGTAAATGAAAAGGATTTTGTTTTTCACATCAGTGTCTGAGGTGAACAGGCCAGACCAAGAATGAGATAAAGTGTTATATTCTGACAAGGAAATACAGAAAGCTCAAAGCTTGGGGTGGCATCAAAGCCACGCACAGTAGGAGAGAAACTTCAGACACATAATTGATGCATGGAACTGGAAACAACCAAAAAGCTGCTCCAAGTTTCTGAAAAGCAGCCAAATCACAATATCTTGAGACATTCAGAAAGTTCCTAATGAAGCCTCATCTAAAGCAACTTCTGAAACATATGTTCTAGTAATCTGGTGATGCATTCAACCAGCACATATTAGGGGCCCACCACACACCCAACGTGCTGCTCAGTTCTGAGAGATGAGCTCCTGCCTTGTAGGAACTTATACTCAGGTGTGGGGAATGCTCAGTTCTGAGAGATGAGTTCTTGTCTTGTAGGAACTCATACTCAGGTGCAGGGGATAAGAGACACATTCCTCAGCCTTCATGGTTTGAGTCGGATTACACTGAGATGAAGTCATGTGGTAGAATGCACCACTTGGCATTCAGAAACAAAGCAGTGTAAAGGGCTATATGCACAGCTGAATGGCTCAAAGAAAACCACCTAGGAAAGGAAAATACGTGTTCTCTATGTTCTCTATGTTAAATAGCCATTAGGCTGTCCTCTGTTTCAAAATATTGAAACACTGCAGAAAATTGCTGGATAAATAAAGAATTTGTAAAAGGAATTTACAACCATCCCCACTGCTGGAAATATAGGACTCTGGTTCTGGGTTGAGACAGTTATATAAATTATTTTCTTCTCACTGACTTTCAGGTTCACTAAGAAATGGTGCACTAACAGCACTAAGAACAATCTTCAGGAGAAATAATCCTTCCTAACAGAACCTGTAAACATGTTACCTAGATATGTACATTTGTCAGAAACTTGGGTAGAGGTTATTCTACCTCTTCTTCAAATTTAATTCTTGGATCTGATTCTCTGTTCCATTTATCTTAAAGAAAAAAAAGAAAAACCATGTGATTATGAAGGCAAAGATTTGATGAACAATAGAAATGAGATAAAAACTATTCCTTCAGAAAGTAAAAATGCCAAGAAATGATTTTTATTCCTGTGTATTTGTACAAGCTAAACAAAGGTCCAGATGAGGAGAAAGTGTCTCTAGAAAGATTGGCAATGGAATGTACTGATGTATTCTGAGAAAAATAACAGGAGAATACAGGCTGATCAAAGTTCAGATCCCAGCACAGGCAAAAAGTGTGGGAAGGGAGGAAATAAAGAGGCCTATCGATACTTCTAAGACAAATAATTTTATTTTAAAAATCTAGTCAAAATACCTTGATGCAGGCAGGAAAACAACCTTTGAGAATTATATAAATAACAAAGATTTGAAATTGGAAAAAAAAATTTTATAGCACACAGACTCCCTAAAATATAATTATGTATTGTTTAACAATGGGGATACATTCTGAGAAATGTGTCATTAGGCAATTTTGTCAATGTGTGAACATCGTAGAGTGTACTTACATAATCCTAGGCTATGTGGTATAGCCTACTGCCCCTAGGCTACAAGCCTGTATAGCATGTTACTGAACTGAATACCGCAGGCATCTGTAACACAGTAGTAAGTACTTGTGTATCTACACCAGAAAAGGTACAGTAAAAACACAGTATTATAATCTTACAGGATCCCTGTCATGTATGCAATCCATTGTTGACCGAGACATCATTATGTGGTATATAACTGCATTTATAAGTTCCATATACATATGGTCTGTATTCAAGCTGAAAATATTATGTAAATTGTTTCTCTATATGAAATAGAAGGAAAAAAAAGTCTGAAACCCTTATGATAGAGTAAAAACAAATTTTTAAATGAGGTCAACTTTTTTTGCCCCCATCAGCACCCAGCATATCATCAGAATTTATATTCTTTATACTAAAATTTCTGGGAAACGATAGAATGCCACAAACCAGGATATTATATTTCTTATTTGTTTTTTGGAATATGGAAATATACATGCACGTATGTGCACATGTGTGTGTGCACACTTGCACAACCAATTGGTAATGGGCACACAGATGGTGTGGGGATGAAAGATTCTAAGCTGGATGTTTGTGGGTTTGGAGTTTGGGAAATAGCCTAAGAGATTAGGGTGGAGGTAGAAAGTTCCTCAAGGATCTTTATTCGTTATTGGAATCCCAAAATTCCATGAGCCTTAAAAATCATCTAGTGCAGTTATTCTAAAATCATGCTCTAAGGAAACCCAGGATGTCAAGAATATGCCTCAGTGATCTACAAACAAGTAAATGTCTGTCATACAAACAAACAAACAATAAAACCCTGTAAACTACCTAAAAATGTATTCATCACTTTTAACTATTTTTATATTTTAATGTTCAAAATTATCCATTTAGTCCAACTGTCTCATTTGACAGGTCAAGAAACTTAGAACAATCAAATAACCTACTCAAAGTCTCAAACTAGTTAGTGTATAGTTAGGATCATGTCTTAGTCTGAGTTCTTCTCAAAGCAAATCTCAAGACAGACTTGGGTTCAGGTAGCTTCTTTAAGAAGTGACCCTCAGAAATCTGAGTGAGAAAACAGGGACAGTGAGATAAGGAAGAAAAAATATAATAAAGATACATGAATGAATGGACTACTAGTGTGGCAGCTAGGGCTCAGTCTTGCTGGGGAGCTTCCGAGAAACCTTGTGGAGTAGGCCTCTGAATTATCCCACTCAGGAACTGGACGACTGTGTTTCCATCCACTATGTCCCATTCCTCATGTATAGAGGGTTGCTCTTGGGGACCTTAACTCCCCTGCACTTCTGAGCCACAGAGTAAACACCCAAGGCTGTAGTGAAAGCCTCAGGTGAGTAGTGGAGAACCACCCTACTTGAGGTGAGAATCAGCATGCAGGAAACTGTTCATCACAGCTGCAGGTAAGCTCAGGTGGGCCCAGGTGCAACGGAGCAAGGTATCCACAGCATCCACAGCACTTGAACCCAGGGCGTCTTACTCCCAAGCCTGGTTTCACTGATGTAACACTAAAGAAATGTGTTTATACTGAAAAGCATTCTTCTATTCTTCATCAGGCACCTGCCTTCATGATGAGCTAGTTTCAAACACACAGCAACCTAAGCCACCACTACTTTTCAGGATGCCACAGAATAAGAGCCATTTCACATGTACCATATACAGATAAATTTACTCTATTTCAACTTCAGTCAGTTGAATGCTTCCCTAAAAGAGGGATCTAGGATTTCATCAAATGAAAGTGAACTAGATGATAACAGGGATCCAGCCAGGATTTTTCTTCCAAAGGAATATTGTTCTACGAGAAAGCCAAGGCAAAGGCATTCTGAGAGATTCCTAAGGAGTACACAGAGCTGAAAAGCTGATGTGAGTTGTGAATGAGTTTAGCCCATGAGTTGGACCTAAGGATGTAATAGAGAACATGCTGGTAAGCCACAATTATTAGGGATGAAAAAGTAAAGTAGAAGGCAGGGTGATCAGCTGAGAAGGCTCCTAGTGATGAGAATGACACAGACAGCTGTCATTTCCTTTTCTCACTTTATTTAAGATACTGATTATTTTACCATGGTTGATGATGATGCCTAAATATAAGCACACAGACATTTTCCAGTCCCTGACCCACTAACAATTTTATATCTTCCCCTGCAGGATTTTGGAATACTTTTGATAATTAAAAGAAATCTTGGAAATGTATTCTATTTTCCACAGTGAATGGTTTAAAATAACATTTGGGTTTAAGTGAGCATTTTATTAATAGTACTCTGCTGACACTTAAATATTGTAGAGGAGTGAGATTCATAAGATCCTCTTCTTCAATAATCTAAATCATTTTAGGTTATGCAAGATTCTTGTATTCTTAATAAATGTATATTTATGGTACTGTTATCCCCATATATAAATTTATTTTTGAATATCTGGACTCACCTGCACACCCACTGATAGAGTTTGGCTGTGTCCCCACCCAAATCTCAACTTGAATTGTAGCTCCCAGAATTCCCATGTGTTGTGGGAGGGATCCAGGGGAGGGCTGCTAACTTAGTTAAGTGCTTTTCTTATAGAACCCCTTCTTACTGAGCAATTGAATCATGGAGGCCAGTCTTTCCTGTGCAATGCTCATAATGGTGAATAAGTCTCATGAGATCTGATGGGTTTATCAGGGCTTTCCACTTTTGCTTCTTCCTCATTTTTCTCTTGCCACCACTATGTAAGAGGCGCCTTTTTCCTCTCACCATGATTCTGAGGCCTCTCCAGCCATGTGGAACTGTAAGTCCAATTAAACCTCTTTTCTTTCCCAGTTTCAGGTATGTCTTTATCAGCAGTGTGAAAATGGACTGATACACCCACATAGCAAAAACTATCACAGAAGCTACAATGAGGAGAAATATTTACTCAATGCCAGGCAATGTACCATGAACTCTACGTATTTCCTGAATTCAAATAACTCATTGATATTATTTCCAACTCATTGAAACACATTGATCAGCAGCTTAAATATTAGAAGGCACAATGATAGACTCTGTAATAGATACAAAAATGGATCAGGAATAATCCATGTCCTCAAGGAAGCTATAGCCTAGTAGAACCAAAAATCACTTTAATATAAGATATAGTATGTTTTGTCATTAAAGCGTTGTAAGTAAATGGCATAGGAGTTCAACTATAAAACTTTGGTGATATGAAATGAGACCCTAATCCTGTGGTGGAGAGTGGTAAAGACAAAAAAAAAATCACATAAAGCCTTGGAAAACTTGCACCTACATTCAAAATTCTCTGCAGCTGTGAACTGATAAATTTGATTTGTTATCTGGAAGACTGCTTAAGTCCTGGCACTATGTGGCTTTACACCCTTGACTTTCTGTTTACCCCTCTAGTTCTATATCTTTCTTGTCTTTAGATTTCAAAAAATAAAAATATTAAGGTCTGAAGAACAGACTTGAGATAGGTCCAATTCCTTTTAGGTTCACAAATTATCTCTTGTCTTCCTTAGCATAAGTCATGGAGAGCGCTTATCTAAGTTTGCCTCTTATCTAAAGAGGCACACACTCTGCACCAATAGACTGTATTCAGGAGCAGAGGTAGATAAAAATTATCTGTTTTGTTAAAGTACTACATGCCTAGAGTAATATTTATTTTGCATTCTTCTCCTATGAAAATTTTTCCTAAAGAAATACTCCAAATAGTTCAAATGAAAGGGATTTCAAAAATGCCAATTAATCAAACTGAAAGTTTCTTAAACTTTCTGATGGAAAACAACTAAACAATATACACCTTTGAAAATGCTTTTCATAATGGGAAAGGAAATAAAACATGATAAGAATTAACATACAGTATACTAAGTATTTTTCATACATCACTTTTTCCAATCCCTATAGAAACCTTGTGAAATAGTTACTCTTATAAATACCATTGCACAAAAAGAGAAACTGAGGCTTCGAAAAAATAAGTCATTGGCGAATATTATGGGAAGTTGGGATTTTAGCCTGGATCTTGCTGATTCTAAGTTTGTAAACTTAACTACTGCTAACAGTTTCAGAATTCATTCATGTGTTCTCATTAGTAAGCTAGAAATAAGATCTGTGGTAATAGATACATATGCACAATATTAATTTGTATCTCAATGAACATGATTATTCGATCATAACATGATGCCACCTTAATCATAAACCATGTTTTGTTGGTTTAATTAACATTCATGTGGAGTAATTGATCCTGAAAATTACTTTAGTAAGGCTTTATAGTAAATGTTTTTCTATAATTCCTATAGAGAGAAGGGGAAATCAGTGACAGAAAATATGTAACCTGAAATATTTTGGGGCTAATAGCACTATTTTTCCCATATAAATGCCAATGACTTCATGTTTATACTAAGAGTGCAAATAATCAGAAAATCCAGCGACCCACCATGATTCATTTCTTAACCTGCAAGCACTTTGCCAATGTGCACCTAAAAGTTCTCCACAATGTGAATAAGAACATCTTGCAGTTACTACCTTGTATAGAGATCACGTATACAGAAACTGCTACTCAAATATTATCAAAATACTGTCTTTGTCCTTTGATCACACACACCCCACCCAGCATACCCACAACTAAACAGAATACTTCATTAGAGGAGACACATGAGTTCTGTTCAAAATCTCAGCAAAAGCTGGTCAACTAATTTTTAGAAAATTCACTATGAAATCAAAAAGACTTATCCAAAGAGCTGAGATGTTACACCCATTCCATTACGGCACAATGTTACGTCATGAACATGGGCTGATAAATCACTGGTGAGTTAAATGGCAACGCTTCATTCAGGAGGCTGTTCTGCTTTACACATCTGAAAACTACTTAGCAAGTGTCTGCATCTCGTAACTACAGAAGCTACAGTCTTCTGAAAGATGAAGGTCTTTACACAGTTTAATACTCGGTGTTCTTGGCACAACAATGCAGTGTAATTCAGAAGGTATTTTGGCAACTCTTAATCTGAGCAATAATATGGCTTTTGAAAAATAAGATTTTAAGAAAGTTTGTCATTTTAGGTTTAAATCTGAATATAATATGACTCTGAACTCTTACATTTAGAACAGACAAAACCTTAAAATTACTAATTGGTTCAAAATGGTTTTATGGAGAAATTAATCTGTAACAAAAAGTTGGCACTGAGTGTGGAGGCTCCACCTTTTTTAAAGCAAAGTGTACAAGATTCAAAGGGACAGGACCAAGAACAAGGGGCTCAGACATTTACAACAGCAAGCATTTTCTCTTCCTCTTCTTCACGGGAGGTGGGCAGAGGACTGCTTGAATCTCTTCGTCTAACACTGTTGAGGCCTCACTGTGTGAACGCCGAGCACTCCAGGTATTTTACAGCACCAGTCTCCTTAGCTATAGCTAGACCCTGCAGATAGGTGATGGGAGTCAGCTTCTTCTTCAGTTTCTCGATCGTGTCTTTATCATCCCTAAGTTCAAGTTTAGTTCCCACTAGGATGATGGGAGTGTTGGGACGGTGGTGCCGCACCTCAGGATACCACTTTGCACGGACATTTTCAAATGATGCAGGACTCACAAGGGAAAAGCAAATTAAGAACACATCTGTTTGAGGATAGGATAGGCGGCATGATCTGTCATAATCTTCTTGAGCAGCTGTATACCATAAGCCCAGATTCACTGGTTTTCTATCTACCATAACATTGGCAGAATAATTGTCAAAGACAGTAGGGATATATTCTCCAGGAAATGCATTGGTTGTGTAACTGATCAGTAGGCAAGTTTCACCTACAGCTCCGTCTCCCACCACCACACCCCTGATGGCCTGCATCTGAGCCACTCGCTCAGCCGCAGGGGCAGCGGCAGGGCTCTGAGACCAGAAGCGGTGGGTACAAGGAATAAAAGTGTCAAAGGTAAAAACTCTAAAACATTAATTTATATCAAATGCAGTGGATGATGAAAGAAAGGTTGGTATTATCAGGAAGTGTTTTCTTAAGCTTTTCCTTTTTCTTACACCAGAAGTGTTTTCTCCCCAAATTGGGCATTTAATTCATCTTTAAACTGGTTGTTCTCTTAGTCTCTAACTTAGTAAGTGCTTTTCTTATAGAACCTCTTCTTACTGAGCAATATGCCTTCTTGTATTATAAAATATTTATCATAATGCATTAGAAGGTTTTTTTTGTAGATTAGTAAAAGTGCTTTCCATGTTACTTTATTCAAAGCTATGAAGTGCTTTCCTTAGTTTTCTAGTAACTAGGTGTAAAAATCATGTGTTGCAGTTTTATGGTTTTTAAAATATGTTAGATATTTCTTAAACTATGAACCTTCCTAACATCACTGACTTGTCAGATTACCCACACTGTCACTTGACCAATACTGACCCTCTTTACCTCATCCATGTGGACACATGCCTCCTGTAGTTACTTAGTCTAATAATGTTCCTTTGGGTCTGTGAGGTTCTGTAAACTGTGCTGGTGTTGACGATCTTCTGTACAACTTAACTCACTGGCAAGAATACAACGTTGGACCTTTCAACCACTAGAACAAAAATTTTTAAACTGACAGTTGCAGAATTGTGGAGTGTTTTTACATTGATCTTTTGCTAAAGCAATTAGCAGTATGTTTTGCATGTATGACTAATAAATCCTTGAATCATTAAAAAAAAACTGCTACTCAAATATTTTGAGCTGCTTTGTGAAGAAATGTCCAACTTAAGGTAGAATGTTAATATCAAAAAATACTAAAAAAGTAGAAGAGTTATTGATTACAAAAAAATACAGTAAGTTCCTTCAAAGAAAGAGTATTGAAGCACAATGTTCAACCCTTAACAAATATGCTTTTTAAATTTAAGTTCAGGAGTGGGTGTGTGTGTGTGTGCGCGCACAAGTGCCTGTGCACACACTTTCTTATTTCATTTAAGTGTGATATTCAAAACATTTAGTAACTGGCAGGGCACAGATACCAACCAAGTTAAATAGAGCCCCCTCTTGTAACAGGGGCTCTAGAGGGCCTTGCTTTGCTAGATGTTAGCAATTTAATGGTGGAATGAAGAACAGAGAAGAGCTGGGGGTCCTATGGAGGATGTCTGAGCTGGTTGAGCTGGAATGGTTGGGTCAGCAAGGAGCTACTGAAGGAGTTGGAGCAGCAGCTCTTTATAATTACTGAAATATTTTCACCACCAGTAGGGCAACAGTGGTGTGTACCAACCAGACATTATCAGCTGAGGCTACTGAAAAATAACATAATATACACAAACTAACATGGATACTAGAAAACAGCATTTTAAGCATATTTTATATTGGGAACTTTGATCAAACAGATACCAACAAATTAAAGCGTATTATTACGATGATGCAATTCTAACTTCATATTTGCCCATTTTTCTACCTGCCACCAGCTTACCCTCTCCATACACAAACTAACGGGCCTTCTCAGATATATTTAGGACAGTTGACTAAGGACATCAAGAGCTGAGAATCAAAATTTGAACTCAAGGCCTCCCAACTTGTGGTGAAAGCAGCAAATCCCAGAAACATGGATATATTTTCTGATGCTGATATATCTCTATTAATTATCCAGGATTCCCCATCCACTCCATCTCTGTCCTGTAACACTATAAAGGAGCAGTGAGTCTATTTTCTTCTCCTTCTACCTCATTTGCCTAACAGTACATCCCACAAAAGCACAGATTTCTTATGGTTTTCCCCAAGTGCTGTACACTTAGAGAAAAGGCATATATGGCCACCTTCTCACACCTTCACTCACCAATCACTGGTCATATATGTCCCTGAGTGCAGATGGAGCCTAAGGAGAAGGAAGGATGCTTAGTTGCACAAATGTGCATCTGAAAAAACTGTAAACCATGAAACTATTCATCCCCAGGTAATGTTTACAGAAAGCATAACCCTTCCCTTTCAGTTTGCTATTATATTGCTCAGGAAATGGAATAAATAGCTCATTTTCTATCTCATGTTTTCACTCTCTTATTTGTGTCCTGGGGATTTGAGTTGTTTTCCTACCATTAGAGGTACCTGTTTCTAATTTTAATAATTTCAGATTCTATGATTGATATATATAGCAAAAGAATAAATGGAGAAGATTCAAAAGTGTCTCAAACAATCACGTCAGACTCCTACCAATGGCCATGTTGTCAATTGTTAGAATCAGCGACTGTTCTCAGGTTTCTCGGCTTTTTTGGAGATCGCGAAACATTGATGATTAACAGCTGTGTTGATCACAATTGCTAGTATACATTAGCATTTCCACAGAACTTCCATAAAATGAGTTAACAGCTTGTATGCTACAGACCTATTATACACTACAAGAACAAAGCACATATTTATGCATATGCACAAAAACCATTTGGGTGCAGAGGGGCAGAACTGTAAACACTGCTGAAGAATTTATTGGTTACAGGTCAAAGGAGGTCTGAGAAACCCAACCCAAACAAAATGTAATCATATGGATCACATCCTCCTTCAAAATATTAAAACATTAGGATTCTCTTTACTTGTTCCTACATGTTGGTTCTCTGATACCTTATCATGACCCAGTAAAATACCACAATAAGGAAGCAGTCAGGGAAAACAAGAAGGTGATGGAAACTGCAGAAAGGCTTTGTAGAATTAAAAACATTAGGAGTCATGGTAGTAGGGCATGAATCTTCCTGGAATTAACAATCCTGTCTACCATAAAGGTAATCTTTTACTGTTGCTCATAAAATGAGGACAACAATGCCTCCAAGATTATAACTGCCCAAGTCTGCAGTGAGCACAACATGCAAACGCTATCTTTGGGGTCCCTGAATGCTTAGACACATGAAGATCTTCACTGACAGCTACTGAGCTGCTTTCGGTTTTGTTTTCTAAATTCACCACCATTTATGGACAGAACACATTACTGACATATTGTCAAAGTGACCAAAGCAGACGAAAAACAGCAACAGTGGTTGTTTCGAGGAGTCGTGAGGCTGGGACAGTTGTCTGCTGGGAAGACAGATGAGTGGCCACAGGCTGCAGCACTGGATGTGAAGCTAGTCTGCACAGTGCTCAGAGCCAACAGCACCGATGCTGCCGCTTGCCCTTCACTCCCCAGATTAAACCGTAGCCTCATTGCAACGATGTCTGAATCTGCCCTTCCCATCTCCTCTGCCAAGTTATTCTATGCTGAGATTACCTGCTGTGTCTACCTCATTACCAGTTATTACAAATCTGTGTACCTATTACCATTTCTCCTGCTGCTTACTAGCTAAATTACCGTGCACATGGAATAGATAACTTTGTACTCTGCTGAGCATGCTGACAGTCCTCTAGAAGTGAAATTCTGTTTACAAGAGTTCACCAGAGATTTAATCTGATTCACTTCAGGTCATATTTGCATCTAGAGATGTTTGCTTTCCCTATTCCGGGTTCACATTCCGAGCTCATTACTGAGCCCTCAGCACCGCTGGTCAGGAGTAGAACAGTCCCCACTGTGAAGGGGCTCCTCTGGATGAAAGGGAAGTTACATTCCAATAGTCATCTCTCTTTCCGGGTTACCTGTTTCCTGATATCCACTCAATAGGCCAAATAAACATGACTGAAGTAAGTAAACCTTAAACCAGAGGTAACTTCAAAAACAGGTGAGAAATAAAGCATTTATTTGTTCTGTGTTAGTGAATGTATATCTGATCAGCCCCAGAGCATGGGCTGTGAGAGATGGGTATGGAAGTAGCAGTGCAATTTACTGCATTAAACAGACTGCTTTCCAAACTCTGCAATGGACAATTTAGTCTAAACTACCGTGCAAAGTGCAGATAATAAAAACAGGAAACCTGTGACCTCCAGTGGAACTAATCTTTGTGAAATAGTCAGCCTTATGAAACCATAAAAAGCAAAGCCACTTTACCATATTATTTATTCCATGCTAGCATCTTCTGGATAAAAAAAAAAAAAAAAAAGAGTGAAGAGGGAAAGGGAGAAACAAGCATGTTATAGCTATTTAGGTCAAAATTTTAAACATTTTTGTTTAAATGTGTGTGCGCTCCTTGCAAAGCTTCACTCAGAAGCCTTACTATCTTTGGGTTATCCTCGCCATTTAACTATAACATCACAAATATTGTTTGTCTACTAGGCCATTTTTTGCACATATTATACAAAAAGTTAGGTTTTAATGTTTAAAATAATTTTTGGTATTTCTTACACTGGGTAATATCCTTAAAATCAAGAATTATAACCAATATTCTCAATGAGAGTAGAAAATAATTTTGACCAGAAAAGTGGTCATTTGCAGTCATGGATAGAGTGGATAGAGTACGCTAAGTCTAATATACGTCCACATTTGTTTTACTACTAGTGTCAGGATTTTTCCAGGATAGTTCTTTTCTCAAATATTTCTTATTCAAGTCTAAACAATAATGTGATCTTATACAATGTAAGCATCACAAAGACAAGAATGCTCTATCCCCATTAGAGTACATGGCACAAATCTAATGTATAGTAAATTTGAGGAAATGATAGAAATGTAACTCAAAATGAAATCTAATACAGCATATTCTTTCACTTCTTCTCAGGCCTCAAAATAAATCTTTCACTGCTAAAGGGTTAAACCAGGACTGTGTTATTCCCAGTCACTAATTAAAACCAAGTGGCAGAAACAGTACAGTGGTTTCACCCATTTATTATGAACCCACTTAAAATTCAATTAAATGGAAACAGGAAAATACTGTGGTAGAGACCACAGGTTCTCAGTGTGACCTTTTCAACTCACCTGGCTTTCATTGTAATATTATTAGGCCTAACTCTGGGCAAAAACACATTAATTGAATATGACTTATTCTAAGACTCGGTCAACTTAAGCACTGAATACTCAATTTCTCTAGTATTGGTTTGATTCTTTTTCCTTTTCTGGATCATGGGTATAAGAGGAAATTAAGAAATATCTGATTGCAAACATTGGTGATTTACCCCAGTGAAGGATTAGGACAATTCAAACTGCAAATTTGGCCTTTGATTTCAGTGCGGAAATGATAGAGGCATCAACATTCAAGCTTATCACAGGGCCCTTTCATCTCCAGCATTTGTCTTGCTATTTGTCAGATTTTTTGCACTCTCAATATCTGTCTACAACAACACTTTCTAAAACCAGGCTGGCCTTGTGGACTGAATTTTTCAGAGCTTTCACAGAAGTCCCTTCCCTATGAACTCCCAAGCAAAAACCTTAGGGAGACTGAAAATGTAACTTGGACCTTACCTGAATGACATTATCTTACTTTTTTTCTCACTCCCTAGAAGCAATCTGCAGGAATTTAGGCACCATTGTCTAGGAGTGCTGGCCCTTCTACCCCTCTACAGGCAGTCATGCCAAGTGACCTCCCTGAATCAACGTAAGGAATGACCTAAACACTGGCTTTGTGCAGCCCTACATTTTCATGGGCAGCAAGGTGGCGGAAATGAGTCATGTAGCAATTGAATGGGCAGATAATTTTTTAAACCATCTGTTGTGCGTATGTCTAGCGGATCATCACTGTCTTGGACCTCGCAGTTTTATATAGATGGTATTCTCCACAGACAGAAAGGGTCTAAAATGAGTCAGTGCAAAGATCAGTATTCATATGAGAGATAATAGATAATTGCCTGTCTCACCATGTTTTAAAAATCAATTATCTTGTAATCTAACACCTTGAGCATGCAGTTTGGGGGTTTCCAGTTGTTAATTTGGACTTGCTTCTATGTGACTCTTATCTCATGCCACATCAAGTTTAAGGAGAAAAATAAGGAGACTGTTGTTTAAGACTTCAATTTTGTTAACAATGTTCACTAAGATTATTCATTGTCTTTGCAGTAAGAGTTTAACTTTTATTTTTTTTTGTTCATTCAATAAGTGATGTTTTCAGTAGTTTAACAAATATATACCCCACATTCTTAGCCCTGCTAAGAAAAAAGATATGCACTCATCACAGAAAAATGTACTGCAAATGAGACCCAGAACTGGTTTCTTCTTCAAGGTGCCAGGATATCTGACTTCCCAACTTTCATCATGAACTTGGCTCTCTCAGATAAAATGAAGATAAAATACATTTATCAAAGAACCCAGGTACAGAAAAGGCTTTACTGAAGTAGGAGTGAAAATTGATGAGTAAAAGCTTACTACAGAGAGACACCCCAGACTTCAAAAGAGTGTGTCTTCTGGGAGAAAAAAAAATAAATAGGCATATTTTAGGGGATAAATCCCTAATTCCACAGGATTTTCAGAAAAGGATACAGGGACGTACCAGAAGCCATAATAGTCCAGTACTCTATCCCTATTTCTTCTTGAGAGAAAGCTGTATACGTTCAGAAGAATACAAAAACTTAGAATAGCAGTGTATGTTTGTAGAATAATAGAATTAAGAATGAGAAAAAAATAAAAATATTGAAACCATCAATAATGACTTTTGGATGAAGGTAGGTTTTGAGCCAGATTCAAAAGGTTCCTAAGTGCATCAGTTAGCAGTGTGGAGTGGGCAGAGAGAGAAACAGACCAGGAGATGCTTTCCACAGACATCTGGGCTTCTCCCTCTTCACATCCATCACACTTTATCGAAGTTGTTAAAAATCTGGCTACCTGCAAAACCATAAACTCTATGAGGACAGATACAATGACAAAGTTACTTGCTCTGATAGTACTCGCTGAACACTTTAATGTTTGTTGACTAAATAGGGGTACAGATATTTACTTTGCTATAAAAATCCTCAGCACACTGAGCATGTAACATTATTTCATGGTTGGCTATCTGCTCTCTTTGTCATATTTAAGTTGCCTCCTCCACCATCACCAAACCAATCCCTGGCTCTGAGTCTCTAAGTCTCTAATTCTAAATGATTTGGCCCCTAGATCTGAGGCTGAAACATCTTACCCAGTGATTACTGATTACCTTCATCTACTAAACTACTCAGCTTAGCACTTAAAATATTTCATTCATTATTCCTTCCTTACCTAAACCACCCATATATTTCTCTTTCTAAAATAATCCTTATGCTCTCATTTTATTCCTGCTTATTAAATAAAAATTTGGTGAATGATGATGATAGCCAGGGACATTTGTAAGCACTTTATAGATACTATCTTGTTTAATCCTCACAACAGTGCTATGGAGCAGGTGGTGGTATTATCTTCAGGTTAAGATGAGGAAACCGAGATAGAGAAGGCTTAAATAATATGTCCAGTCAAGCTACTAGGAAGAAGTGGGCACCACTTGAATTGGAACCCAAGCATCCTGGCTCCAAAGATCATGCTTTTCAATACTATGGTATACCTTTCTCCAAGGCACCTTAATGAGTGTTGACTACATTTGAGGTCATCATGAAAGAGCCCTTTCATCTCTAGTATTTGCTTTTGCTATTTGTCAACCTTTTATGCTCCCTTGATATCTGTCTAGAAGAAGACTTTCCAACACAGGCTGTCCCAGAATATGGATTGAATTTTCCAGAGCTTTGATTGTGGTCCATTCTTAATGAGCTCCCAAGCAACTACCTTAGGGAGAATGAAAATATAACTTGGACCTTACCTGAATGACATCATTTGACTTATTTCTCACTCCCCGAAAGCAATCTGTCAGGAATTCAGAAAATTGTGCCAATTGCCAAGAAGGATGCTAAGATTGGATGGAAATAGACCTTGAATTTAAGATGCTTACTATGTGGAGAAAAGACTTGAATATAATGAGCAAAACACACTGAAGAAGTTGATGGATAACTTTTAACATAAGAAGGATCAGAACCAAGACTATCTCCTAGAATCCTTGCAGAGCCTTTCCCACTCACATGAAAAATAGGGACTGAAATTTGGCAAAAGGATTGTGATCTACGTACTGGGTGAACTGCCCAACCCCTAAACTTCCTTCAAGGCCACTTAAAGACTTTCTCTTCTGAAAAGTTACCACTTACCAATCCTATACACAGTATAGTCTGTCTCTTATTCTGAATTTCCTGAGTATTCATAGCTTGAGACTGACCCACCCAATTACAAACATAATCAAATATTAGCTTAGAATTATATTTTAGATGGTTAAAGCATATGTTCTATTATCCTGAGAAAAATCTTAAACACTACAGAAACAACTACCATAAAACTATCTGAAAGTTCCTGAAATTCTCACTACAGTGCAGAGCAGACATAGGTATTCAATAAATAATAAATGACTGAATAAAAATAAATGAATAAAGGAGCATTTCTGCTTTGATTTTTATATAATGATCTGGAGCTTAAGAGGAAAGTGTGAGAGAGAACTTAGAATAGAAGGCATGTTGACCTCTGATTTTATTAAAATGTGTCATCAGATAGAAGATGTGGTTCTTCCAAAATAAAGACCAGGAGCACAGGAAAACTGTACTGTCTTGGCAAGAGAAAAAAATAAATAACACCCTCGCAACCCAACACATAACGCCCCTACATGCTCAGGTATTTGGAGGTAATTGTCAATTTACTGGCACACAGTGCAAGTCCTTTCTGGAAATGATTACACTCAAAGATCCACTTTTAGTCCAAGGTGTTACAAAATGAGAGGGAGACCATCCAATTCTTACTTTCCCTTTGTGATGAACTGTTAAAAAGTGATAGAAGAGGATAAAAGATGAGATGGGAAGGGAAAGAGACAGAAGAGTAGGCTTTAGGAGACCAAATAAAAAGTTCAAAGTGGCAAGCACTGCAATGTAACACTTCATCATTCTCAGTTTTACTCCTGGGTGTCTATCTGGTGTGTTGTCATTACCTATGAGAGGCCAGCTCCAAAAAGTTCAGTGTGTTCCTGTAAAGTCTTTGGACCTAGACTCAAGTTCAAGAATGCACAAATGATGTCTCCAAGCTTATGATATGCTTGCAAAGTTCTACTGACCTATCCTGATGAAAATATCAACTGACCTTGAAAGTTTAGCAGGTCTCAGTGAGCAGGTCTGGGGAGTTAAGAAGAAAAACACCATAGTGCAAACGAATGTGGAGTATGCAAAGGGCAGAAGCTGATGGCTTATGAAATGCACATTCTTTGAGGTGGCTCTTTCTAAACAGAATTCCACGACATTCCTATCCACTGGTTGCCATTATCCACTTAATTATGAAGAGTCACCATAAAAATTTAAATATTTTGTGTAGAATGAGCACCTCTCCAACTGTGAATGCTACCAAAGGTAGAGCCATTAGTTCAGCAAGTAAGCCAAACTTACTCACTCTGAGACTTCATTATTATTCGTATTGCTGCAAGACTCACCCCCTAGAACTTTCCACTTTCTGCTGGGTTTATTTGCCTCACTTTATCCTTCAAAATTCCCAGGAACATTTGTGTCGCATGAATTCCCAGTTTACAGATTATCTTTCCCTTGACCTGGCACCTAAACCGCAGGCTTCTATATTTAATCAGCTATTGAACATTAATTTTGTTTTTTATTTGAGATCTTAAACATAAGATGACCAAAATGTAAATCTTGATTTCAATTCAGCCCTGGCAACCCATTTCTTCTCTACTGTCTGTCTCAGTAAATGGCAGAAACACTCACCAAATTGATAAAGGTTAAAACATATGAGCCATTTTTAATTTCTCTTGCTCTTACCTCTCGCATTCCATCTGCCAGTTCTGCTGACTATACCTGTTAATACTGTATATCCTAACTTTTCCTTCTTTTCTCTATCCACACTACTACAGTCTTAGTCCAGCCACTGTTGTCTCTCACTTATATTATGAAAAAAACTTATTAACTCATCTTTCAGCTAATATCACGTTGTAAAGCCAATCAGACTTATTAGCTTGGTGGCCAAAATAAAACCAAAGTAAATTATTATATTTACTTATAAAATAATTGTATATATAATAATACAACCAGCCTCCAGGTATAGGAAACAATGATTATGTAAAGGCAACTGTAATACTCTATATTTTATTAAATTTTATAATGATTTCATTATCCAAGTGAGACTTCAACATGTTACTGGTTAACACTGAATTTGTATCATGCCAACTCCCAAGTAACCACCATGACCTACCACCTAAGCAACTGCAAATAGCCTCCTAACCGGTCTCCACATTTCTGCTTTTGCTCCACTGAACTCCATTATCCACAAAGCTATTAGAGTGACATTTTTAAGAAGCAGATCAGTATTTATGAGTCTTGCATTTAAAATCCAGTGTAGCAGATATCTCCGTATTCTCTCTGTTTTCTTTAAAATAATGATCTCCTCCAGCAAGTTTTAAGGGTACATGACTGCCTCTTTTGTTCTAAGAAGATAAAGCCACATGACTAAGTTCGGGCTATGGATATGAGCAGAACTTGTGTGTGTGCAACTTCCAAGTGATCTCTAAAAGCAAAGTCACTAATTCAAAACTCCCTTTTTCCTCCTTTCTATGAGGTGAAAATACAGATATGATGGTGATGAACCAGAAGAGATCTTGCCTGTCTTATTCTCATTGGAAAAATAATGACACTTAGTAGTCACTCAATTATTTTTTAAGTGAATAAAAGATGGAGGAACAGTGTAAGATAACCTACACATCCTCTTGGTACAAAGAGCTATTAGATGTCTGATAGTAAACAACATAGGACGTCTACTACGAAGGATTCTGCAAAAATTATGAAAAAGAGAAAAGGCAATATATTCCAACTTAATAACAAAATGTCAGAAGTCACCTTCTAGTAATTATTAAATACATAAAAATCAATAGCCAGAAACTTTAAGTCAACGACCCATGCCTAGATGTGACACAAAAGTATGATCTTGTGTCCAAGATCAAGAATAAAGGACAATTGAATCAAGGATGCTTAGTCAAATGAGAATCCATATTTATAACTCAACAAAATCAACAAGAGAGGAAAGATAAAAATAATTTAACGTATTTGCAGAGCATTAATGAGCTCGAGTACATTAAGAGTATTTTATTTTGTCTTAATCTTTTAAGGGAATGAATTGTTTTACCTAGTTGCACTGTTAGAAGATGGTCAGAATTCAGGCAAAGGTGGGCCCAAAAGTTAAAATGATGTCATCAGGGGTCTATTGTTTTCAGTTTTATTATATTTTTATTTTGCACTAAATTTAGAATTATAGAAAATGTTTCAAGACTTGTAAAAGAGTCCCTGTATATCCCTCATGAAGCTTCCCCTTTTGTTAACATTTTACATAAACATGGGACAATTGTCAAAACTGAGAAATTAACACTGATATAATTATATTAACTGAACTAGAAACTTTATTCTAATTTCACCAGTTTGTTCACTAATGTTCTTTTTTTTTTTCATTTCAGGGTTCCACCAGGATCCTACCTTGTATTTTGTTGTAATACCCCTCAGGCTCCTCTGATCCGTCACAGCTCCTCAATTTTTCTATCTTTCTTGATATAGACACTTTGAAGATTACTGATCAGTTATTTTGTAGAATGTCTCTTGGTTTGGTTTTCTCTGGTTTTTGTGTCAACATTAGAAGGAAGTTCTGCATTGCTGGCAATAATATCACAGAAATGATGTCATTTCTTTCTCAAGGAATCTTATCAAGGGATTAATGGTACATATACATCTCATTACACTTGACTAATGTGGTATATGCTGGCTTTCTCCACTGTAAATTTACTATATTTCCCTATGTAGATAAAACTTTAGAGGAGAACATTTAAGACTATGCAAATTATTTTTCTCCCCCAAACTTCTGCCCACTAATTTTAGTGAGATAGATAATTTTAACTAGAAAAAGTCCTGTTTTAGTAGTGCTACATGAAAAATCCTAATCTTAAGTTTCTTGAAAAAATGTTTCAAGAAATTCATAGGCATACTAAAATATCATTTAAAAATTATAGCAGTGTTTAACTACTGCATTTGCTTTAAAAGCTTTCTACTAAGGGTCCTTATACTTTTCACGGTCATGGAGCCTCTTGAGAATCTGGTGAAAGACAAGAGTTCTTTCTTTCTAGAAAAATGCAAATGGCATATGTTGAGAATTTGGGGACTTCATAAACCACCAAAGCTCATCCTTAGATTCCTGAAGTGTCTCCAGGCAAAGCACCCCTTTATTAATACCAAAGAGTAGCTGTAAATCAACTTGCTTTTCACAGGTCCATCTATATGCCCGTCATTGATGATGTTCTTTCCATAGTTTTTTACAGAAAGAAGGAAGGAAGGAAGGAAGGAAGGAAGGAAGGAAGGAAGGAAGGAAGGAAGGAAGGAAGGAAGGGAGGGAGGGAGGGAGGGAGGGAGGGAGGGAGGGAGGGAGGGAGGGAGGGAGGGAAGGGGAAGGAGGAAGAGAAGGAAGGTAGAAGGAGGGAAAGAGAAGGAAAAACTCATATTATCCCATGTCTCCATTATTTCTCTTACCCAGAACAGAAAAAGCTATTGTACCAAAGTTGGCCAATTCCACTTATTTTTTTTTCCTAGGCTGCTTTTCAAATTGGATCTTGAGTGTATTAAAAACTACTCATTTTGCGCCATTCAGCTTTCTTTCCATCCAGCTAATTCCCATAGTGAGCACGTTGTTCCCCAAAAGCCTTCAGGTTTGTTTTAAATCTATGTTCACAGAACTTGTGCATAAGAACGAGAAGTGTATTCTTCTAATTAAAAAATAGAAAATAACTAGGATATTTTTGACAACCACTTTTAAAAATAACTTCTTAACCAGGATCCTAAGGTCTCTGTGACCACTTCCCACATATTTTATTAAAAGCCTAAAAACAGAAAGAATTGCTAGTATTTGAGGGTTTTTAAAAATTTCTCTGAAACAGTTTATCTTCTAAAGCAATTGACCCCATCTCATGAAATTTTTGCAGGAAATATGTACTCTGTTTAGTTAGTGTTGTGAAATTTCTATTTTTGCAATATGTTGGGATGCTGAGTGTTAGTCAAAGGGATTTTATTTGGAAATTAAAAGCAAATTTCATAGGCTACTTGCTTTACAGCTGAAGAATCTGGGTCAGTCAGTCAGAAAAACATGGTTTCCCCCCCCCCCTCCCCCATGGCTTTGAGGTCAGCGCTATGGCTTTCCTAGAAGGATTCTGCCCCTACCACCTACCAGAGTTCTGGGTGTTTGTTACAACCATGTCTTTATCCTAAGGGATCTTGGGCTTAACCATTGTTCTAGAAAATCTTGAGGCAAGTCTACTACTTTAATCTTTTAAACAGTATAATTCGGAAAGACTCTTTTAAGCAAACCTAATTCAAAGGAGTCCATCTGCTAAGCCCAAAATATGAGTTTTTCATAAAATGCAGATGCAATAACAGACTCAAAGCATAAGAGACTTTTATACAATCCATTAAGCAATAGTCAACTCCTTCCTTTTGTAAAAAGAGAAACGAAATGTATCATCTTCTAACCAATACAATAAGTCCTACTAGTTTAAGCTTTGATGTTGCCATATGAAGCATTCTTTCTCTATTATATTCAAAATCATGGAGAACATTCTGATAATAAGACCTATCTTTATGACCTCCTTTGATTTCCTGTGTTAATACTAAGGAAATAATGAAGGAAACTTTTGAAGTTTAAGTTCCCCATTAATCCATGGGACATTTTAATTCATTGAATTTCTTTATAAGAAACACAAAAACAAATCTTCTCCAAGAAATATAGCAAAACAGTGTCCTCGAAAGCAAAATCTAACATGTGATTTAGTGATAGGAGTTTGGACATACACAGCTAGATAATGTAGTATCTATTTCTCTACTCAGTAATTATGCTAACTATTCTATTAATTTAAATTACATGATATTTATGGGCACATGAACTATACCTACCTTTAGCCACTTGCTTTCTGAGTTGGTTTTTCAGTGTCCTGAGGAAATTATTACGCTTGAGAAAAAATAAGAAAATAAAATCTAGGCTCCAATATCACCCCCATTTCAAAGTCACGTAGATTTGTTTTGACTCACACTTAGCATCTTACTTTTCAAATTAAACAACTATTTCTTTTCATCATGAGACATGAAAATTTTAAAAATTAGAAAAGTTTCAAATAATAGATGAAAGCACATGTGATTCCCAGCAATAGCAGTAAGGACAGAGCATCTGTTGTAATTCTGTACTGAAGACTACAATTCTGAGATGGTTTAGCAGCAACAGATTTTTTGTTTTGGGGGGTTTTTACTTTTGTCTTTAAAATGATATCAGAGAGCATATCACATGCCTGAGTTTACAGCTGGGTTTTAGGAGATTCTGCTCTCAAAGCAGAACAAAAGAAAAAACTATTAAATTACAATGAACTTTTGACTCTGTGGTCTAGTTTATCGGGATTGGAAAGAGAATTTAAAATGGTGTGTCTCTTAAGAAGTCCATTGCAATTCACTAGGAATTTTCTAAACATGCATTTTCCACCTATATGCTATATAAAAGAAAAATATTAGAGGTTCTAGAGGGGCCAAATTGTCACCATCATTTTAATTTAATCAGGGTGTGATACAGAGAGTACAAAGAGAGTACTTAAAGAGGAGTTAAGAGATTCCACTACTGATTAATTAACTGTTTTAGCCATGAAAACAGATTTTAGTCTTTAGATCTCTCTATCCTAGTCTACAAAATAAAGGAGAGTAGATTATTCTTAGGGACTTTCTAATTTATAGTTGTTTGAATTCTGTCACTGTTTCTAAGGCAAGTATAAGAAGTTTAAAGAGAACTCTTCTTTTTGTGATCTCATGATAAAGCCTTAAAGTGTACTAACTGGCTACTTATCAACACAATTATTCATTCCAATGCCTCCTGCCATATTTTATTCATATCTCCCATGGAGATATTTATAACCCATCCCTTATTCACACAAAGTAAAGGGAAAATTTTATCAGGCTCTATACTTAATAGCTTAGCACAGAAAAACAGCAGTTGCCTCTCCCAGAGACCTTAGAAAAAGTGTGACTACACTGAAAAGTCAGCAGACCTTGGTATGTGTGTCAACTTTTCCCTTCACCCTGGCAAGCTTTACAAGCAGAACTTGTTTACAGATAGACGACTCTGTAGAAGTGACTGCTGTAACCAATTAATACCAGACAATAGAAAATATTAAATGAGCTTGCATAATATAGATAGCATTTTGCCAGACCCTATGAAGAGATTCCAAACAAATACTATAAGATCTACTTGTTTCCTTCAAAGAGCTCATTGTGTGTTTAGAGGAACTGGAACTTGAAGAATGAGAAGGGAAAGTCACTTTTCTTCTTCCAGTCCTAGTGCTGTCTCAGATATACAACCATCTACTTAATTTATTCAACTAATAGTATACTTGGACAGTACAGACATATTTTAACATTGTAATAATTTAAACTCTCACACTAGTCCAAGAATAAATAGATTAATGAAACTAAATACATAGCCTGATTTAGTGTTTGAAAACTGATAAAAGAGAAACACCACAAACCATTGTGGCAAATATGATTTGCACATTCAATGGAGTTAAGAGAACTAGATAGCCATTGAGAGGAATATCAATGTGAGGTCAATGTAGGTCTTTATCATATATTGAAATAACCTGTAGGTGGATTAAAAGGTTAATTCTAAAAATCTTACATGACAAACATAAAATGTTGCTGAATGTAAGTTGACTTCTGCATAGGGAAGGATCATGATGCTTATAAACAATGGAAAATTTACAATAGAAAAGATAAATGTAACCACATAAAAATTTAAATTTTATGTGTCAAACTGATGAAAAATTAGAAGGCAGACTATCAATTAGAAGAAAATATTCACTAAAAGAAATGACAGTTAAAATATCATTCCCTTATAAAGGCCCAAAGAAATTGTCGCCAATAAATATCAAAATCCTCATAATAAATTGACAAAGAGCCATAAGTAGACAATGGACAGAAAAACATGATACTGTTAGAACTATCAGATTAGCAAGGTTTTTTTTTTTGTTGTTTTGTTTTTTTTTTCTGTGATACCATTCAACGTTAGAAGTAACGTGAAAGAACCAGTCAACTCTTAAGTCTATTGTTTGGAATTTCAAAAAAAGTATATATATATATTTTTTTTTTTTAAGTTTGAGAAGGAATCTCACTCTGTAGCCCAAGCTGGAGTGCAGTAGCAAAATCTTGGCTCACTGCATACTCTGCCTCCCGGGCTCAAGCTGTTCTTGTGCCTCAGCCTCCAGAGTAGCTGGGGACTACAGGCATGTGCCACCATGTATTTGGTATTTTAATGCTGGTTAATTTTTTATATTTAGTGGAGACAGGGTTTCACTCTGTTGCCCAGGGTGGTCTCTAACTCTGGAGCAGAGGCGATCCGCCTGCCTCGGCCTCCCAGAGTGCTGGGATTATAGGCATAGGCCACCGCGCCCAGCCAGAGTATAAAATTTCTAAAAAGATACATGGCAATATTTCAAGGGCCCCAAAAATTCTCATACAATTTCACCTCTTGAAATCCAGCCTAAAGAAATAAACTGATATGTGAACAAAGTTTTAGGCACACAGATGTTACATACAGTGATATTTTTAATGGCAAATAAATGATTGAGTTAAGTGAAAGGAAATATTTTGAAAACCAAATAATAAATAAAGTATTAAATTAATTATAATTTATCTTATTACTATTTTGGTTATAGAAAAACTTCATTATAATGTTAGCTGAAAAACTAACATAGAGATTGTATAGGTAATGAACTTACCTATATTTTGTTATGATGTTTTATAAAACATAAGATAATTCTAGAAAAGAAAAACCCTAAAGCACTGACAGAGTCTGTCTTTGGTTGGTGGGACTATGAACATGCTTTGTACATTTTCTGTTTTTTTTTTTTTGTTTTCACTTTTTATATATTCAATTAGTATGTAGTATTTTGAAATAAAAAATTAAGTTATAAACTATTTTAAGGAATAAAACATCAAAAGTACTGAAATTAGATTTATATGAATAAAGTCTATAGGAAAAGTCTACTTTTTCCAAACTGCTAGTTAAGTAAAATTATCTATGATAGTGCCTATTAATACCAAAGGTAGCATTTGAACAAACTTTATTCCATGGTAAGTTACTATAATGGCCACTGTAATTCCAGCTAACTGACATAGCCTTCTCCAGGAAAAAAGCTTAAAGAAGTATTGCCAGTTGGCTAAGCACAAACTTTGAGGCCAAACTCCTTATGTTAAGATCCTAGCCCCATTATCTGATAAGTCCCTCAACCTCAGTTTCCTCATGTGTAAAGTGGAGAAAATAATAGTGCTCACAACACTGAATTCTTATGAGAATTCAATGAGTTAATATGGTTCATGTGCTTAAAACAAAGGCTGAAACACAACACTCAACAAATATTAGCTGTCAATATGCTTATTATCAGTGAAGCTTCCTCACCACACTAGTTTGAGTTCATTAGATATCTCAAAATGTATATCTCAAAAGGATATAATATAATCAGCATGCATATGTAAAATTCTGTTTTTTCCATTGCTATGATAGCTGAGCACTTCTAATGTAGATTACAAAAATTACCCTCATTAACACTTTGAAAGAAAAGTACAAATGGAGACCCACATATCATATGTCTACATGCTTTAAAAGCTAAAGAATCATGAAATTAACAAAAATTCTATGCTCCTCATTTGACAAATATACTTCATGGTGACCTAGAAGGCCAAGTTCAAATGTAAACTTCTCACAGTCCTTAGAATTCAGCATCTATGAATGGCTGAATGGGGACAACCCTGCCACTGCTACCACCAACACCAACACACATGTGCATGGCATAGATAAATTTTATGAAGGATGGAAATAGTTGAAAAAAATCAATCAGAAATACTGGAGTTGAAAAATGCAATTGATATACTGAAGAACACATCAGAGCCTTTTGATAGAATTGATAAAACACAAGAAAGAATTAGTGAGCTTGAAGACAGGCTACTTGGAAATACAAAGTCAGAAGAGACACAAGAAAAAAGAATAAAAAGCAATGAAGCACACCTACAAAATCTGGAAAATACCTCAAAAACCCAAATCTAAGAGTTATGATCTTACAGAGGAGGTGGAGCAAGAGATAGGGGTAGAAAGTTTATTCAAAAGCAAAAGAGACAATTTCCTAAACCTAAAGAAAGATATCAACATTCAAGTACAAGAAGGATATAGAATACCAAGCAGATTTAACCAAAAGATAACTATATCAAGGCATTTAATAATAAAGGTCAAGGATAAAGAAAAGATCCTAAAAGCAGGAAGAGAAAAAAATGACATACAATAGCGTTCCAATATGTCTGGCAGCAGACTTTTCAGTGGAAATCTTACAGGCAAGGAGAGAGTGGCATGGCATACTTAAATTGCTGAAGGAAAAAAACTTTTAGCTAGAATAGTATATCTGATGAAAATATCCTTAAAACATGAAGGAGAAATAATAAATTCTGTAAACAAACAAAAGCTGAGGGATTTCATCAATGCCAGACCTGTCCTACAAGAAATGCTAAAGGGAATGCTTCAATCAGAAAGAAAAGGATGTTAATGAGCAACAAGAAATCACCTGAAGGTACAAAACTCACTGTTAATAGTAAGTACACAGAAGCCAGATGCAGTGGCTCATGACTGTAATCCCAGCACTTTGGGAGGCTGAGGTGGGCAGATCACCTGAGGTCAGGGGTTCAAGACCAGCCTGACCAAAATGGTGAAACCCCCGTCTCTACTCAAATACAAAAAAATTAACCAGGCATAGTGGTGGGCACCTGTAATCTCAGCTGCTTAGGGGCTGAGGCAGGAGAATTGCTTGAAACCAGGAGGTGGAGGTTGTAGTGAACCGAGACTGTGCCACTGCACTCCAGCCTGGGCAGCAAGAGTGAGACTCTGTCTCAAAAAAAAAAAAAAGTAAGTACACAGAAAAACACATAATATTATAACACTATAGCTGTAGTGTGCAAATCACTCATAAGTAGAAAGAGCCAATCAAAAATAATAACTATAATTACCTTTCAAGGCATACATGGTACAATAAGACAAAAAAAGAAATGTTAAAAAGTGGGGGCAAAGTTAAAGTATGAGTTTTTTAGTTTTGTTTTTTTTTTTTTGCTTTTTTGTTTATACAAATGGTATTAAGTTGTTATTAGAATAAAATAACAGGTTATAAGACAGTACTTGCAAGCCTCATGGTAATCTCAAATCAAAAAGTTACAATGAATACAGAAAAAAAATCAACACCAAGAAATTAAATTATATTACCAGAGAAAATCACTTCCACTAGAAGATAGCAAGGAAGGAAATAAGGAAGCTAAGACCACAAAACAACTGGAAAACAAATAGCAAAATGGCAGGAGTAAGTCCTTACCTATCAATAATTACATTGTATATAAATGGACTAAACACTCCAACCAAAAGACATAGAGTGGTTGAATGAATTAAACAACAAGACCAAATTGGCTGGGCGTGGTGGCTCATGCCTGTAATCCCAGCACTTTGGGAAGTGGAGGCAGGGAGATCATGAGGTCAGGAGATCGAGACCATCCTGACTAACATGGTGAAACCCCATCTCTACTAAAAAAGTACAAAAAATTAGCTGGGCATGGTGGTGGGTGCCTGTATTCCCAGCTACTCGGGAGGGTGAGGCAGGAGAATGGAGTGCACCTGGTAGGCAGATCTTGCAGTGAGCCGAGATCATGCCACTGCACTCTAGCCTGGGCAACAGAGTGAGTCATTGTCTCAAGTAAAAAAAATAAAAAAAACAAAAACAAATAAAAAAAAACCCCACAAGACCCAATCATCTGTTGTCTACAAGAAACACATTTCACTTACAGACACACATAGTCTGAAGATAAAGAGATGGAAAAAGACATTCCATGCCAATGGAAACCAAAAAAGAGAATGAATAACTATGATTATATCAGACAAAATAAATTTCAAGACAAAAACTATGAAAAGAGACAAAGAAGGTAAGTATATAATGATAAAGGGGTCAGTTCAACAAGAGGATATAACAATAGTAAATACATATGCACCCAACATTGGAGCACACAGGTGTATATATATATATATCTAAAAACAAGAAAATCTTCAAATAAAAAAGCTAATGATACATCTCAAGAAACTAGAAAAGCAAGAGCAAATAAAATACAAAATCAGTAGAAGAAAAGAAATAATAAAGATTAGAGCAGAAGTAAATGATTTTGAAATGAAGAAAACAATACAGAAGATTAAACAAAAAGCTGGTTTTTGAAAATACAAAACTGACACACCTTTAACAAGGAAAAAAAGTGAGAAAACCCAAATAAATAAAATCAAAAATGAAAAAAGAGACATTAAAACCTGATAATGCAGAAATTCCAAGGATCCTTGGTGGCTACTGTGAGCAACTATATGCCAATAAATTGTAAAATTCTATAAGAAATAGATAAACTCCTAGACACATAAAGCATACCAATATTGAACCATGAAGAAATTCAAAACCTGAACAGACTAGTAACAAGAAATGAGATCAAAGCCATGATAAAATGTCTGCAAGCAAGAAAAGCCCAGGATCCGATAGCTTCACTGCTGAATTCTCCCAAACATTTAAAGAAGAACGAATACCAATATTACTCAAACTATTCTGAAAAATAGAGAAGGAGGGAATACTTCTAATCTCATTCTCCTAATTTAGATTATCATAATACCAAAACCAAGCAAAGTCACATAAAAAAGCACACTATAGGCCAGTATCACTGATGAATACTAATGCAAAAACCCTCAATAAAATATTAGCAAACTGAATCCAACAACATACTAAAAAGATCATTCATCATGACTAAGTAGAATTTATGCCCAGGATTCAATGATGGTTCAACATACATGAATCAACTAATGTGATACCTCATATCAATAGAAAGAAGGACAAAAACTACATGACCATTTCAACTGATGATGACAAAAGCATTTGATAAAATTCAACATTCCTTCCTGATAAAATCTCTCAAAAGATTACGTCTAGAAGGAGCATACTTCAACACAATAAAAGCCACATACAATAGAACCATACCTAGTATACTGAATGGGGAAAAACTGAAAACCTTTCCTCTAGGATCAAGAATATGACAAAGATGCTCACTTTCACCACTGTTATAAAGGGTACCCAAATTGGAAATAACATGTCAAATTATCCTTGTTTGCAGATAATATGAGCTTATATTTGGATAAACCTAAGACCCAACCAAAAACTATGAGAACTGATAAATTCAGTAAAGTTGCAGAATAAAAAATCAACATATAAAAATCAGTAGCATTTCTATATGCCAACAGCAAACAATCTGAAAAATGAATTAAAAAGTAATCTCATTTACAACATTGACAAATAAAATTAAATATCTAGGAGTTAACCAGAGAAGTGAAAGAAGTCTATACTAAATGCTATAAAATGTTGATGCAGGAACTGAAAGAAGACACACACAAAAATGGAAGTATATTCCATTTTCATGAATTGGAAGAATCAATACTGTTAAAATATCTATACTACTGAGATGAAATGCAATTCCTATCAAAATATCAATGACATTCTTCACAGAAATAGAAAAAATATCCTAAAATGTATACAGAATGCAAAAGACTCAAAATAGCCAAATAAATAAAAATAGCAAAATAAATAAAACTGGAGGAATCACATTACCTGACTTTAAATTATGCTACAGAACTATAGTAACCAAAACAGCATGATACTGGCATAAAAATAAATCCATGCAGCTTTAGTGAACTCATATTTCAAAAAGGTGCCAAGAACGTACACTGGGGAAAGGAGAGCCTCTTCAATAAATGATGCTGGGAGAACTGGATATCCACATGCAAAGCAATGAAACTAGGCTCCGCTCTCTTGCCATATAAAATTACAAAATCAAAATCAATGAAAGACTTAAATCTAAGACTTAAAACTATGAAAATACTACAAGAAAACATTAGGGAAACTCTCCAAGACACTGGACTGAGCAAAGATTTCTTAAGCAATACCCACAAGCCAGGTAACAAAAGCAAAATGAACAAATGGTACCACATCAAGTTAAAAATCTTTCTGCACACTAAAGGAAACAATCAGTGAAGTGAAGAGACAATGCACAGAATGGGAGAAAACATTTTCAAACTACTGATCTGACAAAGGATTAAACAGAATATGTAAGGAGCTCAAATAACTCTACAGGAAAAAATCTAAAAATCCAATTTACAAATGGGCAAAAGATCTCAATAGACATTTTTCAAAACAAAGATGAAAACCCGATCGTCTCAGCCAAAAATCTCCTTAAGCTGATAAGCAACTTCAGCAAAGTCTCAGGGTACAAAATCAATGTGCAAAAATCACAAGCATTCCTATACACAAATAACAGACAAACAGAGAGCCAAATCATGAGTGAACTCCCATTCACAATTGCTTCAAAGAGAATGAAATACCTAGGAATCCAACTTACAAGGGATGTGAAGGACCTCTTCAAGGAGAACTACAAACCACTGCTCAAGGAAATAAAAGAGGACACAAACAAATGGAAGAACATTCCATGCTCATGGATAGGAAGAATCAATATCGTGAAAATGGCCATACTGCCCAAGGTAATTTATAGATTCAATGACATCCCCATCAAGCTATGAATGACTTTCTTCACAGAACTGGAAAAAAATACCTTAAAGTTCATATGGAACCAAAAAAGAGCCTGCATTGCCAAGACAACCCTAAGCCAAAAACAAATCTGGAGGCATCACGCTACCTGACTTCAAACTATACTATAAGGCTACAGTAACCAAAACAGCATGGTACTGGTACCAAAACAGAGACATAGACCAATGGAACAGAACAGAGCCCTCAGAAATAATACCACACATCTACAACCATCTGATCTTTGACAAACCTGACAAAAACAAGAAATGGGGAAAGGATTCCCTATTTAATAAATGGTGCAGGGAAAACTGGCTAGCCCATATGTAGAAAGTTGAAACTGGATCCCTTCCTTATACCTTATACAAAAATTAATTCAAGATGGATTAGAGACTTAAATATTAGACCTAAAACCATAAAAACCCTAGAAGAAAACCTAGGTAGTATCATTCAGGACATAGGCATGGGCAAGGACTTCATGTCTAAAACACCAAAAGCAATGGCAACAAAAGCCAAAATTGACAAATGGGATCTAATTAAACTAAAGAGCTTCTGCACAGCAAAAGAAACTACCATCAGAGTGAACAGGCAACCTCCAGAATGGGAGAAAATTTTTTCAATCTACTCATCTGACTAAGGGTTAATATCCAGAATCTACAAAGAACTCAAACAAATTTACAAGAAAAAAACAACCCCATCAAAAAGTGAGCAAAGGATATGAACAGACGCTTCTCAAAAGAAGACATTTTTGCAGCCAACAGACACGTGAAAAAGTGCTCATCATCACTGGTGATCAGAGAAATGCAAATCAAAACCACAATGAGATACCATTTCACATCAGTTAGAATGGCGATCAATGAAAAGTCAGGAAACAACAGGTGCTGTAGAGGATGTGGAGAAATAAGAACACTTTTACACTGTTGTTGGGACTGTAAACTAGTTCAACCATTGTGGAAAACAGTGTGGTGATTCCTCAACGATCTAGAGCTAGAAATACCATTTGATCCAGCCATCCCATTACTGCATATATACCCAAAGGATCATAAATCATGCTTCTATAAAGACACATGCACATGTATATTTATTGTGGCACTATTCACAATAGCAAAGACTTGGAACCAACCCAAATGTCCATCAATGATAGACTGGATTAAGAAAATGTGGCACATATACACCATGGAATACTACGTAGCCATAAAAAAGGATGAGTTCATGCCCTTTGTAGGGACATGGACAAAGCTGGAAACCATCATTCTCAGCAAACCATCACAAGGACAGACAACCAAACACCGCATGTTCTCACTCATAGGTGGGAATTGAACAATGAGAACACTTGGACACAGGAAGGGGAACATGACACACTGGTGCCTGTTGTGGGGTGGGGGGAGGGGGAGGGATAGCATTAGGAGATATACCTAATATAAATGATGAGTTAATGGGTGCAGCACACCAACATGGCACATGTATACATATGTAACAAATCTGCACATTGTGCACATGTACCTTAGAACTTAAAGTATAATAAAAAAAAATTTTTTTAAAGACATACAAATGGCAAATAGGCATATGTAAAGATGCTCAACATCATTGATCATCAGAGAAATGCAAATCAAAACTACAATGAGATATCATCTCACTCCAGTTAAAATGACTTGCATCCAAAAGTCATGCAATAACAGGAGTTGGTAACGATGGGGAGAAAAAGGAACCCTTGCACACTGCCAGTGGGAATGTAATTAATACAACCACTTTGGAGAACAGATTGGCGGTTCCTGAAAAAAACTAAAAATAGAGCTACCATATGATCCAGCCATCCCACTCCTAGATATATACTCAAAAAAAAAAAAAAAACCCCACAAAAACTGGAATTCAGTATATTAAAGAGAGACAGCTGCACTCCCATGTTTAGTTTATTGCAGCATTGTTCACAGTAGCCCAGATAAAGTGTCCATCAATATGGATATAGAAAACATTATGCATATACAAAATGGGTTGCTATTCAGCTATAAAAAAATAATGATATCCTATACTTTGCAACAGTATGGATGGAACTGGGAGTCATTATGTTAAGTGAAACAAGCCAGGCATATAGAGACAAACTTTGCGTGTTCTCAATTACTTGTGGGAGCCCAAAATTGACATAATTGAACTCACGGAGACAGAGAGTAGAAGGATGGTTACTAAAGGTTGGGAAGGGTTGTGGGAAGAAGTTGAGATGGTTAATGGGTACCAAAAACAATAGTCAAAAAGAATAAGCCCTAATACTTGATAGCTCAACAGGGTGACTATAGTAAACGATAATTTAATTGTACATTCAAAATAACTAAAAGAGTATAATTGAATTGCTTATAACACAAGGAACAAATGCTTGGGGTGGTGAATACTCCACCTACCATGATGTGATTATTACACATTATATTCGTTTATCAAATTATTTCATATAACCCATAAATATACAGACCTACTCTGTACCCACAAAAAAATTTTTTTAAAAGAGCCAAAGATGGCCAGGCATGGTGGCTTATGCCTGTAATTCCAGCACTTTGGGACGCTGAGGCGGGTAGATCACCTGAGGTCAGGAGTTTGAAATTAGAGTGGCCAACATGGTGAAACCTCACGTCTATTAAAAATATAAAAATTAGTCAGGTGTGGTGGTGGGCGCCTGTAATCCCAGCTACTCAGGAGGCTGAGGCAGGAGAATCACTTGAACCCAGAGGCTGCACTGAGTTGAGATTGTGCCACTGCACTCCAGCCTGGGCAACAGAGTGAGACTTTGTCTCAAAAAAAAAAAAAAAAAAAAAAAAAGAAGCCAAAGATTTGGATTGAACTGGGTTCTCTGAGGCCTACTGTGTGAAGGAGAAAACAGCAGTAAGTGTGCCAATAGTTATCTGAAGACTCAACAGGTTTTTAATGTGGACCATGCAACTGTGTGATAGAGTTGGCTTATATTAGCTGTGAGAACTGATTATAGCTGGCTATGAGAACTGATTGCACATATCTCTTCCAGTTCTGTGTTCAATTATGTCAAGTTGGGAGCTTGAAATCTGCCACAGTGAGAGTATTTACATGAACGAAATGAGCAAATGCTAAAATTACAAATCATTCCTTTTTTTTACCTCTTATTGGAGAGCTTGTTGTTTAATATTCATCACCACACCACTGGCATCATGCCAGTAAGTTCCAAATCTGCCTCATAAGAAAGCTCATCATCTAAGAAGGTTTTCTAATTTCGTTAGTATCCAGGACATATATATGTATTTTTGTAATTGAAAGAATTTTAGTACTGTTCATTTAAAGATAACTTTTTCTTAAGAAGCACGAATTATTACTGAAGGACATGTATTGAGGGTTTTGAAAATATTTTATAGAAAATTTTCAATATTTATATACAAAGTAGGGAGAATAGCATATGACCTCACATGAGCGTTAATAATTAAGACAGATATTGCTTTATTTATATCCCACTCACTACCCATTTCTTAATTAATAATTTTGAAGGAAATTCTATATCATTTATTGATACATATTTAACTATATCATCTCTGAAAGCTAAGTACTTTTTCAGCTACATTTCATAACTAAATGTAATTATTACTCCCAAAAATGTTTGTTCATATTATCAAATATATTAGCAGTGTTCACATTTCTAATTGTCTTCAATGATTTGTACAATTTGTTTGAATAATTATTCAAATAAGGCTTGTATCTTAATTGATTTTTTTTAAGATTTGATTTTTTAAAGATTTTTTAATCTAGAGCTTTCCCCAATTTTTTGGAATTCATTTATTAAAAAAAAAACAACCAGATCATTTGTCCTGTACAGTTTTACCATCTGGATTTCATTGATTGCAACCCCATGGTGTTATTTAATATGTTCCTCTGTCCTTTATATTGCTTTTGAATTGGTGGTTAACTCCAGAGATTTAGTCACATTCTGGTTTTACTTTTGAGGGATAGAAAAAGGGAAGATGGGCTAAGTGTGGTGGCTCATGCCTATATTCCCAGCACTTTGGGAGGCTGAGGTGGGATGATCACTTGAACCCAGGAGTTTGAGACCAGCCTAAGCAATGAAGTGAGACCTCATCTCTAAAAAAAAAAAAAAAAAAAAAAAAAAAAAAAAAGAGAAAAAAAAAAAAAAGAGAAAAAGCCACGCTTCTGTGGTCCCAGCTACTTGGGAGGCTGAGGCGGCAGTGTCAGGATTACTTGAGCCTGGAAAGTCAAGGTTACAATGAGCCATGATTGCACCACTGTACTCCAGCTGGGACAACAGAGCAAGACCCTGTCTAAAAGAAAAAGAGAGAGAGAAAGGGAAGGTGGGTCATAATTAGTAACTTCACAGCTGACACTGGGACTTACCAGGAGGTTGACAATCTCTGGTTGTCTTTGTTTGTGTGTGATTTTATTTGCCACTGATGATTATCACTGAGATGCATTAGTTTGCAGAGTTAGACAATGGTAATATTCTATCATTTCTTCCTTATTTATTAATTGCAATCATTTTATAAAAATAAATTTCCTTTATAAATTTTTTGGTCTTCCAATCATTTGTACCAAAGTCAAATACTTGAAACAAATTATATTCAAATAAGTCTAAGGTTCATCTATGTCCCCACTCTTCTATTCATTTGTACTCTGAGGTATAGCTCATATAAGGAAGAAAGGATAAATAATTACTTTTGTTCTAATTTGCCAATTTTTGAAACTAATGAGTTAGTTTCCTGATAGTCTCCAAAAGTAACTATTTTTAGTATTATTAATAGATTTAAACAAATATGATATGTTTCCATCCATTGTAGTTATTATTCTGATTAACGTTCAAAGTGGCCCATCTTTGACCAGTGGGTGACAATTCATGTTGGCTCCTGAGTACTTTGAGTGCAACGTCTGTAGTCTCTAACAGCTTCCTTGCTTCCAGTATGACAGTTTGTTCCAGGTTTATCTTACACTTTTCTACCATCAACTGAAATCACTCTTTTCTCCAGGAAATTCTAATTCGTAATAATGGGAAATGGTGTTTAGAGACTACAATTTTGGCACCGGGGTGTTCCATGCTTTTGAGGTTTTGGCTGTTTCAGAGGAAAAAAATATAGAAAACATACTTTTTAAGAAATATAATATGCCAGCCGGGCGCTGTGGCTCACACCTGTAATCCCAGCACTTTGGGAGGCTGAGGCGGGCATATCACGAGGTCAAGACCATCCTGGCCAACATGGGGAAACCCCTTCTCTACTAAAAATACAAAAATTAGCTGGGCGTGGTGGTGGGCGCCTGTAGTCCCAGCTACTAGGGGGGCTGAGGCAGGAGAATCACTTGAATCCGGGAGGCGGACATTGCAGTGAGCCGAGATTGTGCTACTAAACTCCAGCCTGGCAACAGTGGGAGACTCCGTCTCAAAAAAAAAAAAAAAAAAAAAAAAAAACAAACAAACAAAAAAAAACCATAAAATGCCTTTTGAGTTCATATTAATATTTTCAATTCATGGGTATTACATCTGTATCTTCTTTCACCACACCATAAAACTTGCTTCTAAACACCAATATGTCTCATCTTCTTTTTCACACAATACACACAGTATCTCTGTATAATAATGTCAAACTACTACAAAAATTATAATTACTAAAAACAGATTTTAAAAATATTTCACTGCTACCTTTTTCTTGAAGAGATATTCCACTAGAAACATACAAGTTACTGTGTTTTGAAGTCACTTAGACAACTGAAGACACAGTTCATTTCATTTGTATTATTTTCTTCTTGATGTAAAGGGAATTTTAATTGTTTAATTTTATATTTTATCTATGTACAATATTAACAGCGGTCCATAATCATATACTTGAAAGACACTATATTCAAAGAAGGCTAAGTCCCACCCATGTCCCCTCTACCCTATTCTCTCCTCTTCATCCAGCAGCACAAAATTCTGTTTACCAAAAATGCCCCATGAGACACTCACATCCCATTTATTTTCTATTTTATGGCTTATTTTCCATTTTTAACATAAGCAATATGGTTATTCTTTCTTAGGAAAATTGTTACATACTGTGTATACTTCCCCCCAACCTTTTTTTTTAATTTAACAATGCATCCTGCACATTACTCCAGAGTAGTATATTCAGATGTCCCATATTTCTTCTTAGGGCTGAATAGTACTCCTGTAAGATAGGAAACAATAGTTCATTCTAGCATGGAACATTTAGATTATTCCCAGTCTTTTCTTATCATAAAACATTGCAATTAACAGACATATGCATATATCATTTTGTATTGTTCTATGGTATAATAGGGATAGACCCCTAGAATTCAGATTTTCACAGCTCCAAAAGTAAATGTGTAATTTTGCTGAATATTGTCCAATTTTCCTCCATAGTGGCTGTATCATTATATTATCAGCTCTAGCCTTGCCAACAGAAAGTTTTTGAAATTGGGTGCTTAACAATCAGGCGGGAAATAGATGGCATTTTTTTATTTTGTATTCCTCCTATTACGAGCATCTTTTCACATAGTTTAGAGACATTTGCACTTTTTTCTTTCAAAAATTTTATTTTAACTCATTTTTATAGTTACTCATCTCTATATTCAGATGCTACTTCTTTAATTTCAGTAGCTTTAGGGTTATGCATGGTTTTGAGTTACATGGATTAATTGCATAGTGGTAAAGTATGGGTTTTTAGTGTAACCATCACCCAGATAGTATACACTGTAGCCAATAGGTCACTTTTTTTCTCCCTCACCCCTCTTTCACCCTTCCCCTTTGAATCTCCAGTGTCCAATATAACACTCTGTATGCCTTTGTGTACCCATGGCTTCGCTCCCACTTATAAGTAAGAAGATGCAGATTTTGGTTTTTCATTCCCCTGAGTTAGTTCAATTAAGATAATAGCCTCCAATTCCATCCAAGTTGGTGTAAAAGACATTATTTCATTCTTTTTTATATCTGAGTACTACTCCATAGTATATATGTACCACATTTTCTTTATCCATTCATCAGTTAATGGGCACCTAAGGTGATTCCATATCTTAGCAATTGTAAATTGTGCTGTGATAAACATTTAAGTGCAGATGTCCTTTTGATATAACAACTTATCTTCCTTTGGGTAGATGCCCATGCTACATTACATGGTAGATCTACTTTTAGTTCTATGAGAAATCTCCATACTGTTTTCCATAAGGGTTGTTCTAATTTACATTCCCATCAACAGTGTATAAGCATTCACCTTTTCACCTCATCCATACCAACATCTGTTTTTGTTTTGTTTGTTTGTTTGTTTGTTTTTTCTTTACTTTTTAATTAATGGCCATTCTGACTGGGATAGGGCTGCATCTTATTGTGGTTTAAATTTGCATTTCTGTGATGATTAGTGATGTCAAACATTTTTTCATTAGTTAGTTGGCCACTTGTATTTCTTCTTTTGAGAAATGTCTGATCATGTCATTTGCCCACTTCTTAATGAGATAATTCATTTTTTCTTGCTCATTTGTTTGAGTTCCTTGTAGGTCCTGGACATTAGTCTTTTGTCAGATGTGTAGTTTGAAAATACATTCTCTCATCCTGTAGATGGTCTGTTTGCTGTGTTGATTGTTTATTTTGCCATGCAGAAACTTCTTAGTTTAATTAAGCTCCGTTTGTCTGTTTTTATTTTGTTTGCATTTGCTTTTAGGGCCTTAGCCATAAATTCCTTGCCTAGGTCAATGTCCAGAAGAGTTTTTCCTATATTTATCGTAGGATTTTCATGGTTTCATGTCTTACATGTAAGTCTTTAATCCATGTTGAGTTATAGTTTGTATAAGGTGAGAGATAGAGATCCAGTTTCATTCATCTACATGTGGCTATCCAATTTTCCCAGTATCATTTATTGAATACGGTGTCCTTTCCCCAGTGTATATTTTCATCTGCTTTGTCGAAGATCAGTTGGTTGTAGGTATTTGGCTGTATTTCCGGGTTCTTTATTCAGTTCCATTGGAATATGTTTCTATTTTTATACCAGTATCATGGTGTTTTGGTTACTATAGGCTTGTAGCATAATCTGAAGTCTGGTAATGTGATGCCTCCAGATTTATTCTTTTTGCTTAGAATTGCTTTGGCTACTCATGCTTTTTTTTTTTTCAGTTCCACATACATTTTAGGATTGTTTATTCTAATCCTGTGAAAAATGGCATAGGTATTTTGACAGGAATTGCAATGAAGCTGTAAATTGCTATGAGCAGTAAGCTCATTTTCACAATATTGATTCTTTCCATCCATGAACATGGGATGTTTTTCTATTTGTGTCCTGTGTGATTTATTTCATCAGTGTTTTGTAGTTCTCCTTGTGGAGATCTTTCATCTCCTTGGTTAAATATATTCTTAAGTACTTTGTTGGCAGCTATTGTAAATGGGATTGAGTTCTTGCTTTGAATCTACGCCTGGTCATTATTGGTATACAGCAAAGCTACCGACTTGTGTACATTGTTTTTGTAACCTGAGACTTTACTGAGTTTACATGTCAAACCTAGGAGTCTTTCTGATACCAATCCTACTGAAACTATTCCAAAAGGCTGAGTGTATTAGCCAGGGTTCTCTAGAGAGACAGGACTAGTAGGATATAAGTATATATGAAAGGGAGTTTATTAAGGAGAATTGACTCACACGAACACAAGGTAAAGTCCCATAATAGGCCATCTGCAAATTGAGGAGCAAGGAAGCCAGTGGTGGATCAGTCTGAGTCCTAAAACCTCAAAAGTAAGGAAGCCGACAGTGTAGCATCAGTCTATGGCCAAAGGCTTGAGAACCCCTGGCAAACCACTAGTGTAAGTCCAAGAGTCCAAAACCTGAAGAACTTGGAGTCTGATGTTCAAGGGCAGGAAGCATCCAGCATGGAAGAAAGACGAAGGCTGGAAGACTCTGCGAGTCCGCTTTTTCTACCTTTTTCTGCCTGCTTTATTCAAGCCACGCTGGCAGCTGATTAGATGGTGCCTACCCAGATTGAGGTGGGTCTGCCTCTCCCAGTCCACTGACTCAAATGTCAATATCCTTTGGCAACACCCTCACAGACACACCCAGGAACAATATTTTGCATCCTTCAATCCAATCAAGTTGACATTTAATATTAACCATCACACTGAGGAAGAGGGAATCCTCCCTTATTCATTCTGCAAAGCCAGTATCACCCTAATACCAAAGCCAGGAAAGGACACACACACAAAAAAACAAAACTACAGACGAATATCCATGATGAATACAGATGTAGAAATCCTTAGCAAAACACTAGGAAATCATATGCAACAGTACATTAAAGATGTAACTCACCATGACTAAGTAGGTTTCATCCCAAGGATGCAAGGATGGTTTCACATAGGCAAGGCAATAAATGTGATTCACCACATAAACAGAATTAAAAATAAAACTCATATGATCATTTCAATAGATGTATAAAAAACATTTGATAAAATTCTGCATCCCTTCATGATAAGAAAACCTGAATACAGTAGGCATACAAGGAGCATACCTCAAAATAATAAAAGTCACAAACCCACAGCCAACACCATCCTGAATGAGGGAAAGTTAAAAGCATTCCCCCTCAGAACTGGAACAAGGCAAGGATGCCCACTTTTACCACTTCTATTCAGCATACTGCTAGAAGTCCTAGCCAGAGCAATCAGGCAAGAAAAAGAAATAAAAGGCATCCAAATTGGAAAAAAAGAAGTCAGATTATTTTTGTTCACTGAGAAAATGGTCTTATACTTTCAAAACCACCAGATGCCCTTTATTTATTAGGAATATTAACCCTTTGTCTCTAACAGAAGTTGCAAGTATTTTTCCCCAGCTCATAGTTTGCATGCTTGCTTATGACATGATTTCCCATGCAAAAATTTTAATGCAGTCAAACATTTTAAACGTTTTATTTATTGCTTCTAGATTTTGAATTAAAGTTAGAAAAAAATGCATATTCCCAGAATACAGGAATTTGCCTATGTCTCCTTTCAGAACCTGTACAGTGTTGTGGTTTTTACATTTAATCTCTGATGTTTTTGGATTTTAGCTTTATGTAAGGAATAAAGAATGGAACTAATGTTATTTTGCCACATGGCTATCCCCAAAACTTCTTAATAAAACTTTTATCTTTCTTTTCTATTGAGTGAGATGTGGCTGGCCTCATGGTAAACTAAATATCCATATACAATTAGGTCAATTGCTAAATTTTCTATTTTAGTCCACTAATCGATCCATCTATTCATGTACCATTAACAAACTGCCTTATGTACAAAGTTTTCAGACAATATTTTATTTTTTAGTAGGGCTAGCTGTCCCCCACTGTACACACACACTTTCCTCTTCTTTTTAACATTTTTCTGTCTATTCTTACTTGTTTTTCTCTCAAATGAACTCTGTTATCAACACATCTAGCTATGTGGAAAAACTGATGATTTTTATTGGAATTACATTAAACTTAATAAGCATCTTCGTGATATTGGGTCTTCCTATCCAATAATGAAATATGTCTCTCTGTTCCTTCAACTATTTTTGTGTCTCTCAGGAACTTTTTGTAGTTTTTCTCGTTTAATTTTTGAACTTTTCTTGTAGATTTAATACAAATGGATTTGGTTTCTGTTTTAATATGATAAAATGAGATCTCCATTTTAGAGCTTTATTTTTGTTTGTATATACAATGTGTCTCGATTTTTGCATGTTAACTTAATAACCTCCTATTATACTAAATTATCTAGTTTGTGGTAGGTTCCCGTTGTTTATTTAAATATACATATACATAATCATATTATTTCTACATAGATATAGTTTTAGTTTTTCCTTTCCAATTCTTATTATTGTTTTCTCTTGAGTCATATACATTGGCTAATACCTCTAAAACTATGTTAAATAGCAGTGGAGAAAATGGTCAATCTTACTTGGTTTCAAGTTCAGAAGAAAATCTTTTGTTGTTTCTCCATCAAATAAGATGCTATATTCCTAGATGATGACTTTGGAGAGAAAGAGAGTGGGAGAGAGAGAGATCATGTTAAGTATCCATTAATTACTATTAATATTGCATTGTTTATAATATGAATGGGTATTAAATGTTCTATAAACACCCCTGCATATTTATAGATGATCATACAATTTTTTTTCTGCCTAGCTTTTTTAATATGTCTTAAAAATTCAATGTAATTTCTAATGTTGAACCACTGTTACATTTCTGGAATTAATCTCCGTACACTGTCAGAATGCATTATTTTTTAAATGTACTACTGAATTATGTTTACTAATATTTTATTTAAGACCTTTACGTTGATATTTATAAGTGAGATTTTCTCTACTTTTTTTGGTGCAATCGCTATCAGCTTTTGGGATAAAAGTTGTCATATATTCAGAAAATGGAACTGAAAGATTTCTTCCTTTTCTATTTGTTCTGGCATACTTTAAACGCATTGGAATTATCAAATCATTAAAGGTCTGGTGGAATTTCTCTATGAGACAAACTGAATCTGGTGGCCTTCTGTGTGAGAGCTTAATTACTTTTTTGTTTCTTTTATAAGTATCGCTTGGTTTATGTTTTATTGCAGTCAAATGTGGTAAATTGAATTTATTTTTTAAATTATTCATTTTTGTTAAGATTTTCAAATCTATTTGCATAGATTTGGGCAAAGTCAAAATTTATTTTTAAAATAGATTATGTGTTTATTTGGAGTGATTTTTGAAGGGATAGACAAAGATGCTTTGGTGTCATCACTGTAGCTCAAAGTTGGCCAAGGGAAGCATTTCCAGAAGCTATGGCCACTCATATATATACATTTTAAGTAGAACTTCAAAATTGCTTGGTTTTGCTCCCTTTTTATTTTTAATTTTGGGTTTTGCTTTCATCTTTCTATTCTCTCTTTCATTATAGGTAATAGTTTTTCAATTTTGTTATTAAAGAAATAGCTTGAAAGGATTTTAGAACTATTTTTCTGTTATCTAATTAATGTGTTCTTATTAATATTAATTATTCTTTCTTTTGATTTACTTTGTTTTTCTTTTTCTAGGTTTTTGAATTGGGTGTTTAGTTCATTCGTTTTCATTTTTATTTTTATTTATATAAGTATTTGATGCTATAAGTTTTCCTTTGATAACATAGTCATGTCCCACAGATTCTGTTTTTCTGTTTTCATTATTGTTATTTTTCAACAATTCTGCAATTTTTAGTTTCTCCCTTGAACCAAGTGGTTTTTAGTAGCATATTTTTTTGTAAAGATGGAATTTTATTTCCCATTAGTATACTCTCCTCCCCAGCCTACCCATACTGACTTGAAATAGTGATTTTAAAAAGTAAATACTGGCTGAGCAGTGTCTCAAGCTTGTAATCTCAGTACTTTAGGAGGCCATGACAGGTGGATCACTTGAGGTCAGGAGTTCAAGACTAGCCTGGTCAACATGGTGAAACCCCGTCTCTACTAAATATACAAAAATTAGCCAGGTGTGGTGACACATGTCTGCAATCCCAGCTACTCAGGAGGCTGAGGCATGAGAATTGCTTGAATACAGGAGGCGGAGGGTGCAGTGAGCTGAGATCACGCCACTGTGCTCCAGCCTGGGTGACAGAGTGAGACTCCATCTCAAAACATAATTAATAAATAAAAACTAAATACTGGCAGTTACTGATGATTGTTTATGGAGGCTCGTGGAGAATAAATAAAACAGAATATCACACAATGAGCCCTACTAACAAAAGCTGGAAAACAAGTGAATCGTAACCTTTTCCCCTCCTTTAGATCTTCAGTTCCAACTTCATTTATTGGCATTTCTTTGTCTCTAATTCTCTCAGGTGCCCTCCTTGCTTTCTAAAGCCACAATATGGAGGTCTTTGGCTTACCAGCTCTTTTAATACCGTCAAAAGACCATGGCCTATGGCACACCTTGCTGAAGTACTGTAGAGGGTATGCAGCCTCCTGGATAAATTTTCACTGCAATAAAATCTTACTGAGGTTAGAAACAAAAGGCTTTTTTTGAGGGGATTGGGAAAAGAATTTTCATGCATGATGCTTTATTAATATTTCATTCTGTTTTAGTATACTTGTAGCAATAGGATTTATCTTCCCCTTGTTTATGGGGGTCTTTCAGCAATTCTTTCACAAGAAATTCCAAGCATTTCCTTCTAACTGAAATGTGAAAGCTCATACTGACTCTAAACACACATGTAAAACAAATCTCCTCACCCCCTCCAAACTACAACTTAGAATCCAAACCTCAGAGTGTGTGTCATTTTCTTTCTCCTAACATGGCTCAGAGATGAGTAAAGGTTGGCTTCAGTTTTCTATCTCAGAGCCTACTCCTTTTTCATCTTAATTTAATTGGTACCTCATATGGGGACAGCAGTTGAAATGTTATTACATCTCAGGCTTCCCGGGGAATTAGGGAGTTCACCAGAGTCAGCGGGGAGACTCAGCAGCTTTACAAAGAACAAAAGCCAGAGTAACAGGGCCAGTGCCAGCAGAGATAAATCAGGGTGCCAGAATGGGGCCAATGCCCGTGTGAGCAGCTGAGGAGAGCTAGAACCCTGTGGCATTAGAAGAATAGACCACATTAAGGGCGAGCAGCCAACCTGGAGCTGCAGGGTGGAGAGAGAGAGAGCTCACTTTCCCAGCTGACCAAATGGGATCAGATCAAAGAGCCCAGTGGAATTATTTTTTGCAGCATAAAGTACCCTTCAGAACCCGAGCCAGGGCTGCACAGTTGGTGCCAAGGACACACCAAAGAGATGAGCAATCCACAGGGGATCCATCCTCAGGACTGCATTAGGAGGCAGTTTCAGAGACTGCCCTGGAAGACCATGCTGACATAACCACAGCTGAACGCTATAAACTGCCAGTGCTACTGCACTGCTCAACGTGACATTAGTGAGCAAACATTACCAGCACCCATCAACACAGAGCAGAACTGCACAGCCCCTGTTGACAGAATGAGACAAGATTCGTGAAAAATGAAGAAAAAAAACCCCAGCATGGGCAGATGTAATTTTTACATCATTTTAGGTGAGAAATGCTTTTAGTTTAGGTCCAATCAAGATTTTCTTTCTAAAAAGGGTTATTTCTAATTGAAATAACCTCTAGCTAACAACAGCTCTTCATGTTTACCTTCTTTTGTCTTTTGTCATAATTATCTGAGGAAACACTATATAAAATATACAATAGATTAACATCTTTACCTAGGATGTGATCCATGTAACGGAAGTGTGCCTTGTTGTTTTCAAGAACGATAATTATAGTGAATATGATTTAGTTGGAAAAGAAAAGCATACAAATTCATTCCAAAGAAGAGAGCTTATAACATGATGTCAATATGTAAGTCAACTCATTTTGATGCTGCCCTCTAATCTAGATATTGTTTCCATTGAAAAAATAGGTTTAAGAAAAGATTGTTGTCAAATAAACGTGTTTGATGTATTATTATGCCTCTTAAAACTTTTATAAATACTTCCTTGAACTGAAAAACACAAAACCTTTACACATTAAATAAAAGCATCATGTTATTTGCTTAAAACTTGTATTTATAGTTCTATTAAATAGTATCCTTGTCTAAGTGACAAAAAAAAAAAAAAAAAAAAAAAAAAAAACAGAACAAAGATGCCACTCTGCAAAATCTGAGAATAAAGGTAAAACATCTTTTCCATTGTGTATGGTATTGAAACCAAGAAATATAAGGTTGATATTTTTCCAGTGCTCCTCAAATGTCATTATCATATCACATTCTATTCAAGAACCTACTATGACCTTAATTAAGGTCCATGATAACTAATCTTAATCAGAGCTCTAGTTGTCTATTATTTCTATTAAGGAAATACTTTATATATAATATGTAATAATACTGTCATAATGCCAGATTTTAAATCCTTCGTAAGCATCAAACCCATATGACAACACTGTGGGATAGGTAATGCCAGATTTTAAATCCTTTGTAAGCATCAAACCCATATGACAACACTGTGGGATAGGTACTTTGATCATCAACTTCATTTTCATATGTAGAAACAGGAAAAGACAAGCTAAATTAGTTGCTGGAAGTCACACAGCTATCAAGAGATAAAACCAGGCAGTTTGACTCCAGAGATACTGTAGAGGTTCACATACTGTGGATTTTGCTGATTTTTTCCCCAAAGTGTCTTTTCTTCATAGTTAATAAAAGTACTTTAGAATAATTTTACTTAATTTTCATATGTTTTATTCTTATCTAGTATTTAAATTTAACATCTATTTTTAATCCCCAGAGTTAGTCATCATGATCATCATCATGATCATCATCATCTTCATGATGCCGTCATCAATATCATCACATTCTGTCCATGCTTGTTTAGATTTACCCACATTTCTACCTGTGTCTTTGCTTGCTATTGCTGCTTGCTCAATCCTTTCTCCCAGTTTTAGATTCCCCTTTTTTTGATGAAATACAAGTTGTACGTGTTCTTTTAGCAAGATTCTGAGGATGGCGTGTCCTTTCAATGTTTGTCTTTTAATTTTTGTGTCTCCTGTCTCTGGACAATTGTTTTGCTGAGTGTGAAAATTTAAGTTAAGAATATTTTGTCACAGTACATTTTAAAGGTATTATTCCACTACTATGTTTGGGTTTCTAATGCTGTTATTGAGTTGTCTGGGCCCTCTCTAGCATTAATTTGTAGGTAATCTGTGAACACTTAATTTGTAGGTAATCTGTGAACACTCTTTCATTGCTTTTAAGGTGCTCTTTACTATGGTTTACTTTGTTTCACTGACACAAGAAATGTCAGGTTCAGCTTTTCCCTGTTTCATCTCTCCTCTATCTCTCAATAAGTATTTTGTTCTTATTAATAATAGTTAATAACAGAGCTAGGAATTTAATAAGCATGTAATAAGTATTTGACATTTTTCTATTAATGTTATTTCAACTATCATATAAATATATTATAACAAATTTCTCAAAAACAAGGAATTCGTTTTTCATTTCTTTGGTATCATTTAAACAGAGCTTTGTACTCAGTGAAAGTGCTTAATGAATGATGTTTTATTTTTCCTTACTTCTTGTTTGATCTAATTTTTTCAGATTCAACTGCAATTGATATTGAATAAATGTCTCCGCACTCCTTTCCTTCCCTTCCTCTCATTGCTGAAACAAGAAATTGAGACTAATGATAAAATAAAAGCAAAACCCTAGAGCTTATATTTTTAATTAGGGTTTAAGTAGAAATAATTACTCCTCTCTAGTTTTCAATTCTATTATGTATAATCAACTAGATCAAAATATCTAAGTTGCAAAGCACTTCGAGTTCATCTAAAAGGCAAAGCTTATAGGATCCTGTCTTACAAAAACAGTTTTTCATTCCAAATAATTCTAGAATTTCATCTCAGTTCTCTTTGATAAAAGTGAGTTATACAAAAGATAGTAATATTTTAAGCAGAAACTTTTCTTCACCCATCAAATGCACAAGATAATGCCAATATTTTTCTGTTGCATGACATTAAAACTTAATTGAGAGGTATTGCATTATGACTTCGCTGAGACAGAAATTGGATAATCATCACTGCACAGAAGCACTACAGAAATAATCCATCTGGATAAATTTAGGGAGGATTAAATGATTTATCAGAGATTATATGCAAAGCAAGGTGGTACATTTTTATTACATTTTGATTTTTCAAGAAATTTTCAGAACATAGGTGTGATTTTTCTCAACGTTCTGATAAACACAATTTAAAATAGCATAAAGAAGTTAAATATTTTTCCTACTTTTAACATAAGCTCTTAATTTGAGTCATATTGAATGTAAATTATACCTTTTTATTATGCACAAAATGGCCTGACTCCTCATGATTACAAAGGTGAAAAGGCTTCATTCAATTGCATTCCTTCTTGGTAAGAAAGAAATAAAATGTAAAAACTTTTTTTGAGGTCATTTTAGGAGAAATTATCTGATACAGAACAAAGACAAAATAAACAGGAGCAATATTACACCTTGATGACTTTAAGATTCAGGGAAATGTACTGAATTATCTAAAAATATTCTGATACAGCAAGGATGAGCCAAATAAGAGATGGCTTGTGTTTTAGAAAGATCTCCCAGCATGGAGCATCTAGCATTCTCATGAGACAGCTTTCCACCTTCAGAGCTAGAAAGAATCTTGAAATCATCCCAACTTGTGGTTCTTGGACCCATGAGGAGCTGTGAAATTACCACAGGAGAGCCAAACCATGAAGAAATCAAGACAATACACAGAATCATTATGTCTCACATATATTGCTGTCACTATTTCTAATGCATAGACTTGCAATTCTAACTGGAAATATATAAAGGAAGCATTTCTAAATCCATAGAAATTATTGTCATTTTTTCTCTCAATCAATTGAGATAAAAAGTATAATTTCCTAATGCAGGAGAATGAAACCTTAAAAGAGATAAACGATGGATCTGTGTTTCCTCACCTTCTCCACTTCTTTTAATCACATTTATATCCATAATGTAAATTCAATGAAGATGGAAATTTGTCTCTTTTTTTACTACTGCTTTTTATTTGTTTGTTTGCTTTAGAGAGTCTCGCTCTGCTGCCCAAGCTGAAGTGCAGTGGTGTGATCATAGCTCACTGCAACCTTGAACTCCTGGGCTCAATGATCTACCTTCTTCAGCCTCCTGAGTATCTGAAACTACAGGCTACAGTCACAGGCCACCACACCCAACTAATATTTATTTTATTTTTTCTTTTTTTTTTTTTTTTTTTTTTTTTTTTTTAGAGACAGAGTCTCACTGCATTGTCCAGGCTGGTTGTGAACTGTTGTATTTTTAGAATATTGCCTGACTTATAGTAAGTGTTTCAAAATGTCTGTTGAATGAATGAATGTCGATTACATTATCTTAAATCACCCAGCACTGGATATTAGAGAGCTTGAAATAAACAGCATGAAAAAACAAGTTACATGGAGGCTACTAAAAAGACAGCCCTATTGTCTTCCTTTTTGGCAATAAGCTGTGTCTTAGCATAATAAATTTTTGTGTGTATATTTAGAGAATAGCTGTTCAGACTCATCACAATTTATTGCTTTTTTCCATGCTGAGATAAAGACTTATTGTGACACATATTCACTTTTTGGTACTTTGGAGCCTGCCTGCTCCTGGGTGCCAATTACACTCTGGCAGGAGCTTGAAGGTCTCCCTGGAGCAGCTGGTGTCAGCATCACATAAAATATGCTCCTGAAATGGATCATTCTGCTGCTCAGGGAACATGCAATAGAGGCTTAGCTGAAATAAAGAAAGAACAAAGCTATGACATCCAAAAATAAAATCAAAGCGGATCAAGTTGGAGTTATTTATATATACTGATACTGGACTCAGTATTCTAAACACTTCACAGCTGTTCAAAATTTGAGAAGAAGAAATCAACTATATCACTAACATCTTCTTGGCTAGAGGGTACTTGGACTCAGTATATCTGCCCTCCATCTACTACTAGCAGCCACTGCTACAATGACTGTCTCTGGTCTCAGCTTCAGTTTAAAGTTGTGGTAAAGAAAGCTAGATCTGATATCAGACAATGTGGGTTAAAATCCAAGCCATGTAACTTCTTGATTCTGTGACCTTAGATTAGCTAGTTCACGTTTTAAATCCCTGCTTTTCCATTTTCACAATGGGAAAAATAATTGTTCTTGATTTCTGGGGTTGTGGTGAGAATTCAATGAAATAACCCATGCAATGAAATAACCCAAATAACTAAAGCACTCAGTCCCGCTTCTGGCTTATACATTCTCTATAAGGATTAACAATTACTGTTATTAAAATAAGGATATAAAACTGGGCCCATGGTTATTACACCTGAAACCTCCTCCTAACTCCAGTTAGATGTAAAAGGATAAAATGCAGAGTACTTAAACTTCTTCAGCATATGCACCTATATTTTCCTCTCCCAAAGCTCACATCTCACTGTAACTCAATGTTGAGCCTTGATATTTTCTTGATATAAACTTGATATTTTCTTCATATTTCCTAGTACTTCTTCACTGATAGTCAAACTCAAGATCTAATGATCTCCTAAAAACAAACTTCACTCATAGCATGCCTAAGAAATTGTTCTCTCTGGGCTCACATTGGGTCAGGAAGACTGAGGCAATATGTGGAGGGTGCCATTTCTTTGCTTTGTGCTATGGTTTCCTTCTCAGTAGAAAGTCTTGTCAAACCCCAGCCTAAATCCGGAATCTTTTTGATCCTAGAGAATCATCAGTGCTTCCTGGTCACTTTGTGATTTCCGTTTATTTTTCCATCCCGTACCCCCTATTGTCTTGCTTTCCCTATTTTCACCATGCCATTCCTTTCTGTCTGCCTTTCCTCTTCTCTCTTTTGTTCTTATTTCTTTCCTGTCATCATTCTTTAACACTCCCACAAAAATAAGAGTAAAATTATCAACAAAACCACTTTGTGGTAACTTTTGAACTGGTACCCCATAGATGGATCCCAGGGGGTTCAAGGGTTCCCCGTCTCTACTAAAAATAGAAAAAAATTAGCCGGGCGCAGTGGCGGGCGCCTGTAGTCCCAGCTACTCGGGAGGCTGAGGCAGGAGAATGGCGTGAACCCGGGAGGCGGAGCTTGCAGTGAGCCGAGATTGCGCCACTGCACTCCAGCCTGGGCGACAGAGCAAGACTCCGTCTCAAAAAAAAAAAAAAGAAAAAAAGAAAAAATAGTCTGTGTGATTGTAAGAGGGGAGAAGGGGAAGTAGAGAAACACATGTGTACTTGTGTTCCTAAGGTTAAAGTATATTGTTTTTCATCATATTCCAAAAAATTCTATGATATTAAAAATGTTAAGAGCCTTTGTTAACTTAATCTAAATACGATAGGATTATTTTAATATGCATTAATCGTTAGACATCAAGAGATAAAAACATGAAGATGATGAATCCTCAACCAATATTTATTGTGTAATGTTTAGGAAATAAAGGAGTCTCAATCATTGCCCTCAAGAAATTCACAGTCTACCTAGGAAGAATAAGTTAATTTTAAAAACAAGAATGTTCATGTGTTAGTTTTCTGAGAATGTTGGTTTCTAGCTTCATCCATGTCCCTACAAAGGACATGAACTCATTCTTTTCTATGGCTGCATAGTATTTCATGGTGTATATATACCACATTTTATTTATCCAGTCTATCATTGATGGGCATTTGGGTTGGTTCCAAGTCTTTGCTATTGTAAATAGTTCTGCAATAAACATATGTGTGTATGTGTCTTTATAGTAGAATGATTTATAATCCTTTCGGTATATACCCAGTAATGGGATTGCTGGGTTAAATGGTATTTCTGGTTCTAGATCCTCGAGGAATCGCCACACTGTCTTCCACAATGGTTGAACTAATTTACACTCCCACCAACAGTGTAAAAGTGTTCCAATTTCTCCACATCCTCTCTAGCATCTGTTGTTTCCTGACTTTCTAATGATCACCATTTGTGAGAGTTGAACAATGAGAACACATGGACACAGGGAGGGGAATATCACACATTGGGGCCTGTTGGGGGTTGGGGGGCAAGGGGAAGGAGAGCATTAGGACAAACACCTAATGCATGTGGGGCTTAAAACCTAGATGATGGGTTGATAGGTGCATCAAACCACCATGGCACATGTATACCTATGTAACAAACCTGCACGTTCTGCACATGTATCCCAGAAATTAAAGTATAATAAAAAGATTTTTTTTAAATGGGGTATTTAATTTAATTTTTATTTTATTTTGGTTATCACTTTTGTTGTATTTTATGTTAATAAACCGTCTGTGCGCAGCAAGGCTGGGAGAGACTGGAGGCTGAGGTAGGACAATCTTAAAATAGTCAGGCATGATATAACAAAGGAATAGGAAATAAATCTTCAGAACAAAGCAATTTGGGGGAAAATGTGAATTTGCAATTAAGAAAATTACATTTCAAATTATCACTAAATAATCAGATAAGAAAATAAACAATTAAAGTGGAGCTGGGGTAAATTTAGTAAAGTTGATACAGATAACTGGCGATCCTCATATGAGCTGTATACATAACACAATGTGGAAAAGAGCCATATTTCAAGAAATGAGAAAATGAATTTGTCAGATGTAGAGGCCAAATGGTCTGAGAGAGAACAGAATAGAAGGTCAAAGGAAGACTTTTTTAACTGCAGAAGACCTAAGCACATTTTTTTTTTTTTCCCAGAGAATGAGCCGCCAGCCTTCACTTATTTCTTCATTTTTTGGAAACTTAGGCTTAAAATAACATGATAGTTGGTTTCCTTTTGATTACTGAAGGATGCATACAGTACTGAGTTATAAATGTTCTAGGAAGTTATAGAGACTACGAAGAAGCTGCACCTACCACTTGTTTCAGGCTCAGTGACTAGCTGTAACAAGCAAATGGAAGTAACTAATAGCAGACTCCAAATTATTCATTCATTGCAAGGAGAAAAAAAACACTAATCACTGTAATTATTGCTGAGTCCACAGAAGCAGTCTGTAATACAAAATATGTCAGCATTGTTTCCTAAATGTAAGTATACAAAAGTGTACACAATTATACAATGATGAAAATAATAGATGGGTTTTAATCATTCAGTCTGTTGGGATACTCATTGTTTTAAAAAGTCAAAAGTTAAGAAATAGAAATTTGTTGCATGAGATAAGGCTTTGGTGACAGTAAGAATAAGTTCTAGAAACTGAATTTCTGGTTTAGTTTTATTAGAACCAGGCCACCATAGTGGGTATTCCAGCATTTCTGCTTGTGGCTAGAACTCTGGGTAGAGCTCTTGGAATCTGTCACTTTTTTGGTATAATCTCTTCATTAGATACCTTCAAATGAAGTTTCCTTCAATTCCTATGTATAATAGGAGAACACAGAGTTTCCAAGAGAGACTGACTCTGACCCTGATAACTATAGATATTATTTATTAAAACAATAAAACATAGCACCATAATATTTTCATATCAGTAAATATCTTCTGCTACTAATGAACCTCAAAAAAGCATTTTCCTGGATCTGCATGAAACATACCACACATGAAGCAGACAGTGCCTAAATATTTATACATTAATATATTTAGCAATATGTTAGATGTAAGAATATGGTACAATGGATGGTAGAGTAGTTATTCTGGACAAAATCCTGACAGAAAATTGCCAAGTGATTTATTAAAGCTATAAAATTTCACATAACTCTATGAAAATATATGTGTGTGGGAAATACAAGAATTAGTCAATTAGGTAGAGATAAATAGATGATAGATGATAGATAGATAGATAGATAGATAGATAGATAGATAGATAGATAAATAGATAGATAGACAGAAGAATATCCTAAAGTTTTCTTAACATTGTTACATAGCTTTGATAATGGAAAAACACATTGTTTTAGGAAAATCAATTTGAGGATAAATCTTGGATAGCTTCCATTGACCTAAATGAGGGAGACCATAATTTGGCTTATGAGGCTGAGATTTTTTAAATCAAGACTTGTTTTATTGAATATTATAACATTTTTGGATGGTTGGAAGATTAAAAACCAAATTCTTTATTGTAGATTTAGGTTTTTGCTTTGCTTCTGATTTTTTGGTCTTAAAACTTTTTATTTTCATCATTTTATTTATTTGTTGTCACCTTTCCTAAGGAATTTGGGAAGATAAGAAATGAGTGGAGATGAAAATCAAACCTTTTAACTCCTAGAACAACCTTTTAGAGGCAGTAAAATCCAATAATTCATTCCTTTATTTTTTAGTTAAATACTTTCTAAGTGCCTACTCTGTGCCAAACATTGAATTACACATAGATTATAGAAGATAAATCTTTTTTAAAAAAACTCTTATAGTCACTATGTATAGAGATGTGTATGTGTGTATTCACTGACAAGTAATAAACAACTTTATGCATTCTAACTCAGTTTCTGCTTACTCAGTTGAAAAAAAAAATTCTATTATAGCATTACAGCCTGGATATAAAAGTTTCAACAGACTTTTTCCTCTTCTGATTTCCATTCTTTAATTGTTTAAAACAATTTTTTCAAGCCCTATTTCCAATCACAATATGCATCCTCTGTAGTTTCTTTGGCAAAGCAAATCAAAGAAGGATCAGCCATTCCAGACATTAGTCTGAATAGATTATCCAAATCTTCCCACTGATTGTCAGAGAGGAATGCAGATTGCCTGCCCACTGAACACTGTGATGCCATTCAATGACAGAACATTGCTCTTGGACTTTGAAACTGGGGGACCACAAAGTTCATCAGAGTACAGCTGAACAGGCTCTCAGACAGAGACACAATAAATCACCTGCTGGTCATATATTCCCTTTGTTTACTTGCCTCCGAGATAGTCCATTCCTTTAGCCCATTACTAAATCCTTGATTTCTGACAGCAACCATCCATTCCTGTGAAGTGCTACCCTTGCCAAGTTGAGATAAAATATCTTCAGAGACGGCTATTTTACAGTTTAATATTTTAGATAAAGCTGATGGCTGATTTAGGACTTTTTGGTGGCAAGGTTAATATCACTTAGCTTGTTCATATCTTTTATTTGTTGATTTGTTTATTCTAAGCTTGAGAAAGGCACAATTCCATTTGGTCTTATTCATCCTTCCATCCTTCCAACCTGGGAATCTGTATCTCATTGAATACAGAACTGAGTTGGATCGATTACGTACTTTAAAAATAGCTGCATTGTGGGCATAGATTACTATGGGAACATTTTTAGACATTTCACATTCTTCCACAGTGGGTACCATAAAGTCATGGCCATGAAGGCTTGCCGAGAACAGCTAATGAGTATCCACATTCCAGTCTAGAGGTACTGTTCTCAGCATTATTTGGCTTCATTGTTTGTTATGTTTCCCTCACCGGTTGTCATAAAGTGTCCTGAAGCTATTCTAAGCATACTCTATTTTCACAATGTCCTCCAAGAACCTTAGGTGAAAGGCAATGGTGACAGAAACAAACTAATATTATTATATTTCTGTCAGGAAATGTGCCAACAAATAAGTAAAATAATGAAAATCAAAAGTTTTAAGACAAAAAGACATCAGAGGCAAAGCAAAAACCTAAATCTACAATAAAGAATTTGGTTTTTAATCTTCAATAGTGTTATCATTCAATTAAACTTCAGAAAATTGTAACAGCTAGCAAGAAAAAAAAAGGTTCTGGAAAGATTTATTGTTCTCATAAAAAGATAATACATGCGTAGAATAAAAGCTTAAGATCCCACATGATTATAAACTCAGCTATTCTATTAATGTAATGGACTAATGTGTTTGTATGTGTGTGTGTTTCTGGTTTTCGTTTTTGTTTTCAGACTGGCAACTGTTTCAATTACGCGCTAACTCCTGCACCCCTGGTCATCACTACCTGAATATGAATTATCACTGGCAAAACTTCAGGTTACTTAGGTCAGTTCTCAATTCCATTTATAGCTGAAAACTATACTTTATACTAAAAACTATATTTTATACTAAAAATTTAGTATAAATGTTTTTCCAAGAGAAAACAATACTGAATTTTCCATGAAGGATTCCATTGAACAACTATTTAGGGTTATTGTTACTTGTCATCTATAAGGAATTTTTGATAATATATGGCCTCTAATGGTTTTATTTTTCCTCTATGTAGCTTTATCCACCTGGTTTTACTTTGAGAAGCTATCTTTCTCAGCCTGTGAACAGATAAATCTTGATTCTATCCTGCTTTCCTTTGAGACTTGCTTTTCCAGTTTTATTTCTCTTAAAACCTGGTACAGTTAAGAAGAATTCAGGTGACTAAAACTTGGTTCATGGAAGTCCATCTCTTAGGATGCTCAATTTTGAGTTAGCTACTGAAGGACAGTGTAGCGTTCTTTCCCTTTTGGGCGGGACACTATTTACTATGCCACTCCTCTATCACTTATACACTGAGTGTCACCTCTCTTTTTTATTCAACATTTTTTCTATGTATGGTGCTTGGGTTCTGTGGGATACCTACTGGGTCATAAGGTATACATCTATTTTATTTAACAGAGCAGTAACATAATCAACAAAATTGACAAATTACTCAATGCCAGGCTGTTCTAAATGCTGTAAACAGAAACAAAGTAAATCCTCATGAAGCTCATATTCCTGAAAAGAGGATAGACAATGAACAAATATACAAAAAGAGATGCAAGAGGAGACGGTGGGTTGGAAGTAGAATATACAAGTACATATAAAGTCTGGCATTTGTACTTTAAGTTTGGATGAAAATCATAAATTTGAGTTCCAGCCACAAAACTATGTAAAGTCACGTAGAAAGTGTGCATAGATGAAGACACAGTCTGAGGACTGAGCTCTGATGCCCTTTAAGATTTAGAGATTAAAAATATTAGAAGTAGCCAACAAAGGAAACAAAAAAATCAATGGCAGGTAAGATAGGAAGAAAACCTAAGGTGGTGTCCCAAAAACCAGCCTTTCAAAAATAGACAACAGTGTCATGCTGCAGACTGAAATTAATTTTGAATTTAAAAATGTGGAGATCATTGGTGGGGCTGGTAAGATCTCATTTGATACAGTTGTACTCAAACAATGGAATGGAGTTGTCAGAGAATTAAGGAAGAGGACTTAAAGACAGTTCTCTTTTCAAATCATTTTGAGGATATTTGCTAGAAAGTGGAGAAGAGAAATGGGGCAATGACTGGGGGTGGAGAAGTGGCAAAAGAGAATTTTCATAAGATAGAAGATAATACAGCATGCTTTTAGGTTTCTGGGAATTAGTTAAGCCAGTAAAGAGATTAAAAATTATGATTCAGGAGAAGGAAGAATTCCTTAAGCATTATTATTAAGTTGCTGAGAAATGATGAGGTTTCAAACACAAGTGGAAAGTGTACCCACAACAGGAAAATGGACAATCCATGCATAATAACAGAATGGAACCAAAAGATTATGGGCACAGATGTAAGTAGGGGAGATGGAGAGGAAATGGGATAATACAGTGAAGGAAAATGTGGAACTTTCCTTTCCTCTATTTTCTGCATCATTTGGCTCCTATCTGACCTCAAAACCTCTTCTACCTGCTACTCTTTTGCCTCCCCTCACCCACTTCCAATAAGCTTTTTATGCTTCAGAATATAAACTGCCTGCATAGTCCATTATTTCTGCCTCTAGGTCTTCATTTGTCTGGTTATTTACCTTCCTCAATCTGTTATCTAGCAAACTTGTACTCATTTTTCTTAAAATAAAGACTTTTTGTAAAAGTCTTAGCGTATATTTCTCTGACTCATCCAGTAGCTTTGATAAAAAAATAAAAAATAAAAAATAAAAACTTAATGTATTGTATGATTCTCCATAAGGCTGTGCCTGCAAAAGTACCTGTTACGTTGAACTCAGTCATTTGCTGATTCCAGATACATATCCAATACCTACTACAGGTTAGGCACTGTCCTAGGTATTGGGATACAGCCGTGCACCAAAGACCTTGCCTTTATGAAGCTTAAGTTCTGGTGGTTTTCCTAGAGAGCACGTCTTTAATGAAACACCACACCATTAAAGTGATGTGTCAACTTTAGAATTTACATTTGCTTATTGTCTTAGTCTCATTTTCCTCTCTGGGGCTAGAATACACCTAATCAGAAAACAAGTTTGTAACTGTGTGCCTAACAGAACTGTGACTTAAAAATGTGGTTCTGCAGCTCAAAATCCTAATAAAAACCACCATGTTTTGAGGTTTCTCCCCCTAAGGATATGCATTTCTAAAGCTGCCATAGCATTTATGATGGAAATTATGGTAAAGCACATGTTTCTTAGAACCAGCTGAAAACTGACATACCGGGGCATTGGCTGCTCCATGCATTTTTGTTTGTTTCATTTTTTTTTTTTTCTGTTTTGTTTTGTTTTGTTTTTGTCTACAAGGATCTGGACACATGGATCAGCGTCTTCATATTCATTAGATTCATTATCCTTTCCGACACTGAATTGTTATCCACTGGTAGCCTTTAATATTTGTAAGATAATTGTCAAATCTGAAGTAAAATTTGCATATGATTATATCCCCCCCCCGAAAACAAGCAATCTACATTTTGCTATTAACAGGATTATTTAAAACAGACATGGTTTTACTACAACAGTGATCCATCATAACCAAGAAGGAAAATCTTACACCACCCTGTTCTAAATTATTAGAATCACTAACTTTATATCTCATTTTTGGAAGGCAATTCAAGATGCAAGTTTGTTTTCCATTACCTGACATAAGTTTAAGAAATTGATGAAACCATCTCCAATACAGCTTACGTAATTCAAAATATTGGCTGCATGTTGGCTCCAATTTATTCTCTGGGCCCAGGGAAAGTTTGAGCAAGACTTTGGAACTGTCTATTATTAAAGAAATGCTGAGAATTTAAGTGATCATTGAAAATTGGTAAAATATAAAATAAGTTTTAGACTTAAAATGGTACTTTTTCATCACCAAAATGACATTTAGAATATTTATTCTGAACAAATTCCTCTTCTCTTTCTTGCTTTCAGGATTTAACTGCAAGATAATTACACATATTGGGTTACCAACTCCTTTTTCTCATAGCACAGCATTAGGTATTGTCCCTTTTAGGATGAATAGCAGAGAGAGAAGGGTCAGTTACCCAGACCCCTGTCATTCTCTCCTCCATCTAGGATTATTTTAATGAAGGGGAGAATCCACATCAACATATTTCAGTTAAGAGAATAGAGGTCTGGATTCCACCTGATGCGTCTTTCCCCATCCATTAAAATCTGCTATCTAAACAGGAGAATTGTCATTACTCTTCTTGCATCAATCTTGCTCAACTGCAAATCCCTCAGTCTTTGTCTGCAAGGTCAAAGCACGGAGTAACTGAAAGATAACTGCATGGGAAAGAAAGATGAAGACAGCCTTCGTTCCTACCCCAAATTTCCAGTGTGCCCCAAATACACACACTTATGTATCACCTAATGTTACACTGAGGCCACCCTTACATTGCCTCCTTAGATCAATTTATTTGGAAAGGAGAAACAAACCCTGAATACTCTGTTACTAGGAAGGATAGATAGCAATTGGTTAAATAACTTTTGATTTGAATAAGTTCTGTCGTATTATTTCATGTATTTGAACATTTTGAAGTCATTTCCCCAAAGTCATTAATTCCCAAATCTTTCCTGCCTAGAGTTGTTTGTTTGTTTAAAAATATTTTATTATTGTAAAAAAGTTTATGTTTAACACTGCATAAATTGTCACAAGCTGAACCTACCCATGTAACAAAACATCCAGACTAAGTAGAACATTCTCAGTATCTCAGTCACTTACCTGCTTCCTCACTGTCACTTCTCTCCAAAAGTTAATTACTATCCTGATATTTAACAGCACAGATTAGCTCTGCCTGGCCTTGTACCATAGAGATTTTTTTCATATCTAAATACAATAAAATATCATCATTGATGCTGTAATCAAATCCAGTTTTGCCCAGATGTAGCAAAACTTAACATAATAGAATTCAGTTTTTGAAATAATTGATACAAGTAGGAAGTAAATAAACCAATATATCTACTTATCCAGGAAATCCTGAAATTCTTTCAAAATATTTGATTTTTAAAGCTACCTTGTGGGATTTTCTTCACTTATTAAAACACAAGCAGCTGATCTATATTTGTTTCCACTTCCATTCCAAGCCCCCCAGTAGACACAGTCTCCTTTTTGAGAATCAAATACTCCCATGCTTCTCTACTGAATGGCTAACTTCTGAACTGCATACAAGCTGATGGTAATTATAACCAATGTTTCAGGAACTAATGCTAAAACAAAATGTACCTGCAGTTTCCGACTGGGGAGGGACACTGTTTCTCTCTGTGCAGCTGCTTTGCTTTCTGCCCTTCTCGCCAACATCAGTACCAGCATCAGTTTTCTCCTGTGGTTTTCCTGTTGGGATCCAGCCAGGCTTCATTTCCTGCCTATCCAGTGATCCATCCCAGCCCTCTTAATCAGCTACTCTGCTGTGACCCGCTCCTTGGCTCCTTACCTCAGGCTCAGGAGACCTTGGAGCTTGAAAACCATGGGTTGTTTCTATCCTCTTTCTCTGATTTCCTTCACCCTTTCACATGGTCCCATATGAATATTAATAATCACATTTTCTTACTCAGAGATGTTCAGATATGGAAAGATCATGTCTCTGCTTTGGTTTAATCAGATACAAGAACAAGTAGACTTGTGGATACTGCACAGTTTTGTAAGTGATCTGAACAGCAAGCTTTGAAGAGCTGATAGGCTGTCACTTCCTTAAAAGGTATATGATTTTTTGTGATAAATATTATGTTTAGTAAAAGTACTGCCTAATGAGTATGCCACAAAATGTGTAAATTCATCACTGCTAATTGCATGTTCATTATAAAGCCTTTTCTATATAGGTTTGTTGGTTAAAATATTTCCCCATTGCACAGCCAAAGGGCACCTTTTCCATTGTATTCTATGTTATGATGGGAAGATGAGAGTGACATTCACATGGACTATAATTGGCCTTGTGCCCATCTAAATCCAGGATACTGGTTGCAAGTTAGATATGGTAAGACATCATAATTATATTATTTTATTACACCATCAGTATCTTCGGATAAACAATTCAACATTTCCTGCTGGGACTGGCAGTGTAGCCTACCTTAAAAATAGGAAGAGGAATTTATAAACTGGAAAAATTATTATTAAACATCAGCATACTATCACAATAATAAATAAATAGCACTAGAATGCTATTGTTCTCATGAGGTACTACTTAATTAGTAGAAAATATTTGTAGGGCTACATGCAACCATTTGCCTTAAAGCTAAAATGTGGCCTATAAAATGGCATTTAAGAATTCTACACTAAACCTGGTTTAGGATTCACACTGAAGTCCACTAGGGATGAAAACATGTATTTTCTTCCTTCAGTTCACTAAATTGTAGAAGTTTGTATTCTAGGCAATCTCAGAATTGGAGAAACCTAACACTAACATTGCTGGATACTGTCATCAACAATTTACAAGAAAAGTAAAACAGGAACTTCATTGATTGAACAATAGCTATGTATATTCCTATTGAAATAATCTCACATGACTGGAAAATGTCCTGTACAAAAGCTTTCTGAGGAAAAAAAAAAAACTAAGTAAATTTTCATTGCAATAGCTGGCAGTACAGTCTGTTATGTGGAGTTTTAAATTTACCTCAAAGGTATTCCTAGCTGTCCTGGGGTCTTCATTGTTTAAAATTAGTGATTACTTCAATAGAAATCAAATATATGCTAGGATGTTCAGCCTAACTCTCATTCTTTAGCTGCTGGGTGAATATTTTTTCAATTTTAATATTTAGATTGCCAAAGACAGATATAATTGGTCTAGTTTGCAGAAATATTTCATCATTTTCCTGGTCTAGCTACCAAGATATCAACCCTAAGTTAATAACAGTTCTACCTCACAGCACAATGCTGTGAACCATGTGGAAATCTCAGAAATTCATACTGACTAGACTATAACAAGGAAATATGCTATAAAGAAGGCATGCAACTCACCCTTGGTAAAGAGAAATATTGTAGAGTCAATTTAGTTTGTTATTTTTTTTTTTAGCAGAACTAGTTTTTCAGTTCATTATAATGCCCCAGACCAGGATAAATTAACCAATTTATTCATTTTTCCAGTTTTCAGGCTATCTACCATATGTAAGACTCTATATTAGGTACTGGAGTGAAATTCAAGGATGAATTAGACACAGCTATTATTTATTAGAAGTTCACATTATGCCTCTAGTAGAAGATGGGACTACATCTTACAAAGTCATTCTTCCTCAACAAACTTTTTGCTAGTTTGTTTTAGGAATAATTCAAATAGTTGGGCAGACATCGACTTTCTTAACGCTATTAGACAAAACACATGTACCAAGAAAACTGTATGAGCATTTTGATTTCCCAATTTGTTCAATCCTGTTTTATTGAAACAAAGACAGGAAGAAAAGCAAATGGAAAATAAGAATAATAAAATTAGACAATGTTTATTATACACCTATTACAGAAAAATCTCAAAAAAAAGTGCCTTTAGTAGAAAATAAAGCCATAAATAAAATGGAAGAGGAATGGGAAATGTATTGGAAAGGGTAACAGGGGCTTCAAGATTAAAAATTTTTGAGAAAATTTCTCATCTGAGTCCCAAGGAATTAAAAACAGAATACATTTGCTGGACTAGATATTATAATTAGGTAGGAGGATGAGAAAAGAAATATGCTAACTCAGGGAAAGCTAAATGGACAGAATACAATTTAAGAACTATTTGGATAGAGAGGGAGAGGAATGACAGGCAGAATGGAAGACAGAGGAATAGTTGAGTATCAAGGACAGAATTAAAGGTAAGAGGTGCAGAAAAACAACTATGGTCTTGTTAGACAACAGGTTGTCATATTTGAAGAATACACCAACTCATGAAGAATAAACACACAGTAACAGCAAAAAAAAGGAAGATTTATAGAGCAAACATAGTGTGTCTCTTGTGTATTGTGATCAATATACTTTTTTTTCTTAAGGAAAACCTCCTTCCAAAATATAAACAACATGAAACCATTTGAGAAGTGGTGAATAAGCAATCATTTCACATTCAAATGTCTATCATATCTTTTGCCAGAGAAACTTTCTCACCAAAACATTGCTTATTCACAAGATTTTTTTAAAAAAAAAAAAGACTATCAAAACATACTTAACCCACTGTTCATTCTTTTTCATTGTTTATCTGAATTGAGATTTGAGACAAGTAAATCTACATTTCAAGGTAGATCAACTCCTTTCCGTAGTATCCCAATACAAGATGCAGAGCATTCCTGAGGGATTACACAACTGTTTCTCAGTCAAATGTTATTGGACTTCCACAACCTGAGGCAGTAATCTTCCTGAAAGGCACATCCTGGAACAACTAATCACTATATTTCGTAGTTGTAAAACTAGAAAAAATATCAAGGCAAAAAGTTCACATGTACATGCTTTCTTAGATTAATGGAACAGTTCTGATCTCACTGGCCACCAATAAAGATGAACCAAAGATGTTCATCTTCCAGCAACCACATAATTTACATAAAAATCACATAAATATCATCAACTGCTGTTGAATGAGGATATGTGTTGACAGGTGTCATAAAAATCTTTAAACCACAACGAACATCTTTAAATATGATTCGTGTTGCTTTGCTTAACCAAACTCTGAGTTGCATTCATTTGATATTAGAAATATAAAATTTAAATGTGATATAGGACCTAAACATAAGTTGTTCCTGTGGTAAGAGCAAATACAAAGTTGTAAGAAAACACCCAGGATTTTCTTCCCTTCTTTAAAGCTAATGAGTTTTTTATTAAATGTGTTAAGTGTGCAAAGATTTAAAATAGAAACTGTTTAATCCATATGATTCCAGTTAAGCTGGTAGTAGTGGTAAGGTAGGTCAAACATAGAATGTCATTTTACATTTAAACTCAGTTTTAGGTCGGATTGGAAGTCATATGTATATGACTTTCTATGTATAACAGCATACATATCTACATATTTACACATACATACAAATGTGTGATATATACACACACACATATATATACACATATGTGCATGTATACACAAACATTATTGCATGAGAGAATTGTTTAAATAATGAGAAGGCCTATAAAGATTTTCTGTACACCATTATACTTACTATCAACAATAATGTATTATATCCTTAAAAATTGCCTAGAGGGTAAATCTGATGTTATTTGTTCTGATCACAATTTTATAAATTGGAAAATGTAGTTTTAATGAGTAACTTAAAATGTCTGAGTTAGAAAAGTCTTAAGAAGAATAGTAAAATATGCTGGATTAAGTGATATTTCATAAAATTACTCAAGAATTCTAACAAAAAAATCAGCAAGAAGATTTTACTTTATCAAGGAGATCTAAAACCAATGCTTTTGCGAGGTGCATTAAAATAATACTTTATTTCCAGGTGCTCCAGTCCCCTAGAATTACAAAATAATAACATTTTCACAATACTCTGCATCAGGTATTTTTCTAACTGCTTCACAACGGTTAACCCATTTAATCCTCACAAGAAACTTGTGAATCAGGTACTATTTTTATTACCTCCATTATACAGACAAGAAAACTATGGCACCAGAGAGGTGAGAAACTTGAATTAGTAAATGTTAATATCAGATTTTGATATTGAACTAAGGTAGTCAGGAAACAGTGTCTGTGATCTAAACTACTGTACTACAATGCCTTCCTCAAAATGCCATTATATGATTCTCTCCATTGTGTAGGAAAGGAAAACCACCAAAAAAATTCTAAACTCCATTTCTTAGTATTTTTTAATCCAACATAAGTAAAGGTATCTACTCAAATATCTACTTTTTCATCTATTGATAATTCTCTCTTGGATGTCAAAAATGATGCCATTTATGAGTATCTGGGAAAATGTGGTATTGAAAGAGGTTTAGAAAATTGAGGTTGGCCACTGAGATAAATAATATGCTAACATCTACACTTGAAGAGTTTGCACATTTCTTCATTGATTCATTGATTCAGCAAACATTTGTTGAGCATCTACTACAGAGATATAACTATAAACCAAAACTTTCATTGTGCAGAATTCATCTTAAAGAGAGTCATTATAGTTAGATCAGAGAGTATGACAAATTATCCATTGGTTATATACAGGAGACAACTCAAAATTAAATAAATGGACAAGTCTAAAGTTATAGATTGGGGATCACTAACAAAGAGGTAATAATAAAAATTTTGAGAATTGATGAATACTCCTAAATTGTAATAAGGAACTTTAGAACCTGAATTCATTTTTAGGAAACAGTCAAAACTGGAGGAAGAGAAAAAGAAAGGAACCAAGAATGTAACCAAAGATTTAAAGAAAGAGTCAACTCAGGAAATATATTAGAAGTAAAAGGCTTAACCAAGTATGTCAAATATGGCAGAATGTCAAAGAAATAAAGGATTTGCAAATCTTAGATTAATAGCCTGATATTTCCAGAGAAAGATTTCATTAGAGTAACGAAGTAGAAGACAAAGAGGTAAAGAGAAATATATACAATTAAAGCAAAACATCCAGCAACTTAAAAAAAGAAGCAATTAAAAAAATAGGAAGGAAGGAAGGAAGGAAGGAAGGGAGCTAGAGAGAAGAGAAAAGCCAAAATATGTTATATTGTCATCACTTTTTAATGCATGAGTTAACTATGAATGTCTACTATGGTAGCTTCATAATGTGCCAACTTGTCTAAGTTGAACTACATTTCCCAGAATCCCCTTTTTGTTTTCATGTAGGGTGGGTCACAAGAATGAGTCCTACAAAATATCTGAGGCACCAAAGGAAAACAACAGCCATTTATAACTCACACATTTTGTCACTTATCCACTGATTCTCCTCAGGGTATCCCTTTCCTTTCTTCTAGACCTATAACCAGAATCAGGTCCCAGCTAAACCAAAAGTGTGATTTACAAAATGTGACCTACAATTTGACATACACATCAAAAGAACTGCATGATTTTTCTAGTATATATTGACAGAGGCCCAGGCAATATGTATTAGAATGCATCTTAAGTTTATGAGATCAAAGTGAAAGGCCTAAAAGTCAGAATACATTTACTGATATGAGAATAAATTTATTGAAATAGAGATTTCAGATTTGATATACTAGCAGGAGCAGCTAGGAATGGCTGTATAATTTGCCTGGTTGATTAACTGGTATATAACAAAAAGGTAGTCTACATTAAATGAAGTTGATATGCCAGAATTTCCTTTATAGAAGTAGAGCAGGGGTCAGAAAACATTTTTCTGAACGTAATTTTTTTTTCTTTTGTGGGCTATATTGTTTGTGTTGTGACAATTCAACTCTGCCATCGTAGCATGAAAGAAGACATAGAAAATATGTAAATGAATGAGCATGAATATGTCACAATAAACATTTACATCTGTTTATAAAACACCTATTTACAAAATACAAAATTACAAACATCTATTTACAAAATAAATAGTAGGCTGGATTTGCCTCAACACTGTAGTTTGCTGACACCTGCTATAGAGGAAGGTATCCAATGGCTTAGGGAGATTGGAATCTTAGAATGAGTTTATCATGACAGATCTGCTCACCTACCTCATGAGGTTCCAGAGAACATGACCTTCACCATGGCTTTCAGATACAAATGAGCTCCAGCATCCTGTAATGGCTCTCCCCTGAAGGGCACAAATTACACTGGAAATCTACCATCACACTGAGATCTCTAAATATGATGAGAATAATGAGTTTCTAGGTAGGCAGGTGCGAGGGGAGCACTGACATTCCAAAGGCAAGGTGGATGTTATTAATCTAATGGACAGTAGAGCCAAAGCACTAATCAGAAGAGTCTGACTTACAAATACCTTTGACATTAGCTATTATAGTTGATCATGATGTTCTTAAAACTGAAGTAAAAACAAGCTGCTAAAATAGCCTGGTAAAATCTTACTTGATTTGCTTAATCAGAAAAGCTCTAAGTCTAGTGAACTAAAGTCTGACTTAAATCATGAAAACAAAGAGGTACAGCCCTTCAATGAATTCTCAATTTTGAGCCAGTTCACAGACCCAGAGGCTTTGAAATGAAGATAATATAGGTCCCCTTGAGCCAGTTACAGTATTATTTTGCATTGGGGAAGGAGAAATAATAAGATCTGGGGGGATTATTAGGCCTTGGCTCTGAACTGATACTAATTCCTAGAACCCAAAATATCACTGTCACTGAGGTCCACCAGTGAGACTAGGGGCTTTTGGAGATCAGGTGATTGGTGAAGTTTTAGCTCAAGTCCATCTCATAGTAGGTCCCTGAGGTCACTGTGGTTATTTTTTCAGATACAGAATGCATAACTGGGATAAACATACTTAGTAATTAGAAGACTCCACATATTGTTTTCCTGATACGCACAACAAGGTCTATAATGGTAAGAAAGGACAAGTGAAAGGTACTAGATATGCCTTTACCTACAACAGTGTAAACCAGGAACAATATCACACACCTAGAGGAATTGCAGAGATTAGTCCCACGACAGACTTGAGAGTTGAAAGCGCAGTCATTCCTACCATATCCACACTCAACTCACCTATTTGGCCTGTGCAGCAGAGAGATGGATCTTGAAAACTGGTTGCCAAGTAATCAGTTGTACATGGAATAGTTGTATCATATTAGACAGAAGCATGAATATTAGTGTCTTTACACTGAGTTTAAAAATGTAATTTAAGGAGATGTGTATGAGTGACAAGTTGGCAAACGCAGGTTGTAGTGGCTTTGTAGTATGTCAGATAGCTGAAAAACTACATTTCCCAGAATTCCCTTTCCCATATTAGTTTGGTTAAGGTGGACCACAATAAAGATTCTTATGGGAAATTTGGATGACAGAAGTGAAGCCACAGCTGTACATGTCACTTATCAGATGACATGAGGCAGAGGCCAGCCCTGCGACTTCTCCATCTTGCCATGGATACTCCCTCAGCTTCTCTGACTTCTGGGCAAAGCCTCTGCACGACATGCCACCAAGGTTAGAAGAAAAAAACATGAATACAGGTTTTGGCCCATCCTCATGAACTACAGCTCATACTCATATTTCCTGGCTTGTTTTTATTCTCCCCACCTTAATTCCATCTTCCCTTTCTGATTGTCTACCTTGTGGAGTTCAAGCTCCAGCTTCAGACAAGATGATTGAGAGCCATACAAAGACTATTCAACCCAACCAGCTCCCACAGTGGCATATGGTAAAAACCTATTTAAAAATTACATCCTAGTTTTTCTGCTTCTTTGATTGAACACGAGTTCATACAGTAAAGAAAATAAATATTGGAGGCACTGGAGAGAGGTTTAAGAGCTGTTTTCCCAGCTTTTATAATTATAATTCCCCAGGTGGGGAAACAGTCTTTAGAATACAGGTGGAGAGATTTAGAGTAACAGGAAAAACTTGTTCTCTAAACTTAAGGGAAAGGAGATAATCTAGAAAGAGAAAAGTCAACATGAAAACAATATTAGATTTGAGAGTTCATTTTGTGGCACTTGAATTTGTAGAAAAGAGGGCTGGGTCTCCTGCAGCAGAAGAGACAGAATGTGACAATTGGGAGTTTGATGGTGGTAACGGCTCAGAAAAAAATGGTATGAAGATCTCTAAGGAGTAAATAACTACATATTTTTAAAGTATAGCAGGAGTGACCCAGCTGATAATGGATATTATGAATTCATCCTATTAATGTTCCTTTCCATATCCTATCTCTGTACTTAAAGAGAAGACTGCAGACAGCAGGGGTAATTCAGAGGTAGAGAGGCAGAGCAGAGGCAGAGCAGAAGCCAAGTCTAGGAGCCTAGGGTGGTCCCAGGAAGTAGCATTCAAATAGTGAACTATGGTGACCATTACAGGTCAGAGTTCTACTAAGTTGGAATGGGTCTTTGGACATTTCTGTATTGAGTGTCTAGCATGTTGTGGATGAGCAACAAACTCCTTGGATATTACAAATTGGGAGGAAAAAAGGTAATCAGTAAAGAAATTGTTAAAGAGAAAAGCATCAAGCTCAAAACTTAACAGAACGAGAGTGATCTATAATGGTGAGTTCCGGAGTGTGCAAAATAGAGATGAAGTCAATAATATGTGCTATAGTTTGTGCACACTTTTTCAGATAATCTGACTGTAGTTTCTTCTTCTAACCTATAAAAGCTAATGAAGAAAATGCCAGATTCGACCTCTTAGTCTATGTCTGATCTATGTTCTTTGAAAACAATTTCAGGTGCACGTTTCTCTCCCTAAGCCTCCCTAAGCCCAACATCCTTAATAAATGTTTTCCAATACCCTGCTGTTTTCCAGAAACACCATTAGCCTTTTGTATATCTAATCCAAATCTTCTGCTATTTGTCTGTAACCTCTTACACATTCTGTCATTGCATTTGAATCACTTAAACCTGCATTAAAGTTTGGTGAAGTTTAGGGGAAATATTTTTTTCTCTAGGTTTACTTTACTTAATTTTCTTACGTTTAAGATTTTATCACACTTATTTTTGTAAGTATTGAAACTCATGACAATGAGTCCATTATTATAATGAAGATTCATATCAAAAATAAATTAAAAGGTCAATATCTAAAATTGGCCTATGAATACATGTGTCTTTACTTTACTTAAATTAATTATTTACTCACCAGTATCTTCTCCCCATAAGTAAGCACCTGTTCACCCTAGGATCAGGTCAAACTAGCAATCTGTCATTCGACTGCCTCTCTCCTCTTATAATATTTCTCCTGAAATTTTTTTATTTTCATAACATTTTTTAAGCAAAATGTTTCATGGAAGTCCTCTGTAATCATTTAAAAAACTAACCTCTAAGAGACTGACGCTTCTGAGATGCAATCACTTTTTCTGCTATTGCCATATACGAATTGCATGCTGTGCCAGGTGTGGATTGTTAAGCCCTGAAGCGTGGATCATATAGTCCTCCAGGGTCTGTTTTGGGTGTTTTGTTGTTGTTTTCTTTTTCTTTTTTTTAAATACTGAGGACATCCCTTGTAAGTTGGATTCCTGGAGAGGATGTGGAGAAATAGGAACGCTTTTACACTGTTGGTGGGATTGTAAACTAGTTCAACCATTATGGAAAACAGTATGGCGATTCCTCAAGGATCTAGAACTAGATGTACCATATGACCCAGCCATCTCATTACTGGGTATATACCAAAAGGATTATAAATCATGCTGCTATAAAGACACATGCACACGTATGTTTATTGCGGCACTATTCAAAATAGCAAAGACTTGGAATCAACCCAAATGTCCACCAGTGACAGACTGGATTAAGAAAATGTGGCACATATACACCATGGAATACTATGCAGTCATAAAAAAGGATGAGTTTGTGTCCTTTGTAGGGACATGGATGCAGCTGGAAACCATCATTCTTAGCAAACTATCACAAGAACAGAAAACCAAATACCGCATGTTCTCACTCATAGGTGGGAACTGAACAATGAGATCACTTGGACTCGGGAAGGGGAACATCACACACCGGGGCCTATCATGGGGAGGGGAGAGGGGGGAGAGATTGCATTAGGAGTTATACCTGATGTAAATGACGAGTTGATGGGTGCTGACGAGTTGATGGGTGCAGCACACCAACATGGCACAAGTATACATATGTAACAAACCTGCACATTATGCACATGTACCCTAGAACTTAAAGTATAATAATAATAATAATAATAATAAAATACTGAGGACATAAGTGTGTTTAAATAGTACATAACAATAGCGGATTTCATTTGCAGGTGGGACTATTCCATTTGAGAAATAGAATTTTTTCATGTGAACTTGCCAACAAATTCTCCCTCTTCTCAGGGAGAAAATGTCCTAACCCACTCTGCCCTTGAATTCAGATTAGTTCAGATATACAATTTATTCTCAGACATGTATTCTACAGTACATCAGGGTATAAAAAGTCAGTGATAATATAATGTTCCTGGAAATTATGGTATACTGCCTGATAACAGCAAGAGGTTATTACCATAAAGACATTTGAACACATTTCACAATGCCAGACCAGCAAACAATGGATGTCCATAGCCATACAGCTACCATCACCTTCTATTAAAAACACAGATCATACAGATGTCTGATAGTCTCCAACTTAGCTCTGTCTAGTGGAACGTCACATCAGTTTTTTCTTAACTGATTTGATTCATGCAGTATGAATTTATTGAGTGCCTACTATGTGTTCAGCACCATTTTTGGTAACAATGACAAGCAAATTATAACATCCATGTCCTTCCTCAAAGAGAACAATTTTGGCTAGGCATGGTAGCTCATGCCTGTAATGCTAGCACTTTGCGAGGCCAAGGTGGATCATGAGATCAAGAGATTGAGACCATCCTGGCCAACATGGTGAAACTCCATCTCTACTAAAAATACAAAAATTAGCTGGCCATGGTGGCATGTGCCTATAGTCCCAACTACTCAGGAGGCTGAGGCAGGAGAATTGCCTGGAGGCAGGAGAATTGCCTGAATCCAGGAGGCAGAGGTTTCAGTGAGCTGAGATTGCGCCACTGCATTCCGGCCTGGCGACAGAGCAAGACTCTGTCTCAAAAACAAAAAACAAACAAAAAAAATTGTATAGAGAAGACAGATGTGTACATAAATAACTGCAATATGGCATGGTGTGATAAATGCTCAGGCAGTAATTTTTACAAGGTATTGTTACAGGATCCTTGGGGTGTTGCTTCACCAGCCAGAAACCTCTGTAGTCAGTGGCACCTTTGTCCAAGTCCTCTGTGGCCAGTGGCACCTTTGCCTGAGTTTTGCTCTGACCCAGTGGGCTTGTTCTGCCCACTCAGTCTGGCAGGCTGCAGTCAGTTTCTCCTACCAGCCTGGATCCCACACCTGCCAAGGGTCAGCCAGGTAGAGGGGCAAGGGGTGTGTAAGCTAGCCTGGGGTCTGACCACTGCACACAGCCAGGCATGCTAGCTGAGGTGGGGCGGGCACTCCAGACTCCAGCATGGGTGCCAGCTCCCTGTGAAGCTGTGACTGGACAAGGCATACCATAAGCAGCTTCCATGGCTGACACTGGGGAATGTGGTGTGGCACCCAGAAGCTTGGAGATACCAGGAATCACAGCACCCTACAGAGAATGTCACAGCCCATGTTCAGCAAGCAACTAGATCTGGGCTCCCTGCAGGGCCACAGCTCTTCATTCCTTCTCCTTTCTCTCCTTGTCACCTGCAATGTGGTGGGCAAGGGGTATGTTTCAGCCCTGTTTGTTTTATATATCTTTTAGTCCCACCATTCAGAGGGTCCTGAATTCTTGTCCTGTATCCAAGAAGAATGAGGTATGCAGACAAGTGGAGGGTGAGCAAGACAAAGAGGAGCTTTATTGAGCAATTGAACAGCTCAGAGGAGACCTGCAGTAGGCAGCTCCTCTCTGTAACCAGGGTGTCCCAATGAGTGCTCAGGTATCAGCAGCTGCTAGGCAGGTCCTCCCGACAAGTGTCCAGCTGTCAGCAGAGACAGTTGTTCCCCTCTGCAGCTGGTTGTCTGTCATCTCCTTGAATCTGGCTGAGTTCAGGGCTTTTATGGGCCTCAGAGAAGAGGAAGTGCCTGCTGATTGGTCCATGGGCAGCCATGGGTGGAGCCGGAAAAGGCACCACAAGTTCCCACATGGGTTGAGGATCTGGCAGCCCAGCCCTCAGGCTTCAGGCCCTCCCTGACTTGAAGGTGGAGCTTCACCCAGGACCCACCGTCTTCCAGCCAGGAGCCTGTCTTCCTCCTGCCACTGTTCATGGTGCCCAGGCTGTTTGTGCCAAGCAGAGCCTGCAGGCCAGCACCAAGCTGCACTTGGCGCCCCTTCAGCCTCCCTCTCATAATCATTGATGCCCAGAGTCCAGAGAGGGTTGTGGTGACGGGGTGCTGACAGTGGGGAGATGCAAGGCAGCAGGAGAAGACACTTCCAAGCTTGAAGGGGCAAAGGGGGGGCCTTTCCAGGCCCCCAAGAGTCCGGAGGCACCGGGGTCTGCAGCCACAACTTGTGTGGATGCAGCCACACCTGGGAGGGCAGACCTCCTGCCTGCTCCCAGCTCCCACTGGCTTCATGGAATATGAAACCACCTCAAGCCCATCTCTGCCTCTCAGCCCCTCTCTACCCTGCCTTCCGTGCCCAAACACACTGCTCCCACTCCAGAGGGTGACTTGGCCCAGCTCCATCCCCGAGGCTCCCTGGTCAGTAGGCAAGGAGCAGGTGGTGTGGTGGCCCTGACCAACCCCACACAAATGAACCTGATGCTCCCAGGGCCAGCCCTGCAAGTCCTGGCAGTGCCTTCAGCCAGGTGCTCATGGGCCCCTGGGATGCAGTGAGGAGTGAGGTTGAGGCCACAGCAGAGGCCCCAAGACTGGGAGCAGGTCCCGTCCAGCCATGCAAGGGTTGGAGTGATGCAATCAGCTGCCTCAGGGGCACAGGGCACAGGGGACCCACAGCCACCACTGCTGCTCCCGCAACCACTCCTCTGGCCACAGCTTGTGCCTCCCCACTGCAGCTGGTGTGATGGCAGTGATCACTCCAGACAGCCTGTGCTGCCATTAGTACCATGACAACACAGAAGGGGGAACACTAAATTCTGTCAATCTCTAGATTTTTCAAGGTATTTCTTCCATAATAAAGTACCAACTTTTCAAGAAAGTAAATTCCCATCATCGTTAATACAATAGGAATTTGTGTCAGAAGTGTCTTCTCTTCTACCCCATCATCACTGTAACTTTATTTGTTTCTTTCTTTTCTCCTTACAAATGTTTCTTGGGAAAGAATGGCCTTACTTATAAGAATTGACTTACTTAAAGACAGTTGCTTGTGGGGTAGGATTTAGGTCCCTAATCTCACTCCCCTAATGACTTTCCAAGCTTCTGAAATGCCTACTATTCATGCTTTAGCTTTATTTCAACTAAACCTAGCAAAGTTCTATAAACTGTTTTTTAAATTCAAAGATCCGTGGAAGTAAAGCATGTTTAACCATATGAATGTCTCACAAAATCTCAAAAAAAAAAAAAAAAAAAACCCTACATCTAAAATTAAACTCATGACTACTCCTACTAATCTGTTTCTTCTTCAGTCTTCCCAGTCTTTCCAAGTTACCTTCCATGTACCTAGCTGCCCTTGCCAGGAATAAGAAACTCACCAGATTTTCACCCACGCCACAAAAACTGTTCTTTTCAAGATTTGCCAAAGTTCCCATGTTGCTAAATCCAACATATATTGGTCTATTCTCAATATTCTTCTTATTTGACTTATCTGAAACACTTGATAGAGTTGATCACTTCTACTTGAAACATTTTCTTTATTCAGCTCTCTGGACACCACCCTTTTCTTTTTTTTCTCTTTTCTTTTTTTTTTTTTTTTTTTTTTTTTTTTTTTACACACAGTTTTTGCTCTTGTTGCCCAGACTGGAGCACAATGGTGTAATCTCGGCTCACTGCAACCTCCGCCTCCCGGGTTCAAGCAATTCTCAGCCTCCCGAGTAGCTCGGATTACAGGCAACTGCCACCACGCCCGGCTAATTTTTGTATATTTAGTGGAGATGGGGTTTCACCATGTGGACCAGGCTGGTCTTGAACTTCTGACCTCAGGTGATACACCCACCTTGGCCTCCCAAAGTGCTGGGATTACAGGCGTGAACCACCGCGCCTGGCCACCACCCTTTTCTTTTATGATATTCCTCTCAACTTATTGTTTACTCCTCTTCAAAATTCTTGTGTGTGTGTGTGTGTGTGTGTGTGTGTGTGTGTGTGTGTGTGTGTGTTTGAGATGGAGTCTTGCTCTGTAGCCCAGGCTGGAGTGCAGTGGCGTGATCTCGGCTCATTGCAAGCTCCACCTGCCGGGTTCACTCCATTCTCCTGCCTCAGCCTCCCAAGTAGCTGGGACTACAGGCGCCCACCACTGTGCCGGGCTAATTTTTTGTATTTTTAGTAGAGATGGGGTTTCACTGTCGTCTCGATCTCTTGACCTTATGATCCACCTGCCTCAGCCTTCCAAAGTGCTGGGATTACAGGCGTGAGCAACTGTGCCCGGCCCAAATTCTTAACTAGTTTCCCTAATTCTGACTCCTGAATGGTGAAGTCCCCCTGGGTTTGGCACATGGATCTTTCTCTTTTTCTTTTTTTCCAAACACATTCCCTTGACAATCTCAATCAGTCACATGTCTCTTAAGACCATGAGCCTTGCTATGGGCTCAAATGTGCTGCCCTTCCAAAATTCGTATGTTGAAGACCTAACCTCCAGCACTTCAAAATGTGACTGTATTTAGGGATAGGGTCTTTAAAAAGGTAATTAAGTTAAAATAAGGCCATTAGGGTGTACCCTAATCCAATACTGGTGTCCTTATGAGAAGATATTAAGACACAGAGGGAAAATTGTGGACACAGGGAGAAGACAGCCATCTACAAGCCAAGGAGAGATGCCTGAAAAAAGCCAACCCTACAAACACCTTTATCTCAGACTTCCAGACTCCAGAACTGTGAGGAAATAACTTTTTGTTATTTAAGTCATCCAGGCTGTGGCACTTCATTATGGCAGTCCTTACAAATTAATACAAGCTAAATATATACATAAACTTAGTCTTTTATATCCAACTGCTTACTCTATATCTCATTTTGGATGACTCAAGAAGCATCTTAATATATCCCAAACCAAGTTTCCCATCTAAGGAAATGGCAAAACCATCTCTCCAGTTGCTCACACCAAAAAGTTTGCAGTCATTCTCAACTCCTTTCTTTCTCTCTTACACTATGTCAACCCACTAGCAATCGTGTAGAGTCTACCTTCAAAATAGGTCCAGAAGACAGCTACATCTCACTCCCTCCACTGATGCTACCCTGGTTCCAGCCACCATGATCCCTCAATGGGATTATTCCATAAGCCTCCTAACTGGCCTCCCAGCTTCTGCTGTGGTGCCCAATTCATTCAATTTTCAACATTGCTTGCACAGTGATCTGAGTTAAACAGAAGTCAGATCATGCCATCTGTCTACTCAAAACCTTCCAGTGATTTTTAGCTCTCACTCCAAGTAAAAACCAAAGTCCTTACAATGGCAAAAAAAAAAAAAGAAAGAAAGAAAGAAAAAAAAAAAAACCCTCCTATATCACCAGTCTTCTTGCCTTTCTGACATCATTCCCTACTGCTTTTCCTGTCACTCTGTTATCCTTTGACAGTCACTACTCCAATCTTGGTTTTGTATGTGCTGCTCCCTTTGCCTGGATTGCTCCATACGCATCTACACATTGCTCAGTCTTTCACCTTTATTCACATTCTTCATATAGTTACTCAAACATCACCTTCTCAGTAAGAACTAATGTACTGTGATCAGTATATTTAAAACTACAGCTTTCCCTTACTGCTTAGCCTGGCTCTAGCCCCATTTATTTTACCCCATAGCATGTATCACCTTTAAACATACTTTATGTTTTTCTTTTTATTTCCATTTATTTATTTATCTATTTAGATTTTTTTTTTCTGTGGCCCAGGCTGGAGTGCAGTGGCAAAATCTCAGCTCACCACAAGCTCTGCCCCCCAGGTTCAAGTGATTCTCCTGCCTTAGTCTCCTGAGTAGCTGGGTCTACAGGTATGTGCCACCATGCACAGCTAATTTTTGTATTTTTAGTAGAGATGGGGTTTCACCATGCTGGCCGGGCTGGTCTTGAACTCCTGACCTCAAGTGATCCTCCCACCTCAGCCTCCCAAAGTGCTGGAATTACAGGTGTGAGCCACAATGCCCAGCTTACAGATTTCATAATTAAAATATTTTCTTAATTATATAATTCTTAATTATATTACTTTTAGCTTATCTCACTTACTATACGCCTGCCCCATTCCCCACAACCACCCAATTAGAATGTAAGTTCTGCAACATCAGAGCTTTTTTGTTTGTTTGATTCACTGTTTAAATTCATACAAGGCAATCAATAGATTTATGTTCAGTGAATCATATATTATTATTGGTGTAATTTAAGACTTGTCTATCCATTAGACTGTAAAGTCCATAAAAAGAGGAACAATGTCTGTTTTGCTCACCACTGTATTTTTAATACCTAGCATTGTCACAGGCTAGAAAGTTACTTAAATATCATTTTACCAATAAATAAATAAATAAATAGATGGATTGTACTTCAGAATGAATTATTTCAAAAGAGATTTAAAAGCCCATCACCTTGAAAGTGACTTACAAACATGCAACTAAATGTGAATCAAATCAATTATTTATTGATAAAAGTAATAATAACATGATGTAATGTTAAAGAATATATCATTACAGAAAATCACTTAGCTATTCAAAATAAAACATTCAAAGATAAAGTAAATCTTGTAAACATAACACTGGGTGATATACAGCAAATTTCAGAAAAATACATGTATTGTGCTATCTACCTTATGAATGTAAAGCATGCAATATGACTCAACTTATTGCTAAGAGAGATACATACACGCAAAAAAAAATAAAAGAAAGAAAGAAAGAAACGCATGTGAATAATAAGTACCAAATTCAGGAGAATATATATCTCAACAGGAAAAGGAGGAGATTATAATTAGGAAAAGGCACATGAGAGATTTCAACAGTATCTGTAACATTTTCTCCGGATAACTAGTTGTGAATACATGGCTGCTCATTAAAGTGTTATTTACACATTTTTGTTTGTCTGAAATAATTCCAAATAATTCCACAATCCAAGAGAAGCTTTCAACTATCTCTATGTTTCTCCGTGTTTTTTCTTTGCTATCCTACTTAAGCTAGCTCTTTAGTGTTCCCCGGGAGGCATAATCACACTGTCAATGATCAAATTGTTTGCTCATTCGAAGTTTGCCTCTTTCTGTTGTGCACTGAATTCTAACTAATGTTAACACTTTGGTATATAGAGAAAAATCATTTCCTTGAAAACTGGTTTTTATTCTTTAAAATAAGCTGTCATCTAATATCATGTATGTGTCTACTCTATAATAGCTATTAATAGAAATAAAGTTAAATTAGAAACATGGCTGGGTTTCTTTCATCTATATTTCCAGAAGAATGATCCTGAGGAAATCACTAAATACAGTTTCCAGTCCAAATAACATGTATTCTTATTCGGCCAACCGGTGTCACTCATGGCTGCATGTGGTTCTTAACTCTTAATATTCAAGGCCTGAAGGATGTATGAAGGGGGAAAACATTGTCACAAAAATTTTGGCAAGAGATTAAAAGTGCCAACAAAAAATTTAAATGTGATTAATCATTTTATGTGGGAGGGCCTACTATGGTATGAGAAAACCACAGATTATAAAGCTTAAAATGACACTTAGCAATGAGCCCTGTAATGTTACAGAGAGAAAAACCATGTCTAGTTAGTAGAGTTTGTGTCAGATCTTATGTTTACGCAGATTCTAGACTATTACTTTAAGCCCTTTTCCCAGAAAACACAGTCTAGTGGTATCTCCAGAAGGAAAGGAAAGGACCTCCCTTTTTGAGAACTCTGTTGGCTCCTGCTAGGTATGTTAAAGATGCTATCATTTTTCACTCTCACAATGACTTGATAAGTTAGGAATTATAAATCCATTTTCTTAAAGAGCAAACTGGGCTCAGAGAGGCTGTGCCACTTGCCCCACCTCCCAAAAGAAACAAGTGACAAGACCAGAATCTAGGCAGGATTTGTCCAAGTCCAGGGCTGTGCTTGCTCCACTCTGCCTGCTCCTCTAAATAACCTAGTAATGAGCTGGGAGGAGGAAGGGGGTATTATAGCAATCATCAATGCCCTGTGGTCTAAATGTCTCACCCAAAGAGGTGAACATTCTTGTTATAATGTTTTGTGGTCCTCCAAAGAGTCACAGTACATAATAGGATATACACTATATCTGTGGTTTAACATTTTCATGGGACAGCGAAGTAATCTGCGGGAAAAATGTCTAAAAGTCTCTTTAGGGGAGCGATAATAAAAAAAAAAAAAAGCTTAAGAAACACTTCTCTATATATTTCAAAAACAAAAATGCAAGTCAATTTTGAAGTCATTTCTCAGACTGTACATACAAACTCAAAGTCAAGGTATGTGTTTCTCAATTCTATTGAATATATATTTTCAAGCATCATTGGTTCTTTTCTTTTATTAGCCACAGGTTTTATGCTGGTCAAAGCATGGGTTTTAGAGTCAAGTGGATTTATCAAGTTGTCAAATCAGCTCAACTACTCATAAGTTTTGCAATTACTTGAACTTTCTGAGTTTCATCTTACAGAACCATTGAAATATTGAAATGCAATAGCATGTGAAATGCCTAACATAAAGTAACTTTCAATAAATGTGAATTCTTTCCCCCACATTGGGCTATTAATTTCTCTGGGTAGTAAATCTCCATTATAGGAAGAAGAATGTAAGAATTGGTTACAATAAAGGCTGTTTTACTTTGGGGAAATAACTGAATATTTTTGACCTTCATAGAATTATGCAGCTTCCAGGTGGTTGTGGTTTAGTATTTGAGCATTTAGAAAAATAGGAGAGAGCTGTATAAGAATGTAGTAACAGAATTTGTTGGAGTATTATAAAGGATAACTTTAAATGGACTGTGACAGAAGAAAAAGTAAATAAAATACTTATTTCAGTCATTACCATTAGTGGTCAGAAGAGCTTGTATTTAAATAGTGAAATAACAGAGAATAAATATCTTAAATGAAAGAAAGGAATAGAAAGCAGGTAAACTGACCTTTATCAAGATTTATGTTTCTGATGTTGTGATATAGCATACATAATATGCTTCAATGCAACTGTTTGAATTCCAGAATGTTTTCAATGGAGGACTGCTTCCCCGTCCCATTGTGCTAGCTTAAGAACATGACAATTAGAATTGTAATCTTCATAATTTTCATATTTAATATTTCCCCTTTCCTTCTATAATAGGTAATATAAAAATTTAGCTAAACTTGTGTCCCAATTCAGATTTAATTCAAATAAATGTATTATCTCATATCTGTAAGCTAAAAATATCTTCACCAACAAATTTCATATTTCGAAGAACTTGCTTTATAGGTAAACTAATATTAATAATCATGTTTATCTTTCTACGTTAACATAATTGTCTTAGGTTCTCCCCTACAATTTTAAAAGGGCATATACCAAGTAGAAAGGATTATATATATAATAAAATATAATATATATGTAGAATATACATTTTTATTCAACAATGAATGTGTATATGCCTGTTCATCTAAATCTTATGTCTTATGTGTGTTTGATAATCTTGCTGTGATAATCACATAGGCATTAAAAATTGGCACATTTTATTTCTCCAGGGAAGAAATAATATCACTTTAATTATACTTATCACCACGGTAAAGTAGCAGCAATTTAGAAATACACTGGATCAGGTTATAAACAAGTAACTTAAGAACTGAGACACTGGCTGAAAATAATGAGGTGAAGAAAAAGACAAAATTTGACAAATTTTTTATTTTTATTTGTTAGTAACAAAAGGAATCATCATTTTACTGAATATATAGCTATTGGTTATAATGATTTCAGAACAAATAATCTTGTCCAGGGGGGTTTATTCATCTTAGTCTTTACTTATCTTATTCTTACCTGAGAAGAGCACAAATAAAATTTCTCATCAGAAAAGTAGACATGGCTCCCGACTACCTTTGTATCAACAATCCACCAGTGTTCATTTCAAGGCACCATATCTAGCTTCAGATGACCTAGGTCAATGTCCATTAAATATTGGAAAAATTAAACTTTCAAGTCCCAAAGTGGTGAAAGAAAAATTAGCATTCCAAAATCCTTCCTTGCTGCTGCTTCTTTATTTTAACATATTTGAAACTATTACTAGAAACTTTAAAATATCTAAACCTTCCTTTTTTCACACCCTGTCTCACATCACTTCCAAAATACATGTTTTGAAGTTCAATTCCCGAGTTTTACGTTATGTCTGGACTTCTGGCTAATTCTAGTATTGAGTACTCTGGATGGGCTATTTTGCTTCATTCTGTTATAATTATATGTCAGTTACACTACGTGAATGCAGTTTTCCACATAAATGGTGTTGACAACAATTGATATTGTGGCCCAGAGGCTGTAGAAGTGGTCAAAGCCCTAGTTGGGAGAATAGCTTTTAAAAATGTTGTTTAAATGAATTAGCTTATTTCCTTTCCTTTCTGCTGCCTATTTTCCACCTCTTGTTTAGAATGAACTAACATTTTAATAGCCAGGACTAGACAAGTGGTGGTGAGGGGAGGCATTCAAATGAAATGATAGTTTATCTAGAGAACATGCAATGAATCCACACTTAACTTTCTTCATCACTTTCCCCTATTTCAGAACTTGCATAAACTTCTGTAAAGTCTTCAGTTCTTGTTTTGTTTATTTGGGATAAAACGAATTATCATCTCATCTACACACAAGGAGCAAAATACACAGGCAGCCTTGCATGGATCATAGACATGAGAAAACTGAGCATTCTCAAACTTTTTAAAGATCAATTAATTTTGAAAGAATTTTACAAGACTGATTTTGCTATCTTTTCAAATAAGCATTTCTGTGAATTTTTAAGTTTGAAATGCTATATTCAAGTAATTTCCATTTATATATAAATATAGCAATCAAAATATACTTAGCATTGCATGACATCACACAAGGTACTTTATGAAAAGGAAAAGAGCCATTTACAAACCCCAAAAAAGTAATGCTAGAGTCTGCAGAAAACAAAATTGTATTCCTATTACAGACAGAGCTGGATCTTTCTCCTTTGATCTCAGATGTTCCTCTGGAATTTACATAACAGAGCTTAGACATGATCAATAACCTAAACAAGCTTAAAATCTTGTGTTCCAAAACATACCTTTTAACCGAATGTCTGCATATACTTTTCATAAACTTTGGATGAATCATCAGCATCAAAACCCAAAAAGCCTCCATTCACCAACACCCACCTAGTGCCAGTCACTACTTTGAAGCTTACTTTGAAAAAAGTGCTGAAAGGGAGTTTGCTTCCTGTCTGAAGCACAGACGTGGTATATTAGGGTAGTTCAAGGTCTGAGAGAAGAGATACAATTTGTTTTACTCATGTCTTCACCATTTACATCTGCATTTTTTAGCTTGCAACTTTAAGAAATGGTTTGAGTTGCTTTCTTCTGCTTTGTTTTATAACAGACTTGAAAGAAGTCAGTTTTGTCCTTCCAGATATCCTGGCAGATGCTATTGGATTGATACTAACCACTGCCATTTTAACACTACACAGAAACAAAACATAGATTCATTCTGAACCATAGCAGTAAATGTTCTGCAGCAACAAATGAATTTTTAAAATATAGATACGTTAAGATGACAGGTTAAACTGGTTTAGAGGGTCCCTGTGGATAAGAAGTATATACTGGAATACAGATTGATCTCTGGAAGCTCTAGAATTTGATGTGAAAGATATAGTGAGTGAAAACTATCCTGGGGTTCAACCCTCTGTCAAAGATTCATCTTTAGTTCTACTTAGTAAGAACTCCATACCCATGAGAGAGATAGAGAAAGCAAGGAATGAGACCATTATGATCACTTTTGGTTGATATGCTCTTATGGCTACACCCATCTGAAGGGACATGCCATGAAAAACAGGCAGAGAATATAGAAACTGGAAATGCAATCTATGGACAGAACTACTTTAAAAGAAAATATTTGCCTTATTCTTCTCCAAGGAATCAATAGATCTTCAGTGTCATATAACAAAATTCAAAGGGAAACATCAAATCCCTCAAAAGTCTTAGGTATCTGACCATGAGTCATCAACCTAGTATGTCATTCTCTTCTATATTACAAAATTATTTCCTCTCTTTCAACAAATACTTGTTCTATGTCTGCCATGTAACAGGAGCTGTGTCCTGGGCATTAAGAAAACAGCAGTGAACAGGAGAAGGTAACCATACAAAGATCACAGACAACAGTACTTCACACATTATTCTTCATAAGTTCCTTACGAGACTAAGTCACTGAGAATAGCATTGCAAAGTGTTACACACTAAACTTTCTTCACTTCCCTTTTCAGACCTTCAAGCATTTCAACCACAAGTTCATAGATCTGTTTACAATAATCTTGTTGATTTATATGCCAATGGGATAATGAATTTTCAAATCTAAGATGGGTGCACCAAAGGGTTCATGTTGACTCACATGAAATGTAAAGGAAGAATTACACTGAATTTTAGAAGCCAGCATATAGTAATGTTGTTTCTTTATAACTTATTTCAATTTTATTTAATCTATGAATATTCAATCTAACATTAAAAGTATTATAGAACATCTATATGATTTTTGTTAAATAAAAGAATTACATTAGCTATTTCAGAAAAGTGGCATCTATTTTACGTAAACAGCCATACTAGGGGGTTGGCAACACAGTACGGAGCACAAATGAGTTTTCCTAATAAAAGAAATACTAATACTTCAGAAAATGTATCTATCTTCTTGAGACCTCCAGATAATTTGAACAGCATAGAACTACCAGGATGCTCCAGCCACTTCAGAACTTGAATTGGTCATTTTGTTAGAAAAACTTGAAAAATAGATTCCTATTAATCTATATCACATGAAGCAGGAAAACCCCTCACTAATCTATGTCAAATGATTTCATATACGGTCTTTGCTCAAGTTCAATTCAACTGTTTTTTTTTATTTAAACAACATGTAACTACTAGGTGATAGATGTATGTGCTAATTAAAATGCCACATTTCAAAAAAAGATTTGGGCAGAATGGAGCCAGCTATTTACCTGGGAAAAGAGAAAGAAGTATTTCCAGTTATCATGGAATACTTATAAACCAAGTAGATCCAGAGGCCATATTTGCATTTTGTGCTAATGCCATTTCTATCTATATGCACCTACCTTACTCTCTGGCGTGAACCTTCTATATCATAGGGGCTCTAATGATAGCCTCTAGTCTCTTGTCAAGGACAGCTCCCTTGCACCTGCTATTCTTCCCCCTAGAAATAATCTTCTAGATGCACATATGGCTGCCCTTTTTCCTTCTGTCAGATTTTAGCTCAAATGTTCTCTCCTCCCAGAAACCTTTCTAGATCACCTATGTTCATTTGGTAACAAAAATTGCTTAACAAATAAACCCAAATGTAATGATTCAAACACAATAAGGGTTAACTTCTCTTTCAGTGAATAGTTCAGGCAAATCTTGCAGGTTGCAGCCAAAGCAAGAGCCTTTGCTCCACACAGTCATTTGGGTACCCAGGCTGACAGCGGTGCCGCCTTTTTTAACAGATGACTTCCAAGATTCCTTTGGTTACTCTACCCATTGTTGTGACTTTACAGTTCACAAAAAGAAGTAAAAGCACTAAAAATCATGTGATAAAGACCTGAAGTGACACACTTCACTTCTTCTCATAGACTATTGGAAAGAACTTACCCAAACGGTTACTGCACCATTGAAATTTAGAAATTAAGTGTAGTTGGGAAGCCACATGTTCTGTCATGGTAGAAAAAGTGGAGAATGAACTTTGATGGACAACTAGCAATGGCTACTATAGTACACGAGCTTTAAGTCACTTGCGGTAGGTTTCTATCTTTCCGCTTAATACATAAGATCTTCAAGGCAGGAACTTTGTCTATCTTGCTCATGTCTACATGCTTGACATAAGAATAGTACTTGGCACTGAAGAGATTATCAAACAATATTTGCTAGCTGATTTACCAGGCCAATGCCTCTAAAGACTTTTGTGGAATGAAACCCAGATATTTATTTGCCATGGCTCTCTGGTGCCCAAAAGTCTGCTTTCAGAAATAACCATGTTCATCTCTTCTTACTTGGTGCCCTTTCATAACTATCAAATAATGGAACACTTCCTAGCATTATTGAGAAGCTGCCATGTGCCATATACCACTAAATGTTCCATATGTATTGTCTCATTTAATCTTCACAATAACCCTAGCAGGTAGGTACTCTTATTAGTCCATTTTTACAAATTAAGAAACTGAGTCTTAGGAAGTAACTTACATAATAGTAGCTACTTTGTAAGTAATTTGCTCAAGGCCCATGGTGGATAACGTAATACAACTTGGACTTAAATCCAGTCCTAGAACTCAGTCTCCAGAGCCCAAGCTTTTAACCATTAAGCCATATGGCCTCCCAAAAATTATTGATTCATTTAAAGCAGTGGTTCTCAACTGGGAACAGTTTTGGCAATGTCTGGAGACATTTTTGATTCCCATGACTGGGATAGGGATGTTATCAGCATGTAGTGGATATAGATAAGGATGCTGTTAAACATCCTAAAATGCACCTGATCACCCCCAGAAAAAAAAAAAAGAATTATTAAGTTCAAAATGTCAACAGCGCTGAGGTTGAGAACCCTGATTTAGAAGGACATGCTATTTAGGCAGTGACATGTTGCTTTGAATAAATCATAAGCAAAGGTCTGCTTATTCTGATTTTTTTCAAAGGTTATTTTTTGTTCACTTGAAAATTATTTTTGAGATTGTCCTATTATGTTGTTATTTACTTCCTCTTTTTATACCTCAGCTTCTAATTGCCATTTGCCCCTGGATATTTTATTAATTATCTTTTTAAAGCTTGAGTTTCCTTTTGTGACAGCTCGGGAAAGTCTCCACTGTTTTTTACTCAAATACCTTTCTGTATCCTACCTCTTTAATGACACCTTACTCTACAGGTTAGTAACCTTTGTGACAACCTCCCCTACCCAGACCTAAATCAAATGTTCATAGAGCTCCCTCTTCCCTCATTAACTTACCAAAAGTACTTACCCCATTTGAGGCCACTGTGTTCTCTTGAACATAGCCAGGATTTTAATGAACACTTAATGTAAATCCACTCATCTTATTTAAAAAGTAAAATGAAAATGGCAAGTTAATAGCAAAACCAAGATGAGACACAAGGCCTTCTAACTCCCAGTTGATAATTATTTGTAAGATACCACATAACCTCCTACCTGAGAAAATGTCCAAATGCATTTATACTTTCTCATATTAATGATTTAATATAATTATATCTAAAAGTAGAGTTAAATATCTTAATTTCTAAGTAAGTTGTTTGATATCATTTGCTTTTCATATTTGTATATTTGCTCTGACACTAAAAATGTCTCAAGATGTTGTTTACAAAAATCAAAACTACTGATTTTTACTAATCACATTGCCCCTTCACTGGCTTTATAGTCAGACAATATGAATATAGCCTTATAGAATTTTAATTGGAATGTTTTATTTTTAATACAATAGTATCTAGTCAGCTTGGTAATGACAGAGAGCATGAAGAAACTCCAGCATCAAAGAAAAAGAATGTTGAGAATTTTTACATTTCCTTTAACCTGTTGCCCAGAGCTTTGACTTTAACTTAAACTGATTTGGGGGGTAGCAGGAATGACAGGATGGAGGCAAGAGATGGGTAGTGAGGATGATGAAAGAAAAAAAGACTACAGATGAAAAAATCCACTTAAAGAAAAACAGGGAAACCAATCTGAGCAACTCAGAAAGCAAATGGCCCCAAATGTGAACTTACCACCACCAAACCCAGGATCTCCAGGTGTTTTCTTTCCTTTTCCTACAGAGACAAGATTGTCAGGATGTCAAGCACCTGACTGAACTCTGCCGCCCTGCACTGTGAATTCCAGAGCTATGTGTGTCATTCTGCCCATCTGTTTCTAATTTAACATGCTCTTTCTCTCCAGATAGCTTTACAAATAGCTAAGCACACTTAATGTGGTGACCCAACCAGGAAGGATGTGTCAGACTGCTAGCTCTGGTGCTCCTTTCAAATGAGTGTTTAGACAGGCAAAACACAACCAGCAGCTATTCCTTACCATCGATTTCCGTGGCAGTGAGCAAGTCAAATTTCTATATGCTCTTTCTTGTGACCTTGGCTGCTGTTTCACTGTAATTATCTTAAAAGAACTATAGGTAAAATCTAGGCATTCTCATGAATATGAATTTTTATGGAAATGAACATCAAGTATGGAATGTAAGCATGTGTAGAACAATGAAGAAGCAACAGATGTGAATGAGCGAGAAGGGGAAAACAAGAGGAACCAGATGGTTAACACCCTTATGAAAAATGAATACGAGATGCAGCACAATTGCCCTCTTGGTAGAAATAGAAATATTGTAGCCTTAAAGAGAATTTGGTACCCAGTTTAATCTTTTCCTGTCCCCTATTATTCTGCTTCTTGCCACTGTACTGTAATGCTGACTCTGAGACTTTTACAACCCCAGAGTGTAATATTTGTCATGGAACACTAAACCACCCAATTAAAGAACACACTTATCCATGATGTCACATCATACCTGAATGGTTGGCTGAGCCCAGAAAGAATAGGAACAAAGAAAAGGAGAAAAAGAAGCACCTTTAAAATATTCCCAGTAAAAAGAGTAGCAAACATGAGAAAGATAAATGCATAGGGTTTCTCTTTCCCACTTTTGCCACTCTTTCAAATATATAAGCTATAAGAGATTAGATAATAAGATTTCAGGTATAAAACATCTCATAGATATAAATGAGATATAAAACATTCAATTAGATGGTAATTGGACATAAAAGATTCAATAGAAGTGGATTTTTTAATATAAATTAACATTAAAAAGTCCCAAAATTGTATAAGGTAACCTCCACCAAATACGCAAACACATGTGTTATGGATATAAAATCATAATACACAAACTATTCTGTGTTCATTAAATCGTTTAAGATATGACTTTTTTCATACTGCAAAATCATTCAGTTTATCATAACTCAGACTGAGTCATCTTGTGCCTATAGAATTCTCGAAAATGTCCTGCATATGCAAAGGTCCCTTCTAGACATAAATGAAGTAAAATAAAATAAAATTGAAAGGAGAACTATGAAAGAAGGAAGAAAGGCAAATTAGCATTAAGCCTTTTCTACAGGTTTTTGTACAATCCATGTTCTTTAATATGAAGAAAGAACTTACAAAGTTTATTTAAAAAAATAAATGAATGGACTAAGAAGTACATTTGACTCCAAATCTAATTGGTCTTAGACTAAAAGATATGATAAGGTATTACTTTGTATGACCATATTAGTAAAGGCATAATTTGACCTGTATTTTCAGGGGTGCAGGTGCCAGAAGTCAGTCTTTTTTACCACCAACAGATTTTTCTTCTCTTATATCTTATTGGTCACATTGTGCCACATGGCCATTCCCAGTTCTCTGGGAAGGAGAAAAAGTGAGTATTTAGCTTTTTAATCCTTTATGATGGAAGGTGGCAAAGCAGAAGGGGTTGGGAATGGATATTTAGTGAGACAACAATGTCTGCCACGAGCATCCTTTATAATTTGCTTTCCAATGAAAGAGGTATTTGTGACTGGTTCTACTCTTCTGTCGCCTTCCTGCTTTGAAAGCAAATGTGATGCCCTGATCTGTAGAAGGCACCAATATCATGGAGTTGAGAAGCCAAACTGCCAAGGAGAGCAGAAGAGAATGGTGAAGAGCACCTGAGTCTTTACTGATGTCACCTAGCCACTGCACCAGCATAGACTCACTTCTTTCCAGACTTTCCCTACATGAGAAAAATAATCCCCTATTTGTTTTAGTTGCTGTTGCTCTTTTGCATGTTAAGGTGGTGCTCTATTGAATACTTTAACATTTTCCAGGTCAAGATAGAAAACCATTCAAATGCCAATACACAGAGAATTGGCATGGGGTGCAGGTCCCAGGGCAATAAGGGAGAAGCAAATTGGAGGCAAATTCCAACTCTCATGGAAAAAAAATTAAAGCTAACAATGTACTTCAGAATTAAGAGACTAGGAAAACTGGAAGATGGATTATAACATCTGAGGAAAGAAAGAATCCCAAACCACAGATAAATCTATTGCTTAAATCCCACAATCTCTGCACAGATTTTAAAAATGTCCTACATGCTTTTCTTCAAGATACCTGTGCATTAACATTGTGTAAGCAGGGAAGACAAAACAAAATAAAATAAAAGGGAGATTGTCCAAAGTGTTGACCAGAGAATGAGGTTTTATAAAATTAAAACCAAAAGACGGAATAATTAAGAAGATTAAATATATGTGTCTCTTGTACAAAAAGGCTAAAATCAATATAGAAACCATTATCAGATTTCAGATGAGTAGAGACTATCTTCCAACTAAACTATGACAGATAGAGAGATAAAATACCATCCCCTGGAAAACTCTAATTCTGTAACAGAGAAGACCCAGTAAAATCCTTTTGAAACAACTAGTATGATTTTGAAAAAAAATATTTAATCCAACTCCTTCATTTTACGGATGGGAGTTTATGAACCAGAGAGGCTACATTATCAAATAGAATAAACCAAATATTTATAACATTATAAGGATATTTGCCAAAAATAATAATTAACATTCACAGGTCAGTCACTTTTCTAACCAATTTATTCACACTGTCTCATTCAGTACCAACAACCACCCTATGAGATCATCATCTCATAGTTAACTACTGTGACCTCTATTTTAGAATTGAGAAACAGAGGATCAGGAGCTTAAATAACTCGCTTAACATAAAACATGGAGTCAACTAAGGCTTCCATTTAACCAGGCTATCAAACACAAAGCCCTCATTCTTACAATACTCTTCTAATGATAGTTCCATCTTTATGAACATTCCAGGTAATTTTATTTCACTTTTCACTGAGAACAAAACAAGTTACAATTTGATAGCACAATATGGTGACTATAGTTAACAACTTAATTGTATATTTCAAAATAACTTAAAGAATGTGATTAGATTGTTTGTAACTCAAAAGATAAATGTTTGATGGGATGGATACCCCATTCTCCACGATGTGCTTACTTCACATTGCATGCCTGTATCAAAATGTCTCATGTACCCCATACTTATATCTTATGCTGTCTACTTTGAAATTGCCTTATTTTATTTATGTATATATATGGGGTAGGTGTCCACTTTGCTTCTCCCACATGTGTGTGTGTGTGTGTGTGTGTGTGTGTGTGTGTGTGTGTATATATATAAAATATATATATAAATATATTTGAAAGAGTAGCAAAAGTGAGAAAAAGAAACCCTATGCATATATAGGTGTTTATGCATATATATAGGTAGGTTTATCTGTGTGTATACATATACACACATATATATACATATATACACACACACACAACTACGTACCCATAAACATTTTTTTTTTTTTTTTTTCTGAGACGGAGTCTCACTCTGTGGCCCAGGCTGGACTGCAGTGGCCAGATCTCAGCTCACTACAAGCTCCGCCTCCCGGGTTCACGCCATTCTCCTGCCTCAGCCTCCCGAGTAGCTGGGACTACAGGCGCCCGCCACCTCGCCCGGCTGGTTTTTTGTACCTTTTAGTAGAGACGGAGTTTCACCGGGTTAGCCAGGATGGTCTCCATCTCCTGACCTCGTGATCCGCCCGTCTCGGCCTCCCAAAGTGCTGGGATTACAGGCTTGAGCCACCGCGCCCGGCCCATAAACATTTTTAAACACCAAGTTACATGTAACAATGTGTCAAAGATGGATAGTTACGTAATGAGTAGCTTCATGAAAATATAATTTTGATTTAATTTAAATTTATAATTTTAATAAAAAGAAACAAGAGGTTTTGTATAACCTTATAGACTATTCTATACTTGGCTACCTTAAAACAGTGTTATTTTATTAATGCACTAAGATCTTAGATGAAGCCCGTGTTTGTGAAGTTACCTATTGGGTCAGCATTTGTACAATGGATCTCTCCTGGTAACCTGCCCCCAGAAGGTAAGCATTTAGCAATCAAATCTTCACCTATTGCTTCAAGATTAGTACTCTATTTGAGGAAGAGATAAGAAAAGTCAAGAATACTTCATATGGGGTGTCTTCATCTTTCAATCTGAAAATGCCAAAGTTGAAAGCCTAGCTGGCAAAACTTTAAATTCCATTACCTCCCAAACCATAGAGAGCTTATGGAGCTGGGCAATGAAGTCAATTACCAACATCACTAATATAATTCTAATTATTCTGCATGGCAATCACTTGCTATAAGGCCATAAATGTCAAAATTTTAAAAGTCCACAAAATTTAGGATTTGCAATAATCAGGCACAAGTGTACGATTGGGCGGGGTCATTGAGAAATCAGTACTTAGTGGAACCAACTGCCCATAAAACAATGAAATGCATTATGTTTAGGTTGACTGTGAGAAAAACAGTTAGCATAACATGGAGCTATAATTTAAAGTAGGAAGACAGTGAGAGTGAGAGTAAGAGAGAGGGGAGGGGAGTGAGAATGCACACACTATAAAAGAAGCTTAGGATGCAAGACATACTGCTTGTGTAAAGCACATGTTGACTTGGGAAGAGTTAGTTGTCACCAAGCCACTGCAGCACACTTGTAACATGATGTCTTTTAAAGGGATCTCCCAGAGATGATGCATAAGTTACAAGATGCCACAAAAATACATGAATTGCAAATCAGTCGAAAAATTTAGAAACTTGAAAGAGCTAGGTAACGACAGAAAATACAAGTAGAAATATGTCATTGAGTTAGTAAAAGAAGCAATAGCTTTAAGGAGACTCAACAGAGAAGTTGCCCCTATAGAACAAAAAGGAAGCAGAAAAAAAGATAAGTAATAGACTAATTTAAATATGTATTGCCCCCCCCCCCTTTTCTTAAAAGACATTCTCGCTCTGTCACCCCACCTAGAGTGCAGTGGCATGATCTTGGATCACAGCAACCTTCATCTCCTGCACAGAAGCAATCCTCCCACCTCAGCCTCCCACATAGTTGGAACTACTGGTGTGCATCACCATGCCTAGCTAATTTTTGTATTTTTTTTGTAGAGACAGGGTTTCACCATGTTGCCTATGGTCGGTGACTTGACTGCACATCTTCTTTTATGGGTAATGTTAGCTTGTAAATGGCGTAGCTAAAATATATTTGTAGAGCTGCTTCACAGAAAGATTGGGGATCCCTGACATCTAATGTACAAAGACAAAAACCAGAGTGATTCCTGTCAGGCCAGAAATTCAACAACCCTACTTTGGAAAATTGCTACTTGAAAATCCCAGAAATTCATAAAATATTAATTGCATGCTGAATTAGATTACTACTTTAAAATCTTTTTTTTTTTTTTTTTTTTTTTTTTGAGACGGAGTCTCACTCTGTCACCCAGGCTGGAGTGCAGTGGCCGGATCTCAGCTCACTGCAAGCTCCGCCTCCCGGGTTCACGCCATTCTCCTGCCTCAGCCTCCCGAGTAGCTGGGACTACAGGCGCCTGCCACCTCGCCCGGCTAAGTTTTTGTATTTTTAGTAGAGACGGGGTTTCACTGTGTTAGCCAGGATGGTCTCGATCTCCTGACCTCGTGATCCGCCCGTCTCGGCCTCCCAAAGTGCTGGGATTACAGGCTTGAGCCACCGCGCCCGGCCACTACTTTAAAATCTTTAAACAGGGAATCCCAAAATTAATTCTTTCTGTAAAATGCTAGCAAATTCTCATATGAAATGGCTAGATGGAGATGAAGAGAAAGGGCTGGTCCCAAAAAATGTATGCATGAATGAGTATGAATGTGTGTCTCTATAGATTTTTTTTTTAACTTCTATTAGTCTCACAATTCAATTAAATGAGAAATCATACTGTGAAACCCAAGGGTCAACCCAGACTCAATTTAATTTTTGTATTCCCAGATGGTCTTATGCTTTGCCACTATGCAAGGATTAGAAAAGAACAGTATCATTTCTGTAATTACTAAAATATCATTGATATAAAATAGTGAGCATATATAACATTTACAGTTAATCGGTTGTGGCCTATGAATTCACCTAGGCGGCCATCACTATAATCAAAATAGTGAGCATATTTGGTTTTCTGTTCCTGTGTTAGTTTGCTAAGGATAATGGCCCCCAGCTCCATTCATGTCCCTTTAAAAGACATGATCTCTTTCTTTTTTATGGCTGCATTGTATTCTATGGTGTTTATGTACCAGAATTGTTTCACCCAGTCTATCACTGATGGGCATTTAGATTGATTTCATGATGAGCACACAGGGACACATAGAGGGGAACAACACTCACTGGGGCCTATCAGAGGGTGGAGGGTGAAAGGAGGGAGATGATCAGGAAAAATAACTCATGGGTACTAGGGTTAATACTTGGGTATTGAAAAAGTCTGCACAGCAAACCCCCGTGACACAACTTTACCTATGTAACAAACCTGCACTTGTGCCCCTGAACTTAAAATAAAAGTTGTTTTTTCTTTTAAAAAAAAAGAAGCATATCTATCACTCTTAACACTTTCTTTGTGCCTCTTTGTCATCCTTCCTTCCTCTTCTCCACTCTCTGTGCCATCCCTAAGCCACCATCAATCTGCTATCTGTCACTATACAATAATTTATATTTCCTGGAGTTTTTTATAAATGGGATCATACACTATATCCTCTTTTCTTGTCTAGCTTACTTTGCTCAGTATAATTATTTGGAGATTCACTCATATTGTGTGTACCAATAGTTTTCTGCTTTTCATTGCTGGGCAGAGTTCTACTACGTGGACATAACACAATTTGTTTTTTCAGTTACCTGTCACTGAACATTTGGGATTTTTATTTCCAGATATTGGTTATTATAAATAAAGCTGCTATGAACATTCACATACAGGCTTTGTGTTGACATATGCTTTCCTTCCTCTCAGGTAAATATCTTAGAATAGAATAAATAGATCATGTGGTAACTATAAGTTTAACATTTTAAGAAACTGCCAAATAACTTTGCAAAGTGGTTTTACTATTCAAATTCCCATCGATAGTGTATGGGAATTCCAGTTCCTCCACATTTTTATCAACACATGCTATGGTCAGTTCTTTAATTTTAGTTATTCTAACATGTGTAGTAATAGTATGACATTGTGGTTTTAATTTGCATTTCTGTATTCAGCATATTTTTATGTGCTTATTTATTATCAAGGTATTTTCTTTGATGGCATGTCTATTCAAATATTTTACACGGATTTGACTGGTTTATTTTCTTATTGAATTTTGAATTTTCTACACATTCTGAATAAAACGCCTTCATCAGATGTAAAGTTTGCAAACATTTTTACAGAATATGAATTATCTTCCATTATCTTATGGATTCTTTTCAAAATAGCAAAAGTTTTAAATTTTGACGAAGTCTAATTTATTTTATATAGACTGTACTTTTAATGTGGTATCTGAGAAATCGTTGCACAACACAAGGTCATTCTCCTATGTTTTCTTCTGAAAGTTTTATAGTTTTAGCTTTTACACTTAGGTCTATTATTCTGTCACATGTGTCCATGTGAAGAGACCACCAAATAGACTTTGCATGAGCAATAAACTTTTTAATTGACTGGGTGCAGGCAGGCTGAGTCTGAAAAAGGAGTCAGTGAAGGGAAATAGGGGTTGGGCAGTTTTATAGGATTTGGGTGGGTAGTGGAAACTTACAAAGGGGTTGTTCTCTGCTGGGCAGGGGCAGGGATCACAAGGTGCTCAGTGGGGGAGGTTCTGAGCCAGGAGAAGGAATTTCACAAGGTTAATCGTTCAGTTAAGGTGGGGCAGGAACAAATCACAATGGTGGAATGTCATCAGTTAAGGTAGGAACCAGCCATTTTCACTTCTTTTGTGATTCTTCAGTTGCTTCAGGTCATCTGGATGTATTTGTGCTGGCCACAGGAGATATGATGGCTTAGCTTAAGCTCAGAGGCCTGACATTCCTGTCTTCTTATATTAATAAGAAAAATAAAACAAAATAGTGTTAAAGTGTTGGGGTGGTGAAATTTTGGGGGGTAGTATGGAGAGATAATGGGTGATGGTTTTCTGGGGTGCTTCGAGTGGGATTAGGGGTGGCATGGGAACCTAGAGTGGAAGAGATTAAGTTGAAGGAAGATTTTGTTGTAAGGGGTGATATTGTGAGGTTCTTAGAAGGAGCATTTGTCATACAGAATGACTGGTGATGGCCTGGATGCAGTTTTGTATGAATTGAGAAACTACACAGAAGACACAAGGTCTGAATAAGAGAAGGAGAAAAACAAGTATTAAAGGACTAAGAATTGGGAGGACCCAGGACATCCAATTAGAGAGTGCCCAAGGGAGTTCAGCATAATTACTTGCTTGGTTGGTGAGTTCTTGGGCTCTATCCTTGACAGAGTTCTCCTTTTTAAGTTGGAGGCTGAGCTTGGTGAGGTGTGTTTTTAAAAGACCATTAGTCCATTCTACCTTTCCTGAAGATTGAGAACAGTAAGGGGTATGAAGTTTCCACTGTATACGAAGAGCCTGAGAAACTGCTTGGTTGATTTGACTAATAAAGACCGGTCTGTTATTGGACTGTATAGAGGTTTGAAGGCCAAACTGAGGAATTATATCTTACAGAAGGGAAGAAATGACTGTGGTGGCCTTTTCAGACCCTATGGGAAGGGCCTCTACCCATCCAGTGAAAGAAGGTACCCAGACAAAGAGGTATTTTAGTTTCCTGACTCGGCACATGTGAGTAAAGTCAATTTGCCAGTCCCAGGCAGGGGGCAAATCCCTGAGTTTGATGTGTAGGGAAAAGCGGGGGCCTGAAAAATCCCCAAGGAGTAGTAGAATAGCAGATGGAACACTGAGAAGTGATTTCCTTGAGGATAGATTTCTATGATGGAAAGGAAATGAGAGGTTCTAAGAGGTGGGCTAGTGGCTTGTAACCTACACGGAAGAGGTTATGAAATGACAACAGAATAAAATGGGCTTGTGAGGCTGAAAGATTTTTTTTTTTTTTTTTTTTTTTTTTTTTTTTTTTTTGGTCTAAGGACCATCTGCCTTGAGTGGGGAGGGATTGATAGGTGGAAACTTCAGTGGGAGAGTAAATAGGAGTGACTGATGAGAAGGAGAAAAACTGGCCATGAGGGACAGAAGTAGGAATACTGGCTGCCTTTTCAGCTGTCTTATCAGCATAATTGTTGCCTTAAGCAATGGGGAGGGAAGTAGGAATACTGGCTGCTTTTTTAGCTGCCTTATCAGCATAATTGTTGCCTTGAGCAATGGGATCTGAGGCCCTTTGATGGCCTTTGCAGTGAATGACTCCAGCTTTTTTCTTTGGGAAGTAAAACAGCCTTGAGAAGAGTTTTATTAAAGAGGTATTAATGATGGAGGACCCTTGTGTAGTGAGGAAACTTCTTTCTGCCCATATAACAGCATGGTGGTGAAGGATGTGGAAGACATACTTGGAATCAGTATAGATATTGACATGTAGTCCCTTTGCAAGAATGAGGGCATGAGTTAAGGCAATGAGTTTAGCTTGTTGAGTTAGTGAAGGGTGGCAGGGCCATAGCCTCAATGATAGATGTGGAAGACACTATAGCATAGCCTGCCTTTGCTGGTGATTGGTGATTAGACCTGGAAGAACTACCTTCAATAAACTAAGTGAGGTCTGGGTGGGGAATAGGAAAGAGGGAAATGTGGGGAAATGGGGAGAATGCCATGTGAATTAGAGCAATACAGTCATGGGGTTCAGATGTGGTATCAGGAATAATGTGGGAGGCCAGATTGAAGTCTGGGCCAGGAACAATGGTAATTGTGGGAGACTCAACAAATAGTGAGTACAGTTGAAGGAGCTGGGGAGCAGAAAGTCAAGCCTAAGGAGGAAAATAGATTTTGAAAGTTGTGGGAACTGTAGAGAGTAAGTGGAGCATAGCTTGTGATTTTGAGGGCCTCTAAAAGTATTAAAGCTGCAGCAGCCACTGCACAGAGACATGAGGGCTAGCCCACAATGGTGAGGTCAAGTTGTTTGGACAGAAAGGCTACAGGGCACGGTCCCAGCTCTTGTGTAAGGAATTCTGACCACACAGCCCTGTACTTTGGCTGTGTGTAATGAAAAGGGTTGGGACGAGTTAGGGAGAGCTAGTGTGGGAGCAGCTTCTAGGGCTATTTTTAAGGAACAGAAAGAGGAGTGGGGAAAGGATTTAGGATGTATGGGGTCAACTAGGTTTCCTTTTGTGAGTTTATATAACAGTTTGGTCAGGATGGTAAAACTATGTATCCAAAGGCAAAAGTACCTAACCATGCCTAGGAAGGAAAGAAGCTGTTGTTTTGTAGAAGGGGTTGGGATTTGGAGATTAGCCGGACAGAATCAGCAGGGAGAGCACATGTGTTTTTTTGTGAAGAATTATGCTGAGATAGGTAACAGATGCAGAATAAATTTGGGCTTTGGAGGGGGATATGTGTTATCCCTTTGAGAATAGATGTTGGAGGAGCAGGAGGGTGTCCTGTTGGGAAGATTTGTAAGAGAGGCTGCAGATAAGGCAAAGATCCTGAACCAACCAGTAAGATTTGTCCAGTTTCTGGACAGGTAGGGTAGGGGAGTTATAAGGAGAAGGTGTAGCCTTTAAAAGGCCATGTGGTAACAGGCAAGTGATAACAGGCGTTAGTCCTCTTAAAGCCTGTTGTGGGATGGGGTACTGGCACTGAGCCAGGTAAGAGTGATTAGGTTTTAATGGGATGGTAAGGGGTGTCTGGTTGGTCACCAAGCAGGGAGTAGAGGTGTCCCATGCTTGTGGATTAAGGTAGGGTGACACAAGAGGAGGATGAGAAGGAGGCTTTGAACCGGGGAAAAGGTGGCAATGAGGTGTGGCTGTAGTACAGGAATAGTCAGGGAAGCAGATAAGTTAGTTAAAATGTCTTGTCTTAATAAGGGAGCTGGGCAGGTGGGGATAACTAAAAATGAGTGTATAAAAGAATATTGTCTAAATTGGCAACAGAGTTGGAGAGTTCTAAGAGGTTTAGAAACCTGGCCATCAATACCCATAATAGTTATGGAGGCTAGGGAAACAGGCCCTTGGAAATAAGGTAATGTGGAGTGGGTAGCCTCTGTATTGATTAAGAAGGGGACAGACCTATCCTCCACTGTAAGAGTTACCCAAAGTGTCTGTGATGGTCCAGGAGGCTTCTGATGTGACTGCTTCTGAGAGCAGCATCAGTCTTCAGCTGCTAAGCTGAGAAGATCTGGGAAGGAATTAGTCAGGGAGCCTTGGGTCAGAGTTCCAGGGACTCTGGGAGTGGCTGCCAGGTGAGTTGGACCATCCAATTTCCAGTGGGATCCCACACAGATGGGACACCACACAGATGGGACACAGCTTAGGAGAAATCCTTGGCTGCAGGCATTCCTTGACCCAGTGGCCAGATTTCCAGCAATTGAAGCAAGATCCTGGGGGAGGTGGTCATGGAGGAATGCCTGGCCACTGCGGTTCAGGCGTTTTGAAGTTCTTGTGTGCTGGAGATGTGGCTGGGGTTTCTCTCACAGTGGAGGCAAATAATCACAACTCAGAAATACGTTGCTACTTGGCTGCCTCTACTCTATTATTGTACACCTTGAAGGTGAGGTTAATTAAGTCCTATTGTGGGGTTTGAGGGCCAGATTCTAGTTTTTGGAGCTTTTTCTAATGTCAGGAGTGGGTTGGATAATAAAATGCATATTGAGAATAAGGGAGCCTTCTGGCCCCTCTGGATCTAGGGTGGCAAAGCGTCTAAGGGTCATTGCCAAATGGGCCATGAACTAGGTTGAGTTTTTATATTTGATGAAAAAGAGCCTAAATGTTAACTAATTTGGGAGAGGTCAGATAAAGAAAAAGGAGCATTAACTTTGGCTATGCATTCAGCTCCAGCCACCTCTTTAAGAGGAAATTGTTGGGCAGGTGGGAAGGCTAGTCGAGGAATGAAACTCTAAGCCGGACCGGCTGTGAGGAGGGGAGGTGATAAAAGGATTATAGGGTGATGAAGTGGAGGTTGAGGAAGAATTGGGACCTGGCTCAGCCTGGTGAGGAGCAGCCTGGGGAGGAGGGGAGAGGTCAGATGGGTCCGTGGAAAAGGAGGATTCACAGGACTCAGAGCTTGGGGTGGAGATGAAGGAACAGACAGGAGAGAAAGAAGAAAGATTTGGGACGAGTTGCATTAGGAGCAGAGGCTAGGGAGGGACCAATGTGTAAAAGCATGCCTGGACGTCAGGCACCTCAGAGTCATTTGCCCATTTTTCTACAAAAAATCATCCAGGTCTTGTAAAATGAAGAAATCAAAAGTGCTATTTAGAACCATTATCGAGTTTGTATTGGGGCCAAGTGGTGTTGCAGAAGAAAATAAGACACTCGGATTTTAGGTCAGGTGTGAGTTGAAGAGGTTTTAAGTTTTTGAGAACACAGGCTAAAGGAGAAGGGGGAATGGAGGGTGGAAGGTTGCCCATAGTGAACGAGGCAAGCCCAGAGAAAAGAGAGGGTAGAGACACAGAGAAGGGGGATGGTGAGCAGCCCTGGGCTGCAATGTGGGTGAGCAGCCAAAGCAGGCATTTCTGCAATAGACTTGCCACCAAGGGAATGTGGGTGAATGACCAAGGCAGGCATCCCTGTGGTGATCAGACACCAACGGAGTGTGGGTGAATAATGAAGCAGGCATCCCCCCAGTAATTAAACACCAAGGGAAGACTGTCTTCCTGAGTCCATGACCTGCGCCAGAATTTTGGGTCCACAGATAAAATGTGTCTCCTTTTTCTCTACTAGAGAGGAGAAAAAACTAGAATTGGAAGGACAGGGGGATTTAAGAGTAGCGAGAGAGGGAGATAGAAGGGTAGCACGAGAAGCTGGAGAAGAGAGTGAAAAGACCACTTATCCAATTTGAAATTGGTAAGATGTTCCTTGGGCTGGTTGGTCTGAGGACCTGAGGTCATAGGTGGATCCCCTCACAGAGTGAGGGTGAGGACAGGAGACCGGTCTCCCAAAGGAGTCCTCCTGTCCTGGGTCTTCGGCACCAAATGTCACACACGTCCATGTGAAGAGACCACCAAACAGGCTTTGTGTAAGCAATAAAGGTTTTAATCACCTGGGTGTAGGTGGGCTGAGTCCAAAACAGGAGTCAGCGAAGGGAGATAAGGATGGGGCAGTTTTACAGGATTTGGGTAGGTAATGGAAAATTACACTCAAAGGGGGTTGTTCTCTGGCGGGCAGGGGCAGGGGTCACAAGGTGCTCCATGGGGGAGCTTCTGAGCCAGGAGAAGGAATTTCACAAGGTAATGTCATCAGTTAAGGTAGGAACTAGCCATTTTCACTTCTTTTGTGATTTTTTAGTTGCTTCAGGCCATTTGGATGTATACATGCAGGTCACACGGGATATGATGGCTTAGCTTGGGCTCTGACTATTCAAATTCCCACCAACGGTGTATGGAAATTCCAGTTCCTCCACATCTTTGTCAACACGTGCTATGGTCAGTTCTTTCATTTTAGCTATTCTAATGGATGTGTAGTAATAGTATGACATTGTGGTTTTAATTGGCATTTCTCTATTCAGCATATTTTTATGTGCTTATTTATTATCAAGGTATTTTCTTTGATGGCATGTCTATTCAAATATTTTACACAGATTTGACTGGTTTATTTTCTTATTGAATTTTGAGTTTTCTATACATTCTGAATAAAAGGTCTTCATCAGATGTAAAGTTTGCAAACATTTCTTACAGAATATGAATTGTCTTCCATTATCTTATGGATTCTTTTCAAAACAACAAATGTTTTAAATTTTGATGAAGTCAATTTATTTTATGTAGACTTTACTTTTAATGTGGTATCTAAGAAATATTTGTCCAACACAAGGTCATTCTCCTATATTTTCTTCTGAAAGTTTTATAGTTTTAGCTTTTACACTTAGGTCTATTATTCCTTTTCAATTAAATTAATTATAGATTTAAATGTGTAATTTTCATGTGGATATCTAAATTTTTAGCTCCATTTGTTGAAAGGTCTCAGTGGACTAAAATCAAAGTGTTTGCAGAGCTCTTCCTTCTGGAGACTCTAAGGGAGAAACTATTTCTTTGACTCTTCTATTAGGTTGGTGCAAAAGTAATTGTGGTTTGTCATTGAAAGTAATGGTAAAAACTGCAATTACTTCTGCACCAACCTAATAGGTTCTAGAGGCCTCCCGCATTCCTTGGCTCAAGATCTCCTTCTGTCTTCAAGCCAATATGTCAGCCCAAATCTTTCCCACATAGCCATAGTTTAGGTTTTCCCTCAGCTGCCTTTCTCTTTCACTTATAAGGAAATTTCTGATTCACTTATAAGGCATCTGAATAACCTAGGCTAATCTTATCTCAAAGTCAGCTAATTTGCAAACTTAATTCTATCTACATCTTTAATTTCCTTTGCCGTATAACCTAACATATTCACAAATTCTGAAGACTGAATGTGGACATCTTTAGGGAAGGCATTATTCTGCCTACCACACATGTTTGCTTACATTTTCATATTTTCCTATTCTAAAAACTGTTCTCTATCCTTTACAATATGTCTGGTACTCTTACCAATTATTCTACCACTCGTCAGAGGCCAACCAGTTAGCTTTGTCTTGTGGCGGTAAAATAAACAATACCCTGCTTTAATAAACAAAAGTCAATGCCAAAGTCATAATGTACAAGAAAGCATACATTTAATTGGAAAACCGTGTATCTATTTCTATTTTTTGAGAAGCACCATTGAACTAGCTAAACAGCTATCAGAGTAAGTGCTTAGGTAAAAACTGAGCAAATATCTATTATAGTAACTTCATTAAAATGTATTCCTTCATTGAATGGGTTGTCATATGCATTAACCTTTCATGTATTCTCAATTTTAAGCATATTTGATTGTGTAAAACTAAAACAATGACTATAGCTACCATTTACTTTTGTTTTCTGTATACCAGAGAGTCTGTGAAGCACTTATTACTTTGCTCAATCCTTATGACAATCACCAGGAGGTAGGTTTTGTTATCCTGATTACAGAGCAAGCTGAAGGACAAAGGGAAAGAGACATTAAATAATGTGCCTGTGAGTAGAGTAGCTACTGCTTGATGCCTAGTCCATATTTGTACAACCATGATACCACACTGCACTGTAGAGACGCACACAGTCTGGGAGGTACAACATTAGGAGAAACCCAGAGACCAGAACTCTTGTTCTTAAGCTTCATCTTAAACCAGGCCCTGACTTGTCCATAATATTATTGCTTGCTCACTTTTGACCTTTATTAATCAGCTTTTTTTAGGTTATGCTGCAGAAAAAAAAAAAAAAAACAAAACTCAAAATCCTTGTGGCTTTCAACAACAAAGATTAATTTCTCCCTCACATTGCATGGACCTCACTGGCAACACCTATCTAGAATAGGCTGATCATCTTGTAGAAGAACAAAGATGGCAACATTTGCAATGGTTCTTAAAGCTTCTACTTCAAATGGGCATGCATCCACTTACTTCTCTTTTGTCTAAGTAAGTCACACAAGGTCAAACCTGATATCCACTAAACAAAGACGTATAATCCTCAAACAGAAAGAGGCAGCAAGTTTGGAGAACAATCAGAAAATCTATCACAACCTATTACTTCCTCTTTCTATTCCTCGAGTTTAACCCTAATCCTCCCATTTAGAATCTTTACCCATTGCTTTCTCAGCTCTCAAACTCACCCTACATCTGTCCTTTGTCACACAATGTACTACTTTTTTCTTCCTCCCTGTCTTAGTGCTTGCCAGGTGTACATCTGCTAAATGAACCCCTTCAGTTAGGTCTGCAGATTTTCCCCTATAAATGGCTCTAACAGAGCCCCAGTGTCCAGGGATCCACTTCTCTGGCATTAGTTTACATAGATATTTCCTGAATTTACTGAATGACTTCAATCTGAATCAAAAAGCACATTCCATACTCAACAGCAGATAGCCTAAAGGAAAGGGGATCTCTACTATATGATAAAAATGCACTCTAGCTATGGAAAAAAATTAATCAAGAAGAAAACATTTTGGGGGCATAATTTCCATTTCTGCCTATTTTTTTCCACCTGCAAATGCTACAGTCATTATTCCATGTATGAGGAGAAATTTCCATTATTGTGACCTGTGCTTTTTATTTTTATAAAAAAGAATAAACTTATTCTGTATTACTGAAACTTGTTGTTTTCACTATCAGTTTTAAGATTAGTTGTGACTTTGTATAGGTCTATATAATCTTTTAAAAATAGTTTATAACACAATCTGATTTATGATGTAAACTTAAACTGCTTTAAATTATATTGTAAATTTGTCATCTCTCTGGTCGAGAAAAAGCTTCGATAAAATGTTTTGATAAATAGATGAGTAAACAGATGAAAACATACTCAGAGTTGTCCTGTTCAACATGGTAGCCATCAGCCACACATGGATATTGAGCACTTAAAATATGGCTACTAAGGCCGGGAGCAGTGGCTCATGCCTGTAATCCCAGCACTTTGGGAGGCCGAGGTGGGCAGATCACCTGAGGTCGGGAGTTCAAGACCAGCCTGACCAACATGGAGAAACCCCATCTCTACTAAAAATACAAAAGTAGCCAGGTGTGGTGGCACATGCCTGTAATCCCAGCTACTTGGAGGCTGAGGCAGGAGAATCACTTGAACCCGGGAGGCAGAGGTTGCTGTGTGCCGAGATCACACCATTGCACTCCAGTCTGGGCAACAAGAGTGAAACTCTGTCTCAATAAATAATTAATTAAAATGTGACTACTTCAAATCCATATGTACTATATGTGTGAAATATACATTGGGTTTTGTAAACTATATATGGCCAAAAAAAATTTAGTGAAAAGTTTTTATATTGATTAAATAATGAAATGATAATGGTTTATACATATTTGGTTAAACAAAACCTGTTGTTAAAATTAATTTTAACTTTTTTTTAATTTGCTGCTACAAAATTTCAAATTACATGTATGGCTTGCATTATATTTCTATTGGAAAATGCTGCCTTAGAGAAATGGATCAAGGTTAGCCAATGTTGGTTAGCAAGGCTAATTAGGTTCCAAGATGAAAACACAGGAAAGAGCTGTGCCCATGGCAATCATCTAATTGAGGCTTCTTCATGGTCCCATTGCTGAAAGTTGACATTTGTCAGGAAGACTACTCAGGATGTAAAGGGAGATACAGCTAATTGTACTGTAAACTGAGACTTTGTAAGATAATTCATAAGCAAAGGAGAAGCAGGCACAACATGCCACTGAACTGAAGACTTCCTTGGTGTTCATTATTCCATGAATTATATCATTGGAAATCTGAACTCTAGGGGAGGCATGGGAGCATGAGCAGTGAAGTGTAACTCAGAATATAACACAAACACTCACATAGTCATGAGCCTGTGCTTACCATTTTCTTGGCACACGGTAGGTGTTCAATTAATAATTGTGGGATGAATAAATGAATGAATCAGAGCCACAGCAGGTCAATAAAGAGCCAGAAGTCTTGGCAAACTAGCAGCATTTAGGTAAATTTGACATAAATTTAGCCTCATTTAGCCTCCTGATTCACTCTTTTCTGGTTCTTAGAGGGGCTGCTGTACTGTGTGCCCAGATAGAAGTATATATGCTGAGGAAATGTTTACATAGGAAAATATGATTAAGTTTTAAATCTCCAATGCCCTCTCTAAACTCTTGTTTTATTGGTTTAAGCTGTTTGAGTTTTGTTATTATTTTGCTTAGTGTTACTTTGTTTTGCTTAGACTTGAGTTCCAAAATCTGAAATTAGATGTTTAATACTCATGCAACTGAACAAAAATTCTTGAATCTAACAAAGCCTAACTTATCCAGAGTATAGTTAATCTGGCAATGTTAAATACCCAAGAACCAGGAAGTAATCAATCAGTATGTTGAAGCATCAATAAGGATGTCTCAAAATCTATGCCTCAGAACCCATGCATTTAATTCATAGAAGTGAGTATGATATTCAGGTTTCTCTCCTGAAGAAAATTAAAATAAGAAATAATAATAGTTTTTGAGTTCTTGCTGGATGAACACTTTATTGTATGAAACGTATTATTTTCATTCATGTTCTACAGATGAGGAAACAGGGGATTAAAAAGTTGGGCTTTGACCAGGTACGGTGGCTCACGCCTGTAATCCCAGCAATTTGGGAGGCCAGAGGTGGGCAGATCACTTGAACTTAGGACTTCGAGATCAGCCTAGTCAATATGGTAAAACCCCATTTTAACCAAAAATACAAAAAAAAAAAAAAAAAAGCCAGGTGTGGTGGTGCACACCTATAATCCCAGCTACTTGGGAGGCTGAGGTGGAAGAATTGCTTGAACCCAGGAGACAGAGATGGCAGTGAGCCAAGATCGCACCACTGCACTCCAGCGTGGGTGAAAGGGCAAGATGCCATATTAAAAAAAAAAAAAAAAGTTGGGCTTAAATTCCTATGTGTCTGACTCCAAATTCAGCAATATTAAGTGTCATACTATGCTACTTCTTTACCAGATTAGCAGGACCACTGCAAAAGATGGACACATCAGAAGTAGATAGGAAGTGATAACTAATGACCTGATGAATAATGCTAGCCTCTGCCTTTAAGTCAGGTCAAGTAAAAAACTAATTGCAATATGATGTGACTTATTGTTATGATAGAGATGCACATAAAATGCAAAGTGAATTCATGGAACTGCCAATCCAATCTGAATTTGGGAATGGAGTTGTGTCAAGAGTGGCTTCTTAGAGAAGTCACCTGGATGTGAGATTTGAGAAACAAGTTATTCAGATGAGACTCTTAGGAGATGGTTATTCCAGGCATGCACAAGAACACTGGCGAAAAGTTCATAGTATGTTCAAGAATGGATTATAATACACTGTACAAGGAGAAAGGAGGTAAGAGAAAAGTCTGGAGAGATGAGCCAAGGTCAAGTTATTGTGGCCCTCACATATTAAACTGTATGTAATAGACTAAAGGAGATACGGAGAAAGGAGGTAAGAGAAAAGGCTGGAGAAATGAGCCAAGGTCAAGTTATTGTGGCCCTCACATATTAAACTGTATGTAATAGACTAAAGGAGATACAGAGCATTTAAAGAAAGTTATGTGATTAAATTTGCATTTTTACAGGATCTCTACAACAGTGTGAAAAAAGTAAGAGAAGAAAAGGAAGAGTAGAGGCAAGGAGATGACAGAAGAAACTGTAGTGTTAATCCAGATAAGACACTGAAGGGCTAAACTAGGATTCTGGTAAGACAGACGGAGAGATGTGGATGAATCTGAATGCTACCAAGAAGGTCAAATTCAACAGTGCTTACAGGCATAACTTAGAAACATTGCAGATTTAGTTCCAAAACAGCACAGTAAAGCAAATATTGCAATAAAATGAATTACATGAATTGTTGGGTTTCCCAGTGCACATAAAAGTTATGTTTACACTATACTATAGTCTAAGTGTGTAAGAGCATTATGTATTTTTAAAGTACATGCCTTAATTAAAAAGTATTTTATTGCTAAAAATGCTATCATCTGAGCCTTCAATTAGTTATAATCTTTTTGCTAACGGAGGGTCTTGCCTCAATGTTGATGGTTGCTGACTGATCAGGGTACTAGTAGTTGATGGTTGGGGTGGCTGTGGCAATTTCTTAAAATAAGACAACAATAAAGTTTGCCAGATCAATCAATTTTTCCTTTCATAAAAGATTTGTGTGTAGTATGCAATGCTGTTTGGCAGCATTTTACACGCAGTAGAACTTCTTTAAAATTGTAGTCAATCTTCTCAAGCCCTGCCATTTCCACGACAGCTACAGTTACTTCCTCCACAGAAGTCTTGAACCCCTCCAAGTCATCCAAGAAGGTTGGAATCAACTATTTCCAAACTCCTGTTAATGATGGTATTTTGACCTCTTCCCATGAATTAATTACAATTGTTCTTAATATCATCTAGTACAGTGAATCCTTTCCGGAAGGTTTTTTATTTATCTTGTCAAGATCCATCAGAGGAATCATTATCTATGGAAGTTACCGTCTTCTGAAATGTATTTCTTAAATAATAAGACTTGACAGTAAAAATTACTCCTTTATCCAGGGGATGCAGAATGAATATTGTGTTAGCGATCATGAAAGTAACATTAATCTCCCTGTACATCTCTGTCAGAGCTCTTGCACTGCTAGGCGCATTGTCAATGAGTAGTAACATTTTGAAAGAAAATTTTTTTTTTTTCTGAGTAGTAATTCTCAACACTGGCCTTAAAATATTCAGTAAGCTGGCCAGGCATGGTGGCTCATGCCCAACACTTTAAGAGGCCAAGGTGGGTGGATCACCTGAGGTCAGGAGTTCGAGACCAGCCTGGCCAACATGGCCAAACCCCATCTCTATAAAATTACAAAAATTAGCTGTGTGTGATGGTGTGTGCCTGTAATCCCAGGTATTCAGGAGGCTGAGGTAGGAGAATTGCTTGAACCCAGGAGGTGGAGATTGCAGTGAGCTGAGATCATGCCACTACACTCCAGGCTGGGAGACAGAGTGAGACTCGATCTCAAAAAAAAAAAAAAAAAAAAAAAAAAAATTCAGTAAGCTATGCTGTAAAAAATAAAATAATATAAAAGTGCTGTCATCCAGGCTCTGCTTCACATATAGAGCACAAGGATAGTATATTTAACATAATTCTTAAAGGTCCTGGGATTTCTGGAATGGAAAATGAGCATTGGCTTAAACTTAAAGTCACCAGCTACATTAGGCCCTAACAAAAAAGTCAGCCTGTCCTTTGAAGCTTGAAGCCAGGCACTGGCTTCTCTTCTCTAACAATGAAAGTCCTAACTGGCATCTTCTTTCAGTAGAAGATTGTTTCATCTACATTGAAAATCTGCTGTTTAGTATGTTCACTTTCATTAATGATCTTAGTTAGATCTTCAGGCAGCTTTTCCGTCAGCACTTGCCACTTCACCTTGCACTTTTATGTTATGGAAATGGCTTCTCTCCTTAAATCTCATGAACCACCAATGCTAGCTTCCAACTTTTCATCTGAAGACTCCCTCTCTATGCCTCCAATGGAACTAAAGAGAGTTAGGGCCTTGCTCTGGATTAGGCTTTAACTTATGGGAACGTTGTGGTTGGTTTGATCTTCTATCCAGACCACTAAAACTTTCTTTACATAAGCAACAAGGCTGTTTCACTTACTTATTATTTATGTCTTCACCAGACTAGTACTTTTATTTCCTTCAAGAACTTTCCCTTTGCATTCATAAGTTGGCTAACTGTTTGGTACAAGAGGCCTAGCCTTTGGCCTATCTTGGCTTTGGGAATGCCTTCCTCACTAAGCTTAATCATTTCTAGCTTTTGACTGAAAATGAGAGATGTGCAACTCTTCCTTTCACTTGAACATTTAGGGGGCATTGTAGGTTTATTTATCAGCTTAATTTCAATATTGCTGTGTTTCAGGGAAAAGAGAGGCCTGAGGAGAGGGGCGAGATGGAGAACAGCATGTTGGTGGAGGAGTCAGGCTACAAAGTTTATAGATTAAGTTTGTCATCCTATATGCACAGTTTGTGGAACTTCAAAATAATTATAAAAGTAATACCAAAGATCACCGATCACAGATTACTATGACAGATACAACAATCATGAAAATGTTTGAAATATTACAAGAATTACCAAAATGTTACATAGAAACTAGCGAGCACATGCGACTGGGAAATGGAACCTCCAGACTTGCTTGCACCAGGCTTGCCACAAACCTTCAATTTGTAAAAAGTGCAGTATCTGCAAAATGCAATAAAGCAAAGTGCAGAAAAATGAGGTATACCTGTATTGGCGTGTAAGTAATAGGGTGAAAAAGATGACTCCTTGCATGATGCCAGGTTTCTGGCCTGGGAAGCTGGGCATATGGTGATGTCATTAACCAATATAATAAACATAGGAGGAACAATCTCAGCGAGACAGTGACAAGCTCCTTTTCTCACTTGCTGAGTTTGAGGTGCCTCAGTGGTATCCACGAAGAGAGAGAACCTGTGATCAGCTGGATAAATAGTTCTGAAATACAGAAAATGCATCTTGGCTAGAGATACATAGATTTGGAACTATCACAAAGGGGATAAATGCCTAAGGATCATTCAAAGATGAAAATTAAAGGCTATCCAGTAAACCAAAATATTATTTCTCCAGAGATTCTGTATATACAATAACTGTCTTATTATACACAGCATTACAATTTATAAAGTACTTACACAAACTGATTCATTTGATTCACAAAAATCCCTAATGGGAAATACTGTGCTATAATTCTCACATTACAGATAAGAAAATTGAGGTTCAATTTTGTTAAAAGACTCATGAGAGGTTGCCCATCTAAAGTTGTGGAGCCAAGTCCAAATCATAAGTTGAAGACTTCAGATGGAGTCTCTTTTCACTAAGTCAAATTTCTATTTCTAATATTTGGTACAAATTCCAAGCCAGAGAGAGTATGAATTTTGACCTGAGAAGTAGGGCTGAAACATGAAAATGAGCCTAGAATTTATCCACGACTAGCCAAATTAAGGGGTTTGGAGTCATTTAAATCAATATTGAAGATACCTGCTTAGACTTTTAACCTTGTCTGCCAACACCAAACACTAAAACTGTATCTGCAGCCAGGCTGTCCTACAGATGAATAGATCAGGCTGGAACAGAGCCAAAATTATCAACCTTCCAGGCTGTGTGACATGAAAACTTTCAGATCTTTTCCAACAAAGCCCATTAAAAGGATCTTAAGCCCTTGAGGCTGAAAACAAACGTGACATTCTGCTGCATTCAATAACTATTTGCTTCTAAGCATTTGTTTGCCATTATTTTTTGTGGCCCCTTTGTAATGTATGTGTTGAGATTTCCCATATTGACAGGCCAAAACAAATTCATTGTAAATTCTTTTGGTGTATGATTAATTCATTTCTGAAAAAAATTCAAAATAGGGTAAAGATAAGAATAGAAACAATAGAGAAGTTGTATTCAATTAATCATATTTTTTGTCCACATGAAATTGGAAGCACAAGATTACTAAAGATTATACAAGATTACTATCCTAGTTAGAAAAAAGTAAATCAAATATCTATTGGATTTCCTGGACTTTTTCTTTAAAAAAAAAAAAAAAAAGATATAGCTATAACAATATTTTGAATGTATGAAGTCCCTGAATTTATCTTGGTGGATTCCAAAGTATTAGTTAACTAACAAGTAATTTTGGTTAAATTTATATTGTAATTAATATCAAGATATGTCCTAATTAACAACCTTAAACAAATAAGTATTGCAAAATTGGCTGAGCAGTTTATCTCCATTTTAGAAGTTGTATTTCCCTGTATCTAATAACAACAACAAGATACTGGATCAGTTAGCTTTTGCTGCACAAAAAATAACCCCTCAAAACATTAAAATAATAACCATTTACTTATCTCCAAATTCTGTGGGTCACCTGTGTCATTCTTCTGATCTGGACCAGTTTGACTGCTCTTTCTAGGGTTCTTTTATGAGTTTGTGTTTAGCTCTTTGGTCTGCTAATGACTGTATAGCCTAGGACCTTTCACTCAGATGTTTCGCAATTTGCAGGCTGTCACCCTGAATACTGGGGCAACTGGTCCACATGTTGCTCATCCTCTAACAGGCAGTCTAGACTTCTACACATAGTGGCCATAGAATTCCAAGAGTATCAAGAAAGAACAGACTTCACTGCTCAACTGCTTTTCATGTCTCTGCTTGCACCATGTTTGCTAACATCCCATTGACTAAGGAAAGCAACTGGCAAAGCCCAGATTCGAGGGGTGGGGTAATAGATGTCATTTTCTTGATAGGAAGAGTGCAAAGACATATTGGAAAAGGATGCACCTATATGTATGGAAGGAATTTGTGTCTGTCTTTTTCTACATCCTACTACAAAGGCAAAGGCTAATAACAGTATCTTTAAAATCCACCTACCAAAAACAAACAAACAAAAGAAACAGAAAATGCTGCATAAAGACTCAGCAATTAAACCCAACCACCTACCACAATTCACATTGTTGAAAGATAAAGTCATGAGAATTTGTATTAATACTCCAAATCTGGGTAGAAGAACATTAAATGTGTATCCTTCTCTTGTTCCTTTTCCTGAGAAATAATGAAATGTACAGAAAGTTAAAAAATAGTTTTGACTTTCTCCTACAGAATTAAGAATTCTACTACTGCTCCCAGAAGAGGAATCACCTGAAAGTTCCAAACATTTCAGAAAAGAGAACAGAGCCCAGGTGTTCTAAAAGAGACTAAACATTTCCTCCCTCTCTTCCTCTCCTCTTGTGCTTTCCCTCTTTCCCATAATAGCCTGTAGTTTGGAGAATACAATAATGTTGGAATAAAGTCAAGAAGTCACCCATTCTATACAACAGCAAATTGAATACATAGACAAAGCCACCCAAGCATAATCAAAATCCTAAGAAATAACAGAGAAACTTAAAGAAATACAGACAGCGATTATATTAAAAGGCCACAGATGCAGACTACAATAAATTATAACTGAAGAACAGAAGAAAAACTTTTACAATGAGATAATAACATACATTCAAGATCATAATAGCTTAAAATCAAATAATAAAGCATTAGAATACCATAGAAAGGAAATTCAAGTATAAAATATTGAGGGTAAACACAAAATGTTTTTAGAATTAAAATATAAATTTCAAAGAGCAATTAATTCAGTAGTCACCCCTGTAAAGCTAATTATTGTTACAGAGGGAAAGCTTGAGATAATCATGGAAGATGCACATGGAAAAAGAAATAATAGCATTTGGGAAGCAATTAATAAGTGAGAGAAGCAAAGATGATTCAATTAAAGATAATTATTTACAAAGTTAAAAGTTCAATAAACAGAATCAAATTTGTATTCTTCACTGATTTAATAAAGTTTTGAAATAAAAAAATTGAATTTTCTATTGGAAAAATAAATGCAATGTGTTCCAGAAATTACAATACTGCTATGTGTGTGTGTATATATATATACACACACATATATGTGTATGTGTATATATATATACACACACATATATGTGTATGTGTATATATATATATGTATATATGTGTATGGGTATATATGTGTATGTATGTGTATATATGTGTATATGTGTGTGTTTGTGTGTATATATATATATATACACGTGTGTGTGTGTCTTGTGTGTGTTAAGGTTTTAGACTTTAAGATGGAATAAAGAAAATGCTCTGCAAGCATCCAAGCTTTAAAGCAAATCATTTACAAGGCAAAGAAATCAAGTTGGCCTCAAATATTTCCATGGCAATATTCTATGCCAGGAGACAATACAGCACTAGCTATAAAATTCTGAGGGAAAGTTTGACACAAGAATATTATACTTAGTTAAAACGGTGTTTATGTATGAAGGCAATAAGTAAGCAGTCATTCTCTTGAATTCATTGCTCCTTGAAATGTATATTTTAATTCCAAAAACATTTTGTTTTTACCCTCAATATTTTATATTTGAATTTCCTTTCTATGCTATTCTAATGCTTTATTATTTGTTTTTAAGCTTTCGTGATCTAGAATTTATGTTATTATCTCATTGTAAAAATATAAAAATAGATGGAGAATACACAATCCATGAGCCTTTCAAAAAACTACTTGACAAATATATCTACTAAAAAAAAAAAAATCAAAATAAAGAACTCAGGAATAACGATGCCCTGATAGTAATTTAAAATACAGAATTAATTTATAAAATACTAGGAGAAGTATGATTATTGAAACAAATGGGTCTTGATTGCCTGGACAATGAAGAAAAACTACGGATTTTCACCATGATATTGGCTTATGACCAACTCTTTTACTGAAGAGAACCAACTACTACTGTCTAAAATTGAACCAAACACTATAGTTAGAAAATTTCAAAAACACAAAGACTTCAACTTCTTCATATTCTTTCTGTTTTGTTTACCTATTTTCCTTACGTATTTTAGAAGAATCTTTTAGGAAGAATATTGATTGTGATGAAGATATACACATTATGATATAACTGTAGATATCTGTATATATGTTTATACATAAATATGTATATATGTTTATACATAAATATGTATATATATACTGTGTGTATATATATCTATATACATAAAGTTTTAAGATTTATCTTTCAATTCAGTTTGATTTTCTTACGTTTAACTGATTCAAATTATATATAAACTTTTATTTAAAGTAACATCTACATCATAATCCCATATTTATAAAAGTATTTATATCTGTTTATCTTTCTTCTCTATATTTATGTGAACAAAAAGCTGTCTGTAATGTTGTTCATGAAATGCTAATGATGTTGGGTTTTGGGTGGTAGAAGTAGTTGAATTTTTTAAAATCTTTTTAAATTTTACTTTTCCTGCACTATTTGAATTTGTAGTATGAGTTACACATCAGTTTCATAAACCTATACCATGATTTTTTTTCGTTAAAACTCAATGAAAATGCAAAGCAAATGCACTAAAATTGTCAACAGTGGTTTGTTCTTACTGGTGGGGAAAATGAATTAATATTATATTACACTTTTTCTGTTGCAGTTTTTTGCAAATTTTTAAATTCCTAAAACAATTTTTGGTTTCATTTGAAAAGAAAATGAATATGAATCACAAAATCTAATGCCTATTGATTTAAAAAATTGTCCTCTGTCATAGCTCAACCCTCCAACAAGAATTTGAGTTCAATTTTTAGAATGTTCTTTCTTTCTCTTTTGTTACCAGATACAAAAACTTGTGAGGGAATGCCTAACTAAGCCTCACCAAGAATTAAACCATTGCATGGAAAAAATCTGCTAAACATTTGAAATGTGTCCATGTATTATACAATCTGGTTAATATGAAAAAGTAGAATATTTATTTAGCTCAAAACTCTGTTAAAGAGATATCTGATTCGAGGCTAAATGATTAATGCAATGTAGCACATTATGGGGAGGGGAAGATAGATAGTTATTGGCAATATAGAGGAAAATATCAAAAAACTGCATAAGAGTTTTGTCAAGTAATAAAATACCTGTTGTTATGGTGAAATCATAAGCACCTTTGGCAAGATGCTGGAAGGGCAGTGTATTAGTCCGTTTTCACGTTGCTGATAAATATGTACTTGAGACTGGGCAATTTACAAAAGAGGTTTAATTGGACTTACAGTCCCACGTGACTGGGGAAGCCTCACGATCATGGTGGAAGGCAAGGAGGAGCAAGTTCCGTCTTATATGGATGGCCGCAGGCAAAGAGAGAATGAGAAAGACACAAAAGCAGAAACCCCTGATAAAACCAACAGATCTGGTGAGACTTATTCACTTCCAAGAGAATAGTACGGAGGAATCGCCCCTATGTTTCAATTATCTCACATCAGGTCCCTCCCACAACATGTGGGAATTATGGGAGTACAATTCAAGACGAGATTTGGGTGGGGACACAGAGCCAACCCATATCAGGCAGGATTATGAAAAAGAACAATAACCAAAACCTACTAATTATTCTGCTATTGAACTGCAAGTTGTAGGCAATAAGTAAAAGTTGGCATGAAAATAAAATCACAGAGCAATAATGACTAACATCAGTAAAGAGAAAAAAAGCAATCTGGTAGGAGGCTGCCATTTAAACTTCCTTTATTCTTTTCTCCCCCCTCACCTCTATCTCCCTGATGGTTAGAAGTTCTTATAGAGAATCATTGTCTCTGGGAGGCAGAAATGCAAGTTCAATGAAGTTCAGAGACTGAGCATATGAATCCAAGAGTATCCTGTAAGAACTTTGAGAAAGTCAGGGATCCCAAAGCAAGTTCTGCATGAGACAATAAAAATACCATTACAGTGAGAAGCTAAAATAAAAACTACCAAAAATGCCTCTGTATTGTCAAAAGAAATCAAAATAATATGAACTCTATCCTTCCTTCTATTTGGTAATAAGTAAGAAACTGTGTCTTGATGAATGTTCTCTTCCAAGGTAGGTGCTTTATGTTGATGGGATCACATAATCCTCTGACACAGAAAGTATTTACTGCTATGATTTCATGGATAAATTAGAGAATGTAGAGAGAAACTGAGCAATTTGCTCAAGGCAACACAAATGTAGAGTTAGGATTCAAACCCAAGTAGATCTGCTTCCAAAGCCATGCTCTTTCTACTACCTAACATTAGAAGTCAGTGTTACTTAATTATAAGCACCGGAATTTAGCTTATTTTATATGTGATAAAACTGGAAAATCCTAGGATGGAGCCCCAGAGAAATGCCAAGGATTCTTTTTATTATAATTAATCTGGACTTAATTCCAATTTTTAAGGTGGGGTTGTTTGATGGATGATTCAAAAATAATTAAATTGTGGTTTTGAAAAATATTAATTTAGTCAAAGCAGGGGCATATCTTGATGATAAAGGATCAACATGAAAATGTTGATGAAATGAATTTCTGTAATAGAAAATAATCTTGATGAGATCTAGACTGATTTTGACAAAAGGATTTTAAACACATGTAATGTTTGTTATAATAGAGTTAACTATCAACACATTTCCTTTAAAGTTCTTCCAGATAGCCTATTTAAAATGACATATTTTCTAGAGAAAAAATATTCATTGTACAGCCAAGTTATAAATGACCACATATTGGTCAAATCTGACATGGAAATACTAGAATCACTTCTGAAAAATCACTCTTTTCTGTAGTTATGAAAACAATCATGTACAAAAAAGTGTGTCTAAGGTACCATCATATCCAAAAGCAATTTTTAAAAAATTTTTCAATATTTCATACTTGACAACATTTTGAGGTATTTACATAGCTCATCATGATTCTGCCTTACCTAGGTGTAGTACATGATAGCTTGATGTCCTTTTTTTGGTGATTTTTAATTGGGAATGTTTTGCTTGACTGCATAACTATAATCTCGTCTCACATCCTTCACACTCAGCTCTGCCCAGTGAGGCTCAGTCACAAGGAAGCTGTGGTATGAAATGTGAAAATCTGGACTTGAATTTTAAATCAAATTGTTTAGTAGTTAAATCAACAGAGCTGTATAAGTTCCATGGGGTGAGGACATCTTGGTACCTCAATCCTAGTGCCTAGAGGAGAGAGTAGGCACTCAATGACTATTTGTTAAAAGTAAAACTAACATGCTTTAACTACTTTATAGGATTATTAAAATTAAGATTAAATGATTAAGTATTTTTTAATTAGTATACTATTTTTAGAGCAGTTTTAGGTTTACAGCAAAATTGAGCAGAAAGTACAGAGCTCCCATATACTTTCTGTCCCCAAACAATTACAATCACTCTTGCTGTTGACATCAGGCACCACACATTTGTTACAGTCAATGAGCCAAACATCCAAATGATAATGATGCATCATTATAACCCAAAGGCCATAGTTTACATTAGGGTTCACTCTTGTGTTGTGCATTCTATGGGTTTTGATAAATGTCTAATGACATAGATCCACCATTGTAGTGTTGTACAGAATAGGTTCACCAGTCCTTTGTGCTTTCACTATTCATCTCAAACCCCTGGCAACCACCAATATTTTTACTGTCTCCAGAGTTTTGTCTTTTCCAGGATGTCATATAGTTGGAATCATACAGTAATACAGCCTTTTCAGATTGGCTTCTTTCTGTTAATACTATACTTTGAAGTTTCTTCCATCTTGTTCCCAAGATGTCTTTTCATGCTTGATAGCTCATTTCATTTTAGCACTGAATAATATTCCATTGTCTGGACATATGACAGTTGTTTTTTTGTTTTGTGTGTTTTTTTAGCTGAAATATTTTTAAAGCATAAAAGGTAGCACAAATCATTACAAGGACTGTGATTGTTGAAATTACATTTCAACATTGTCAGTTTGACTGTCTCAACTCTTGGTTCTGAGGTCACTAAGACATATCGATTCCTCATTTTTTGCCGCCAAAACATATGAAAAAAATTTGTTCAAGACTTTGGCTGAGGTTTGTTTAAATATCACACTCACAAAGCAGTCAGCTTGCAACTGTTGTGCTTATTACTTAATGTTATGCTAATGTTGCTTACACTTCAAGTCAAATAGTCACAAATCCTTTCAAAGACAGACCATGCTAAAGGATTTCCAGAGAAATGTTTCTCTTTTGTCTCCTCCAGAGATCAATTCAGTGTCAATCTGAGCCCTCATACTAAAAATTTGAAAAAGGCTTTAAAGATGAAGTATCAGTTTTGGTTTCCTCTTATATGGGCTCAAGCCAAAGAATGATTATATCTTGAATTAGCACCAAACTCAGATTTTGAGCCTATTGAGATTCAGTATTGAGCATATTGAGATTTCCTATGATCTGCCAAGCCAAGAATGACTGAACATCAATTAAGGGCTTCTCCTTCCCAAATGGTAGAACCACAGTGTCTCCAGACGTCATAATGAGAAGTGTAATTCACTTTGCTAACTCACTCTGTGACATTTTTCTGTTGCAGAATTCTATTGGGTGCCATTTTTATGAAATTCTGTGTTCTCCTTCCATTTTATGTTTTTAGCATGCTAAAACCACTTGATAAACTAAATTTAACCTATACCTGACAAACAATCAGGGTCCCTTGCAAAGAGTTTAAGGAATAAGGAAAGGGAGCAGAATTCCATGGGAATTCCTCCTACGACCTGTGCTTTTCAAAATTTGATTGTTACCAAGTTTAAGAAAAGGTATTAAGACAGGTTAAAAAAAAAAAAAGAGAGAAAGAGATCTCATAAAAACCAGAAACATGATACCTCAATGTGTTCTCTGAGTCCTTTTTCCCCCAGGCACCAGCACAACCTAACCAAAATTATTAGAGTAACTCACTCTCTTGTTGATATTTAGGGTTTCAGATTACAAGATTGTGTGTGTGTGTATATATATATATAGCTATATTCTGTAGGAGAACACAGATGCTTCTCAACTTATGATGGGGTTATATCCCAATAAACTCATCATAAATAGAAGATATTGTAAGCTGAGAACACATTTAATACCCAATAAATCCATCAAAAAGTTGAAAAATCATATCAAACCATCGTAAGTCCAGATGTCCCTCAATTTATGATGGGATTACATCTTGATAAACCCCTTGTAAAGTCTAAACATTTGACTTATGAAGTCAAACCATCACAGGTTGGGAATCACCTGTATTTAGATGGGTCATTTATGTGTAACAGAATTTTACACCTTTTAACTCAATGTTAAGTTGGCACATGCACCTACTGGAAATGAAAATTATGAATTATGTTCATAGTGATGCAGGTGGTCTGCCTCAGGAAGCTAATCATTTTTGGAAGTAGGGAGAGATCCATGTGTTCTTTCAGACTCTCTTGTTTTAGAGCCACAGTTTCCTTCATTCATTTCTACATCCAGTTTTCTAACACCTGCCAGAACTTTGGTAGTTGAGGCAGGAGAATGTAGTAATAGCTTTCAGTTCTTGTTCAATTATCCTGGGTTCCCAGGACAAACTGGCAGTGGTGAATTGTGATTCCTAAGAGGCCGTTACTCTGATAAAGTTCACTATGTCAAAACCTCTGGGATATAATCCCCTATATACAATTTAACTACGTCAACAAGTTTATTGTTTTATGTGAGGACTGCCTCAGATGAGTCCACTAATTCTGCAAAAATATCATTGTCTCAAAGGAATAAAATTTTACTTGTATCATTATTACCATCATTACTTTGAATATCTACTGTTAACTAATTTTGAATCTCCTTCAAACCTAGTGTTTGGAGATTTCTATACCAAAATTCTAGAATAATCTAGAATTTTATAGGAGTAAAATTTCCTCCAGAGTTGATTACTCCTAGGAAACAAATCTAACCTTTATTCTTGCTGTTTTCAACTCTACTACAGAATAATAAACTCTCTCCTACTCTTTACATTATTCCTGGATGCTGCAAACACATTTACATGGTTCTAGCTCAGCTCAATACTGAATAGAAATATTTATGATGTTTTCTACATTGGAAATAACTTGTGGGAGCTAATATTGTGAAGTCATTATAGTTCCAGTTAAAATCACTTAATGGGATTTCATTATGTATGAGGAAAGGAATTTCACATAATAAAGTTCTCTTGCTTACCAATATTTATCCATTAAAGTTTCCAGAATTGTTTCTTACCATCATTTTCACGTTCTTTAATAACTACATAATCAATGAGTATTTTGCTGAACCTAAAATGTGCCTTATCATCAATTTCTCTCTACTGCACAGTAAGTACTGAGGTCATAGTTAACAATTCAAAACAAAAATGGAGGGGAATTGGGGAAAGATTATGAGTAAATTTCAAAGTGCTAGATTACTGGAGTTTCTTGTTTATATAACAAGAATTTTCTTAAACAAAAATCAGCCATGAATTTACTTACCTTATTTCCATATAATAATTTATTGCATGTATACCTGAGCATTACCAAAAGCTTCATCAATCAGAATCCCTTTTCAATAAATTATCTCCTCCAGGAAAAGAGAGTGTTAATAAGAAGCAGTCACTTCTGTGAACGTGCTAAGCAAATGCTAAAGAAGATGACAGATACCATTTTCATGATTAATGTAACTAGATCTTATAATCTATCTCTCCTATATAGTTTAATTTTACTTTTCTACTTTTCTGATTCAAAGTAATAAAGCAAGTTAAGAAAAAGCCAAAAAAGCAATTCTCAGAACACAGACAACAAAATTTAAAGAAAAGTGGTACAAACAAACATTTTTAAATCAGAAAAGCATATTTTTGCCAAAATGAGCCAAGAAGCCAAGAATTGCATCCTTCTGCTCTAAGGTGTGCAGCTCACCATGTATGTTTTTCTTTCTGAAGACCAAGAAAACAAAAAATGTCAGTTGTCAAAGAATTTGGAGCCACCTAAATCCTATTTCTTCTCCCCAGAACGCCTGCAGAACTTGGCTCAGAAACTACTCTATCACTGTAAAAATAAATGAGAGGATTGTGCATAATACCATAGAAATCCAAGTTAGTGGTGTATTGAGAGGGATCTGCTTTCCTACTCCCAGATGAGTGAATTAAGACATGAACTGCAGGGAATACTTTCAAAATAACTCTGTTCATTATAGATGCTTTTGGAGGAAGAATCCAAAGTGCTCCGAGTCCCAAGGGCTGCTCTGCTACAGTGAGTGGCCTTTGGATTGACATTCGTACTAGTCAACTTACAACAAGCCATAGCTCAAATCCCACAACGGTTCTGCTGGCCAGAATATTTTTGTAGTAGAGAAGATCAAGAAAATGGCTTGAAATAGGTTGATCTTATTTTAGAATTACAGTAGGGTGGGATATTTAAAACCCATGAATTAAATTTACCTTCTATTAGGAGTGCAATCAGGAGTGTCGAAAACACAATCATCAAATGAACATATACTGTAGTTCCAAGTTCCAGTCCAGCACATGATAGGGACACAAGAAATATATAATATTCAGCCAAAAAGAAGAAAACCTCAGCCAAAATTGTGTTTCTATAGAAGAAATCAGTCACAGCCAAAATCACTTATGAATCATATGATTTACTGTACAAGATTCACAGTTGGTTTGCAAAAGAAATTATATCTTTAGCTTCTACACCAACAGATAAGAAAAAAAAATCTTACCATAAAGAAAGTATTTGGAAGCAATGTGATATTACCTGATGGTCAAAAGCATTCTCTTCATCCTAGAAACTCAAAATTCATAGTTTCTGTAACCCTTACACCACTGTATCTGCCAATAAACAATTTTGTTCCACTTTGACTCTCATTTCCTATACCATAATTCTATCTTCCTCCTTCTTCCCTCCATATAATAAAACGAATGCATGTCCATCCTCATGGATTCAGAATAACATGTAGGTGCAATTAGCTCTCTTCCGTGATTCATGAATACTTGTTCTGAGAAGCAGTTTCTATCAAAAATCAAATCCTGTTATTGAATTCATCAGTCACCACTGACTTGAAGGTAATATATTCTTAAGCTATCCAGCTCCAGGGAAATCTAACAATTTAAAGTGGTGTCAAGGTTTTTGAGATTTGTTCACATTTTTATTCTTATATAGGTAATATCTGGGTCATATGAGATTGGAAGAATTTGTGGGGAATTCCCTTCATAGTTGTCTAAAGCAGCAAAGGGACTTGTTAACAGGGGAAGTAATCCAATTAGAATAATTGGCATTTGCAAGGCATGGTTATGTTATGATGACTCAGTTTAACTTTCACCCTTTCTCAACTCTTATCATATAGGCAAGGAATTTGTACTAATATTGAAAAACCACAAATCTCCATGGAAGTAAAATGAATTTGGGTTCATTTCTGAGACTCATTCTTTTCTACACATAAAAAAGACAATTGCTTTAGTTAACCACTCTGAGGGTGAAAACAGAGATTTGGATCACAAAAGGAAACGGAAAGGATTAGAGGTTTTGTTTTGTTTTGTTCTGTTGTTGTTGTTGTTGTTGTTGTTGTTGTTGGACTAGGAAACTCCTTTTCATCTCTCAAAACTTTTCTAAATTTCATGCCTTTTTAATGTTATGAAATCACAGTTTCTCCATTAATGGTTGCATAAGAAGAAACTGTATCTTGAAAGTAAAGCAACGTATACCCTAAGATGTAACGAGCAGAACATTTCAACCTCCCCTGCACTGCCTGACTGACTCAGACCTTGAACTCAGAAAGTGGATCTGTTTCTTCTCCCTCACTTAAAAGAGAGGTGAACACACTGTCAACACTCAATTAATAAGCAATGATATGAAGTCTTGGGAGGCAATTTGTGGTCCATTCCTGGACATCCTTCCCTTTGGCATGGCTCACTGTGCAATGATAGATCTGGCTGATGTTTACACTGAAATGATGAAAACTATCTGACACTTCACTCAAGTGGGGGGTAAAATCCTCTGTATGAAGAACCACCAGGCTTACCGAGGAGGTAAGCAGTGAGAAAAACAACTTCTTTTCACTGCTTGTCAGTGACAGTAAAATTGTACATAGCTTTTGATAAAACCTTGAAAGATGCATCGAGAAGGATTTATGTCCTCTCACATCCAAATGGATTTTTCCAAGGGATTATTTGCTCTTTGGAAAATTAGAGACTTCTTAAATATCAGTATGGCATGGCATGGTACCTGGTCACTAACTAAACACCAAGAGCATATATCACAATATATAATTAAAATTTAAAAAAATTCCAGCCAGTGGGTACAAAGTATTTTCAAACATATATGCAATATGGACAGTTATTTCTCCTTAAAATAAGGGTACCTCTTCCTTTTGCTGTGTGCTTCTCCATGAGATTTAAAGAGCAAGCAAGACCTTGGAATTAAAATTTTCAAACTCATCTTTTGTTTTTCACTATTTCACTTAAGAAGCAACAAAACAGAATATTCTTACCAAAATCACACATAATAAAGAACGAATAAATCATGAATTTATCAAGATATGACCATTAATTTATCTTAATACTATTTTAGAAGTATCTTCTTGACCTAGGTCTGCCCTTCTCTGAGAACTGCCTCTAGAACTATGAGGACATTTTGGTAGTGCTGTAATTGTCCTCTGGCTAAAGGTGCCTAGACCAAAGATGGGCACATGCCCTATTCAGATTTCCTCTTTTATTAACTGAAATTGACAACATGGAATGTCAGTGAGTCAATTATCGGCAGTGGAGCACAGACAATGTCACTGCATGGCTAGAGCAGCCATTTTCTGTCATAGAGGAAGCAAGAGAGGAAGAGAGGGAGTGTTTAAAAAGAGAAACAAGAAAGCATGTAACTCCAGAAAGAATCTGAAGGCTTGGTTGCCTTTTTTTCTAATGCCTTTCAGTTTCTCATTTATGGCTCTTTAATTTCTTGATTTTCTTATGACAGATTTCTCCTTTTGTTTAGACTAGTCTGAACGCATGTCTGGTGTAACCAGAAAGAATTTACCATACACATTTTGTATTTACCAAATAGCTGTGATAAAAGGCACTCTGCAAGGCATTGTGAAACAGTTGATGGAAGAGAAAAAAAAATTCTACTCTCAAAGCAAACATGTTTTAAAGTAAAATGCAATACATTCAGTTGTAAGTGTCATAATAAGAGGCACAAGAAGTGCTTGAGTCACAGATTATGTAAGTATTAGTGTCGGAGTAAGAAACCTTACAACTGAATCCTGTCACTTACCAGTTGTGTGCCTGTTAACCATAAAGTGATAGCATTAATAATAGTACCCAACTTTTCGTAAGTGTACAGTAAATTCTAGCTATTATACTTCCAGAAGAACAACCAGAGAAGTGGAAATTGCGCATTGTAAGAAACTTGTGGCTAGAATTCCCAGAGGTTGAGCTGAGTATTGAAAGAGACAAAAAAATTCACAAGCAAAAAAAAAAAAAAAAAAAAAAAAGATATTCTAAGCAGAGGAAATTGAAGAAGCAAAGAGAGATAAGAAAATACATATAGCCACATTGCCTACAATAGAGAGCTGTAGAAGATGTACAGGATGATGAAGTTGAAAGAAAACAAGTGGTAAAAGGCTTTAATGCCACATGATGAGAATTCAACATTATTCTGAAGGAAATAGAATGTTAAAGACTAATCTTTCAAAATTAGAGATAAATAATTCTATGTTATCAGAAAATAAAAATATTAATACATGGTAGTATTGAGAACAGAATAAAGACAATGAGATCAGTTAAAATGCTTGTCCTATGGCCCTGGAATTTCCGCCTAACTGCAACGTGATGGTTCTTACATCAAGAAAACACAAAGTTGATTTCTGCATTTGAGGACCAGATGTTTAAAATACCTAGGCTTACCCAAAGGCCATTTTATTCATGAATTTCTACATCTAAAACATATGTTCCACTCTTTAACACCCAGTTCAAGATACCCAGGGGGAAGAAACCATCCAAAAATGGGCTTCCTATATCCAGGCCCTAATAATAGATAACAGATCTGCCTTAATGCCCCATATCCAGGATTACCAGAAGTTCCTTAAACCACACCTGGTATATGAAAGACTGGTACTGGAAGGATACTTTATTTATTATTTATCTTCTGTTTTTTCCCAGGATGGTTTTTGAGGTAATGTATTCTAAAGAATAAATGAGTACTATCCACAGTTCTCTTGAGAATTCAAGAACTGCCTTAAAGGAAAGTGCCTCTAAGTTATAAGCCCATCCTAGATTCCTGTTCTCAAAATATCATCCTCTGGGAAATTCATGTAGTCTTACATTTTTGTTCTTTATACTGAGTAATGGCAAAAGAATAAAATAAAGGGTTGGATTAAAGGAGATTGGAGCTCAGCTAAGGAAAAGATGAAAGAGATTAAAATGCAGTCCTATGCCCAAGAAAATAGTAAAAGGAGGGAAATGGAATGGACTCAATGATTACAAAGGAAGAGTTTTGCAAAGGAGAACCAGATAAAAAACAGTCATAAAAAATAATATAAAAAGAAAAATCTACAGGAAAAATCATAAAATAAATACAAAAGAAAAATTCCCTGTGGGCTTTTGCAAGAAACTAATTCTAAATCCTTCTTCCAATACATAGAACCTAAAGTAGGTAAAACAATTTTAAAACAGTTTCCAAAAATAAAAATCCAGGTTGTAGATTTATAGTATTTGATTTCAAAATTTAGTATTAAGCTACTATAACCAAACAGTGTAATAGGGGCATAAATATAGCAAAATACCCTAATTAAATAGAATGAAGAGCATAATTTTATCCACACATACATGGTCAAGTGATTTTTGACAAAGACATAAAGGCAATTCTGTAGAAAGATAACATTTTTAATAAATAGTGCTGAAACAACCACTCATAAAAAAAATCTTTAAAATTTTTACCCAAAATAAATCATAAAACTAACTGTAAAACCAAAGCTATAAAATTTGTAGAAGAAAATCTTTTGACGTTGCATTAGCAAGATTTCATAAATACAATGCCAAAATCGTGATCTATAAAATAAAACTTGGTAAGTCGTTTCTCAAAATTGAGAACTTCTGCTCTTTGGAGGGAAATTATTAAAGAATGAAAAGACACGCAACAGACTACAAGAAAATATTTGCAAATTACATGTTTTATAAAAGATTTGTATACAAAATATGTGAAGAATTCTCAAAACTCAACAATAAATACAGTTTTTAAATTTTTATTTTAGGTTTGGGGGTCCATGTGAAGGTTTGTTGCATAGATAAACGTGTCATGGGGATTCATTGTACCTATTATTACATTACCCAGGTTTTAAGCTGAGTACCCAATAGTTATCTTTTCTGTTCTTCTCCCTCTGTTCCCCACCTCCACCCTCAGGTAGCCCCCAGTGTCTGTTGTTTCCTTCTTCGTGTTCATAAGTTCTAATCATTTAGCTCTTTAGTTCTCATTATAAGTGAAAATGTATGGTTTTTGGTTATGTGTTCCTGCATAAGTTTGCTAAGGATGATAGCCTACAACTCCATCCATGTTCCTGCAAAAGACATGATCTCATTCTTTTTTATGGCTGCATGATATTCCACGATGTGTATGTACCATATTTTCTTTATCCAGTCTATCATTGAGGGGCATTTAGCTTGATTCCATGTCTTTGCTATTGTGAACAGTGCTGAAATGAACATTTGCGTGCATGTGTCTTTATGGTAGAATGCTTTATATTCTTCTGGGTATATACCCAGTAATGGGATTACTGGGATGAATGGCAGTTCTGCTTTTAGCTCCTTGAGGAATCTGTTGAACTCATTTGCACTCCCACCAACAGTGTATAAGGGTTTCCTTTTCTCCACAACCTCTGTTATTTTTGACTTTTTAATAATAGCCATTCTGACTGGTGTGAGACAGTATCTCATTATGGTTTTCATTTGCATTTCTCTAATGATCAGTGATATTGAGCTTTTTTACATATGCTTGTTGGCCACATGTATGTCTTCTGAGATGTCTCTGTTCATGTCCTTTGCCTACTTTTTAATGGGGTTGTTTGTTTTTGTCTTGTAAATTTGTTTAAGTTCCTTATAGTTGCAGGGTATTAGACCTTTGTCAGATGCACAGTTTACAAGTATTTTCTCCCATTCTGTTGGTTGTCTGTTTACCCTGTTGACAGTTTCTTATGCTATTCAGAAGCTCTTATGTTTGATTAGATCCCACTTGTGAATTTTTGCTTTTGTTGCAATTGCTTTTGGTGTCTTTGTCATGAAATCTTTGCCTGTTCCTAGGTCCAGGATGGTATGGCCTAGGTTGTCTTACAGGGTTTTTGTAGATTGGGATTTTACATTTAAGTCTTTAAGCCATCTTGAGTTGATTTTTGCATATGATGTAAGGAAGGGATCCAGCTTCAGTCTTCTGCATATGGCTAGCGAGTTATCCCAGCACCATTTATTGAATAGGGAATCTTATCTCAATTTTTGTTTTTGTCAGCTTTGTCAAAGATCAGATGGTCATAGCTGTTGTCCTTTTTTCTGGGATCTCTATTCTGTCACCCAAACCAGCAAAGATGGTGGCCCACCCCTTCCTCTGGGAGTGCTGTCTCAAGGGGATTTCAGATCTCCGTCATCTGGAGAGCTTGGACCACGATAGCTGGAGGCCCTGGTTGGGAGGTCCCACCCAGTGAGGAAGAATAGGATCAGGCACCCACTTAAAGCTGCAGTCTGGCCACATTTTGGTAGAGCAGTTGTGCTATGCTGTGGGACCCCTTCCACCCCAGCTTCGCTCAGACACTCCAAAGCCTGAAGGGTGGAACGCTAAGGCTTCTGAACAGCAAAGATGGCACCCCATCCCTCCATCTGGGAGCTCCTTCTTAGGGAGGGGCAATGCTGCTGCTGGTAGCTAGCTGGAATTCTAAGCCATTGGGTCTCATCTTGGGAGGTGCCATGAAAGTGGGACCTGCAGGCTATTGCTGCTCAGCCCCCTGGATTTAGCCTCTTTCCTAGGGGTAAGTAAAGGAGTATAACCTACTTTGCTAGAGCTGAAGCTACGTTTCCTGGAAAGCCCAAATATCCAAGGCTCCAGGGTCTCCATGTATATTTGAGTGGCTGCTCTGTTCAAACTCCATGTACCTCTGTCTGTCAGACTGAAGATTAGTGGAGTGGTTTCACAAGGAGACCTCCTGACCTGAGAGTTGCAAAGATCTCTGGGAGAAACATGGTTTCCCGGGGTCGTTCATTCACTTACCACTTCCCTGGGTAGGGGAGGGTCCCCTGCTTCCATGTTGCTCCCAGGAGGGTCATTGTCCTATCTTTCTTTTCTTTGTTCCCTGTGAATCAAGTTGTTTCCTTGATTAATCCCAATGCAAGTACTTGGATGTTTCATTTGAAGGTGTTGTATTTACTCGCCTCTTCTGTTCCTCTCCATGGCAACCATGCACACTACCTGCTTCTAGTTGGCTATCTTGGCTACCCAAAACAATTTTTTAAATGGTCAAAATATTTGAATAGGCATTTTAATAAAGAAGATGTTTAGATGGCCAATAGCACATGAAAAGACATCCAACTTTATTTATTTTTTTTCTTTCTTTCTTTATTTATTTAATTTATTTATTTATTATTATTATACTTTAAGTTTTAGGGTACATGTGCATAACGTGCAGGTTTGTTACATATGTATACTTGTGCCATGTTGGTGTGCTGCACCCATCAACTCGTCATTTACATCAGGTATAACTCCCAATGCAATCCCTCCCCCCTCCCCCCTCCCCATGATAGGCCCCTGTGTGTGATGTTCCCCTTCCTGAGTCCAAGTGATCTCATTGTTCAGTTCCCACCTATGAGTGAGAACATGCGGTGTTTGGTTTTCTGTTCTTGTGATAGTTTGCTAAGAATGATGGTTTCCAGCTGCATCCATGTCCCTACAAAGGACGCAAACTCATCCTTTTTGATGGCTGCATAGTATTCCATGGTGTATATGTGCCACATTTTCTTAATCCAATCTGTCACTGATGGACCTTTGGGTTGATTCCAAGTCTTTGCTATTGTGAATAGTGCTGCAATAAACATATGTGTGCATGTGTCTTTATAGCAGCATAATTTATAATCCTTTGGGTATATACCCAGTAATGGGATGGCTGGGTCATATGGTACATCTAGTTCTAGATCCTTGAGGAATCGCCATACTGTTTTCCATAATGGTTGAACTAGTTTACAATCCCACCAACAGTGTAAAAGTGTTCCTATTTCTCCACATCCTCTCCAGCACCTGTTGTTTCCTGACTTTTGAATGATCGCCATTCTAACTGGTGTGAGATGGTATCTCATTGTGGTTTTGATTTGCATTTCTCTGATGGCCAGTGATGATGAGCATTTTTTCATGTGTCTGTTGGCTGTATGAATGTCTTCTTTTGAGAAATGTCTGTTCATATCCTTTGCCCACTTTTTGATGGGGTTGTTTGTTTTTTTCTTGTAAATTTGTTTGAGTTCTTTGTAGGTTCTGGATATTAGCCCTTTGTCAGATGAGTAGATTGCAAAAATTTTCTCCCATTCTGTAGGTTGCCTGTTCACTCTGATGGTAGTTTCTTTTGCTGTGCAGAAGCTCTTTAATTTAATGAGATCCCATTTGTCAATTTTGGCTTTTGCTGCCGTTGCTTTTGGTGTTTTAGACATGAAGTCTTTGCCCATGCCTATGTCCTGAATGGTACTACCTAGGTTTTCCTCTAGGATTTTTATGGTATTAGGTCTAACATTTAAGTCTCTAATCCATCTTGAATTAATTTTCGTATAAGGAGTAAGGAAAGGATCCAGTTTCAGCTTTCTACTTATGGCTAGCCAATTTTCCCAGCACCATTTATTAAATAGGGAATCCTTTCCCCATTTCTTGTTTCTCTCAGGTTTGTCAAAGATCAGATGGCTGTAGATGTGTGGTATTATTTCTGAGGACTCTGTTCTGTTCCATTGGTCGATATCTCTGTTTTGGTACCAGTACCATGCTGTTTTGGTTACTGTAGCCTTGTAGTATAGTTTGAAGTCAGGTAGCATGATGCCTCCAGCTTTGTTCTTTTGACTTAGGATTGTCTTGGAGATGCAGGCTCTTTTTTGGTTCCATATGAACTTTAAAGCAGTTTTTTCCAATTCTGTGAAGAAACTCATTGGTAGCTTGATGGGGATGGCATTGAATCTATAAATTACCTTGGGCAGTATGGCCATTTTCATGATATTGATTCTTCCTATCCATGAGCATGGTATGTTCTTCCATTTGTTTGTGTCCTCTTTTATTTCACTGAGCAGTGGTTTGTAGTTCTCCTTGAAGAGGTCCTTTACATCCCTTGTAAGTTGGATTCCTAGGTATTTGATTCTCTTTGAAGCAATTGTGAATGGAAGTTCATTCCTGATTTGGCTCTCTGTTTGTCTGTTACTGGTGTATAAGAATGCTTGTGATTTTTGCACATTAATTTTGTATCCCGAGACTTTGCTGAAGTTGCTTATCAGCTTAAGGAGATTTTGGGCTGAGACAATGGGGTTTTCTAAATATACAATCATGTCATCTGCAAACAGGGACAGTTTGACTTCTTCTTTTCCTAACTGAATACCCATGATTTCTTTCTCTTGCCTAATTGCCCTAGCCAGAACTTCCAACACTATGTTGAATAGGAGTGGTGAGAGAGGGCATCCCTGTCTTGTGCCAGTTTTCAAAGGGAATGCTTCCAGTTTTTGCCCATTCAGTATGATATTGGCTGTGGGTTTGTCATAAATAGCTCTTATGATTTTGAGGTACGTTCCATCAATACCGAATTTATTGAGCGTTTTTAGCATGAAGGGCTGTTGAATTTTGTCAAAAGCCTTTTCTGCATCTATTGAGATAATCATGTGGTTCTTGTCTTTGGTTCTGTTTATATGCTGGATTATGTTTATTGATTTGCGAATGTTGAAACAGTCTTGCATCCCAGGGATGAAGCCCACTTGATCATGGTGGATAAGCTTTTTGATGTGTTGCTGAATCCGGTTTGCCAGTATTTTATTGAGGATTTTTGCATCGATGTTCATCAGGGATATTGGTCTAAAATTCTCTTTTTTTGTTGTGTCTCTGCCAGGCTTTGGTATCAGGATGATGTTGGCCTCATAAAATGAGTTAGGGAGGATTCCCTCTTTTTCTATTGATTGGAATAGTTTCAGAAGGAATGGTACCAACTCCTCCTTGTACCTCTGGTAGAATTCAGCTGTGAATCCATCTGGTCCTGGACTTTTTTTGGTTGGTAGGCTATTAATTATTGCCTCAATTTCAGAGCCTGCTATTGGTCTATTCAGGGATTCAACTTCTTCCTGGTTTAGTCTTGGAAGAGTGTAAGTGTCCAGGAAATTATCCATTTCTTCTAGATTTTCCAGTTTATTTGCATAGAGGTGTTAATAGTATTCTCTGATGGTAGTTTGTATTTCTGTGGGGTCGGTGGTGATATCCCCTTTATCATTTTTAATTGCATCGATTTGATTAATCATTAGGAAATTCAAATTAAAACCATAGTGAGATACCAATACATACTTTTTTGAATGTCTAAAATTAAAACAACTGACCATACCAAGCACTGACAAGGAAGTGGAAGAACTGGAACTCTAAAGCACTGCTTCTGTGAATGCAAAATGGTACAGCCACTTTGGAAAACAGTTTGGCAGTTTCTTAAACTATTAAACATGTACCTATTTTATGACCCAACAATCCATTCCTGGTTATTTATACAAGAGAAATGGAAGCATATCTCCATACAAGGTCTTGTACATAAATGTTCATAGCAACTTAATTTGCAATAGAAACAACTGGAAACAGCCCCAATATCAATCAATAAATGAACAGGTAAACAAATTGTGATATATCTATGCAATGGAATACCACTAAGCAACAAAAAGGAATAAACTGCTGATACATATAACACCATGAATGAATCTAATAACAGTTATGCTGAGCCAAAAAAAAAAAAAAAAAAAGAAAAGAAGAAGCCAGAAAATAATAGAGTCGATGTCTCATAATTTCATTAAGAGAAAATTTTAGAAAATGAAACTGCAGTCATGACTTGGTATCCATGGGGGATTGGTTCCAGGACCCCCATCGATATCAAAATTCACAGATACTCAAGTACCTTATATAAAATGGCATACTATTTGCATATAATCTATGCAAATCTTCCCATATACTATATATCATATCTAGATTACTTATATAATACCTAACACAATGTAAATATTATGTAAATAGTTTTTGTATTTTATTTGTATTATTTTCATGTTGTATTGTTACTTTTTAATTTTTTAAATATTTTTATCCATAACTGGTTAAATCTGCTGATGCAAAATCCACAAATATGGAGAGTCAGTTGTAAATCACAGTAATGGAAGGCAGATCAGTGGTTTCCTAAAGATGAGGGGGAAGGTAAAAGCCAGGAAAGAGGAATTACAACAGTACATGAGAATAATGGATATATTAATTATGTTGATTGTGGTCATGATTTCACAAGTGCATTCCTATGTCTAAACTTAGTAATTGTGCATTTTAAATGTGCAAGTTATTTTGTATTACTTATATCTCAATAAATCTATTTTTATCCCTTATCCAAAAATCTGAAATCTGAAATGCTCCAAAATCAAAAACTTTTTGAGTATTGACATGACATTCAAAGAAAATGCTCATTTGGGTTATTTCAGGTTTCAGATTTTTAAATTAGGTATGCTCAACCAGTAAGTATAATGAAAATTTTCCTATATCTGAAAAAAAATCAAAATCTGAAACACTTTTGGTTCCAAACACTTTAGAGAAGGGATAATCAACCTGTGCCCAAGATAAATGAATCTTCATACATAGCAGCTCTGTTCTAGTCCAAAACTAAAAAGCACAAATGTCTATCAACTGGAAAACAACTACACAATGAAACACTACTTAGCAATAACAAAAAAAAAATCTGCTGATATTTCAAACAACATGGATGACTCTCAAAAACATGTTGTTGATCAAGAGAAGTCAGACACAAGGGTACACAATTTTTATTCAAGTTACATTTAGTTCAATAATAGTCATAAATTATCTATAATGTTTAAAATCAAAATATTTACCTTGGACAGAGGGAAGAGGACAAGCTGGAAAAGGCATAAGGTAAGTTTCTGTTATTATAGATTTAGGGGATACAAGTACATGAATATATTGCATAGTGAAGTCTGAGCTTTTAGTGTACCCATTACCAAACAGTGAACATTGCATCCAATAGGTAAACTTTCCACTTTCAGAGCCCTTCCACCCTCTGGTGTCTCCAGTGTTTGTTTTTCCACTCTGTATGGCCATGTGTACCTATTTTTTAGTGTTTATCAAAATTCAGAATTGTACACTGAAAATATGAGCAATTTACTATATACAGATTATACTTCAATATGTAATAAGAAAAAATAATTTTAAGGTGTTAAACAACTATGTGCCATCATGGACAGAATATATATAATATATATATTATATACATAATATACACATATATTATATACATATATTAATGCATATATTAGATATATAACATATATAATGTTATATATATTATATTTTATATATATATATTTGAAGAGAGAATTCTAAAACCATGGAAAACTGTTAAAACTAAGAAGCAATATCAGCAAGGATTTAGGGTATGAGATTAACACACAAATGTAAATTGTATTTATGTTCACTAAAAATAAACAATTCCAAAATGAAATTATGAAAACAATTACTTGCCGTAACATCAAAAGGATACAAATGGCAATAAATTTAACAGGGAAATGCAGGACTTGTCCACTGAACACTATTCATATTGTAGAAAAAACTGAGAGAAATCAAAATAAATGGAGATATATCACAGGTTCAAGTATCAAAAAACTATTTTAGTTTTTATTGCATTTGCTTTTGAGGTCTTAATCATAAATTCTTTCCCTAGGCCACCCAGAAGAATTTTTCCTAGGTTTTCTTCTAGAATTTTTATATTTTCAGGTCTTATATTTAAGTTTTTAATCCACTTTTATCTATTTTTATATGTGGTAAAATGTATGGGTCCAGTTTCATTCTTATTCATTTGGCTATTGTATCTTCCCAGCACAAATTATTTAATAGGCTTTCTTTTCCCTAGTGTATGTTTTTGCCAGCTTTGTCAAAGATCACTTGGTTGTAGGTATGTGGCTTTATTTCTGGGTTCCATATTTTGTTCAATTGATCTATATGTCTATTTTTATAGCAGCACCATGGTGTTCGATTACTATAGCCTTGCAATGTAATTTGAAGTCAGGTAATGTGATGCCTCCAGCTTTGTTCTTTTTGCTTGGGAATTCTTTGGCTATTCAGGCTTTTTTTGTTGTTGTTCCTTATTCATTTTAGAATTGTTTTTTCTAGACATGTGAAAAATGACATTGATAATTTGATAGAAATGGCATTGAATTTGTACACTGCTTTGGGAAGTATGGTGATTTTAAAGATATTGATTCTTCCAGTCCATGAACATGGAATATTTTTCCATTTGCTTCTGTTATCTATGATTTCTTTCATCAGTGTTTGTAATTCTCCTTTCAGAGATATTTTAACTTCTTGGTTATATGTATCCTTAGCAATATTTTTGTAGCTATTGTGAAAGCAATTGAGTTATGCATGAAGGGTTGTATAGAACTGCTACTAATTTTTTATGTTGATTTTGTATACTGAAATTCTACTAAATTTATTTATCAAATCTAGGAGTCTTATGGAGTGGTCTTTGGGGTTTTCTTACATATAAAATCATATTCTCAGAGAACAGAGATAATTTGACGTCCTCTTTTCCAATTTGGATGCCTTTTTTTTTTTTTTTTCTTTTCTTTGACAGAGTCTTGCTCTTGTTGCCAGGCTGGAGTGCAATGGTATAATTTCAGCTAACTGCAACCTCCACCTCCTAGGTTCAAGCAATTCTCCTGCCTCAGCCTCTTGAGTAGCTGGGATTACAGGTGCCTGCCATCATGCCCAGCTAATTTTTATATTTTTAGTAAAGACATGTTTTCCAGGCTGGTCTCGAACTCCTGAACTCAGGTGATCCACCCACCTCAGCCTCCCAAAGGGCTTGGATTACACTTGTGAGCCACTGCACTTGGCCACCTTTTATTGTTTTATCTTGCCTGATTGCTATGAGTAGGAATTCCAGTACTATGTTGAATAAGAGTGGTTACAGTGGGCATCCGTCTTGCTCCAGCTCATAATCTTTGACTGTGGCTTTGTTGTACATTGCTGGGAAAAAGTTGAGTGTTGGGAAAAAAGCTGAGGCAGGGCTTGCATGTCTGACATAATGTCCAGGGCTCAGGGCATAAAACCCCTCGTGGCCTCTGGAATGAGTCTAGACTTGCTGGCTCATTGCTTCTAGTTTAAACTAGAAGAACATGCTGCCCATTATCTCACGTAGCACAACATGTTATATTCCATATGCTGCAAAAGAAATGCTAAACCATCACACCTGTAGATCAAGTGCTTGCCCTTTCACCCCCACATTCTCACCACCTGTTTCTTTGTTTGATCACCAATAAATAGTCTGGGCTTCCAGAGCTTGGGGCCTTCACAACCTCCACACTCACATTGGCCCCCTCGACCCACTTTCTCTCTCAAACTGTCTTTTCTCATTCCTTTGACTCTGCCAGACTTCATTGCCCCCACAACCTGGTGTTGGGTCTGATCACCCAAACATTCCTGGCACCCAACGTGGGGCGACAAAGACCCCACTGAAGGAAGCCTATAGCATGTAAAAGCAGAGGACACATCGTCAAAGGACACCAGAGGATGATTAAAGGAAGCTCAGTGGGAAAGCTGAATGCTTGGAAGAACCAGGGTAACAATCGGACAAAGTGAAAGCAAACGTTCTACTTATTCAAATTTCTTAAGGCATTTATTACAAAGAGGGGGAGTGAAAGTTAATACTCAGAATTTGTTATCACTCTTTAGTACAGTAAAGCAGTTTTGCCCATGGCTCCCAGAACAAGGGACTACGGAGTTGGATGAATGGGAGAGAATTGGCAGAGATTTTCCAAAGGCATATAAAGATGGAGCAAAAATTCCAGTTTCTGTTTGGTCAATGTGGGTGCTAATAAAGGCAGCTCTTGAGCCATTTCAAACAGATGATGAGGTAGACTGAGATGAGGAAGAGGAGGACAAGTGTAAAGAACTAACTTCAGATTCTGAATGTGAAGAACAGAAATTGGAGAAAATTAAAGAAAAGAAAGGGAAACTTAAAAACGTATGTTTTACTAGCCCGTCAGCTCCACTTGCTGAATTAAGTGAATGACCACCTCCTCTCTTTCCCCTTAATGGGCGAGAAAATGAATTAGCTGAAAAACTTACTGCTCCTCTAGTTGCAACATTAAAACTGGAGCAATTGGTGGTGCTATACAAAATTCTATTCAAAAAGCTAGAGCCGATGGAGACCTTGAAGATTGGCAATTTCCCATTACTATAATCCAGCAAGGAGGACAGAATATAGCTAATAGAGCTCCCTTTCCATCTAAGTTGTTCAAGGAATTCAAGCAAGCCATTAGTCAATATGAGCCAAACTCTCCTTTTGTGCAAAATTTTTAAAAAATATGGCTCTTGAAAATAGGTTAATACCATATGATTGGGATACTTTGACAAAATCTGTTCTCACTCCATCTCAGTACTTGCAGTTTAAAACCTGGTGGGCTGATGAAGCTCAAACTCAGGCAAGGGAAAACACATAAGCACAGCCACCTGTGCCTGTTTCCTTTGAACAGTTCATGGGAGTCGGCCCTAATTGGGACCGAAAATCAAGCAGTAATGGAGGATGTTGCCATTGTTCAGCTGCACTTTGTGTGCTTACAGGCATGGGAAAGGATAAATGTTAGAGGGGAAAAATATCCTTCTTTCAGTCCTGTCCAACTAGGACCTAAAGAAACATATATTGATTTTATTGCTCAGTTCAGAGAGGCTGTGTATAAAGCCATAACTGATAAAACAGCTCAGGATGTTGTAATACAGCTTCCTGTATACGATAATGCTAATGCGGAATGTCAAGTTGCTATTAGACCCCTGCGAGGGAAGTCTCATTTAGCTGAATATATTAAGGCTTGAGATGGCATTGGAGGTAACTTACATAAGGCTACTCGTATAGCTCAGGCTATGGCTGAATTAAGAGTCTGAAAAAATATGCCCCATTTCTCAGGCTCTTGCTTCAATTGTGGGCAATTTGAACACACAATAAATGAATGTAGAAAAGGAAATCAAAAGGCAAGAACTACTACCATCAATCAACAGAAAGCCCCAGTGTATGCTCCCATTGTGAAAAAGGCAATCGCTGGGCAAATCAGTGGGCAAATCGCCTCAGGCCCCTCAACAAACCAAGGCATACCCAGCACAGCCAGTGCCCTTACAAATGTACAATTGTCCCCCACCACAGCAGGCAGTGTTGCCATAGACCTTTGCAGCACAATTCCCACCTCCTTACTTCCTGGGGAAACACCAAAGAAGGTCCCCGTGGGAGTTAGGGAACCGTCACCCTCAGGAACAGTTGGTCTATTACTTAGAAGGTCTAGTCTAAATTTAAAAGCTGTTACAGTGCATAAAAGTGTTACAGTGCACGGGAATAATTGACTCTGATTATACTGGAGAAATTCAACTAACTGTTAGTTCCTTGACTCCGTGGTCTGCCTCCCCAGGAGAAAGAATTGCTCAGTTGTTGCTGTTACCTTACATAAAACTAGGAAGCAGCGCAGTGAAAAGAACAGGAGGCTTTGGTAGTACTAATCCAGCAGGAAAGGCTGTATATTGGGTTAATCAAGTATCTGAAAAAAGACCTGTTTGCACCATAACTATTGAGGGAAAGGATTTTGAAGGACTAGTAGATACTGGAGCTGATGTCTCTATTATTGCTCTAAATCAATGGCCCTGACACTGTCCCTAACAAAAGGCTTCCATGGGTATCATTTGCATTGGAACAGCCCCAGAGATTTTTCAAAATTCCTTGATTTTACCATGTCAAGTGCCAGATGGCCAGGAAGGGAGAATTCAGCCTGTTACTACACCTATTCCTGTCAATTTATGGAGTAGGGACTTATTGCAACAATGGGATGCTGAAATATCTTTTCCTATGGATCAATATAGTAATAATGGTAGACAAATGATGAAAAACATGGAATATCGCCTGGGAGAAGGACTAGGGAAAAATAAAAATGGCCAATCAGAAAATTTAGAATTAAAAGGACAAACAGATCGGACCAGATTGGGGTGTCATTTTTAGGGGCAGCCATTGTTGAGCCTCCGGTTCCCATTCTTCTTGTTTGGCTAAGTGCCAAACCAGTTTGGGTGGAACAATGGCCACTGAAACAAGAGGCTTTGAAAGAACTGGTGCAGAAACTGAAAACTGGAGGCTTTAAAAGAACTTGTGCAGAAACAATTGCAAAAGGGTCATATAGAGCCTACTCTCTCCCCTTGGAATTTTCATGTATTTGTCATTAAGAAAAACTCTGGTAAATGGAGAATGGTTACAGATTTGAGGGCTGTTAATGCTGTAATTCAACCCATGGGTGAGCTACAACCAGGGCTGCCCTCCCCAACAATGATTCCAAAATACTGGCCTCTTATAGTGATAGATCTAAAGGATTGCTTTTTTACCATTCCTTTAGCTGCCCAAGATTATGAAAAATTTGCTTTTACTGTTCCCACCATTAATAATAAAGAACAGATATCATTGGAAAGTACTATCACAAAGCATGCTAAATAACCCGACTATTTCTCAAACTCATGTCGGGAAAGCTATTAAACCAGTTAGAGAACAGTTTAAAAAATGTTATATTATCCATTACATGGATGATATACTGTGTGCAGCTGAAACTAGGGAAGAACTGATGTTGTGCTACAAACAGTTAGAAAAGGCTGTAAATGCAGCAGGTTATAGCCCCTGATAAAATCCAAACTTCTACTCCCTTTCAATGTTTAGGAATGAAGGGAGAACAAAGTGCTAATAAACCTCAAAAGGTTCAAATTCAAAGAGATAATATAAAAACCTTAAATGATTTTCAAAAATTGTTAGGAGACATTAATTGGATTATTCCAACTTTAGGCATTCGTACCTATGCTATGTCTCACCTCTTTTCTACTTTATGAGTTAATTCTAACCTTAACAGCTCCCTGTTCAAAGAAGCATTGGAGGAACTTCAATTAACTGAGAAAAAAATTCAGCAAGCACAAGTAGAACAAACTCATCTGATACAGTCATTACAGTTTTTAGTTTTTCCTACTAAGCATTTGCCTACAGGAGTTATAGTTCAACAGGATGATCTGATGGAGTGGCTTTTTCTACCTCACAATACAACCAAAACACTCTGTACTTAGATCAAATTACTGTGCAAGTAGGACAAGCGAGGCTGTGCACAACAAAGTTAATGGGATATGATCCAAATCAATTATAGTTCCATTGACTAAACAACAAATTCAATAAGCTTATATTAATTCCCAAGAATGGCAGGTTAATTTGGTCGGTTTGTTGGCATTCTTGATAATCATTATCCTAAATCTAAAATCTTCCAGTTTCTAAAATTAACATCCTGGATATTGCCTTCTGTTACTCAAAAAGCCCCTATTGAAGGAGCCATTACTGTTTTTACTGATGGATCTAGTAATGGGAAAGCCTCATTTGCAGGACCTCAACAACAAGTTTTGCAAACTGATTTTGCTTCTGCTCAAAGGGCTGAACTTATGACTGTGATAACAGTGTTAAAAACTTTTAAACAGCCAGTAGACATTTTTTCTGATTCATCCTATGTAGTGCAACCCATGCAAAATAGTGAATGTGCCTTAATTCAAAATGTGACTGATGAACAACTTAATCTTTTATTTCATTCTTTACAACAAGCAGTACAACAAAGGCATTCACCTTTCTATATCACTCATATGAAAGCACATACTAACCTCCCTGGCCATTTAACTAAATTTAATGAAAGGGCAGATGCATTGGTGTCTGCGGTCTTTGCTGATGCACAAACATTCCATTCTTTAACTCATCTTAATGCCACAGGCCTTAGAAAAAGATATGGTTTATCATGGAAACAAGCTAAAGAAATTGTGCAAAACTGTTATGCCTGCCAAGTCCTGCATCTGCCACATCAAGGAACAGGAGTTAACCTAGAGGTTTATCTCCAAATTGCATCTGGCAGATGGATATAACACATATTCCTGCTTTTGGAAAACTGTCCTTTGTTCACGTTTCAGTAGATACCTATTCACATTTTATCTGGGCCACATGTCAAGCAGAGGAGGCTACAGCTCATGTTAAAAGACATCTTTTATCTTGCTTTTCAGTTATGGGAATCCTAGAAAAAATCAAACTGATAAAGGCCCAAATACTGTAGTAAAGCCATGGCTACATTTTTTCAACAGTGGAATATTACCCATACTACAGGTATCCCATATAACTCACAAGGACAGGCAATAGTGGAAATAGATAATCATACTTTAAAAACCCAAATACAAAAGCAAAAAGGAGGAGAGCCAGAATATAAAACACCACATATGCAATTGATCTAGCTTTATTAACATTAAATATTTTAAATTTGCAAAAAATCAACCCATAGCTGCAGCAGAACAACACCTGATAGGACAAAAGGAAAATGAAAAGGCTGGACAAGATATATGGTAGAGGGATGTACATACAAAGAGTTGGGAAAAGGAAAGATAATTATATGGGGAAGAGGATTTGCTTGCGTCTCTCCAGGTGACAATCTGGTGCCTGTGTGGGTGCCCACCAAACAGCTGAAGATCTATCATGAGCCACAGCATCTAGTGGACCCATCTGTACAGTGTAAGTTGAAGGTTTGAGAAGCCTCGATTTGCTTTCTCTGTGCCTTCTGTTAGAAGGGTCCTGTTTCTCATTATTAATGGAAAGTTTTACCTCATGGTAAGTAACCAAAGAGGCAGAAGCTGAGTTAACAAATGCTTCAGCAATGGCATGCCTGCCAGCTACAACCACAAAAGTTTTTGCTTCTGTTTCACTAGATTTACTAACGTGGGGTTGAGGGCATGCTTGTGTTTTTGCAGGAGATGAATGAACCATGTGGGTGCAACCGCCATAACATGGGGACAGATCAAGAAAACTGCACAGGAATCTGAGAAACTGTTGGAGCACCAGGGTTTTACCTATAGATGCTTAACAGACCAAAACTTTCTGACTGAGCTCCTCTCTATCCTGAATACAAGAGACCCTAATTAGTTAGGCCAGGAGTATCATCACCCCTATTCAGCATGAAGTTACAGAAGACGGACCTTCATCCTTCTGCAACCCCTAGGATTAAGGGTCCTCTTGTAAAAGGGAAAGGGGAGATATGTGGGAAGTGGGAAGCATTCAAACCAGAGGGACTCCATTTTGAATAAGGGCAAAGAAAAATGAAGCTGTATCACCAACTTGCAATTAAGGGCTGCATAGCCTGCAATTGCCTTGCTCAATTAATTTAAAAACAAAAAGAGGCCACCTTTTATGCTAGTAATAATGACAGCTGTGGCAGTTTTACAAAAAAAGAGAAGGGGAGCATATTGGAAAAAAAGCTGAGTTTTGGGAAAAAAAAGGACGAGGCAGGGCTTGCATGTCTAACATAATGTCCAGGGCTCAGGGCATAAAACCCCTCATGGCCTCTGGAATGAGTCTAGACTTGCCGGCTCCTTGCTTCTAGCTTAAACTAGACGAACATGCTCCCCATTAGTAACAGAACATGTTCCATAGGTCTCAAAGGAAATGCTAAACCATCACAGCTGTAGATCAATCATGTGCTTGCTCTTTCACCCCCACATTCTCAACAACTGTTTCTTTGCTTGATCACCAATAAATAGTCTGGGCTTCCAGAGCTCTGGGCTTTGGTAGCCTCCATACTCGCATTGGCCCCCCAGACCCACTTTCTCTCTCAAACTGTCTTTTCTCATTCCTTTGACTCCACTGGACTTTGTTGCCCCCATGACCTGGTGCTGGGTCTGATCACCCCAACAGTACATGGCTTTTATTATTTTGAGGTGTGCTTCTTCTATGTCTAGTTTGTTGAGGATTTCTTATGAAGGGGTGCTAAATTTTCTCAAATTATTTTTGGCATTTATTGAGATGATCTGATCATATGGTCTTTGTTTTAAAGTCTATTTATGTGGTGAATCACATTTATTGATTTGCATGTGTTGAAGCATCCTAGCATCCCTGAAATAAAATCCACTCGATCATGGTGTATTATCTTTTGAATGTGCTGTTGCATTCGGTTTGCTATGATTTTGTTCAGGATTTTTGAAACTATGTTCATCGAGGATATTGGTCTGTAGTTTTCTTCTTTTGTTTGGTCCTTGCCTGGCCTTGTTATCAAGGTGATACTGGCTTTGTAGAATGAGTTGGGGAGGAATCCCTCCTCCACAATTGTTTGGAACAGTTTTGGTAGAACTGATATCAGTTCTTTGTATATCTGATAGAATTCAACTGTGAATCTATCTGATCCTGAGTTGTTGTTGTTGGGAAATATTTTATTAGTAGCTCAATCTCATTACTCATTATTCATCTGTTCAGAATATTTATTTCTTTCTGTTTCCAGGAATTAATGTTTCCTCTAGTTTTTCCATTCTGTGAGCATAGATGTGTTCATAGTAGTCTCTGATGACCTTTTCTACTTCTGTGATATCAGTTGCAATGTTTCCTTTTTAGTTTCTGATTGTGCTTATTAGAATCTTTTCTTCGTCAATCTACCACCTAGTTTATCTTTTCAAAGAATAAAAATTCAATTATTTTCATGCTTTGTATTGTTTTGTTTTGTGGGTCACAATTTCATTTAGTTCTGCTCTGATATTTGTTATTTTATTTTGCTACCTTTAGGTTTGGCTTATTCTTGTTTTTATAATTCCTTGAGGTGTGATTTTAGGTTATTAATTTGTGACCTATCTTTTTGATGTAGGTGTTTAACTCTATAAATTCCCCCTCTTAGTCCTGCTTTTGCTTTATCCCAGAGGTTTTGGTGTGCTGTGTCTCCAATTTCATCCATTCCAAAACTGTTTTAAATTTGGGTCTTAATACTATTGTTGTCCCAAAGATCATCCAGGAGCAAGTTGTTTAATTTGTTTGTACTTGTATAGTTTTGAGAGTTTGTCTTAAAAGTGCAGTCTAGTTTTATTCCACTGTTGTCTGAGAAAATACTTGGTATGATATCAATTTTTTTTTTATTTGTTGAAACTTGTTTTGTGGCTTAGCATAAGGTCTATCTTGGAAAATGTTTTATGCACTAATGAGAAAAATGTATATTCTGTGGTTGTTAGGTATAATATTTTCTGTAAATGTCTGTTAGGGTCATTTTGTCTAGAGTCTAATTTAACTCCTTTTTTTTTTTTAATTTTTTGTCTCAATAATCTGTGTAGTGCTGTTAGTGGGGTGTTGAAATCCCCCACTATTGCTATATTGCCATCTGTCTTCTTTCTTAGGTCTAGTGCTATTTGTTTTATGAATCTGGTACTCTAGTTTTGGGTACACACATATTTAGGAGAGTTATATCTTCTTAAGTTGATCCCTTTATTATTATATAATGACCTTTGTCATTTTTTTACTGTTATAGATTTAAAATCTGTTATATCTGATAGAAGTAAGGTGACTCCTGCTCACTTTTGGTTTCTGTTTGCATGGAATATCTTTTTACATCCCTTTACCTTGAGTCTATAAGTGTCTTTATCAGTGAAGTTGGTTTCTTATAAGAAGTGTATGGTTGATTCCTGTTTGTTTACTCATTCCACCAATCTTTATGCTTTTTTTTTTTTTTTGAGAAAGTCTTGCTCTTGTCTCCCAGGCTGGAGTGCAATGGCATGCTCTCGGCTCACTGTAACCTCCACCTCCTTAGTTCCAGTGATTCTTCTGCCTCAGCCTCCTGAGTAGTTGGGATTACAGGCACCTGCCACCATGCCTGGCTAATTTTTGTATTTTTAGTAGAGACGGGGATTCACCATGTTGGCCAGGCTGTTCTTGAACTCCTGACCTCAAGTGATCTGCCCGCCTCAGACTCCCAAAGTGCTTGGATTACAAGCATGAGCCACCAAGCCCAGCCCAACCTTTATCTTTTAAGTAGAGCTTTTAATCCTTTTATGTTCAAAATTAATATTTATATGTGAGGTTTTGTTCCTGTCATGAAGTTGTTACCTAGTTGCTTTGTAGTCTCAACGATGTGATTGTTTTATCCGACCTGTGATTTAATATTTTCGTGTGTTTTTATGGTGGCAAATATCAACCTTTGGTTTCCACATTTAGAATTTTCTTGAGCATTTCTTGTAGAGTCCCCTTGTTACAAATCCCCTTAGCATTTGCTTGTCTTGCAAAGATTTTATTTCTCCTTCACTTATCAAGATTAGTTTAGCAGAATACAAAATTCATGGTTAACAGTTTTCTCCTTTAGAAGTCTAAAAACAAAACCCCAATCTCTTCTGGCTTGTAAAGTTTCTCCTGAGAAGTCTGCTGTTAGTCCAATGAGATTTCCTTGATAGGTGATTAGATATTTTTCTCTGGCTGATTTTAGAATTATTTTTCCTTAATGTTGGTTTTAGATAGTCTGATTCTTATATGCCTTGGTAAAGTTCATCTTGCAATGTCTGTGCTGAAGTTCTCTGTGATCCTGTATCGGGATGTCTACATCACTAACAAGACTATGGTAGCTTTCCTCATTTTTTTTCTTAAATAGGTTTTCTATACTTTTTACTTTTTTTCTCCTTCAGGAATATGTATAACTTGTAGGTTCAGTCATTTAACATAATACCATACTTCTCTATGACTTTTTTATTTTTAAAATTCTTTTTTATTTATTTTTAATTGATTTTGTTAACTTGAAAGACCTGTAGAGGAATTAATATTGTTAGTATCTATAGATTCAACACAATTCCTATCATAACACCAGCTACGTTTGTTGTAGAATTTGACAAGGTGTCACTAAAATTCACATGGAAATTCAAGGGACACAGACTAGACAAAATTATTTTGAGAAAGAAGAACAAAGTTGGAAAACTCAAATTTCCTGATTTCAAAACTTACAACAATATTACAGTAACTAAGAGAGTGTGATACTCTTATAAGTATATGTGCTAGACAGAAAAATGACCTCTTCAAAGATGTCCATGTTCTAAATCCCAAGATTCTGGGAATATGTAACTTCACAAAGCAAAAGCAAATTTACAGATGTTATTAAGTGAAGGATACTGAGACCAGAAAATTGTCCTGTATTATTCAGGTGGGGCCAGTGTAATCCAATGATCCTTGCATGTGATTGAGAAAGGGAGAAAAGTGAGAGTCAGAGAAGATATGACAATGGAAGCAGAGGTCAGGGTAATGCAATTACTGACTTTGAGGATGGAAGACAGCCATATCTCAAGGAATGCATGCAGTCTATAGAAGATAAAAAAGGCAAGGCTGTCCTAGAGCCTCCAGAACGAACACAGCCTGCAAACAATTTGGTTTTGGCCCAGTAAAACTATTTCAGACTTCTGACCCCCATAACTGTAAGATAATAAATTTGTGTTGTTTTAAGTCATTAAGTTTGTGGCAATTTGTTAACACCCCAGTAGGAGGCTAATATGATAAACATGTAGATAAATGGAATAGAATGTGATATTATATTCTAAACCCCTACATTACTGATTTTTCGCAAGATGCCAAGTATATCAATGGAGAAAGAACAGTATTTTTAGCAAATAATCCTAAGACAACTGGATAATCAAAGAATGAACTTGGACCCCCCACCTTATACTATACATACAAATTAACCCAAAATATATTATAAACTGAATTGTAAGAGCTAAAAATTACAAAATTCTTAGAAGAATACTTAGAAATAATTTTTATGACCTTGGGTTTTTTGATAGTGTCTTATATATAAAACTAAGATTATAAGCAACAAAAGAAAAAATAAATATACTGAACTTCAAAAAATTAACTTTTGTACTTCATAGAAGACCATCAAGAAAGTAAAAAAGATAACCCACAGAATGGGAGAAAATATTTGTAAATCATATATCTGACAAAGGATTTGTATCTAGAATATACAAAAATCTTATACAATTCAGTAATAAAAAGACAATAACCCCAACCCCACCACTCCCCCAAAGAAAACCAGAAACAAATACACAGTACTGATATTATCACCAGCAGTATTCCAGAACTCAAATACAGGGATGAGACAGTTCCCAGGACCACAGAGAAATTTAAAAACTGCAAGTAAACATTAAGTAAATCTAATTCCCATTTCACAATGCCCTCTCTCCAAATTGCCCTGCACCAAGCATGCAGAAAATTTCTCCTAAACTCACAGTTTCTAAACTGAAAAAAGTGAGATTAATGTGGACAACCAGCTCTCCCCACATCTTGGGTTTCCTGGCAAGAGACCTGTCTCTGCCTCAACCCATGGAAAGAGTCAAGAGTGCATAAAGGGAGAAATACCCATGAGGACAGCCAGAAAAAAAAGAGGGGAGGGAAGACTACCATTCCCAGCCCTGGAAACACCTTTCTGTGATTCAGCTAAGGAAGATGTCAAATCAGAGAGGCTGTAGGAGGTTTGTTCCACAGTCTCCTGAGCAAGAACTCTTCACCAGTCTTACCACACTATCAGGATAAACCCTTTGGGACCATCCCGATTTGGGACAGGCAGCACTGTTTACTAGAATCAAGGCAAACCTTGGCTTAAGGTGCTGTTTAGTGTTGTAAAGGAGACAACACTCTACTGGGAAAATATTTTAAAAGAAAGAAAATCAACAAAGAAATTACAAAAAAAAATTCTAAGCAAGCATATCTAATAAAAACCAAAACAAGCCAGACAAGGAAGACTGGCATAAATAACTAATCCTTCAATGCAAAGGCATAGATTCACATCCACAAGAAACAACAGCAAACAGGGAACCATGACCTCCTCAAATGGAGAATGCAACGGACCAATAATTGATCCTAATTAGATGGCAGTATGTGAACTCTATGACCAAAGGGTCAAAACAGCAGTTTTAGGCATACTTAGAAATCTTTAAGATAACACAGAAAAGCAATTCAGGGGTTTATCAGAGAAATTTAACAAGATTAAAATAATTTTTAAAAGGCAAACAGAGGACAGAAACATGGATGGGAAAAAAGAAGCTCTCAACAGAGAGAGTGATTTAGCAGAGGAAAGAATCAGTGAGCTTGAACACAGGCTATTTGAAAATATACAGTCAGAGGAAAAAGAGAAAAATAAAAAGAACGAAGATCACCTTTAAGTTATAGAAAATTACCTCAAAAGACTAAATCTAAGCATTATTAGTGTTCGAGAGAGTTGAACAAGAATAAGAGGTAGAAAGCTGTTAAAGAAATAATAACAGAAAACTTTTCAAAACTTAAAAGAAAGAGAAATATTCGATACAAGAGCTTCAGAAAACACTAGACAAATTTAGCACAAGTAAGACTAATACAAGGCATATGATAATTAAACTCTCAGAGATTAAGGGCAAAGAGAGGATCCTAAATGCAGCAAGAAAAGAGAAGGAAGTAACATATAAAGGATCTTTGATGTATCTGGCAACAAACCTCTCAACAGAAACCATACGAGTCAGTAGGAAGTGGATCAACATTTTCAAAGTACTGAAAGAAAAAATTAAACTGCAATTCAAGAAAACTGTATCCAGCAAAGCTATCCTTTTATGGAGGAGAGCTACAGTCTTTCCCAGACAAACAAAAGCTGAGAGAATTCACCACCACCAGACTCATTTTGCAAGAGAGTTCTTCAATCTGAAATAAAAAATCTCTAATGTAGAAAAAGAAAACATTTGAAGGTGTAAAACACACTGGAAAAATTAAGTGTACAAGCAAACCCTAAATACTCTAATACTGTCATTGTGGTGTGCGATTCACTCATAACTCTAGTATGAGGCCAAAAAGACAAATCTATCAAAAACAATAACACATACAGCAACCAGTTAGGAGATAGGCAATATAAAAACATGTAAATTGAGACAACATAAAGTCAAAATGTGGGGTAAATTGAGTTCAAGTATAGAGGGTATTCAAAATCTTTTTCTTGTTGCTATTATTTTCTTAGGATTTAAGGTAAGTTGTAATCCTTTTAAAATAATTTGTTATACTATAAGATGTTCTTCATAAGCCTATAGTAATCACAATGCAGAAAAACTATAATATATTCACTAAAAATAAGAAGTAATGAATTATAAACATACTGCCAGAGAAAATCACTTAACCACAATGGAAGACAGTATGAAAGAAAGAAAGAGAAATATTATAAACTAACCAGAAAATAAGCAATAAAATAGCAGTAGCAAGTCTTTAGTTATTGATAACATCATAGAATGTAAATGGACTCAAATTGACAATTAAAAGGCATACAGTGGCTGAACGGATAAAGAAACAAAACCTAGGTCTATACTACTCTCAAGCAACCCACTTCACCTATAAAGACACACATAGACTGAAAACGAAGAGGTAGAAAAATATTTCATGCACCTGGAAACCAAAAAAAGACCAGAAGTAGCTATACTTATATCAGAGAAAATAGATTACAAATCAAAGATTGTAAAAAAAAAAAAAGAGAGAGAGAAAGATCACAATGTAATGAAAAGGGGGCCTGTCCAGCAATATAAGGTAACAATTATAAAAATCTGTGGATCCAACACTGGAGCTCTCAAGTATATAAAGCAAACATTAATAAATCTAAAGGGATAGATAGATTAAAATACAATAGAAGTAGGGGATTTGAACACTCCACTCTCAGTAATGAACAAATCATCCAGATACTTATTTCATCAATAAAGGAACACAAGAGTTCAACTACACACTAGATCTAATAGGCCTAACTTGATAAAATTTAATATTCCTTTATGATAAAAACCTTCAACAAATTGGACCTAAAAGAAACATGCCTCAAAATAGTAAAGGCTATATATGAAACCCATAGATATCATAGTACTGAAAGAGAAAAAATTGACAGGCTTTCCTCTAGAAAAAAACAGAAAAGGATGCCCATTGTCACCAATGTTATTCAACATAATATTGGAAGTCCTAGCAGGGTCAGTTATGAAAGAAAAATAAATAAAGAACAACCAAATTAGAAAGGAAGAAGTTAAATTAGCCTTGTTTGCAGAAAACATGATCTTGTACTAAGAAAAATCTGAAGTCTCTAACAAAAAAACTCTTAGAACTAATAAATTTGGTAAAGTAGCAAAATAAAAAATCAACATTTAAAAAATAGTAGCATACACACACACACACACACACACACACACAGATATACACATAGGCCAATAGCAAAGAATCTGGAAAAGAAATCAAGAAAGCAATCATGGCCAGGCACAGTAGCTCACACCTATAATCCTAGCACTTTGGGAGGCCGAAGCAGGCAGATGGCTTGAGCTCAGGAGCTGGAGACCAGCCTGAGCAATGTGGTGAAACTCCATCTCTACAAAACGTACAAAAATTAGCCAGGCATCGTGGCATGCACCTGTTGTCCTAGCTACTCAGAAGACTGAGGTGGAAGGATCGCTTCAGCCCAGGAGGCAGAGGTTGAGGTTGCAGTGAGTTGAGACAGCACCACAGCACTCCAACCTGGGCAGCAGAGCCAGGTCCTGTCTCAAAAAAGAAAGCAGTTACACTTACAATAGCTACAAAAATATAAAATACATAGGAATCAATTTAATCAAAGAAGTGAAAGATCTCTACAAGGAAAACTACAAAACACTGATGAATAAAATTGAAGAGGACACAGAAAAAATGGAAAGATGTTCCATGCTCATTGATTGGAAGAATTAATATTGTTATAATGACAATTCTACTAAATTTACAGGTTCAATGCAATCCCTATAAAATATAAATGACAGCCTTCATGGAAATAGAAAACAACCATAAAATTTATATGGAACCACAAAAGACCCTAAATAGCCAAAGCAATCCTAAGCCAAAAAAAAAAAAAAAAAAAAAAAAACCCACACAAAAAAACCAAAGCTGGAGGTATCATATTTCCTGATTTCAAATTATACTACAAAGTTATAGTGACCAAGTCAGCTTGGTACTGACATAGAAACAGACAAATAGACAAATAGAACAGAACAGAGAACCCAGAAATAAATCCAAACAATTATAGCCAACTGATTTTCTACAACAGCATCAGGAACATACAATGGGGAAGGGTCAGTCTCTTCAATAAATGGTGCTGAGAAAACTGGATAATCATATGCAAAAGAATGAAACTAGATCCTATCTCTCACTATATTAAAAGATCAAATCAAAGTGGATTGAATATTTAAATGTAAGACCTAGAACAATGAAACTCCTAGAAGAAAACACTGGAGAACTGTTCTAAGACATTGTTCTGGGCAAAGAAATTTTGTGTCAAAAGCACAAGCAACCAAAGCAAAAACACACAAATGGGATTATGTTAAACTTAAAAGTTTCTCCACACCAAAGAAAACAATAGAATAAAGAGACAGTCTAGGGAATGTGAGATAATATTTGCAAACTATCCATCCGACAAGGGACTACTGACAAAAATATATGAGGAGCTCATACAAGTCAATAGCAAAGAAACAAATCATCTAATTTAAAAATGGGCAAAAGATCTGAATAAACATTTCTCAAAAGAAGATATATAAATGACCAGCAGGTATGTGAAAAAATGTTCAATATCACAAATCATCAGGGAAATGCAAATAAAAATCATAATGAGATATCATCTCACTCCAGTTAAAGTTGCTTTTATCAAAATATTGGGCACAACAGATGCAGGAAATGATGCAGGGGAAGGGAAGCCTCGTACAATGTTGGTGGGAATGTAAATTAGTACAGCCACTATAGAGAACTGTATGAAGGTTCATCAAAAAAGCAAGAATATAACTACCATATGATCCAGCAATTCCACTACAGGGTATATATCCAAAAGAAAAGTAATCCATTTAATGAAGAGATATGTGTATTCTCATGTTTACTGAAGCACTACTCACAATACCCAAAATATGAAATTAACCTAAGTGCCTATCAATAAATGAATGGATAAAGAAAAATGTGATATATATACACAATGGCATATTATTCTGCCATAAAAAAGAATAAAATCTTGACATGTCCAGCACATGGTTGGAACTAGAGGTCATTATGTTAAGTAAAATAAGCCAGGCACAGAAAGGCAAATGCCACATGTTATCACTCATATGTGGGCCCTAAAAAAGAGATCTCATGAAGATAAAGTATATTGGTGGTTCCCAAAACCTGGGAAAAGTAAGAGAGGAAAGGGAATGAAAAAACAATGATTAATGAGTACAAATATATAGTTTGATAGAAGGAATAAGACCTAGTGTTTGATAGATGGGTAGGGTGATTATTGTTTAAAATAATCTATTGTATATTTCAAAATAGCTAGAACAGAATAATTGAAATGTTTCTAGCATACAGACAAATACTAAAGGTGATTGATATTCCAATTATACTGATATGATTTTTTACAAAGTATATGAATGTATTAAACTATCACAGGTACCCCCAAAATATGTACATCTATTATATGTCAATTAAAAAAAGTTTAATGGGCAAAGGGTCTGAATAGACTTTTCTTCGAGATATATAAATGACCAAAAATATATGAAATGATGCTCAACATTATTAGACATCAAATGCAAATGAAAAACACAGTAAGACAACACTTCACACTCACTAGAATGATGAATCAAAAGACAGCAAATAACACGTGTTAGTGAGCAGATGGAGAAATTGGGATACTTATCCATTGCTGCTGAGATTGTAAAATGATGTAGCCACTTTAGAAAACACTTCGATTCCTCCTCAAAACATAGACTTTCCATATAAACCAGCAATTGCATCATTTACCGATACACCCGACAACAAGGATGAACCTTGAAAACATCATGCTAAATGAAAGAAGGCACTCACAAAAGATCACATATTGCATGACTACATTTATATAAAATGTCATAAACAAATCTAGAAGGGCCGGAGAAAGCAAGCTAACCAAAGTCATGGGGAAAAAATATGCACAGTGCTAAGTTCATAAAATTGAGCAGTACCGAATCACATGAACATATGGGTTGAGCTATTAGCCTTCAACCCCCTACTTAGAGGTCTCAAGAAATAGGATTATGACTCTGATTTTGGGTTGGATTACTAAATGCTACTGGTATAGCAGAAGGATAGGGGTTCAAGGAAATCAAGGATACTTAGTGGGAAAAAGGTCATACACTTGTCTTTCCATGGAGTGAGACTGAATAAGAAAGGTAAAGTACTCTGGAGGAGGTTGGATGATGGGAAAAAATGGCAGAAATCCAGAGACTAAAGAGTTCTAAGAGCAGTTATAGTAGTAGAAAGCATGAAGAGAATCTTAACAGAGAGGAGATTTTGGTCACGGTAAGATACATAAAATTAAGTTCTTCAAACATTCATGTATTGAAACAATTCATTATGGAGCTTTGAAAATGAATGACTCCAATAGAGTAGAGATAAAATTAACTGAAGAAAGGAAGGCTAGAATTTTAAAACTTGATTGCTTTCTATAAGTGCACTGGCTTCAGCTATGACAGGAGATAAAGTGAAGAGGACAATTGGGAATATGCATCATCTCAAAGACTTCAAAGGGTAAAGGGAAATGATCAAGTAATCAATAAATGACATTAATAAGGAAGGGGAGAAAATAGTATCGCCTGATGGAATAAGACTCAAAAGAGAATAGGCTTTTATCAGAGGCTGGAAAGGAGATGTTCTGACTAATAGGTGGTTCTTAGAGGGCCAGCAAGAGCCCTGTTCTGGGGTGTGACACTCTCATGGTGTTCTGAGCCTTGGCAGATGCCTTACTATGAAGAGAGGCAGCTCAACATTTAAAAAAATACTTATGTGAATAGTAAGTAGCATTTTGATAGTGAGCAAAAGAAAAAACTCAGACTTGGAAACAAGAAATACCTTTGTGTTTGTGGAAGGTGGTTTTGTCTTATTTTATTTAAAAAATAATAAGTGAATCTTTTATAGTAATAAACTTGATTTAACAAATTGAGTGAAGCCAGATTTTGAAGAACTTTGCTTTAAAAGCTAATAAGGGTTTTTTTTTATCCTGAAGTCAATATATTCATTGAATATTTTTATCAAGGAGGTAATATACTGAAATTAGTGTTTAAACTTGTTGGTTAGAATAGAAAAAAAGAAATGATCAATAAACCACTTAGGAGACACAACTGAAGCTGGAGAAAAGACGAATAAAAATAGAAAATAACGAAGCCGAAGACAATTCCAAGAAGAAATTGTAAAATATTTTTTAATGGAACAAATTAAAATGTTTTATTTGATTGTTTTTACATATTATGTTTCCAAAAGTTTTCCTAAGTTAGATTAGACCTAGAGCTTAAGTTTCCAAAACTGTCGAACCAGAGCAAACCTAAAATATCAAAATATTCACTAAAATAACCTATTCGTCTCATTCATTCACCTGGTCACCATCTATTGAGTGCCTATTATGTGCAAGGCTCTATGCTAGATTCATTTTTCCTTTAGCAGGCAAATTATTGGTGACCTGTAGTTTCATCTGTTCCTTAACTGCTTGTTACCAAATCCTAATTTCAAAACTTCAGGAAGGGACTGTGGAGGAAACGTTTTGTATTTATCATAGTCTTAGAAAATAAGATATAGTAAGGAGAAATTTATAATATTTTTAACTGTTAATGAGGCATTGTTTTAGTTCATAAAAAAAGTTGAAGGATAACAGTTGCATCCCATTGTAGATAATTTTCTTCAGTGCATTTGTGTCTCTCACTCAATTTTCATTCCTTGATCAACTGCAGAATTTACTCCAGGAAATAACATTCTCCAAAACAAAATGAAACACCAAATTCAGAAATGTTCTTTGAGCTATTCTTACTCAAAAGCTAGTATTTTTTTTAACAAATTATGTTTGCCTGTAGGAGAAAAGTCACCATTACATTGTTCTTTTCATTAAATAATTCTTCAGTAAATAAGAGACGTTAAATCAAATTGTTTTTGCAACCAAATAAGGAAAAAACATAATCAATAGAATGAAAATGTGTCCTTTAGAAAGGAAACCAAAGAATGTTTTAGAAGAATTCTTAGATATTCTAATCACCAAATACAAAAGACTCAGGTTTTTAGAAGCAAATGGATTCAGTTAGAAATCAAAGATCTGGCCATGAGCCCAACAATTCAAACATTAAAAAGAATTCTGATGACTCTGTAGATTGCAAATATATCTGCCTTCCATAATTCCTGTATTCCACTCTCATGAAGTTTAAAGTAAATATTTTAGTGTAGTAAAACCCACTAGAAAAAATCATTAAGCTAAGATTAAAGTAAACTAAGTTTTTGCCTCAAAGTTCATTTTCTGACCAAAAACGTGGATATGTGCCTTTCAGGGATTGTCTCCCACCCGGGCAGAAGTTGGTATTCTAGTGTAAATCTCTTGCTACAGAACCCTCATGTACTATTTTATTCCTTACCTCATCAGCATATAGGAAAACCTACCGGCTGAAAACAGAGACTATTATATTGGGCTCAGTGAACTTCACGGTAGCATCTGCTATTTTAATAGCCAGTGCTGACTTCATCTTCATCCACTGTAATTCCTGATCTGGAATGGCTCCTTAGAAATTCACAATTTTGTTTCTGGTATACAAATGGAAATGACAATGAACCCTTTCTTATATGACATGGTAAAGAATAGAGTGCTTTGTTTAATTAGAGACTTTGGCTAACATAGCATTGCAATATATACTAAGAAATGTATTGACATAAAATCTATGTTTAAAAATTCATATTTTTCTGAAGATTTAAAGGACATTTAAAAATTTTTAGTGATAATATCATCATTTTACAAATCATTAGTCAGTTAAAGATCGATACAGTAGACAGATTCTGGATTTTTTCAAAAATAATACTTTTACGATAGTGTAAGACTACTGGGTCAAGGCAAATTTCCGAACAGCAACTGAACTTTTTGGGAGTGGAGGGACAAACAATTCTACTAGCATGATTCAACAGACAGAAGACTGGGTATACTGTGGGTAAATGATCAGAGTATGGACAAAAGTTCATTTTCTGACCTTGCCTATATTTACTTCAAGAAAGATCCTAACTCCTTCCTTCTAGGGAGGCTCCTGAGCCAGGTGATAAAATCATCTTTGCAAAAATTATTAATTGAAAAAATTATTACAGTAAAAGAGATTGACCTAACTGACCCCATCTCGCTTCTAACCTCCACACTGTCCTTGTTCATTCCTAGGCTTAGGCCAAAGTAACGTTAGGAGGAAGTTAGTTTATAGTTTAGCTTTGAAACAAAGACAGTAACAGCCCCTTCTCAAAACAAACCCCCTTTCCTGCGTGGGGACTAGACTGCCTTTGTAGGACTAACAAATTAGCCACAAGATTAGAAATTATGATTTAGGAGTCATGCAGCTAGAGGCTGCAAGATTCTAAACCTCCCCAAATTGTTCCTGGCGATAACATCACTATTGTAAAACATAAGATCAGCGCTTGAGATATTTTGCAGATGCTGCACAGGATAAATCAGCTGGCACCACCCAGATCGATAAACTGGCTCATCAGGTCTTGTGCCCCGCACCGAGGAACTGACTCAGCACAAGAGGGCAGCTTCAACTCCGTGTGATTTCATCTCCAACCTGACCAATCGTAACTCCTGACTCACTAGCAGCCCAGCCACCAAATTATCCTTAAAAACTGCAATCCCTGAATTTTCAGAGAGACTGATTTGAGTAATAAAATTTCAGTCTCCCTTATAGCTGGCTCTGCATAAATTACTCTTTCTCTATTGCAATTCCCCTGTCTCGATAAATCGGCTCTGTGTAGGCAGCAGGCAATGTGCACCCACTGGGCAGTTAAGTGGTGCACCTAAGTGTTATAGGTTGTTACTCAATGTCATTACTTCTCTGGTTGTGAGGGTAGTGTGTTCCTGACTTTAAGTCCAAAGTTTTTTCTTCTCAACATTTTTTCTTGCTAAGATGAAATACAGAGTAATAACTGCTTAATTCCTTTGCCAGCTTTCTCAAAGTCTTTAAGGGATGTCCTTGTCTTAAGGGATAGGATGTTTGCAAGTCATCTTCCAATCAAAATTCACCATAGCTGTATAGTGACTAAGGTGTAGTCTGCTCCTGCATTGCATTGTTGAGATCAAGCCAATCTTGCAGAAGCCTTCAGCAAGTTACACTGACCTGCCAGGTTTCTCATCATTACACAGAATGCAAATTCCTTATGTACTTGGAAATCTTTGTAATGGAGTTCTGGAGTAGGGTCACATTCAAGAAAATTTTGTGCTGACGATAAAAGAAACTTAGAAACAACTGAACAATTTTATTTACATTTCTCTAAAAATTAAACTGAATTCAAACATACAGTACACCTATTAAATTATTCATTTGCCTTCTTAATTCTCTGTCCTAAAAATATCCAGAGACTACCATACCCCAAGCAGGGAAAATTTATCTAACTCATTTCTTCCCTACCACCTTAGTCCCCATCATCTATGCCCTTATAAGACCTTTATCCATGATGTGCCTTCTAAATGGAACACTCCCCTCCCCCACAGCCCCCAAAAGGCATAGCTTGGGCCTTCATTAGCACTGCTATCTTGAGAATCAGTCATAGCTCCAACCCCAGATAGCCCTCTCTTCCTGTCTCCTCTCTTCATTCTGGAATCTGAACAATCAGAGCCTAATACCACTTTTCAGTAACTAAATAGATTAGCAATGCACTCAGTAGTGGCAGACTTTGGCCACATTGATGAACACAACCCTCTATATCTATTTCTAAGACTCCAGAATTTTTCTCAAAGACTGAATCATATTGGCCACCACATTCAGGAAAACCACTATATGCCTATATCTACTTTACCACAACTGCTCTTTTTAATGCTAACTCAGAGGCCACTAGAAAAGAAATTTAGCTGAAACCTATTTCATTTAAAACATCTTTTTAAAAAGTTTTTTCATATGTCTCTTTTCAAGATGTGTAGATGGAAAAAGGATTGGGATGGGGGGTTTGATCTGTAGTGTGAGGAATCTGTCCTGCTGAGAAAATGAAAACAATTTCTGCTCTTCTCACTGTCATCCATGCATGCTGCTTACTGGGCTTCTCCTTGAAAGCAGTTGATTTGCATGATTATGTACTTACTTGGTCTGGTGGGGTTTTTTGAAACTCAAAGGACTTACATTGAAAATCTATTTTTGTTTGCTTTTGAATGGAATGCATTTATTTGGGGGATGTAAACTTCTGGGATTTGTGGTAAATTTAAAATCTTAATTCTGTTACATACACTTAGATGGATTGTTTAGTTGAGGAACTATATTTAGCTTGAGATTTAAACACCTAGATTGTAATAATTTTTTGAATGCTAATTTCATATCTAAACTGTTGATGCATAGTCCGGATGTTTGGACAGATCATGTGAGATAGCTGATACAAATATTTGGCTTCATGTAGGGTAACTGGTACAGATTCCTTTGCAGAGATTGGAAAGTTTCTCTTCTTGCTTGAAACTACTCATTAGCTGTAATTGGATCCACAGTAATAATATCTGTTGGCATCTTAATTTTTATCAAATGCTTTTAAATTATTTACTTTCTTAACTACCTCATTTACATTGCTAACAATATAATATTACAATATAATTGTATAACCTTTCATGGTACCCAAATAGACAGAAGATTCTTTACTCCATTAGCCCCCAAAAGCAGTTCTATTAATGAGCTGGTTTAAGATTTCAGAGACATCATCCCAGTGAGCTCAACTTTATCATTTAATATTTATTTCTAGAGAGCAAATAACAACAAAATATTTTATTTTCCCTTGCAATTATTTTGTAAGATATTTATTGCACCAGATTCACTTTTCAAAGAACATCTGATTTTCTCTTACAAAAGTGAACCTCCAGTTAGTTATGCACTGAAAAAGATAGATGTTCTGGCCTGTGATGGGCACAGAACATTCTGAGCTGAAACCTGAACTAAGTGTGTTTAACTAGAGCCTATTCCTCAAGAGTCTGTCAAAAACTTTTTACGTATCTTGCAACCTGGATCTATCCCTACTTCTCAATGTACCAGTTACAGGAAAGGGGTCCCAATCCAGACCCCAAGAGAGAGTACTTGGATCTTGCATAAGAAAGAATTCAGGACGAGTCCACAGTACAAAGCAAAAGCAAGTTTATTAAGAAAGTAAAGTGGTGAAAGAACAGCTACTCCATAGACAGAATAGGGCATTCCCAAAAGTAAGAGGAGGAATACGTCCACCCTAGATACAATACTTGTTTGTACTTAAGATTTTAAAAAAAGATCATGGGGGGATGTGCTCTGCTACAAGGGTTTGTGATAAAGGATTAATTTTCTTAATTTCTATATTTTGCAAGAATTGGTATTGTTATCTTTAAAGCAAAATTAGAAATGCTTCTGTTCTCAAGATATCAGGGTATCAGAACACTCCCAAGCCTGAGTCTGTTTAGCAAACATTATCAATCTGTTCTCTTAACCGTAAACATCTGGAGGCCAGGAATACCTAACTTTCTGGGAATGCAGCCCAGCAAGTCTCAGCCTCATTTTCCTAGCTCTCACTCAAGATGGAGTCACTGTGGTTCGAAAGCCTCTGACACACAAATATGAAGTCTAGGAAAGAGGGCTCAGAAACAAACAAACAAACAAAACAAGAAACTTAAGTGTGCCTGATCCAGACCTGGACACTAGAGGATAGCTTCTGTGCCATGGGATAGGCAGATATTAAACAAATATGAAACTCATCTATTAATGAAACTACCTTTGCAAAACTCATACCTGAGGAAACTATGACAGTGAAAGAGATCAGACCAAACCAACCCCATCTTGCTTCTCACCTTTAAGCTGTCCTTGTTCATTCCTGGGCATAGGCTGAACTAATCTTGGGAAGGAATTTAGTTTACAGTTCAAACTCTGAAACAAAATTGGTAATAGCCCTTTCCTGAGGGAGAAAAAAATCCTTCTTGCCTGGGGACTAGTCTACGTCTGTCGGACTAACAAATTAGCTACAAGATTAGAAATTATGGTTTAGGGGCCATGCAGCCTTCAGCTGCAAGAGTCTGAACCTCCCCAAAGTGCTGCTGGAGATAACATCACTGTTGTAAAACCTAAGATCATTGCTTGAGATATTTTGCAGACCCTGCATTCCAATGCATCAGATGACACCACCCAGACCAGTAATCTGGCTCAACCAGTTCTGCAGTCCCACCCAGGAACAGAAGTCAGCAAGAAAGAACTCACTTTGGACCACCTATGATTCATCTCCAACCCAACCAATCAGCAATCCTTACTTCCCAAGCTCCTATCTGCCAAATTATCCTTAAAAACTCTGATTCCCAAGCTTTCAGGGAGACTAATTTGAGTAATAATAAAATTCTGGTCTCTCACACAGCCAGTAATGTGTGAATTACTCTTTCTCCATTGCAATTCCCCAGTCTTGATAAATTGGCTCTGTCTAGCAGCAGCCAAGGTGAACCTGTTGGGTGATTACATCAGTGGCCATGAAAGCCCTTCCTATAATTTCCGTAGATCATCATTTCTTCTTGCTTTAAAGAGCTTAGTATTGTCTACAGATTTGAGTATTGCCAAATCTACAGATTTGAGGTCTAATTTTTAACACAGTTTTTAGATTATTTCTTACTATTCTTGAACAGTCCACCATTGCTCAGGCATCTGTGATGAAATCTGTTACACACAGATGTATAAGCATAGTATTCTTTGGTAGCTCTCAGTGATATCCTGTTAATTAGTTGTCTTTCCCTAGGTCAGTGCCACACTATCTTAATTAAAAATATTGGATAAGTTATGATACCTGATACACTGTATCGCAAATCCACTTGCCTTGTGACGCTTGTTCAGCAATGTCTTGACTATCCTAGGTCTTTGCTCTTTCATGGATATTATAGAATCAATGTGTTAATTTCCTATAAAACCTCTATTTATATGTGAATTATAATTGTAATTAATAGATACTAGTTTAAATCTTTTGACATTAACATTAAACTGTTTTTCACTTACAAAGATGACAATTTCAGATGGTTCTACTACTGAACAGATCACAAGGGAAAGAATTAATGTCTTTCTGCTATCTACTCATGAACATGATGTATCTCTCCATTTCCTTAGGTTTCTTCAATATCTTTATTAAAGTTGTAACTCCATGCAAGTATTGAATATATGTTGTAAGATTTACTCCTAGATATCTTGCTTTTTTTTTCCTGTTGTAAATGGTATCTTTTTCTTGTTATTATACTTTCAGTTTGTGTGTACATGCTATGGTTTGGGCCTTTGCCACCTCCAATCCTCATGCGGAAATTTGGTACCCAATGTGGCAATGTTGAGAGGTAGGGCCTGATGGGAGGTGTTTGGGTTCTGGGGGTGGATCCCTGATGAATAGATTAATGTTCTTTCTCAGGGTGAATTAGTTCTCCCTCTATTAGTTCCCCTTGAGTATTCTAGGTAAAAAACACCTAGGGCCTCCCAGTGGCTTCCTCCTTTGCCATGTGATCTCTCTTTGCACTCTCGGTAAGGAAGTGTTCCAGACCCAAGGCCATTCTTATGCAGCTATGTGGAGGTGGAAGGACATCATGCACAGGGCTGTGGTTCCCAATACTCATAAAGCAGAACTTCTGCTGGATTCAACCAATTCTCTTTAACCTAACTTTACTCCTATTGGTTTTGAGTTATGTTATCTATTTCTTTTTCACACCTTCTTTCATACAATGCAAGGTCCTTGGAGTGTTTGATTTTAAACACTACCTCCCAAATTCCATGTTATTGTCATTTAGCATTTCAGTTCAATTTGTTAATGTCATGCTAGTTAGACATTATTTCATTATATTTTTGTCAACGTTTATTTGGATTACACTTTTTTTTACATGACATAGTTCTTTGCACTCTACTGCTTTATGGATTTCATTCTGAAAGAAGAACATCCTTCAGTAGGTTTTCAGGACTTTGAAAAATTCCCTCAAAAACAAAATTAAATGTTGTTTATTTTGCCCTCGGTCTGGTATGATTGTTTTGGGTGGGTTTAGAATTCTAGATTGATGGTTGCTTTTCCTTGGTACTTTAAATATATTATTTTATTTTCATCCAATTCCCAGTGTTGGTGGTGTTGATGAGAAGTCTGCTGTCAGCCTAATTATATTCCTCTCTAGAAGAAATATATTTTTCTATCTGAATTTTTGGGCTTTTTTTCAGAAAAAAAAATGATTTTCCTCTCACTATAATGCATGACAGTATGGGTTGGATTTTTTGTTTGGTTATTTATATTTCGGGTTTGGTATTGTTTTGTTTTTGCTGCTGAGGATCAATTACGCTCTTTCAATTTCAGGGTTCATGTATTACTTTAATTCTGAAAACTCCCCAACTATTATCTCTTAGAATACTTTTTCTCACTTTTATCTTTTATTTTCTCTTCTGGAATATCTCATTCTATCTCTTTATCTTCTTTATCTCTTAACATTTTTTATAATTTTTTAATCGTTTTATCTCTCTCTGCTAGATTCTGAGAGGTTTACTTAACTCCATCTTTCAGATTCTCATTTTACTTCACATCAATATGCTATTTATTCCATCCATTTAACTTATTTTTGTCATTATATTTTTAATATCTAGAAGTTCAATTTGGTTCATTTTCAAAACTGCTTACAGTTTTTCAAGAATTCCTAATATTTTGTTATGAATTTTAATTCAATTTTTAATTTTGTATTCTTTTATCTCCATAATCCTCTTACATCTATTCTCTTTTATATTTTTATTTTTTTATCTTCAATTTTGGGAAGGCTAATCTCCTAGATATAATATTTCCTGGTATTCCATTACAGTGGGTCTTTTCTCTAGTTCTTTAAAACACTAATATTCTGTTCTGTGGTAGCTGCATTTGCTTTAGTTTATATACATGTACCCACAGAATCATTCCTCATTTTTTTTCTGCTGGTTCTAGGTTTACAATACAGTAGCCAGTAGCCATATGTAAATTTTAAAATAGAAATTAATTAAAATTAAATACAATTTAAAATTTAGTTTTGCAATCTCACTAGACACGTTTAAGTGTTCAATAGCCACATATGACCAGTAGTTACCACATTAGATAGTGAAGATATAGAACATTTCCATATCACAAAAGTTGTATTGTACAGTGTTGCTGTAGAGTTTACACAGTCCTAAACTAGCTTTTGGGTTAATTTCTTTGTTCAGTTTCCTAACCCTTGCAGGTCATTAAATTGTACACCCTTTAGGTCTCATAGGTATAGAACTTTGATTAATTGTGATTAAATTATTTATTAATTCATGACCTCCAATAGATAGCAAATGACCTTTTCATTTCTCCAGGCCATTAAACAGATATATCTAGATTCCTTTAAATAAGTAACTTGGTAGCCCTTCAAGACTCTGGACTTTATTCAGAGGACTCAATTCCAGCTTTCCAGCTTGAATAGACCTATGACCGCATCTCTTTTCCCTAGTGGGTATTAAAAGTCCTTTACATATATTCCTTCCATAATCCCCGAGCAGTCAAAGGGCCTACTTCCACTTGCTTTTCTGGATTTGAATCCTCTCTTCTGTTCTGTCACCTGGAGATTTCTCTTTCTGTTTTTCAAGCTGCTTTGTATAATTTATTAAAAATTACATCACATTTTATCCAGCGTTTCACTATGTTTGTGGAGAGAAAAACTGTCTACATCAGCTATACGTATCATGTGATTAGAAATATACTGACGTTCTATTGCATGCTTTAATAGTTTGAGTAAGAATAAGATATATCATGTTTAAAATGAATTTCATTGTTAAGCCCGCTCTTCTAATTGTAATCTGGTGCTTGAAGTTCTACAACTTCACTGGTAAGTGATTTGTTTTTCTTATTGGAATGCCTCATATCTAATCTAAATACAAAAATATTGTTTTTTAATGACACCTCTTGTATCAATCACTTCTTTCCAATATCATTTTACTTTTGCATAGAACCTGATATCATTTCCAGAAATGACTTTAACGTTCTCCTCTGAAATTGTAAAGTAATGCTTATTTATTATAACTGATAAATTAATATATTTAAAGAAAAAACTAATCATCTCTCTTCTCTACCTCCTTTCTACTCCTTACTTCCAAACCACCTCCTTGCCAGATGGTGAGTGATATCAACAATGTTTTATATTGCTTTAGTAGTTTTCCATGTACTTTTAAATATATACAAACATATGAATTTATAATTAGCGGTCCCTGTCCTTGATTATTTTGACCAAAATGATTATTTCACTAACTAAACACAGATCGTCTCTCTAGTCAACATATATAAGCTTAATATATATTTTTAAATATTTTTATATTATCCATAGTATAAATATCCATAATTTATTAATCTTTTCCCTTTTGATGAATACTCAGCTTCCAGTTTGCTGCCACTATGAATCATAACACAATAAACATCCTTGAGTATATTCTTGCATACTTGTAACACTTGGATTTTTATATAACCTTACTCTAAATTAGTATAAAAATATGTGATCTTTCTTTAATAAGTCTCTCATTTCTCTCCATCCCATATAAATCTAAAATAATCTTTTTGTACCAGGTTTTTATTAAAGAAGTTAGATTGTAAAAATATTATTTAAACCCAAAATTTATTATAGGTTCTTCTGTCTCCAGAGGAGACTGGTATAATTCATGTTAGTAGGAAGATATGTCTCTATATTTACTTCCTACTAATTAAGGAGATTGGTAAAAGAAAGAAGAAAACAGTGAACTCTCAATGTCTCTGCCAGAGGGACTAGACGACGTGGCCCTCTGCTTAACAGGACATATTGTTGACCCTCTGATTATACCAAGCCTAATAGTGCCTGGACAGCAAAACTGTTTTAATGAAGACTGGAACTGAGTTTGGAAGAGTAGTTACTGTAGGGAAATATAAAAGAGAGAAATTGACAGATGAGAAGTATGAGGGTTAAAGAGGGCATGGACTCAAAAATGGCAGGAGGCTGAAAACTACATAGAAGAATGATAAATATCTGAGCATGGAGAGCATTTTGAAATTGTACTCCTTTACTTTTGAAACCACACACCCAGCACAATGCCTGTCACAAAGCAGATGCTCCAGGAATATTACTAAAATAAGAATTAGGGATGTTTGATATTCAAGTTTTAAGTGGCATTTTATGTTCTCCACAAGAAATCCACTTTAAATATAAAAACATGGCTAGATTCACTACCTCTGAAGTGGTATAGTGTTATTTGAAAGAAATAACTAGGATTAGTTATAAATGGGCAGATACTTTAAAAAGTACAATGACTGCATTGTCATAATGTAAAGAAAATCTCAAACTTTCAATGAAAACTCTAACATCTAAATATGTTATTAAACAATAGGGGGTCATGTTTGGGAAATCAAGAAAACAGATTAAATTACACCCCCTGGAGAGCCCAGAGCTTAGAGAAGCCAATAGTCTCCAGATCTGATAAATGTATTAAGAGCCGGAGTTCTCCTAAAGCAGGAACTTCTTGTAGAGGTGATCATGGAAATGCAAGCCCCTAGGAATCTAAGATAACTGATGGAAAACATTACATATCCTACAGAACAAGAGGTAATGGCTTAAAGTAATATTATGATGGGGTGACCAGAGCAAACGTTTGTTAAACAATGAATCATATAATCATAGAAAATGTTTAAACATGGAAAGCAATAATCTAGTCCAGTGGTGATAAACACCTTCATTTCATGAGCTGTTTCAATTGATAGCATCCTCCTGGCATGCTAAGTTGAGCAGAGTCCTGAGACTGGAAAATGGGTTTGTGGTGAAGACGGCTGGGAATTATCAAAAAGCCTAGGGAAATGCAAGGGGGGAAAGTAAAGCATGTAAATTTCCACATTGCAAATTTACGGAGGAAAGATATAATTTGTTTTTTGTTCCTTCACACCTTTCCCTCCTTACAACTCCATCAACTATTCTCAATGAGTTGTTGATGCTGATTTAGTCTATCCCTGATTTAGTACAAGCACCTCCTTGATAAGAAAAATACTTGTTTATTTTTTAACCTACCAATATTGAATCAGGAAGAAATAGAAAGCCTGAACAGACCCATAACAAATAAAGAGATTAAAATAGTTATTAAAATCCTCCTCCCAATGAAGCAAAGCTCAGGACTAGATTGTTCAGGGGAACAACCAGTCAATGGGGCATTCAGGACATACACAACATTTATCAATTAAGTTCACTGTCTTATAAAAGCACAGTTCATGGTGCCCCAAAATAATTAAAGTAGTAACATAAAAGGTCACTAATTACAGATCACCATAACAGATAGAATAATGAAAAGTTTGGAAATTGCATGAAATGCCAAAATGTGACATAGTGTCCCAAAGTGAGCCCATGCTGTTGGAAAATGGCACCAATAGACTTATTCCACACAGGATTGCCACAAACCTTCAATTTGTAAAAATGCAGTATCTGTGGAGCACAAGAAAGTGCAGTGCAGTAAAAACAAGGTATGCCTGTGTCTATAAAAGGGAGACAGAATTGTTCCTTCAGGGAGTCGCTAAATAGCTAAAAATAATAGTGCCCTTTCTGTCATTGAAAATTACAAAATGCCTTGCAACATTTTGCATTGTTTATCGAGCTGGTTCTTGACTCTGCTTTAATTGTTTGTATTTCATTTTCATATTTTTACAACCATATGGTAAACTGCTAAAATACAAACATTTTACTTATAGAGCCTTCTCATTCCTATATACCTAATAGGCAGTCAATAAATATTTGAATTGATTAATGCTCTGAATTTTACCTCTCAAACCAGATTACATATTTATTGAGAAAAAAATGTATTTTTTCACACTTTTCTCTCCTCATAATTCCTCAATCCACTATGCTTAGGAGGTTATTGAAAACATACATGAAATTTATAGATAAATAAATGAGTTTGATGAATTATTAAATGTTGGACAGTAATTCTTGAGAACATAAGTCCTTTCTCAGATGACAATTAAAAATTGGTAAAGGAGATTTGATAAAAATTACTCAAAAAATTTCATTACTACCTGTTTTCAATTATACATTATTATCTTTAAATTCTGTCCTAATTGGATATTTTACAGCTTCTGCTTCTTTATAATAAAAATTATATGTAAACATAACTATAGCTTTTGATTTTTTTACACAGCAGTGCATATTTACCATGTTGAAAATACTATTTAACAAATAAATGTGCAATACTAGGAAGGAAACTCCTTCTCTCAAGGAAAATAGTGATGAAAGTGGAGAGAAAAACATCATTATTGTTGTTGTTGCTGTGTTTTTATTTAAAACCGTCACCTCATTTGGTTTCCATATTCTGAACATAAAGGAGTATTATCCACTCAATAAACATTTACCAAGCACCTGCTATGTTATGTCTGAAAGTCACAAAGATGAATGATCATGATCTGTCTTCAAGATTCATTGTTTCTTGGAAAAGGCAGACACATCAGCAAATAGTTTGTGATGAGTGCTCTCTTGACAAGGGTAAGCCCAAGGTGCTAGGAGACTGCAGGGGAGTGAGAAAGAAGAAAAAGCTCAATGGAGGAAGAACAAGTTTCAGGCAGGGATGGTCTGAAAGATAAACAAGACCTGATTGCTAGTTCAGTTATGACAGGCAGCCTCAGGTTTCTGAATGAATTAGTTTTGGATGTGATAAAGGGAAATTCCGATGCCACTCATGCTACATATTGCACAGCCTTCCCAGTAACTTCAAAAAACTCTATAAAGTGTTTATGCTCATTGCTAAAGTTGAATTACATGTGTGTCGGAGCAGGGATTCACCAAAGTACAGCCAAACTCATCTAGAGACCTGTTGAAGTGAAAGTAACTAACTTCCCCTTCTGCCAAGAGCAAGTAAAAAGTATTGAATGTTTGAGAGAGGGGGTCCTCTGTCTAAGGTAATACAGCACATGATGACACCATAACCACAGCATTGTCCTCAAAAGAAATCTCTCATCACCAGCCCTCTAACCATAGGGTTCCATTTTGTTTTGGGGGGCTGTGTTTTTATTTGTTTGTTTAAATACATTAGAACCAATTTTGGGGAAGAGATGGGATAGGGGAAAATAAGGAGATTAAAAAGTCACTTCACAGGCTGGGCATGGTGGCTTACACCTGTAACCCCAGCACTTCGGGAGGCCAAGGTGGTAGTACCTCTTGAGTCCATGAGTTCAAGACCAGCCTGGGCAACATGGCTGATGTTTGGCTGTGTCCTCACCCAAATTTCATCTTAAATTATAGTTACCATAATCCCCACATGTCTTCAGAGGGACCCAGTGGGAAGTGATTAGATCATGGAGGCAGTTTCCCCATGCTGTTCTTGTGACAGTGAGTGAGTTCTCACAAGATCTGATGGTTTTATAAGGGGCTTCCTCCCTTCTCTCTGCCCTTCTTGTTGCCACCATGTGAAGAAGAATGTGTTTGCTTCCCCTGCTACCATGATTGTAAGTTTCCTAAGGCCTCCCCAGCCATGCTGAACTGTGAATCAATTAAACCTCTTTCACCTCTTTCCTTTATAAAGTACCCAGTCTTGAGTATGTCTTTTTTTTCTGAGATGGAGTCTTGCTCTGTTGTCCAGGCTGGAGTACAGTGGTGCAATCTCGGCTCACTGCAGCCACTGCCTCCTGGGTTCCAGTGATTGTCCTGCCTCAGCCTCCTGGATAGCTGAGATTACAGGTACATGTAATCTCATGTTTGTTTGTTTTAGTAGAGACAGAGTTTTGCCATGTTGTCTAGGCTGGTCTCAAACTCCTGACCTCAGGTGATCTGCCCATCTCAGCCTCCCAAAGTGCTAGAATTACAGGTGTGAGCCACTGCGCCCAGCCGAGTATGTCTTTTTTAGCAGCATGGGAATGGACTAATACAGTAAATTGGTACCATGGGGAGTGGGATGCTACTACAAAAATACCTGAAATGTGGAAGCAACTTTGGAACTGGGTAACAGGCAGAAGTTGGAATAGTTTGGAGAGCTCAAAAGACAGGAAAATGTGGAAAAACTTGGAACTTCCTAGAGACTTGGAAGGCTCACAAGACAGGAAGCTGTGGGAAAGTTTTGAACTTCTTAGAGACTTGTTGAATGGCTTTGCCCAAAATGCTAATAGCGATATGGACAATGGAGTCCAGGCTGAGGTGGTCTCAGATGGAGATGCGGAACTTGTTAGGAACTGGAATAAAGATGATTCTTGTTATGCTTTCACAAGCAACCAGACAAGCAGTGAGGTGGATTGCATAAGCCAGGAAATGGCATGATGGACTTGTATGCCATGTGAAGAGGTTTTACTTGATCTAACAGACAGTGTAGAGCCACTGAAAAGTTTTGAGCCAATAGACAATTGAACAAATTGCTATGGCTACAGTGCAGATAAGGGGTTGGAATGAGAGAGGCAGGACAGGAGTGAGTTCAATTAAAATCTGTCTAAGTAATTCAGGGAGGAAATAACATTGACCTGGACTACAGGAATGGCAGCAGGTACAGAAAGAAGTTAGTTCAGAAGAGGTTGAGGTGATACATGCAATGGGACTTGGAATTACAAAAGTACATATCTTTAGTCTTATATTTCATTTCTTCTTTAGCAATCAATAATGTTGTCCTTTGTGTCCTCACACTGCTTTCAACTCCTTTTTGGTTTCTTTAAAATTTTTGGTTTTTTAGATGTATTAACAGCATCTGCTAGGAGTGGAGCCTTCTGTTTTGTTAATCATGTAACAGGCAGAGAAAGAAATAGAAATGTATATGAGGAGGTAAATGTAGTAGTGTCAATGCTTGTTTCTTTAAGCAGATTGAATTATCTATAGGCATCTAATCTCTGAAAACTATACCAGGAAATCCTATCTGTCCTTCTACCTCTGGGAAGAATTACATCCAGAAAAGATGGACTTCTTTTCTATTCTTCCAAAGTTTCAGCAAGAGACCTCTACTCCCGTTATCTACTCTCCCACCAGGAAATGAGAATAGGAACCTTATAGACATATGCCTAAACATCTCATATTATCAATATTGCATTGCAGAATAATCTCTCAGGGGTCTGGGTTCTCATACGCCTAGAGATTACTCCAGGTTCCTCTACCTAGGAATGAAAGATCCAGAAAAACTTTATTTCTAAAAATTCAGTATTAGATATCACGTAATTTCACCATTAAAACTTGTATCTTGCCATGAAAATGCTTTTTATACTGCCTCAAATCCTTTTCTTTTTGTGTTATTTTGCTTAAAAAAATGGCCAGAAGTTCTGACCTAATTAAAACCCTGAAAATATGGCATCAAGTCTGCTAACCTTAAAAATTTTGTTGAATCTTTTAGGAAATCAAAAGAAAACAAAACAAAACAAAAATCCTTCTTCATAGCTGAAGACCCGTGCTTTTCTAAGAATACTTTTGAAACAGTTGTCCTATTATCGACCCCCACTTTGGTCATGCATTAAACCTCACAAAAGCTCTGTGCGTGTGGTTTTGGAGCTAAATTATTGGAAACAAAAGTTTTAAAACCAATCAACCACGAAGAGAAGAAAATCAAACTAGCCACTTATGCCTGAAGTGCCAACTTCCACCATATGTAGTCCCACAAAAACCAGAAGGGAAAAATAATCAAAGTAAAACCCAACTGTGCTAGCATCACAGAGTAAGGGAACAGAATTTCTAAACAGTTTCACCCAAACCTATGAAAATGAAAATCACTTTGTTTTCCACAGCTGGCCCCCAGACCCTGTAAAGGAATACATTACTGTGATTTGCATTGATCTGATTAGTGTATTTACATAATGCCTCCTTCTACACCACTCCCAGTCAGCTGGACATCCAGCACATGCAGTTCTGGAGTAAAAATCAAGTAAACACTCTGAAAAGTATTTTGTCTTCTCCTACACAATTAAAACAATTTGCAAACTTGTATGCATTCAAAATAGCTTTGTTTACAAAATTATAGATTTTATTTGTTTTTATTCCCCAAATGTTGACAGTTTGTATAATAGATTAGGCTTTAAGCACAAACACACACACACTCACAAAGTCCTTAATAGTGTAGAGGGAAAGTTGTAGAGCAACTAGTACACTATATAGAAATTGTTCGAAATTACAAAGCATTACTTTCTCTCAGGGCTCAATTAAAGCTATTAACTAGGATTCCAAAGGATGCGTAGGAGAAAGAATGAGAACTAGCAGAGCAGACACATAAATTAGAATATGTTCATGTGCACAATACCTAAAGAAAATCAGTCCAAGTCTAAAGGAAGTCAAGCAGAAGACATAAAAGGGATCAATTAAGTACCTTTTGGTAACCTATCATGTAGCTCATTTTTCCTCGGAAACAGTGAGTGTCTAGATGTTGCTGCTTTAGGTGTGAGGCAAGCTGGAACCTGCAATGTGTGCTGGCAGGGAGAAGTAGGAAGTCTTCCACCACAGTGAAGGATGGGAAACTAACTAACTGTGCTACAGAAGCAGTGTTATGTGATAGAAGTTAACAACATCTAAAATTTATTTGGAGTACCTATGTCACAAATTAGAAAACTGAATCTTAAAAAGATCAAGCTATTTATGAAAAAATCACAAGCTAGTAAACGGCAGTCTGGAATATAAACAAGGTCTGTATGACTCCAAAATCCATGCATTCTATTCTACAACACTGACACTCATCCTAAATAATTTGGCCCTATATATATTTTACAAACTCTTCTTTTATATACTGTTCACCTGCCAACTTTGGAGGGCTAGCAACAGGATCCATCTGTAAGGACAAAGAAGATCCGGAGCTTACTAGGAAACTGATGCTCCAATGATTAGTGGGAGGATTGTCCAGCACAGGAAAGTGAAAGGAGAAACACCACAGAGTGTGAAATCAAGGCAGAAGCCTGATTCTATGGAACAGATGCAACTTGGAAATGGCACAGGTGCCTGGGGCCTAATTGTGGTATCCAGGTTTCAGTCTGATTGTCTCCAGCACAGCTGTAACGGGAAGAAACAATGAGAGGCATACAGTTGCTGAGTATTTATGACTGTGGAGTGTGTTCATGTGAAGACTATTCATACGCTTTTTTGTTTTGTTTTTGTTTTTGTTTTTGAGACAGAGTCTCACTCTATCACCCAGGCTGGAGTGCAGTGGCACGATCTTGGCTCATGGCAACCTCCATCTCCTAGGTTCAAGTGATTCTCCTACCTCAACTTCCTGAGTAGCTGGGATTACAGGCATGTGCCACCATGCCCAGCTAAGTTTTGTATTTTTAGTAGAGATGGTTTTGCCATGTTGGCCAGGCTGGTCTCGAACTCCTGACCTCAGGTGATTCACCCGCCTCAGGCTCCCAAAGTGCTTGGATTACAGGCGTGAGTCACCGCACCCAGCTTCATATACTTCTATCTTAGTGCAGGAACTGGGAAAATAAGTAGGTCCTTCCATAAGCTAAACTATTAGAGGTTAGAAAGAAAGGAACAAAGGAAACAAACTAGATGATAAATAAACAACTAACAGATAGAACTGTGTTTTCTCTTAGCCCAGTTAGGAAAATCATAGCAATAAAGATAACTCCAAGGCACAGAATATAAAATATACATAGCCAATGTACAATTTTTATAAACTGTTTCAGTTATCTGTCACTATATAACATATCATCCAAAAATTGAATCTCTTAAAACCATTATTTTTTCTCACAATTTTGTGAGTTGACTGGGCTGAGTTGGGTAGTGACACTGCACAACATGACACAGTGGAGATCCCTCATTAGACTATATTCAGTAGTTAGCTCAGTTGAGGATGAACACCCAAATGGCCTCTCATCCTTCAGGATCTCTCTCCACGTGGCCTTTTCTTATTCAGTAGTGAAACCTAGTCTTAAGTCTACATCAGTCAATTGAGCTATATAATTGGCTATACTTCCTGTCAGGCTAATTTATGCAATTTTTATTTTCATCTGCTAGTGTCTTTGACACATTTGCCTGCAGAACATTGCTATCTACACTCTTATAGTTTGTTATAATTAAGAGAGGGGGCTTGCGAAAGAAATGGAAGAGTTGTCCAGTCTTTTCACATTGCCCAGTTAAAGTCTCCCAAATGTAGAAAATATCTTCTACAGACCTGATCGCAAAGATCACGATGGCTTCCAGTAGTTCTGCAATCAGTACTTCTCCATTTAATTGAAGCATTAGAATAACACTGACATGAACATTCTATCATCAGAAGATGAAAAATATTGTATATTTCTTTGATTTTGTGTATACCTATTTTGAATTTGAACAGGGAAATCCACAGTATAATAAAACACTCAAAAAATGACTTCTGGTTCTATTTCAGCCTTTAATCTGCTGTGTGAACTTGAACACATCATTTTACCTCTTTCATCTTTAGAATCCTTACTATGGACTGAATTGTGTGCCGTCCAAAATTCATATATGAAGGCTCTAACATTCAATGTGATTGTATTTGGAGATGGAGCCTTTGGGAAGTAAGTAGGATGCAATGAGGTCATGAGAGTGTGGCTTCCTAATGGGATCAGTGGCTTTTTAAGAAAAGGAGAGAGAGATCTCACTCTCTGTGACATGCAAAGACACAGAAAGAAGCCAGTCATCTGCAAGCCAGGAAGAGAGCCTACACCAGGAACCAAATCAGCCAGCACCTTGATCTTGAACTTCCCAGCCTACAAAATTGTGTGAAATAAATGTCAGTGTGTAAGCCACCCCATATATGGTATTTTATTGTTGCAAACTAATACTATCCTCTTTCACAAAATGTGCCATTGGAATAGAAGTTCTCTAAAATTATTTCCAACCAAAATTATATTCTATTATCTTATTTTTCTATAAAGTTGTATTATTAAGTAAATATTGTCTGATTAATGTTAAAGGAAACACACACAAAAAATTAATTTAAGTCATCTAAAGAGTAAAAATAACTTTCATTCCAAAGCAAAAATTTGGAACTCATTTTAGAAGATATAGATATGCTCATTTATTTAAACTTCAGAGGCAGGCAGAAAATCAGTGAAGACATAATCGAACTCACCACCACCACCGATCAACTGAATATAATTAACACTTATAGACAACTTTATCTGAAAACAGCAGGATAAACATTCTTCTCAAGCTTACACAGAACATTTACCATGGTAGACCACATTTAGGACCATAAGACACACCTTAACAAATTTAAAAGAATCGAAATTACATAGTGTCTGCTCTCATACTGACCCCAGTGGAATTAAACTAGAAATAAGTAACAGTAAGATAACTAGAAAATCCCAAATACCTGAAGATTAAACAACACACTACTAAATGACATGTGAGAAAAGAAAAAAACCTCAAGAGAAAATTAAAAATATTTTGAACCAAATGAAAATGAAAAAACAACTTGTCAAAAATTTTGAGATTCAGTGAAAGCAGTACTTAGAGGGAAATTTATAGCACTGAGTTCACATATTGGAAAAGAAAAAAGAACTAAAATCAATGATCTACATTTCCACCCTAGGAAACTAGAAAAACAAGAGCAAATTAATTCCAAAGCAAGAAGAAGAATAGAAATAGTAAGACTTAGAGCAGTGGCTGGGGTGGTGGCTCATGCCTGTAATCCCAGCACTTTGGGAGGCCAAAGTGGGCAGATCACTTGACAGGAGTTTGAGGCCAGCCTGGCAAAAATAGTAAAACCCCATCTCTACTAAAAATACAAAAAATTAGTTGGGCATGGTGGCACATGGCTTTAATCTCAGCTACTCGGGAAACTGAAGTACAAGGATCACTTGAACACAGGAGGCAGGGTTGAAATTAGCCGAGATCATGACACTGCACTTTATCCTGGGCAGCAGAGTGAGACTCTGTCTCAAAAAAATAAAAGAAAGAAAGAAAGAAAGAAAGATTTAGAGCAGAAATCAATAAAATTGAAATCAAGATATTAATATAGAAAATCAACAAAACCAAAAGCTGGTTCTTTGAAAAGATCAATAAAATCAATAAACCTCTGGCCAAGCTAAGAAAAACAGAAAGGAAACAAAAATTGCTAGTATCAGAAATGAAGGAAGGGACGTGTCTACAGATCTGATGGACATTTAGAGGATACTAAAGGAATACTGTAAGGAACTCTATGACAACCTCAATGAAATGGACCAGTTCCTTGAAAAATACAATCTGTTAAAACTGATATAAGAAGAAATGGGTGGCTGAGTATGGTGGCTCATGCCTGTAATCCCAGCACTTTAGGAGGCCGAAGCGGGCAGATCACCTGAGGTCGAGAGTTTGAGACCAGCCTGACCAACATGGAGAAACCCTGTCTCTACTAAAAATACAAAATTAGCCAGACATGGTGGTACATGCCTGTAATCTCAGCTACTCAGAAGGCTGAGGCAGGAGAATCATTTGGACCCGGGAGGCAGAGGTTGCGGTGAGCCGAGATCATGTCATTGCACTCCAACCTGGGCAACAACAGTGAAACTCCATCTCAAAAAAAAAAAAAAAAAAAAAAAAAGGCAATCTGAATAGGCATCAACCTCAGGTACGTATACACAAGTGAATTCTACCAAACACATAAAGAAGAAATTACAACAATTTTCTACTATCTCTTTCAGGGTATACAATCAGAAGGACTACATCTTAACACATTTTATGAGGCTAGTATTACCCTAACACCGATACTACCCAAAAACATTATAAAAAACAAAACTACAGACCAATATCTCTCATAAACATAGATGCAAAAATCCTCAACAAATATTCCCAAATTGAGTTCAACAATGTATAAAATGAATTATACACCATGACCAAGTGGGATTTATCCCAGATATGAAAGTCTAGTCAGTATTAGAAACTCAATTAATATGATCAATCACATCAACAGGCTAAGAAATCACATGATCATATCAGTAAATGCAAAAAAAAAAGCATTTGACAAAATCTGACATGTATTAATGATAACAGCCTCTCAGCAAACTAAGAATAGAGGAACTTCTCCAGTGTAATACAGAATGTCTACCAAAACCTACTGTTAACTGAGAGGTAAGAAACTGGAAGCTTTCCTACTAAGATTAGAACCAAGACAAGGATATATCCTCTCACTACTGTTTTTTAACAACAGACTAAAAAGCCTAGCTAATGTAGTAACACAAACAAGAAAAGGGATACAAAATGAGAAAAATTAAATAAAATTGTGTGTTCACAAATGATACAATTTCCTATGTAGAAAATCTGAAAGAATCAACAGAAAAAAACTCTAGAACTGATAAAAGATTATATCAAGGTTGTAAAATACAAGGGAAATAAACAAAAGTCAATCACTTTCCTGTATACTGGAAATGAACAAGTGGAATTTAAAATTAAAAATACAATACCATTCACATTAGCACCCCCCAAAATGAAATACTTATGTATAAATCTAACAAAATATGGATGAGACATTTATAAGAAAAACTATAAAACTTTGATGAATGAAAGCAAAGAACTAAAGAAATGGAGAGATATTCCATGGTCATGAACAGGGAAGTTCAATACTGCCAAGACGTCTGTTCTTCCCAACTTGAGTGATCCACAGATTCAATGCCATTCCAATCAAAATCCCAGCAAGTTATTTTGTGGATTTTGACAAACTGATTCTAACATTTATATAGAGAAGAAAAAGACCCAGAATTGCCAACACATTACTGAAGGAGAAAAATGAAGTTGGAGAACAGGTATTACCCAACTTCAGAACTTATGATAAAGCCAAAGTAATAAAAACAGTATGGCATTGGTGAAAGAATAAACAAATAGATCAATGGAACAGAATAGAGAGCCTGGAAATAGACCCACATAAATATAATCAACTGATCTTTGACAAAGGAGCACAGGCAATACAATGGAGTAAATAAACTCTTTCATCAAATGGTGCTGGAACAACTAGACATCCCTATATCAAACAAACAAACAAAAATCTAGATACAGACTTTACATCCCTCACAAAAATTAACTCAAAATTAATCATAGACCTGATGTCAAATGCAAAACTATAAAACTCCTAGAAGATAACAGGAGAAAACCTGGGCGAATTTGGATATAGCAATAATTTTTTAGATGTTTTATTGTAAGACTGATGAATAAAGGGGTGATATACAAAAGTCAATCACTTTCCTATTGTGGTGGTTAATATTGAGTGTAAACTCGATGCAAAGTATTATTCCTGGGTGTGAGGGTGTTACCAAAAGAGATTAACATTTGAGTCAAGTGACCTGGGAGATGCAGACCCACCCTCAATCTGGATGGGCACCATCTAATCAATTGCCAGCATGGCTTGAATAAAGCAGGCAGGAGAAGTTGAAAAGAGCAGACTTGCTGAGTCTTCCGGGCTTCATCCTTCTCCTGTGCTGGATGCTTCTGGGCCTCAAATATCAGACTCCAAGTTCTTCAGCTTTTGGACTATTGGACTTACACAAGAGATGTGCCAGGAGCTCTTGGGCCTTCAGCCACAGACTGAAGTATGCACTTTTGGCAGATTTTGAGACTTAGACTGGCTTCCTTGCTCCTCAGCTCGCAGACGTACAATTATGGGACTTAACCTTGTGATCGTGTGAATCAATTCTCCCAATAAACTCCCCTTCATATATACATATATTCCATCACTTCTGTCCCTTTAGAGAGCCCTGACTAATACACCTATAACCAGAAATGAGCATGTGGAATTTAAAATTAAAAACATTATACCATTTACGTGATAGTTGAAGTGAAATCATATTGCTAGACCAGGTGTTATGAGCATAGCTGAAAGCATCCCTGTTAGTGATCAGGGGATAGGATTAACTATATGGTAGACCTGGATTTGGTGAGTCGTTAGATTAGGCATATTAATATTGTGAAAATGTATGCTTGAAATAGGGCTACAGTGAATTCAAAAACAGTTAACATAACTAAAATAATAAATGTAAATGTAATTGAGGCTATAGTAAAGCTAACTCATGTTAGCACTGGCATGGCCCCTCCAATTAAATGTATAAGTAGACTTCTAGCTGTAATGTTAGCTGTTCACTGTACAGCTAATGGGACAGTCCATCAAAGTAACAGTTTATAAGCTGAACTTCATTAACATTAAAAACTTCTGCTGTATGAAAGACAATGGCAACGGGATGAGAGGATAAGCTACAGACTGGGAAAAATATTTGCAAATGACACACCAGATAAAGGACTGTCCTCCAAAATACACAAAAACTTCTCAAAACTCAACAATTAGAGAACAAACAATTCAATTTAAAAACATGCCAAAAGTCTAAACAGACAGCTCACCAAAAAAGATATACAGATTGCAAATGAGTGTATGAAAAGGTGTACATCATATAGCATCAATGAAATGCAGATTAAAATAACAATGTTATACTACTATATACCTACTAGAATGGCCAAAATCCATAACATAAAACACATCAAGTGCTGGCAAGTATGCAGAGCCAGATGACTCATTCATTGCTGGTGGGAACACAAAATGGTATAGCCACTTTGGAAGAAAGTTTGGCAGTTTCTTATAAAACTAAACATACTCTTACCATATGATCCAGCAATTATGCTCCTCAACACTTACAAAAAGGAGTTGCACATACAAAAACCTGCACACAGAATTTTATAATAGCTTTATTCATAACTACCTAAACTTGGAAGCAACCAAGATGTCTTTCAGCAACTAAATGGATAAATAAACTATCCTATATCTAGACAATGGAATATGATTCAGTGCTAAAAAGAAATGAGCTACCAGGTCATGAAAAGACATGAAGGATCCTTAAATCCATACTACTAAGTAAAAGAAACAAATCTGAAAAAGCTACATCCTATATGATTCCAATTATTTGACATTCTGGAAAAGCCAAAACTATGGACATAAGAAAAAAGATCAGCAGTTGCTGAAATTTGAGGTGGGTAGAAAGGAATAAATAGGCAGAGCACAGAGAATGTTTAAGGTAGTAAAAACACTCTATATGACATTATAATGATCGATGCATGTCATTATACATTTGTCCAAACCCATAGAATAAATCCTAGTGTAAATCATGGATTTGGGTGATTACAGTGTGTCAATGTAAGTTCATCAGTTGTAATGGTTGTACCACTCTGGTGGGGATATCGATACAGAGGAGGCTGTACATTTGTGGGGGCAGCTATTATATGAAAAATCTCTGTACTTTCCTCTTAATTTTGCAAGAATCTAAAACTCCTCTTAAAAATAATAAAGTATTTTAAGTTCCAACCCAAACAATTCCAGAGCATATTTGAGTCTATTAGTATCCTAATATTATGATTTAGAAAGTCTATCTGCTTAGAAGATTTAGAAATCATATCACCCAGAAAACTGAACAGAGACTGAGGAACAGAGACCCTGCTTTTGTAGTTACTGTTACCTTGCCTCAGCAATCTCATGTAAATGGTTTGAAAGCAAAAGAAACAGTTGTCTAAAATGAGGACTTTTCACTAATTTAATCTAATGGTTACAATCTGATGATCCTTTAATATTGCCTTCCCCCTTCCTCACACACACACACACACACACCTCCCAAAGGGTTTCTTAGCAAAAGATTGACAAGTCTAAGAACAAGATATATCTTTTTTTTTTCATGATTTAATTAGTAAAATAAAAGTCAAATTTTTGGTTCCAGAAACTAGGAAGATAAAAAAGCAGGATCGTTCAACCACTTTTATCATTCACTTTCCAATTTAAACAAATAAAACCCTCATAAAAACTCCCATTAAAAATCAAAATGCATGTTGAAGTCCAATTTAATGACTTAAGAGTTAATTCAGAAGTTGCTTTTGACTCTGAAGCCCTCTGTAATTTTAAAATTGTAGCACGAAATCAGCAAGGAAGGAAATAGTGATGATTGAACTTTTTTCTCTTTTTGCCTTTTCAGTGTAGACAGTATTTCTGGTGCAAAAAAAAAAAAAAAAAAAAGTCAGCAAATTACCACATCAGCAGCAAATCCCACAGAGATCATAAAAAATAGACTCTTTTCTAAGTCTGTCCAAATTTATCCCCCATAGTGTCAATATAATATGGTCTTTTAACGGGATATTACACAATAAAATACACAAATAAAATTAACTGAATTCATCAACCTATAAGGACCATGTGTTTACATATCAAGGGAGATTGGCAGTTAAAGACTCATAAATCATAAGCCAAAGAGGAACCCTGCAAGTGTGCTTTTCTATCCTCTTACCCCTACTGTTTCCGAGGCATGCTCTTTAATGGTTTTGCACTTGGGTATAAAGTAATTAGCAGGCCTAGCCTGAGTAAAACAGAAAAATTGTAAAAACAGAGTTGAAATCATTGGGACAATTATTTCCATCTTTGATTGAGTATACCCAGCACATAACACAGTGGTTTACCTAAACCACTTCAGATTGATTTATATGGATTTTTTCATATAAATAGTGAACAACGAAAACAATTCAAATAGGTTCCACTATTCATTTACTAAGTGTTGGTGCCAGGCATTTAGCAAGATTCTATAAACACAGTAATGACCCAGTAAGACAGTCTCTGCCTCTCATGGAGCTTTGAGAGAGGAAGAAAAAGAGAAAAGCAAATGTAGTTTAAACATTAAAGAGAATATGCGTATATTTTTTTGCAATGATTTAATGATTTGCGCTACATTGTGAGCAACTCAAAGCCATAAAGATTTTTTTTCATCTTTTTATGGACTATGAAAAGATACAGTAGCTGCTCAACGCCCATTGTATCTTTTTGGAATAAAATGTTTCTGGAAATATCTACATGTATATGAAGTACATATATATTTATATATGAAACAAGCAGGTGATGATTTAAAACGACATTCCTCTTTGCATTTCTCATTTCTAAAATGATATGTACTCTTCTAAAGACATTTTGAGAAGTAAAACAAATCTTAAATAATTTTTTGTAATCAGTCTTAAAATATACCCAAATATGGCAAGGCCATTTATTGGCCATACATAGTGCACATAAGAACATTTGGTACAGTACTATGAACTTATCAACACTCATAAATGTTATTTGAATGAAAAAAAGTATGAATCAATTATGCAATGATTAAAACATGGGCATGAAATTCTCTGAAGCATCCGTTTCACTTTGGCATCAATAAAATGAACTTCAGGGCACATGGAACATCCAGACTTTGTCCCTCATCTGGACATCAGTGTATTGGCAAACCTACTCTCTTTTCAGTGTACGTATGTAAGATATGCATGGCATATTGCATAAATAGTATATACTGTCTCTTGTGACATTTCTGATTCAGTCCTTTCAGCTCTACTTGTGATCATTTTTTTCATCATCTCATGATTCACAAGACATCTATGATCATCTCAGCCAGTCTATTAAATGACAGCTCTTCTCTGCAGGTCTTTCCTTTTCAGCAAAGTCTCCCTTAATTACCTTACTTAAGATTATATTTCTCTTTACCTCAGCACTGTCTCTCCCCTTACCTTAGTTTATTTTTCTTTAAAGCACTTTTCATTCTGTAATTTCTCATTTGCTAGGTAAGTTCCATGTAAGATGGGGATTTCATCTTTGTTTTTTATTGTTGTATTCCCAGCGCTTAGAACAGTGCTTGGCACATAGGTTTTCAAAACCTATTTGCTGACTGAAGTCATACATTCCTGACAATGAAGTCTCCAAACCACTATGAGGTACTACAGGGCTAGCTGTCCTCTAATAGTGACAGTATAAGCTATATTCAGTAAACTTGAGACTTTAATTTTTCTTCTGAGTACTAGAAATAAACCAGACACTACTTGGTTCCCATAGACATAAGGTGGTTTCTCTCCTTTACACCTTTCCTCAAGTTTTCCCTCTTTTAGGAATGTCCTTCTATCACCCAAACTCTTCTCTGCCTGGATAATTCCTGCTAATTCATTCAGTCTCAATGTACAATGTATCTACTACCTGAATTGCTCCCTGACACCACCCTCTGCCACCTCCTGCACTAGGAGCGTGGGCTCTGACCCCATGGCAGCGTCTAGGGTTGAGTGTTTACAGCTCCGGAAGCCCCAGTAGCCACGTGTTACACACAGTGTGCTCCTTCAGCTTAGCTGTCCACAGGCAGCTTGTCTTAAGTAACTCAATTAGACCCTCTGCCTTACAGCAAGGACAGAGGGCTTTCTGTATCATGGGGTCCTTACCCTAGTGTTCCAAAAAAAAATCAGATCACATGTGGGCTTGGGGAACGAGTGCAAGGTTTTATTGAGTGGTAGAAGTAGCCTTCAGCAGATAGATGGGGAGACAGTAGGAGGATGGAGTGGGAAGGTGGTTTCCCCTGGAGTGGGGTTGCTCAGCAGCCAGGATCTCCTGCGACCACCCTTGGCTGAATTCCCATTGGCGTCCATGTTGTTCTGCCATTGGTGTTCTACCGTTGGTGTCCTGCCAGTGTCTGTGTGTTCTTCTGCCAATGTGTTTCTCTTTATGTCCATCCACTTGTGTCTGTGCCTGCTAGAGTCTCAGGGTTTTTATAGACATGGGATGAAGGGCATGGTGAGCCAGAGTGGTCTTGGAAAATGCAACATGTGGGCATGAAAACAGGAGTACCTGTCCTCACTTAGGTCCATGCGCACAGGCTTGAGAGTGGAGCCCTCACCAGGAACCCTGTGTTTCTCTGCCCAGCACTTCCCTGTCCCCCTCCCATATCAGTATCACAGCCCTCAGTTCTGGGGTGTCCCAGCTCTTAGCATACTATCTTGAAATTGTTGGTTACTTACCTGTCTCCTCAATTAGAACATAAGCTCTTATAGGACATGGATTGTTTTATTGATCTTTGCATGAGTGCAACACAATGGAAACTGAATGAAGAATTTAAATGAATTGAGTTTAATGCCCTTGGGACAGGCAATATCTAGTGATTCCAACAGAGGCAGGTGGTGTAGGGGGAAATGCAGGAAGTCTTAAGACCTGGACTCTAGTGCTAACTCTGACAAGGGTTAAACCCAAGACAGCTTCCAAATCTATAAGACCCTAAGGCGGAAAGCATTCCATGTAACCCAATAGAAGTAGTTATTAAATGTCAGGTTTTCATGCTCCATCTGCTGGTTAAATTCGACAAAAATCTCAAGACCTTTTTGAAATGGCAGAGTAAAGGAATTAGATACCAGCAATTCTTGCTTGTGACCAATTGTGGGATATGATGAGGTTTCTCTTCAAATAACCTGATCAATCCTTCATTCTTTAATTCATAGTACCGACCCCCACCTCATTTTCCTTTTTCTCTTTTTCTACTTTCTGCCTTTGTTACATGCCCTGACATGCCACAGTACCAAGCTTATCAGTACCAGCTCACCTTCCTTTCCTTATTTGGAAAGAAGACTAGCTCTCTAGCTCATTGCAGACACCCCTTCCCCTTTTCCCCTCTCTCCCTTATGTGCCCACCTTATCTAAAGAAAGTTCAAATGTCTAGCCAATCGGGAATAGTTTAGATTGTGCAACCTGACCCCGGCCAATGGGGAAAGGGTACAGGGGCAGGACTTGCATCAGGAATAAAGGCTCTTGTGCCCCTTTGTTCAGGGGTGCTCTCATGGCGACTGGCCAAGGAGAAGCACTCCTCTGCGCAGAAGTAAAATTGCGTTGCTAAGAATCCTTTGTTTGAGTGTTCAATCTCCTTAGAATTTTGAGTGTTACTCCCAACAATTCTGGTGCCCAATTTTGGGGGTTGAATATTCTCCTTCGGGAAGGGGGTCTTTGGTCACCCCACCCAGAGGGGATGTGTACCACTGTCTATAGCTATGGTGAGGTATATCAGGGCCCAAGGGTGAGGGAGATCAGGGCCCACCCGTTGTGACAAATAAATCTGGATTCTCAGCAAAGCGGTGAGGAGACGCTTATAAGACCATGGCAATAAGAGGACCAGGTAATTCTTGCACACAGAATAAGGCAGGAGACTTTGCAAAGGTGACAAAGTATTTCCTTGGTGGTTGGGATAATTTGGAGTTTGAGAGTGTATGAATGGAGCTAAGCATTATGGTTGTGTAGAGTGAGTCTTCTCTGCGGTTTTGCACAGCCGTCTATCAACTACAGGCAGGAACAGTCAGAGCAGACAAAGAGAAAGGCACAAGGAACTTCTAGAAGGGTGAGCTATAGGATACACAGGAAACCCCAAACAGGAGAGGTTAAGCCTCCAGAAAGAGAGAGGCGAGACATCTCTAATATGAGAGGTTGGACTCCCTCTTCAAAGCCTCAGTAAGCCTGCAGAAAGGGGGAGGTGAGACACCTCTAATAAGAGAAAGGGGGAAGTTGGACCCCCTCTTAAAAGCTGCAGTGAGCTTCTAGACAGAGGGGTAGGCACTTCTAACAGGAGAGGCGGTAGCCCCTCGGCCCCCCATAGCCTCTAAGATGGGGAATGTTTCAAGTAAGACAGGAAAACCAAAGAGTCTAGAAAGTGATGAAATTCCTTCTGATAGCCCCTTTTGGCTTATGCTGAAGTATTAGATAATGAGAGAAATAAGTATAAACGAAAATAGTAGATGATAAAATATTGTTGTTTTATTTGGGTTCGATAACCCATCACTCACTTTTCTAGCCAAAATTTGGGTCTAATGGGGAGCAGATTTGTCAGCTCTTAATCGAGCATGTTAAGGGTAAGATCTCTGTCTCCTAGGAAGAAATCGATTATGCCTTCTGGTGGCAGCAGGGGCCTGTCCTCCTTTACCCTTTAGAATCTAGAGGGAGAAAGCGAAAAACCAATGTCTCTGGAAGGGAAAGACCCGTGTCTAGACAACTCACACTCACTAATATGTGGGACCCTCTAGATCATCTTCTTCCATTCAGTGCCCCCGATCTCTCTCCTCTGGTTTCTGTTTCAGGTCCCTCCCCTGCTTGCATCCCTCTTCCTGCTGTCCCTGATCCCGCCCCTCTGGTTCCCATTTCAGGTCTTCCCCGTGCTTGTGTCCCTCTTCCAGCTTTGATGGAGAGGGGTCTTATCAATAGTAGAGGCCAAGATTTAGTTCATGGAGAACTAATTACCCATGTCCTTAACAGTCTCCAGTTGCCGGAAGAGATAGCTATTGTGCATGTCCCAGGGCATCAAACGGACTTGTCTTTCACAAGTAGAGGATATAATCTCACAGATCAGATAGCAAAGCAAGTTGCTGTTTCTTCTCAAACGCCTGTTTTTCAGTTTTTCATTTAACTCCATGCCTTCCTTCTCCTACTGCAACCTCCATTTTCTCTTCCATTGAAAAAGAGAAGTTAATAAGAATAGGAGCTAAAAAGAATGCAGAAGGGAAATGGATATCACCAGATCAAAGGAGATGTTGTCAAAACCTCTCATGAGGGAGGTCTTGTCTCAATTACATCACGGGAACCACTGGAGACCCCAAGCAATGTGTGATGCAGTTCTCCGGGTTTATGAGTGTGTAGGAATTTACACCCCGGCTAAACAAGTTGTAGATAGTTGCTTAATATGTAAAAAGACTAATAAGCAGATTCTAAGGAAATCACCTCTTAGAGGAAGGAATCCAGGGCTAAGATCGTTTCAAAGTGTCCATATTGATTATACTGAAATGCCCCCAGTTGGTCATTTAAAATACTTATTAGTAATAATAGACCACTTTACTCACTGGGTAGAGGCTATCTCATTCTCAAGTGCAACCACCAGTAATGTAGTTAAAGCATTAATTGAAAACATCATATCCAGATTTGGACTAGTAGAAAATACTGATTCAGAAAATGGAACCCATTTCACTACACATATCATTAAGAAGTTAGCTCAGGTACTAGACATAATTGGGAATACCATACCCCTTGGCATCCATCCTCCTCAGGAAGAGTAGAGCAGATGAATCAGACTCTAAAAAACCACTTAACTAAATTAGCTTTAGAAACTCAATTGCCATGGATTAAGTGTCTTCCTATTGCTTTGTTAAGAATCAAGACTGCCCCTTGGAGAGATATTGGCCTTCCCTTTATAAAATGCTTTATGGATTGCCCTACTTACACTCCACTGCTGACATCACTACATTTGAAACAAAAGATCAGTTCCTCAAAAATTATATACTTGGTCTAGCCTCTACTTTCTCTTCCCTTAGGACTAAAGGTCTCCTAGCACAGGTGCCACCCCTGGAGTTTCCAGCACATCAGCATTAGCCTGGAGACCATGTCCTCATCAAAGGGTGGAAGGAAGGGAAACTCGAACCAGCTTGTGAAGGACTGTGTGCTCCTAAGTACTGAGACTGCAGTCCAAACAGCAGAAAGAGGATGGACTCATCACACCCAAATCGAAAAGGTGCCATCACCTCCGGAATCATGGACTGTCACTCCAGGGCTCACCCACACCAAACTAACTCTAAAAAGAGCTTCGTAATCACTTGTTTATTTTCTTTTTTCTATTCAACAGAAGGTCATCTTGTCATCAATGTAACTCAGGCTAGCCATCCTTTAACCTTCAGCCTGACACCTGTTCAGTCATCCCGTGCAGAGACGAGCAAGCTCAAAGGAAGCTATCCCATGTTGATAAGTATCTATGTCCATACCACAAAGAGTCAACCAAGCATAAGTATGGAGCTTTAAAAGGTCCCTGTAGTGACTGGGCAGATGTTTGGTGGACCACTAAGTAAAAAGGGAGGACAGTCAAGCCCCCTGCTTCAAATAGGTTACATGGACTAAAATGAAAACTCCAAGTAGTTTGTGGTCCCACCCCACCAAATTGTAAACCATTGCACTGTAACCCCTTGTTGCTGATAATAAATAATCCCTGGACAATGGCCCAAGAACCCTCTATATTCGAATGGTATGGGTTAGGAGCAGACAATGAAGAACAGGACCCTATAGGAATCTTCTCCCTAAGGTTAGTTAAACCGCTGGTTAATAATAATAAAGGAGTTCAGACCCAGAGTCCGGGAGACATGTGGAACCCAACGGGCTCCCCAACTATAGCGAGTCCAATGTCTTCCTCCCATCTCCAAAATGACCACCCAAGGTAGTGGTTGTGGAGGTAGGAAACTTAAGGCAAACTATAGCTCTAGAGACAGTATATCAAGAAGCAAATGCTTGGCTGGAATGGATTAAATATTGTCTGCACTTTAAACAAAAGTGAATGTTATGCTAGTGTGCACGGTAGACCAGAGGCCCAGATTGTCCACTTTCCACTTGGGTGGTCTTCCAGCTGACTGGGCATGAGCTGTATGGTAGCTCTGTTCCAAAACCCCTCAGCCTGGGGCAACAAAGCATGCCACGCTCTTTCTCTGCTGTTCCCTGAGGTTCAACACCCTGCAGGTCAGCCCCCACGGGCCATTCAGCATCCATCTCCCAATGCCAATTTTACTCTGTGTTTCTCACGACAGAGAGAAAACTTGGCATTCCTGGGAGCCTTAATGGGATACAGTGAGCTTAAGCCCTTCCAAGAGCTCACCCATCAGTCTGCCCTTAGCCATCCTTGAGCGGATGTGTGGTGGCATCATGGTGGACCAATACTGGACATTCTGCCAAGTAACTGGAGCAGAATTTGTACTCTAATTCAATTGGCCATCCCTTTCACCCTGGCATTTCATCAACCAGAAAGGATAGGAACCAAACACTGTCAGACAAGAGAAGCCCCTCATAGGTCCTTCAATTCTCATGTTTACATAGATGCCACTGGGGTCCCAAGAGGAGTGCCAAATGAATTTAAGGCCCCAAATCAAATAACTGCCAGATTTGAATCTGTGTTCTTCTGGTGGTTAACGGTAAATAAAAATGTGAATTGGATAAATTACATTTACTACAATCAACAATTTATTGATTATACTAAAGATGCTATTAAAGGAATAGCTGAACAATTAGGACCCACCAGCCAAATGGCCTGAGAAAATAGGATAGCATAGATGTGATACTAGCAAAGGAGGGTGGAGTTTGTGTCATGATCAGGACCCAAGGCTGTACTTATATCCCTAATAATACTGCTTCTGGTGGGACCATAACTAAAGCATTCCAAGGTCTTACTGCCTTATCAAATGAGCTAGTCAAAAATTCTGAACTAAAAGATCCCTTCACAAATTTAATGGGAAATCGGTTCGGTAGATGAAAGGGACTTAGGTCCTCAATCCTCATCTCTCTGGCCATTGGAATAGGGTTGCTTATTCTTGTAGGATGCTGTATTATACCCTGTGTCTGAGGATTAATACAAAGACTTATTGAAACAGCTCTCACTAAAACCTCTTACAATCCTCCTCCCCTTCATTCAAATGAGCTTTTCCTTCTGGAAGATCAAGCAGAACAATGGAGCCAAATTATGCTAAAAAGATTTGTAGAGAAAGAGTTATAAAAAGAAGGGGAAAGCTGTGGGATATGATGAGGTTTCTCTTCAAATAGCCTGATCAATCCTTTATTCTTTAATACATACTGCCCCCCCACCCCATTTTCCTTTTTCTCTTTTTCTCCTTTCTGCCTCTGTTACATGCCCTGATATGCCACAGGACCAGGCTTATCAGCATCAGCTCACATTCCTTTCCTTATTTGGAAAGAAGACTAGCTCTCTAGCTCATTGCAGACACCCCTTCCCCTTTTCCCTCTCTCTCTTATGTGCCCACCTTATCTAAAGAAAGTTCAAATGTCTAGCCAACTGGGATTAGTTCAGATTGTGCCACCCAGCCCTGGCCAATGGGGAGAGGGTACAGGGGCAGGACTTGCATCAGGAATAAAGGCTCATGTGCCCCTTTGTTCAGGTGTACTCTCATGACCACTGGCCAAGGAGAAGCACCCCTCTGTGCAGAAGTAAAATTGCTTCGCTAAGAATCCTTTGTTTGAGTGCTCAATCTCCTTAGGATTTTGGGTGTTACTCCCAATACCAATGAAGAAAAGAGTTTTAAAAATAATGATCGTAGAGGAATAATGACCTAGAAAATAGACAGTTGGGAAAGAAAATAAACATTGACAAGCACATGTCTGTAGTGAAAAAGCACACCCTGCTACTTTCACCCCACATACATACCATGGATGCCAGTTCATCCCCACCTGCTAGGATTCACACCCTTGTGTAGTTCTCCCCACATGTAGCAGGGTTTGTTTGTATGAACAACAGCATACAGCAATGGTGATGGTCCTGGCACTTCTCAGATTAGGGTATCAAAAACTGCAGTTTTCATCTTAAGTGTGAGCTTGTGCTCTCTCTCTGGTTCTCTCTCATTTCATTTGCATAGGAGAGCCAACTGCCATGTCATAAGGACGCTCAGGCAGTCCATGCAGAGACCCACAGTGTAAAAAAAATTAGCATTTCTGGCCAACAGCCAGGGCTTGGAAGCAGATCCTCCCCTATTTGAATCTTCAGGGTAGAATGACTGTAGCTCAGGCTAACAGCTTCCTCTCACGAGAGACTCTGAGCCAAATCCACACAGATCCTTCACACCCAACTCCTGCCCCACAGAAAGTGAGATAATCTGTGTTTGCTGTTTTAAGCTGTTAAGTTTCAGAGTTATTCGCTACATAGCAATAGATAACTAATACACATTCAGACACATATATCTAGGATTAAGTCAAATATTTATTGATCAATTGATCAATGATTGTAGCAAGACATTTTTACCTAAAATTGTCCATATCATCTTCCTCAAGAATGTTAATTGCTTTTCCCATATATTTGGTGTTTTGCATGCCTTGTTTTCTGATAAACCCATTTAACTGGAATAAGAACTCAGAAATAGACTTAAAGAGCATGTATATATTCTGAAGGGTCTTTACTAATACTACCTGAGAGAAAATTATAGGCCTTAAAAAAGCATGGTTTGTTACAAATAAGTGATAGTTATAAGTCTCAGTGGACATCACAATGAACAGTGATTTATGTGTTTTCTTAAAACTCTGGATGAACCATTAGAAAAATTCATCAATTCTGTAGTCATTTTTTTACAAGTCTTCCATTTTGCCAATAAATAGAGAAATATTTATGAACTTTTATTTTTCCTTTTCCTTTTTTGCTGTAAAAGACTGGACCGCTGATGGTATGTAGATGAAGAAGATGCAAAAGTGAAAAGTGTCACATATAGGTGATTCTATGAAATACTGCCAAAGAATAGTTGCTATGTTTACTCACAGCATTTTATTTAAAAAATGCAAGATAAAATTTTCTACTGAGATTTGAATTTAATGCTTAAAGCCTTAAAAACTTCAAAGTAGAACTAAAAATCAACTCATCTTGGCTTAACTAAAAGTTTGAGGAGTACATAATAAATATAGATTCTAAATCTAATTGGTGACTTAAATGTAAAGAGACAATAAAAGCAAACAAAATTTCTTAGCCATCATCCAACATCTTACAAAGTCATGAAAACAAAATTCTTCTGAGAAAGGGAAAGGGTAAGCAAATTATTTTTCAAGTGTCTAACTCTTCATTAAAACATTTGGCAGCATCTTTCACATATTGCAAAATTTGACTGAACCATTAAGCAAAGAGATATTTGTCCAATGGGGACCATCTGTTGGAAAGAGGAGAAAGAAAAGCAAGAACAGAGACACCACTAGAGATAGCAGAACAGTCAGGTCCTTTGAGAAGTTCTTTTTGACATTCTCACAGGGTCTTGATGTTCTCTTGTTCTGGAAAGCCTCACTTCATGCCTGCTCCCCAACCAGCTATAGGCAGCTCATTCTATCATGTTTACTGTTAAGCCTAAGTAAATAAAGGTCAATTTTCCAGCCCCCACAACCCAGTGGGTCAGACTTTAAAACTGTATGAATTCTATTTCTACAGGCCTAATAAATTTAGAGAATCATAAGATCCCCTGCAAAATACCTAAAAAATTGACTCTACACTTCCAGGAGCCTTTGCTTCTAAATTCTGTGTATGCAGTACTTGAAGGCAGAAAAGTAGACTTATCTGCTTTGTGATGATAAATCTATCTGAACTTTGGGATAATAGGCTGCTTACAATTGTCTTTCTTATTATAAGCTATGTATCATCTCTTATTTCTTTAACTTGCTTTTGCTCATTACTTTTTTAAAGTTGTAATTCCCATGACCTTGGTAACGAGGGATGGGAGGATGAGGGGTTACTATAGTAGAGTTTAAATTGCTAAGCTTTAAGAAGATGTTAGGGCAAGGCCATAATATCCTTTGTGACAATACCCTGGGATGGCTTGCTGCCTTCAGATCCACATTTAGAACACTATTGAAGTACATAGAATTAGACCACCTATTTAAGAACAGATTAGTTTCTTCTACTACAGAATGTGTCTGTCAAAGAGGTTTATCTGACAGAAACACCACATAAATGAAGATTTGACGAATACCAAGACAGAAAATAATAGATCATTCATTATCATCTGCAAATACTAAAAGAAATGAAACCTCACAATACCCAACCTAGTTCTTACCTAATACACGTTTATACTAAGCTTGTCACCACTCAGAAATACATAAAGATCAAATCTTCAGCTCCTGGCACTATTCAGCATTGCACCCTGTACATAATAGGTGCTCAATAGATATTTGTGGAAGACAGGAGAGGGAGGGAGGGAGGGAGGGAGGGAGAAAGGAAGGAAAGGAATGAAAGGAAGGAAAGGAAGGAAAGGAAGGAAGGGGTTGTCAGCAAGGCACAATGCAGCTAACAACCACATAATACAACTATAAGATAACTGATTCTATTAAGCTATTCAGTCCACCAAGCTCCATAAGGATTTATTGTCCCTCCCTCCTCCACCCCCAGGGATCTATAGAAGTCAATACAATGTGAATTTACTCAACTGTAAGACACACTGTCCCAGAACTATTTCATTTTTCAAAGTAAGTAATTATTCATTCCCTTATGTAGTGGAAGAGAGGTAAAGATGGGAGAATAAAGAGATAGGGCAAGGCTCATTTACTGACAAAGAAATACAAAGTCTCTTGTGTTCTCTCACTTCAAATGCCTCCCAACTTTAGGCCAATCTACAGGCAAAGGAAGGGGAAGCAAATGAGTTAGCTTGGTCACTTTTGGTGATTGTCCAAACAAACAAAAAAAAAGAAACAACAACAACAACAAAAATCTAAATGTTTTCCCCAAATGTTTTGCAATCAGTAATACCCAACCACAATGTGCCAAGCCTTTTTTCTCTTAATTCTTCAAACCCATGTGTATTCCAAGGGAAATGTAATCCATGTGTCTCTAATTTGCTTTCACTTAAATCATTATAAAAAGTTAAGCTTTTTCAAAGAATGTTCAACATCTCTTTTGTGTGTTCCTCATGATCCTTCTTTAGGATTCCACTAAAGAAGGTAGCATTTCGAAGAGATATGCAGACAGAGACCTGAATAATTGATCAGAACTTGGGACTTAGCAATCTTTGCATGAATTTTGTCTCTGTACGCAGGAAAACATGAATTTGTTCAAACACTGAGAATCAAAGAACAAGTAGAGTTCTTACAGAAAATTCGCTAAATTGATCTATTTATTTACAATACCTTTTAGATCTCTATAATGAGGCCTGGCTAATTTGGACTCTTCTTCAGGTACCTCTTTTAGACTACTCCAGTAAGGTACTTGAAGTAGTGCATGTAAGAAAAAACTTTCTTGGGAATATCTAGGAAAAATGTAAAAGATGAGCAAGCAACTCAGGCACTAGAAGAATTAGGTTCCTGATTTCTTTAGATAATGTTCTTTAATATGGTACAAGATAAGCACTCATCACATATGATAGCTTGCCTTATCATAACAATATAGTGAACGAAAGACTCTAAAGCACAGAGAAGTTCACTGTGAAGCTACACTCATTAGGTTTCAGGGTGTGGACTTTGTGCCTCTAAATTAGAACCATTCTTAGCTAATTAGTTAAAGACATAGCCTGCCTTCTGCCATTCCCATTTTCTACTGCAGGCTCCTCTCAATGGTGGTGGTGTGCTATGGAAAAGGGATAAGTTCACAGTGAGTCTACTTGTTTAAAATAAATACTTACAAAAAGTATCGAAAAAGTTTGCATTTCTTGTTCCAAATGGAGAATAACAAAGTAATAAAGCAAAACCTTTTTGACTGCATCTGCAATTTAAAAAACAAAACCAAGAAACAAAAATAAAAAGCTTAAAAGCTATTGCCTTGAAAGCACCCAGAAAGGAGGCCAGCTCCTTCAAAGTGAAAGTGAACAAAGTGAACCTGACACTTGAGGAATAAGCACAGAACAAACAAATCAACAAAATAGTAGGAGAAATGTGCTTCATCAGTGCTTATTTGCTCTAGTTTGTCATTTTATGCTCTCAACAATCCAGTAAATTTGTTCCATGGATCTAATGTCAAGTTGTGGCAGTCCCACTTTTATAAGGTAGCAACCCGACCTTTCTTTCCCCCCCTAGTCTGTGAGGCTGTGGCACATGACCTACAAAAGCCACAGTACAACCCAAGCAATGGCTACCCAGGAAGAGATGCAGTGGGAGGATCTGCTGCACAGATCAGCAACCATCTGGATCAAGTCGCTGGATGCTGGCGTCTGATGCAAGGAGGAAGCTGCAGAGACATCTGCGACACCCTGTCATAAACCTAGTTTCTGACCCAGACTTGCAAAACTGGACTCATTTCACTGGGGAAAAAGAAGGTCTTGATTTATTTTCAATTATGTTTATCTTTCTATCAGGAAAAGCCTCAGATACCCTTTTGCTTCTTTGGAGAAGCCCACAGTTAAAAGCCATAAAAGGCAAGTTATTTGTAATAAAACAAGACAGCACCACATATACCAGGGTTATTTGACATTTCTGGATGTGGTTCAGATAAGGTCCAGCCAAATATCCAGCTTAGTCTAGACAGCCTGAAAGAAAACATTATTTTATTTGAACTTGACTATCATTTTGCCCTTGAAGTTAAAGGGCACACTCAAACTCTATGGTCAGGAAATTGATTTAAACAAGGCAAAATCTGTGTCCTTTAAAAAAATGGAAAAGAACTCACAAAAGCCTCTTCATGATTACTTGCACTAGCATCCTTTTTTTTTTTTTAATGAAATTGATGACTCTTCGTCTAGTAAGCCTTGGTTCCAAGGATGTTCTTCAACTTTCCTTTCCTTCTCAGAGCTCTTTGTTCTTACAGCATCCCCATTGCCATTGCTTCTCTCCATTCTATAGAGATTCATGCTGATTAACAGCAAGTATATCAACAGATTCAGACTTGAACATCTTGTATCCACTCCTTAAGAAATTCACTTGTTCTCTTAGTTTTTTGGTATTACACCAGATCCATATTTCCAGAACCGTGATTATTTTCTCTCCAGTTTTATGCTTATCACTGATCCTTGTCAGTTATCACCGACATCACATTCTCATGCATATCTAACAATTCAGTTAAATGGGCTGAACTCAATGGGGTGCAGTCAGAAAGTAGTTTTTATTTTTCTGCACTACTGTTTTTGATTGTTCTCTGTAGAGGCACTTCAGCCAAAGGAAGCAATACAGAGCAGTGGTGAAAAGTCCAGATTCAGAAGTAAATCAGTCTCAATCTCAGCTCTGACAATACACACACACACACACACACACACATATACACACACACACAGGGATAGAGATAGAGAGACATTGTTCACTCTTAAATAACATGAGGGTTAAGGGTGCTGACCCCTCACACAGACAAAGTTCCACATAGAAGTTTGACTCCCTAGAAATTTAATTCCTAATAGCCTACTGTTGACAGGAAGTCTTATCAATAACATTAACAGTCAATTGACACATATTTTGTATATGTGTTAAATACTATATTCTTACAATAAGTTAGAGAAAATAAAATATTTTTAAGAAAATCATAAGAAAGATAAAATAGATTTACTATCCATTAAATGCAAGTGGATCATCATAAAGGCCTTCATCCTTGTCATCTTCACATTGAGTAGGCTGAGGAGGAGGAAGAAGAGGAGGGATTGGTCTTGCTGTTTCAGGGGTAGCAGAGGTGGAGGAAAATCTGCATATAAGTGAATCTGTGTAGTTCAAATCCATGTTGTTCAAGGGTCAACTATATACATATATAATTGGTTAATATATATGAATAGAATAATATATATACTATATATGAATAGAATAAATATCAATACATAGATATATATCAGTATATATGCACAGAATATATGCAATTTAAAATATATTAAATTATATTCCTTTGTCACTGATCAATTTCTAGTCCTTTTTTTACATAGCATGGAAATGGATGAGCTAACATTCGCACATACATGAGTATGGTTCAGAAGCTTTTTCTAAAATGTGGGGGTAGTCATCAAATACTGTCCTCAGGTCAGAACTTCAGATGAACTTCCAAGACAACAAAAAAGTCCCATCTATGGCTGGGTTCAGTGGCTCATGCCTGTAATTGCAGCACTTTGGGAGGCTGAGGTGGGTGGATCGTCACAGCTCAGGAGTTCAAGACCAGCCTGAGCAACATGGCAAAACCCCATCTCCACCAAAAATACAAAAATTTAGCTGGGTGTGGTGGTGCACAGCTGTGGTCCCAGTTACTTGAGAGGCTGGGGTGAGAGTACCGCTTGAGCCTGTGAGGCAGAGGTTGCAGTGATCTGAGATCGCATCACTGCACTCCAACCTGGGTGACAGAGGGAGACCCCATCTCAAAAAAAAAAAAAAAAGAAAGAAAGAAAGGAAGTCCCATTTCACCCTGCTATACATTTATATATACATTAAACACCTAATAGAAAGCTTTAAGCATAGGAGGTACAAGACCTTGATCCACCAAGGATTCCATTTCTGATGGTTCGGCATCACTATCTAGGCTGCAGGACGCGTAACGACTCTCCTCATATCATCATTATTGGGCCTCACATCTAAACATGGGGCTGAAATGAAGATGCTATTTCCTTAGTTTTCTGTGTCCCACAGTGGCCTAAAGACCATACAGCAACACAGCTTGAGCTTTCTACTTCAACAATATAAATTGGAAGCCTGATGCCAGAAACATGACCAACTTTGGATAAAAGCTGTTTCCAGGGTTTAGATAATTTGGTTGCAAAAGAACACAATAATAAAAAAAAATATGCTTTATTATATACGGTATGATTTGTAGTTTATAAAATAAGATAAAATAGATTTAAATATATATAGGTAAGATAAAATAGATTTAAATAAGATAAAATGGATTTAAATATATCTATCTAAAGTAGGTATTGAGGAAACATACCCCTATGAAGGCTCTTAAATCTTTGAAGCTGTATTCTACACATGAAAATTTGGGGCTCCAATGTTTGCATTGTTGCCATCAATCAAAGGCTCTCTAAACAAATGTTGTGTTTTTTGAGGGGAATCAATTCCCTTAAATACTCAGTGGACTTCTGATTTTTTTCTTCTAGTCAGTTCCACGTTCTGTGAGCCAGTAACCACACCCAAATTGTTTCCTAGACACAGTAAGAAATGGTATTTTAAAAGACTTTGAAGAATAAGTCCCAGTAAAAGGTCTTTATTGAATGAAGTGACTCCGGAGAAATCAAATTAAGGGTGTTGTCCTCCCATTCAAGCCAGCTAAGTTCAAGGTACCAACATTTAGTTGAAAGAGAGAGGTGTAGAGACAATAAAGCAAATAAATAAGGCCAACATGAGATTTAATTAACTAAAGCTGCTTTAACAAAATTTCTTTTCACCTAAAATAGCTCCCTCTCTTTCTTCCAACTTGTTTTGTAGAAGTACCCTTCTCAACACCATTGCCAAACACACAATTGTTAGTTGTTTGTTTGTTTCTCACATGGCAAGAACCCATTTATGCCTAGTATTCCATTATTGGAACCCTAAGCATGTGAGAGTTATTTATATCCTACTGCTAAAGGTCATTGCCAAAGTCTGATTGAAAAAATTCAACAAATTACAACCTCAAGTATAAATGGATTAAATACACATCTGCTAATCAAATATGTCAGAGGTAGCAACTTTGAGAGCCTTTTGTTTTGTTTTATCATGGTTGAAAGTTGCCTGCCACAAATCTAAGAACACCTATACTCATGGAAGGAATGGGCAGAAGATGTGATATCAGCCATATGTTCCTTTTATCTGGAAATCATTCAATGTTACTATCCAGTATTTACCACTTTGCCTGTGCTCTCTACACAGGTTTGAGTTTGGCAAATTGTTAAATGTCTAAGCTTGAAAGAAGTAAGCCATATTAATTAAAATATCACAATCAGAGTAAAAGATGCATAATATTTAATATTAAACCAAATTTTACATTTTTCATGTAAAAATGAAAAATTGGGAACATTAAACAAATTGCCTTACCTTGCAATATGGAATAAGGCAAATAATGTGTAACTTGGAAAAAGTCTTGGACAAACTAATTTCTTTTTAAATATTCTATCAGTTCTTCAAATGTCAGCTCAGGCAGACCGGCAGGAGGGGACAAAATATTCCTTCCTCTGATATGTTCTATTTTTGTTCCCTCCATAGATTGGATGGTGCCCACCAACATCACTACTAAGTCCTTGGATTCAAATGTTTGTGTTATTCAGAAGTACACTCACAGACACATCCAGAAATAATGTTTACTCTGGTCATCCCATGGCCTAGTTAAATCATGAGAAGACCTAAAGGAGAAGGGAGGAGGAGAAAGCTTTCAAAGCAGAGACAACAGCTGGTACAAATGCACTGGGCAGAAATGTGTTAGGCTTATTGAAGGAATGGAAAGTCCAGTGTGGCTAAAACAGAGTGAACAAGACAGAAAGTGCCAAAAGATGATTAGAACAGTAGGTAGAGTCCAGAAAAATTATGCAGGGGTCTTGTACACCACAGGAAGAACTTCGAGCTTTGAAAGATGGAAACCACTGCAGTTATAATCATAACCATAGTGCTGTTTTTAATTGGCCTAAAGAGTGGACTTTTGGAATAACTTACAAATTTAGAAGCTAAGAAACTATGTCAAGGATTACCTCAAATCATATGAACGAAAGGCTACACTGATACCAGCTAAGGAAAGCATGCCATGATGGAGGCCTGGAACACATGCAAAGCTCAGCTTTTCCAACCACTGCAGCAACTGTAGCAACACCAGGCAAAAGGAAAGGTAAACAAAACACAATAACAAGAGATTAAAGGAAGAAGCCAAATATGCCAGTTCTACATAATAGTAACGTACATTTTAGTATGTCACAGCCTACGAAGAACCCACATTATCTCACTTGATCCTTTACAGTCTCCCAGTGAGGAAAGCTAAGAAGAGATTATCCCCATCTTAGAGATGGGAATCAAGATTCAAGGCCACACAACCAGTAAAATGCAGATCATTTTATCGTAGTCCCTTGTTCCTCTTATTAAATCACGCTACATAACCAAATCCTAAATAAACTACTCCCAAAACATATGGAAAGTTACAGCACATGTGGAAAGTTATTTAGGAACTCACTGGAGGCAACTCACTAAAAAGCCTTACATTCATCTGCATGGGGCACCGAGTAGGGTTATGGTGTTTCATGATTCAGGAATGAACAGGCCCTTCAGAAGGGGATATGACAAATCTTGATCACCTGGCTTTATAAGATTTCTGACCTCAACAGACATGAAACAAAGAATTCCACATCACTTTACTGCACAAATTTGAGCTTAGAACTGCAACTTAAATTTCAAAAGCAGTCTCTTCACTTACTCTTCCAGCAAAGTTTTTAATGGATTGTCTTGCAACTCTTGGGAAACTTGGGAAATAACTATTGACAAACACTGCTGACAATAACTCTCTTGTTACTCTTGTGTGTTCTCCATTTTCTTTTACATTTTCCTCAACAGAATGGAACTATATGAGCAATAACCTTAAAATTATCAAAATAATAGACCTGTAGGAAACAAATATATCCACTGCATTTATATATAACTGAATATTGGAGAAAAAAGTTTATAAAGAAAATGCCAGAAACACACAGAAAATAGCTTCTTTGAATCAGCAGAGCCTTTATCATAGATTATAATAACCCCTTCCTAGAATACTCTTGGGTTATTTATAAGGCAATTCCTAGGACAGTTTTGTCTCCGAAAAACTATTTATTTAGTAGCTACCTCTTGGCAATGAGGTGCTTTGAAATGCTGAGAGTACAAACTTTCCACACACTCAAATATATTCAATCAACTATTTAGTCATAATAATACGTCATGAAAGAATTTATATTCTGTATAGGTATAAATTTATTATGAGTTTTTAAAGCAACAAATCTTAAAATAATTTTTGTACTTTATGACAGATTATTTGATTCATAACCTGATAACGTAGTGTAAAAATTTCAGTTTATGATCATTGAGTTACCTTAATAATGTATTCTTCAGAGCTGAGAGATACAAAGCTACAAAAATGTATTAGAATTTCTCTATAACAAATTTTGCTTCCCTAGCGGTATTTAACCAGCCCCTATGGAATTCACAAAATGACACACCCCCTCAAATTTTTAAATTATATCCAGAAAGAGCATTTTTCTTGTATTATCCCTGTAGACTACTTGCTTTTGACATGATTCAACTTGTTTTGTTTTTCTAGTGTTGAAAGGAGTGGAAAAATTGATCTGTTTAATGAACATTTCTGAAAAACATTAACACACAACAAGTGAAAAGGGACATGCTTTTAAAAGTTGAGAAGAAACAAAGCCAGCTGTTAGTGGGGGAAAATGAGTCTATTAAAAAAAAATGAACACAGTTTTCTTTTCACCATAGCCTCAAAGACCACTCATGTTTCCAATCTAAGTAAGCAATAAAGGCCATTTTGGAAAATATCTGTTCAGTAACAGCACTGATTTGAAAAATAACCTCTTGTAAAAGGGAATATAAGGAGAGTAACTAACCACAGTAATAATAATTATTATCACCACCTAGAAGTCTGATGTGTAAGGTACCATGTGTATGCTGCAAAGTAGGCCACACAACAACTGGTAGGTCAACAGCAGCAAGCACAATTAAAGAGACTTGGTGGGACAAGAAAAAAAAAACACCTTCGAGCTCAACGCACTTGACTTTTCCTGGATGTACCACTAATTAACAAACTGAGACCTCCATTTATCAACTCAAAAATGGAAAAGGCAACACTAGGTGACTCCTATGGTGCTTTATTACTCTTTCTACATCATGGGAAAATACACACAGAAGGCCGGGTGCGGTGGCTCACGCCTGTAATCCCAGCATTCTGGGAGGCCGAGGTGGATAGATCGCCTGAGGTCAAGAGTTCAAGACCAGACTGGCCAATGAAACCCCATCTCTACAGAAATACAAAAATTAGCCGGACATGATGGCAAGTGCCTGTAATCCCAGCTACTCAGGAAGCTGAGGCAGGAGAATTGCTTGAACCTGGGAGGCAGAGGTTGTAGTGAGCCAATATGGTGCCATTGCACTGCAGCCTGGGCAAAAGAGCGAGACTCCTGGGTGACAGAGTGAGACTCTGTCTCAAAAAAAAAAAAAAAAAGAAAAAGAAAAAAAGAAAAGATAAGACACACAAAAGTAAGAATAAGGATAAAATAGTGAGATACCAATTACCACAGGTAATAATTTGGAGAATTTTTTAGTTAAAAGTTAGCAAATTTTCCAGTTCCTATCAATGCTATACCCCCACATTATGCCTCATCTCACAATTCTTATGAAATCATTAACATTTAAATCCCTATTTCTTTCTCGCCATGACTATTTTGTCACCAGAAAATTTGTTTGCCCTCACTGGAGTATCCAAACACATGCTGCATCATCACCTAGCTGAGCCTTGGCAGAGGATTCATACATCAGTAGGTAGGTGCTGGTACCTTCTGTGCCTTGCCTCTCTCAATAATCCTGCACCAAAAGTTTTGTCACCCTGTAATGCAGATGCAGATACTGAAGTTCAGAAATTCACTCTGCTCATAAGCTGAGATTTAAACCCAATTCCTAAGATGCTACTTTTCCCCATACCATCATTTAATGCCATCACAAAAAGTAGAAAAATATTGATTAATGGAAAATATAGTTTACATTACATGTATATAAATCACTGCATCTCCAAAAGCATTTAAGAAAATCTAATTTCTACATTTTTCAATTCATAGTCATTTGCTGCTGGGTCATCTACAGCTGCAAATGCTCCCTGACATAATGAAACTATTTGTGTGTCTTTCTGCTCCATTGGATTGGAAGATCATCAAAGACAGGAAATGTGTATGTTTCATTTTCACATTGCCAAGCTACTACTCTGCCTGGCAAATAGTAGTGTTCTATAAATGTGGACTTGATTTGAAACATTTAAAATACAGTTATGGGAGAAAAAAAGTAATATTGAGAAGAATATAGCCACTGTATCAGTTTGTTTCACGGACTTTCCTTTACTTTTTAAAATTAATTTGTGAATCAGGAGAAAGTACGTTATTAACTTTTCATGATAAACCATGTTGGATGAGCACCAGCATTTTCCCTGAGCACTTTGGAAAAGACTGGTTGAAGACAGAAATAGAATCTGGGTTTGATGTCCTCCCTCAAGGTCTAATGAGTCCTCCTCTGGGGAAATAACAGTGAAGGTATGCTTGTTATTCTTGTTGTTGTTACTGCTGTTTGTTTGGTTAGTTGTTTGGTTTGCTTCAGTTTATTTTGCACACCATGGTGTGAGCAACTCAAACAGAGCACCAGAAATAGCTTTTCACATTTCTACTTCTTTCCTATTCTCATTCCTACTCCCACCTCAAGACGGGAGGAAAATAGTTCTTTGGCTGACTACCTAATCTCATGTCCACTGAGACACATTAGTAATTCTCAGTGGGGTGACAGTAGTGAATCTGGCTGATGATAGCTGGGCTGAACTGTTAGTTGACCTACCTGCTGATGAGCTCATCCCCAAAGCCATCATGGTTCTAGCAGATGTTCAGACTTCACAGAGTTGTTTCCTCCTCCTTCAATCTCCAAAGCCAACCAGAACCCCATGGAACTCTACTAAGCAATGTGGCACACACAGAGTTAGAATACATAGAACAAGGAGAAAGACATCCAGAGGACCTGCTACTGTACTACTTCCTCACATCCAAAATCATACTGCTGTAGCTGCAAATGACTTTGCAATGGAGATACAATGCACAGCTGTGAGAGTTGTCTGCTAGAAGAATAATGAAAAAAGAGAGAAAGATTTATGCTGAGATCAAAATATCCCTGTTTACATGAAGGGAAATTTTCATTACAGCAGAAGAATCATAGTGATTCTGAGACTAGCACCCCTTCTATGTGCACATGGAAATCATTATTTAGGAAACCAGTTGTCAAAATAATTGTTAAAATGTCCCTGCAACAATTATTTCTTTCTCCAGAAGTAAGAGGATAGCCCACATATCCTGGGTCATAGACCCCGAATGTCTCATAGGAATTAAGGTACAATATCAGGCTTTGGTGGCATAGGATTTAAGCCTGTACACAGCTTGCTAATATGGGTTAACATAAATCCATTACCTAGTAATAATTTTATATCACTGTGGAATTGGAATGTGTGTGCATATACACATATACATATTGATTGTAAATTCAATCTGTAGATTGAAAACTATGTGATAGATCTCAGTGTTCAAATCTCGTCTCCTCCACCCATGCACACAGACCCAATATAATCATTGTTTTGGTACTTTGCCCTGGCCCAACTAAAAAGAAAGTCATTTTATTTTTTGTTCGACTTTTATCTTCAAGGTATATTTTTCAAATGCTCATTCAGGGTTTTCAAATCAAGGAACAATTGTTACACTATTGCAATGCATGATTTAGGGATTATACAACTATGAAAATTGTATAATCTCTAGCTGAATATTTTAGTTTTGATAGATGCCACAAGTGAGATGCAAATTAACAGTGAGATTTGTGTTTAAAAACACAAGAAACTCTTCAACAAAAATCTTTAGGTAGTATCATGCTTTAGAGTTATATCTCCAAGGATTTTAAGTCGGTTTTGTGACATCCCAATGAGTTCCCAAATGTTTAAAGTGTGTTAGAAATGTTTCAAATAAGATATGAAATTATACTGGGAAAATCATCCATGCTTTCTAGTGTTAAAGTGGAATATGTATGCCATAGATTCTGGTTGGGGGAAGTTTTGCAAATTCGGACGGTTCCTAAAGGGTTAGAAATACTGGAGTGGAGACTGAGGGAATGTACATTTTAAGTCTCCACAGCTAAAACAATAATACAAAGAAAAAGCCATCAATTGAATTGCTGCTTAGGCCAAAAAAAAGATTATTATTTCAGGTAAAAAATATTTTCAATTTTGAATATTACTCTAAATCCATTCTCCATTTTTCTTTAAGTAGAGCAACTTCCTTTTAAGTGGAAGTAGTTGCATCTTCACAACTACTTGAAAATGCAATTAGATAGTAATATAATACACTACAGCTGGAAAATGAACAATCCATTTTTCCTTTTCCTAGACAAGGTCATACTGCTGAGCACACTCGAGTTAAGCGTGATACAGAAGTTAAGCCATAAATTCAATGAGATGGAAGACTCTGGCATCCAAGGCACACGCATGGTCCAGTGTCAGAGGGGCTCACACTCAATTCTCTGTTTTACTTAAAAATTCTCAGTCCTTATTAACAAATAACCTCTCTGTGAAGAAAAAAAAATTACGGACCAGATAAACAAAAGACACTGTCATTTTTAAACCAAAACATATTTAAGAAATAAAATGTAAGTGAAACTAATTTGCTACATATGTTTTATACATACAGTACATAAGGGGGTTTCTCCGACGCCATATGGAAAGCATCTGAATTTGTAAGACAATGACCTTCATAAATCACTCTAGGCTCCAACTCCAAATTATGTCTTGTTCCCTCACTCATGGGATAGTCACTATATCTCATATAAATTCATTATGTTATATGTGCACAATAATCTATCTCTACCTTTATAAGGAATGATGTCATAACACATAGGCAAGGTTTTCCAGAAAAGGGAACAAGCTCTCTCACCAGATGGGCCAACCTATAGTACTGTTTCTCTGAACATAATATGTTTTGCAATGCAGCTTATCCTTGCTGCTTGAAGGAAAAGCAAATTAATGGGGAAAGAAATGAGCGATCTGAGAATAAATGTTTTCTGAGCCTACCTGTTTTTTCTTTTTTTAAGGTAAATGTAAAATAAAAGTCTTACATACCTTCACATAGTTTCTGTTTATGTATTTACCATTTATATCCATTAAAAAGGAATCTATATTCTGCCTAGATATTTTTATCTGTGTTGAATCACCAACCATGGCTCCAGCAGGGTTTTCTCTTTAACAATTGTCTTGCCATGACAAAAGTTTAAGTTAAGAGAAAGCAAGTTTTTGCCACCGGCTGAGGGAGGAGGAAAATGAAATAGGTATACTCCATCCTTCAGTCTGTTTTTCCACAGAAAGTTACTTCTTACCACCTTCTTTCCTAATCCAAACTTTCTTTAGTTTCTTTCAACTACTTTCTGTAGTTCAGCAATACAGATTTATCTGTTCTCTTATTCACTTTTAACCACTTGAGGAAGTGAGCACTGAGTTAAGACATAACATCTTGGTCTTTCTTCCTTAAGAACATTAAGGTTTGCAAATCCATAAAGTGAAATAAAAACAATAAAAATCACGTGTAAACCTATATAAAGGCTACTTTTCAGTCCCTTTAATTGTCTTCCTTTCCTTTTCCACTTCTTTCTTTATTTCACTCTAGGCTAAGGATCAAGCATGAACATAAGAGAATGAAAAGGCCAAAACGAATACATGTTGAATGAATCAAGTAAATGTTAATGACTAGAATGAGGAGTTATGATGATAATGACAACCTGTAGAAATTATGCCCCATCTGAAGGAGGCAGCTCTGAAAAATTTTTGCATCTCAGAACCGCCGGAGGGATGAAGGGGAATAGGCACTATATGGGCCAACAATGTACAGGCTGAAAAATTATGTGTACAGGCTGGTTAAGGCCTGAAAAACAAAAGTATGCAACCTTGTACCTAGAAGCTAAGAATTTCCAAAGAAAGAAAGTACACTTGGAAATACAAGATCCAAATCAACTCTAACTGCTATATAATGCTAGATATTATTATAAATATCTGAAGATATCAATAAAGAATGGCAAAACAGTAGACTATAAGAGCACCAAAAACATGAGCAATCTCTATCTTTAATCATCAAATTTTTCATGAAACTATCAAGAGAGGAGGATTTCATAGTAAATTTATAGTTGAACTTGTCTTCTACTTTTTAAAAAACATTATGATAAAAAGATTAAGACTTTTAGAACCACTAATTACCAAACATATTCTGAAAAGCCTGCAAACTCATATCATTAAATGTGCACACACACACAGAATATTAAGTGTAAGGAAATGCCCACAATGTGATTTTTCTATTATAACTTTCATGCTTCCCTTAGAAAACCAAATTTCTAAAAAATATATATATGTATATATATATATACAAATAATTGAGTAGAGAGACCTAGCCTTAAATAAAGGTCATGCCATACTTGTCCTAAAGAGTTTTAAAAAAAGACTTTCAAAGGATCAACATAAACCACAGATATCTGTCTTAACTGCCTAGCAGAACAAGGTTCAGCAATCTTTAAAAACCACAACACAATCAAGCACAAAACAATGAAAACTTCACAATATCTGACATCCACAAAAAATTTCTAAACGTGCAAAAAACATTCCAGGTATATGAACCAAAGAGAAAAAAAATCAACAGAAAAAGAAGGAGAAATGACAGAGATGACAAATTAGCAGACAACACAGTTAAAATGACTATTTTCAATATGCGTATTATGCTGACTTTTTTTAAATTAGGAAAAAATGAAGAAAAAAATGGAACATAAAAAAGCATTTGAATGGGGTCAATTCTGTAACATGAAGGAATAGAAGTCTCCAGCTATCCTTTCCCCATAGACATACTAAGTTAGCTCCTATACATGGATCAAGCCTCTTCAAGAAAAAGTCAGAATCCAGTTGAAATTCTCTGGGGCCAGGTGTGGTGGCTCACACCTGTAATCCCAGCACTTTGGGAGGTGAAGGCAGGTGAACTGCTTAAGCTCAGGAGTTCAAGAATAGTCTGGGTAACGTGGCAAAACACTATCTCTACAAAAATTACAAAATTAACCAGGCATGGTGGCATGCGCCTCTGGCCCCAGCTACTCTGAGGGCTGAGGCAGAAGGATCACTTTAGCCTAGGAGGTCAAGTCTGCAGTAAGCTGAAATTACACCACTGCACTTCAGCCTAGGTGACAGACCAAGATTCTCTCTTTACACAATAAAGAAAGAAAGAAAAGAAAAAGAAAGCCTCCTACACAATATATGACTGAGAAAAATTCCACATTAAAACAAGTAGAAAAACCACTTAACTACTAAAAACTTAAAAGTAGTTGCTGGCAAGATGGCCATATAGGAGAAACTCCAGTCTGCAGCCCCCAGTGAGATCAATGCAGAAGGCAGGTGATCTCTGCATTTCCAGCTGAGGTACCAGGCTCATCTCATTGGGACTGGTTAGACAGTGGGTGCACCACACGGAGGGCAAGCCAAAGCAGGGTGGAGCGTCATCTCACCTGAGAAGTGCAAAAGGTCAGGGAACTCCCTCCCCTTGCCAAGGGAAGCCATGAGGAACTGTGCCTTGAGGAACAGTGCACTCCAATTCAGATACTACACTTTTCCCACAGTCTTCACAACTGGCAGACCAGGAGATTCCCTCCAGTACCTATGCCTCCAGGGCCCTGGGTTTCAAGCACAAAACGGGGCAGCCATTTGGGCGGACACTAAGCTAGCTGCAGGAGTTTTTTTTCATACCCCAGTGGCGCCTGGAACACCAGCGAGACAAAACTGTTCACTCCTCTGGAAAGGAGGATGAAGCCAGGAAGCCAAGTGGTCTAGCTCAGTGAATCCCACCCCCACAGGGCCCAGCAAGCTAAGATCCACTGGCTTGAAATTCTTGCTGCCAGCACAGCAGTCTGAAGTCAACCTGGGATGCTTGAGCTTCGTCAGGGAAGGGGCATCTGCCATTACTGTGGCTTGAGTAGGCAGTTTTCCCCTCACAGTGTAAACAAAGCTGCCAGAAGTTCGAACTGGGTAGAGCCCATTGCAGCTCAGCAAAACCACTGTAACCAGACTGCCTCTCCAGATTCCTCCTCTCAGGGCAGGGCATCTCTAAAGGAGAGGCAGCAGCCCCAGTCAGGGGCTTATAGATCAAACTCCCATCTCCCTGAGACAGAGCACCTGGGGGAAGGGGCAGCTGTGGGTGCAGCTTCAGTAGACATAAACGTTCCTGCCTGCCAGCTCTGAAGAGAGCAGCAGATCTCCTAGCACAGTGCTTGAGCTCTGCTAAGGGACAGACTACCTCCTTAAGTGGGTCCCTGACCCCCATGCCTCCTGACTGGGAGACACCTCCCAGCAGAGGTCAACAGACATGCAATACAGGAGAGCTCTGCCTGGCATCTGGCAGGTGCTGCTCTCAGACAAACCTTCCAGAGGAAGGAACAGGCAGGAATCTTTGCTGTTCTGCAGCCTCTGCTGGTGATACCCAGGCAAACAGGGTCTGGAGTGGACCTCCAGCAGACCTACAGCAGAGGGGCCTGTTAGAAAAAAAAACTAATAAACAGAAAGGAATAGCATCAACATCAATAAAAAGACATCCACAAAGAAACTCCATCTGAAGTTCACCAACATCAAAGACCAAAGGTAGATAAATTCACGAAGATGAGGAAAAAACAGCACCAAAAGGCTGAAAATTCTAAAAACCAGAATGCCTGTTCTCCAAAGGAACACAACTCCTGGCCAGCAAGGGAACAAACCTGGACAGAGAATGAGTTTGATGAATTGACAGAAGTAGGCTTCAGAAAGTGGGTAATACCAAACTCCTCCAAGCTAAAGGAGCATATATATACTAACACAATGCAAGGAAGCTAAGAATCTTGAAAAAAGGTTAGACAAATTTTTAACTAGAATAACAAGTTTAGAGAAGTACATCAATGACCTGGTGGAGCTGAAAAACACAGCAAGAGAATTTCATGAAGCATACACAAGTATGAATAGTTAAATCAATCAAACAGAAGAAAGGATATCAGAGATTGAAGATCAAATTAACGAAATAAAATGTGGAGACAAGATTAGAGGAAAAAAGAATGAAAAGAAATGAACAAAGCCTCCAAGAAATATGGGACTATGTGAAAAGACCAAACCTACATTTGATTGGTGTACCTGAAAGTGACAGGGAGTATGGAATCAAGTTGGAAAACACTCTTCAGGATATTATCCAGGAGAACTTCCCCAACCTAGCAAGACAAACCAACATTCAAATTTAGGAAATACAGAGAACACCACAAAGATACTCCTTGAGAAGGGCAACCCCAAGACACATAATTGTCAAATTCACCAGGGTTGAAATGAAGGAAAAAATGTTAAGGGCAGCCAGAAAGAAAAGTTGGGTTACCCACAAAGTGAAGCCTAACAGTGGATCTCTCAGCAGAAAGCCTACAAGCCAGAAGAACAATTTTTAAAGAAAAGAATTTTCAACCCAGAATTTCATATTCAGCCAAACTAAGCTTCATAAGTGTGGAAGGAGAAATAAAATCCTTTACAGACAAGCAAATGCTGAGAGCTTTTGTCACCACCAGGCCTGCCTTACAAGAGCTCCTGAAGGAAACACTAAACATAGAAAGGAAAAACTGGTACCAGACAAGGCAAAAACACACCAAATTGTAAATTCCATCTACACTGTGAAGAAACTGCAGCAACTAACAGGCAAAATAACTAGCTAGCATCATAATGACAGGATCAAATTCACACATAACAATATAACCTTAAATATAAACAAGATAAATGCCCCAATTAAATGACAAAGACTGGCAAATTGGATAAAGAATCAAGACCCATTAGTGTGCTGTATTCAGGAGACCCATCTCATGTACCAAGACACATATCAGTTCAAAATAAAGGGATGAAGTAATATTTAACAAGCAAATGGAAAAAAAAAAGCAAGAGTTGCAATCGTAGTCTCTGATCAAAAAGAATTTAAAACAAGATAAAAAAGAGACAAAGAAGGGCATTACATAATGATAAAGGGACCAAGGCAACAAGAAGAGCTAACTATCCTAAATATATATGCATCCAATACAGGAGCATTCACATTCATAAAGCAAGTTCTTAGAGGCATATAAAGAGACTTAGACTCCCAAACAATAATAGTGGGAGACTTTAACACCCAACTGTCAATATTAGACAGATCAATGAGACAGAGTATTAACAAGGATGTTCAGGACTTGACCTCAGCTCTGGACCAAGCAGACCTAATAGACATCTACACAGCTCTCCACCCTGAATCAACAGAATATACATTCTTCTCAACACCCCATCACATTTAATCTAAAATTGACCACATAATTGGAAGTAAAACACTCCTCAGCAAATGCAAAAGAATGGAAATCATAACAAACAGTCTCTCAGACCACAGTGCAATCAAATTAGATCTCAGGATTAAGAAACTCACTCAAAACCACACAACTACATGGAAACTGAACAACCTGCTCCTGAATGACTACTGGGTAAATAACGAAATGAAGGCACAAATAAATAAGTTCTCTGAAACCAATGAGAACAAAGGCACAACATACCAGAATCTCTGGACATAGCTATATTGTGTTTAGAGTGAAATTTATAGCACTAAATGCCCACAGGAGAAAGCAGGAAAGATCTTAAATCAACACCCTATCATCACAATTAAAACAACTAGAGAAGCAAGAGCAAACACATTCAAAAGCTAGCAGAAGACAAGAAATAACTAAGATCAGAGCAGAACTGAAGAAAACAGAGATGCAAAAAAACTTTCAAAAAATCAATGAATCCAGGAGCTGGTTTTTTGAAAAGATTAACAAAATAGATAGACTGCTAGCCAGACTAGTAAAGAAGAAAAGTGAGAAGAATCAAACCAATACAATAAAAAAAGATAAAAGGGATATCACCATTGATCCCACAGAAATACAAACTACCATCAGAGAATACTATAAACACCTCTATGCAAATAAACTAGAAAATCCAGAAGAAATGGATATATTCCTGGACACATACAGCCTCCCAAGACTAAACCAAGAAAAAGTCAAAACTCAAAATAAACCAATAACAATCTCTGAAATTGAGGCAGTAATTAATAGCCTACCAAGCTAAAAAAGCCCAGTACCAGACAGATTCACAGCTGAATTCTACAAGAAGTACAAAGAGGAGCTGGTACCATTCCTTCTGAAACTATTCCAAACAACAGAAAAATAGGGAATCTTCCCTAACTCATTTTATGAGGCCAGCATCATCCTGATACCAAAACGTGGCAGAGATACAACAAAAAAAGTAAATTTCAGGCTAATATCCCTGATGAATATCAATGTGAAAATCCTCAACAAAATACTGGCAAACCAAATCCAGCAGCACATCAAAAAGCTAATCCACCATGATCAAATTGGCTTCATCCCTGGGATGCAAGACTGGTTCAACATATATAAACCAAAAAACATAATCCATCTCATAAACAGAACCAACGGCAACAGACACATGATTATCTCAATAGGTACAGAAAAGGCCTTCAATAATATTCAACACGACTTCAACCTAAAAACTCTCAATAAACTAGGTATTGATGGGACATATCTCAAAATAATAAGAGTCATTTGTGACAAACCCATAGCCAATATCATACTGAATGGGTAAAAGCTAGAAGCATTCCCTTTGCAAACTGGCACAAGACAAGGTTATCCTCTCTCACCATTCCTATTCAACATAGTATTGGAAGTTCTGGCCAGAACAATCAGGCAAGAGAAAGAAATAAACAATATTCAAATAGGAAGAGAGGAAGTCAGTGCACTCACCAGTGCTCCATCTGTAATGATGCAAATTTCTATAGAAGTACCTTACCTTGCTGAGAATTAAAAAGAAAATGTTATATCCAAGGGCTATTTCTCTTGTGGCACCAAAACTTTTTATATAACAATTTGGGGTCTCACCCATGATTACATTCCCCTCCAGGGATGGCCTCTGGTTCTCTCTTGTGAGGAGGCGCACCCCTCCCGCTTGTGGTGGCCTCAGGGGTGAGAAATCTGAATCCACCCAGTGCAAGGAATAACCCGAGCGCTCAACAACGCAAAAAAAAAAAAAAAAAAAAAAACACTGGACAGCAACCTAGCTTAAAGGATCCTCACATGCTGCAGTGATGACTCTGTGCACAGACCAAGGAAGGAGAAGCCGTGGGAGCAGGTAAAGTATTTCCTTGGTGGTCGGGACCAAGGTAAGACAGCCATGGGTGCGGTGCAGTGAAGTACTCCTTGGTCGGGGGGGTGGCTTAGAGGTTAAAGAGAGGGGAAACATCCTCATTGGGGGGTATTGAACCTCACACAAACCTCCAGTAGTAGAAAAGGCAAGAAATTTCCAGTGGGGAAACTGAGCCTCACCCCATAAGGCAAGAAATTTCCAGTGGGGAAATTGAACCTCACCCCAAAAGGCAAGAAATTTCCAGTGGAGAAATTGAGCCTCACCCCTAAAGGCAAGAAGTTTTCAGTGGAGAAACTGAGCCTCACCCCAAAAGGTGAGAAATTTCCAGTAAGGGAAATTGAACCTTGAACCTTACCCCAAAACCATCAAGATGGGAAATACCCCGAGCAAGACAGGGAACTGTTAGGCAGGAATCTAGACCCTACATGGCAGCGTTACCTGGCATAGCAGGGCCTTTGTTAAAGACTCCCTTCACCCTTGTACACACCCTCAGACTTACATATGTCAGAGGTTCCGGCTGGGCAACCACACTCCCCCATGACCTGCAGCTCACCTGCATTCCACAAGTTCGTAAACAGCAGTTTTGGTTAACAGTTTCCAAAGACCCCTTCCTCATGACCTTTACTCAACTCCTGCCCTAGTAGTTTCAAGACCCCCCAGGCCCTGTTTGCACAACCAGCTTCCCTACCTCTCAGGCGATAAAAAGCCCCTACCCTCCTCTCTCAGTGCGAATTCCTCGGCCCGCACCTTTGGACCGAGGAACCTCGCCCGTGAGTCCTAATAAAGGCTATTCTCACTGCCATTTGCCTTGTGTCTTCGTTCCCAGTTCGGGTCCAGCCTCAGTTTACCTTTACATTTGGTACTGAAACCCGGAAGGAGACCCCCCCTCCCTGGACCCCTGCCAAGTCAGGCAGGCTCTCCTCTCCCCGAGCTGGGATCCCCCCCTCAAGCCTGGAGCCGTCTCACCAAATTTGACTCAATTCGATCACTGCTGGGTAAGTTTCTCCCCCATCCTGAAGGCTCCCTCTGGGAGTCCCTGTCCGAAACACGCGGCCACGTCAGGGGCTCTCTCCGGTCAGCTGTGACCTTGGCACCGGGGACTAGGAGACATCCAATCTCCCTGGAAGCCACCATACCCTGCACTCCGTGTGGCAGTAGGAGGACGCTCCCATTGCCTCCAGACTGCCCACCTGAGACCATGGGAACTACCCAGTCCAAACCAAACTGAAAATCTCCTCTGGGGTGCCTTTTGGTGAATCTCCAGACTTTAAGTCTCAGTCAAGACATAAAACGAAAGTGGCTCATTTTCTTCTGCATAATAGCATGGCCGCAATATAAATTGGATAATCAGTCTCAGTGGCCTGCAGAAGGCACTCTAGACTTTAACATTCTCACAGATCTGACCAACTTCTGCAAGAGACTAGGCAAATGATCCGAGATACCCTATGTTCAGGCCTTTTGGGACTTGCGTTCTCGCCCAGATCTCTGCACCCAATGCTTGTTAGCTCAAGTTCTGCTCACAAAGTCTCTTCCCTCAAGCAAGGAGAGGGATGATTCCTCCTCTTTTTCTGAGCCTCCTGACACCCTATCCCTGCCACTCCTCCAGTCTCCTGCCCAACCTCCTCCTTACCCTGACCCACCGTTATCCCCGTCCTCGTCAACACCTCCCCACCCTTCCCCCCCTCCTGTGCCCTTACCAAACCCGACAGATTCTGTCTCCCCTACCTCCACCTCCTCCCCTTCCTCGCCTGTCTCAGCCTATACTCAGTCCAGGACTGACCTCCTGTGTCCCTTACGAGAGGTGGCAGGCGCCGAGGGAGTAATCTGGGTCCATGTGCCGTTTTCATTGGCAGACTTGTCTAAGGTTAGGGAGCGTGCAGGCTCCTTTTCGGCCAATCCAACTCGTTATATCAAAGAGTTTAGGTATCTATGCCAGGCATATGATCTCACCTGGCGTGACCTTCATGTTGTCATGACCTCAACCCTGTCTCCTGAGGAGCAGGAACGCATCCTAGCAGCAGCCAGGCAGCATGCTAACCAGGTTCATTTAACTGACCCTGCCATGCCAGTCGGCACCGAGGCAGTGCCCTTGGCTGAGCCCAACTGGGACTACCAGGTGGGGCAGGCAGGCCGCTGTCGTCGAGACATGATGGTTCAGTGCCTTCTTGCCGGCATGCAGGCAGCCTCTAACAAATCATTCAACTTTAACAAACTAAAGGAGGTAGTCCAAGGCGCAGATGAAAATCCGGCTGTTTTTCTTAACCGGTTGACTGAGGCACTTATTCAGTACACCCGCCTTGACCCTGCCTCCACTGCAGGGGGGACCATCTTGGCCTCATATTTCACTTCTCAGTCAGCCCCCGATATCCAAAAAAAGTTTAAAAAGGCGGAGGACGGCCCTCAAACTCCCATCCAGGATTTAGTCAAACTGGCCTTCAAGGTCTATAACTCCAGGTAGGAAGCAGCTGAGGCCCAATGACAGGCCAGGCTAAAACAGAAGGTACAACTCCAAACCCAGGCCTTGCTAGCAGCCCTGAGGCCAGCCGGCTCCAGGAGCTTCCAGAAAAGAGATACTACCCGAGCGCCACCTGGTGCCTGCTTCAAGTGCGGCAACGACAGCCACTGGGCCAGGCAGTGCCCTAACCTAAAGGATCCAACTCGCCCCTGTCTGAACTGTCGGCAGATGGGCCCCTGGAAGTCAGACTGCCCCAACCTAAGGAGGGTCGCTGCGCCTCCACATGATGACCCTCCTCCAGGTATTGGAGGCGCCTTCCAGCTCCTCGACATCGACGAAGATTGAAGAGGCCCAGACTCGAGGACCCCTCTCATTCTCGCTGAGCCCAGGGTTATGCTCCAGGTAGTGGGTAAGTCCATATCTTTCCTCATGGACATGGAGGCTACCTACTCTGTTTTGCCTTCCTTTAGTGGCCCCAGCCACCCCCTCCACTGTCACGGTCATGGGAATTGATGGCACTCCCTCCACCTACCACCAGACTCCTCCTCTGTCTTGCTGCCTGGATGGCTCCCTCTTCTCGCACTCATTTCTTATCATTCCTTCATGCCCAGTCCCCTTGTTAGGATGAGATCTCCTCTCCAAGCTAGGGGCCTCAGTTCATTTCCGGCCCAACTCCTCCCCACACCTCGCGTTCCTCTTCCCCCTTCTCTCACCTGACAAACCCTGCCAGGCTGACCCCCCACTCCCGTTTCCAGTCCCCACTAACCCTAGGGTGTGGGACACCTCCACCCCAATCATTGCCCAGCACCACACTCCGGTCTGCATCCGGCTAAAAGACCCTTCCAAGTTCCCCTCTAGACCCCAGTTCCCTATCTCCCTTGAACACTGACAAGGACTAAAACCCATCATTACCTGCCTGCTCTGGCAGCACATTCTAGTTCCCGCCAACTCACCATGTAATACTCCTATCCTGCCTGTACAGAAAAGCTCTGGAGCCTATCGTCTCATACAGGACCTATGCCTCATCAATAAGGCAGTAGTCCCTACCTTTCCAGTTGTTCCTAATCCATATACACTCCTCTCGCGCGTTCCCCCTGACACCATCCATTTCACCGTCCTTGACCTGAAGGATGCCTTCTTTACCATCGCTCTACACCCAGACTGCCATTTTCTGTTTGCTTTTACATTGGAAGATCCAGTCACTCATATTTCTTCCCAGCTGACTTGGACTGTTTTGCCTCAAAGGTTCCGTAATAGCGCCCATTTTTTTGGACAGGCACTGGCACAGGATGTTGTCCTCTGTCCCCTGACCCACAGCACACTATTGCAGTATGTCGATGCCTTATTACTATGTAGTCCTTCCTAGGAGTGCTCCTTTGCAGATACTGCTACACTTTTAAATTTTGTAGGCGACCGAGGTTATCAGGTTACCCCGGCTAAGGCTCAACTTTGCAGCCCTTCTGTCATCTACCTAGGCATACTCCTCACACCCACTACAAAAGCCTCACAGCAGAAAGAATAAGCCTCATTGAAACTCTCCAGCCTCCTCAGGATGCGTAAGAGATCTTGTCCTTTCTAGGACTGGTGGGCACAGTGAGTCTTATCCCATGGCCTGACTCAGGATCTTTAAGGCCTCCATCAAGGTCGTAAGCAGCCTCGTCAGCCTGGCCTCTGACATCAGACAACAGGAGGAAGCCATCTCAGCTCTAGCCCAGGCAGCAAGCCCCAGGACAGCAGCAACCCTTTTTCCTTGCTAACCTTAGTCAGGGAAGGGGCTCAAGTGGTACACATGGCCGAGGTACACAACATCTCTCGTTGTTTCTTGCGTGCAGCCTTGAATAAGCCCCCACTGGTTGTGGTACCCTTACCCAGCCCTTTTAACTCCTCTAACCTAACACCCTCCTTTCCCCTTCCAGGCCGAACACTACATCAATGAATCAGGCCTAGTAGAAACCAATCTCCTCACTCTAAAAAAGATTTGGGAAAGACTCCACCAGAAAAACCTTGAATCAAGGCCCTCACTTAGGTGGTGGCAGTCATCTGTGGCCAGTTAAGTCCTACCCTTTCTAAGCCCCTTCCTAATCATTGGCTTCTTGCTACTCATAGCTCCCTGTGTCCTCCGCTTCATCCAGGACCACATGAAAGAAGTCTCCCAGGTCACTTTCAATCAGATGCTGCTCCACCCCTATACCCGGAGATTCTTCCGATCTCCGAAGAACCCCACGACAACCCATACCAGCAGGAAGCAGCCAGATGAACACATCGCCCCATTTTTCTTATTAGAAAGAGGTCGGAATGTTAGGCAGGAATCTAGATCCAACATGGCAGCGTTACCCGGCGTAGCAGGCCTTTTGTTAAAGACTCCCTTCAACAAGTTCATAAACAGCAGTTTCGGTTAACAGTTTCCAAAGACCCCTTCCTCATGACCTTTACTCAACTCCTGCCCTAGTAGTTTCAAGACCCCCCAGGCCCTGTTTGCACAACCAGCTTCCCCACCTCTCAGGCTATAAAAAGCCCCTACCCTCCTCCCTCAGCATGACTTCCTCAGCCCACACCTTTGGACCGATGAACCTCGCCCATGAGTCCTAATAAAGGCTATTCTCACTGCCATTTGCCTTGTGTCTTCGTTACCAGTTTGGCTCCAGCTTCAGTTTACCCTTACAGGAGCAAGGGGGATAAAGATATTAACAAAGATATTCCCCCAGATAGTGCCCTAGGTCTCATGCTAAAACACTGGAAGGATAAAGAAAGGACTAAACATAGGAAAAATCAACAAATGATAAAATATTGCTGTTTTATTTGGACTCAGGGATCCATCCTCAAACCCTCAATCTTCTGGCCAAAGTTTGTTTCAAATGAGGATGTAATGTGTCAGCTTCTAATCTGATATGTTAATGATAAAAGTCCAGTGTCTCAAGAAGAACTAGGCTATGCCCTTTGTTGGAGGCAAGGACCTGCCCTCCTTTTTCCCTTAAAAATAAATACGGAAGAACCCAATCTGGCACCTCAAAATGAAAAGTCAAGAGGAGCCAGCTCTCATGCCTAAAGATTCCAGCACATGGGATCCCCTAGACTATCTTCCCCTGTTCAGTGTCCCCAATCTTTCCCCTCAGCCACTGCCACCTCAGATCCTGTTCCAAATTCCCCTCTACTCACCTCCTTAAAACCCTGACTCTTAGGAATTACCATCCTATTAGCCTGTTCCCTTCCAACCTAAATACCCCTCTCTAAAGGGACTCCAGTGTGAGGTAGAACAATGTAAGAAAGATATTCAGAATTTCCCATTTCCCTCTGTACCTACTAGGTCAGCCCCGACCCTCTTCCCTTTAAAAGAGGTACCACAAGGAGCAGGGGACGGCATTGGCTTTGTAAATACTCCCCTAACTAGTTCAGAAGTCCGGAATTTTAAAAAGGAGCTTAAACCACTACTAGATGACCCTTACCGAGTGTCAGACCAAACTGACCAGTTCTTAGGACCTCAGTTTTACCCTTGGGTCGAGTTAATGTCCATCTTGGGCATCCTTTTTTCAGGGGAAAAAAGAGTAGCTCCACTCCCACTGGTCCCTCCCCTAGAGGAAGGGTAAGGAGAAGGGAGAACAGCAGCATAAGCAGCTGGCAGAGGCAGGGAAAGAACAGCAAAGAGAGAGAGAAAGAGAGACACAGAGAGAGAGAGGAAGAGACAGAGAGACAAAGAGGGAGTCAAAGAGACAGAGAAAGAGAGAGACAGAAAGTCAAAGAGAGAAAGAGAAAGAGAGAGAGAGAAGTAGTAAAGAGAAAACAGTGTACCCTACTCCTTTAAAAGTCAGGGTAAATTTAAAACCTAAAATTGATAATTGAAGGTTTTCTCCATGACCCCATAACACTCCAAAACCACATTGTTGTCAGTATAAACAAGGGCATAGCCCGAAAGCACTGAGGCCACTGACAACCTGTAGCCTTCCTAATCAAAAATCCTTAATCCAGTAACCTGCAGATGGCCCAAATGCATTCAATTTGTAGTGGCAGCTGCTTTGCTAACAGAAGAAAGTAGAAAAATAACTTTTAGAGGAAACCTCATTGTGAGCACACCTCATAAGGTCAGAACTATCCTAAGTCTGGAAGGAAGGAAGCAAGGAAGGGAGGAAGGAAGGGAGGAAGGAAGGAAGGAAGGAAGGAAGGAAGGAAGGAAGGAAGGAAGGAAGGAAGGAAGGAAGGAAGGAAGGAGCGAGCTTACTAACTCAAAAATCTTAAAGCATGGGGTTATTCTGTTAGAAAAAGATTATTTAACATTAACCACTGATAATTCCCTTAACCCAGCAGGTTTCCTAACAGAGGATCTAAATCTTAATTAATTACCATACAAAAGTCTGACCACACCTAGGAGGAACTCCCTTTAGGGACAGGATGATACATAATGGGTATTCAGTAATTGATAGGGAAACTCTTGTAAAAGCAGAGTTAGGAAAATTGCCTAATAATTGATCTGCTCAACCTTGCAAGCTGTTGAGCTGTTTGCACTCAGCCAAGCCTTAAAGCACTTACAGAACCAGGAAGGAACTATCTATATCAATTCTAAGTTACTTTGGACTAAACAAGGTCTTATTAGTAGCAAAGAATAATTGAAATCCCAAATTTACAAGGTTTTCAACAAAAGTAGTTTGCTAAAAGTTAACAGTGTAACATGTATTATCCTAATTTCTGATCTTGTGGCCTTAGACAGTCTATTCCACAGAGATGAAAAAAGTCTGCTTTGGAAAAGAATGGTTATTATCTTTGAGAAAAAAAATGTGGGGGGAGAATGTATGTAAAAATGAATATTATATGGTAAATTCTTGTCCTAAAATAAATTAACTGGCTGTTTAAAGAAAGGGATGTTTGCAGCAAGTCAGAAAGTTGAGGCTTGTCAAAGAATTGCCTGTAAAAGTCATGGAAAAAAAAAGTTATAAAAGGGAATTTATGCAAGAAATGTTGTATAATTTAAAAGTAATTAGGCCTCCTGAATGTAAAACTATTGAAGAAGCAGTTTATGTGCAAAGTGTATAAGGAAAGTAAAATATACCTTTGGTAAAAGGATTATAAGGAGGCATAAGAATGTGGATTTTTACCTACATTAAAAAGTTAAAAATATATACATATTTTGTTTTAAAGGTTTAAGCAAGTTTTGAAATGTTAATTGCAAAGAAAATTCTGTGCGTAAACATATTGGCTAAAGTCAAAGGGGTGTCATCCAGTTTTTCTGTGAAATGGACATTAAAATAAAAGCACAACAGGTTTTTCTTAAAGCACTAACCTGCTCTTTAACAAAAATTATAAAAGGTTAAAAAGAGTCTATAAAAATCTTACCTATGGTCAGACATTAAAAATTGAATAAATATGCCTACAAGGTTTTATTAAAATTAAGTTTAACATTAATAACACACCAATATAAAGGTGAAATTTACCTTATCTGGTATAAAAATCACACAGGAAACATTGTCAAATATAAAATGGTGTTTGGCTTTCTTTGGTCTAAAATCTAATAAAAATAGGTACTAAAGGAAATTCCTCAGTGAGAAGGCATCAAGGACTATAAAGTCCACTGCTGATGTCCCCACATTTAAAACAAAGATCAATTTCTTAGAAACTATATACTTGGTTTATCTTCCACTTTAGTTTCCCTCAAAACTAAAAGTCTTTTAGCACAGGTACCACCCCTAGAATTTCCGGTAAACCAGCACCAGCCTGAGGATCACGTTCTCATCAAAGGGTGGAAAGAAGGAAAACTCGAGCCAGCCTGGGAAGGACCCTACCTTGTGCTGCTAACCACTGAGACTGCTGTTCATACAGCAAAAGGGGATGGATTCATCACACCTAAGTCAACAAAGTGCTGCCCCTTCCAGAGTCGTGGGCCATGGTCACAGGAGAAAAACCCTACCAAACTAAAGCTAAGAAAAATTTAACTCCTTTAATCTATCCTGTTACTCTTTCTTCTTTCCTTGCTCTATTGCTGACCATCTAGTTATTAACATAATCAAGTCAATTTTGCCTGAAACTATTGCATTTAATGCTTACCTTGTTATACCCCATGGGGACTTGTCAAGTCAAAGACAACTCTCTATTTCAGAAAAGCACCTCTGTCTCTCCTGACTCTCCTCAGACTGAGCATTAATGAATTGGGACCACGTAATCCAGGGAGATTACGATAAAGACCCCAGTGTCAACCAGGAGTCTTTCTCCCCAATGTAAAGCTCTTATGCTGTAGTTAGTACAATGTTCTGTGGACCACTAAAGAGCAAGGATGGACTGCCCCAACCAGTTTTTGTAATTTCCAAAAATCATACATTCATTTTACTAGAGGGGCAGCCCTCCCCTCTAACTGTCAGCTAAACCAATGTAATTCTATACAGATTATTTTCTCAAACCCTCAACGTTCTTCCCCTTTTTAAAGCCAGTTCCCTTCTTTAAGCTGGTTTTATGGTATGGGGGCTGAGGTTTCAGGGAAAAACCCTATTAGATTATTTGAAATGCATTTCTTTGATCCCCCACCACCTGCACCTTCCTCTAAGCCTTCTTCCAAAGCCTCTCACACTGGAACCATTGCTCTTCCTCCATCTAACGACAAGACCAAGACAGCTATCATAAAAGTTAAAGACTTAAAGCAAACTTTGGCAGTTAAGACAGGATACCAAGATGCAAATGCCTGGTTGGAATGGATCAAATATTCTGTCCACACATTAAACAAAAGCAATTGTTATGCTTGTGCACACAGCAGGCCAGAGGCCTAGATTGTCCCCTTTCCACTAGGGTGGTCCTCCAGTTGACTGGGCATGGGATGCATGGTAGCTGTTTTGCACGATTCTACAGCCTAGGGTAACAAGTCATGCCAAGCTCTGTCTCTGCTATATCCCAAAGTCCAACACCCTGCAGATCAGTCTCGAGGGCCATCCAGCTTCCACCTCCCAACACTAAGTTCACTTCGTGTCTCTCATAACAGGGAAGAAACTTAGCATTCCTTGGAGACCTGAAGGGATGCAGTGAGCTTAAGAACTTTCAAGAGTTTACCAATCAGTCAGCCCTTGTTCATCCCCAAGCAGATGTATGGTGGTGTTATGATGGACCTTTACTGGACACTCTGCCAAATAACTGGAGTGGCACTTGTGCTTTAGTCCAATTGGCTATCCCTTTCACCCTGGCATTTCATCAACCAGAGGAAGGACAACATCGTAAAGCAAGAGAAGCCCCTAATAGGTCTTGACTCTCACATCTATTTAGACACAATTAGAGTCCCGCAGAGAATACCAGATCAATTTAAAACCTGAAATAAAATAGCTGCAGGATTTGTGTCAATATTTTGGTAGGTGACAATTAATAAAAATGTAGATTGGATAAACTACAACTACTACAACCAATAGCGATTTATTCACTGCACTAGAGATGCTATTAAAGGAATAGCTAAATAATTAGGGGCTACTAGCCAGATGGCTGGGGAAAATAGAATAGCCGTAGACATGATATTAACAGAAAGAGGAGGAGTTTGTGTCATGATTAAAACTCAATGTTTCACCTTCATCCCAAACAACACTGCCCCTAATGGAAATATAACAAACGCATTGCAAGGTCTGACTGCCCTGTCCAATGAGTTAGCCTGCAACTCAGGGGTAAATGACCCCTTTATAGGATGGCTAAAAATGTGGTTCGGTAAATAAAAGGAATAATAGCCTCAATTCTTACTTCCCTCACAGCCGTAATGTGTGTACTTATTCTTGTTGGGTGCTGTGTCATACCATGCATCCGTGGGTTAATGCAGAGGCTCATAAAAACAGCACTTACTAAAACTTCCCTTAACTATCCTTTACCTTATCCAGAGAAGCTTCTTCTTTTGAAAATCAAGCAAAACAACTAAGCCAAGACATGTTTAAAAAAAAAGTTTCAAAAGGAAGTTGTAAGGAAATACAAGGAGAGGGGTTGTTAGATATGAGTTCTAAATTTCTTTTCAAAGAATCAATATGTCAGTATGTTCAGTTCTTTACCTTCTACTTTTCAACTTAACTTCTCTCATAAAGCCACTTTTTTCATTTTAAACTTAACTTCCTCGTAAAGCAACCTTTTTCAATTACCTGCTTCACCCTGACTCATTTCAATCACCTGCTCCACCCTGACTCATTCCGATTACCCGCTCCACCCTGACTCATTCCAATTACTTGCTCTGTCATAACCATCTTTTCTGCCAAACCACTCACCCCCGTCACTCCCTTTAAATTAGCCCATTGGCATTAGTTTAGCCTGTGTGGTCTAACCCTAGCCCATAGGGGAATGACACAGCAGCAGGGGCCACGTGCGTCAGGGATAAAAACCCCTTCTCCTCCCTTGTCCAAGTGTGCACTCACCATTGCTCCATCTGTAAGGGTGCACCCTTCTATAGAAGTACCTTGCCTTACTGAGAATTAAAAAAAAAAAAAAAAAAAAACTAAAAAAAAAACAAAGGAAGAGAGGAAGTCAAATTGTCTCTTTGCAGATGACATGATTGTATACTTAGAAAACCCCGTCTCGGCCCCAAATCTCCTTAAGCTGATAAGCAACTTCAGCAAAGTCTCAGTATACGAAATCAGTGTGCAAAAATCACAAGCATTCCTCTACACCAATAATAGACAAACACAGAGCCAAATCATGAGTGAACTCCCATTCACAATTGCCACAAAGAGAATTAAATACCTAGGAATAAAGCTTACAATGGATGTGAAGGACCTCTTCAAGGAGAACTACAAACCACTGCTCAAGGAAATAAGAGAATACACAAACAAATGGAAAAACATTCCATCCTCATGGATAGGAAGAATCAATATCATGAAAATGGCCATACTGCTCGAAGTAATTTATAGATTCACTGCTATCCCCATCAAGTTACCACTGACTTTCTTCACAGAATTAGAATAAACTACTTTAAATTTCATACGGAACTGAAAAAGAGCCCACATAGCCAAGACAATTCTAAGCAAAAAGAACAAAGCCGGAGGCATCACACTACCTGACTTCAAACTATACTACAAGGCTACAGTAATCAAAACAGCATGGTACTGGTACCAAAACAGAGATATAGACCAATGGAACAGAACAGGGGCCTCAGAAATAACACCACACATCTACAACTATGACCATCTGATCTTTGACAAACCTGACAAAAACAAGCAATGAGGAAAGGATTCCCTACTTAAAAAATGGTAATGGGAAAACTGGCTAGCCACACGCAGAAAACTGAAACTGGACCCCTGCCTTACACCTTATATAAAAAGTAACTCAAGATGGATTAAAGACTTAAATGTAAGACCTGAAACCATGAAAACACTAGAAGAAAACCTAGGCAATACCATTCAGGACAAAGGCATGGTCAAAGACTTCATGAGTAAAACACCAAAAGCAATGTCAACGCAAGACAAAAATTAAAGAGCTTCTGCAAAGCAAAAGAAACTATAATCAGAGTGAACAGGCAACCTACAAAATGGGAGAAAATTTTTGCAATCTATCCATCTTACAAAGGGCTAATATCCAGAATCTACAAGGAACTTAAACAAATTTACAAGAAATAAATGAACCACCCAATCAAAAAGTGAGTGAAGAATATGAACAGATACTTCTCAAAATAAGACATTTATGCAGTCAACAAACATATGAAAAAAGGCTCATCATCACTGGTCAGTAGAGAAATGCATATCAAAACCACAATGAGATACCATCTCACACCAGTTTGAATGGCAATCATTAAAAAGTCAGGAAACAACAGATGCTGGAGAGGATGTGGAGAAATAGGAACACTTTTACACTGTCTGTGGGAGTGTAAATTAGTTCAACCATTGTGGAAAACAGTGTGGCAATTCTTCAAGGATCTAGAACCAGAAACATCATTTGACCCAGCAATCCCTTTACTGGGTATACACCCAAAGGATTATAGATCATTCTATTATAAAGACACATGCACACGTATGTTTATTGCAGCACTATTCACAATGGCAAAGACTTGGAATCAACCCAAATGTCCATCAATGATAGGCTGGATAAAGAAAATGTGGCACATATACACCATGGAATACTATGCAGCCATAAAAAGGATGAGTTCATGTCCTTTGCAGGGACATGGATGAAGCTGGAAACCATCATTCTCAGCAACTTACACAGGAACAGAAAACCAAACACCGCATGTTCTCACTCATAAGTGGGAGGTAAACAATGAGAACACATGGACACAGGAAGGGAAACATCACACATTGGGGCCTGTCAGGGGGTGGGGGGTTAGGGGAGGGATAGCATTAGGTGAAATATCTAATGTAGATGACTAGTTGATGGGTGCAGCAAACTACCATGGCATGCATATACCTATGTAACAAACCTGCACATTCTGCACATGTATCCCAGAAAAGGTGTAATTTAAAAAAGATAAATAAATAAAAACAGAACAACAGCAGTAAAAAAAAAAAAATACATAAATTAATTAAAATAAAATAACATAAAAATAAATAGTGGGCAAAGGACATGAACATACCCTTCTTGAAGGAACACATACACATGGCCTACAAACATGAAAAAACAGTCAACATTACTAATCATTAGAGAAATGTAAATCAAAACCACAATGAAATTATCATCTCAAAAACTAGTTAGAATGGCTAACTAAAAACTCATAAAAATGTTGGCAAGTTTGCAGAAGAAAGAGAACACTTACATATTGTTAGTGGGAATGTAAATTACTTCAGCCACCATAGGAAGCAGTTTGGAGATTTCCCAAATAACTTAAAACAGATCTACCATCAACCCAGCAATCCCATTACTGGGTACATATCCAAATAAAGAAAACTCATTCTACCAAAAAGACACATATACCTTTATGTTCATTGCAGCACTATTCACCATAGCAAAGACATGGAATCAATCTAGATGTCCATTGATGGTGAAAAGAATAAAGAAAACATGGTACATACACATCATGGAATACTATGCATCCCTAAAAAATGAAACCATGTCCTTTGCAACAACATGGGTGCAGCTTGAAGCCATTATCCTAGGTGAATTAATGCAGAAACAGAAAACCAAATAACAAATGTTCTCACTTATAGGTGGGAGCTAAACATTGAGTATACATGGACACAACAAAAGGAACAAAAGCCACCAGGGCCTACCTAGTGGGGAGGATGGGAGGGGGGTAAGATTTGAAAAACTACCTATTGGGTACCATGCTCACTACCTTGGTGATGAAATCATTTGTACACCAAATCCCATGACATTAAATTTACCCATGTAACAAATCTGCCTATGTACCTTCTGAACCTAAAATGAAAGTTGAAAAAATTAAAAAAAAAAAAAAAAGAAATACCTAAAATTTTTCTCCACACCTGAGGAAGATACAACCCTTTGCATAAGCAAAACTGAACTGGTTCCTGGGAGTACGGAGAAAGATGAAGAGCACGGTATTTAGAACCACAGGAATTGGTAGACAGACTCACACAGTTCCCACCATGTTCCTGCTTAAATGTAGTATAGAACATGATGCCTGCCAAGGAAAAATAAACAGCTGTTTTGCAGTCTTATGAGAATAAACAGTAAAAAAGAAAACTTTAGTGGCTATATCAACATCTGACAAAGACTTTCAACAAAAAATATTACCAGGGAGGCCAGGCAAAGCGGCTCACACCTGCAATCCCAGCTCTTTGGGAGGCTAAGGCAGGCAGATCAATTGGTCCCAGGAGTTCTAGACCACTTTGTGCAACACAGTGAGAACCTCATGTCTACAAAAAATAATACAAATTAGCTGGCTGTAGTGGCATGCACTCATAGTCCCAGCTACTCAGGAAGCTGAGGTGGGAAGAGCACTTGAGCCAAGAAGCTTGAGGCTTCAGTGAGCTATGATTGTGCCACTGTACTCCAGCCTCAGCAAAACAGTGAGACCCTGCTTCAAAAAAAAGAAAAATTACCAGTGATAAAGAGGAGCATTTTATTATGATAAAAGAGCCAGTCTATCTAGATGTTGTTACATCTGATAAAATGAGCAGGAAAACAATAGCCAAACAAATAACTGCAATCTTCAATTTCAACTTTCGTATCTGTCCTTTATTCTGTCATTTCCCCTGCTTCACAAATTATCTCCTCAGTGACCTGTTTCTTCCATCACTAGTTCACTTCTGATTTATTTAGTCAAAAACAAGTTCAAAACTTTTCCGTTCTAAAAGGTACCCCCCGCCTTTTATTATCTGTGCAAGGCCCTTTCTCTTTTATTCCTTTTCATAATCAAATTTTCTGAAAGTGTGGAGAAGTCTGTGCTTCCGGGATTCCCCTTGGATTCTGGGTTATCTTTTGCTAGTCAGATAAAAAGCAGTCTCATGCAGCAGAGTATCCAGCAGTTACGACAGCAATAGGAATTCTAAGAGCAACAAGTTGCTGCAAGGGCCAAAGCACTTGCTTTCTGATGAGGCTAACTGTGGTTTCTGTTAGTTGCCACTAGATGTGCCCAGCTGGTTTACTCTTCTTTATTCAAAATTTAAATGAGCGCTTACGTAATTATAACAATTGAAAAATTGTTTATAGCCAGGTGCAGTGACTCATACCTGTAATGCCAACACTTTGGGAGGTCAAGGCAGGAAGACTGCCTGAGCCCAGGATTTTTCAATCAGTCTGGGCAACATAGCAAGACTCTGGTCTCTACAAAAATTGTTTAAAAATTACCTGGGCATAGTGGCTTGTGCCTGTAGTCCCAGCTACTTGGGAGGCTGAGGTGGGAGGGTTGCTTGAGCCCAGGAGTTTGAAGCTGCAGTGAGCTGACTGCACCACTGCACTCCAGCCTGGGCAAGAGAGTGACACCCTGTCTCAAAAAAAAAAAAAAGAAAGAAAAGTGTTTACAATTTTAGATCTAGAAGTTTCACTAATTTTTTTACAATTGGAGACCATCTGAAGACAATTTCATTTTATGGGCATTGAACAAGACAAAAAAATTAGACCTCAAGTCCAGAAAGATGTTTGTAGGTTTTCACCCAGCTAAACTCTTCATTCTTTAACGTTCACCAATGTAATTTCCACTCCTACACCCCATCAAATCTTTATGGAAACCATTTTCATATTTCAACAGTGGACTCTTAATTGTTAAAATCAATGAGTGATTGTCAATCATTGTACTATTTAACTCCTTTTGTAATTTTGACATCATTCAACTATGAAAACCCACATCTCCATTAGCGGAGGGAGAAGTATTATGAAGCTAATGAAATTTAAACTTCAAGATCCTTCATTTACATAGGATCTTTCCAACATGCTGGGAATAGCTCTAGAAATGTGTTCATATAATTATATATTTTTAACTTGAAAAAGTAAGATATTAAACCTCAATTAACTAATACTATATTCTCTATCCACATTGACTCCCACTCCATCACACTTCCTTCATATTAGGTGGCATTTGGTGTGACCATGGACATTTTGGAGATCTAACTAAGGATAAACTGAGTTGAGAATGAATTTAGCTTAAATTTAGAGAGGATTAGTCTGTTCTTGCATTGCTATAAAGAACTACCTGAGATTGGGTAATTTACAAAATAAAGATATTTAATCGACTCATAGTTCTGCAGGCTGTACAGGAAGCACCACTGAGGAAGCCTCAGGAAACTTTCATGGCAGAAGGTGAAGGGGAAGCAGGCACGTCTTACATGGCTGGTGCAGGAGGAAGAGAGTGAATGAGAGGTGCTACACACTTTTAAACAACCAGATCTCATAAGAACTCACTCACTATCCTGAGAACAGCAAGGGGTAAATCCAGTCACTTCCCGTGACCCAATCACTTCCCACCAGGCCCCTCATCCAACACCGGGGGTTACAATTTGACATGAGATTTGGGTAGGGACACAAATCCAAACCATATCAGAGGGATATATTTGTGTGGATGACAAACATTTTAATACATAATTATAACAAGATTTTACAGACTACAAGTGGCAGAGATAGTAAAAGTAAGTACTGTCTGATTCAAATGTTAACAATCTCAATACAACACTATATTGCTTTCAATAATTTAGTGATTCACCATCAGGACCCAATTCCTTAATTCAGTCTATTCTATCCTCAGCCACTTACCAGTATTTCATAGTCTATTCTCAGGTACATGCTAGCATTTGACATCTTTTCCCTTCTCTTTTTCTGAGCTTCAACATACCCTGTGTGTTCACCACACTCAATGCAAAAGTATCCTCCTATCTTCACTAGATCATATCTTTGTTCATGCTTTTCCATGCTCTTCCCTCAGCCTACGATGACCTTGCTCAATCATATCTGTACTCACTTTTATTAATTTCCTGCTGATTTGACAGGAGAAATAAACTTCATGGAAATAACATGACATCAATTCTATACCACTATCATGAGAAAGACATTGACACCTGACGGTTGATTATGTTCATTCAGGCAATTTAGCAACTCTTTATGTTATCCATTGTTGTATGACAAACCATCTTAAAACTGACGGGCATAAAACAGAGTTTTTAAATGTGGGTTTGGAATTTGAATATGCAAAGCAAAGATAGCCTATCTCTGGTTCACCATGCCCAGGGCCTCAGCTAGAAAGAATCAAGTACTTGGGGGCTGAAATTCTCTAGAGACTCCTTTACACATATATCTAGCATCTAAAGTGGAATAATTTAAAGTCAGGACTCATCTGGGATTGTCAACCAAAGAGCCTACACATGGCCTCACAATGTGCCTTGATCCTCCTCAAGGCATGGCAGCCTGTGTGTAGTCAGACTTCTAACACTGAGGCTTAGGGCTCCAATAGCAAGTGTTCCAGCAGCTAAGTAGGGAAATTCAGGGCCCTTTTTTGCTGAGCATCAGAAGTGATATTTCCACCATGTCATGTTACTTAAAACAGGAACAATCCTGCCGCTATTCAAGTGGAAGGGACATGCACCTCCACCTCTCAATAGGCAATGAGTGAAATAATCCACAGTCATATTTAAAATTGCCATAGTAACTGCATCGGATACTTTAAATACCCTAAAATTAGTATTTACATGTGGAAGAAATTTTATATAACTTTCCTCAAATTTGATAATAATCCTAAAAATCTGGCATTACCAATAATGAATGATAAAGCTGAAAAAAAACTTTTCTAAATTCGAAACAATTAAAATCGAACTTTAACCAAACATCACAAAGGACAGATTTTATTATTTTCCTGTCTTTCCAGAGAGGAGAAGTAATCAAATAATATGCAGTCAAAAACAACAGGGAAAATACTACACGAGGGTGTTAGGCAGTTAGCGAATTAAAATGTCATATTTTTTTCTTTAGATTTGTGAAGTTTTGGTATTTATTTTCTCTTTATAAATAAATATCTAATTTTACCTAATTTGTATTAGTAATGTAATAAGATTAAGTTATTTATAATTTAATAAACTTCAGTTACTTATAATTGAATAAGCTTCAAGCCCCACAGAACTTGGATTTTCCTGGTTCTGTTTCCATGATATCACTCTTTGCCTTCCTCTGCCTCTTTGGCAATGCCATCTCACTCCCTGCATTCTTCTTCCTCTGCTCACCCTCTTAATACTTACCAGTATTAATCCTCACTTCATGGTACTGAAAAAACTCCCTTTTTGCCTTACTCAAAAATCATGTAGGTTAGATCCAGAAATTAAACTTCTCAGATCATTATCAAATTCACAATTCCAAACTTCATTTAACATTATAGCTTTTCTTTTTCCCCTTCCTGGGGCCTGCTATGAGCTAGTCACTTGCCTTGGGAGAATGGGGCCTGGCTCTCTTGTCTTTCCCTGATAAGTATGTCTGGTTAGGGAAAGGAAGAGTGCTAAAAGAAACAGGAAATGATCATACCTGTCACTGTGGAAGCTGGCTTTGCACCTTGTGGGCCTGACAGATGCTAACAGCTGGCTCTTTCTCTCACATGTACTTTTTTGGGTTTCTCAAGGCTACCCCGTTGAGTCTCTCAAATTGAAACTCCTGTAATATGGACAATACCTGTCCACCTTAAACTGGGGTCCCCTGGCCCCGAGGGGCTGCCCTTTTGGTCACGATTTCTTTGTAAAACATCCACTGCTGCCAATCCTCCCTGTGATTTCACACATGGTCCCAGGGACACCTTTGATCCTCCAATGCAAGGGAGTGCAACTCTCTGTTCCTCTGTTCAGGTAGTATGAGCTGCTCCAGCTTTCTCAGGCTCATGCCAGTCAACAAACCTCTATGTCCCCCAATTTCAGGGCCACATAGCAAGCTCTCCATGTAGTCCCACTGGAGTGCTTCTCACTCTATATTGAATTTAGAAGCAGCCTCCCTATCCTCAACAACCACCTTGAGTAGAGGAAAGAAGGCAAAAAGGAAATATATTTTGTAGCTTCTTCCAAATGTTTCCTTATAAAAGTCTTCTCTATTTGCACTCTTTAGATTTTTTTATATCTTTGCAGTTTTAACATATGGTCTAGTACCCCTTTTGGAATGCAACATATGCCCTATCATGATGTTTCAGCTGAAATGTCAACTTTGGTATCCTGTTAAATAATATATATATTATATATTAATATATATAGTTAAATAATATATATATTATAAATATATAATATTTATATATAATATATAATGTTAAATATAAATGTTATATATAAATATATATAAATATATATAATTATATTATAATTAATATATATAATGGTAAATATAATGTTAAATAATTAAATTTATAATTAAATAAATTTAAATATTTATTAATAATTTATTTATATATATTATTTATGTTAAATAATATATAAATAATATATTATAATAAATATACACACATATATGCATATTTATATATGTATCACATAAAATGTCCTCCAGAATGTGCTGCAGAGTTCAAAACTAAACTCAACTCTCAACTTGCTCACCCTTCCCTCCATGTTCCCTCAATTAGTAGCCCAATCTAAAAAGCCTAGTTATGCTAAAATTCTTCCATCATCAAAATTTAACACTTACAACTCAGAAGTGCCAAAAACTTGCCCACTTTTTCCTTGTTTAGTATTAGGAACCAATATCTTCTTAGCTAGATTATTGTAATAGTTGCCTTTGCCAAATGAGCAAATAAATAAGAGAAGCCCACCTACATCCAACAGCCCATGCAGGTGGACATTCTCTTATTTATTTGCTCATTTGGCAAACATCTATTGAGGATCTACTGTATCCCATGCACTTTGGACACAAGGCTTTAAAACTCAGGGATTCCACATGCTAATGAAGAAGATGATTAACCAACATACACCATATATTATAATCTACTAAAGCCTTGAGGGCAGGATTTTGTCTGTTTACGATTGTAAACCTAAGACCTTAACAGGACCTGGCACTTGGTAAACATTTAATAAACATTTGCTAATAGAATGAACAAATAAAAGAGGAAAGTGGTATATTTGGATGTGGATGCTATCAGAGCACCACAGACAAAGACTGAGAATGAGGTCTCAGAATGAGGAAGAGACCAAAGAATACAATGCTGGATTTGGGTATAAACATTTATTCCCAGCCAGGAAAATAGAATATAGAAAAGCACAAACAATAAGACCATTAGATAACTGGGAAACTGCAAATAATTCAGTGTAGTGTTATATGTTGTGAACTGCAACTTGCAAAGTGTGGGGAACTGTTTAAGGGCTTTAAGCAAGCATGTGCAGTGATCAGATACTTTCATTGAGAAAACTTACTCTGAAAGCAATACTGAAGTTGACTCAAAGAAAACAAGTCTGTAGATAGAGAAGCCAGCTTAATAGTAATTGTATTTTGGGGTTCTAAATAGTGAAACAGAAAAAAAGCTACTGTGTTCTTTTTTCAAAAATTATCCCTGAATCACAAACAGAAGGAGAAACACAAACACAATTTCAGCAAAACTGTATGTAAGTTTGAACCACAGTATGTGGCAAAGGCTCCCAGATGCAGCGAATGTCAAGACAAGGGGCATTCCAAGTGGGACACATGGCCACAGTTGTACCTCAGAGGAGGCCGCAGAGCAATATTCTCCAAAACAGGAGATGCTCCCTGAGCAGAACCCCAACAAGACCTCGTGCTCCCTGAGCAGAACCCCAACAAGACCTCGTGCTCCCTGAGCAGAATCCCAACAAGACCTCGTGCTCCCTGAGCAGAATCCCAACAAGACCTCGTGCTCCCTGAGCAGACCCAAACAAGACCTCGTGCTCCCTGAGCAGAACCCCAACAAGACCTCGTGCTCCCTGAGCAGAATCCCAACAAGACCTCGTGCTCCCTGAGCAGAATCCCAACAAGACCTCGTGCTCCCTGAGCAGACCCAAACAAGACCTCGTGCTCCCTGAGCAGACCCAAACAAGACCTCGTGCTCCCTGAGTAGACCCAAACAAGGCCACAATGACAAGTGCCTGCACGGACTGTCCAAAAGACTTTCCCAGGATCCAGAAGAAACATGGAAAAAGAAGAAATCACACCAACACCCTACACTCCCAGGAGGAGGATGTTGGTGAGGCTGTCAGGCCTGTTCTGCATGGCGAGCAGTTCCATAGGGCTGATGCCTGGTGGCTGGAGAGAAGAACAAAACAAAGAAATTTCAGAAACAACTTGAATCACAAGGAGCTTTGAATTAGCATTAACACTTATGAGCAAAAATAAAATTAATACAAAAAAAATAGGAAAACTATTAATAGTCAAAATTTTATTTTTCCTCTCTCTGTCTTAGAAGACCAAGTGGACCAAAAAATAAATATAAGCAGGAATGACCTAACAGCCTAACTATTAAGGTAACATAATCATTGTTTGGTATCCAACTCTGTACCCTAAAGGCAAAAATGCACATTTTTTTCAACACTAACAGCACATTGTCAAAAATTAACTTTTTTGTGCCACAAAGAAAATATTAATAAATTTCAAAAAGCAGGAATAGCAAAGTTGATGGTCTGTGATCAAAAACAATAAAACTAAAGACATATTACTAGATCAGGAATGCTGTCACTTGCTTGTACAATTTAGCACAAAAGAGAACTACAGTAATACAGGCAAGAAGTTATGGTGGTCTGAAAAAAAAAAGTGGGAATGAGGAAACCATCAATTGATAGAATTATGTGGTGATTAGAGATTGAAGCTGAAGGAGATGAATGTGTCTTTAGAGACTTCTAGGCTTTTCACTTAGGAAATAGATAGCATCACCATTTATTAGCATTGGGAATACCTTAGAAAAAACAGCTTTTGAGAAAAAAACACGTTCATTTTCACTCAAATTGCATTTGAAATGTCAACTAGACTTTAGTGGGTAAGACTGGAACAAGCAGTTAAATGTATCAGTCTAAGTCTCAGGGCAAAGATGGAGCAAGAAACATATACTTGGAAGACAACCATATATACTAGGTAAGTGGTATTTTTGGATTTATGAGAGACTCTGCTGAGAAGCTATGAATGAGGAGTTAAGAGGGCACAGGAGAGAGCCCTGGGGTTCACGGGGCTTAAAGAAAATCAAGAGAAAGGGTTTAGGGAAGAAGACGTTTCATAGCGTTTATCACACTTTACTGGCTTCATGTCCACATTCCCTGATACATTCTAAGCTGCATAAGGACAGGAATACATGTTTATTTATTTATTTATTTTCTTTTATGAGATAGAGTCTCGCTCTGTTGCCCAGGTTGGAGTGCAGTGGCACGATCTTGGCTCACCACAAACTCCGCTTCCCGGGTTCACGCCATTGTCCTGCCTCAGCCTCCTGAGTAGCTGGGACTACAGGTGCTCGCCACCACGTCTGGCTAATTTTTTGTATTTTTAGTAGAGACAGGGTTTCACTGTGTTAGCCAGGACAGTCTCACATGTTTATTTTTATTATTATTTGCCTAACAAGTGCCCAGTAAATAGTGGGTGACCAATAAATATTTGTTGAATGAATAAGTGACAGATTAAATTAAAACAAAGTAATACCTTCACTTGGACCTCCTTTGCTCCCTCCACCTTCCTACTCTAACAGTGAATCTGAGCCATCTTTTAGCCCTTTCCCTCCTGTACCTCCAGCCTCCCTCGTTTTGTTAGCATTTCTCTTTGTTCTATGAAAAATCTCTAAGAAAAGAAAAATTCATGGCATATTCATTTTTATAAATACAATGACAAAAAATAAAAACCCTCTTTGGGGCTGTAAGTTTATACTCTTTGTTCTTAGAGAGTGTAGTGTGTTGGTCAAGAGCAGATTGCCTGGGTTTGAATCTGGCTCTGCCACATACTAGGTATTTGATAAAGGACAAGTTATTGAGTCTCTATGTAGCTGTTTCCTCTCCTATAAAATGGGACCTTGACTCCCTACTCTATATGGTTGCTGTGAAGATTAAATGATTAAATGAGTTAACATCTATGAAGTGCTTAGAAGTATATTGACAATTAGAAAATATGATTTTCTCATTTAGTTAATCATTTAGCAAGAAATACTTCATCTTACAGTATTTCAAAACAAGAATCTAAATTATACTGTTTTGCTGAAAGGATGAGTATTTATAATGTTTTTGCGACAAAATTTACTTGACATTGTCGAAAGTGAAAAAAACGCTAGAATAGCTGCATATACACAGCTCATGTATACAAGTAATTGGAAGGAAATATGTAATTTACAAATGAAGAAACTCATTGAAATAATCATTCTATTTGGCATTTATAAATATAAAAATAAAAATGGTTTATTATTATGTAGGAAAGAAGATGTGGCAATGCTCCATTCAACAAAAATATGTCACCAAATGTTTTCGAAGTATTGTATTTTGAAAATGAAAATAACTATTTAAATTCTTATTAAAATTTTTAATGGCTCTTTTTCACTATCTCCTTGTTCTTTTGTTTGTTTGTTTGTTTGTTTTTGTTTTGTTTTGTTTTTGAGATGGAGTCTCGCTCTGTCGCCCAGGCTGGAGTGCAGTGGCCGGATCTCAGCTCACTGCAACCTCCACCTCCCGGGTTCACGCCATTCTCCTGCCTCAGCCTCCCGAGTAGCTGGGACTACAGGCGCCCGCCACCTCACCCGGCTAGTTTTTTGTATTTTTTAGTAGAGACGGGGTTTCACCGTGTTAGCCAGGATGGTCTCGATCTCCTGACTTCGTGATCCACCCGTCTCGGCCTCCCAAAGTGCTGAGATTACAGGCTTGAGCCACCGCGCCTGGCCTCCTTGTTCTTACTTGTATAATTTATATGTTAAATGGCCTAAAAATACTTTTAAAGAAATGAAAATGCTTCATTGAACCCAGAAGATAAATAATGGTAAGTCAGGACCTAAAAAGGGTTATACTCAGGAGCTAAAAAGAAAAGAAGGAAACAAAAACATTTTCTCCTTAGGAATTGTATTCAATTCCTGTATTCATTGTATTGTATTCATTGTATTGAACAATTTGATACCAGACTGGGGAAAGTATTAAAAATAAATATAAGTTAAGACAAAATGAAGACTAAATCATCAGTTTAGAGACAAAGTTGAAAGGTATATAAAGACTGAATATATGCCAATGGTCATTGAGTTATGATTTCATGCAAAATCCCCTTCAGACCTGTCTTTGTAGAGACAACTAAGCTCATGAATCCAACTTAGCTTATACAGTCTGAGCAAAGAAAACTCAGCTTAGGGAGCTTACCAGGGACCATTTTATCAAACTGTTTCATAATATTTTTTGAACTTTTTGATAGTATTTGTTGACAATGTGACAGGATTAAAGCTCATGAGGTTAATTTCACATAAAACTGCATAAAGCATGTTAATTATCTTTCTAAAGTCAATGTACAATAATCTTTGTAATATGGAATTCTAATGTTAAAATGTACATTTTATTTTTTATTTCCTTTAAATAAAGATATAACTATATCTGCCAGTGTTCTTCATTATACTCATGAAAACCAACTCTGACCGTCTTGCAGAGAGAGAATTTATGAGAAGAATATTGTGGGCTGAAAGAATGAATGGCAGGCTGAAGAAGTAGATTCTAGCTTTCACCAAAATGATGACTAATAATGTGGGAAACAGTGGGGAAGAGGATTCCTTGGAAAAAAAAAAAATTGGGATGCCATAAAGAAAAATGTGACAGGCAAGTATTAGTAATTAGGGAATCTATCACGTTGTGGGAGGAAAGGAACAAAGAATAGTTAGAAGAAATTGCAAGATGTAATCAGTAATTTCAAGAGACCACATGCACATCACCAGGATCTCATACTGAGTCAGACTAATAAGAAGTATACTACCGAAAGCTTGGATCTTTGCCATTACCATTATGGGGTGAGCCAAGCATACCCTTGAGTACAGCACAGACTGAACTATGCATGCGTCCCTCCTAATTTCCTTGCTGATGGAGCTGCTAGCTCAGGCTAATTATATTGTGATGAGCTAATTCACTTGCAAATGAACAATCATCCCATCTCAAATTTGCTTTCGCTGCAGCCTTCCCTACTTCATTGAAATAACATCTTCCTCTTTCCAGATGTTCAGGGTAAATTCATGAATCAGCCTTGATTCCTCTCATTCTTTCACACCTTGCATCTAATCCATCAAAATTTCTGATGATTATACCTTCATATTATATCTATAATCTTACATCCACTGGCCACCTAGGTCTGAGCCATCATTTCTCAACTGCGTCCTCCTCTTAACAGGCTTCTCTGCTTTCATCCTTCCTCCAATACACGCCACCTTCCTGGCCCATTCTCAGTGCACTGGACAGAGTAATTATTTTAAATTTTAAGTCAGAATATGTATTTTCTCTGCTGAAAACCCTCCAAACACTCCACGTTTCACCCAAAACAAATGCCAGAGTCTTGCAGTGACCTAATTGGTCCTACATGCTGTCCCACAATTACCTCTCTGACTCTCCTACCACCTTCCGCTTTGTTCACCGTACTCCCATTACATTGGCCTCTGTCTCACATACACACCAGGGATACTGCAATCTGAAGGCCTTTGCTCTGGTTGTTTTTCCTAGAACACTCTTCCCACAGTTATCTACTTGGTTGACTACTCAATGACTTCAAGACTTTGCTCAAATGTCCTCTTCTCAATGAGGCTCACCCTGACCACCTTATTTAATATTGCAACCAGCCCATACCCCAGCACTCTTCATTCTACTTACCCCTACTCTGCCCTTTCTCTTCTCCACAACACTCCTTAATCTCTAGCAGACTATATTATTTATTCTGTTACTATTTATTCTCTCTCTGCCCCTACTAGAAATTAAGATCTGTGAGGGGAGAGATCTTTGTCTGTTTTGTTCACAGTGTTTCCCAAGAAAAATATTAATTTGTTACCATTAGACACCATGCTCAAAATATTTGTTGAATGAATGAAATAAACACTAATAACAGCAAGCTCCCAAATAAGGAGCTAGGATAGCATTTAGGAAAACATCAAGCAGCGTAATATTAATGCTGTCAATGGAAAGATCCTGTGCTCTGAAAAAAACATGCTATATAAATTTATGGAAACATGATTTCAGGAAAAGGAATACGGATGTTGAAACATACTGTGTGGTGATAAAGACTCCAATATGTTTTTGTAAGTAGGACTGGTGCTTTTATTCATAATAGCTATTGCCGGCAACTTTTTCTATGACATTCCTTAGGCCCATGAAACCTGCCTCATAGGGGCAGTTACTTTATTTTCTTTACAATTGTCTCAGTTGGAGATCCCTAAATTGAAGTTATGGTTGAAATCTGGGTCCCTAAAGATCTAACAAAGATGAATATTTCTGCCATGTGTTCTTCTCCAGAGCTTACCTTTTCCTCAGCTTTTGAGTTTTCTGGGCATTGAATAACGAGTTCTTTCAAAAGCAGTGGAAATACTTTCCTGTGGAACATCTTTTTCTCCTGTTAGGATATATGTCTCTAGTGCTTAATTTTCCTCCAAGTGTTTAGCAGTTGAACCTTGTTCTTAAAGTGGTTCTTAAATTGGTTTCTTTCCTTTACTTAATATATCCACTACAGGCACAGTTTGCTGGAATCAATGCTTGTGTTCTCTTTGTTCCTTTTTATTTTCTTACCCAGGTTTATTTGCCTAACTTTGAGGCTGAGACTATAAATTGATGCCTAACATTCATTCATTCCTTTTATTTTAATAACAGGGCTCCAAGTTTTAGCTGGATACCTTGCCATCTAACTACAAGACTGTATTTCTCAGACTCCCTTGAAACTTGATATAACTGAAGTTATAGCCAATGAGGGATAAATAAAAGTTTTGTTTGGTGCTTATGAGAAAACTCCTTAAAATGGATGTGTGTGTTCCTTCCTTCCTCCATTTTATTCAGAATGAGGATGTAATCATAAGAGCTTAGAATCTCAGATCATGAGAATCAGAACCATATTTTAGGATTGGCAGAGTTCTGATCTGTATGCAATTGGTGTCACTGATGACTCTGTGGAGTAGACTCATTACCCCAGCCCTCTGGATATTCTCTTTGTGAAACAAATAACTGCAAACTTGTACAACTAGTTCTAGTCTGGGCACATCTTTCACATGCAGTTGGACCTATTCTAAATAATAAAAATTCCTTTATAATCCCTCTTAGTGTTAAGATGCCAAAAGTATCCATTGCTCAGACAAATCCTGCCCATATGTATATTCATCTCAGGCTTGTACTTTACTATTTTCCTATCTTCCTCCTCATTGATATGTTTCATGTTGTTGTTGTTTTTTATTTGCTTTTCTGGTGCTCATTTTGGCAGCTCATATACTAAAACTGGAATAATATAAAGATTAGCTTGTTCCTTTGCAAGGATGACATGAAAATTCATGAATCATTCCAAACACACAGCCGACATCATACTGAACAGGCAAAAGTTGGAAGCATTTCTCTTGAGAACTGGAACAAGACAAAGATGCCCATTCTCACCACTTCCAGTAACACAGTCAGAGCAATCAGGCAAGAAAAAGAAATAAAAGGCATCCAAATAGGAAAAGAATAAGTCAAATTATCTCTCTGACAATATAATTCTATACCTAGAAAACTCTCGAAATTCTGCCAAAAGACTCATAGACTTGATAAATGACTTTGGTAAGGTTTCAGGATACAAAATCAATGCACAAAAATCAGTAGCATTTCTATTTATCAATAATATTCAAGCTGAGTGCCAAATCAGGAATACAATCTGATTTACAATAGCCACCAAAATAACCCAAATCTAGAAATACAGCAAGCAAAGTAGTTGAAAGATCTCTACAAGAAGAAATATAAAATACTGCTGAAAGAAATCAGAGATGACACAAACAAATGAAAAAACATTCCATGCTCATGGATTGAAAGAATCAATACCTTTAAAATGTCCATACTATCCAAGGCAATCTACAGATGCAACCCCATTACTATCACAATACCAATTATATTCTTCATAGAATTAGAAATAACTATTCTAAAATTTGTACAGAATCAACAAGGAACCCAAACAGCCAAAACAACCCAAAGCAAAAATAACAAAGCTGGAGCCATCACAGTATCTGACTTTAAACTATACTAGAAGGTTATAATAGCCAAAACAGCAACGTACCACTACCAAAATAGGCACATAGATCAATGAAACAGAATAGAGAACCCAGAAATAAAGCCACACACCTACAGTCAACTGACCTTCAACAAAGTTGACAATAATAAACAATGGCAAAAGGTTTCACTCTTCAATAAATGGTGCTGCGATAACTGGCTAACCACATACAGAAAAATAAAACTGGACCACGACCTCTCACCATATACAAAAATTAATGCAAGATAGGTTAAAGGCTTAAACGTAGGACCTCAATTTATAACGACTCTTGAAGAAAACTTAGGAAATGCTATTCTAGACATGAGCTGAGGCAAAGAATTTATGACTAAGCCCTCAAAAGCAAATGCAACAAAAACAAAAATTGACAGTTGGGACCTAACTAAATAACTTCTGCACAGCAAAAGAAACTATGACTAGAGTAACCTACGTGATGGGAGAAAATATTTATAAACTCTACATGTGACAAAGGACTAATATCCATAATCTATAAGGAACTTAATAAACTCAATAAGAAAAAACAAACAATCCCATTAAAAAGTAGGCAAATGACATAAACAAACACTTCTCAAAAGAAGACATATAAGCACCCAACCAACATTGAAAAAAATGCTCATCATCACTAATCACCAGAGAAATGCAAATCAAAACCACAATGAAATACCGTCTCACACCAGTCAGAATGGCTATTATTAAAAAGTCAAAAAATAACAGATGTTGGCAAGGTTTCAGAGAAAAAGGAACACGTATACACTGTTGGTGAGAATGGAAATTAATTCAACTCCTGTGGAAAGCAGTTTGAAGATTTCTCAAAGAACTAAAAATAGACTTACCATTCAACTCAGCAATCTCCTTACTGGGTATACACTCCAAGGAAAATAAATCATTCTACCAAAAAGACACCTGCACTTGCATGTTTATTGCAGCACTATTCATAATAGCAAAGACATGGAATCAACTTAGGTGCCAATCAACAGTGGATTGGACACAGAATATGTGGTACATATACACCATGGAACACTATGCCACCATAAAAAGAATGAAATAATGTCCTTTGCAGCAACATGGATGCAGTTAGAGGCCATAATCCTAAGCAAGTTAACACATAAACCCTGGCTCAGCCTCTTTCAAAATCTCTGCTAATGTTTGAAACATGTCAGAAATCCCAATATTCACTCATCGCCCCCATAATTTCAGTTTAGCTTTGAATGAAGCCATTTACCAACTTGAACGCAGTTGTCATTCTCCCCCGGAGTAACAAATTGAGTTTGTTTAGCAAGTTGAATATGTCACACAAGCAAGCAAGTTTGCCGACCCGTTCTGTGTCACTGAAATGTGCTGCCAGTGGTAACTGTTTTTCCAAAAGAAATGTCTGGAGCAGCTCTCGTAACTCAAGAGCTCTGGCCAGTGATCAGCCTTTAGAAAGCCATATACTTCTGCGTTTAAGAGAAGACATGTGTGCTCTGTGTCCATTTCCTCAAAGAGCTGAGCAAACATATGTGAGTTAAGGGAATGTACTTAAATGTGGCTGATAATTTTAATCACATTCTACAAAACAATAAGTTTCAGTGACATTTTTCAGCTAGTCAGCATTTCTCTATGAATAACACAGTGTGTAGACTCACATTTAGAAGCAACCTCTTTGACCTGAATAGTAAAACCAGAAAGCCGTCCAGTCATGGCAGCCAATCTGTGTGTCCATATACAGACACAAAGTGATCAATTCAGTTTTCCTGATATCTAATCATTCAATGACTTTAATTCTGCAGCTGTGATGTTGATTGGCAACAAACATGCACATAACATATCTTCATACACATCCTCCTAAAAAATACATCGCACAAAAACAAGCATTGTTGCATTGTAGTTAACACTGGTAAACTTGTCAACCTGGATTGCATACCATGGTGACTCGTTCTCTCTAACAATTGTGCCTCAATATCCTCTGCTATTTCATCAATTTGTCTGGTTATGGTGCTAGCTGAAAGAGGAACATGTGTCATCTTTTGAAGGGCAGCCTCTCCTTAAAGTTCATGACAAATGTCCTTAACAGCAGGCAGGATCAATTCTTCACCAATAGTAAAAGGTTTCTTAGCTTTAGCAATGTGGTTAGCCACTAAAAATGATGCTCTCAGTGCAGACACATTTGATGAAGTGATGGCCTTCAATAATTGCTTCTGTTCTTCATGTTCATATGTTTTTTTTCTTTTGAAAAACTCCAAAGGCTTATCTTCTAATGCAGGCTGCTTGGTCTCCATGTGGCAAAGCAGTTTTGAAGGTTTCATGGCTTCATTGGATAGCTGGTCACCACATATTATACAAAGCAGACTTGGAGAATGTGAATCACCTGTTACAATGAATCTGTAATTTAAGTAAGACTCTTGGTATTTTCTTTTAAATGCAGCTTTATATTTTTCAGCAGTCTTAGAATCTTCTGCTCTCTCACCGTTGGGTCTTTCCCCCTTTTCAAAGAAGCTCTCCAGTGACATTTGTATTTTACTCATTATGGCCAGAAGTTAGCTTGTGGGCTTACCAAAACTGTGACTGAGACAAGTGTGTGGTGCAAGAAAAAGGTGCAGATGGAAGTGGTAAATAAAATAATGAGCAGGCCACATGTGGACTAAAATAAGTGTTGCATTCTGACTTAAAGCCTGCCACCAGATGCAGCTTGTCACTTGCCACTCACTGATAGGGTTCTGATATGAGTCTGCAAGCAATTGATGTATAAGGGTTTCTGTGCAGTCAAACCTCTCTGCCAATGTTAATCTGCATTTGCAGCTGCTCCCCAGGGTTAGCATCAACTGCCTCAGCTCCACCTCAGGTCATCAGGCATTAGATTTTCATACGGAGCCCTCAACCTAGATCACTTGTATGCACAGTTCACAATAGAGTTTGCAAGCCTATGAGAATCTAATGCGGCTGATGATCTGACAGGAGGCAGAGTTCAGGCTGTCATGCAAGTGATGAGGAGTGGCTGTAAATACAGATGAAGATTCACTCACTGGCCTGCTGCTCATCTTCTGCTGTGTGGTCTGGTTCCTAACAGACCATGGAACAATACTGGTTTGAGACCCAGCAGTTGGGGACCCCTGATCTATTGGGTACTGTGTTCAAAATTTGGGTGATGGGATCAATAGAAGTCCAAACCTCAGCACCACACAATATACCCAGGTAGCAAACTTACACATGTACCTCTGAATCTAAAAATTTTTAAGTAAAATAAAACGAAATATGTTAGCTTTTCTGTAATAAAGGTGATTTTTGATTGCCTGCATCTGTCTCTCAGATGGTTCTGAATTCAGTAGGAGGAGGAGTGTTATATATTGTAAATGAGTTGTAGCATCCAATGACCTTAATTAAAATTAACATAATTAATAAAATAAATATAATCCAAGTTGCTTCAGTGATTTCTTCCCTGTATTTGAGACGTTTAAATGCAACTTCCTAGTAGGCATCTCTACTTAAATGCCTACCAAACATCTCAAATCCAATATTCTCAAAACTAAACATTTAATCTTTCCCCTACTTGGTGCTGTCTGTCTCCTCCATCACAGCCAATGGTAACTCTATTTTTTCAGGTGCTTAGGGCATGCCCAGAGCCATACTTGGGCTCTCTATTTCTCTCACACACTACAGCCAATTCAACAGGAAATACACTCAGCTGTATTTCCAGATGTATCATACCTATATCATGTCCTTAGCATGGATCACAAGCTAAACTGCTATTACCAGCATCTGGGCCACCATCACCTTTCTCCAGCATTATGGAAATTACCTTCTGTACTGGGTTGAATCAGGTCCTTACAAAATTCACATCCAAGCGGAACGTCAATGGGATGAGCTTATTTGGAAACTGGGTCTTTATAAATGTAATGAGTAGAAATTTGGTCATCCAAGATTAGGGTGACTCATAATCCAATGACTAGTAGTGTCCTTATGATAAAAGAAAAGAGCTATAGAGAGACACACAGGGAGAAGACCATGTGATGACCAAGGCAGACATTAGAGTAATACATCTACAAGCCAAAGAACATCAAGGTTTGATGGCAGTCACTCGAAACTAACACAAAGCAAGAAAGGACTCTCCCTTAGAGGCTTCAGAGAGAGCATGGCCCTGCTGACATCTTGATTTCAGATTTCAAGCCTCCAGAACTGTGAGAGAATGTCTGTTGTTTTAAGCCACCTAAAGCATGGTACAGTTGTCCCCTGGTATCTATGGAAGATTGGTTCCAGAACACCCACCATCCCCAACTCCTCCACCCCTGCCATACCAAAATCCTCCTTGGATGCTCACATCCCTGATATAAAATGGTGTAGGATTTGCTTTTAACTTATGTACATCTTCCCATATACTTTAAGCAAATTAACATACAAACAGAAAGCCAAATACATCTCTAGACTACTTATAATATCTAATACAATGTAAATACCATGTAAATAGTTATTATACTATATTGTTTTTATTTGTATTATATTTGATTGTTGTATTATTATCTTTATGTATCTTCCCCTCACACTTTTGATCCACAGTTGGTTGAATCCAGATGTGGAACCTGCAGATAGGAAGGGCTGACTGTACTTTGATCCTGCAGCCCTAGGAAATGGATGTAGCTTTCTAGCAGTCTCCTCCACTTTTACCTCTCAGCCTGGCCTCCACCTCCTCAGTAGACTCTCTCAGTAGCAGCCAGAGAGGTCTTTTTAATGTACCATAAGTCAGACCGTGTTCCTTCTCGGAGCCAGCCCTTAATGACTACTTATTTCACTCAGAGTAAAATCAATGCTGTTCTAGTGCCTCCTGGTCTCCTAGTACCTCTCTGACTCATCCACATTACTCTCCCTCCTTCCCCACTGCCGTGGTTTTTGTTTGTTTGTTTGTTTTATCTTCAGTCTCTGGTCTTCCTCAAATACACCAGGCACAGTGCCACCTTAGGGTCCTTTTCTCTAGCTGTCACCTCTGCCTGGAACACTCTCTGTTCCCCAACATCCGCTCACACCTTACCTTCTCGAAGAGGCCTATTCAGTATTCTTTTAAATACTACAATCTGTACTCCATCCAAAACCCCTTTCACTTGCTCTTCGTTTTCTCTTTCTATATACTTATGACATTGAATGTTGTGTGTGTTTATGTTTTAGTTCTTGTTTATTTTCTCCTGTTAGAAGGTAATGTCCATCAGGGCAGGAATTTTTGTACTTTTTGTTCCATGATGTAACCCAGGCTCATAAAGCAGGACTGTTCAGTAGAAGTACAACGTAAGCTATATAAATTTTCTAGTAGCCACACTAGAAAGATTAAAAAGAAACAATTGAAGTTAATATTAATAATATATTTTATCTAGCCCAATATACCCAAAATGTATCAAACATGTAACCAATATTTAAAAATATATTAAAATAATATTTCACCTTCTTTTTTGTTGCTGTCTCTGTAGCATCCAGCATGTGGCTTGCACTTACAGCACAACTCAATTCTGACTAGCTATATTTCAAGGGCTCAACAGGCACACAGGGGAGTGATTTCCACACTGGAAAGCACAGGCCTGGAGCAACGCCTGGCACACAGTTGATATGGAATACCTATTATTAAATAAATAAATGATTAAACAAAGGATCTTCTCTGATGCCATTGCCACATAAAATGAAACCTTCAAGGGAGCAGGGAAGGTAAACTAATCCATGCCCAACAGCATAAAAAACAATCATAAAAGAGTCCTACAACGACGATCCCATAAGACAAAAAGGACTTAGTTTTACAGAATTAGAGCTTTGGCAAATGTCTTGAGTGCCACTTTCTTGGAAGGGAAAGCCAAATGTAGTGTGATAGTGGTTTGGAATTAGATAATGAATGACCTTAATAGATTTTATTTTCAAAGAATGAGCCAATTCTCATCCTATAATTTATTCTAGAGTCTGAAGTCACAAAACATGAGAATTTGACTTATGCAAATCAAACTCTAAAATATGAGGAAGTGGCTTAGTCCAGCAAAGACTGTAGTCCAGCTGTTGGCAAGTCCTTATGCTTTACAACTTTTTTATGTTCTAAAAAAACAAACAAACTAAATAAACACATGGGTTTGTCTGGCGATGCCAGAGAACAGCTTCTGCTCGTGGACCGCGAATGCACTGATGCAGATTAAAACATGAAAGGTAGCCTGTGTCTTTACGGCCTGGATCACCACCATGTTCACCCCCTAGGTTCTTATATGGCCACTACATAGTTTCCCAAGTTTGGCGTGTTTACTTAGTACTGCCAACATGATTGCATAAATCAAGTGCTCTGACAGAAACACACCCTTTGCTCATTTTAAACTGAATGATCATTAATCTCTCATAATTTGCCATCCATGAATGCTATAGCACTTCTTGAAGTACAAAAACAAACTGTCAACAGCTTCAAAATATAGCAGCCCATTAATCTGCTAAAGCAAGTCCTAGGATTTTCCTTTCATTAGCATTATGAGTGAGGAAGCCGCTTTACTTCCTAAATACTCACACTGAGTGGTGCCTCTATCTTCAGTAACTTGCTCAAACTACTTCTCCTGTCAAAACGACATTTGGACCACAGTTTGTAACTTAACTTAGATTCACCAGTCAACAGACTCTTCACCTTGTATAAAAAAACTCATAGTGAACCATGTCAAACAATTTTGCTTTGATATAGCTCTCAGAGGCTATTTTGAAGAAATTTCTAAAGTCTGAAATAGCAGACTTTCCTTATGAATAATTTGTTCATAAAATTCCTTTATGATATTAGTAAATTAAGACCACAATATAAAATTATGAACTGTTTAAAATATTAACTATCAATCCTTGCACCGCCTTGACATTTGACTTAGAAAAAAAATGTTTTTGTAGAGCTTAATTTCCCCTCTAAGACCAATGAACGCTTTTACCTCTTATAGCTATTACAATAAAAACCTTCCTTTGAACACTCCTAAATCTCTCTTTTGATGAAAGAATTGAGATTATAAAAAGAATACAAAGTATTAATTAAACTACTACCAGAAAGTCTACATCTTATTATAACACAGTTGTGCCCTCAATGCTTTAGGAGCCCAAAATAGACAGCTGCAGGACAGGTCTTTCCAAATAAAGCAGCTTGGAAGAAGAACTGCTGAATATCCTAGTGGTGTCATTGTGTTTGACATGGGCTTCATTTTCTTTTACTCTCTAGTCTCCTTTGATGTCTGAGTCAATGCTCCTACATTGTTAACTTTAAAAATTATTTAGAAGGCAGGGTTGGGGGATGGTCAATCTGAGTTTAGGAAACTCTTCTTTCAAATAAAGATATATTCCAAGGTATGGCTGTGATCCAACTTCCACATAAAATGAAAATTTCTTACAGTATTATATGATGGAACCTGTGCCACTCCAACCTTCGTACATTTCAAATACAACCATTTCATAGTAATTACCTTCATATGTCACTTTTAAAAAAGTTTTTCCAGGAGGAGTCCTTAGGCTTTTCTAGGTAAATGATCATGTCATCGGCAAACAGCAACAGTTTGACTTCCTCTTTGCCGATTTGGGTGCCTTTATTTCTTTCTCCTGTCTGATTGCTCTGGCTAGGACTTCCAGTACTGTATTGAAGAGGAGTGGTGAGAGTGGACATGCTTGTCTTGTTCCAGTTCTTGGAGGGAACGCTTTCAACTTTTCCCCCTTCAGTATTATATTGGCTGTGGGTTTGTCACAGATGGCTTTTATTATATTGAAGTATGTTCCTTGTATGATTTTGCTGAGAGTTTCAACCACAAAGCGATGCTGGATTTTGTTGAATACTTTTTCTGCCTCATTGAGATGATCACGTGATTTTTGTTTTTAACTCTGTTTATGCGATATATCACATTTATTGACTTACATATGTTAAACCATCCCTACCTCCCTGGTGTAAAACCTACTTGATCATGGTGGATTATATTTTTGATATGTGGTTGGATTTGGTTAGCTAGTATTTTGTTAAGCATTTTAGCCTTTATGTTCATCAGGGATATTGGTCTGTAGTTTTCTTTTTTGGTTATGTCCTTTCCTGGTTTGGTATTAGGGTGATACTGGCTTCACAGAATGATTTAGGGAGGGTTCCCTCTTTCTCCATCTTGTGGAATAGTGCCAATAGGACTGGTACCAAGTCTTCTTCGAATGTCTGGTAGAATTCTGCTGTGAATCCATTAGGTCCTGGGCTTCATTTTGTTGATATTTTTTAAATTACCATTTCAATCTTACTGCTTGTTATTGGTCTGTTCAGGGTATCTAATTCTTTCTGATTTAGGCTAGCAGGGTTGTATCTTTCCAGGAATTTATCCATCTCTTCTAGGTTTTCCAGTTTATGTGTGTAAAGGTGTTCATAATAGCCTTGAATGGTCTTTTGTATTTCTGTGGTATCAGTTGTAATATCTCCTGGTTTGTTTCTTATTTAGTTTATTTGGATTTTCTCTCTTCTGTTCTTGGTTAATCTTGTTAATGGTCTATCAACTTTATTTATCTTTTCAAAGAACCAGATTTTTGTTTCATTTATCTGTTGTATTTTTGTTGTTGTTGTTGTTGTTTCCATTTCATTTAGTTCTGTTCTATCTTGGTTATTTCCGTTCTTCTTCAGGGTTTGGGTATGGTTTGTTCTTGTTTCTCTAGTTCCTTGAGGTGTGACCTTAGATTGTCTGTTTGTGCACTTTCAGACTTTTTGATGTAGGCCTTTAGGGCTATGAACTTTCCTCTCAGCACTGCCTTTACTGTATCCCGGAGGTTTTGACAGGTTGTGTCACTATTGTCATTCAGTTTGAAAATGTTTTAAATTTTCATCTTGATTTCATTTTTGATTCAATGATCATCCAAGAGCAGGTTATTTAATTTCCATGTATTTGCATGGTTTTGAAGGTTCATTTTGGAGTTGATTTCCAGTTTTATTTCACTGTGGTCTATGAGAGTGCTTGGTCTAATTTCAATTTTCTTAAATTTATGGAGGCTCATTTTGTGGCCTATCATATGGTCTATCTTGGAGAAAGTTCCATCTGCTATTGAACAGAATGTGTATTCTGTGGTTGTTGGATTGAATGTTCTGTATATATCTGTTAAGTCCATTCGTTTCAGGATATAGTTTAAATCCATTGTTTGTTGACTTTCCGTCATGATGACCTGCCTAGTAATGTTAGTGGAATATTGAAGTCCCCTATTATTATGGTGTTGCTATCTATCTCATTTCTTAGGTCTATTAGTAATTATTTTATAAATTTGGGAGTTCAAGTGTTAGGTGCATATATATTTAGGATTGTGATATTTTCTTGTTGGAAAAGGCCTTTTATCATTATATAATGTCCCTCTATGTTTTTTTTTAACTGTATTGCTTTAAAGTTTGTTTTGTCTGATATAAGAATAGTTACTCCTGCTCACTTTTGATGTCCATTGCCTGAAATGTCTTTTTCCACCCCTTTCCCTTAAGTTTGTGTGAATCCTTATGTGTTAGGTGAGTCTTTTGAAGGCAGCACATAGTTGGTTGGTGAATTCTTATCCGTTCTGCAATTCTGTATCTTTTTTTTTTCTTTTAATTTTTTATTATCCATTAAGTTCTAGGGTACATGTGCACAATGTACAGGTTTGTTACATATGTATACATGTGCCATGTTGGTGTGCTGCACCCATTAACTCATCATTTACATTAGGTATATCTCCTAATGCTATCCTTCCCCCATCCCCCTACCCCACAACAGGCCCCAGTGTGTGATGTTCCCCTTCCTGTGTCCAAGTGTTCTCATTGTTCAATTTCCACCTAGGAGTGAGAACATGTGGTGTTTGGTTTTCTGCTCTTGCAATAGTTTGCTGAGAATGATGGTTTCCAACTGTATCCATGTCCCTACAAAGGACATGAACTCATCCTTTTTTATGGCTGCATAGTATTCCATGGTGTATATGTGCCACATTTTCTTAATCCAGTCTGTCATTGATGGACATTTGGGTTGGTTCCAAGTCTTTGCTATTGTGAATAGTGTCGCAATAAACATACATGTGCCTGTGTCTTCATAGCAGCATGATTTATAATCCTTTGGGTATATACCCAGTAATGGGATGGCTGGGTCAAATTGTATTTCTAGTTCTAGATCCTTGAGGAATTGCCACACTGTCTTCCACAATGGTTGAACTAGTTTACAGTCCCACCAACAGTGTAAAAGTGTTCCTATGTCACCACATCCTCTCCAGCACCTGTTGTTTCCTGACTTTTTAATGATCGCCATTCTAACTGGTGTGAGATGGTATCTCATTGTGGTTTTGATTTGCATTTCTCTGATGGTGAGTGATGATGAGGATTTGCCGTTTACATTCAATGTCAGTATTGAGATGTGAGGTATCATTTCATTAATTGTGCCATTTGTTGCCTGTGTACTTTGGTTTTGGTTTTTGGTTTTTGGTTTTTAAATTGTAATTTTGTTTCATAGGTCCTGTGACATTTATCCTTTAAAGAGGTTCTGTTTTGATGTGTTGCCAGGATTTGTTTCAAGATTTAGAGCTCCTTTTAGCAGTTCTTGTAGTGATAGCTTGGTAGCGGTGAATTCTCTCAGCATTTGTTTGTCTAATTAAAGACAGCATCTTTCCTTCATATATGAAGCTTAGTTTTGCTGGATACAAAATTCTTGGCTGATAATTGTTTTGTTTGAGGAGGCTGAACATAGGGCCCCCAATCCCTTCTAGCTTGTAGGGTTTCTGCTGAGAAATCCGCTGTTAATCTGACAGGTTTTCCTTAATAGGTTACCTGGTGGTTTTGTCTCACAGCTCTTAAGATTCTTTCCTTCATCTTGACTTTAGATAACTTGATGACAATGTGCCTAAGCAATGATCTTTTTGCAATGATTTTCCCAGGTATTCTTTGTGCTTCTTATATTTGGATGTCTAGGCTTCTAACAAGGCTGGGGAAGTTTCCTCAATTATTCCCCCAATGTGTTTTCCAAACTTTTAGATTTCTCTTCTTCCTCAGGACCACTGATTATTTTTAGGTTTGGTCATTTAACATGATCCCAGACTTCTTGGAGGCTTTGCTCATATTTTCTTATTTGTTTTTCTTTGTCTTTGCTGGATTGGGTTTATTTGAAAACCTTGTCTTCAAGCTTTGAATTTCTTTCTTCCACTTGTTCAATTCTATTGCTGAGACTTTCCAGAGTATTTTGCATTTGTATAAATGTGTCCGTTGTTTCCTGGGGTTTTTGTTGTTTTTTATTTGTGCCATCTATCTCCTTGAATATTTCTCCCTTCACTTCTTGTATCATTTCTTGGATTTCCTTACATTGGGCTTCACCTTTCTCTGGTTAGCTTAATAACTAACCTTCTGAATTCTTTTTCAGGTAAATAGGGGATTTCTTCTTGGTTTGGGTCCATTGCTCGTGAGCTAGTGTGATTTTTTTTTTTTCTTTGAGGTCTTGAAGAATCTTGTTTTGTCATATTACCAGAGTTGGTTGGTTGGTTCCTTCTCATTTGGGTAGGCTCTGTCAGAGGGAAGGTCTGGGGCTGAAGGCTGTTGTTCAGATTCTTTTGTCCTATGGGGTGTTCCCTTGATGTAGTACTCTCCCCCTTTTCCTATGGATGTAGCTTCCTGAGAGCTGAGCTGTAGTGATTGTTATCTCTCTTCTGGATCTAGACACTCAGCAAGTCTATTAGATTCCACCCTGGTACTGGGGCTTTGCTGCACGGAGACCTGTGATGTGAACTGCCTGTGGGTCTCTCAGCCATGGACACCAGTGCAGTATTTGGGGTGTCTCCTGAGTCCTGCAGGAACAATCCGCTTCCTTCAGGGGGCCTGCAGGTCTTCTCAGGTTTCCTAATTTATTTCTCATGTCATTCTGGAGCAAAATTTCACAATATGAACCTCCACATGCTGCTGTCAGTCTGTCCGAGTTGAAGCTGCAATCTAGTCTTACCTCCCATCCACTATGATCCCCATTCAGTCAATCTTTCGTATGTTACTTCTATCCCATGTTCATTGACTCTGTGTCCATTATGGACAATTTAAGATTATATAAGTAATTTATGCACATGTACTTGATATTTATACTATTTATAGCTAAAACGGTTGCATTTTGCCAGCAAATTATTACCTGAAAAGAATAGAAGTGTCTTGCCAATGATTTGCCAATGTTCTCTTATAGGTGACTACTTAGAGCCAGAGGTACAATAGAAATAAACACCCCGTAATAAAGAGGAAAAGTTGCAAATGTTTGCAAAAGTTTTCAATCTAATGGGTATCTAGCTTATTTGGAAATGTTATGGAATACAATTTGAGCTATAATATTAAATCAATTTTTTTAAGTTTGAGATTTTACCAATTTTTTCTCCAGCCATAAAACATTTTCAAAGCATTATTTCTTTAATAAATAACACATACACATATATATGCATGTTTAGTGGCAGATACCTAGATTCACTTTGTAAAAAATTCTCTAGACCCTCATTCCTTCTAGATTTCACACCCTATCCTCACTCCCTGCCCTCTCTCTCTCACTTCCTTACTCTGCAGATTGTTTTAACCTCCAGCAGAATTCACTACTTTCTCTCAGATTTTGCATCAGAAATGTCTAAGATGAGACATATGATTAAGGAGCCTGTAAAATGATGGAGTTTTTTTAACAGTCTAGGAAAGAGAGAAGTTTGTAAAGATTAATAAAACCACACCAGCAAATTATATTCCTTATAATTAATAAATTGTAATATGGATTATAAAATAAAATAACATGTTGTTTTGAGAAAAAAACATAGATGGGGAGGAGAGTCTGAGAATCCTTCTCTGCAGAAGTTGAATTTGAGCTGAGCTGAGCTGAGACCTGAAAGATAAAACCAATTTCTGTGTTCAAAGTCCTCACAGTTCAGATAGAACAGTAGACCAGTAACAGTGATGTTACTAACAATTGACTGAGAAAATGACCTTCTAATTTTACTTTTTTTTTTTTTTTTTTCCTGAGACAGAGTCTCACTCTGTCACCGAGCCTGGGGTGCAGAGGTGCTATCTCAGCTCACTACAGCCTCAACCTCCCGGGTTCAATCAATTCTCATGCCTCAGACTCCTGAGTGGCTGAGATTACAGGTATGTGCCACCGTGCCCAACTAATTTTTTGTATTTCTAGTAGAGACAGGGTTTCACCATATTGGCCAGGCTGATCTCAAACTCCTGGCCTCAAGTTGATCTGCCCGCCTCAGCTTCCGGAAGTGCTGGGTTTACAGGCATGAGCCACAGCGCCCAGCCATAATTTTACTTTTCATGTTACATTTTCATTCAGTGAGCCTCATAAGAGTAAGACAAAACTTAACACACTTGGTCATAAATTATGAGGCCGATCATATGAAGTGGCTGATATCTGAACATTTTTTTTCCTATAACAACCTAAAACAGAGAAATGAAAACAAACAAAACCTCTTAATGCAGCCTATTTACATGCCTTTCATCCCCACATTAAGTGATTGTAACCCAGAATAGTCTGTGGAAATTCTCTATCTTCTCCAATTTGTCCCACTGCCAAAGGCATACAGTGTTAAACAGAGACTTGGATCCTGGAAACAGTTCACAGTTTCCAAAGGCACCTAATTCTACCCCCTGGATGTGAAATTGCATATGGTTGCCCGCTTAAAGTTCAGGGTCATAGCTGACACTCAGAAAATGTTAAAAGGTAAAAATAGTACCTCCAATAATTTTTCTACTTGTCCCTGATGGAGTTCAGGACACACTCCCGCAAAATCCCACCACGCATACTGAGTATTCTAAGCTAGAGAAAAGAGAGGAAGCAGACAGGTCTCTCTGACTTCAGCCCTTCTCCCATAAAGAAAGTCATAAAACGTAGAAAGATTTTTCTGACCTACCCCTGAAGCAAGTCACAGCACCCACACGAGAGGTTCCCCATCCCCATGTCATCAGCAAAAAAGGAAAGAGTATTATTATCCCTGACAGGAAGAGGCTGAGAAAGAAAATAAACTTTTTTTCTGAGGAATGCTAGCCCCCTTTAAATTGTCAGACCCAGAGAGGCATGGAAATGAGACAGCAGTCATATACCACTTTAACCCCCGTCCTTGAGCTAAGTAATCATTTTGAAAGCACTTACTATGTGGGAACTAAACCAACTGATGCCACAAATATCTATAAATTAACCTAACAATGCCATACACTGGACATTGTAACTGAAAATCCACTACAGTTCAACAATGTATAGCCAATTGCTAAACAATGTTATTTCTGAAAGCCAAAGAGAATTCCTGAAAAACAATTTTGTAATCTCTCCATCCAGATTCATCCATTTTTCTTTAAAAGTTTGAGTCTCTCTTTTGTTCTCTGAAGTGCTTCCCAGGGCAACTTGAAAGTGTCTTGTGGGCTGCAGTCCTCGACCTTAGCTCAAATAAACTCTCTATCCTAAATTGCCTCCATTTCTTCCTTTAGGTTGACAGGGCACAGAGAAGAATCTGAGCAACTGGGTCTTCCCAAGACCCGCCAGTTTATTATCATTAGATCAGACCCTTCCTGCTCAATCAGATTTTTCCACAACTCTCCACTCTTCATGAAACCTACTATTATTAAACTAACGTTTAATTGTTTCTTCACATCTTCATTTCTTTGTAAAGTCTCCTGTGTCATTTAAAGCTTATATTAAAGTAATGTGTATGCCTTCCTCTTGCTAATCCATTGTTTGCTATGGAGGCCTCAGCCATGAAGTGAGGGTAGGTGAAGAGAAGATATTGTTCCTCCTCTACATCTTGCTCCCATGCAACATTGTTTCCTCCTTTTGTGTTCAGTATGGGCAAGTTGTAGATGTACACTTTAGACCACAGCATAATAACTCTGCAATTAAGAATAGTGCCTATTGATTAGTTACTTTACTTTTCTGTGTGGTGGCATTTGGAGAGCCCTAGCAATGATAACAAATGATAAGGATCCTCCTTACAGGTATATGATCATGGGTTAGCCCACTAAATAGATACAAATGAGTCTAAAAATGCAAAGATATGAATGGAAAAGAATTATTTCCCTTAATGCAATGTTTACCTCAAAGACTCAGGTAACTGCAGATACTTTTGAAAGTATTTTGTTGGCTGCACAGGAACGTTTAGGGCTAGTTAGCTAACTAGTTAATGCTGCTTATATTCTCTACTAGGTCTTGTTTTATATGTTTGAAACTGGTCAGTAAAACTTAGGATGGTGATTAGCTGGCATTGACCATTTCTGAGGTCATGATGGGCGTAACACACACCTAATCCGATGTGTGCATAAATTAAATGAAACAAAAAGCCATTTCCTGAAACACTCAATAGGTGACAGAAAAACAGAAATGACTGAAATAAAAGCAAAACCTTTTTTAAAAAACAATCAAAATTTCTAGGTCTTCAGGACTTAGCCTAGCATTTCTTTTCCTTAAAGCACTTTTAAAACAAGAAACAATATAGTATTTCACTGAAAACAATAACATCTATTATTCCCATTTCTTATCCCTCTCCATAAACCAGAAGGGCCACATTCCCACTGGGCAGGGTGTCCAGTTTCCTATAGTCTTTGTTTTCATTCCTAACAAAAGCTAATGGCTAGACTTTTCTTTATGAGCAAAAATGCTCTAGAGAAATCTAATTTTAGAGACAAAAAAAAAAAAACCTGAGGCATATCAAGGCCAAATGAATGATATTACTGATCATTCTTGTGATTATATTAATAATTATAATTAAATCTGTTTAGAGCTAACCACACACCAGGTAATATGTTAAGACGTCACATGCATTAACTCATTTTGTTCCTTAAACAGGTCTGCAATTTTGGTATTATTTTTCCTATTTTACCAGTGAAGGAAAAACTTTAAGAAACTAATAATCTTATGGGAAAGCTAGTAAGTAATAAAGCAAGGACATTAAACCACTCCATTATACTATCTCTTAAACAACAGACATCATCTATTGAGCACCTTCTATGTGCCAGTTACTTAACTACACTGTAACATTTAATACTGACTGGAATAACCCGTATTATAGCTGTGGCAACTGAGAGTAAAGAAGGCCAGTAATTTGCCAAAGGCTGCACTGCACAAGAAAGACCATGGCAGAGGCTTGACTTAAATAGAGGCCTAGATTTTAGAAGCCCCTGCTATTTCTTCCAGGCTTTCCAAAAGATTCAGAGGAGCCAATATTTTAAGTCCACAGGGCTTGGTTTTTAACACTCCTCCGCGTCAAAGCCTTGTTCATCCACCAGTCATTAGCACACTTAGTTATTCCCAGACTTAATCTTATCCCCAATCCTTTAGATGTAATTATTTGTCCCCTGTGATCATTACAAACACCACTGATATGCAATTACCTATGCTTTGGACTTTTTCAATCTATTGTAATGTCTCCAAATGCCCTGGGACTTAAGCTCCTACTTTTAACTCTCATATCATTAACAATTATTAATGTGAGAGCCAGAATGGATATTTCCATATAAATAGCCCCAGTGACTGTAAAATTACCAAAGCAAAAGCTCATAGATTCCAGCTACCAGAACAGACAAAGGCTGTGCTAAGAATATCTCTGATCACAGCCAGAGAGAGTCCTTGGAGAGTTTTTGATTTGATATATGATAAAGCAGTTTAAAACACTACATTTTTGAAAGTTAACTTATTTATCTCTTCCATGCTCTAAATTTAACTTCTGGTTTTAATTTAAAATCATCGTAAACTATTTATAACTTATCAGTAAAATGTACATTTACAGAAAGTCAATCCTAGGTCATAGAATAATTATTTGGTTTATCTGGTTTTGTTTTAGGAGGGGAAAAATGAATCCAGAGTGTCAATATAAAAGACCATTAAATATGTGCTTATATCTTTCTCCCATCTCTAAATTCCAAAATGAAGAATTTTTATTCTCTTCTCAGTTTGTATACTTTATAGTAGATCCAAATTTGGGTTAACTTTTTGCAAAGACATTTTGGCTTTAACATAGACACTCTGCCTCGTGGTCAAGTTACATTCTTTTGCAACTTGATGTGAATCACTTCCCATCCGTGGCCCACAGTCAATCTCTCTCTTAGATAAAGTTACGTGCAGTAATAAAATTTTAAACATGAACTCAGTATATGACTAGCTGTGAAATAAAGTTTCTTGATCATTTTTGTTTATTCTGAAACTGACAGACAGGTGTGCGTTATTTTTCCAGAGGCTTACAATGAGGTCAGAAGAAAAATACAGTATTTTGTACATTCCACTAATACTGTGAACTGAATTATTGTAACATGCAGCTGTTCTCAATTTTGAAAAGCCAATGCTATACTCTGAATTACAGAACTTTATTTTTTTTTATTTAAAAATGAATTAGAATGGGAAGCACAATCAAAGAGCAGAGTACAGCTTAGCTCAGGATCCAAAAATACAAAGAAGAAAAATTTTACCTAGAGACAAAAACTACATAAGTTTAGTACAATACCTGTTTGGACAGTTTTAAATGTGGTAGAATAAGAAATGTGTCATTTATTTATACATAGCAAAGTTTAGAGCCACAAGAGACAAGCATGGACTCAAGAAATGGAGACATTTATGGCAAATACGACCCAAAAAAAAAAAAAAAAAAACTCTAGCCCTGATAGATCATATAGTCTATGAGGGAAGCTAGACATTAATAAATAATTACAACGTAAATATTTAAACACATGTGAGATAACTTATAGAAAAGTGCAGGGAACTGTGAGAACTTCTCACTGGAGAACCTGAGCTGGTTGGGGTTGGAGGTGGGTGACAGAGCAGGCCCCCTTGAGGAACTCCTATGGGAAGGGAGCAGGAAACCAGATAAAAGAACTGGGAGAGCCAGGGAGCACGTTCTCCAGTGACTTTGTGATATGCTGGCAAAGAGACAGTGTAAATTGCATATTTCCAGATATGGGATCTACTTGGGATGTGTGGTGAAACTAATTATTCAAACTTCATGACCAAAAAAAAAAAACAAACACAAATATCTGGTCTCTTAATTTCATTAGCACATATTATCACTGATTGTGTCTTTTAATTTAAAAAAAATCAGTTCAATCTTTATCTCTCATGTCACAAGGATTACTTTATCTTAAGAAATTTTAGTTAAATTGTTCAATGTTCCTTTCTCCCTGTAATGGGCACAACCCATTTCCTCATTTACATTGTTCTTGCCATCTCTTCATTATATGGAGTCTCCAGTCCCCTAGACGACTTAGCCCCTTTTCCCTGAGGTGACCACAATACCCCATGCAAACCTTCATATTTTTTCTACTGTTGAACACTCACATGTGAGCTTTTTCTTGCCCGTCCACAGTAAGGAGCATAAAACCCAAAGAAAGAACAAACAGGCTTCATATAACTAGGTCACACCTATCACATTTTATGTTCCAAGACAATTAGTTGGGTTGGAATTTCCCAATGAAAATATACATTTTATTAAACTGGAAACAGAACCTTGATAATGATTCTTGGATCCCAGCATGAACAAAGTGTTTTATGTTCCTTTCAGGGAAAGAAATAAAAATGAGGGCAAAAAATCTAGTGATTTTTTGAAACAAAAGTGATTGCAAAACATTATTTTTTGGCTTAGAGTAGAACTCAAATAATGATACCTTATTTGAAATTGCTTCAGCCTAGAACATTCAATATTTATTTGTTTGTTTATTCATCTTAAAAAGCATGTGAGAAACTAGAAAATGCAGGTAACTTATTAAATGCCTCTACTTATTTACCTAACTGGAGTTAGGCAGAAAACATTTATTTCTTTCTAGTACTATGGAAGATTTATCCATGATTCAATGGTATTTTGTTGTTATATTTAAACTGGAATAAAGTAGATATATAGAAAATTATACAATAATTTTAAACGACAAAGGAGGCATTGTTATATTAAATTATTTTAATAGATGTGCAGTTCACTGAGGATTATCAAATAATTGAAAAAGATTATGATGTAGGCTGATCGCTTGAGTCCAGGAATTCGAGAACAGCCTGTGCAATGTGGCAAAACACCATCTCTACAAAATACAAACATTAACTGGGCAGGGTCGCACATACCTGTAGTCCTAGCTACTTGGGAGGCTGGGGCAGGAGAATAACTTCAGCCCGGGAGGTGAAGGTTGCAGTGAACCGAGATCACACCACTGCACTCCAGCCTAGGCGACAGAATGAGACCTACACACACAAACACACACACACACACACACACACACACACACACATACAATGAAAAAAAAATGTCATTTTCCTATAGAATGCTCTCCAGTCACTGATAAAGAATACTCCCCTTTCTCAATGTTTGCTAGAAATCTCATTTGAGTTTAACAAAGTTCAATTTAAGAAGTTTGGCCGGGCGCGGTGGCTCAAGCCTGTAATCCCAGCACTTTGGGAGGCCGAGACGGGCGGATCACGAGGTCAGGAGTTCGAGACCATCCTGGCTAACACGGTGAAACCCCGCCTCTACTAAAAAATACAAAATACTAGCCGGGCGAGGTGGTGGGCGCCTGTAGTCCCGGCTACTCGGGAGGCTGAGGCAGGAGAATGGCGTAAAAACCCGGGAGGCGGAGCTTGCAGTGAGCTGAGATCCGGCCACTGCACTCCACCCTGGGCGACAGAGCGAGACTCCGTCTCAAAAAAAAAAAAAAAAAAAAAAAAAGAAGTTTGATCACATTTAATGTTTTTATTTCCTTTGCCACAGTTTTTTCCCCCTTCAAACTAACTTCTAACATAAATCAACTTTAAAAAAAATTTTTTTTTCAAAAAAGACACTTTTTTTTATGTAAGGTAGTAGAGTTCACCAAAGTACCCAGATATCATGAACCAAGAGAAGCTCTGGGAATGATAATCCTTTGACAAACCAATGCAACCACCTGAAGCCAATTATAATTTAGGTGTAACAAAAAAATTGGAAGACTTTAGCTTTTACCTAAATCTCAAAATGACTCAAACATCCCTGAAGACTTATCATTTTTCAGATGGGGTCTTTTATAGTTACGTATTTCACATATATTGTTTTTTCCCGGAGCTAGAATAAGATATGTGAAAATATCATAAGAAACACTTATGATATTCTAATCTGTGGATGGAGAAAGTAAACACACATCATAGTAAAATCAATTCTTATGAGATATCCAGCACAGTTCTTCATCCTCCAGAAAAAAACTGAGAAATATTCAAACTGGAGCCTCCAAACATTTTGCCATTCATTTATCACTAGGGTACTGTGTCTTCTGTCTTTTTTGTACACTTTTGATTCCTTAGTGGGCAGATGGATATAATACAATGATTAGCCTCAAGAATTATTCCAAATTTTAAAAATTGTTTGGAAAAAAAGAACACACTGGATGCAAGCCGATTTTATAAACTCCGGTTAAAAGATTTGGGTGCTCAGAGAGAACATATTTTAGAATACAGAACAAAAAAGAAGATGGTTTTTAATCTATTATTGGAAATAAACTGCTTGCCCAGACAATAGTCCAAATATGAACTTATACGCATGTTTTTCTGTAATCAGGTTTAGGATGAGACCTAGTCATCTGAAGTTGAAGGAATGTGAAATTTAAACTTTATTAGTTTCAGGACTTCCCTGTAATGTAAAATAAACTAATGATTCAGTCTGCACTTAAGGACTATTCAGTCTGTAGTAAGGACAATGAAGGACTGTCCTACGCTATTGACAGTATCAACTTCCAATAACCAACAATGTCTTACATACAGCTCATTATCCAAAATGAAGCCAAAGCCATTATTATATTGACTGTGGATCTTATATCCTGTAACTGTTCATGGTAGCAATGGTTGTACTGGAACAACCATAATAAATGTATCTGTTCACTCAACATACATTGACTGAGTCCTTACTCTATACTCCATTCTCCACAAATTGGCCAAAATTATATTTTTAAAATGTAAATCAGATCATATTATTCTCTACTGAAAATACACTAAATTAGGGGTTCTCAACCCCTGGCAATTTGCCCAGGGACATTAGACAATGTCTACAGACACTTTTAACTGTTAGAACTCAGGAATGAATGCTACTGGTTTCTAGTGGATAGAGACCAGAGATGCTGCGAAACATCCTACAATGCACAGGACAGCCCCACAACAACAAATCTGGTCTAAATGTTTATAGCGCTGCTGTGAAGAAACCCTGCACTAAATCCAAATCCCTTAACCTAATTTGCAAGGTCACGTAGTCTGACTTCTGCCTCTCTCCTTAATCTTGCCTCTGGCCACATTCTCTCTTGCTCATTATGCTCTAGCCATGCTGGTTATTCTTTGTATTGCTTGAACCACCCAAGCCAGTGTGTCTCAGGACCCTTTAACCTGCTAATCTCTGGTTCCTTTCCCTGTAATGTCCGTCTACCTGGAATGGTCTTCTACCGAAACTTTGCATGGCTGCCTCCTTCTCAACATTTAGATCTCTGTTCAAATGTCACTTGCTCAGAGAGAGTTTCTGTAACCATTTCATCTAAGGCAGGGGTCTCCAACTGTTGAGCTGTGGACCAATGACAATCTGTGACCTGTTAGGAACCTGGACACACAGCAGTCAGTGAATGGGTGAACCAGCATTACCACTTGAGCTCCATCCCCTGTAAGATCAGCAGGACAGCATTAGATTCTCATAGGAAGGCGAACACTATTGTGAGCTGCGTGTGTGAGGGATCTAGGTTGCACATGAGAATCTTATGAGAATCTGATATTCCCCCCACCCCCTGGTCCATGGAAAAATTGTCTTCCATGAAACTTGTCCCCCGGTGCCAAAAAGGATGGGGACCGCTGATCTAAAGTATGTACATCCATTCCACCCCTGTGAATCTCCATCTCATCGTGGTTTCGTTTCCATCTGTGTACTTGACATTCTGAATTTACCTTGTTTATAAACTTCCTGTGGTTCCCTTAGAATGCAGGCTCCAAGGACAGAGGAGCCTGGACAGATGACTGGCATAGGACTAACCATTCTCAATCGCTCTTCTATTCTCTAAACATGGAACTCAGTCAATCTCACTCTCTCCATCATCTGCTGAGCCCAGTTATAAGGTCAAAACATAGGGAAAGAGATGGGGCAAAAAGTGAAATTACAAAGCTGACAAAAAAGGGAAAGAACATGCATACAAATAGATAATTCTAGACTTAGAGAAAGTAGTCCCAGGTCATTTTAGTGTTTTCTTTGTTTAGGATACTGTTTTAAGAATTTTTAGTGGATTATGTCATTTAATCCTCAGACCACCATCATTCTCCAAAAAATGTTAGTTTGATTACTATCCTGACTTTACACACAAGGTATAGCAGCAGAGAAGTTAAGTCACTTGCTCAAGCTCACCTACTCATTGAATACTGATACCGGAAATTAAACCGAGGCACCCTGCCTTCACAGCTCTGCTCTCTAACCCACACCCCTCCCCAACCCCATGCTATGTGCAAGGCAGAAAACTGACTGCTTAGGAATGCAGAAGGCAAGGAATCTTCATTTCTTCCTCTTTTATTTTTGCATATTCATTTGTGTTCTTTGAAATCAGTAAAGCTATGGGAATAAAGAGAGCAGGAGAAGAAGAAAGAACTGGCAAAAAATAACAGATATAAAGGAAAAAGTAGATTCAAAGATTTAATATAGGGAAATTTATATGAGCTTATATGTAAGCTTATATAAAATATGTTGAAAATATGTGCTTAAAATGTATATAAAAGAAACAACTTCTAACAAATGTGAAAGACTATAGAATGCTCACCCTGATGCCCATGATTTGGTGCCAATTTCTCTTGAATGTGTTTTATGATGAGATTTAAGAGGGGTGAAACAATCTTTTTAAATTGAATTAAAATGGCCCTTACTTTATTCTGGTTTGCTTTGAAGCACAGAGCCCAACAAAGAGTCTCCACCATGCTTTGAAAAGAGAATATAAATCTACCAGCAGCACAGTGTCAAATGAATACAATTGTCTCCTCCTTTCTCCAGGTTCCTGCTTCTCATTCTTAAAACAATGCAGCAGTATTAGGATGTCCCTCTTCCAAGTTTCCAACACACTATATTTAAAACACGTGGGTTTATTTGTCAGAACTCATCATATCCTCCCTTCATATTAACAGGAAGTGGGGCTCAAAATCTCTGATCCACGTAATATTATTATGGCTAGAGGAGAAAACCTGGGAAATAGTTCTTTTCCCTGTGGTTGTCGAGCCACATATTTTATCCCGCAAATGTTGGCAGTGGATTCTATCCACCATTCACAGACAATGTGTATTGAAGCGATCACACTAATAATGAGGGGGCACTGTCTCCTCCTTACACAAACAGGCCCACAGTTCCTGGAGGGATTTTTCCTGAAAGTTCTGGGTTACATAAACTTGACTATTTCAGCAATGCAGCTCCCCCAATACCTTCCTATACCCACTCCCAAAACTTTCAACTCTCCCCAAAAGTGGCCAGATAATTCACTTTTAGTTTGGTCATGTATATACTTATGTGTGTGTACTGACTAGTCCTGATTTTTGAAATACTGAGTAAGCAAGAGACACCTCAGCTAATTCTCTCACTTGGGCAAAAGTTGGAATCATTCCCCTTGAAAACTGGCACAACACAAGGATGCTGTCTCTCACCACTCCTATTCAACAGAGTACTGGAAATTCTGGCCAGGGCAATCAGGCAACAGAAAGAAAGGGCATCCTAACAGGAAAAGAGGAAGTCAAACTATCCTTGTTTGCAGATGACATGATCCTATATCTAGAAAACCCTATTGTCTCAGCCTGAAAGCTTCTTAAGCTGATAAACAACTTCAGAAAAGTCTCAGGATACAAAATCAATGTGCAAAAATCACTAACATTCCTATACACCAACAACAGTCCCCCCAAGAGCCAAATCAGGAACGAACTCCCATTCATAATTGCCACAAAAAGAATAAAATGCCTAGGAATACAGCTAACTAGGGAGGTGAAAGATCTCTACAAAGAAAACTACAAACCATTGCTCAAAGAAATTAGAGATGACACAAACAAATGGAAAAACATTCCATACTCATGAATAGGAAAAATTAATATCATTGAAATGACCACACTGAACAAAGCAATTTATAGATTCAGTGTTATTCCTATTAAACTACTATTGGCATTCTTCATAGAACTAGAGAAAACTATTTTAAAATTCACATGGTACCAAAAAAGAGTCTGAATAGCTAAGTCAATCCTAAGCAAAAAGAACAAAGCTGGGGCATCATGCTACCCAACTTCACACTACACTACAGCTACAGTAACCAAAACAGCATGGTACTGGTACAGCAACAAACACATAAACAAATGGAACAGAATAGAGTACCCAGAAATAAGACCACACATCTACAACTATCTGATCTTTGACAAACCTGACAAAAATAAGCAATGGGGAAAGGACTTTCTATTCAATAAATGCTGCTGGGATAACTGGCTGAACAGAAGCAGAAAATTGAAACTGGACTCCCTTCCTTACATGATACACAAAAATTAACTAAAGATGGATAAAAGATTTAAATGTAAACCCAAAACTATAAAAACCCTGGAAGACAACCCAGTCAATACCGTTCAGGACACAGACACAGGCAAAGAATTCATGACAAAGACACCAAAAGCAATTGCAACAAAAGCAAAAGTTGACAAATGGGTTCTAATTAAACTAAAGAGCTTCTGCACAAAAAAGAAACTATCAACAGAGTACACAGACAACCTACAGAATGGGAGAAACTATTTGCAAACTATGCATCCAACAACGGTCTAATATCTAGAATCTATAAGGAACTTAAAGAAATTTACAAGACAAAAACAAACAACCTTATTAAAAAGTGGGCAAAGGACATGAACAGACACACATATGGCCAAAAAGCATACGCAAAAAAGCTCAGCATCACTGATAATTAGAGAAATGCAAATCAAAACTACAATAAGATACCATCTAACACCAGTCAAATGGCTACTATTAAAAAGTCAAAAAGTAACAGATGCTGGTGAGGTTGTGGAGAAAAAGCAACACTTCTACACTGTTGGTGGAAGTATAAATTAGTTCAGTCATGTTGGAATACAGTGTAGCAATTCCTTAAAGACCTAAAGACAGAAATACCATTTGACCCAACAATCCCATTACTGGGTACATACCCAAATAAATATAAATTATTTTGTTATAAAGACATATCCACACATATGTTCATTGCAGCACTATTCATAATAGTAAAAACATGGAATTAACATAAATGCCCATCAATGATAGACTGGATAAATAAAATGTGGTACAGATATACCATGGTATACTATGCAGCCATAAAAAAAAAACCAAGATCATGTCTTTTGCAGGAACATGGATGGAGCCGGAAACATTATGCTTAGCAAACTAACACAGGAACAGAAAACCAAATACCACATGTTCTCACTTGTAAGTGGAAGCTAAACGATGAAAATACAATGACACATAGAGGGGAAAAACACACACTGGGGCCTACTTGAGGGTGGAAGGAGGAAGAATATCAGAAAAAATAACTAATGGGTACTAGGGTTAATACCTGGGTGATGAAATAATCTGTACAACAAACTCCCGTGACACCATTTTACCTATGTAACAAACCTGCACTTGTACCCTTGAACTGAAAATAAAAGTTAAAAAAATTACCTCGGAAAAAAATATATATAAAATCTCTAGAATTCACTAAACATTAAATTAAAGGAGACACCAGACTGAGGAGACAGAGATCCCTATCTCACTGCTAAATAAAATACTTTCAATTTGCTACTCTTTCAACTAGAATAATCCTGAAACTGGGATGCTCATAAAACTTTTTAAACGTTTAATACGTAAAATGGCTCTTATGCTAAAAGGTACTAATATAAGGCTCCATTCTGTCATGAACTCATATAATCTAGAAGCTCTATGCCGAGATATGTTTGTGTATATATATATACACACACACAAAAGCATACACATATGTATATATGAAACATATAGTCATGTGATTCACTTTTAAACTGTATCATGACGAAATGTGCACAATATTTTTAAATACTAAACTAAAACATTTTTATTTCTCATAATCTCTTATTCTTGGGGTAAGTGGAACCCAGCCTCAAACAAACAAGTCAATGTGAAGTCTTAGATTGGTTTATTCTATTCATAAGGTTTGTCTTTTTGAGCAAGGGGTTTTCCCTGGAACTTAGAGATCTTACTGTAAGTCATAGAATAGCAGGGGAAGAGAACATGACATAAGAGAAGTCTCCATGGGGCATGGGGGAGGAAGCCCTTCTAGACCAGGGAGAAGGAGCCAATGGAAAAACACAGAAAAGGAAAGAAAGTCCAATGCAGTGTCCTTGTTTTCTCATTCCCAGCCAGGGTTGAACCTTAGATGGAAGAGTGTGGTTGAATTGCCCAAACAGAATTGGCAGAAAGCCAGAGGTTAGCAGCTCATTTCTTGCCTTTCCAGAGACAGCCTAAGAAGCCTGCTCCCTCCCAGAGGAGCTCAGCCTTCACAGGGCACGATGTAACTATGGAGCCAGAGCAGTGGAATACAAAGAACTCCAAGAGATGCCTACGCAGTCAATTCCAAAAAGCTCTGAAAACCAAAAGTGTTTTTTATAACTCATTTGATGGTAAAATGTGAACTAAACTCACTTGAAGCTATTTACAATATTAATTTACCCCACTTACTTTAATGTATTTGATTACAATGTGCTGGTTATAGATAATATACAGTCTATGCACCTATTGCCTTTTTAAAACTCAACAAATATATAAAAATTGCAAAATATACCTGACCCTGCTGGTTTAAGATAAGGAAAATGGGACTGTATTGGAAACTAAGGATGATTTTGCAGGCTTTTCTTCTATAATATCCGTATGTGCTACTAAGAATCCTTCCATTCTGCAAAATAATAGGCTTATAGGGAAATTAAGAATGTGGCCCATTATTCAACACTCATGCAAGTTTTTCAACTGTGGACTAATAAAAATAATTATTGTACCTTCTAAGGTAACTAGCAAAAATGATAAATAACTGACAAACGTAAATACCTTACTAGCTCAGCAAACCTACAGGATGCCTCTGATGATGCTGAAAGTGCACAAAATCAAAGTGAGGATGCTGGCTTGGGAGCACTGAAAAAATGAAGATGCTGGGCCAAGAGCAGCCTGCCAGGAACTCGGAGCCCTGAAAGATTAAAGGTGCTTCTCTCTGAGAATGAGTGCGGGGTACAAATGTTCATTTTTGAATTCTCGTGAAATAGAGTTACAAGGTTCTATTTTAGCTCTATTTCATGCAGCTGTATTTCACGCAGTAGCCAAGTTTAGGAATTTTGGTTTCCTAATGAAGGTTATAATTCTACTTCCATTATTCCACTTCTTTTGCATAGGAAAACTGCATATGAAACAATACTACTTCCATTTTAATCTGACATTATTCTTTTATTTATTACTTACATATTCTGAGTGTATTAGTTCATTTTCACACTGCTGCAAAGCAATACCCAAGACTGGGCAATTTATAAAGGAAAGAGGTTTAATTGATTCACAGTTCCACATGGCTGGGGAGGCTTAAGGAAACTTACAATCATGGCAGAAGGGGAAGAAACACTTCCCCCTTGACAAGGCAGCAGGAGAGAGAAGTGTGAGGAGTGAAGGGGGAAGAACCCCTTATAAAACCAGCAGATCTCATCAGAACTCACTCATTATCACAAGAACAGCATGGGCGAAACTGCCCCCATGATCCAATCATCTCCCACCAGGTCTCTCCCTAGACAAGTGGGGATCATGGGGATTACAATTCAAGATGAGATTTGGGTGGGGACACAGCCAAACCATATCACTGAGTTTAAGGTCTGACTGAGTGGAACTGAATCTTAACTGAGCACTCTAAAAGACAAAAGAGATACAAAACCTGTCCACAATCCTGGCCTCAATGAGATTATGACCCAGCCAGAATCCGAGTCCAATAAGATGCTACACTAGAGCTGATGACAATGATATTTATTTAAAAAATGAATAAAAATATTTCATGACAGGAGAACCAAAGTGCTTTGGTCAGGCCTAGAAGAATCTGCAAACCATAATGTTAAATCTCTTTAATTGTGAGTTTGCTAGGGCATAAGAGTATGAATATTGAATCTGTACTTAATTAACCACTTCTCTTTGGACAACCCACTTCACCTTTCTGAGCCTTGATTAGCAAAAACCACTTAATAACATATTGTGGTGAAATTAGATCAAATGAGATACAAGATACGAAACTGCATTGAGTAAAGGGCTCTACAAAGGCAAATTTTAAGGCTAGTGTTTATTGAGTGCTTTCAAAAGTCAAGCATTTTTCAAAGTGCTTTACATATGTGTTTCATTTAATCTTCTTAGAATGTACTAATACAAACCTACATTTTCACAGATGAACTACTGAGAAAGATATTAAAAGGTTAAACATATTGGTCAATGTCAGAGAGTAACTAGTAAACCCCAGATTATACCCCCAGAAGGGTATAGGTTAAGATCCCAGACTTTTAATGCTATTAGTGTTGCTTCCTGGCAGTTGTGATACTAGATTTACTTGGAAATAACAAAATTGCATTTTGAAAAGATATTCTTGGCCAGGTACAGTGGCTCATGCCTATAATCCCAGCATTTTGGGAGACCTAGGTGGGGGGATCACCTAAGTCCTGGAGCCCAGGACCATCCTGGGCAACATGCTGAAACCCTGTCTCTACTTAAAATATATATATATATATATATATTAGCCAGGCACATGCCTATAGTCCCAGCTACTCAAGAGGCTGAGGTGGGAGGCTCACCTGAGCCTGAGAGGTAGAGTTTGCAGTGAACCAAGATCGCACCACTACACTCCCGCCTCAGTAAGAAAGTGAAACTCTGTATTAAAAAAAAAAAAAAAGATATTCTCTAATTCAAATTGCTTCTGTCATTCAGAGAATCCTCTCCTTTCTTTCAGATTATTAAGGTTTTCCTGTATCTACAGCATTAATTCCTGGTAGAAATCATTCTCTCCTGAATTGCTACACTTGCCTTAAATAATTCAAAGAAAATATAACTCAGCATCCTCAATGGCAAATGACAGATGGCAAGTATGACAGGCTTCTATGGTTTGAATGTTGATACAGTTTGGATAGTTGTCCCCACTCAAATCTCATGTTGAATTGTAATCCCCAATGTTGGATGTGGGGCCTGTGGGAGGTGTTTAGAGCATGGGGGAGGATCCCTTACCACTTGATGCTGTCTTCATGACAGTGAGTTCTCGTGAGAGCCAGTCATTTAATAGTGTGTGGCACCTCCTCACCACTCTCTCTTGCTCCTGGTTTTGCTATGTGAAGTGCTTGTTCTGATTCACCTTCCACCACGAGTAAAAGCTTACTGAGTCCCCAGAAGTAAATGCCAGCAGTACCTTTCCTGTACAGTCTGCAAAGCTGTGAGCCAATTGAACCTCTTTTCTCATAAATTACCCAGTCTCCAGTATTTCTTTACAGCAATGCAAGAATGGCCTAATACAAATGTGTTCCCCAAAAAGCATGTGTTGGAAAGTTAATACAGTATTAGGAGGTAGGTGCAATGGGAAGTGTTTATATCCTGAGGGTTACCATCCTCAATGAATTAACGCTGATTATAAAAGGGCTTGAGGCTGCAAGTTCAATCTCTTGCTCTCTCATGTGCTCTCTTGCCCTTCTGCCTTCTGCCACGTGATGACACAGCAAGAAGGCCCTCACCAGATGTTGGTTCCTCTACCTGGAATTCTCAGCCTCCAGAGCTATAAAAATCAGTCTCCATTCTACATAAACTAGCCAGTCTTAGGTATTCTGTAATAGCAGCACAAAACAGACTAAGACAGAGGCAAAAATGACCTCTGTACCTTAGTATCTTATACAATGTACACTTTCATAAATAAAAATTGATAACCCATCTTTCATACCCAGAAGGGGATATTTCATAACTATATAATGAAGGATGCCACCACAGTACTGCATAACAGTGCTGCAGGTCCATTCTAATCACTGAGGCAAAGGCAGGGCTTCAACTACAGCATCAAAAGGATGTACATGTACAACCAGCTGAGCTGAAGACAAGTAGCCCCCAGACCTCTGTGTCTTCCTCACATCCTTTTTAAACTGAAGGCACCTCCTGGGAAGTTACATCTACCCCTCCCCTGACAACGAAGCTTGAGTGTAGACATCATCTCTATCATCAACCTTACTGTATGAAGCATAACTTTCTGTTCATTATTTTTCACCACTAGAAGATAAACTTCTTAGAGACAAGGGCTATGAATTAGGCACTTTGAATCCCCAGCACTAGCACAGTGCATCATGTGAAGTATATACCCAGTGTTGAATATATGAACACACACATTTTCTACATTTAAAATGTTTAATTAGTGTTTTCATATGTTATAAGATCATTAATCACTTACAGTAATAACTACATGGTAGCATGACTAAATTGAGCATCTCCATACATTGGTATGCTTTAAAAAACCCTGGAGATCATCAACTTCTTTCATACAGATGAGCCTAGATAATTGGCCCAATAGCAAGAAGTCTAGCTAGATCTCAACATTTTCTGCCCCACATTTTATTTTCCTAATACACTCCAAATAGGTTGCAAGTCATTTTGACTAAAGAAAAGCTGTTGAAATAAAGTCAAATTGAGGATTTATTATCATTAGAAATGCTCAGAACTCAGAAGTAGGCATATGTATTTTTATGTGTGGGCAGATAAAAGGGGAAGTTTTGGTAGAAGAAAGCCAATTGTGGGAAATAGTCAATAAAGTGAAGCATGACATATATGACCCTTGACTTCTCTTAGTATGTTTCAGAGAATCAGAGTGATCTAAAATGATCACACAAAGGAAAGGGCAGTACTTCCCAAACTTTCATGTATGGGCAGAGAATACACACATGGTAAAGACTGCATGGCAAACACCAATGTAAATGGACAAGTCGCCTCCAGCCCAAGGTGAGTGTCCCAATGGCTCCAGCTGCCCTGGGTCCCCACAGTCACCTTGAGGGCTAAGGCCAATAGTAGCTTGCACACCTGTAATCCATTCTTTTCAGTTGGTCTACGCTGGGGTAAAGTGAAATCAAGATTTAATGGACTAAGGCTTAGTTTCAAAATCCAAGAAAAGAAAGAGAAGTTTGTATAATAATAACAATAAACTGGCTATGTAAACCCTTATAAAAGCAAAGTCATCCTGCCTCTCATCTACCACTTACATGTACAACTGACTGAAATTTTAGTTCAAACACATGAGCTGTTTCCCTATCACTTTGGCACTAAATATTTCACCTGATAAAAGAGGCTGTTTTTTTAGTCACATGGAAGAGTTTTTTTAGTCACATGGGAGAGTTTCTTCCATGTGTTACCCACGGGTAACAATGAGTGATGAATACCCCTGGCATAAACACCACATATCCCATTGCAAGCTTTTTATTCTGCAAGCTGTCCAGACTGTGATGTGAAAGTTTCTATTAGGTTCCCCATGAAGATGATAGAGGATGTTAGCAGCCCCGAAACACAAGGCAGGCCACAGAAATATGGATTCAACTACAGGAAATAATAGTCACCATTGTAAACTATTTATGCCTGGAGCCAACCCACAAAACTAATGCAATAATAGAGATTCTAAGTCAGAGCTGGAAATTACTGCCCAGGTCAGGCTATTCCCTAGAGCCCAGCTAGGATTACTTTGGGTGCATTCTGGAATGCCACAGCTGGTCTAAGTTTTCATTGTCTCATATAATGAACTTTCACCATTTCCTTTAATAATCTTCAACCCCCTGCCTTGGACAGTCAGTATGAACTTACCCTTTCCTAATTATGTTTTTAAAATTTTCTTCCCATACCTATTTCAGACACAGCTAAAAAAAAAATTCCTACGTCCCTGTGGAATTACACCTAGATTCTCTTACCTTTCTGCAGAGCTTTGCTCCTTTGATACAATGGTCACTTTTTTTCCTAAAACTGTGCCAAACTGTCAAATTCTCATAGATAATTCTAAGATCCACAACAGATTTGTTATAATAGGAAGAATAGTTAATTGGTCAGGGTTCTAGATCATAAACGTGACCTCTATTCTACCATTCACATATTAAAAGAAAAGAAAGGACTTTGGTGCTATATGTCTTGGTTCTCCAATTCACAAAATCTAAAGTAAGAGTTTTGTGGTTTCTACTTGCCTTCTATAACACTGGATTTTCTCCAAAATAAAAAAAATTCCCAATTAATTTGGTATTGCAAGGATTTAAACTAATTTATTGCTAGTTGCATAGCGTTATAATTTGTCACAACTCATGAAGCCCATAGTACATTTCAACACAATCTTTATAGTCTTTCAACCCCAGCAACCCACAGTCCCCTGCATCAATTCTTAAAGTGTGCCATCAATGGCAGGAATTCCTCTGAAGCATTTGTTTGAGCAATTGATGTGAAACAAATCATTTTACTTGCAGAAAGAAAAAAACCATAGGCTTATAGGCTTACCTAACCAAGGAACTAGTACTCCTGCCTATAGCAATTTCAGTTTGAGTTCCACTCCACTCATAGTCACAGTTATAGGAGAATCTATTAATTTATAATGTGTAAGTAATCCTTCCTTACCAGGGCTAAAACTGAAGTATTCACTAAAAGTTGTAGTTATTGAAAAAGAAGACAGTATGCCAATAAATGTGACAGAATGTTATATCTCACACAAAATAATTTTTTTTTAATTTCCTTTGTCTAGACACATTAAGCAGCTGTTAAATTAAATAAGCAGGAGGCCATGGGACTGAGGCTATCTTTATACTTTGAATTCCTACATAAGGAACTGCAACCTAACTTACAACATAAATGAACCAAAACGTAACTTAGAAACCTAATTCTTGTAACACATAGCCAGGTCTCAGCCAATCCCAAGCAGTCAACAGCCAGCCATTCGTAGGCTGCCGACTGAGAAAACCACATGCAAACAAGGCAAAAGCCTAGCTGTAACCAATGAAGCTACTCCTGCACTTTTCTTCAATGTTGTCAATAAATACTCACTGTCCACAGTGGCAGAGTGGAGCTCTCTGAAACTCTTCTGGTTTTGAGTGCTGTCTTATTTATGAAACTTTTGTTGTTGTTCAAATAAACTCTGTTAAATTTAATTTGTTGAAAGCTTTTTCTAACGCACACCAAAAAATGTTTTTCGTATTTTTAATGAGATTATCCCTTGTTCCAATTTAACGTCCTAGTAAGCAAAACTGTTTTTTAGAATATTGTTTTTAGAAAAGATGTGTTAATTTGAGGTCACTGAGAAGCAGACATCAAGATGGTATTAGATGTGAACAATAGTCAGCTTCTAAGATGGCCTGCAATAATTCTCTCTATCCAGCATTTAAGCCTTGTTTAATTCCTGCCTCTTAAGTACTGGCTGGTCAAGTGACTTTTTTGTAGCCAGTAGAATATGGAAAGGTACTGGGATTCTTTGTCTGTGATTAAGCTACAAAATGTTTTGACTTCCAGCTTAAGAGACTCTCCCTTTACAGCTTTTATGAAACAAACCATCATGGTGACCCATGTGGCAAAGGATTTAAAGAGGCTTACAACTAATAGTCAGCAAGAGTCTGTGGTCCTCAATAGAATAGCCTATGAGAAACTAAGTCTTGCAGATCCTTCTGTATTTAAGCCTCAGATCACATTCAAGCACTGCCTGACTCCTTGATTGCTGCTTTGTGAGAGACCCTGAAGCAGAGGGCCCATTTAAGCCATGCATATCATAACTGTGTTGTTGTAAAATGCTAAGTTTGGGGAATTTGTTACACAGCACTAAATAACTAATACAACATGCAAGTAATGTACTGGGGAAACAGAAAAAGGCAGGAAGAGCCTGTGATGCATGTCTGACATCTAAAACATGAGAGAGAGAAGAACAGAAAATTGGGCTGGAGGGGCCTTGGACTCTCCTACAGTCCTAGACAAAGTTGCCCATTGGAAGAGTCCCACATCTTGCTGGAATGAGTCTGTCTTTTTACAATTGCCATGCTTAGTCATTGGCAGGGAGCAGTTGAAGGAACCATGGTCTTGGCATAAATGAAATGATGAACCCACAGGGGAAGCAGCTGGAGCCCCATAGCAGGAGATCTGACTGGTGTATTTCCATGCTACAGAAGAGAAGCAAACCAATATTATAATGTTGGGAAGAAAAAGATAGTATCTTTTTAAAAATCATTTTGCTTACAATATTATTAAAAATCATATCTTGTATGATAGCCTGTTCTCAGTTGTGCTGCCCAGAGTGAACAGGAAAGCAGTAGGCAAAGCCTAAGGGGGACTTAATGCAGCAGGAATGCGAGTTCTGTCATCACTTATCTGCATCGCCTCACTGACATCGCATCTGTTGGATTGACAGGCTCTATCATTCTGCTTATAAATCTCTTGCTTTAATGAATATGGAATCTAATCTGATTTCTTTCTCATTCAAAGGCATCTTTTTCAAGAGAAAAAAAATTCTTTGAGGACAAGAAAGAGTTGAAATAAAGTGATAGAGGAAAACCCTTGACTAGAGGAATGATGAAACAAAAAGGGAGACAGCGAGAAATATCAGCATGTCTTTTATACATTTGAATAGTCACTGAGCATATTTCAACAAGTACAAGACTGTCTCTTATTTTACAAAAAGACAGAAATAATTCATGCATGTGAGGAACCTGAACATGACTATCAACAACTTTTCAATGAATTTGGAGGAGCTTACATTTGTTAACAAGAATCTTAAAATTTTTAACTAATCCAGTTCACAATCAAATAAAATTTTAGACTCAACTCTGCCAGGCTGTATTAGAAGAATGTTGAAGAAAAAGCAAGGATTTGCAAGGTAGAAGGATTGGAGTAGATGAATTATATGAGACCATAAAACCTTCCCATGAGGGACTAAAGGACACTCCCTTCCTTGAGGTGATAAGGAATATATTCAACGTCATTGAGAAGCTCAGGGAGGCTGTTTTCTGTGGGCCAGAAATGATGGCAGGAGGTTCTTTAACAGAAACAAACTTCCTAGTGTCAATATGGATGATATGACTTTGGAACAGCAAAGTCCAAATGACAGTATTTAATAATTAGAGGCAATGTACATATAATTACTGTAATCACCAGAGTGACAACTGGGAGCCCCTGACCTACGAAAATGTATGTCAACAGCTAATAAGCCATTCTGTTCCTGAAGCAAGAGAGACAAAGCCAATAAGAGTGTTGCTCAATTTATGTAACAATTAAAGAGAGCTGGTGTGCAGAAGGTCAGTGTCCACATCTTATTAGAAAATCATGATTCCTTACCTGACTCTTATTCTAAGCTAGATTTCCGGAACTTCCAAATCAACTGCCAAAACAAGAATACATAATATACATTAGATTATGCCCCAGAGGGACCTATAGCTATTTTCCAAGAACCTACACAGGAGAAAAGGGAATACCCAGATCCTTTGAGAGTAATTGAATATAGTATCAGAGCTAACACTGATACTAGGAAACACAAAATGCCATAATAGCCCCTCTATTGGACTGAGAATCTAATTGCTTCAAAGAGTCCGTGGATCAATTCTTAATGATTCCCCAGTCCCTAAGTGCATAATCAGAATTAGTTACTAACATATCCATTCTGATTATGTCACATTAGTTTCCTTATCTGTGAAGTAACAATCATCAGGATGGTTAAGGGTCAAGTGAAGCCCTTGATAATATCCCTGATCACCAACACAGTAAACCAAAAACCACACAATATCCTGTTTGGAATTGCAGATAATGTCTATTCTCAGAGTCACAAAATGCAAGGATGTTTCTCCCTGTCATGGCCTTGTTCAGATAACCACTGCTGCCCTTCCAAAAACAGAGGAAGTGGGGGAGATAAATCAGCATAGACCTTTGGAGAATGAAAGACAAGGATGTCTGCAGAAGAGACATGTGAACATACCTATGGAAGTGGAGACAAAATGTGCAGATCTTTGCCTCACATTCTTGCCTACCAGGAAACATCTATTGAAGAGAAGATTTTGAAGGTCTTGATGCACAATCTAACTCATTCAGTGGAGGTAAACCAGCTTATGTTCTTAGGCACCCCAGTGCTAACATATTGGGTGCATAAACAGAGTGACCAAGATATGAAGGATGGAGGCAATTCATGGCTCTATCATCTTGGGACCAGCTGCAGCAGTAGGGACTGTGGCTTATTCCACTAATACTACCATTGAAAGGGTATTTCGGGGTAGCGGGGGGGTCTTTTGGTTTTCCTTTTCTTTTATTTTTAAGAAATCGTGGCTAGCCACCACCCTGAAGCATCAATAACAGAGAGGAAAATAACATATCAGGCATAAGTGTATCTGGGTAATGTAACAGGTGCTCTGTAGCAATCATGATTCATTCTCTAATCCATTTCTTCATAGCAAGAGCAATCACAGACAATTTCCAGCATACTAATAGTTTCTTTCTTAAGTGCCTGTTTTTCTTTTCTTCTCTGCCTAAGGGCTTTCTCTGGCACCTTGGAAGCTTACTCAGTTACAAGCAGGTACAACCTTTCATGTATGGGAGCAACATCTCTGCAAGCATGGAAGTATGGGAGAATTAATAACTCAGGGGCAATTCTCAATCAGTAAAGAATGAATACTGATAGCTAAATGCTCCAAAATCTCCATAACTTAGTGAGATGATTATGAGATGTGTTCTACATGGTTTCTTTGTGGAACAGTACTGAGCTACAGTCGCTTACCATGACATCCTCCCATTAATGCATCCTTTATTAACTTTTCCCATTTCCTTATGTTATTTCCTTATTGATGGCCTAAAACAATAATAATAATAATGCCTTGTGTAGGTTAAAATGTAATGAGAAACAAAATACACAACAACAATAGTATAAACTTTGGTGGATTGACAAATGAAATGTTCTATGATATTTACATTGTCTAATAAAGGGTACAATTTTCAACTAACATTAGACTTTAATGAATCAAAGATGTATGTTTTAATCACTAAAATGACCAGGATAATTCAATGAGAATACGTACGTCTTCCAAACTAAGATACAAAATATTACCCAATAAGGGCAACAAGGAAACAAAAGAAATACAGAACAGGCAAGAAAAAAACATGTAAATTGTTAGATTTACGCCTAAACATAGCAGTAATTACATTAAGCAGAAATGCCCTAACGTACCAATTTAAAGGCAGAGACAATCAGACTATAGCCACCGAAGAAGGAAAAATACTTTTGCCTGCAGCTAACCAGTGAAAATTACTTAAAACCCTTCTAAACCTTTCACTTAGGCATTGACATCACCCATCAGAGGGCCAAATTATTATTTACTGGAGCGGGCCTTTTCATAACTATCAAGTAGATAGTCAGGGCCTGTTAAGTGTGCCAAAGAAATAACCCCCTGCACTGCAGGCCATACATTTCAATCCCTGTATCTTTAACCTCCTTGTTAAGTTTGTCTCTTTCAAAATCTAAGCTGTAAAACTACAAATTGTTCTTCAAATGGAGCCCCAGATGCAGTCCATGACTAAGATCTACCGTGGACCCCTGTACTGGCCTACTAGCCCATGCTCCAATGTTAATGACAGCAAAGGCACCCCTCCCAAGGAAATCTCAACTGCACAACCCCTGCTACACCCTAATTCAGCAGGAAGCAGTTAGAGTGGTCATCGGCCAATCTCCTCAACAGCACTTGGGTTTTCCTGTTGAGAGTGGGGACTGAGAGACAGGACTAGCTGGACTTCCTAGGCCGACTAAGAATCCCTAAGCCTAGCTGGAAAGGTGACTGCATCCACCTTTAAACACGTGGCTTGCAATTTAGCTCACAACCAACCAATCAGGTAGTAAAGAGAGCTCACTAAAACGCTAATTAGGCAAAAACAGGAGGTAAAGAAATAGCCAATCATCTATTGCCTGAGAGCACAGTGGGAGGGACACTGATCAGGATATAAACCCAGGCGTTTGAGCTGGCAATGGCTACCCTCTTTGGGTCCCCTCCCTTTGTATGGGAACTCTGTTTTCACTCTATTAACTCTTGCAACTACAAATATATACACACACACACACACACACACACACATACACACACATACACACACATATATATATAAAATATGCTCATTACAAAACACATTGTCTGATTTCTCCAGAAGATAGAGCTGAGGCCAAAACTTATTTGCAGATCCAGTGAGCAAAAGTGAGACAGAGGAAGATGTAGGGAAGGAGAAACACAATAAAGCACCTAGAATAAAAATATAAATTCATGATCACAGGGAAGAGAAAGATTAGTAATTTTTAAAAAGTACTAATTACAAAAGTAAAAATTGATAAACTGGCCTACATTAACATTAAAAGTAAGAACATTTGTTTATTAAAATACAAGCTTAAGGAATATAAAAGCAAACCACATGAAAAGAGAAGATTTTTTAACATATATAATCATCAAAAGGCTTATAATATATAAGGTACTCCTTAAAATCAATGAGAAATGGCAAAGAAAGACAACCCAATAGAAAAATTGTCAAGAGAACTAAACAGATACTTTAGAAGAGAAGATATCCAAATGGTCAATAAACATGTGAGCAGATGCACAACCTCATTATAATCGGGAAAATGAAAAACAAAACGAGAAGGAATTATTAGTGCACAGCCTCCACTTGGCTAAAATGTAGATGATTGACAATTTCAAGTTTTGGTAAGCAGGCAGATCAACAGGAACTCCTTTATGCTGCTCTTAGGAGTATGAATTGTTTCAGTTTTTTTGAAATACAATTTATTATCTACTACAGTTGAAAACGTTTATTCTTCATGACCCTATTTCATTCCTACCTAACAGTAATGCATGCATACGTGATCCAAAAGACATATACAAGAATCATAGCAGCATTATGTCCATCAACTTTAGAATGAACAGATAAATTATGGTGTGCTCATAAATGGAATACCACCATAATGAAACGAACAGCTTACAACCATACTCAACAAAGTAATATTAAAAATATAAAAAAGGGAAATTTAGCTATATCGTTTAAAGATCCACTATTAGATAACAGTCTATAAAGAAAATCAAAGAGATGACTCCCATAAAAGTAAGTATGACAGTTTATTTTGCAGAAGACACAGAGTAGTTATTGGGTGGAGGCAACACTTCTGAAGTGTTAATATTCCACGTCTCATCTGAATACATGGTTACAGAAGATTACACTTTGCATTAATTAATTGAGCTAATTAATTTATGTTTGTATACCTTTCTACATCTGTGTTATATTTCATGAAAAAAAATGATTTTTAAGGGAAGTAGCTGTGCAGGACAACTCAGAACAAATCATTCTTGAGAGAATTAAAGGATCTCTTTGCTTTCGTCAATGACATTGAGTTTATATTCTGGGGCTCATTCTCTGGCAATAAGTCACAAATGCATCTGTCATTTGTTTAGATTGAAAAACCTTGGCCGGGCGCGGTGGCTCAAGCCTGTAATCCCAGCACTTTGGGAGGCCGAGACGGGCAGATCACGAGGTCAGGAGATCGAGACCATCCTGGCTCACATGGTGAAACCCCGTCTCTACTAAAAACATACAAAAAAGTAGCCGGGCGAGGTGGCGGGTGCCTGTAGTCCCAACTACTCGGGAGGCTGAGGCAGGAGAATGGCGTAAACCCGGAAGGCGGAGCTTGCAGTGAGCTTAGATCTGGCCACAGCACTCCAGCCTTGGTGACAGAGCAAGACTCCGTCTCAAAAAAAAAAAAAAAAAAGAAAGAAAAATCTCTTTGCTGCTGTGTGATGAAATTCGATGTACAAATTATATTTAAGTTACCCTCCCTGACCTTTTAGTGCATGAGTCATCACCATACCACTAAGTATAATCCTGCCTGATAAACACTTCAATTTTCTTTATCATTATTGCTAAATTTCCACCAGTATCTGCCTAGGAAGGCAATACTTCTTAAACAGTCCGGTTATTGTTTTTGTAATGCCGTAAGACATGTTTTGAAGCTTCTTTTCAACAGTCTCTAATGACATAATAGTTGTTTTATTCACTCTCATGCTCATAAAGCTCTCCTTGTACTCCCTTCTTAGACGTCATGCTATACAGTGGCTCCAAATTTAATTGCTCTTTTTTTTCTTCATATTTAATCTCTCTGCTTGAGGCAAAACTTTTTTGTCTCTAGTTTTCAGAGCACAAATCAAATTTTGTGTCTCTTGTGCTTAAACTTAAATAGTTTCTCTGCAGAACAAGGAACAAACTTCTTAAGCTTGTGTTCTAGGGCATCCAAAATCCAGCTTCAACCTTTCTCCCCAATCTCATTTGCCATGAAACTATACTCTCTCTCATAAATCCAACCTCCCTAGAAAGATAGATGCACACGCACACACACACATATTACACATGCACACACACACATATTACGCATGCACACACGCACTATTCCCCCATACACACTTCACATACTTTCCATAGACTTGTGTTCAAACTGTTCATTTTGTCTATATTTAACAAAAAAGACACCAAAAATGGAAATTAAGTGAAATATCATTTATAAAGCTCGATTCAAAAATAATAAATGTAATATTAGCCAATATAAAAAATAATACATTCTGATGCTGGCTAACACGGTGAAACCCCATCTCTACTAAAAATACAAAAAATTAGCCAGGTGTGGTGGCGGGCACCTGCAGTCCCAGCTACTACAGAGGCTAAGGCAGTAGAATGGCCTGAACCTGGGAGGCGGAGCTTGCAGTGAGCCAAGATCGCGCCACTGCACTCCAGCCCTGGCAAGTGTGAGACTCCATCTCAAATAAATAAATAAATAAATAATCATAATACATTCTGAAAAATTTAGTTTAGTTTTAATCCAAGTAAGTAGGGAACATTCATTGGAAAATGTATTCATATAATTCATAACTACAATAAAAGGGAACATTTCTTAACTTGGTAAAGGATATTTACCAACAATCTATAATGAACATCTCAATAAAGACAAAAATAAACCATGGATGTCCACAATACGACCTATATTTAAATCTGTATTGACCATATTACTAATGGAATAAAACAAGAAAAAAGAATAAAGTTGGAAATGTAACCATCCAGTGGGTTCACCTTGCCCACTGCCTAGACAGAGCTGATTTCTCAAGACAAAGGAATTGCAAGAGAGAAAGAATAATTCACACAGAGCTGACTGTGCAGGAGACTGGAGTCTTATTAATCAAGTCAGTTTCCCCAAGCCCTCGGGGAGCAGAGTTTTTAAGGAGAACTTGATGGGTGGGGGGGAAGCCAGTGAACCGGGAGTGCTGATTGGTCAAGGATGAAATCACAGGGAGTTAAAGCTGTTTTCTTGCACTGAACCAGTTCCTGGATTGGGGGCTACAAGATCAGAGGAGTCAGTTTATCATTCTAGGTGGTGCCAGCTGATCCATCAAGTGCAGGGTAGGCAAAACATCTCAAGTACTAGTCTTAGGAGCAGGCCAGGGCAGGTCAGAATCCTGTACCCTTCAGCTGCATAACTCCTAACCCATAATTTCCAATCCTGTGGCTAATGTTAATCCGACAAAGGCAATCTAGTCCCCAGGCAAGAAGGAGGTCTGTCCTGGGAAAGGGCTATTACTGTCTTTGCTTTAAATCACAAACTATAAACCAAGCTCCTCCCAAAGTGAGTTCAGCCTATGCACAGGAATGAACAAGGACAGCCTGGAGGTTAGAAGCAAGATGGAGTTGGTTGTGTTAGATCTCTTTCACTGTCTCAGTCATAATTTTGCAAAGGTGGATTCAGAAATGGGAGAAATAAAAAGACAAAGCTGTCATTATTCATAGATATTTTCTCTATCAAAGAGGAGAGTCAACTGAAAAATTAAAACTAGCAAAGGAGTAAGACTGCAGAATACAAAAATTGATATATAAATATCAATCACTTTCTATAAACCAATTTTAAAAGGTAATTTTAAAGAGTATATTAACAATAGCAATCAAAATCTTCAAAATATCTAAGGAAAACTGAAAGAAATGCGTAATACTTGCTAGTGGTCTATCAATTTTCAACAAAATTGATAGACCACTAGCAAGACCAATAAAGAATAAAAGAAGAATCAAATAGACGCAATAAAAAATGACACAGGGGATATCACCACCGACCCCACAGAAATACAAACTACTATCAGAGAATACTATAAACACCTCTACACAAATAAACTAGTAAACCTAGAAGAAATGGATAATTTCCTGGACACTTACACTCTCCCAAGACTAAACCAGGAAGAAGTTGCATCCCTCAATAGACCAACAGCAGGCTCTGAAATTGAGGCAATAATTAATAGCCTACCAACGAAAAGACATCTAGAACCAGATGGATTCACAGCCAAATTCTACCAGAGGTACAAGGAGGAGCTGGCACCCATCCTTCTGAAACGATTCCAATCAATAGAAAAAGAGGGAATCCTCCCTAACTCATTTTATGAGGCCAACATCATCCTGATACCAAAGCCTGGCAGAGACACAACAAGAAAAGAGAATTTTAGACCAATATCCCTGATGAACATCGATGCAAAAATCCTCAATAAAATACCAGCAAACTGAATCCAGCAGCACATCAAAAAGCTTATCCACCATGATCAATGGGCTTCATCCCTGGGATGCAAGGCTCGTTCAACATACGCAAATCAATAAACATAATCCAGCATATAAACAGAACCAAAGACAAAAACCACATGATTATCTCAATAGATGCAGAAAAGGCCTTTGACAAAATTCAACAGCCCTTCATGCTAAAAACTCTCAATAAATTCGGTATTGATGGAATGTATCTCAAAATAATAAGAGCTATTTATGACAAACCCACAGCCAATATCATACTGAATGGGCAAAAACTGGAAGCATTCCCTTTGAAAACTGGCACAAGACAGGGATGCCCTCTCTCACCACTCCTATTCAACATAGTGTTGGAAGTTCTGGCTAGGGCAATCAGGCAAGAGAAAGAAATAAAGCGTATTCAGTTAGGAAAAGAAGAAGTCAAACTGTCCCTGTTTGCAGATGACATGACTGTATATTGAGAAAACCCCATCATCTCAGCCCAAAATCTCCTTAAGCTGATAAGCAACTTCAGCAAAGTCTCAGGATACAAAATCAATGTGCAAAAATCACAAGCATTCTTATACACCAGTAACAGACAAACAGAGAGCCAAATCATGGATGAACTCCCATTCACATTAGTTTCAAAGAGAATCAAATACCTAGGAATCCAACTTACAAGGGATGTAAAGGACCTCTTCAAGGAGAACTACGAACAACTGCTCAGTGAAATAAAAGAGGACACAAATAAATGGAAGAACATACCATGCTCCTGGATAGGAAGAATCAATATTGTGAAAATGGCCATACTGCCCAAGGTAATTTATAGATTCAATGCCATCCCCATCAAGCTACCAATGAGTTTCCATTAACACCCAGCACACACCTCCCAAGACCCAAAGGGTCATCCTGCCACTGTTACTGCCATTATCCATACCCCACTGGCTGTCCAGGGGCCTGAGAACCTGCCCTTCCACTCAGCACACTACTGCCACTACCAGCATCTGAGGAGCCAATCAGAGGCCCAAGAATCAGCTCACTTGGACCCACTAACATTGTCGCCAGTGTACATCATCTTGGGACAAAAGAATAGGCATGCTCAGTCCTTCACTGTGGTGTCTGTGATTTCCTCAGTGGGCTTGTGTGTTGTTATCAGTGGAAGCTGTGGTGAAGTTGTGCAGCAGACAGGAATGTCAGGTGGGCCAGTCTTTGGGCTCCAGTGGTGACACTGAAGGGCGAACATGGGTCCATGTGGGCTGAGAAATAGCCTTTCCCAGACAAAGACTGAGGAATTCATCACTACTAGATTGGCCCTACAATAAATTCTCAAGGGAGTCATAAGTCTGGAAGCAAAAGGACAACAGTTACCATCATGAAAAAAAAATATATGAAAGTATAGAACTCACTGATAAAGCAAACAGACAAATGAGGAAAAGAGTCAACTGGTACCACTACAGAAAGTCACCAAACCACAAGGACAAACAATAAGAGAAAAAGAAAGGAAGAAAAATATACAAAATTACCTGAAAACATTAACAATATGGCAGGAAAAAACTCACATATCAATAGTAACTGAATGTAAATTGATTAAATTCTCCAATTTAAAAGATATAGACTAACTGCACAGATTAAAAAAAGAAACATGATCCAACTACATGCTGCCTGCAAGAAACATACCTTACCAGTAAAGATATACAGGCTAAAAGGAAAGGGATGAAAAAAGATATTCAATGCAAATGAAAACCAAAAGTGAGCATGAGTAGTTCTACCCTTATATCAGATAAGGCAGACTTTAAGTCAAAAACAAACAAACAAAAAAAGACAAATAAAGTCACTATGTAATGATAAAGGGATCACTGCAGCAAGAGGATATAACAATTGTAAATATATATTCACACAGCACTGGAGTGCCCCAATTTATAAAGCAAACATTCCTAGATCTAAAAAGAAAGACTGTAATACAATAAAATGAGACACTTCAACACCCCACTTTCAGCATTAGACAGACTGTCTAGGCAGAAAACAAACAAACAAACAAACAAATCACTGGATTTAAAGTGAACATTAGACCAAATCAATCTAACAGACATTTACACTACATTTTATCCTTTTATTAGATGAATATACATTCCTCTAATTAACACATGGAATATTCTCTAGGATAAGCCATATTTTGGACCAAAAAATCCTGGCTAACACAGTGAAACCCATCTCTACTAAAAATACAAAAAAAAGACAAAAAAACAAAAATTAGCCAGGCATGGTGATGGGCACCTGTAGTCCCAGCTACTCAGGGGGCTGAGGTAGGAGAATAGCATGAACCTAGGAGGCAGAGCTTGCAGTGAGCGGAGATCGCACCACTGCACTCCAGCCTGGCAACAGAGCAAGACTCCATCTCAAAAAAAAAAAAAAAAAAAAGTCTTAACTATTGTTAAACATTGAAATTATATCAAGTATCTTCTGAGATCAAAATGGAATAAAACTAGAAATTAATGCCAAAATAAATTTTGGAAACTATACAAATGAATGGAAATTAAACATGTTCCTGAAAGACCATTGGGTCAATGAAGAAATTAAAATAGAAATCACATTTCTTGAAACAAATGAAAATGGGAACACAACACACCACAAACCTTTGGGGTACAGCAAAATCAGTACTAAGATGAAAGTTTACATTTGTCAGTATAGCAAATAAATCCCTGCATCGAAAAAAACAGAAAAGTGTTTTGTTATTTTTGTGTTGTGTACAAAATGGCTGACTGGAGATGCTGAACACCAGTTCTCTTCAGGAAGAAGTACCAAAGCTACAGGTAAGTAATCATAAACTGAATAAAATATGAAAAGAAGAGTGCCAGAGTCCTTCAGGGAACTCATGGGAAGAAGTTAGGGCACAGGGAAGAAAAAAAAAGGAAGAAAGTTTGGCACAAATCAAACTTTGAAGGACTTGGAGTTCCATAAAAAGGGTAAGTGGAGATATTTTTGGCTCCCCTCCTCCTAAGGCAGACTGCTGGTTTCAGAACTGTTGGAGGGCTCCTCTGCTCTCCGGAGCCAAAGCACTGGTGTGAGTGGTGATTTGAGAACTTCTTTAATGGCATTGTACTGGCTGCTATCGAGAAGCTCACTCAGGGCCACTCATCCTATCCACTCACCCGAGCTGAGGTGGTGGACACCTTATTGGGTATGCACCCATTGTGGGCCTTGTCCTGCCCAGGGAATCTCAGCCTTTCTGTCTCATCACCAGATCCCCTGCAAATATTCTCTAGTACCACTTGGACACTGGCAACCACAAAGGACCAGCAGGACACAGGGATTCCCAGTGGGCTGGCCAATGAGCAGTGCTGCTCCTAAGAGTACACCAAGGAAGTACCTCTTGCGACAAAGAAAATCAGAGCACGTGGCCGGACATGGTGTCTCACGCCTGTAATCCCAGCACTTTGGGAGGCTGAGGTGGGTGGATCACCTGAAGTCAGGAGTTCGAGACCAGCCTGGCCAACACGGTGAAACCCCGTCTCTACTAAAAATACAAAAAATTAGCCGGTCATGGTGGCAGGCGTCTATAATCCCAGCTACTCAGGAGGTTGAGGTAAGAGAATCGCTTGAAACCAGGAGGCGGAGGTTGTAGTGAGCCGAGATTGCGTCATTGCACTCCAGCTTGGGCAACAAGAGCGAAACTCCGTCTCAAAAAAAAAAAAAAAAAAGAAAGAAAATCAGAGCACACAGTCTCCTGTGCTCTAGAGCTCTCCATTTGTGAGCTGAAGGCGACAGTGCCAGGAAGACGCAGGTACTGTGCTGGCTCTGTGGGGGAGGAGTGTGGTTCGATTCCCATGACTAGGTCAACTCAATGCTTGGGCATAGACCTGAGAGGAGGACATCTTCTCTCCCCACCACACCTACTGCTTTGGATACAGCTATGGATGCTCCAACAGGTGAATGGTGCAGGAGTACCTGTAGACCCATGAGGCCTTGTCTTGCACAAAAGATGGGATCCCTCCCCTTTTCTACAATGAGTGGCAGCATTCCTGCAGCAGAGAACAAGTGAGCCACAAAGCTGTCTGTTTTGGGTTGAGGAAAGAGATTCCCTCTAAATCCATTTCAGTGAAGAGCCATAGGACAGGAGTTTTTTTATTCCTTTAAGCTACATTGTGGCCTGGAGATAGATAACAATGCCTATCTGAACTGAGAGTCAAGAGCTTCAGAACAGGGATGTGATATCGGGAAGTGGATCAAATTCCTGCCTGCTTAGGACATGGAGTTAGTGCAGCCCTCTCCCCCTCTGCAGAAACTTTGGCATATTTCACTAGGAGTTCCCTCACCTCTTATCCCCCTTCCCCATCAGGGTCGGTGCTTGTGCTCTTCATTGGGTATTCAAGCGTGAACCTGACGGTCCAGCTCTGCCTACCTTTGTCCCCCATTTTGCCCTCAGCATGGGACTCAGGGCCAAGCATTCCACAGACCAGCCCATCACCTGAGGCAACAGAGAGCTCCTCCCAGTAAACAAAGATCAAAGACATACCCATCTGCTTCTACCAGCCACCTCTTACCTATAAGCCCCACCTTTTGGCCTGGAGGTTGAACTGCACAATGCAATACAAAATCTACCGACAGAAGTACTAAGCACTGGGGAATAAGATAAGCTTCCTAAAACCTTCACAATCTCAGTCCTGCTCCCAGTCCTGCAGCAGGTGGTAAGACTAGTCATATGCCAAGAACATTGCCACTATAACCAGCATTTAAGAAAGTCACTACACAAAGGCTATTTATAATCAAGGAACCCATTCAGACCTTTATCCTCTTGAAAGCACCCAGAGTCAAAGCCAATTGGCCACACACAACATACATTACAGTTATATCCTCAAGCGGGGGAAAATGTCCTATCCAAACAGAAGTAAATTAAAAATAAGGAGTGACAGCTTCTCCAGTCAGGAAGGCAAACAAACTAGAATGGTTTCATACTAACAATTCTAGCAGTATGAAAACAAAACAAAACAAAACAAAACCAGGATATTATGACAACTTAAAGGTTCACACTAGGTCCCTATCAATAGACCCTAACCAAAATGAAAATTCTCAAATGCCAGATAAAGAATTCAAAATATAGACATAAGGAAGCTCCGTGGGATCCAAGAGAAAGTTAGAAGCCAACACAAAAAAATAAGAAAAATTATTCAGGGTATGAGTGAAAAACTTACCAAAGAAATATATATGTAAAACAAAGAACTTCTGGAAATAAAAATTCACTGAGGGAAATATAAAATATAGTTGAAATCTAACAATGGACCACAGAATACAGAAAAAAGCATTTCAGAGCTAGAAGACAGGTCTTTCTAATTAACCCGGTCAGACAAAAATAAATAAAAAAGAATTTTAAGAAACGAACAAAGCCTTCAAAAAATAAAGGTTATATAAAATGTCAAAAACGTATTCTCTTTGTAGCAATTGTAGATGAAATTTCACTCATGATTTGGCTCTGCTTGTCTGTTATTGGTGTATAGGAATGCTTATGATTTTTAAACATTGATTTTGTCTCTGTTTGCAGATGACATGACTGTATATTTAGAAAACCCCTTTGTCTCAGCCCAAAATATCCTTAAGCTGATAAGCAACTTCAGCAAAGTCTCAGGATACAAAATCAATGTGCAAATGCCACAAGCATTCCTATACAAGGGATGTGAAGAACCTCTTCAAGGAGAACTACAAAACACTACTCAAGGAAATAACAGAGGACATAAATAAATGGAAAAACATCCCAGGCTCATGGATAAGAAGAATCAATATCATGAAAATGACCATACTGCCCAAAGTAACTTATAGATTCAATGCTATCCCCATTAAGCTACCACTGACTTTCTTCACAGAATTGGGGAAAAAAACTACTTTAAACGTCATATGGAACCAAAAAAGAGCCCATATAGCCAAGACAATCCTAAGCAAAAAGAGCAAAGCTGGAGGCATCACACAACCTGACTTCAAACTATACTGCAAGGCTACAGTAACCAAAACAGCATGGTACTGGTACCAAAACAGATATATAGACCAATGGAACAGAACAGAGGCCTCAGAAATAACGCCACACATCTACAACCATCTGATCTTTGACAAACCTGACAAAAACAAGCAATGGGGAAAGGATTCCCTATTTAATAAATGGTGTTCAGAAACTGGGTAGCCATATGCAGAAAACTGAAACTGGACCCCTTCCTTATATCTTATACAAAAATTAACTCATGATGGATTAAAGACTTAAATGTAAGACCTAAAACCATAAAAATCCTAGAAGAAAACCTAGGCAATATCATTCAGGACATAGGCATGGGCAAAGACTTTATGCCAAAAGCAATGGTAACAAAAGCAAAAATTGAAAAAAGGGATCTAGTCAAACTAAAGAGCTTCTGCACAGCAAAAGAAACTATCTTGAACAGGCAACCTACAGAATGAGAGAAAATGTTTGCAATCTATCCATCTGACAAAGATCTTAACAACAGAATCTACAAAGAACTTAAACAAATTTACAAGCAAAAAACAAACAACTCCATCAAAAAAAAAAAAAAGTGGGCAAAGGATATGAACAGACACTTCTCAAAAGAAGACATTTATGTGGCCAAGAAACGTATGAAAAAAAGCTCATGATCACTGGTTATTAGAGAAATGCAAATCAAAACCACAATGAGATACCATCTCACGCTAGTTAGCATGGCAATCATTAAAAAGTCAGGAAACAACAGATGCTGGAGAGGATGTGGAGAAATAGGAACACATTTACACTGTTTGTGGGAGTGTAAATTAGTTCAACCATTGTGGAAGACAGTGCGGCAATTCCTCAAGGATATAGAACTAAGAATACCATTTGACCCAGCAATTCCATTACTGGGTGTATACCCAAAGGATTATAAATCATTCTACTATAAAGACACATGCACATGTATGTTTATTGTGGCACTATGCACAATAGCGAAGACTTGGAACCAACCCAAACGCTTATCAATGATAGGCTGGATAAAGAAAATGTGGCACATATATAACATGGAATACTATGCAGCCATAAAAAGGACAAGCTAATGTCCTTTGCAGGGACATGGATGAAGCTGGAAACCATCATTCTCAGCAAACTAACACAAGAACAGAAAACCAAACTCCATATGTTGTCACTCATAAGTGGGAGTTGAACAATGAGAACACATGGACACAGGAAGTGGAACATCACACACCAGGGCCTGTCAGGGGATCGGGGGCTAGGAGAGGGATAGCATTAGGAGAAATACCTAATGTAGGTGATGGGTTGACAGGTGCAGCAAACTACCATGGCACATGCATATGTAACAAAACTGCAGGTTCTGCACATGTACCCAGAACTTAAAGTAGAAAAACATTTTAATTTAATTTAATTTTAAAAAAGAAAAGAGAGAGACAGTAATACAATAAAGCAGAGACTTTAACACCACAGTGACAGCACTAAACAGATTATCAAGGCAGAAAAGTCAGCAAAGAAACATTAGATGTAAATAGGATCCTAGATCAAATAGACCTAGTGGAGTGGACATTTACAGAACATTCTATCCAGTGACACAATATACATTCTTCTCATCTGCACATGAAACATTTTCCAAACTAGACAATATGCTCAGGCCACAAAAGTCTCAATGAATTTTTAAAAACCAAAATCATATTAAGTACATTCTAAAATCACAGTGAAGTACAACTAAAAATAAATATCAGGCCGGGCGTGGTGACTGACACCTGTAATCCTAGCACTTTGGGAGGCCAAGGCTAGTGGGTCACTTGAGGTCAGGCGTTCAAGACCAGCCAGGCCAACATAGTGAAACTCCATCTCTACTAAAAATAAAAAATAAAAAAATTTAAAAATTTAAAAAGCCTAGTACGGTGATACATGCCTGTAATCTCAGCTACTCTGGAGGCTGAGGCAGGAGAATTGCTTGAACCCAGGAGGTGGAAGTTGCAGTGAGATGAGATCATACCACTGCACTCCAGCCTGGGTGACAAAGCGAGACACTGTCTCAAAAAAATAGAAAAAAAAAAATCAGTATCAACATGAACTCTTAAAACTATACAAATACTTGGACATTAAACAACCTGCTTCCTGAATGATCTTTGGGTCAACAACAAAATTAAGATGGAAGTCAAAAAATTTTTGAGGTGAATGAAAATGGAGAAACAACATATCAAAACCTCTGAGATACAGCAAAATCAGTGCTATGAGGGCAGTTTATAGCAATAAATACCTATATCACAAAGATACAATGATCATAAATTTACCTAATGTCGTACCTCAAGGAACCAGAAAAACAAGAACAAACCAAATTCAAAGCTAGCTAGAAAAGAAATAACAAAGATCAGAGTATCACTAAAGGAAATAGAGGCAAAAAAATAATAAAATGGACCAAGGAAATAAAACCTTGGTTCTTTGAACAGATCAACAAAATTGATAGACAACTAGCTTGATCAACCAAAAGAAAGAAAAGATATTCAAATAGGCACGATCAGAAATGAAAAAGGAAAGATTACAACTGATACCATAGAAATCCAGATTATCCATGAGTACCATGAACATCACTACAGCCACAAACTAGAAAACCTATACGAAATAGATATATTCCCAGAAACATAAACCTCAAAAGAGTAAATCAGAAAGAAATAGAAACCCTGAACAGACTAATAATGAGTAGTGAGTTTGAAACAGTAATAAAAAATCTCCCAGTTAAAAAAAAAAAAAAAAACACACACACAGAAGCAGACAGATTCACAGCCAAATTCTACCATCCATATAAAAAATTAGTACCAATCCTCCTGAAACCATTTTAAAAATTTGAGGAAGAAGGGTTTCTCCCTATTCTACAAAGCCAGTATCACCCTGACACCAAAGTCTGGCATGAACACACACATGCACGTGCACACACAAAGAAATGCCTGATGAACATAGATGCAAAAAATCTTCAACAAAACACTATCAAATCAAATCCAACAACACATCAAAAAGATAATACACCACAACCTAATGAATATTATACCAGAGATGCAAGGATGGATCAACATACACCAATCAATAAAGGTGGTTCACCACATAAATAATTAAAAGCAAAAACAATTAAAAACAAAAACCATATGATCATCATCTTAGATGCAGAGAAAATATTTGATAAAATTTATACTTTTGTGATAGAAATTCTCTACAGACTAGTTACAGAAGGAACATACTTGAAACTAATAAAATCCATATATGACACACTCACAGCCAACATAATACTGAATGGGGAAAAGTTGAAAGCATTCCTCCTGAGAACTAGAATAAGACAAAAAGGCTAACTTTCACCACTTTTATTCAACCGAGTATTGGGAGTCCTAGCTAGAGTAATCAAGAAAGAGAAAGAAAGAAAAGGCATCCAAATTGGAAAAGAAAAAGTCAAATTATCTGTTTGCTGATGATATGATGTTAAACCTAGAATACCCTAAAGACTTTTCTGAAAGATTCCTAGATGTGATAAATGATTTCAGGAAAGTGTCAGGATACAAAATTAATACACGAAAATAGTAGGGTTTCTATACAACAATGAAAATCAAGCTGAAAATCAAATCAAGTCTTCACATTTACAATAGCTATGAGAAATAAAATACGTAAGAATGCATCTAACCAAAGAGGTGAAAGATCTGCAAGGGGAACTAAAAAACACTATTGAAAGAAATCATAAATGACACAAACAAATGGGAAACTATCTTATGCGTATGGATTGGAAGAATCAATATTTTTTAAATGACCACACTGCCCAAAGCAATCTACAGACTCAATGCAATTCCTATCAAATTACAATCAGGCAACAAAATTTTTTTCACAGAATTTTTTTAAAATCCTAAAATTAATATGGAAACAAACAAACAAAAAAGACCAAATAGCCAAAGCAATCCTAAACAAAAGGATAAAGTTGGGAGCATCACATTACCCAACTTCAAACTATATCACAAATCAATAGCAACCAAAACAGAACAGTGCTGGTATAAAAACAGAAACATAGATCAGTGGAACAGAATAGAGAACCCAGAAATGAAAGCACATTCCTAAAATCAACTGGTCTTTGACAAAGCTGACAAAAACATACACTGTGGATAATATACCCTATTCAATGATTGGTACTGGGAAAAGTGTATACTCATATGCAGAAGAATGAAACTGTACCCCATCTCTCACAGATACAAAAATGAATTCAAGCGATATTAATGATTTAAGTGTAAGACGTAAAACTATTAAAATCCTAGAAGAAAATGGTTTATTATCTAGGAAAATCTCTTCTGGACATTGACCTAGAAAAAGAATTTATGACTAAGACCTAAAAGCAAATATAACAAAAACAAAAATAGACAATGAGACTTAATTAAACTAAAAAGCTTCTGTACATAAAAAGAAATAATCAACAGAATAAACAGACAGCCCCCAGGACGGGACAAAATATTTGCAAACTATGCATCCAAGAAAGGACTAATATCCAGAATCTACAAAGAACTTAACCACCTAAACAAAACAACAACAACAAATAACCCCACCTCTAGGAACTATAAAAGCAAAAACAAACCAAATCCAAAATTACAGAAGAAAAAAAGTAATAATTATCAGAGCAGAACTAAGCAAAATAAAGACTAAAGAAACAATCTAAAGAATCAACAAAAAAGTTGATTCTTTAAAAAGATAAACAAATTGATGAACTGCTAGCTAAACTAATAAAAGAAAAAGAGATGACCCAAATAGACAAATCAGAAATGAAAAAAGATAAATTACAACTGATACCACAAAAATACAAAAGATCGTAAGAGACTATTTTGAGCAACTATATGCTAACAAACTAGAAAACCTAGAGGAAATTGATAAATTCCAGACGCATACAACTTATCAAGATTGGATCAGGAAGAAATAGAAAATCTGAATAACCAACAAGTTGTGGGATTAAATTAGTAATAAAAAGTCTCTCAACAAAGAAAAGCCCAGGACCAGATGGATTTGCTGCTAAATTCTACCAAATGTACAAAGAAGAACTAATACTAATCTTCCTTAAATTATTCCAGGAAACATAAGAGAAAGGAATTCTCTTAACTCGTTCAATGAGGCCAACATTATCCTGATGCCAAAACAAGACAAAGATATAACAAAAAAACAAAACTACAGGCCAACATCCCTGTTGAACATAGATGTAAAAATTCTCAACAAAATACCAGCAAATCTTCATGTTTACAATAGCAACAAAATATAAAATACCTAAGAATGCATTTAACCAAACAGAGAGATGATATCTACAAGGAGAACTAAAAAACACCACTGAGAGAAATCATCAATGACACAAACAAATGGGAAACTATCCTATGCTTATTGATTTGAAGAATCGATATTTTTAAAATGACCACACTGCCCAAAGCAATCTACGGACTCAATGCAATTCCTATCAAATTACAAAAAAAATGTTCACAGAATTAGAAAAAACAATTCTAAAATTAATATGGAAACAATAAAGGCCAAGTAGCCAAAGCAATCCTAAACAAAAAGGACAAAGCTGGAAGCATCACCTTACTCAACTTCAAACTATACCACAAGGCAACAGAAACCAAAACAGCATTGTATGTTCTCACTCATATGTGTGTGCTAAGAAAATTGATCTCATGAGGGTAGTAAGTACTATGATGGTTACCAGAGACTCAGAAGGTATAATTTATGATCATAATATATTTATAATTTATATATAATATTTATAATATGTTTATAATTTATAATATATTTTATTATTATATATAAAGAGAATATTTAGAATGTTTTCAACACAAATAACAAATATCTAAAGTGATTAATATCCCAATTACCTGATTCAATCATTATATCTTGTATGCATATATTAAAATAGAACATGTACCCCTTAAGTATGTACAACTATTACTTGTCAATTAAAAAACAGACACTTCTCAAAAGAAGACATTCATGCAGCCAACATTCATATGAAAAAAAGCTCAACATCACTGATCATTATAGAAATGCAAATCAAAACCACAATGAAATACCAACTCACATTAGTCACAATGGCTATTATAAAAAGTAAAAAAATAACAGAAGCTGGCAAGATTTTGGAGGAAGAGGAGCATCTATACCCTGTTAGTGGGGGTGTAAATTAGTTCAGTCATTGTGGAAAATAGTGTGACAATTCCTCAAAGAACCAAAAACAGAAATATCATTTGACCCGGCAATCCTATTACTGAGTATATACCCAAAGCAATATAAATCATCATATTATAAAGATGCATGGCCACATATGCTCATTGCAACACTATTCACAATAGCATACATGTGGAATCAACATAAATGCCCATCAGTAACAGACTGGACAAAGAAAATTTGGTATACGCACCATGGAATATTATGCAGCCATAACAAAGAATGAGATCATGCCTTAGCAGAAACATGGATGGAGCTGGAGGCCATTATCCTTAGCAAACTAATGCAGGAACAGAAAACCAAATACTACATGTTTTCACTTACAAGTGGGGGCTAAATGATGAGAACACATGGGCAAATACAGGGGAACAACACACACTGGGGCCTACTTGAGGCTGGAGGGTGGGAGGAAGTAGAGAATCAGGAAAAATAACTAATGGGAACTAGGCTTAATACATGGGTAATGAAATAATCTGTTCAACAAACCCCTATGACATGTTTACCTATATAACAAACCTGCATATATACCCCTGAACTTAAAAGTTTAAAAAAAAAAAAAAAACAGAAAAAATATATTTATAGTGAACCTGTAGGTACAGTTTTTAACCCCATGACAACCAGAAGAATTAGTCATTGTCAAGATCTTGAAACTATTTTTATAAAAGCTTAATTTAGTTTTAAATTAGAAATGCTTTTGTGAATAATACAAATGCAGCAACCATAGTTTAAGAAAGGATCTCAAAGATGAGAGAAGATTCTTTGCACACCAATCAGTTAAACATTTTTTAGCAGACACACTAACAGGCAACCTCTTTCCCTAAAATTATCTTTGAGAACTTGAGCTCTTTTAGGATGCTTCTTGTGATGGTTTATGATGACATCAAATACAACAATTCTTATGCAATATGTTTCTGGGAAAATTCTACATTTTAATATTTTTTCTTATCTGATTTCTACATAAAAGTAGTTTTACAAATATAAAAATATTGAGAAAGTTTCAGGAAAATTCTGCTCAAAAGATCTGATCAAAAGGCTTAGAGGTTTTTATAGTTGTTTGAACATAAATCATGTTTTTTACTGTGCCAAACCCTAATTATATCATTTAAATCATTAGAGGACAAAAATCCAAGCATTTCAACATTTTAGTTTCTTGGAAATTATAATTCTAGTCTCTAAAGCACTCTAATTTTGTAAGAAGGATAGTTAGAAAAAAAAAAGTATGAAATGTGTGTGTACTCTGGGCCTCTGTAGTTTTCAGCTAGCTTTGTCTTGTCTTTCTACCCTACAAAATTTTAAACACAGTTACGTTCTCTTCCAAAGTCAAAATGTTGTTAAGCAAGCTGGTAAATAATCTTACTAGGTTTATATTGGAATTACCTTTAACAAATGAAGTATTTAAGCAGAGGTCTAGAAAAGAAATTGTTGAGAAGAAAAAGGAAAAATTACTCTATTCAACCAGTCTTTATTGAGTGTATTCTATGAGCCCAGAACTGTGTTTCAAACTCTGAGGTTTGGCTTTATACTTTTTTTTTTCAAAGACCTGACAATCTCCTTGATGAGACAATCACACCAAGTTAATAAATATTTACTAAATGCTGTATCTCTGGCTTGTTGCTAGTTGTAACAATGGGGATAAGACCACAAAGTCTGTATTGATATGGAACTTAAGTTTTATAGGAGAGCCATACCAAATAAACAAGTAAGCAAAAAATAAAATAATAGCAAGATCATTGTCTTAGTTTGTTCAGGCTACTATAACCAAGTACCATAAACTAGGTGGCTTATAAGCACCAAAAATTTATTTCTCACAGTTCTGGAGGCTGAGATGTCCAAAATCAAGGTGCCAGGAGATTTGCTGTACAATGAGGGCTCCTTTCCTTGTTCATGGATGATGCCTTCTCACAGTGTCCTCATGTGGTGGAAGAGTCTAGGGTCACTCTGGGACCTCTTTTATAAGAGCAGTATTCGATTCATGAGGGCTCTGCCCCTATGACCTAAACTCCTCTGAAAGACCTCATCTCCTAATAATGTCACCTGAGGATTAAGATTGCAACATGAATTTTGAGGGTCTATAAACATTCAGTTCATTACAAGCATCTACTTCAGATGTTTCAAGAGGTAATCTATGGAAAACTTCCAGTGCAGGTCTTAGCAGATAATAAGCACTTGGAAAACATTGGCTTCTTTTTTTCTTTTTAAATTTTTCTTCTTAAAATTATGTAGTGTGTAAATCCCTTCAAGGCATGCAAAACTGCAACAGGCATACTTGAAAGTTTACAGAGTTTTCCATACCAAGCAAAGAGAACTGTGCATTTGTGCTTGTACTCAGAGCTTTCCTGAAAGCGTCCTTTGAGTGCCCTCATCAGCTTTGTTCTAGTATCCTCAAACAGCCTCAGCACCCTCCATAATGCTGTACAAGCAATATATATGTAATAAATGTTTGTCCGATAGAATCAAACAACAGTTACTTGAAAACAAGGTCCAGTATGAGTTAGTTTCAGTGGTGTGAAAACATCAATAACAACATTAATGGGTTAAAGAATATAGAAGAGGTTAGAACAGGCTTGTTTGCAAGTGGAAATGATCTAGTAGAAAGAGAAAGATTGATGATATGAGAGTGATGAAAGATAAAGCAAAAACGTGGGCAAGCAATTCCAGGAAATATATAATTGTCCAATGTTTCAATTTACCAGCTTCACCCAACTATTTCTAGTTTAACCTTATCCATGGTTCTGGAATGCAATATTCCTATGAGCCAGAGTATTAGGGTTCCCCAGAAAGACAAAAGCAATAGGATATATACATACATATGTGTGTGTGTATATATCCATGTATGTTTATATAGATACATGAGAGGACATTTATTATAGGAATCAGATCACACAATATGGAGGCTGAGATGTCCCTCAAAAGACCATTCATTCCTATGATAGCTCCATTTTTCATGATAATCCTTTATTTTGATATAACAAAATATGACTGGCTCCTGTTCCTTACAACCCAAGAATACTGACTCCTAACCAAAAAATAATTCAGCAGTAAATTGTTTATTAAAGACTCTGAGTACAGCATCACCCAATAAAGCCATAAAGTAAGGCACATACATAATTAAAAAATTTTAGAGGCATATTTTTAAAAGTAAGATGAAACTATTGAAATTAATTTAAGAATATATTAGGCCAATAAATTCAAAATATGATAACTTCAAGCAATCAATATTAAAAAATTAATGAGATATTGTACAGTGTTCTTTTTCTGCTAAGTCTTTGAAATCCCATTTTTATTTACACTTACAGCATATCTAAATTTGGATATGCCATATCTAAAATATTCAATAGCCACATACGGACAGTAGCTGCCATATTGGGCAGGCTAGTTCCAAAAGCTCAAACAGGGGAGAGACCAATGTGCATATAATAAAATGGAGACCAGATGGGTTTGGCTTTGGCTGTCCTTGAGAAGGCAGCATGAGAAGATGCAGAAAAATAATCTATTAGGGAGAGTGGATAAATGGAGAATAGTATTAGAATAAACTAATGAGAAGCATGAAGCACTCCACCAACTTAATCCAAACCTTTAGCCATTATCCCAGAGAACATTGCTAGATCATCTCCAGAGTAGGTATACATCTTTCACTGAAATAGATTTCAACTTCAAAAAGTGGAACGAACATTCTATTAGGTTAGTGCAAATGTTAATTGCAGAAACCACAATTATGTTTGCACCAACCTAATATTTATCACTGTCAGTGAATTTAGAACCTCTCAAAACCTGTTATTTGCTCTTTTTGTGAAACTTTTGTGTTCTTTCCAAGTTAGGGGCCAATGATAATCTCTTTCATTGACTTAACCCAAGAACCCGAGGAAAAAGAAACAGAGTTGTTCCCAATGTCGTCATTTTTCTGAAAAAAGTAGCTATATTTCAGTCTCAAAATGAGAAGTATCTCTAATTAATACACTTCCCCTCACCTGACTGTTTTGTGTGAATCCTCAGAATGTTTCTGAGGATCTGAATTTATTTATTGGAAACTGGTGAGTTTAATGAGCTAGCATTTATAAGGCCTTCTTTTCTCCCCCTTAGATTTCCAGGAAATATAGGGTCTGCATGATGGAGCAGAGGTACGTAAAAAAAAAAAAAAAAAAAAGGCAGCATCTTGGGAAGCTTTGCTGCTGTTTGTACCTGGTCAACAGCTCAGTGATCAGGTGGTGTCAGGCCTCCACCCTCTAGGGAGCACATCACAGGCAGGAAAAGGAACATGTCTTAATTGTTTTTATCCTCCCAACACCATATTTAGCATCTTCACTTATTAAGTAATCAATACAAGTGGAGTGAGTGAGTGAATGAATGAATGAATGAATGAATGCAGCTCTTACCCCAGAAGAATACAAGCTGCAACCTGGTATCTGAGTTTGCTATGGTCCTTTCCTCTGTGATGCTAAGTCTCAAGGAAAGTAATGGGACAGAAGTACACATCTGCAAGTCACTATTCATATCAAACCTATTATCTCCAAGGGCCACTGAGAAATGTCACAAAGTCACACAGCTCCTTGACTTCCTTCCCAGATTAAGCATGGATAGGCATATAACCCTGGCACTCAGCATCTCTTCTGCCTGCTTAATTGGCTTGAACATCCACATATGCATGAAAATACGGGCACACTCTTGCCCTCTCCTCATTTCTTCAGTAATTTAAAATCAATCGTTTGGCTTGATCCTCCAAGATTTAGCAGCTGAGGAATCTTTGAATCAGTTATTTAATGTAGCTTAGCATTCTGCTCAAATCATCACACTCTCTTAGCAACAGTATCTGCCCAAATCATCATACTCTCTTAGCGACTGTATAATGCACTCTTATCTGTATTCACCATGCTATCCAATAGATCACAAAGAAAAAACATACTTATTCCTTCTGAGACTTTGTATCCTTTGATTACATATCCCTCTTACCCTACATTCCCAGCCTCTGTAACCATAATTCTACTCTTTGATTGTTTTAGATTCTACATACAATGAGAAGATGCAGTATTTTTCTTTGTATGCCTGGCTCACTTTATTTAGCATAATGTTCTCCAGTTCCATCCATTTTTGTCACAAATGACAGAATTTCCTTCTTTTTAAAGTTAAATAGTATTCCATTGTGTGTATACACCACATTTTCTTTATCCATTAATCTGTTGATGGATACTTAGGTTGATTCCATACTTGGCTATTGTGAATATTGCTACAAAGAACATAGGAGTACAGATATCTCTTTGACAAACTTACTTCAATTTTTTGGGTAAATACCCTGAAGTGCAATTGCTGGATCATATACTAATTCTATTCTACTTGATCAAGTGTGCTATTGCAGCTTTCTATTGAATTTTTCATTTCAGTCATCGTGTTTTACCTATAGAAGTTCTATTTGTTTTTTTATTATTGCTTCTTGTCAAACTTCTTGCTTTATTCATGCTTTCTTTTACAAGTTATATTTAATATTTGAACTATATATTCTTGTAGCCCACTGAACTTCTTTAAAAGGATTATTCTAAATTTTTGTCAGTTATTTCATAGATCTACACTTAAGATCCATTATTATAACTTTATTAGTTTCTTTCAGAGGTGGTATGAGTCCCTGATTCTTCATAAGTCTTGTATCTTTTCACTGTTGTCTGCGCATTTGAGGAGACAGTCACCTCTTCCAGCCTTTACAGGTGTTCTCTGGCATGGACAGACCTTCACTATCTGTTCTAGCCTATAATTCTGGAAGGGCCACCTGGTGACAACCCTGGGCAGGCAGAACTTGTTATAGATTCTCTAGTTAGCTGGACCACTGCCTTTCCTCTGATGTTGGTGGCGCTGCTGACTGTGCTTCACTGTCTGGTGAGATCACTGACTGAGCTCTGTTATCAGGCAGAACTGTTAGCTAGATACTGTGATGGCTTCTAGTAAGGCTAGCCACAGAATATATTCCCTGGCCAGGTGATTCTTCTATATGGGATCTACAGTTGAGTAGGGCTATAAGTTAGGTTCTGAAGTTAGGCAGAGTAACTGCTTGGCACAAGCAAGAGCAGAGGCTGTGTTCCTTAGAAATCCATATTTGAGAATTGCTTCCCTGTCTGGGTGGAGCCATGGGGTGGGCTTTCGGCTGAGTCAAGCTGCTGTTTGACCCTCCCAGGTTGAGCAGGTCTAGTGACCACACTTCTCCAAAATGTGAAGAGGTAAGCATCCCCCTTCTTGGTTAGGTCATTGCTTGGCTTTTTTGGCTGAGCCAAGTCACTTTTTAGACTATTGGGTGAAGAAAGTTTAACCTTTCTGCTTCTCTGAAATGGGTAGGGAAGGCATTTCCCTGCCTGAGAAGGGTAGTTGAGGTGGGCTTTGGGGCTGAGCATCAAAGTTGACCATCCAATTGATGGGAAGTCCAACTCAAGCCCTCAAGCTAGATTAAACTTCCCAACACACTTCTGAAAGTGACCTTCTCATCTTTGTAAATGAGCTATGCAGTGGACTTGTGTCTCCAAGCGAGCACCACAGCTGGCAGGAACACAAAGGTACCACCAAGATCCACATACCAGTCACCATGAATTTTGCCTCTTTTCTTTGTTTCTGCCTCACCTCCCATGGCCTAGCCATGCCATTACTTGCAGTATTCCCCACGAGGTGAGACTGGCATGGGCTTCCTGGGAAGCATCTTGGAATGCTAGGAAAGCTAGGATGACATCCTCCCGTTCTCCTCTCCCCTGTAGAAACCATGAGCCCAGGTTGATCCTCTTTGTCTGCATTTTTCTGACTTGGAGGAGGAGAATGAGTGGCACAGTCAAAGTGAGACTATTGTTTTTATCCTTCTAAGTTTGTTTTCATTCAGTTCTGTGGACCACACAGCTGTCTCGAGCTTGTTTACAAGTTTTGCAGTTTTCAAAAAGATGTTGTGGTCTGTGGGTAGTTGCTAACTGAACTTTCTGTGGAAGGCAGTGTAGCCTGGGACTTCCTATTCTGCCATTTTGCTTATGTCACTCCTGTCTTGTCTATTATTATGTCATTGTAGTGCTCCCCCGTAATCCAATCCCAGTTATACTCTTAAAAATGCAGTAAGAGAGACTAAGAAAACCATGGACTTAGAGAGCCTATTCATTTATAGGTGGCAGCTTTAGGCACATTTAAGAAAGTGGAATGCAGAATATAAAATATTGTGCTTAATTGTCAACACTGTTTCTGTTCCTATGAAGTAAGTTGAACCACAGTCCTGTTATTCTCCATGTCTTAAAGCTTAGGTGATTTGCCCCATTCCTTGCATGAGTTCAAAACAATTTGTAATAGATTGTTATAAATTGTTCAGTATAAAACTTAGTATACTAAGCTTCTATACAAACTGAAAAATACAGAAGATGTTATCTGATGCACCTGAGAACATTGTTTTTGATTTTAGGATAGAACTGTTACTTGTTTTTCGGCTTTTGCCTTCTGAAACAGGCAGACTTCATGTTTTATGGACTCTGTTCCCAGCATTACTTGCCATTCCTGGTGTGGTAGTAATTTGGGTCCTTTCTAGCACCATCACTGAAATGAAATCTGCTGCCCTGTTTTGTTTCTTCTTTTGTACTGACTAGATGCATATTGACCACTACTTATTAACTCTTTGATCTTTTTTATTTTTGAACATATGGTCAGGACCTTGCCAGTGCCCAGAATGACAGGATGAAATTCTAGTAGGCTCAGGCCCCTGTGATAAAACTACTTTGCTCTGGGAAAAAGTAAGTGTTGGGCAGAGCAAAAGCTGGTACATATTAAACACTCCCATGACTGGGAGAGAATGTGCTTTCCTGAGCATCTGTGAGCATAGGACTGCTGCCTCTCCATAAATGTAAGGGACTATCCATGAAAGTCTTATTCTACAACGGACTTGGAAGATCCAAATGTTGCCAAATACAGTAGAATTCAAAAGATGCACTGACTTAAGGGAATCTATTTCACAAGTAAAAATGGGTTTAATTGAACCTGCTCTCTGTTCTTATTTTCCATTTTACGTGCCCCTTGCTTCTTCTAAAACAGTATCTGCATGGAACTTTATTCCAAAAGAAATTAAATTATCTATGCCCCCTGCTTATATTTCAACAAGCCTAGTTTCTCTTAATGGCATTTAATGAGCATAATATGTACTTTTGAAAAAAAAAATCAAGCACTTTTATTGAGTAAGAATATTGTTTGTTGAGTTTTTAATACAACTTTACTCAAAACTCTGTAGTGCTAATTTAACAAACCTCCAGCACTTTGTTTTCCAGGCTTAGAATAAGGCTTAGAATGTCCAATGCACCTCTGAAAACAGTTCTAACTTCTGGAAAACAATAGCGGTTTCTGTGGTCATTGATGAAAGGTAATAGGATAGTTATGGTGATTATAGCATAGCCATAGGGACTGAATCTGAGTCTGAATCTGCCACTGGCTGACTTTAGGTAAGTCACTTCTACTTCTCTGAACATCATTTCATCTGTAAAATAAAATAAAATAAAATAAATAGTAGACCTATGTCAAATAAATTGTATGAGAATCAAGTGTGTAGAAATCTGTGTTCAATTACATAAAGAAATTCAGGCCAGGCACGGTGGCTCACACCTGTTATCCCAGCACTTTGGGAGGCCAAGGCAGGTGGATCACCTTGAAGTCAGGAGTTCAAGACCAGCCTGGCCAACATGGTGAAACCCCATCTCTACTAAAAAGAAAATACAAAACATTAGCCAGGTGTGGTGGTGGTTGCCTGTAATCCCAGCTACTCGGAAGGCTGAGGTAGGAGAATTGCTTGAACCCAGGAGGCGGAGGTTGCAGTGAGCCAAGTTGACACCACTGCCCTCCAGCCTGGGCAACAAGAGTGCGAAACTCCATCTCAAAAAAAGGAAGGAAAGGAAGAAATTCAAATATTGAATCTCATTTAATCTAATAGAAAAAATGGGAGCAGTGGCATTTTGCAAATTCTTATTTCTTACTTGGACCGGAGTAACTCTATAAATTATCCTTCCTTGGCTCTACCAAAAGATTTTTGGTTTCAAAATTTAGAGATAATGTTTTCTACCTTTTACACAAGCATGAAAGTAGAGAACTTTGACCTGTAGCGTATTTCTACAACCTAAGCCTGGATTTACTTTTGCTTGCCTTTGTGGTACAAACAGCCCAGCAGGCTGTGTGCCCAGCACTGTATAAAGCAGTATCATGCACTGCCTCACCCACATGGTCCTCCATCTCCTCCTCCTCCCTCATCACTGCCACCACAGCTATCACCAGCTGCTGCTACCACCACCGCTGCTGTCACCACTGCCACTACCACCACTACTGCCACTACCTCTGCTACCACCACCACATCTAAAATTCTTCCTGATCCTAATGTCTTTATCACTCCACCTACTGCAAGAGCCCTTTCCCTGTGCCCTTGCCCTCCATCTCCTCTTGTCTAGATCCACCGTAGAAAGTGAAAAATGAACCTTCCATCCAAAACTTTTCTCTTTTCATACTTTGTTTCTGGCCACCATGGTCCACATCACCACTCCCCAACCCAGGTTGATATTTATATTTTCTCCAGCAATTGACACTTATATCTTCATCCTTCTGAAAGATTAAGGGATAGCCACAGTTCGAAATGTCTTGATCTTTTATTTAACGCCTGATAAGAACATCTGTATTCAGAAATGTGACTATTGCTCAAACAGTACCTGAGGTTATAATTATAAAGAGATTGTTAGCCAGACTTTTTATTTACTTATTATTTGGAGAAATCAAATGGGGTGATATTGAATATAGAATTGAAGGGTTGGTGACTTTTAAAATTTTGCTTGGGGCCTAAATTTCAACTTTTTGTTTTGTTTTGTTTTTTGCCATACCAGGCAAAGCACATAGCTCTGTATTTTAGCTCCTCTGTTCGTACACGGAAATTGATTACTATGTTTATCTATTGTGTGAGAATTAATGTGCTGACATTTTCAGTGTACATTAAATTCCTGAATTAAAGATGGTATTACTTTAGCAGCTTCTACACATAGGCAAATCCTGATTATATGAGTCCAATACTTCATTCTTCCCAGTGCTCAGGTCACAACAAAAGGGACCTGCACTTGTATGGAAGACACTTTTTCCCACAGGAGAACCTATCTCATCCCTGTTGAAATTCCATTTTGGCATTTAGAAAAACCCAGAGATGAGTTATTTTGATATTACCAAAGCAAAAACAAAAGAAGTTACGTGGAATTTACCCAAAAGAGCTTGGAATATTTAGAAAACTATTCGAGGAGATTAATATCACAGTCCCATCAATTCACCAAACCATGCATGTATTGTATTGCTGCATTTTATAGCAAAGATGAAAGCTGATGCAATTGGCTCTTTTTCCTGCCAGGGATAGCTTTCCATACCCTGAGTGTCTGCCAGCAATTAAGTCAATTAACCTCTACTTCTCACTAAACAATTGTCAATGAGAAGAATGACAAGAGGTAGGCTAGGGGCATCTTCGGCATTCCAGAGAAAACCCGCATGAGTGTCCGTCTGTCTGTCCATCTCTCTCTCTCTCTCTTTCTCTCTTCCTGAGTCTCAAGAGATTTCAGCCTGTAAGGACTGAACTGTATTATAAGTCTCTCTCTGACCTGGATACATGAGTGTTTTTGTTATATTCACCTGCACCGTAAGACATTAATAAATGTCAGTTGCTAAGAGGATAAGAAAGGAAAAGATTCCCAAAACAGATTTTAAGGACATTTCTGGTTTCTTAAATCAGTGTAATAGAATGGCATATTTAGCAGATGGAGAGAATGTTTTCCCTCATGTTGACCTTTCACCAGTCTTCAATTTTACCACATCAGTGAAGCAGCTTGTTCTATATCCAAAGCTTCCCTCTTTTTAGGGTAATTCTTCCAGGAAAGAAGTCTAGTGTCCTTATTTGAGTATATTTATGTCAAATAAATATTTCATACTTTTGTAACATATATGTTAGAGGAAAGCAAAAAAAAAAAAAGTGAAGCTATCAGAACAGAATGGGGTGACCCTCCATGTCCCCCTTATTGGTATGCTTTTGATTTTAGGGCAATTCTGAAGAAGATTTTAGGCTTTGATACTCTCTCCCCAAGAGGAATAGAGCAGTGGCTTTAGTCACTATGCCTTTCCTAGACATTATTCCTAGACATTGCATAGAAAAGTCCTAGTTACCAAATAAGGTTATTCCATTTTAGAGACTGGAAGTGTTATTAAACTTTCTGAGTTAGTTTGTTCTATTAAAAGTGAGGCAAAAGTTTATTTATATTCTTGTAGAATACCATATTTAGATTAAAGGAGTAGATATACATTCTCCCTTCAAAAATCAATCTTTGTTCAAGAAAGGCTTTACCGTTACAGACTCTTTCAGTCAAACATTTTAGGAATCAGGTGAATTGAATATTTTGCCAAAGGCAATAAACCCTCAGAATAAAGCTCAAATGAGGCAAGTGTTCCTCATTCTTGGTTCTTCCAAATCACTTCAGTACAGTGGAGCAAGTTTGGTCTAGAATTGGGTCTGAGAGAGGCAGGCAGGAAGGGATGCATCACTTCAGCCACTTAGCAAAACTGCTTCCCTAAAATTTCTGATTTTAAACCTTAATGATTTTTAATTTATTTGAGGAAAAAAAAAGCCCTTTTCAAAAGAAATTTATGAGGACTCCAGTATAGAAAACAGATGAAAGCAATACTTTTGAAAATATAGTTATTTTATAATTTTTAATTTTATAAGACTTACTGTTAGTTGATCAGTAAAATCACACTGATTAATGTGTCAGTGGCTTTCATTATGCTCAATTTTGGTACTTAACATGTATGTGCATTCTGATTTTTTAATAATTTTGTTAAAATTCACTTTGTAATGATGTTCAAGTCAAATTTTTATGAAACCACTAAAGCCCTTTGTAAAGTTTTTGGCTAGTTATTGGGTGAAATACATGACAGAGAGATTCAAAGATAAAAGAAAATGATGTGTTCTTACCTTCTGACTACCAGAAATTACAAATGTCTCCTATTATAAAAAAAGTTTCCCCAGCATCTTATTAGCAAATAAAAATGAGTAAAATTTTCTCATTATAAAAGGATTTCTCACATTACAAAAGAATCAGAAAACACCTTTATATGACATTTTTAAGTGGGCTTATAAATCATTAAACATTCATCAGAGGGGTTACATGTCAACCAGAAATCAAAGCAAATCTAAAGTTATAAGACAAAAGTAGCAGGTGGAACCATCTAAATGTAATTGTTACATGCATTTTCTAAAAGGAGATACAGGTTTAACTGTATAAGTGAGTTTTTTTTTTTTTTTTTGGCTAGTTTATATTTAAGTATGCAAGTGAGGACACCAATGGAAGAAAGAAGACTTCAAATGTCTTTAACCCACTGCTGAGATGTACTAGTGAAATGCATCGAGCTTATGTCCGAAAAGGAAATCAGAGTGTATTAGTCTGTTCTCACGCTGCTATAAAGAACTGCTTGAGACTGGGTAATTTATAAAGGAAAGAAGTTTAATTGACTTACAGTTCAGCATGGCTGGGGAGGCTTCAGGAAACTTACAATCATGGTGGAAGAGGAAGTAAACACGTTCTTCACATGGTGGCAGCAAGGAGAAATGCTGAGCAAAAGGGAGAAAAGTCCCTTCTAAAACCATCAGATTTCAGGAGAACTCACTATCATGAGAACAGCAGCATGGAAGTAACTGCCCCATGATTCAATTACCTCCTTCCAGGTCCTTCACAGAACACATGGAGATTATGGGAACTACAAGATGAGATTTGGGTGGGGACAGAGCCAGACCATATTACAGGGCATCACCTAGAGCTCAGTACTTGTTAGGTATCAAAGTGCTGCTTGCAATTTCCTTTGCAGTCTGACCCTCAGGAAAAGAGGCCATTGTCAGTAATGCAAGCAAAGTGGGCCTGGTTCACAGGTCTAGTTAACACCTGTATATCTGCTTTCACGCACTTCTTTAGATCTCCAATGTGAATCCAGATCTGTGCAGTGTTTGAGAGAGTCAAAGCAATCCTTCTATGGACTTTGACCTTTTCTGGGTCTCACTCAAATTCCATTCTTGTTCACCTGAAGAAATCACGGGCTATATCAAATTGAAAGCCAAATGCTTGGTTTATGCCCACATGTTTGCTTTTGATGATGAATATCTTTTAAGCCACAAGTTCCTATTAAATACTTTGATGTGGTTCACAAATGAAATATAATCCAAAAACATAAAACTTAAATCTCCACAACTGAATCACATATTTTAAATTTAGTAGATTTCTCTCTCTCTCACACACACACACACATGCTTGCCTTCAGAGATAATATAATTATTTTGGTTTTCTCTGGTTTTTTTGTTTTGTTTTTTGGTTTTTGGTTTTTTGTGTGTGTGTTTTTGAGACAGAGTTTCGCTTTTGTTGCCAAGGCTGGAGTGCAATGGTGCGATCTCAGCTCACTGCAACCTCTGCCCCCCCAGGTTCAAGCGATTCTCCTGCATCAGCTAGGATTACAGGTGCCAGCCACCACACCTGGCTAATTTTGTATTTTTAGTAGAGTCAGGGTTTCACCATGTTGGTCAAGCTGGTCTCAAACTCCTGACCTTAGGTGATCTGCCCATCTTGGCCTCCCAAAGTCCTGGAATTACAGGCATGAGTCACTGCTCCCGGCCCAGTTTTTTCTTTTTACTTTTTCAAAGAAAGTCTTCTGCAAGATGGGTTGTGAGATCTTGCCCACATAAGTTGTTAAATTCCCAAAGAACGAAAAGAAACAAGTTTCAGAACTACTATCTTATTTTTGATTTTGTAGTTTCTGCCCTCCTTAAAGGGAGAAACAGATGAGAAACGAGGCCTAGTCATCGTGAGGATACAGAGCTCAACCATTACTACTATCACTCAAGAAGCAGGAATTAATGAGGTTGAGTCTGAGGTCTAGGATTCGACCCCCAAACTTTCAACTGGGAAACTGGAGAGAGTGGGGGTCACCAAAGGCTCCTGTGATGTAGGAGGAAGTTCCATGTTCAGGACATGCTGCCCTCACCCTCCTAAGTGCCAGCTGCTCCATCATCACACTGCCCCCTAATCCTTGATACTTAATGACTCAATATTAGAGGTAGGTAGAAAATATTTTAAGGCCACAATATGAAGCCTTGTTTATGTGGTTTTCCATGTTTCCTCTCACTTCTCCCATACCTGAGGATAATCTCTTATATTTTCATTCATCTCATCTTATGAAATAATTCACCTTGCAGTAATTGCAGCACAAAAGTAGCTTTTTCCATTTGCTCCCAACCAAATCTAGTTATTTTTTGGCCTTAAAGGCACTCAGGGAAAATCTCTTTCCTTGTAAATCTCTTTTCTCCATGTTTTAGTTAGAATCTTCACTCACAGATATGACAACCCTTTGCTATGATTATTTTTTGAAGTAATCCCAAAATGTACAAATGTTATACTAAATGGAAAGGCACACAATAAGAACTGCCATCATAAATAAATGTTTTATTCTAAATTGTTTTTTATGAAATATTAATATGGAATGCTCAAAAAATGGCTCTTGGATAAAATAAAAATACAACGTACTTTTTTATCACTAGTTACTTATGAGGCACATTAAAACTTTAAAGATTCTGAGGAGTCCTACAGTAAAGAAGCCTTCTTAATTTCATATAAGACATTGTTTCCCAAATTTGTTTGAACAAAGAAACCACAGAATATAGTTAGAAAAATGATGATCTAAAACAATCTAATTAAGAGAGTTTGTAAAACTTTGTTATTGAAATTTCTTGAAAGGTTATTCCCTAATCTTTTGCAACCAGATTTTTATAACATTGTCCTAGTTCTTCTGTGTTTGAGAGAAGCAATATGGCCCTAGCAATTAAGACAAAGTGAAGGAGAGGAAGCCTAGAATTGTACTCCAGATTCTGCTGCCCATTTGTTCCATTTATCTCTGGCTTTGTTTTTCCATCTTTTTTTGCAGTTATCTGTAACTAGTAGAATTATTTTCTACTATAGTTGCTAAACATTTATGCAATATGAAAATATGAGTATTCCATATATAAAGGATAAATCAAAACAAAGAAGATCATGGTCAGGATTGCCTAATTCATTCTTCTTCATTCATAAGGATAGATTAGGAAAAAACAATTTCCAATACATAATCTATACATTCAGAAAGCAAGCACTTCTGATATTAACACTGTTCCTGTCTCAGATGTAAAAGAGTATGGTATAGGTTCTACAAGGATACATTTAATCACACATATACGCCCCACCCCTGAGCGCGTGTGTGTAAGGAAGCGAGTTAAAATGAAACAATTCTGTTTTGAGAGCTGTAACATCATCTAAATTGATTATGTAAGATAATCAGCATACCAGAAAAATTACAGATAGAGCATTACACATATTAATATGTGCAAAATATCTACTTCACAAAAGATTTACTTTACAAACATTATTTAGCTCCAGAAGCTATCAAGGTTTAACTTTGTATTGTTATGCCAAAACAAAAGATCATATCTAGGATTTATGCATCCAAATCACCTTTGTCCCTGTACTTGGCCTCAGACAATTGGTAAAAACAGATTGGGTCAATGAAACTTTTGAATCAAAACTATAAAGAAAAGTGGTCAACAGTTTTGAAACTTCTAGTGAAAACAATTTACACCTACAAAATTGCTTTAAAATAATCTAAAATTAACCCTAGTGTTTAGCTCTGGATACAAATCAGATTTAAAGAACCACAGGGAAGTGAGATGTGCTTTTGTTGGTCTTCATCACTGTCTTGCTTGTCTGAACAAGGAAAGCAGGAGTGTGTGGGCTGAAACAGAGTGGGAGAAAAAGGTCCCAGAGACATTCTTGACCCCCTTCCACTGTAAATGTGATTATGGAATGCCGTTTTAAGATATGTATTTATTTTTTTAATTAAACTTCAAGTTCTGGGAGGCATGTGCAGACCATGCAGGTTTGTTATGTAGGTATACACGTGCCATGGTGGTTTGCTGCACCCATCAACCCACCATCTACATTAGGTATTTTTCCTAATGCTGGTCATTAGAGAAATGCAAATCAAAACCACAATGAGATACCATCTCATGCCAGTTAGAATGGCGATCATTTAAAAGTCAGGAAACAACAGATGCTGGAGAGGATGTGGAGAAATAAGAACACTTTTACACTGTTGGTGGGACTTTAAATTAGTTCAACCATTGTGGAAGACAGTGTGGTGATTCCTCAAGGATCTAGAACTAGAAATACCATTTGACCCAGCAATCCCATTACTGGGTATATACCCAAAGGATTATAAGTCATTATACTACAAAGACACATGCACACATATGTTTATTGCAGCACTATTCACAATAGCAAAGACTTGGAACCAACCCAAATGCCCATCAATGATAGACTGGATAAAGAAAATGTGGCATATATATACCATGGAATATTATACAGCCATAAAAAGGATGAGTTCATATCCTTTGCAGGAACATGGATGACACTGGAAACCATAATTCTCAGCAAACTAACACAAGAACAGAAAACCAAACACCACATGTTCTCACTTATAAGTGGGAGTTGAACAATGAGAACACATGGACACAGGGAGGGGAACATCACACACTGGGGCCTGTCAGGGGGTGGGAGATAGGGGAGGGAGAGCATTAGGAGAAATAATTTTTAAAAGACACTCAGCACCTTGAAGTTCTTTTATAATATTTATTAAAAATGCAATGACTTACTTATTGTTGGCATTGTTCAATAGACTAATTTCCTTGAACAGCAAAGTTTGGATCTGTTTTGATGACTGGTCCATGCTCCATGTTTTAGCATGGTGCCTGGAATGTAGTATATGCTCAATAATTATTTTTAATTAAACAAGGACAAATGAAGGATTTAAACATTTTAGAGGAGGGGTTTTCTTTTTGTAAGAAAGGTAAGAAAGTTATAAGAGCAGAAAAGACAGTAAGAAAATATTCTAACACTATGACCATACCACCACTGTTACCTTTTTCATAGCTAATAAATGTTTTATTTTATATAGGCTAAAATCTAAAATTTATGTTGTAAGTGGATACCGAGAAACTGCTGCAGAAAGACAAACCATGATATCAGAAATACCAGTGAGATTACAAGAGAAGCAAATTTACCTATTGAAGCAAATCTTATCATTTATAACTTTGACACTCCTTCCCCCCTCAAAAAAAAAAAACTCCACAAAATTGGAATTTCTTGCTAAAACAAAGATTTGGGAAGTTACTGCATTTCAGCTAACCTAAAACCATTGTACTCAAAGAGGAAATTTCAAGTGAATGTGTGTTTTAATGCAGTAATTAGGAAAAAAGAAAAATATATAAAGAAGGAGAAAGGCATATAATAGACCAAATCTTCAAAACAGATGTAGAAGTAAAAACCAATCATTGTTTCAGCATGTTAGTATTTAGCAATATTTCAGGGGTCTTCATAAGACCTCCAGGCACCCCTGATCACTAAACAGTATTGCAAAAAGAATACATTCTGACAAATAGCTCAGAGGCCCAGAAGCGTAGTATGTTTATTTTGTGTATGTCAAAGAAAGAAAACCTTCAGGAAGAAAAATACATGGAGAAACACTTAAGATCAGAGTTCTGAGGTATTATTGAATCAATTCTTTACTTTCAAAAATTATTTTGAAGTCAAAAGTTTAGTGCTAAAAAATGTAAAGAGGAAATGTACTTTAAAACATGTATAGAATTTTCCAACAAGCATATGCATTATATGTCTATTTATAAAGTATATATGTTATCAATCCATATATTAAATAGTACTTTAGTAAATTATAATTTCTTTCTTGATTTTTTACATAAAAACATATAAATAATATTTCTTTCTTCCTATTCCCCAACTAATTATTGTGCACTCTCTCAAAGTTTTCAGCAGCCCTCTGAATGGACCACTGCTCTGGGAGCTTGACAATTAATAAATACATGTTCAAGGTCATAAATTACACTGGAAAATAGGTGGTAGGAAATTTGAGAGAGAAAAGGACATTTGAGGAACTGGTTAATTTGCTTTTTATGGGGACATAATTGAAAACTTATTTTCACAATATTAATTAAAACAAAAAATGTCATGTGATGATTTTATTTTTTTAGCAGTCAAGGATGGAGTTCTCAAATTGTATATACAGTTTCTTCCCTTATCCATGGTTCTGCTTTTTTGTGGTTTCAGTTACCTGTGGTCAACCTTAGTCCAAAAAGAAATTAAGATATTTTGAGAGAAAGAGAGGGAGAGACCACATTAACATAACTTTTATTACAGTATATTATTATGATTGTTCTATTTTACTATTGTTCTCTCTTACTCTGTCTAATTTATAAACTTTACTGTATGTATGTGTAGCAAAAAATAATGTATACAGGGTTCCTTGCTATCTGCAGTTTCAAGCATTAATTCAGGGTCTTGCAACGTATTTCTTGCAGAGAAGAGAAGACTACTATACTGTATATAATATTTATTTCTTTTTAAATATTAAATTCCAAACAAGCCTAAAGAAATACTTGTGGGAAAATCAGACGGATAATATGGATGCTATCAGAATGGAGAGAAGCCTGGATATATCTAGCCAGTGTTAGGGAGATGAGAAAAGGGAAGCTGGTGATATAATATAAAAAGAAAAATAAGGGCACCTGAATGGCACAAATGGCAACTAAAGCTGTAGGGATGTTTTTATCTCAGTCATTTTAAAAGGACATGGTATGGAATGACAGAACTGAGTTTATTTGCATATAAGCAAGTATATTCACGTGGCAACTATATACCTTCATTTCTGTATAAATTCCCAATATCTTTATTTATTATTCTCCCTATTTGACTTCAACCGTCTGAGTGGAATAATGAACTCACCAAAAGAAGTTTCCAGTGATAGGAAAAGCTAGATTAATAATTTTCCCTCAAGTTCCCAAATATAAATTCACTTTTTTAACTCCCAAAGTTGCAGGTGCTTTCTGTTTTTACAAATACATTTGTGTATGGCTTGGCTGCCACTGGATGTTATATATTTTTGTTATTTTATTTTTCATGAAAGGCCATGCATTAAAATCTCATTTCAATGAGTAAGCCTTAGAACAAAAGGAACTCTATTCCAATTACTACTGGGTTCTTCACCAGCACACTGAGTGTTTTATTCATCAAGGTCTTCCCGTGGTGCTATAGTTGTATTTCTAACCTATTCAGTGTGTTCTTCCCCTTTCAGGATATTTTTTCACTCAATGGGTCCCCACACTTTTCTCTAAGAATCATTTCACTTAAGCAATACTGACTTATTTTTCAGCAAAATTTTCACCCCTGCTCAGTCAAAAAAAAAAAAAAAAAAAAAAAAAAAGGCACTGCAGTTGCCACCTGCTGAACATTTTTCTTCCATTTCCACAATTTCCTCTCAATGAAATGCTGGCCAGAATTACAATATTTCTGAATGTGTTCTCACTGGCTCCTTATTTTATGCTGGAAAAACTTACCACTGATGCACTATTTCTTTTGATATGTATACATTCCAAGACCTTGCATTTTACTACTGCCAAATCAAATGCAGATGGTTTCAATGTAGAAGGCACAATCTACCCCAGATCTCTTTCCTGATTAGTATTCTTCATGAGGCTTTCATTTCAAACTGCTGATCCCGGGAGTCTCTGGCCTTGTCTTTATGACTTATCAATTCTGTACACAAACCACTTTTCCCTCTCAAAGGGTGAAATGCTAAGATTATTGCAAAATGGCCTCCCTTATACCGTCATAACCACTATTCTTTTGCATTTGTCATCACTCAAATCACTATGTATCAAATACCCACCCCTAATATATCATGCACACATCATCAGGTTGGGTGTAACATTACTTCTTGAGCACTTACTTAACTTCCTCTCTCCACCCACCAGTTTTCAACATTCACTATATTTTTCCATCTGTAGGTGAAATGTTTATTTGTTTTTCCCCCATCTTCCATTCTAAATTAGACCTAGACACAAACCACATCCTCAAACTTCTCAACTACAAAAACTTCAAAGAATCTGTGTATGGAGAGGTAGTTAGGAAACCAGTCTGGGAAATAAGACCCCGCTATAAATGTTGAAATTTTCCATTAACACATTGGAGTGGGTTGAATAGTGGATCTCCGAAAGATATATCCACATCCCAGAACCTGTGAATTTGACCTCATTTAGAAAGGGATTTTAACAGATGTAATTAAGAATTTTAGGAATCTCACCTGAGATTATCCAAGTGAGCCCTGCAATCCAATGGTAAGGGACAGAAAAGGATAAGACACAGAAAGGAGAAGGCCTTGTGAAAAGGGCAGCACAGACTAGAGTTCTGCAGTCACAAGCCAAGGAACACCTGGGGCTATCAAAAGCTGGAAGAGGCAAGCAAAGGACTCTCCCTTAGGTCCTTTGGAGAAAGCATAGCCCTGCTGACACCTTGATACTGGATTTCTGGCCTCCCAAACTGTAAGAGAATAAGTTTCTGTGTTTTAAGCGACCAGTTTGTGGTAATTTGTTCCAGCAGCCCTAGGAAACTAATAAACCCATTGTAATTGCATAGAGCTTACCAACAAGTGCAACTCCTTAAAAAGTCAGAACCTTTGAATACAACTACTTACTAGGATCACAAAAAATTTGAGTCACGTAATGGTTCACTTATTTAATAAATAAATGTTGAGCATCTATTTGCCACACACTATGCTGATTATTGAGAATACATTGGTGATCAAAAAAAAAAAAAAAACAGTGTTCCTGACTGCCTGAATAGAGCTGACATGGTTAGTATTTCAATTCAAAACTAAACCAAAGGCAATTTCAATTTCTAAAAGAAAATAAAACTTGGAAATTCTTTTAACTGGTTGGAAGTCCTTAATTGTGTATAAAATAATTAATAACATGTGGAATAAGTTTTCTTCCAAACACACAACTTCAAAAATGAGGCATTTGGCCAAGTACATTTTGGATATTACTTGAGTTTAAGTCTTTAGAAAAATGGTTAGAAGTACATGATGAACTCTTAAATAACAATGATGATGAAATTGTATATACCATCATGTAGGTGAGTGTGATTTTTTTCTTTGTTTTTCTGAAGATGTCAACACACTTCACATTACAATGATGATGAAATTGTATATACCATCATGTAGGTGAGTGTGATTTTTTTCTTTGTTTTTCTGAAGATGTCAACACACTTCACATTTGTTGTGTAAACCTTATTTCTTCACCATAGGTTGTAAAAATTTGGGAAATTCATGAGGCAGAATGAAACATGGAGATTCCCTGCTTAACCACATGTATTAATAATACCACATGTATTAATAATAATACCACATGTATTATTAACTATCACTTATTGTGATTATTACTTTCCAGGTACTTTGCTAAGTGTTTTATACACAGGATCTTACTTGATCTATAAAACAACTCTAAGAGGTGGGTCCCAATGTCCTCTTTTTTTGAAGTCAACTACATGCCTGCTTTCTTGAAAATCTCATGACTCTCAGATAAATAGTCATGGATTTGGAAATTTGTGTGACCATGACCTCTCTCATTGTCCCTCTATGCCTTTGCATAGCCTTCCTCTCTTACAGTTAGCCATTGAAATGACAATTGCAATCTTAGTAATATAACCCAGGGTGATTATGGCTTTCTTTTTTAAGTCTCCATTCTTCATTAGGTAGAGCTAAGGATAGAAACGGCTCTAGGCTTGAGACAACTTTTTCCTCACAGCCTGGGGATGATCACTCCCACTCCAGCTTTGACCTCCAGTGTTATGTTCAGACTGACATACACATACCAACATACTGTCTTTCCAATACTCTCCATTCTCCCCTCCTCACAATCACTTTTCTTCTGGTTTATCCTGCCAATGACCAGAGCAGTAGCAGAACTAACTAGTTCTGCTGAACTAACAGAATTTCCATGGCAGAACTAACACAGAATTTTCCGATTGTATGAAGTCTAAGGACTGCCCAATGGTAAGAATGTAAAAGAAGGGGCTTTAATAGAGACTGAGAGAATCTACTCTTTTCCTCATATATTGAATATATAATATTTAATAATTATATTGAATATTACAAGCTCCTGTCTCTTACAAGCTCCTTGAGGTCAGAAATTTGCTTTCCTGTTATTTCTCCAAAGCCTACTTTATTCAAATGAACTACTGTCTGAATGTAACACTGGAGGTCAAAGCTGGGGTGGGAGTGATCATCCCCAGGCTACGAGGAAAATGTCCTCTCAAGCCTAGAGCTGTTTCCACTTGGGTTATATTACAACATACATTTATAGGCCAAATCTTAAAATGTAGTCAACCAGTAGTTTCAGAATTTCCTACAGTGTTGTTAAAATGCAGCTTATCAGACTACCTCAAGTCACTAAATCAAGAGCAGTGACTTAAGGCCTGGAAATCTGTACTATTAGGATTCCCAGTTGATTCTAATGTGCTCTAAAGAATGAAAACTACCAGCCAAGAAAATTTCCCCAAAAGAGGATTTGTAAGTGCATTTTTGCTGGTGTAGGTATGAAGTATTTTCATATAGGGCAAGGACAGACGACACAACGATTTCAAGAAATGAGCATGAAAACATATGAAAATTGTGGTATACAGTGAGAAGAATACTGGATCAGGACGCCAAAGACCTGGGTTCTATGCTTTACACTGCCATACATTTATTTGAAATATATTTATTAAGTATGTACTGTGTAGTAAACATTGAATTGGGCTTTGGAGAAATAATAGGAACCAAATTCCTTGCCTGAAGGAGCTTGTAAGAAAGACAGGAGCGTGTAATATTCAATATAATTATTGAATATTATATATTCAATATATAAGTGCTATGAAGAAAAATAGCATTGGGGATGAAGAATGGTGAGAGAGATACTATTGGAGATAGAGTAGTCAAATCCGAGAAGGAATTAAGGGAATGAACCACACAGGCGTCTGGAAGGAAAACATTCAGGCTGATGTAACAGTAAATGGAAGGCTTTGAGGAAAGGAATGTCTTTGTTGTACACAAGAAAGAGAAGGAAGCTAATGTAGTTGGAGCAGTATGAGTGAGCATGTTATGATGAATCTTACTTGTTTCATTCCATAAGCTTTATTTTCTCAACATGTATTTATAGGTCAAATTTAGTTTTCTGTTTTGACTCATAGCAGGCTTGGTTTGTGAAGTTCTGATTTGATTTTCTTAATACAAGAATGACTAGAGAAACATCCAAGTTTTTGCTTAAACAAATTAATCAGCTACATATCTATACAATCCTGCTGCTGTGGTTTACAGGTAGAGATGTCAGGAAAAGGTTGTAAAGTCATCCTACTGATACAGACAAAAAAGCCTACTGTGTCTAAAATACTACCTCTACTAACTTGTGCTGCTGATATATATGGAGAACACAGAAGTTCTATTTCCTAGCCATGAATATATTAGCATAGATTTATTTATTAGATTAGCTAAGATTTATTTATTAGATTAGCTAATCTAATTCAACAACCTGAATGCTTCCTTAGATACATAATGGTTTGGGGTTGAGGCCTGAGTGAGGAGGATGAGCTACAATAAAATTTTGTTTTTATGCAGAAAAGAGGAAGAGAAAGAGGCAAGACAGAAAGATGTCTACATGCAATCAGTACTCATCATAAGATTTCCAGCAATTCAAATCCTGGACAGCTCAGAACACGATTGGCTAGAGATGACCTTCTTAGTTTGACAATGAAGACAACCAGATGATATGCTTTGGATCTGTGTTCCCACCAAATCTCATCAAATTTTGGTCACCAGTGTTGAAGGTGGGGCCTGGTGTGGGGTAATTGAATCATGTTGACAGTTTCTCACTCATGGCTTAGCACCATCCCCCGTTGTACTATTCTCACCATAGTGAGTGAGTTTCATGAGATCCGGTCATTTAAAAGTGTGTGGCACCTTCCCCTGCCACTCTCTCCCTTGCTCCTGCTCCTGCCATGTAAATTGCCTGCTTTCTCTATGCTTTTCATGAGTAAAAGCTCCCTGAGGCCTCCAGAAAAGCAGATGACAGTATGCTTGCCATACAGCCTGCAGAACCCTAAGCCAGTTAAACCTCTTTTCTTTGTAAATTACCCAGTCTTGGGTATTTCTTTATAGCAATGTGAGAATGGGCTAATACAGAGAATTGGTATCAAGGAGTAGGGCATTGCTACAAAGATACCTGAAAATGTGGAAGCCACTTTGGAACCTGGTAATCGGCATAAGTTGAAAGCATGTGGAGGGCTCAGAAGAAGACAGCAAAATGAGGGAAGTTTGGAACTTCCTACAGACTGGTTGAATTATGGCCAAAATTCTGGTAGTGATATGAAGAGCGAAGTCCTGGCTGATGAGTTCTCACATGGAAATAAGGAACTTATTAGAAACTGGAGTAAAGGTCACATGGGATATGCCTTAGCAAAGAACTTGGCTGGATTGTGCCCTTGCCTTAGGGATCTGTGGAACTTTGAACTTGAGAATGATGATTTATCTGGCAAAAGAAATTTCTAAGCAGCTAAGCATTCAAGATGTGCCCAAACTGCTTCTAACAACCTATGCTCATATGCATGAAAAAAGACATGACCTAAAGCTGAAGCTTACATTTAAAGGTGAAACAGAGAATAAAAGTTTGGAAAATTTGCAGCCTGGCCTTGTGGTAGAAAAGAAAAGCCCATGTTCAGAGGAACAATTCAAGAAGGCTGCAGAAATTTGCATGAATAAAAAGGAGCTAAATGCTAATAGCTGAGACAATGGGGAGATAGCCTCAAAGGCATTTCAGAGACCTTTCAGGCAGCCCCTCCCATCACAGGCCCAGAGGTCTAGGAAGACTGACTCTTTTTATAGCTCAGTCCCAGGGCCCCACTACCCTGTGTAGCCTTAGTACACTGCTTCCTGCATCCCAGCTGTTCCAGCTCCAGTCTTGGCTCAAAGCGCCCCAGGTACAGCTCAGGCCACTGCTTCAGAGGTGCAAGCTGTAAGCCTTGATGGCTTTCAAGTGATGTTAAGCCTGCAGGTAAGCAGAATGCAAGAGTTGAGGCTTAGGAGACTCTGCCTAGATTTCAGAGGATATACAGAAAAGCCTGGATATCCAGGAAGAAGCCTACTGGAGAGGTGGAGTCCTCATGGAGACCCTCTACTAGGTCAGTGCAGAGGGGAAATGTGAGGTTGCAGCCCCACACAGATTCTCCACTGGGCACTGCCTCATAGTGGAGCTGTGAGGAGAGGGCCACCATCCTCCAGATCCCAGAATAATAATAGCTCTACCAACAGTTTGCATCCTACACCTGAAAAAGCCACACATATTCAATGCCAGCCTTTGAGAGTAGCCATGGGGTACTGAACCCTGCAAAGCCACAGGGTTGGAGCCACCCAAGGCCTTGGGAGCCCACTCATTGCACCAGTATGCCCAGGATGTGGAACCTGGAGTCAAAGGAGATTATTTTAAAGCTTTAAGAATTAATGACTGCCCTGCTAGATTTTGGACTTGCATGGGGTCTGTAGCTCCTTTCTTTTGGTTGATTACTCCATTTTGGGATGGAAAGCGTTACTCAATGCTTGTACCCCTATTGTATCTTGGAAATAACTTGCTTTTTACTTTGCAGACTCATAGGTGGAAAGGACTTGCCTTGTCTCAGATGAGACTTTGAACTTTTGAATTAACGCTGGAAAAGTTAAGACTTTGGGAAGTGTTGGGAAGACATAATTGTATTCTGCAACGTGAGAAGGTCATGTGATTTAGGGAGTCAGGGCAGAACGATATGGTTTGGATCTGTGTTCCCATCAAACCTCATGTCAAATTATGGTCCCCAGCATTAGTGGTGGGGTCTGAGTAAGGAGTGATTGGATCATGGGGGCAGTTTCTCATGAACAGTTTAGCACCATCCTCTATGGTACAGCCCTCATGATAGTGAGTGCATTCTCATATGATCTGGTCATTTAAAAGTATGTGGCTCCACCCCCTTGCTCTTTCTTGCTCCTGCCATGTAAGACACCTGCTCTTGCTTTGCCTTCCACCATGAATAAAAGCTCTCTGAGGCCACCCCAGAAGCAGATGCTATGCTTCCTGTACAGCCTGCGGAATTGTGACCCAATTAAACCTCTTTTATTTATAAGTTAGTCAATCTCAGGTATTCCTTTAAGAACAGACCAGAATAGAATTTAATAGAATTCCTTTAAGAACACCAGAATAGGAAAAAAAAAAAAAAAAAGCTTTACATATAATTCTCTCGATGTTGAGTATTTAATTGAACAAACAAAAAAATAAAAAAAGAACAACCACAGACATTACCTAATCTCTCCTGAATGGTAGAGAATCCGTCCAGATACTCAAGACACATCAAGTAAATATATTTTCTGCCATAAATATTATAACTACACTCTACAAGTTGCATCAATTCAGAATTTTGAGTTTATCAGTAGGTACAATTTTAGAACCAATAAAAATCAGGAATTTAGTTTCCCTTTTCTTTGTATTGCTATGAAAACAATTTATCATAAAATGATGTCATTATAGAACCCCACTGAGTGAAAAACAGTTATTCTCACCAGTTTTCCCAGAGCTGTTGGAATGTTTATGAAGTCAAAATCTATCATCCAATCTTTTATCTACCTGAAATATGAAGTTAGAAATATAACAACAAGACGAAACATTTTAATAATTCCACAGCTCTTTTTTTTATGTTGACTTGCTCCAGAGTTAACTTCTTTGTGTCCTCGTTTTAAATTCTATATACATTTCCATGGGAAATTTTATCCATCTAGTAGCTGAAGCAATCATCTAAATGTTGATTAATTAGACTTATTTCCAGAATTACATATTTAAAGCCTACTCTGCATCTACAAATATTCTAGAGGTGTGAGCAAACAGGGGAAAAGAACAAACATTTATTGAGCTTTTTTTTTTTTTTTTTTTAAGACAGAGTCTTGCTCTGTCAACCAGGCTGGAGTGCAATGGCACAATCTCAGCTCACTGCAAGCTCCACCTCCCAGGTTCACGCCATTCTCCTGCCTCAGCCTCCCGAGTAACTGGGACTACAGGTACCCACCACCACACCTGGCTAATTTTTTGTATTTTTAATAGAGATGGGTTTCACCATATTAGCCAGGATGGTCTTGATCTCCTAACCTCGTGATCCACCTGCCTCAGCCTCCCAAAGTGCTAGGATTACAAGCATTAGCCACCATGCCCGGCCTCATTGAGCATTTCTAAAGCTCCAAACACCTCAGCCTTAGTTCACCATCATTTATCAACCACACACAATATCTCCTTTTACAGATACTGACTTTATGCCTTGAATGGCATAATACCACCCCACCACTGGCACCAGAAACTGAAGAATCACCCTATACTCCTTACTCTTACTTGACCACACACTCAACTAGTTATGAGACATTTGAGATTCTGCCTCAAAAGTATTTGTGAATACATCCTTTTTCTATATCCTCACTTCTAATGCCATAGTTGTAGCTGTTAATAGTTTTCACATGGATTTATGTAGTAACCTCTCAGCTCTCCCCGCTCCTCTCAGCTTGGCTTCAGCAGGCAGAGTTATTCAAAAACACAAATATAATCATACCCTATTCTTGCTTAAAATCTTCTGATGACTATCAATTATCCTTGCAAAAGATTTAAACTAATTTCCTACTAGTCCCCCTGTCAACACCTCTCACAGCATCAGTACTAACCTGCACACATTTCCCAAGTGTGCAGCACTCAGATGACAGTGCTCTGTGTCTTTTACATGCGCAATTTAATATTTTTAAATTGACAGATAACGTTGTACATTTTTTATCATGTACAACACGACACTTTGGAGTATATATACACTGTGAAATGGTTAACTAGCTCATTAACAAATGTGTTACCTCACATAGTTATCATTTTTGTGGTGAAAGCACATAAAATCCACTCTTTTTACATTGTTCAAGAGTACAATAGATCATCATTAACTATAGCCACCTTGCTGTAGAGTAGATCTCTTGACATTTATTCCTATCTAACTGTAATTATGTATGCTTGTTTATGACTCCAGAAAACTCTGTTCTCTCCTCCTCACCTTTTCAAGAGCCCCTTCTTAGTGCCAGTGTACACCTATAGTAGCACACATGCTGTGTTCTTCTCCTCAAGGTAGTCTTTTCTGGCCTTTTACTTTGTGAACTCTTTAAATCAGACTCTGTCTTTCACCTCTTTGTCTTCAGCATCTAGCACAGTGCCTGTAACCCAATAGGCTTAGAAGAATATGTTTGAACAAATGATAGTGTCCAAAGTTCCTTTAGTTATCTCTAACAAGCCTGTTATGTAAGGAACCATGACATGTTTGAGAAGTAACAAGGTGCTTGGAGCAAAGTATCATCTGGGATGCAAGTACATACTGCATCCCTTATTGAAGATTTGCGAGGCATTGGTTAACACATTAATAAAAAATTTTTCCTCATCTCTTAAGCAAGCATATCTTTAATTAGAAGACTAACCTGATTAACCGAAATAGATGAGTTTCGCATGTAAGCAAAGGGTGACTTTTTGGTGAGAATGACTTAAAGGAGACTTTTTTAAATAACACAAATTTTGAAGGTAATCGTACGGAAGACAGTGGCAAAACTCGAAGCACAAATGGGTATTTCATTCTCTAGACCACACTGCCTCCCTGTGGGAGGTTTTTTGGGCAAGGATGTACCTAAAGAAAAGTATATCCAATTTTGCCTAATTGTAAAGCAGTAGTAGCTAGAGTTTATATAACTGTATACCAGAAGTCCACTCCCAAATATTGAGTTATAAATTGCGCTAGTTGAGTGATTTATTTTCTGAAAGACTTATGCCCATATTTATGGATCTGGAATAGAAACATTTGTATTCTTTTAAAAATAAGTAGTCCTGGGAATGATTTTTCCAAATGCCAAGACTAAAAATGACATAACCACAATCTAATTATTTTGTTTTTACTACTTTGAATAATTATGCTTTAAAGGTCTTAATAACTTGATTTGCTTATGAGAAATATAAGATCCTAAGATCCCTAAAAATCAAGAATTGCAAAATGAAGATCTATTTGCTATGTACCCACTATAACATTTTTTACTTAGTTTTTGTATTATTTAATGACATTTATCAAAAAATCAATATAGTCATTGAAATTAATAACTGCTCCCTGCCTATAGATTCCTCCTGAAGTAGAGCTTAACAAACCAAAAATATCAGATGCACTTCTGAAAGTTAAAATGATATGGTCAGTTTAAAAACATTTCAAGAATCATTTTTTATTTACCTTACAGAAAATAATTTGTAGAATGCTACCTTTCTGCCAGGCATGGTGACTCATGCCTGTAATCTCAGCACTTTGGGAGTCCAAGGCAGGCAGATCACGAGGTCAGGAGTTAGAGACCAGTCTGGCCAACATAGTGAAACCCCATCTCTATTAAAAATACAAAAAATTAGCCAGGTGTGGTGGTATGTGCCTGTAATCCCAGCTACTCAGGAGGCTGAGGCAGGAGAATTGCGTGAACCCAGGAGATTGGAGCTTGCAGTGAGTCAAGATCGCGCCATTGTGCTCCAGCCTGGGCAACAGTATGAGACTCCATCTCAAAAAAAAAAAAAAAAAAATGAATGCTACCTTTGAAAAGAAAATGAATGTATATTTTAAGCATGATATGCATTTTTTTCATTATTTCAGGATTAATTTCTTTAAATTTGCCCAAGTTTCTAATAGTATGTAGCATTATTCAAAGGCAGAAAATGGTCATAGTTGTCTGTTTCTACAAAAGGCTTTGAGCAATTTCCAGAAATGAAATAATTGCTCATGATCTACCTTAATGCAAATATTTGAAGACCCTGCTTTTAAATTTCCGGAATCTCAGATGTATTCAAATTCATTACTTGTCTATTTCCTGACCAGTTCCCTTTGAAGTGGTTCTGGATCCATGCTATTATTTGAAATGTCTGGCTGTCGGTAAATAGTTGCTATTTCCTTGATGTCAGTGAAGCTGCTTTCTTTTCTGTGACCTTTACCTACAGTACCCTCTTGCCGAGGCCACATATGTATTTACATATCTGTGTGCTCTGGTCCATACATATGGTCCTTGTTAGATGCTTTTACTGCTTTACCTCAATAAGAAAGGACGTATATCCACAACATTGACTCTTCGCTGAATCTACATTTCTGTTTTCTCCAAGGGTCAAGTTGTCTTATTTACTACACACATACAAATAAAACCTTAAGCAACTTTATTTTTAATAATAGGCAATGAAAGTACACATGCCATCCATACAGCAAATACATGATTTCTGTCTTTCTGTACTGGTATTATATACTTCAGAGTTTAACAAAGATGATACTGTGTGTAATGTTTTTCTTATGAGCAGAGTCATGAATTTGGGACATAGCAAAAGAAAGGTAGCCTAAGGGAAAGATTAGAGGAAAAGAGAAGAGCTGAGGGATATGCCTGGCTCCCTCTCAAAGGAAGAAGCACACATCTTCATGTCACAAATTTAGGCCAAAGGGGAAAAATAGATTGTTGTCATAAAGGGAAATGGGAAACAGGATGTAAAGCAATAATCCTTTCCTTTTTCTCTCCATTATCCAACTAGGCTTATAAAGTACAGAGGAGAGACTACTCTTCTAAGACAGAAAATCTGGGATTTGTCATGATTAATTTTGTGATCTTGGCCAAGTCAGCCTCCCTGAGACTGTTTCCTTATACTTGAAATGATGATTGTATTTTAGATAATTTCAAAAACAGTTTTGGTTCAAAAAATTCTAAAAGAAATCAGAAGCTTATTCAAAGACAAGCTTGAATGGTAGACGAGTCCATTCAAAGATAATATGGGAGGACTGGGTTAAGTCAGTTATAAGTCACTCTTCTCACTTTTTTTTATCAGATATGGCTATGTTTGAATGTTTGTCCCTTCCCAAACTCATGTTGAAACGTAATTGCTATTGTAAAAGTATTAAGAGCTGAGATCTTCAAAAGTATTAAATGAGTAAGCCATAGAGGCTCTGCTCTTGTGGGTAGGATTAATGGCATTATAAAAATGCAAGATTGGCCCCTGTTGCCTCTCTGTCCCTTCTGCTTTCTACCACCTAAGGACACAGAACTCTTCCCCTCACAGCAAGAAGGTCCTTGCCAAAAGATGGCACCTTGGTCTTGGACTTCCCAGCTTTTAGAACTGTAAGAAATACATTTCTGTTCTTTATAAATTACCCTGTCATAATTTATGTCTGTGGCATTCCGCTATGGCAGCACAAAATGGACTAAGACAAATACTGACTTAATAAATGATTACCCATTTTTAAACGAGAACTTTTAAAAATTCTCGTTTTTAAAAAGAAGAAAGAGATAGCAAGGAAAGAGAAATAGACAAAAGCTGAATAATTAGCCCAGGATGGAAGTAATTTTTTACAGGAAGGATGAGAGAGAGAGAGAGAAGACAGAGAACCAGCAGAGCAGGGAGAAGGGGAGGGAGATCCAGGAAGAGGGAACAGCATGTCCTAAGAGTTAGAGGCACATAGGTATGAACTGTCAGGGTGTATGCAAGGAGCAATAAGCAGTTCGGTGCTGCTAAATCTGACAGGTAAGGAGCTAGAGAGTGTTCTGTGCTAAAGAACATTGACTTTATTCTGTAGCAATAGGACTTAATGGAGGGTTTTAAGCAGGTCATCAAAGTGGCTGAAGTCAGACTCCCCAGACCAAATTCTAGCTCTGTCATTTGCCATTTGACTGACTTAAGGAATATACCTTACCATTCTATGCCTCATGTGTAGAGTGGAGATAATAACAGTATCCATCTCATAAAGTATTTATAAAAATGTGTATGAGTTAGTGCACACAAAGTGCTTAGAACTGAATATTTCTTAATGTTTTATGTTTAGTTAATATGGATTGGAATAAAAATTTGAGAAATGTGTTTAAGTTTGAAAATTTTCTATGAGTAACATTACATTATTCTTCCCCTGAATGAATAAAGCAAAGTTACAATGACCTATCAAGGGACTAAGACAGTAAATATATCTAGAGTTGAAAAATGCGGCCCGGCACGGTGGCTCAAGCCTGTAATCTCAGCACTTTGGGAGGCCGAGAAGGGCGGATCACGAGGTCAGGAGATGGAAACCATCCTGGCTAACCCGGTGAAACCCCGTCTCTACTAAAAAATACAAAAAACTAGCCGGGTGTGGTGGCGGGCGCCTGTAGTCCCAGCTACTCGGGAGGCTGAGGCAGGAGAATGGCGTGAACCCGGGAGGCGGAGCTTGCAGTGAGCCGAGATTGCGCCACTGCACTCCAGCCTGGGCGACAGAGTGAGACTCCGTCTCAAAAAAAAAAAAAAAAAAAAAAGCAATGAATTGGAGATTATTTACAATGATAAACAAAACCTAGCCAGAGAAATGTTTTATATCATCCATCACTAAAGTTCTCTAAGTCAAAGTAATCATTTGAGAGGAAAATAGCCATCCTCTAATTCCTCTGCATGGGCTCTAGGATACAATGAAAATGAAGATACTCTCTTTTAATGTGCAGCTTCAGAAGAGATGGCCCAGTAAGAAGCTAGCCTTGGACTGCTAGGCTGAAGTTAACATGGTATGAGAACTGGGCCCCATCATAACAGGATTCCTGTAAGGGAAAGTACTGCCAACCTGCTGGGGTAATGGTTCATTACCCCATACCATTCCTCTTGTTTTCCTTAGCCAGGAAATATGGGAATCTGCTCAGTGAAACGAGGGGCTACATGGAGATTTTAAGCCCATCCACACTATGAACAATTCTGTAGGGAAGAATGCAAGTACTCCAAAAGACTCTTAACCTGGATTCACAGCCAGAAGAATGGGCATGTTAGAATGAGATGATGATTAATATAAATTCAATGTCTTCCCATTTATAGCTTGCTGAATCCAACAAATAGGTATCTTTTCCTTCTTTAAATGATTGGACTGAAAAGAGCTAATCTTTGTCAAATCATGCGGGAGGACTGGGGAGAATTAAAATTAGCTGTATCTCAATTATTCAAGTTACATAAGATAACTCCAGTAGTACTAAGGACCGTAGATGTAATAGAAGCTATGTTTAATGCAGAACAGTCAGTTAAATAATTGTAATCATCCAGGTAAGAGATAATGAGGAGTTGAACAGTAGAAATGGAACCAGCAGATTTAAGAGTTAACTGAAAGATAAAAGGAGCAGGTGACTGGTGAGGGGCGGTGCAGTATGGTAGTTAAGCTTATGGGCCCTCGAGACTGATGAACAGTCTCCAAATCCCAGCTCTGTCACATACCAGTTATATGAGTGTGGACAAGTTATTTCATGGGTCTCTTCCTCAGTTTCCTCATCTATAAAGTGGGCATAGTAAAGAGCAGGATTAGGACTAGGATAAAGCAAGTGAAGCATGACACATGCATTACTAAGAGTGAGTGCTTTCTTAAATTTTCCTTGCTGGGTGCCTCACTTGGCTTACTCTAGTCCCAGCCTTAGTAACTAATACCTACTTTATAATGTAATCATATAGATTAAATAGGTTAATATATGCCAAGCATTTAATAACACTGTTTATACGTTTAAAAGCATATCATAAGTGCCAGATGATTAGTTGATATTATTATTAAGTAGATTTGAGAAGTTAAGGAGATAAAACAAAATTCTTGGTGGACTCCCATGTTTGTGGCTTAGGTGATGAAATGAATGTTGTTGTCACACAGCAAGATACAAATACAGGAGAAAGAAAAGGCTGGGGCAAGGGGATGAAATTGACAGTTGGATTTGAGGTACATATGGGACATTTGGGTGCAGATATCCAATAGCAGTTACACAGCTGCCTCTAGGTACATCACTGGTGCCTAAGAGTGAGGATTAGAGATACACTATCAAAGAGAGTCAAAGTGTGAGATGTATGGGTGGTAGCAACAAAAATAGAATTGGACTGTATTACACAGGAAGCCAAACTGGTTAGCTAGTTTTATTTTATAGAAAAGAGATCTTTTACAACTTCTTACCAAAATCCTCATGACAACATAGAATAAGACAAAACTTCTCAGTACCTTGAAGTAGGCCCAATAATCAACCTAATTCCAAAACCTGGGAAGTACGCCTGCTTAAAACCAGGCTGAACACACAAAACGGACCACCAGTGCTAGACCTCCCTTTGCCTACATGCCCAAATTCAGTGTCATTTTTCTTCCTGGCCCACCCATACTCATCAGAAAATTAGAAAGCCAACTCTTGACTGCTGCTTTCTAAAGTCAACCACATCCATCAATTCCTAGTTCTTCCATAACCTAAACAAGAAAGTGACTTCCAGGAATCCACAGAGCCGTGTGTGTGTGTGTGTGTGTGTGTGTGTGTGTGTGTGTGTGTGTTTGTGTGTGTGTGTGTGTGTGTGTGTGTGTGTAGGAGAGAATGGAGTGAATAGTGCATTGCCTTCTAGGAGTCAAGGAAAGTCTTACTTGCAGTGCATGCTGCAAATTATATTTTCCTACTATGTCCTACTTACTTTCAGAGTACTTAAGCTTAGCAGGTAAATGATGATTCCATTTCAGCAAAACCAACTAAAATCAAGCAAAGCCTTGAAAGCCCTGGGAAATGAGCTGGCTGAGCACATTAACTTGCCTTCAGTACATTGGAGAAGAGTCTTCTGGAACCACGGCCAGAGAATAGGACCAAGGACAACTTCCACACCTTGTTTTTTGGAACACGAAGTATAGATAGTTTGTTTTCTGAGTAAACAGAACCCAGAAGAAATATAAAGTTTTATTAGTAAAAAATCTGCAGTCTATGGGAAATTAAGCTTTTATGTTTTTGGGTTTTTGGGGTTTTTTGAGACAGGATCTCACTCTGTGGCCCAGGCTGGATTGCAGTGGTGCAATCTCAGCTCAAAGCAACCTCTCCCTCCTGGGTTTGAGCAATTCTCCTCCCTCAGCCTCCTGAGTATCTAGGACCACCAGCACACCCACCATGCTGGCTAATTTTTGTGTTTTTGGTAGAGATGGGGTTTCACTGTGTTGGCCAGACTGCTCTCAAACTCCTGGCCTCAAGTGATCCATCTACCTCAGCCTCCAGCCGTGCTGGGATTACAGGCATCAGCCACTGCACCCAGCTGGGAAATGAAGCTTTTAAGTGAAGACTTAGAGAAACCATACTGCAGGAAGTTAGAAACATTTTAAATAGTTAAGTATCCTTTAGTAAAATATAAAAAGACATTTTCTTTATCAGACAGGAAGTATATTAGTCTGTTCTCATGCTGCTAATAAGACATACCTGAGACTAGGTCATTTATAAAGGAAAAAGGTCTAATTGACTCACACTTCTGCATGGCTGGGGAGGCCTCACGATCATGGCAGAAGGCAAAGAAACAGCAAAGTCACATATTGCGTGGTGGCAGGCAAGAGGGAATGTGCAGGGAAACTCCTCTTTATAGAACCATCAGATCTCATGCAACTTATTCACTATCACAAGAACAGCATGGGAAAGACCCGTGATTCAGTTACGTCCCACTAGGTCCCTCCCATGACAGGTGGGAATTATGGGAGCTACAATTTAATATGAAATTTGGGTAGAGGAACAGCCAAACCATATCAGGAAGAGAAAGTAAGTAAGTAGCTGAGAATAAAAGACAACAAAAATAAGATAAAGTATATCAGAAATAAGGAAGAACTGAAAAATTAAAATTCAATAATATAATTATATGCTTATAAAAGGCAATTATATATTACTGAAATTTTGAAAAACTAAATTAGTATTGTAAAGGATGAATCTGAGATGGTCTACAAGAGTTTAAATTTTTAAAAGGACAAAGAGATAGTGATAAAAGAGAAAGTCATACTCAAGGAAAATAAAATACTAATTTAAAGTAAGAATTTTAGCATCTTAAACATAGCATCATAACTGAATCAAACAAAATAATTAAACACATAATTAAAGAAAACTTTTGACTTAAAAAGTAAATACCTGAATTCTCATATTAAGGAGTTCTTACCATATTCTGATAAAAATCAGTGAAAGGATACAGCTAAAGTCATTTGGAAAAATAATTGAACATCAAGGAGGAATAAAAATATCTGCAAGTACAGAGAGGATTTTTGTCAAAAGAATAAAATGCAGGTTGTTGTCATTAGACTTATTAAATAAAATACTAAATGCCAAAAAAGAGGAGAAATATTGTACACCAACACTTTTATACTCAGCAAACTTGTAAAGACAATAAAATATATCCTCAAGTATATAGGACTTTAGAAAACATGCTACTCAAAGTTCTTGAAAAAAACTTACTTGGAGACTTCTTCCAGCAAACACAAATTAATCAAAATAAAAGATAATGACTATTTAGGAGGATTTATGTTTTTCTTACCCAGCAATCTAGTTGGATGATATGTGGTCAGGTGATTCTGCAACCTGGGAAGGGAAGCTTGACTCTGTTTCCTTCAGCTTCTCTCAGGTGCTTCCTCTCCTTCCCCAGCATCAGGAAATTTATCTTGTGCCTACCCTTTATTCCACAGTTCACAAGGAATCTCCTGCCGTCTCTGATAGCTTACAAAATACTAACTGTTCCTATCCTGTTACCACCTTACTAATAATGAAGAAAATATTTAAATGATTAGATATTCTACTGAGAATAAATAAAACCTTTTGACTTACTTTCCAATGAAGAGCTGTATGGTACAACACAAAGATTATTTCCAATGTAGAAGGATGTGAGTAATTATTTTCTATAACATTAAAACCCATATTGGCCAGAAAAAAATTGCTGAAATTTTTTCCAGTATAGAAGATTAACAGAACTTCTGCTGTAGACATTAACTGTTCGCAGTACCTCTTCATGCCTCTCATAACAAAAAGGAAATCCAAAAATACTTATAGTGGCTATCTCAGGGGATAACATTTATTTCTACATTTTTAAATCTTTCTAAAATGTTCCTGGTACATATTTTAAAAATTGAAATAGTATAATTTTGTATAAATAATTTAATCACACACATTTCATATGGCATATTAAATAGACTGCTATAATAATCATATGCAAAAAGAACAAAGCTAGAGGCATCATATTACATAACTTCAAATTATATTACAAGGCTATCATAAACAAAACTACCTAATATCAGTATAAAAATAGAAACATAGATCAATGAAACAGAATAGAGAACCCAGAGATAAAGCCACATATTTACAGGTAACTAATCTTGGACCAAGCTGACAAAAATAAACATTTGGGAAAGAACATCTTTTCTAAGGAGTGGTAGTGGAAAAATCAAATTGCCATATACAGAAGAATAAAACTGGACTCCTATCTCTCAACATATACAAAAATAAACTCAAGATGGATTAAAGACTTAAACTTAAGACCTGAAAATACAGAAAAACTAGAAGAAAGCCTATAGAAAACTCTTCTAGACACTAGTTCAGGCAAAATATTCATGACTAAGACAATAAAAGCACAGAAAACAAAACCAAATAAGACACATGGGAAAGCTTCTGCACAGCAAAATAGATAACCAACAGAGTGAACAGACAATTTGCAGAATGAGAGAAAATATTTGCAAAATATGCATCCAACAAGGGTCTAATATCCAGAATATACAAGGAACTAAAATAACAACAACAAGAACAACAACAAATAATCCCAATTGAAAAGTGGGCAAGCGATATGAATAGATAGTTTCAAAAGAAGACATACAAATGGCCAAGAGGTATGTGAAAAAATGCTCAACATCACTAATCATCAGGGAAATGCAAGTTAAAACCACAATGAAATATCATTTTACCCTGGTCAGAACAGCCATTATAAAAAGAATAAATAACAGATGCTAGCAAGCATGCAGAGCTAAAGGAACTCTATATACACTATTGATGAGAATGTAAATGAGTTCGACTTCTATGGAAAATAGTATGGAGATTCTTCAAAGAATTTAAAAATAGAACTACCATTCATTTCAGCAATCTCACTACTGAGTTTCTACCCAAAGGAAAAGAAATCATTATATCAAAAAGATACCTGCATTCGTACATTTTCTGCAGTGGTATTCACATAAAGATACGGAATCAAACTAAGCGTCCCTCGACAGATGATTGGGTAAGGAAAATGTGGCTCTCTCTCTCTCTATATATATATATACACACGCACACACACACACACACACACATTCACACACACCATGTAATACTACCTAGCCACAAAAAAACCCATAAAATAATGTATTTTGCAGCAATATGGATGGAACTGGAGGCCATTACCTTAAGTGAAACAAGTCTTAGAAAGACAAATATCTCAGTGCAATCTCAGCTCAAAGCAACCTCTCCCTTCTGGGTTTGGATAATTCTCCTGCCTCAGCCTCCTGAGTAGCTAGGACCACCAGCGCACCCACCATGCTGGCTAATTTTTGTATTCTTTGGTAGAGATGGGGTTTCACTGTGTTGGCCAGACTGTATTCTCACTTGTAAGTGGAAGCTAAATAATGAGTACACATAGATGTAGAGCGTGGAATGATAGACAATGGAGACTCAGAAGCGTGAGGAAGTGGGAGAGGAGGTGTTTGATGAGAAATTAATGTGTACAATGTATGTTATTTAAGTGATGGATACTCTAAAAGCTCTGACTTTACCACTATGAAATCTATACATGTAACATAAAATTGCACTCCATAAATTTATACACATTTTTTAATTGACTGCTATAGTAATAACATTTATATCTGAACTATAGATTATTTTTCTTCCTTTTGCTTTTCTGACCTTTCCAAATTATCCGTGATATTAGACGGCAATATAATTACATGAAACATAACTGTATTCTATAATATTGCTTTTTATGGGGAAAACATTTTCATTTAAACACTGAAGGGAATGGTAAATAATATTTTTAAAATATTTTGAATTCATTAGAGTCCATTTTAGGCATTTAAATAATAATGGATGACTTTCCTGGGAGTCATCAGTGTGGATGATGACTGGGAATGATGTCAAGAAAGTCAAGGGAGAAAAAGTAGTAATCAAGTTATCAAATACTACAGAGGTCAAGCATGTTGAGGCTTAGAGGCTTCCATTGGATCTGACAAGGCAAAAACTGTTGCAGTAGAATGGTAGAGGCAGAAATCCAATGTGATAGTTCACAAAGAGTAAGGAAACAGGGGTGATAGGAACCTTGAAAAGTATCAGGAAGGCTGAGTGCTCAAGGTAGCTGCCATAGGACCAAACGGCCGATTCTGTTCCAAAACATCTAAAGCAGTATATTCTTGGTTTCCTCTGCAGCTACTGCTCTTCACTGGCCCCTTCAAAATCATCCCCACTTTCCTTTGGAAATCCATGTGGTTCCAGTGAATCTTACACTTTCTCTACAGGGGCGGCTTCCATTTTCCAAAACTAAACCAATCAAGGCATTTTGCTCCCATGACACAGTGACTGGTTCATGAGTGGATATGGGGTCTATACTGGTCCACATATGGGAATAAACAGGATAATCTTTACTAGGAATTCTGGGATGCAAATGCTAGTGCTGTCATTTGTCACTACTCTGGGAGCCACAGTTTACATTATATTCCATGTGAATCGTATACCCTGGAGTTGTGGGACAATGTGGCCTGGACAGATGTTCTCTCTAGCTCTGGAAAAATGTACTATGAGGATATGAAATCTGGAAGCCAAGGCCATCTTGTGACCACAAAGAAAGACAGTATGAGAACAAAGCCAATGTATCAATAAAGCTGAGTGGTGTGAGGACAGAGTAAATCACAGAGAAGCACAGCAGGAGCACAGGCCAAACCTCACCGGCAGCCTGTCCTACCTCTGGGCTTTTTCAACAATGTGAGCCAATAAATCCCTTTTCTTTATTAAAGTTGCCTATTGTGTGCAACAGAAATCATTCTCATGATCTTCCTTGTTTGTCCTTACTGCAAACATTCCACACAAAGGCTTAAGTTCCTTTTTTTTTTTTTTAGACAAGCAGACAAAGCCATTTACAGTCTCCAGAAGATGAAAGGTGAAATTTAATAGGACATTTCAGAACTTTACCTGTGCCTGGGCCAAGAAGGAAGACAAGGCAGGGCTTTGAAACCCATGCTGTTGTAAAGATGGATTTGAGTCAGCAAGCATAATGTCATTTTTCCACATCTTCTCATACACAGTCCCCTAGGAGATTTCCAGGTGTGACAACCCTGAAGCTTCTGTTCTGCACATTTCTACCAGACCAAGTTCATGTTCATGTATCACTTAATGTGTTTCTTAGCTTACTTTAAACAAACATTTCATTTTCTCCTGTGTGCTGTGTATTATTTTATCCAATCTAAGCAAGTGGAAAATACTCTGTTGATACAAAAAACAAGCTTCCCATTCGGTTCCTTTCCATTACACCACCATACACAGATGAGTGTCTTTTCTACTGAACAAGATTTACTGAATATGTCTCTATTTGAAGAACTAAAGAGAAAGGAAAATGCGTGTTAAACCAAAAAGAATTTAAGAAAAAGCAACCCTTAAACCCAACAAATAAGACTCTCTATGCCACATTCTGGAGGGCATTAGCTTAAATCCTCTCTAGTCAACGTTTGCCTTTAATCATACTTTGTCTAAAGTGAGGATCTTTCCTCATGTGAAAGTTGTTAAGTACATACAAGGTAAAAATCAGCTCATGTTTTCTTGATCCTAATACTTCCCCACAGTCTAATTTGCAGACACACAAGGCCATGTTCAACATGAAGTATAGAATAATGGGTTCCTCCCCTCTGAGAAGAAAAAAATTACTTAAAAGAAGTGCTAATCAGAGAGGGGAAAACTTTAGTTTGATTGTTAGCTATATGATTATTTTTATATAACATATTCTCCTCCCAACATGCATACACACACACACCAACTAAATATTGAACATCCAAAAAATTTTTAGCTGGACACAGGAAAATAACAATTTAAAGACATAGGGAACAAAAGAAGTAGGGAAAATAATGTGCCAGATTATTTATTAACATCCAGAGGAAATTCTTCTACTAAATCTGTTCTGTCATTATGAACTGAGCAGATTATATTCTATAACCTTCAGAAATACGGTTACCAGCTGGACTGCTAAGTAGTCTGCTGACCATAAGGTAGATCTCAGGAGAATGACCAAAATATATAAAAAGCACACGGTAAAGAATTTTTAAATTTCCATTGTTGAAAAGACACAAAAATGAGTAACTCAACCTTGCTTCAGTATCACTTTCTAGAGAATAAATAACCCATGGAGTATTAGAACTTTTGCTTCTAGTCATGCTATACACATTATTTTCTTCATATAATATATTTGGCTATTTGACTACTGATGTTCATTTTGCAGAAGGTGTTCTCCTATAGAAACCTCGGGTACTACATAAATAGGGTCTATTTAATTTAGGGTATATTACCAGACCTCTAAATGGATTACTCTAATTATACAGAATAAATTTATTCAGTATTAGCAATATAACAAGTAAAATATACTTGCATTTGTTTGATTTACAAATATGTCTGAATTAAGACCAAACTATTTTAAAAGTTGTTTTAAAACGTCATCTACTACGTATTTGTGATAACCCAGGGACTCATTAACTTTTATAATACCAAAAGTCAATAAGAAATTATGAACAAATACTTTGAGAAAACAAAGTCGGAGAATGATTGAGTCATTCAAAGAAGTAAAGTTCTCATTATTCATTAGAAGATTTAACATTAGATGCTGGTAATGACCTTTGTTTCCCCTCAGAACATTAATTACAGGTAACCTAAGCTCATAAGAAAATTATATTACTTAACCCAGACGTGAAGTTCTAGTGGCTTGTACCAGATATTTTTTATCCCTTGACACCTAGGAAAACACATTTAAAAGTCTCCTTTAATAGCTAGTAATCTCCAAAATATGAAGTGATTTGCATAAGGGAAGAAACCAAGTTTACTGCCTCCATATGGCATTGGGAATTTCCATACTCAGGCACCAAGTGTTCGATCATCTTACATTAACCCTAATAGCCAAACAGTGAACATTTATTTTATTCTATTGTGAAGTCATAGTATGCCAGAATTTTGTATAATACATTTTTAAATATATGTTCTAATTGATGACCCTAAAATTCCTGTCTGCTTATTTCAACTGGAAGTGGCAAATTTTACCAATTATCTGGAGAAGAACTAAGTTACATCATTAAGGAGATTAAGTGGGTACATTGTGAAAACTATCAGCCAGCAAGGTACCCTGGTATTTGTTGACTTAATTGGCCTTGTTTGCTGTAGAATAGTCTAGGGTTTCCCAGTTCCACAGAAAGAGGATTAATTTCAAATTATGGATTGTTCCCATGGTTTGGAAATTTTTTATAAGAAAGCTAAAATGTGCAGATTGTGTGTCTTTCTGTCAAGTTAGAGAAGTAATAAGAGATGTAGTAGAATTTATAAACATGGGCCTAAGGGAGATATATCTAGTATAAGTTGCTTAAACCAATGCACTTACATCTCTTCACTTGAAATAAAATTCTAACCCTAAAATAGCAAGTCAAAAGATGTATTTCTCTGTTGTAGAAATTGCAACTTTCAAGCTGGGTAACTGGGTAAGAAAGTTTGTGAAAATTTATGTTTGTGATTACTCTTTACAGCACTGATTTTTTACAGCAAAAGTCTGGGTATACTAAAAATATCCATCCTTGGAGGCTGTTTAGATAACTCTGGTATATCCATCTTATGGCTATAAAAAAGACAGAAAAGCTCTCTACTCATTAGCATGGAAAATACTTCAGAATTCTATTTAGTTAAAGCAAATAAAGAACAAATTCATGAGATATATACTACATAGAACATATGTAATTAAAATATATATTTTACATATGCTCACATATTTGTTAAGCAGTTATGGGGTTAATTTTTGTCATACACTGATTTGTCATTCAAAATTATAATACATGGTTTTTCATCTTTAATTTATATAGTGAATCACATCCCTAAATTTTCAAAACTTGAAAATTGTTTTATTATTGAAATAAACTACATTTTGTTGAGATTTATAGTATTGTGAATTAGGGTTTAATTACTAATATAATGGTGTTACACTAAGGTGAGTAATACATATCTTATTTATTTTCTTTAAATCTACTTAATTTGTACTCCCTGTCCTCATCCCAAGTTCACCCCATCACCTCCCCTAAGTATTTTAAAGGGCTCAAAGATTTACAGAGGACCAAGTCTTTGAGGGGAAGAGTGGTTAAGTACCAGTTATCACACTGTCCTGTATGCTCCCACCTTGCCTGGCAGTGGTTCTGCTCCTCCTCCACCATGTTTAACGTGTAGAACAATGGCAAGACCAGATACTACGCAGGTGCTCCGCAGGGCCAGGAACAGACACAGACCTCTTCTGCTCACAGAGCCCACAGAGCTCCACTTCCCTCTCCCAAGCTTCAGCATCCCTTTAACAGTAGAGTCTATGAGAAAGCCCTTCCCATCCATGTCTCTCAGACGCCCTCTCCTCCACCTCCAAGACACATCTCCTAATATATCTCCTCAATGGGCTCCAGTTTTCAGAGACCAGACCCAGAAAGAAAGTGCCTTGCAGGCAACTTTGACTTTCCTTATTGCCACAGATTTCTCCAGAAGCAAAGTAGTATAGCGCTCGGTACCTGCTCTGTGGCAAAGGGGAAAATAAAGAAGAAAAACAAATTGAAAATAAAAATTTAAAAATCCAATAAAATCAAATATTGGAAGTCTTCAGTCACAGTACTTTAACATACTGGTATAGATGTTCATAAGGGAGACTCATCTAGAGTTTCCTTTTATGTACCATGTTTGTATAGTCTGGGTAGCATTGCTATAATAGCTTTAAAAAAAAAATTAGAAGCATCCCTACTATCTCTGGACTTAGTAATTTGAATAGAACTGGAATTACAAATTCCTTGAAAATATGCTAAAATGCACCTGTGAAACTACCTGAGCTAAACGAAGTTGTTTTTGAAAATGTTTCAATTTATTCTACGATAAGTTGTCTACTTAACTGTTCTATCTCTTTCTGAACAATGTTGGTAATTCATATTTTCAAAACAGTCATTTCTTGCAGATATTTAAATGTACTGAAGTCTAAGTTATTATCTTAAAATTATTTTAATTTTCTTTTTATCTGTAGTCATTCCTCTTTTCTAATTTTGTAGATTTGTGCAAAATATTTTTAAACAAATAAAAATGATGAATTATTAAATAGAACGACATATAGTTTTGAGAAAAAGAAAATTCATAAACACAGAGAAAAGTGGAGAGAAGAACCTAATTCTGGGCTCCCTCGCATGCCTTCTAAGTTGACAAATGATATGATATTGGTTTTCCTTTGAACATCTATTTAGATTCAAGTTTTTCTAAGTCCCACTGAGAGAAGATTTGTCAGTTGTGTGCTTAGAAGGGCTCACAGCTTAATATGCATAAAATGCTGTCTAATGATCTGTTAAGAAATTTTTCCATGCTTTACTTGTGTCTTTCTCTCCTCTCTCTCTCCCTCCCCCATTTATATATTTACTAATAAAGGTGGTTTTGCACTAACTTTTCTGCATTCTCATTAGTTTATACTTCTCATTAAAACAGTAGACTTGGATTACATTACTTCTAACCACAATGTTACCAATAAAATTTTAAGATTCTGATTCTTTTCTTTCCAATGATACCTAATCAGAAAACAGCAAAGCTAGAGTTAAAAGAAAAGGGCCTTGAAGAGAGCGGCTTCTCTGCAAGTATTCACTGAATTGAGTAGAAGAGAGCTCTATTTTGTTTTTCTTTTGCCAGGTTGTATAAATAATAGGCTTAGGCCAAGTACTTTAATCTTTAATCTAGACCAGAGGTTCTAAACCTTGGCTAAATATTAGAATCACCTGGGAGCTTTAAAACTCTTGCTCCTTAGGCCGCATCTCGGGCCAATTAAATTCCAATCTCAGAGGTTGAGCCCCAGGCAGCAGTGGGTTGTTTTATTTTTTAAAGCTCCCCAACGGGCAGTCAAAGTTGAGAACACTGATTCAGGCTTATCTGATATACAAGCCATCAAATATGAGAAAGTTGACTCAACTGAACTGCATTTATCAATTTTATATATCAAACAGAATAACTATTAATCTTTCAGTAGGGCCCTTCACTGAGTTAGGTGGGTCAAAAATTCAGAATAATTTAGAATAAAATAAATGTGCTATAAAGATCTCCAAGTATAAGGGATAAACAAGCAAATTTTCCACTTTCCCATACATAATATGAAATAGCTCCCTTTCACAGGATATATTTTAGTGGACAATAAATAGAACTGATCATAGTAAAGTTATAGAAATCATAAAGAACTTCAGTCTTTCTTGCTTCTAGCCTTTCTCCAAATCAACCCCAAATGCCACTTTTTCCACCCTACTCTGCCCCAACCCCATTCCCTAACATGACCCTCTGTAAGAGAACAGGTAGAATTCTGAATTGTTTTGTTTTTACTCTGTATCTTATTCACACTGCGTGTTACCTAAACTGCATTTTGGGCTTTTATTTTTAAATGTGTAACTGTACACTCCCTCCCAGCACACTCACAAGTGGAGTCTGGATAAGCATGAGGAAGTCTAGAAGGTTGTCATGGTGAGACTCAGTCTAGGCCTCAGCCAGGCCTCAAGTCAAGTCTGTTCTAGTGGGTTTGGGGAACTTCCTGGAGAAGCAAGGGCCTAAGTGAGGGTCTGAGCTGTCCCAGAGCTGAGTGGGACTGGCTGCAGTTGGCCGCTGTTGGTTGCTTCCAAGGGTTCTACATCAGCTGGGGAAGAAGAGCTAGGTTTAAGCCTCTCTTTAAATCTTCCCGAGAACACTCTCCTAATGGCAATCATATCATTCCAAGGCAAACCAGAGTTAAAGTTCGAGAGCTATGGAAAAAGACACAAAGGAGTCTCAACTCAAGGCCGTGAATAGAGAGACACAGGGTCTCAGAGACCCTCCAGGTTAAGTTAGGTGCTATGTAGGGTTGAATATTTACCCTGGACTGAGGGCCTTATGTAGTAAGTTTAAAACTTCCTGTGGCTCTGGTTGGCAAACATTCCGATTTTCATTTTGAAGATGAGGACATGAACCCTGTCTTAGTCTGCTTGTGCTGCTATAATAAAGTCTGAGACTGGGTAGCTTATAAAGAACAGAAACTTACTTGTGACCGTTCTGGAGGCTGAAAAGTCCAAGATCAAGGTGCTGGCAGGTTCAGTTGTCTAGTGAAAGCTGCTTTCCATTTTGTAAGATGGTGTCTGAATGCTGAATCTTCCAGAGAAGAAGGGAGAAATGTTGTGCCCTTACACAACAGAAGATAGAGGGCAAGCTAGGTGCTTCTTCAAAGGCTGCTTGAAGTGCCTTTTATAAAAGCCTTAATTCCATCAGTGAGGGAGCAGCCCTCATGGCTTAATCACCTCTTAAAGGCCTTAATGCTTAACACTACCACATTGGCAACACCTGAATTTTGGAGGTGACCCATTTAAACCATAACAGACCCTCAGAAAGGTCAAGTGACTCACCTAAGGTCATACAGTTTATACATGTTCATGTCACTGTGCATACATCCTGAAAATAGCATTAAGCATAAGCTTCTAAATTTTGTGATAAATATCTAAGTCATGGCCCAAATTGATCTTTTTAAAATGTAGTACATAACAACTAACTCCACTCCACTCCTTTCATTCACTTCAACTTAAAATTGTGTTAGGGTACCCCTCTAGGAAAGACTAGAAAATACAGTGCACTTATTTCTACTTTCTAATGTAAAACATTTTTTTAAAAGCAACAGAGATTTAAAGAGGAATCAATGCAAATAGTGGAGAAAGGGTGGTTATTGGTTATGGAATTTATGTTTACAACCTAAATGAAACTTGATCTTTTTTTGCTCTGGTGCATGCAATTGTTCTCTAATCTCCTAAACTCATCAAAGGGTTTCTCTCTTAAGGTATAACTAATTATTTTCAGATTTGCCTATTAAATTCTAAATAGTAAAGCCATAAAGCTCAGAAACATAGACTATGGCCTGAGATACCCCAGGTGGAGTCCCAAAAAGTGATACTGTGATTTCATTTGAACAGTAATGTATCAAGTGGGAATCAGATTTTTATCATTACACTTTATAAACTTATTTACCAGGCACATGCTACAAAGTGTATATTACTGTATAGCTGGGGAGACAAGAAATACATAAGAAAATGTTATTTGTCCCAAATAATTTAAGGGGAAAACGTGCATACATGACTTTCCTGACAAGGATATTTTGACACAGCTGTGCACTGATGCAGCTATTTCATGCAGGAGATTTTTAAACACAGCTCAAAAAACAAACTGTTAAACTTTCAGCTGTTTCTATTAACAAGTAATGTGTGAAACAGACATAGTCTTCCCATTCTAAAACCTTTCACAATATTGAACCTCACCCAGTTGTAGATCCCCACCCCCTGGGGTAGTAAGTGAGGATTAAGTGGGGGTCTGGAATGAAGTGGGGTCAGGGATGGGTTGAGGATGAGGGATGGAGTGAGGTTAGGCATCATCTGGCAGACAAACTATATGTGACCAGCAGTTATATGTTTACCACACTTACTTGTCTCAGAGAAGGCCATACATCATTCTTAGCAGAGTGCCTCTTCAGTCTCTGAGAATTCACTTATATTTTAGAGACTGTTAAATTTACAATTGGCATACTCCTTTATATCCATGAATAAACAGAATTGTCTGTGTAAAGAAGCCACTTCATCTGTTTTACATTTGAACATCTAGAAAACTCAATCATGGATACCTCTGCGTCTAGAGGTTTCCTAATTATGCAAACTCGATTTGATTGGATGTATATGGCACACCAGGTTGGGGAGGATATTTCAACAATAATATGATTCCCACACAGAAAATTTTCAACCTGTTTTCTAACAGTTCTCTCAATTCTCAAGCATATTTTTTCTCTATTTACAAAAGTAATATATACTTAAAGAATTTCCAAGATTAGAGAAAATAAAAAGAGAATGGGGAAGGAATAGTCAGAGATATCTGTTGTAATTATTACATTATAACAAATTTAATGTAACCTTTATATTACATTATAATCACTCATTCCAGTGTAATATGACCATCTAATCTTTTAATACAGAAATGTTACTACCACCACTTCATTGGGAATGAGTCTAAAGAACTGTTTGAAACCCACTATTTTATTTTATTTTATTTTATTTTATTTTATTTTATTTTATTTTTTTTTTTTTTTTTTTTTTTTTTTTTTTTTTTTTTTTTTTGAGACGGAGTCTCACGCTGTTGCCCAGGCTGGAGTGCAGTGGCGTGATCTCGGCTCACTGCAAGCTCCGCCTCCCGGGTTCCCGCCATTCTCCTGCCTCAGCCTCCTGAGTAGCTGGGACTACAGGCGCCCGCCACCGCGCCCGGCTAATTTTTTGTATTTTTAGTAGAGACGGGGTTTCACTGTGGTCTCGATCTCCTGACCTTGTGATCCGCCCGCCTCGGCCTCCCAAAGTGCTGGGATTACAGGCTTGAGCCACCGCGCCCGGCCGAAACCCACTATTTTAGACAGACATGTCTAACTTGGAGAAATACCTACATATGGTCACACCTGAGATTTTCCTCTCTAAAATAGTGAAGAAATATCTATCTTATACATCTTTTTGCATTTTTTATACAATTGCTTACTGATGTCTCCAATGGAATTGAATTAAATTATGACCTTGTTCCAAGAAAAGCTCTGATGATAGACTTTAGCTATCTTATTAGAAAGTAATATATATAAGTTGTCCATTATGTTATAAAATGAACTACCTATTTGATTACCTTGTTTAATAGTACTAATTTAGCATGTTTTCCCGTCTGGTTAATTGCCTAATGAAAACACTCTTGGTGGGTCAGTGGTTTCCTTGCTATCATTTAGAACAGCAAAATCTATCTGAGCTACCGTGGAGGCCAGTCTGTGTATCTATTTATATAGTGTGGAAACTCTTCTCAATGATAGATTGGTACTTTCCCTTTGGGGATTTCTTTGTGTATCATCTGGCTTCAATTTCTTCATGGGCTTTGTGCCTTGGTGAATGTGTATATATGTGTTATGCTTACATAAAACACATAATTAACCTAAACATATCACTGTGGACTCAAGTATGTATGAACGTACATCTCCTTTATTTCAAAGTAAGACTGTTACATTAAAAGACATACACGTAGGAAGAGGATGAAATTGAAAACTGAACAGACAAGGTACAAAGTTATAAAATCAGGATTAAGCTTATAAGTTTCATTATAATTAAATTATAAAACATTGTGGATTATATAGTCCTATTAATGAACCTGTGTTTTCTTAATGACAAGAACAGGTTTCCATGTGCTAATCACACCATACATCTGAAATATATTGGCTTCTTTTGGAATAAACTTAATATATTCATTCTAAAGTAGCCACTGCAAAACTAACAAAGTGAAAATTAGAAACCAAGAGTGAGCCTAGTTTGTATAAAATTAGTACAAAGCATTGTCATTCCACATGGAGGTGCTTAACTCATTTAAATGTATTACTTTATTAAAGATCTATGAACACTTATTAAATGCCATTATTGTTCTGGTTTTTAGAGATACAGCAGTGCACAAGATGGACCAAGTCCATGCCCTAGAGAAGCTTATAGTCTAGCAAGGTAGATAGACAAAATTGGTAAATAAATAATTACATAATTTCAGAGCATGATCATTTTTAAAGAAAAATAAAGCAGAACAAGAGATTTCAGAATGATTCTGGGATAGAGAGTAGAGTAATAATATTTGAGCAGCGACCTAAATGAAGTGAGGGAGTTAGACTTGCAGATGTATGAGGGAAAAGTGTATCAGATGGAGGGGAAAGCAAACACAGAGGATTTAAGGGAGGAGAGGCATGGTGTGGTCAAGAATCAGCAAGGTCAGTGTGGTTGCAGGAGGAGAGTGGGAGAAGGAGAGAGGTAAACAATACAGGAGAACTGGGCAAGAACTGGATGGTGACCTTTCAGAACAGGGAAGAAAAACAACAAAGGATAATGAGAGTCAGTAGGTTAGGAGAGTGTAGCACCATGGAAGCAAAGAGAAAAAAGAGTTTCCAGACAGAAGTGATATAGTGTGTTTAATGATGCTGAGAACCTAGTAAAACAGGGACTGAAAATTAACCATAGGATTTGCACACTGGAGTTCTTTCAACAGAGGGGAGGGATCCTTTCCAAGAGTTTTTCCTAAATAGGAAATAGAGAAATGGAGTATCAGCTTCAACAGAACATGAGATCAAGAGGGGCGTTTTCTAAGATGAGAGACATCATAATGCATGGACAATGCAAGGTCGACAATAACAAAGATAAATCTTGTACCATTTATTATACTGCATTAATGTGTACATAACACACACACACACACACTCTCTCACACACACAATTTCCCAAATATCGACTTGTTTAATAATGCTAGTTCAGCTCTTTAACTTTCTATCCATCTTTTTTCTTTACCCTGTGCCCTAACCTGTAGCATTAATTGCTTCCCTAGGATACTGTATTAACAACATAAATTATTATAGAAATTATCAAAATACATATCATCTTGTGGAGAAACTCCAAAATAAGGTAAAAATTATCATTTCAGTCACAAATTGTACATGATTGACTGCTTTTATAATTTGAGATTCTATCAGACTATAACTGATTTTAATATAACTTTTTTACTCTGAGCACTGTTTTGGAAGAGGTGTGTGTGTGTGTACAAATATATACAAACCGATTTGAAGCACATTGGTGGAATATATAAATCAGCACATATATAAAGACAAGAGGCTTTGTGGAAACAGCACAGGCATGAAACCGGAAACAACTAGGATGGCATCTCAGCTCTGCCAGTTACTAGCGTGTTACCTTGGACTTCCAGCACCTCAATCCCATCATTTGCAAATAGAGGTAATAATGAGGTAATAATGACCTCAGGAAGTAATAATGACCAGCTCATAGAGATGATAGAAGAAACAAATGAGTAAAAAATACAGGTAGAGTACCTGGCATATATTCCACGTGCTTAATAAATAGTACCATGATTTTTATTATTAATTCAATTAAGTACACTTTGATATTATATTACTGTAGTTTTTCCACTCTCAATATCCTTCGTTGAATAGAAACAGAATGGTGTATAATAAGGCATTCAATCATTAGGAATTCATTTCTTGCAATCAGTTGGTACTGATAAACCATGAGAAAGCTATTATCTCTTGAGTGATAACTAATCATTCTTTCCGAAAGAAGGCAGAAAAATGATATTCACATTCAACTTTCTACCAAAATGAAAATCTGTTGGGGAAATAACTGGGTAGGAAATTTATCCTTGTAAACGACTTGAAAGGCTATAGAGCAGTGGTTTTTAAAGTGTGGTTACCAGACCTAGGCATTCCTCCAGAGTGTCCCAAAGGCTGGAATGGGGGCAGGGCATGGAGAAATGATGTTTGGCAGTGGATGGGCTTCACTGATTTCATCAGAACACCTCCACTGTCATCTGTGTATACATTGGACCTAAATTAGATTTCACTTGAAGAAAAGGCTCCAAAGCTAAAAGAACATTTGAAATTCTTACCCTAAATGAGGAGTTAAACAGGCTATGGTGATTCTCATTACTCACTCACTCAAGTACTTTTCACTGTAATTCTGTGTCAACAAACATGATTTAAGTAATCACTAAAACCAGACTGAAAATTAGATTACAAATATAATGCACAGTTCAACTTAGAAGAGAGGCTTAAAATCAAGTAAGTGGCACTAAGGAGAGAGTTGATAGCTATCTCAAAGTGTTTACTCATGAACCACCACACCATTGAAGATACAAGTAAAAACTTGCTTAGCTTCTTTTCTTACACACCATCCTATACAGTAATCGGAGTTTCTTCCCTTCAGTAATCCCCAGTGTAATGCTAAATTGAAAAATTAACTCAAAATTTCCTCTTTTCAAAGGCCCGTAACTCATCTGACCCCTGAGGGAGAAATTCTCACACACTTTCTCGGGGTGAGGGCCATATGATTCCCATTGTTTTTAATAGAAATCACACTTCTCAAATCCTACCAAAGGCTTTAGCAATTTAGGTATTCACATTTTCATAGCCAAAGATGTTGCTTTTTAATTTCCTCTGGGTGTTTCTTTCTCCATTAAAACTATTGTAAGATATTTATGGTGTGTATCCATGAATGAAATACCCAGTAGAGCTTTCTGTTCCTTCTCCCACTGTGTCTGTGCAGCATGCTATAGTTTCCTCACTCTAAGACTCTTTCACTTAGAATAGGAAACATGTACAAGTCAGTTCATGTATGATAGACATAGTCCTATAATCATGGAGGGTTATGAACTCATGTGGTTTATTACATCTAAAACTTTGCAAATATAAAGATTCTTTTAACTTCAAAAATATCTATGCATTTCCACTTAAAAGTAACTGTACTTGGTATTTGAACACTGAGAAAAATACATAATGACAAGAAGACATCATGGATTATATAGTCCTATAAATGAGGCTATGCTTTCTTAATTGCAAGAATAAATTTCTGTGTGTTAATCAAACCATATATCTAAAATAGTGTGTGTATATATATATATATATATATGTGAAATAGATTATACTTTCTGTCTACACACAATGCTTAGCATAACTGTAGATTTGCAGAGCCTTTTTACTAATTCTGAGTCCTCAGAAATCCCCAGTCCTCAGAAGTCTCCATACTACATGTCACAAACTACTGGTAGAGGAGAAAGTACATGGTCTCCAGAGTCAGAAAACCTGGTTTAAATCACAGGTTAAATCTCTTACCAGCTACATGAACTTAACCCATCTGACTCCTAGTTTCCTTATCTAACAATCTAATTTTAGGATAAAGGTTGTGTACATTAAAATATATATAGCACTTGATTTGCAATAGTAATAATGATTAATAATGATTGTATGTTATATATTGGGCTACATGCTTTAGGCCATTTGCATATCTGTACATTTTAAGACATAAGCTTGTAAACAACAATCCCATGAAGTATACTGTGGTGGTCAGTAGAACACACATCAGAGTCCAAGCACCTGGGTCTAAATCCAGGCTCTGAACTCTAATACCCACTAGCAGCGTGACCAGGTACAAGTTATTTAACTTCTCCAACATTTTTCTTTTTCATCTGTAAATGGGAATACCAATAATCTTTATCTTATGTTAATAACATTTGGCAAGTGCTTAACACAGTGCCTTGAACACAGAATATATAAATATTAGATAATATTATAATTTTAAAGGTAAAGCAACCGGTTTCAGTAAATTAATTTGCCCAAGGTCACATCATTGCTAAAAGCAGAGCTAGGGCTCTAAACCAGACCTATATCTCTAATATACATTTCTCTTCTAACGGAAAACTACTCTTCTTCCCTATACCCTCTTCTAGGTTCAACCCTGCTGGATAATGGCAAGGGACAAGCAGCTCAATCTAAGCAGCAGGCAGCTATAAGGACTCCAGTCAGAAGTCAACTTACCAAGAGAATGAACTCCTATGTGAAGCCCTTTCCAGGAAATAATGCATACAGTTAGAACCAGTGAGGCCACGCAGATTTGCAAATGTTGATTTGGTGTATTGGTTGCAACTCAGTAGTGAGTGAAATAAGCAGAAGGCACGGTACCCAGAAGCACTTGAACCCACAGACTCAATGAATCCTATAACATACAACACAGGCCCATCCCCTATAATTTCTCATCTTTCTTCCTTTCAGTCACTTTTGCCAAATTTCCCTCAAGGTGGAGCTAACCTAATCAGGTTTTTGCATCTTTGCTGAATATTAATCCTTGTATTCATATAATTATCGTCTCTCCATAATACGATTAACAAAAGAAAATGCCAAGTCAGACTACTGCAGGAACAGTGAAGTCTTTGCAGAAACCTCATTTCATTCTCAGGTTACAAGTACCCAGAAACAGGGCAGCACACTTTCTCTATATCTTATTGGCCAGACTTACCTTATTCCTAAAGGTACTTCCACTCAAAATCCCCAGCCCAATATACTTAAGTATTAAGTCAATGTGAAACTAAAATTGAGAACCCAGCTTTAATGTCTTTCATAAGACCTTCTACCTCATCCAAATGTGGCTTTTAACCCTTAAGCTATAGTTTTATTTTAATATATCCCAATTCTCCCAGCTAGCCTTGATACACATCTCTCCTCTAATACAATGACGTCTACTTCTCATCAATACTATAAGGAATTTTCTATTGAAATTTGATCTCAGAAATATCTGAAAAATTCTAAGGCACAAACTATGGTAGGCCCAATAGACTCGGAGATCAGTGAAGTTCTCAATGTCAATGAACTTCTGTACATTAGTATGACGCAAAAACTAAACTCTGATTATATGACCCCAAAGGTCTTCACAATCCACTTTCTATCTGTATACCTTGAATAGTTATTTAAACTTTTTTGAGAATTCTTCCTTAAAATCATTCGAAGATTCAAATTCAGGAGTTGGCCTCAAGCTTACACATCTCCCAGAGACCCTCCTTTTTTGAGCAATATCTTCCTTTGCATTAATAGACCATGTTTTCTGATAAGTAAATCAGTACCACAGCTTCACCACTCTGTGCCTCCATTTAACAAAATTGTCATTTAACTACAAGCAAAGTGGATTCACAAGTCCTCAGTAAATAATGGATGAACACTGAATCAAAAACTAGGTCTTCATTACTACCGAAATTGTCAATATAGAATTTTTTTAAAACTTAGAAGTTCCGTTAGAAATACAGAAAGTGCTCTTTGCAAAATTGAAAAGGACAAAACTGGTACAAAGAAAAGTTCCCAGTTTCTGGAAGGTCATTATAAACAAGATTTAAAAAAAAAAAAAAAAAAGATTAAAATTTTCACCACAGCCCTTTGAAACAAGTTGACAGACAAAAGAAGCTACAATGTGAAGCCTCAAATCAAGATGCTCTGTTAACCAGTTCCTTGTGAAAATAATCCCAGAATCATTATTCTGTTGCATTACTCTTGACTTTCAAGTCTGAAGAGTTTTATTTTGCTTCACGTCCTTTCAACGTGGGCAGCTCCACAGTATTCTGAAGGCAAGCTGGGACTTGAGACAACTAATGACAGGGCAATTTCTCATGGGCAGGTCTCTAAGAGGAGGTAGATGGATTTGCTCAATTCTGGGTTCTCTTCTCAAGGAGTCCCAGGATCTAAGCATACAAAAAAAGGGGCCAGGAGGTAAAAAAAAAAAAAAAAAAAAAAAAGGCTCAATCTGGAAGGCACACCCAGTCAAAGCTATTTTCTTCTCCCAACACATGCTCAGAACAGTTGTGTAACTTTTGGTTTTTTATGTTAACTCGCTGAATTATCTGCTTGTATACACAATCCCACCATTAAATTTTACCTAATTAGCTAAATTTAACCACTAATTCAACCAAATGATTGACAATTAAGTCAATCACTATTATTGATTGCATAACACTATTATGCAAGGTCTCTGTAACCACAAAGGAGCTTCGAAAGTGCCTCCATTCAGCTAAAGCCCAAGAGGGTCAATGAGCTTTACATGCATATCTGTTAGGAAGTTAAGGAAAGAAATTTTTGTATTTTTTTTTTTTTTTTTTACTTTAAGTTCTAGGGTACATGTACACAACGTGCAGGTTTGTTACATATGTATACATGTGCCATGTTGATGTGCTGCACCCATTAACTTGTCATTTACATTAAGTATATCTCCTAATGCTATCCCTCCTCCCCTCCCCCCACCCCACAATAGGCCCTGGTATGTCATGTTCCCCATCCTGTGTCCAAGTGTTCTCATTGTTCAGTTCCCACTTATGAGTGAGAACACGCGGTGTTTGGTTTTCTGTTCTTGCGATAGTTTGCTGAGAATGATGGTTTCCATCTTCATCCATGTCCCTACAAAGGACATTAATTCATCCTTTTTTATGGCTGCATAGTATTCCACAGTGTATATGTGCCACATTTTCTTAATCCAGTCTGTCATTGATGGACATTTGGGTTGGTTCCAAGTCTTTACTATTGTGAATAGTGCCACAGTAAACATACGTGTGCATGTGTTTTTACAGCAGCATGATTTATAATCCTTTGGGTATATACCCGGTAATGGGATGGCTGGGTCAAATGGTATTTCTAGTTCTGGATCCTTGAGGAATCACCACACTGTCTTCCACAATGGTTGAACTAGTTTACAGTCCCGCCAACAGGGTAAAAGTGTTCCTATGTCTCCATATTCTCTCCAGCACCTGTTGTTTCCTGACGTCTTGATGATTGCCATTCTAACTGGTATGAGATGGTATTTCATTGCGGTTTTGATTTGCATTTACCTGATGGCCAGCGATGATGAGCATTTTTTTCATGTGTCTGTTGGCTGCATAAATGTCTTCTTTTGAGAAGTGTCTGTTCATATCCTTCGCCCACTTTTTGATGGGGTTGTTTGATTATTTCTTGTAAATTTGTTTAAGTTCTTTGTAGATTCTGGAAATTAGCCCTTTGTCAGATGTGTAGATTGTAAAAATGTTCTCCCATTCTGTGGGTTGCCTGTTCACTCTGATGGCAGTTTCTTTCGCTGTGCAGAAGCTCTTTAGTTTAATTAGATCCCATTTGTCAATTTCTTATAAGGAATCAGGTTTCCAGGCAGCTCAGCTTGTAAACAACATTGAAAGTCAATCCGCTGGCCTGCCAGTCTTGCTGATAACCTATCTTAAAGTCTGGGAAGATAGAGCGTAAAAAGTAAGAATTTATTTTAAAAGCTATACCAGGTATCATTCTGTCAAAATGAAATAGAAATAAGTACTGTGGACCAAAAGAAGCTGGTGATTAAGAGTGAAATGGCTTCCTGGAAAGTCACTTTCTAAACAAAATCCTGTTTCTCTTTTAAAAGTACTGAATGATCAGCACCATCCCCAACACACACACAAACACGTGTGTGTGCACATGCACACATATTCTTAAGTCACCAGCTACCCGATTCCACCAAATAATAACAATGATCATATATTGAGCAGCAGGCAAAATACTTCCCATATTTTCTCATTTGAATTTTACAACACCCCCAGAAGGGAAATCTTATATCTTCCTGGGATAGATGAGGAATATGAAAACCAAATTGTAGACAAGTTAAGCAACTTGCCCAAGTTTGCTCAGTTAGTAGGTTGCAAAGGTGATATTTGGACCCTGGTTGTTTTGGTTCCAAAGTCACCTCTAATTACAATTAGGTCTAAAATAAGGAACAAATACCTAGTAAAATCTTCTAACAGTATACTTCATGTTTATAATTTCTTGTCGTAATATCCCATCACGAAAGAAAAGGCTTTAACCAGAAAATAGCATTTTTAAAATGCTCAAAGTACTCATAACATGAATTAGCATCAACAAATCATGAGCTGTGCAGGTTCTAATTTGACTGGCAAAAAGCTTGTAGCTCCTAATCTCACTAGAAAAACTCTTCAGGAATATTTCCGATTTGTAAGAGAAGAGATATTCCAGTGGCGGAGTTTCAGGGGCAGTGGGAAAATTATCTATTGCTTTTTTAAAAAGGAAAAAGAAAAGAAACTTCCTTCTGACTGACGACCAAGATTTTTTAATCCTTAATTGGGGATACCAAACATTTCTTAGTATGAATTTGTGTGTGTGTGTGTGTGTGTGTGTGTGTGTGTGTGTGTGTGTGTGTGTACTGCATAAATGTATATATATAAATGAATGTATAAATTCATTCACACTAGGATATGAATGACAGCTCATACCCCTCCTGAAAACATATCTTTGAGATGGAAGAGAGAATCAGGGCTCTGGAATAGTGGTTCTCAAACTTTAGTGTCTATCCAAATCACCTGGAAAGCTTGTTAAACACAGCCTTCTGGGCTTTACCCTCATTACCAATTGAGTACCTTTTGCATAGCAAGGCAAATAATTTGTATTTCCAAAAAGTTCCTAGGTACTTCTGATGTTGTTATTCCCAGGACCACACTTTTAAAGACTTCTGCGTAGAACAGCTGGAGTGAACTGAAGCAGAGGTTGTGTTTCTGAAGATGCCAAATGCCAGATGTGCCAGAAAAACTTTCAAATTCCATGCAGATATGTGCTGGTCCTTCTTTAAATGTGTGAAATCATAACCCTGGGTAATCCTGGGGCTCTGATCCCACACTCGAGCTGTTATTTGCCTGAAGCCTCTTTCTCCACCTCTGAAGCCTGCTCAGTCTCTAAACTGGGCACATCTCCTCACTTTCTCTTTGAGTCGCAATGCCCCACAGTGTGCCAACAACAGGCATGAATTGTTTCGCTCAGTTCTTCGTTTGTCAGCAATTCCAGGTGCCAGCTTCCTCTGTTGGCTCACATTCAAAGGAAGGGCAAGGGGGAGGGCAAAGGAGCAGTGAAATTCATTAGGGGAGAAAGAGCACTACTCCAGAAGGCCTGTGAAATTGTTGTTACTCCTCCTGAAAGAGAATGAGTTTGGGATGAGCTTAGCTTATAATATGGGCCTTACTATTTATAGCTTGAACTGTCATCCTCTAATATTATCAATTTTTAACGTAAAAAAATTTGCAAAAATTCATAGGTCAGTAGGCATCAGATAATTGTTGGTCGTTCATCTAAGCACTAGAGACCAACATTATTCTTTCTTGCTCATGAATGTGAGAGCAGGGAAACCCTCCATGGAATGGACAACCACAAGTAAAGTCAGCTGAGGCTTCTTGCAGGGAAGGACTAACCCTGCATTAACATAATGTATTCCTGGAAAAGTCTGGATTTTGACAATCTAGACAATTTTTTCTTTAAAGATAAATAATGTAATTGGAACAAATAAAACAGAAAACAAAATTTTGTATGAACTTATTTTTATTTCCTATTTCTAGAAATAGCTCTATCTTTTCCTCTTTCTTGGTCTTTTATGTTTCACATTTCTCTAAATTTGCTCACTCCAATACTAAATACCAGTAGGCAAAATATTTATTTGATACCTGAAGCAAGAACAAAACCAAAAACAACTTTAGAATACCCAGTAAAAGCAGACACCTTCATTTGTTCATTCAACAAGTGTTTATTCAATGCAGGGTAGGTAGGCCAAGTGTGGGCTGGGCAAAAGACAGCCAGTGGAGAGCAAGATTGACTCAGTCTCTGACTTCAAGAAGCTTTCAGTCTAGTGAAGGATCCAGATAATCTATAAGTAAATTGGTAAGTAAGGAAATATAGATTATAATAAGTGCAATGAACAAAATAAACTGAGTGATAGAGACGAGTTGGAATGGGAGAGGAGGAAGACTTGAGGGCTGCTTTCATCTGGTAGCAAGGAAAAGTGCTTCAGGGCAGGTGATATCTGAGCCCACTCTTAACAGAAGAGAAGCAGGCAACCCTGCTGAAAGGTAAGGAGAAATGGTACCAAAAACCCTGATATGAGAAGGACTTGGAGTATTCCATTAACAGAAAGAAAGGCCAGTAAGGCAAAAGTTGTGTAGCACAAAATGTTAGAGAGGTCAGCAAGGAACATCAGGCCCAGGGCAAGGAGTTTAGATTTTATTCTAAAACCAATGGGAAGTTACAAACAAGCAAGCTATTCTGATATAATCTAATATATTTCTGGCTGTGGTGTAGAAAATGAATTGTGAGAAACAAGAGGAGAAGCATGGAGACCCATTAGAAACTATGACAATAGACAAGATAGGATGATGGTGTTGATTACAGTGCTGTGATGGTTAATTAACTGTCCGCATCAACTTGACTAGGTAAGACATAAAGTGCCCAGACATATGGTCAAACATTATTCTTAGTGTGTCTGTGAAAGTGTTTCAGGATGAGGTAAACATTGGAATTGGTAGACTGAGTAAAGCAAAATGCCCTCTGTAATGTGAGTGGGCCTCATCTGATCAGTTGAAGGCCTGAATAGAACCAAAAACTTCAGATAAGAAAGAACTCCACTTGCCTGACTGCCTTCAAGCTAGGGCATAGGTATTCTCTGCCTGTGGACTCAAACTGAAAAATCCGCTCTTTCTGGATCTCAAGCCTACCAGCCTTCAGACTGGAACTACACCTCGGCTCTTATGGGTCTCCAGGTTGCCAACTGTAGGTCTTGGCACTTGTCAGCCTTCACGATCATGTGAACAAATTCCTTAGGATAAATTATCTATTTTTTTCTATTGATCTGTTTCTCTGGAGGATCCTAAGAATACAAATGAACTTGGGGAGATATGGACAGATGCAAGACATGTTCTGGAGAGAAAATTAATAAAGACTTGGATTTGTATTAATGTAGGCATGAGGAAAAGTCCATATCAGTGTTTTTAAATAATGAATTCTTTCTCATTTTTACCTACCAGTCGGTAATATGTTCTTACCCCCATAGCTTTTAAAAAGATTAAAGAAAGTACTTTTGCACAGTCCTTGACATCCACATCCTATTTCTGCCACCCAATTGATCTACTCTGCAAACTCAGGCTAATATTTCTCTAAAAATTAGGGAGTAAGGAAGAAGTATATGCTATCTCTACGTAATAGACATTCCACACAAAAGCCATGTGATGCTCTTTCATTGATTTTAGAATTAATTTCTTTTTTTTTTTTTTTTTCAGACGGAGTCTGGCTCTGTCGCCCGGGCTGGAGTGCAGTGGCCGGATCTCAGCTCACTGCAAGCTCCGCCCCCCGGGTTCCCGCCATTCTCCTGACTCAGCCTCCCGAGTAGCTGGGAGTACAGGCGCCGCCACCACGCCCGGCTAGTTTTTGTATTTTTTTTTTAGTAGAGACGGGGTTTCACCGTGTTCGCCAGGATGGTCTCGATCTCCAAACCTCGTGATCCACCCGTCTCGGCCTCCCAAAGTGCTGGGATTACAGGCTTGAGCCACCGCGCCCGGCCTATTTTAGAATTAATTTCTCACAAAATTACTAAAACAAAATTGAACCTCCAAGCAAATATTTCAGACAACTTCTTTTATCCTTTGTTATTTAGAGTAGATCATCCCTAAAGTGCAGTGAGACATGAGAGTCATGTGTGACTGTACATGGAGGCAAGCGATGGACCCTCTCCCCAAGCATGAGAGCATCACAGTACAACTTAAGCCTCCAGAAGCCAAGAAACTACTTATCTCATTATATAACTGTTCCCGCAGCTGTAGAGGCCAGAGCTCACAGAAACATACATGCAGCATTTTAAAGCCATGCAGGCATTTCTGATACATGTCTAGAGCGACAATTGTGAAATTAGTGGACTCCTAACTCAGGAGAGCAGGGGCTGCTGCCAGTTTTCCAGGCTTTTCCCTTAGACCCCTCTGGGTCTCTTGGCCCTCAGGTCTTAATATGAGCTGCCCGAATAGTAGCTACATCTATTTTTAAATAGTAATTTGAGAAATACTACTTCCTCATATCAAAATACTTCATGCTTCACCAGGAGTTAAAGGGAGATAGGGGATGGCCCATTTAATCATAGAGAAGAATTAAAACTCAGAAGCTTGGATTTCTCTGGGCGTAAGCGTGTTTTTGGTTGTGTTGTGTTTGTTTGCTCTTGGAAAAATGTGGTATCCCGTTTTCATTCTAAAAAGCCTTTAAATGCTTATTTAAAAATGTTCTTTGAAATCAAATAGCTCTGTAAAGGCTGTATTTTGATGATTTGATTATAAATGAATGAAAAGCATATGGATTAGGTCACACATGGTTTTAAAGAATTACAGGCAAAAGTGTCTAACAAGACACATTGCAAGTTTACCAAATTCAGACATTTGAAAGAAAATGTCACAGGATAGAGGAAAACAAGCTGACTTTATGCTAATTGAGAAGCTTACAGATGTGAGTACCTATATCTTAAGAGTTTGGTCACCACCATTAGGTGTCTCCATTCATCATTTCTGCCAAAGGTCTAGTATATTCCACATTTATAGTTTCTAGTTTAAGCTAACCACCCAAATGTACAATTATAAAAAAGCAATGTTATTCTAAAATCGCGGGTAAGCTTAATATTTTTCCTTCCAGCCATGGCTGAAATTCAGCTCCTAGGATGGCTATTGTATTATCATTAATAAATTATCTACATGTAGAAACATACGTGGAAAAGAAGATTTTCAGCTCTTCATTAACATTTTTTCTCTTCGAGAAATTTATTTTTTCCCTTCCCAAATCACATACCGAAGCAATACTCTCCCACGCCTATTGCAAAGTGAAAGGCTAAGACACAGCAGAAGAGATTCAAAGGGAGGATCTACTCGGCTTTGTATTTCAAAAACAATGAATTTAGAAGAACCAAAAAAATAAAAATAAAAAGCGTTTAAAATTAGGAGCTTAAACAGGTAAGGTTTCTAAGGGTGTGGGGATGAAAGTGGAAGACATGTAAAGGGCGAAGGGAGTGGCCAGGCTAAAAGACTCGACCTAAAAGGACACACAGAGAGAAATGCAGAACTCATCATGAAAGCAGTCAGCATCTGGGCTCCACTTGAGTGAATGCTGAACATGGCCTCCGCTCCTGAACATTGTCATTCTTTCCTGTATGATAGTTATAGCACTTTTGTTTGTGGTGTCATTAAAATGACTAATTTATTCCCTCTGTTTATTTTTCATAGTCAATCTTTCCAGAACTATGTTACTAAGTTTTTTCAAATAACCAGATTTTGGTTTTGATGATCATCTCTGTTGATTTTTAGTTTGCTTGCAAGCAAGCTTACTTTTTATATCATCTTCATTCTTTTTTTTTTCTTCTACCATTTTTGTGATTCTTCTGCTTTTTCCTAGCTTTGTGAGCTAAATGTTTATTTTTAAAAGAAATGCATCTTAGGCTATAAATCTCCCTCTGAGTGCTGCTATAGCTGTATCTTGCTAATTTCAACGTGCAGTAGTTTTACTGCCATCTATTATAAATATTTCAAAATTCTAATTTTGATGTCATCTTCAACTCTTACTGTTATGTTTTCTAAATTCTAAATGTGTAAGAATTGGTTAAATATATTGTATTGTTGATTGACAATCTGAGGTTATTTTGGACAGAGAATATAACCATATTCTTTCTATGAAATCAATTAGTTAAGCAAATTTTATGTATGTTCATGTTGTACTTAGAAAAAAGGTGTGTTTTCTGATTTTTCAGCTTAGTGTATCTAAATGTTCTCTAAATCAAGCTTATTAATTGTATCATTAAAATTTTCTATATATTTACTAAATTTTGCTTTATCGATCTATTATCTGTGATCCCCTTAACCCTATATGTGAGCTATTTTATTAATTCCTCTTTTATTTCTCCTATATTTCTTTTTGCATGTATAAATAGATACATGTATGTTTTTTACTTCCCTCTTTTCTTAAACAAAAAATTTGTGTGTATGTGTGTGCGCTTTAGTTTTTTATTTAACAATATAGTCTAAAAATTACTCCATGTAAGTTCATAGTAGAATCTTAACTCAGAATCCTTATCATTTTTTATAGCTACATAGTACTCCATCATGTAGATGTGCCATAATTTAGCCAATTAATCTCTAATGTATGGGCATTTAGGTTGCAGCATCCTGCAGTTACAAATAATGCTGCAAAGAATAATTCTATACATACATTGTTTATATTTTGGGAGGTTAATTTTAGAGTACATTTCTAAAAGTGTTGCTAGGTCAAAGAGTAGATATATAGGTAATTATGTCATATATTGACAAATTCCCCTCCATAGAGGATCTACCATTTTTGTATTCCCATCAGCAGTGGAGAAGATGAGCTGTTTCCTGATATCCTTGCCAATAGAATGTATTGTAATATTTTTTAACTTTTGCGAACCTAAGATATGTTATCTCAATGTAGTTTTGATTTGCATTTTTCTTATTATGAGAAAAGTTGAATGCATTTTCATATGTTTGAGAGCCATTTTATATCACTTTTCTGTTGTCAGTTCATATCTCTTGCCTAATTTTCAACTGAATTTTTGGTCTTTTTTCCTTAATTATTAATATTTGTATATATATTAGAGATGTCAGTACTTTATCTGTGATACATGTTGAGACTTTTTTTCACAACTTGTCATTTGTCTTTTAACTTTGCTAATGGTGTTATTTCTCATAAAAAAGTTTTTTTAATGTAGGCAAATTTTTCAGTCTTTTAATGCATCAGTATTTTAAGTCATATTTAGAAGGCTTTTCTTATATATGGATTATGGAAGAATCGCCAATGTTTTCTTTGAGTTTAATTTTCACATTTAGATCTCTGATCCATTTGAAGCTTATTCTTGTAGTTGGTATGATGAATAGATCTCACCTTTTGTTCCAAATGATTATTTGGTTTTATTAGCACTATTTATTTTTAAAAATTCATCTTTGCCCGAATGTAGTTTGAATTTTCTATTCTATTCCATTGGTCTTAGTTTTCAAGCACCATCACCTTATTATTTTAATTATTGATGATCTTTATTATTAACATATTAACATCAAAAACCTCTTTTATAGAGAGCCATTTTAGTCCTCCCCTACCCCACTGACCCATAGTGCTTCCTTCTCAGTGTTTTCTTAGCTCTTCTTATGTGTTTCTCCTTCTGTATAAACTTCAGTATCAGCTTGATTTCCTTCAGGTAGAAAGCTTGTTGGTGTGTTTGTTGGGATCATGAATGTACCTATCACTTAAAGAGAATGAAATTGAGATGCTTTATCAAAGAAAAAGAATGGTTTCCATTTGTGTTATTTAGGAACACTTTATGTAAATCACATTTGGTCATGGTTTATTGTGTTGTTAATATGATAATTGACTCTGTTCATTAATATTTTATTTTAAAATTTTACATCAATATTCACAAGTGATTTAGTACCATTATTTTATCAAACTTAGAGATAAATGTTTAATTCACTTCATTTAAAGAATTTGGATGGTGTTCCTTATTTTCTTCATTTTCATTGCTCTAAAACAAGTTATATCTCATCAATTTACCTGATGTTTAGGATTTGGCTACATTTCCCCTGTGAACACTTCTAGGGTTAGTGTTTTCTTGTGTGTTAATTCCTTGATAACTCTATTTCTTCTAAGGACATTAGTCTATTGAAACTTTCTCTTTCTACTAGGATCAATTTTGGTAAATTTAATTCTAAGTTTATTTGCATAGAGGCAGGCAAATTATTATTTTATGATATATGTTTCCTCTTCAGCACACCAACATGGTACATGTATACATATGTAACAAACCTGCACGTTGGGCGCATGTACCCTAGAACTTAAAGTATAATAAAAAAATAATAATTTTCCTTTTGTCATTTCTTAATTTGTATATCTGTATATTTTTCCTTGATTATTTTAGCTATTGGTTATGGTATTTTTATGATTTTTAAAAGAATCAGTATTTGTATTTATTAACTTACTCTGCTATTTCTCTGTTTTCTGCCTCATTAAATTCTGCTTAGAATTTATTATATCCTACTTGATGCTTTCTTTTTGTTTATTGTTCTGTTTCTGGCTTTTTTACTTGGATTTAATGTGGTTTTTTTTTTTTATTCTTTCATTTTTATTGATATAGGTGTTTGGGGCTATTCTTCATAATTGTTTAGTCTGATCACTGCTCTAAATATGTCTCATAGGTGTGGTTATGTAGTATTTCATCATTATTTTTCAGAAATCTGTAAGTTATGTTTGCATTTCCTCTTTCACTCAAGGTTCGTTTTTTTAAAAAGGCTTTTTGATATCCACATGAAAGATTGTTTTTGGTTTTGAACTCCCTTAAAAGTTCTATGTTCTTTGGCTCTTCTATATTCTTATCTTTTCCTTTGTCTACTTCATCAATTTGGTATTGTGGGTGGTGATTCCTAGTCATTATTATCATTATGTTTCTATGTATTCTCTCTTTTATCTTTTGTAGTTTCTGCTTTATAATATTAATAATTGTGCTAATTAAAACATAGATATTCATAATTATATTTTTTAGCTGTAAACTGTGGCTTTTAGTATTACAAAGTGTTCTTTTTTATCTTGATTAACTATTTTGCCATGAAATCTGTTATGTCTGATAATAGGCTTATATCAGCCCAGTACACATTTTCCCATCATTTTATTTTTAGTTTTTTAAACTCCCATTGCTTTAGGTATTTCTTTTTTAATCAGCATAGAGTTAGGGTTGCTATATGAGACAATAAGAAAGCTTTTTCCTTTTTATGGGCAAGTTAAGCCTATGTACATTTATTAACATAGTTGATCTAAATACAATCATATTACTTTATGTTACAGCTACTGCAAAGTTTATGTAAGATTGGCTGTGTGCCTTCTATATGGCATGTCTTATTTACTTTTTTCTTAATATTTTTTCTCAATTTCTTGATATTTAGAAAGATTTAAATTTTTGTTCTACTGGTCGCCTTTGGACTTATGCTCTAATTCCCTCTTACTTTTTCTTACCATCAGTTTATCAACTTATGAAATGGTATCCCTTGACTCCTAGCTATTATCTATAGAGCGGTCAATGACCTTACTCCACTTTCCCTTTCTTGCTCCTCACTCTTCCCATTTTTAGTTGTATTCTTTCTCCTTCATGAGACTGTATAATGTTGACATACCATCCTTTCACCCATGTCACCAGCCTCCTTTAGCCGTAGGTATACAGCTAAATTTATTAAATATTCAACATTAGTTCTCTTGCCAAAGCTTTTCCTGTCATTTCTCTGTTAAATGAAGCTCAGTTAAATGAAGTTAGATTTCTTAAATGTCATGTATCTGTTAAATAAAGCTAGATTCCTCAGAAATAGCTTGTTAGTATTTTCCGAGTTCTTGTGATTCTTTTAAATATATATATATATGGCTAGCTTTGGCACGTGTAGTGGGTTGAATTGTGACCACCAAGAAGATATGTCCAAGTTGTAATTTCTCATACCTGTGAACATAACCCAGTTTGGAAACAGGGTCTTTGCAAGACCCTATAATTAGTCAAGGATCTCCAGATGAAATCATCCCAGATTTAGAATGAGCTCTAAATCCAATGATTGGTGTCATTATAAGCAAAAAGAGAGGTAGATTTAAGCATAGATACCTAAAGAGATATAGAGAGAAAAAGGCCAAGTGAAGACAAAGACAGAGATTGAAATGATACAGCCACAAGCCAAGAAATGCCAAGGATTGCCAGAAGCCACCAGAAGCTAGGAAGAGTCATGGAATATTCTTCCCTGGAGTCTTCAGAGGGCGCATGGCCATGCCAACACCTTGATTCAGACTTCTGGCCTCCAGAACTATAAGAGAATACATTTCTGTTTTAAACCACCAAGTTTATAATAAGTTGTTAATGTATCACTAAGAAACCAATACAGCACTTAAGATATAACTTGGCTGAATATAAAAACACTTATCTCTCATTCTTCTTGAGTTCTCCAGAGTGTTGCTCAACTGTTACCTTATTTTGATAAATCTGATATCAATTTAATTTTTTAATAATTTGGACCTGAGGATCTTGAATTAGTCTTTAGAATTTAGACTAGAATTTATTTAGAATTTAGACTAGAGTTATTTAAACTTTACTAGAGTTTATTATTTCAAATCAGTTTTCCCAGGTTCACCACAGGCCCTTTCAATATTTAGTTTTAAGTTATCCCTCATTTTTATAAAGTTTTCTTGGATTACAGCTTTAAATAGTAGTTCTATTTCATTGTTATTTCATTTTAGTTTTTCAGCAACTCCAATTATACTTAAAATTGGATTTTCATTGACTTTTTAATTTAATCACCCTTTACTTTCTTTTTTTCTATCATTTTCTCTTAGCTGTTTTTCTGTCTTCTTAAAGTGCCTCTTATTGAATTGCCATCTGAGTCTACCCCCCATTGGGTACCTTGCTATTTAATCTTCATTTCTGAGATAGTTTTTACCCCTTTAATTTATTTCCCAATTTCAATCAACCCTCATTACATTTCTCACTTTTTTAAAACAATTTCTGTTATTATTATTTGAATTTTTATGCTAAGTTCATTTTTATAATAGTTCCAAATGTTTACTCAATTATATTAAATTCACTGTAGAGTATGATTCAGTTTACTGATTAATTCTTTGGTGAGAATTTTCATCAGCTGAAGTACTTTATTTTCATTTTCTATTTTCTTTTTATAGTACCATTTATGGAGTTAGTCTGATTTTTCTGTGTTAGACATAAGAATTTCTAGTTCAATATCACCCTCTTCCATCATAATAGTGAATCACAGTTTCTATAATGAATAATATTAGTTGTTGGGAGTGTTAAACCAACTTTAGCCTAAAGTTGTCTCCTTACTTTTTAAGTAAGGACTTTTTTTTTAAGTTCTGCCTAAATGTTTTTCTGTACATCATGAACTATAACAAGTGGAGGTGTAAACAGACCATAGTCTACACTTGTGCCAATCACTGAGTTTTGGCCAATCAAATGTAGCCAACTGTTCAAACCATGTTCAAATAAGGTAAACATCAAGTTGTAACCAGTCTGACTGTTTCTTTACCTCACTTTCCTGTTCTATACATCATTTCCTTTTTCTGTCCATAAATCTTCTTATACCACGTTGCTGTGCTGGAGTCTTTGAGCCTACTCTGGCTCAGATGGCTGCCCAATTCACAAGTCATTCGTTACTCAATTAAACTCCTTTAAATTTAATTTGGCTGAAGTTTTTCTTTTATCAGGAGGAAGGGAAGAGCTGGTGTGTCTCATTTTTCTTTTCATTTATGTATTATTCTTAATTTTCTCCTTACTGCTTTATTTTCCTTCCATGTTACTTCTCCAGAGGAAAATCTCTTTTTCTATATACCTGCTTTTCCCCCAAAAGGAATGCTTCTCTTAGCCTGCAACCTCCAGTTTCACTCACATTCCAGACTCCCCTTTGTAGCTGGTGCTGTGAACTAAGTCCCAGACCTCAATTTAATAAGTTAGGACTTTTTTGTATGGTAGATTTTTGTTTTGTTTTTTTTATTTAATCTATGCTACATCTACGGCCTCCATGTTCCTCTCTCCCACCATGGGCACCCATAGACCAGCTGAAGCAGTGGGAACTGCAATGGTAACTCCATTTAAATTTGGTGATTAGGTTTTGACATATAAATCTGGTAGGACACAAACTTTGAAACCATAACAGTACTCATTCTCAGCTATCACTATTATATATTTAGGATACTCAACTCTAGCTCTCATTCCTATAGCACCTACAACCTAAACTTCTCTTCTACTGCAGATGTCAAAATCCCAGACCCCAGCCATTTAAACCTTCATCTACTTCCTGTAACTCCATCATCCAATTTAATTTCATCTCCCACACACCCCTTTAATTTTGTGGATTTCTTTTGATTCTGGCTTGACTATGTGTCAAAAAATGTTATATTTTATAATAATGATAATAATAAATTATAAAAGATTTATAGCACTTTTCATAGCATCCATTTGAAACCCAAGATAATTGTCTTTTCCATCCATATCTGGTAAGAAATTCCCTGAAGCAGCACTTAGGACTTAGCTTGAAAGTTGCCCAGTGGAATTATAATCTGTACAAACTCTGAGCGTGTGTCTGGCCCCTGTCTTTCCCGTTCTTTTTGAATAATCCCTTTGCAATACCCTAGAATAGTCTAAGTTCCAAAGGAGTAGGTGAAACTCTTGACAGCTGCACGGGGGATTAGGGGGAACCCTCTCACTCCCACATGTGTGTAGAATCAGCTTAAGTACTTTCAATATTCTTGTTTATACTATAATTTTGGCTGACTATACAAAAAGCACTTTAAGAAAGAGAAGTTCACACTCACATTCCCTTTACAGAAATTATTTTAGCTTTTTTGAAACATGAAAACAAGTCATTTGCACCACATAATTGATAAAAATAAATTGGCATCAAACAGAAGGTAAGAAAAAAAGAGAGAGTAGAGAAAGGAAAAGACCACTTCCAACATACTACAGTGTAAGTATCAGAGAAAAGGTATCATATCTATTTTGGTCAACAAACTTCACTGTAAAACCTTTTTCTTAAGCCTATTGATCAAAATCAGTCAGGTTGCCAGATAAAAAAGAAACCTACTATGAATAATGTGGAGAAGAAAAAGAGGCATCAAAAAAAACAGCGCTAGCACTGGGCAAAAGATAAGGGAAAAGATGATGCTGGAGGCCAGGGGTCTGAAGGAAACAAACATTGGAGCTATTGTAATAGGGATGCATAAAGTGAAATGCAAAATAATAAGAAAACTATCACAAAATATGCTTGGATTTTTTTGTGTGAAATCTAGTAAAAAGACTGAGTTTTGCATCAAAGCTTACACAAAGCTAAAACTAATCCCATGTAGATAGGGAGAAATTTCTACATCTTGGTTATGGTAGAAATTGAGTCTCTTAAAAGGTTATAATAGACATTGTGTCTTGATACAATAAAAATTTTAACATATGCAGTGGGAGGAAATAAATGTTTTATGCAAGAAAAGATGAAAAATCTAGAAAACAACATTACAAAATGTTGCTGTTATTGTGCTTAACCAGGGCCTCTTTTCATAGTTCCCCCAGTGGCTTCAGCTAGGGATATTGGCCCTGAGACACTTTTGATAGGTATTGAAACTATTGGTTCTATCTCCTGGGACCACCATCAGTAGGAATAGAATTAATCCTTGCTAATCAGCCAAGCATTGTATTGCCTTAAGCAGTACAGGTGGCCACATCTAGATGAAATGCAGAAATCACATATCCCTTCTATTCCTGTGTGTTCTTGCCTAGTAATCTGTAATTCTCCTGGCTATAAACTGTTCCTTCCTAGCAACAACATACCATAATTTCCCTGGCCATTCTTATTCATTAATACCAGCTGCTTAGCTGTGCCTGAAGGCATCAGAAGAAATATGTGTAGATGGTTTTACCATATGGTTGTTAAAAGCTGATAAAGCCCTTTCATGTAAAGCTGGGGTTGGCCAGACACCATATGCATGAAACAAAGGCCAGCAATATGAAATGAGGATCAAGGCTTGCTACAAAAGAAGAGTTCTTTTCTCTTTTTCACTTCTGACTTATGATCTTCTTTGTACCAAGGCATTAAGAATAACTACAAATATCTAAAGCACTTTCACCACTGTGAATTTACAAGTTGTGTTTCGCAGATCACACTTTATTGAAAGCATTGAAAATAAAGGCACAGGGTATGATAAATCAATAAAAATGAAATCTGTTACAAAGTTGTTTCAGGTTAACGGTCTGACAAGTGGACACTGTTCTGATCACAGTAAGGGTACTGGACTTTATGCTGAGGCCAATGGGAAGCAATGGAAATAGGGGAGTGACTTGATCAGGTACACATCTTCAAACCATCACTCTGGCAATAGATGGAAAATGTACTAAAGAGGAGGAAGAATGGATGAGTTGCTGATGGTTTGGGCTAGACAGTAGCTGTGAGGATGGAGAAACATTGCAATCCTCTGAAGTGTGGGAACAACTGACATTTCATGTCAGTTCCCAGGCACTGATTTCTCAGTTCTGCCAAACATCTCCAACCCTGAAACCACAGCCATTATTCATCTCATTCTCTGTCCTAAAATGGCCCTGCCAGGTACCAGCCACCATGGCTACTGATAATAAAAAGACCAGAGCCTCAGCTGCAGCTGCCAGAGCGAATGGAACTAAAGCAGATGAAGGCAAGGCCTAAAGGAACAGGATTATGATACTTACTGTAGGATCAGAACAGAGATGACAGCAGCAGAGAGGAAAGGAATCCATGGAACAAAGAATCAGCAGGGCACCAGTAGCCGCTTAATCTGTTCCCCAAACAGTGACAAGAAGAGCATTCCTTTGATCATTGTACACCAAGGAAGCCCTACACAGCCAGATTTCCTCCTGCAAAATAGGTCTTAAAGCCTTATTGAATTTGATTATCTGAAAAACACTCTCTGTTATAAAGATCTAAGAAACAAAGTACAAAAAAAAAAAAAAAAAAAAAAAACAATCAAAACAATCCAAAAAGCTTCTTTGGGAAGCCATTTAAGTGTGGCAGCTGGATATAGGACCAATCCCAAGACTAAGTGAAGACTTTCCATTTGATGAAAGAGCTAACCCTGCATATCATGCAGAGACCTAGACTCAGGCCATCTCATGGTATTCTGTGAACATTATTGATTAACATTGAATGGCAAGACAAAATTATGAACAGCAGTCCTGTAATTCAGTCAACCTTTAAGGGTAGAAGCAATGTTCACCTGTACATAATTCTCTTGGACAAGACAGGTGGAAGCTGGCTGACAACAGGAAATCTATACAGATGCTTGAAAGTTAAAACACGTTGATGTTAAACTGAAAAAATATTTTAGTATAACGAAGCACAAATCAGATGAGCACAACTATCTGTACAGCAACATGAAAAATGCAGATACACCCAGCTTATGCACTGCTTATAGAAACTGATGAGTTTTTGTTAACATGGGATTATTAATTATTTTTGTAAGAAAAAAATCAGCATGATGCTGAATGTTACAGTATCAAAAAAAGTTTAATTAAAAAACAAACCCAATCACTTAAGCTTCCCTAACTAAACAAGAAATCTAAACAATCATTACATATTCAGAAATAAAGCAGCACCTATATGCATGCAGTATGGAGAGAACTTCTAGCTAGAATTTAATGTTCTCAGTCATTTAAGAACCATGAAAATAACCACATCAAACGGTATTTGCTTTTCTAATGAAAGTCAATCCTAGGTTAAGTTCCTCCTCAAGTTGAAATTCCCCAGTACAGTTTAGACAATACCAAAAGCATTATATTTTCTTGTCATTTCTTGGTCTCAAGACAGGAAATTAAAATTATTGGTCAGGTATAGGCATGTGTTTTTACATTTTCACTGATTGCAATTAGCAAATGTGTCACTCTACAGAGTAGCTGTGGAAAACCAAAAATAGCCACAAATGTTCTGACTTTCTTCCCATCCATTCCACTTCCTTTTAAATCTATGCAGGCTAATTGCATGAATCAATAGATCATAGAAGGAGTGACACTGGGCTAGTCTTTATGTCTAAAGGACATGGAAATTTCCTGAGATTGCCATGCTGTGAGAAACCTCAAGCTAGTCATGTGTAGATGCTCACTGAAGAGAGAGGTACCTGGCTAATCCCTAGCTATTCCAGTCAAACCAGCCCATGCACATGACATGGAATAAAAAACTATTTGGACATCAGTTCAATTGACCTATCAGATGATGCCATCCTCATTTGACATGTGACTGCAACCACATGAGGGAGCCTAGGTGAGAATTGCTCAGCTAGAGAAGTACACTCAACCCACAGAATCATGAATAATAACAATAAATTGCTATTTTAAGCCATTAAGTTTGGGACAATTTGTTATAGTAATAAATAGCAAGAATGGGTCAAGCACGGTGGTTCACATCTGTAATCCCAGCACTTTGGGAGGCCATGGCGAGTGGATCACGTGAGGTCAGGAGTTCGAGGCCAGCCTGACCAACATGGAGAAACCCCGTGTCTACTAAAAATACAAAAAAATTAGCCAGACGTGGTGGCGCTGCCTGTAATCCCAGCTGCTCGTGAGGCTGTGGCAGGAGAATCACTTGAACCCAGGAGGCAAAGATTGTGGTGAGCCGAGATCATGCCATTGCACTCCAGCCTGGGCAAAAAGAGCAAAACTCTGTCCCAAAAATAAATAAATAAATTTTAAGAATGATAGCATTTTTCCAAAATCTCAGGGCAATTTTCAGAGTTAAATTCTAAACTGTTTTCACCTTAAGTTGATGTGTTATAAGTGTAAGCTGTTTTATGTCAGCTTCAGGGTAGCCATAAAGCAAAAGCCTATGAAAGATATACAAAATATAGAAAGAAAAAAATCAAAGCCTACTACTACTACAGAAAGACCATCAAACCAGAAAGGAAGAAAACAAGACAGGAAGAAGAAAATGAAAGATCTACAGAACAACTAGACAACAATTAACAAAATGGTAGGAGTAAGTCTACACCTATCAAAAACAACCTTGAATATAAATGGATTAAATTATCTAATTAAAAGATATAAAATGGCTGAATTGATTTTTTAAGACCATGACCTAACTATATTCTGCCTATAAGAGACTCACATCACCTGTAAGGACACACAGACAACATGCTCCTCAATGACCACTGGGTCAACGGAAAAATTAAGATGTAAATTTAAAAATGCTTTGAAGCAAAGAAAAATGTAAACAGAAGATACCACAATGTATGGGATACAGCAAAAGCAGTACTAAGAGGAATGTTTATAGCAATAAACATCTATGTCAAAAAAGTAGAAAGATTTTAAATAAAAAATCTAATAATGTAACTCAAGGAACTAGAAAAGCAAGAATAAATCAAATCCAAAATTAGTAGAAGGAAAAAAATAACAAAGATTAGAGTAGAAATAAATAAAATGGAGGCAAAGAATAAAAAAAGTCAACAAAATGAAAAGTTAGTTTCTTGAAAATATAAATAAAATCAAGAAGCCTTTATCTAAAGAAAAAAGAGAGAAGAATAAGTAAAATCAGAGACGAAAAAGGAGATATTACAGCTGATACCACAGAAATACAAAAGATCACTAGAGACCATTATAAACAACTATAGCCAACAAATTGAAAAACCTAAAAGAAAGAGATAAATTCCCGGACACATACAACATACCACGTCTGAATTGTAAAAAAATAGAAAACCTGACCAGATCAATAAGAAGTAACAAGATTGAATCAGGAATAAAAAAAAATCTCACAATGATGAAAAGCCCAGGAACAGCTGGTTTCACTGCTGAATTCTGCCAAACTTCCTTTAATGAAGAACTAGTACCAATCCTTCTCAAACTATTCCAAAAAAAAAATTGAAGGGGAGAGAATTTATTCTAACTTGTACTACAAGGCCAACATTACCCTAATATCAAAATTAGACAAAAACACAACAAAAAAAGAAAATTACAGGCCAATATTCTTGATAAACGTAGATGCAAAAATCCTTAACAAAATACTAGCAAAGTGGATCGAACAGCCCATCAAAAGGATGACAAACCATGATCAGGTCAAGGAGGATTTATCCTAGGAATGTGGGGATGGTTTAACATATACAAATTAATAAACATAGATCACATCAACAGAATAAAGGACAAAAACCATATGAGAATCATAGTAGATGGAGAAATGTATTTGTTAAAAATTCAACATCTCTTCATGACAAAAACTATCAACAAATTAGGCATAGAAGGAACATACTTCAAAACAATAAAGGCTATATATGACAGACTCACAACTAACATGATACTAAATGGTGAAAAGTTGAAAGCCCTTCTGCTAAGATTTGGAACAAAAAAGGCTGCCCACTTTCACCACTTGTATTCAGTACAGTTCTTGAAGTCCTAGTCAGAGCAATTAGGCAAGAGAATAAAATAAAGGGCATCCAAACTGGAAAGGAAGTCAAATTGCTGCTGTTTGCAGATGACATAATCTTATATTTAGAAAAACCCAAAGAGTCCACCAAAAAACTGCTAGAACTTATAAATGAATTCAGCAAAGTTGCAGGATACAAAATCAGCATACAAAAATCAGTAGCATTTTTATATGCCAGTAGTGAACAATCTGAAAAAGAAATCAAGAAAGCAATCCCATTTATGATAGCTATAAAATAAATAAAGTGCCTAGGAATAAATGTAACCAAAGAGGTGAAAGATTTCTACAATGAAAACTGTAAAACATTGATGAAACAGATTGAAGAGGCCACCAAAATTTTTTTTAAATCCTATGTTCATAGATTGCAACAACTAATATTGCTAAAATATCCATAACGCCCAAAGCAATCCACAGATTCAATGCAATTACTATTAAAACACCAATGATTCTCTTAACAGAAATAGAAACAAATCCTAAAATTTGTATAGAACTTGAATAGCCAAGCAATCCTAAGCAAAAAGAATAAAGCTGGAGGCATCACACTACATGACTTCAAAATGTACTACAAAGCTATAATAACCAAATCAGCATGGTGCTGGTATAAAAGTAGACACACAGACCAATGGAACAGAATAGAAAATGCAGAAATAAATCCATGCATTTACAGCTAACTGATTTTCAACAAAGGAGTCAAGAACATATGTTGGAGAAAGAACAGTCTCTTCAATCAGCAGTGCTGGGAAAACTGGATATCCATATGCAGAAGAATGGAACTAGACCCCTATCTTTCACCATATACAAAAATCAACTCAAAATGGATCTGGAACTATAAAACTGCTAGAAGAAAATGGAAAATGCTTCACAATTGGTCTGGGAAGAGATTTTTTTTTTTTTAGTATGACCTCAAAAGGACACACAACGAAAGGAAAAAGAGACAGATTGGAGTATATTGAATTTGAATGCTTCTGGACAGCAAAGGAAACTATCAATAGAGGAAAGAGACAATCTACATAATGGGAGAAAATATTTGCAAACTATACATCCAACAAAGGATTAATATCCAGAATATATTAATATGAAGAAATCATCCTTACCTAGCAGGGGAGATGTGATGATCAAACTACATAAGAAACTCAAACAACTTTCAACAGAAAAAAAAAAAAAATCTGATTTTTTAAATGGGACAATGATCTGAATACAAATTGCTCTAAAGAAGACACACAAATGGGCAGCACGTATACGAAAACATGCTCAACATAACTAATTATCAGGAAAATGAAAATAAAAACCACAATGAGATATAATCTCACCCAAGTTAAAATAGCTATTATCAAAAAGACAACAAAAAAACAATGAAGATGTGGATAAAGGGAAACACTCCTACATTGCTAATGTATATTAGTGCAGCAACTATGTAAGACTGTATGGAGGTTCCTCAAAAAACTACAAAGAGAACTACCACATGACCCAGCAATCCCACTACTGGCATATATCAAAAGTAAAGGAAATCAGTACGTCAAAGAGATCTCTGCACTCCCATGTGTATTGCAGCTCTATTCACAATAACCAAGATATGGAATCATCCTAAGTGTCCATCAACAAATGAATGGATAAAGAAAATGTGGAATATATACACAATGAAATACAATTTAGCCCTAAAACAGAACCAAATTCTGTCATTCACAGGAACATGGGTGAAACTGGAGGACATTATGTAGGGAAATATGTCAAGCACAGAAAGACAAATGCCACATGTTCTCACTCATATGTGGAAGCTAAAAGAGTTGATCACATAGAAACAGAGAGTAGAGTAATATAATAGTTACCAGAGCCTGGGAGGGTAGAGCTAGAGAGAGACTGGTTAATGGATATAAAATTTTAGTTAGATAAGAGGAATAAGTTTTCACGTTCTATAGGTTTTTAGGGTGACTACAGTTAACAATAATGTATCGTATATTTCAACATAGCTAGAAGAAAGGATTTTGAATGTTCACAATGCAAATAAATGGTAAATATTTGAGATGATGGATATCCCATTTACCCCGATTTGATCATTACACATTGTATGCATGTATCAAAATAGCACATATACCCCATAAAGATGTACAATTATTATATATAAATTAAAAATTTTAAATAAATAATAATGGGTTTAATTCTACAGAACTCAGTGTGAAATAGAGTAGCCCCTAGCCACATGCAGCTATATAAATTTGAATGAATTAAATTTAAATTATATTCAAAATTCAATTTGTCAGTCACACTGGCCACATTTTCAGTGCCCAGCAGCCACAGTGGCTAAAGATCACCATATCATGCAAAACAGATTATAGACTATTTTATCACAGAAAGCTTTATCAGATAGTGCTTTTATAGACCAACCCAGAGCTCTGTCCATGCTTCTCTGTAAAAGAATGAGGCTGAGAGGGAACATTTGGACAATGTATTCTGTCTTCTTAAGCATAAAACTAATTCAAAGCAGAGTTCTAAGACATATATGTAACTGAACTGAGGAAAGAAATGAGAAAGTAGGTGTGGAATTTAAACAAAGCTGGTAAAACTTGTCCAGGCAGATTTTTTTAAGCACAAGTCCTAAAAAGTAAAACCTTTTTGATAATTATATTCCTCCAGCAGTAACTGATCTCATTTTGTCACTGAATATGGGAAAGATTCTTAAAAGAAAAAATCATCTCGAGCTTAACCTTGCAAACCAGGGGCAAGCATGCTGCTGTAATTGAATAGGACATTATGCAGAATTCATAAAGGCTTTTGCCTGACAGAGAATCATTAAGATAAATCAACTGGAAAAGAACGAGGTCTGATACCTTGGCATGGATCCATAAAAAATGTTGCTTTTCATTATGAGATTCCCTTTGTTTCTTGTGGGAATTGTGAATCTACATGGGTGTATATGTATATGTCCACACAGGAGAGCTACAGAAAGAGAATACACAAACCAGTTAAGAATCTGCACATATATGGGTATACCTTTAGAAAGAGGATATACTTAAGATGTCATCTTTTTAAAGGCCTTCTAGACACCTTGATGGGTTTTTTGTTTTTGTTTTTAGGTAAAGACCAAACAACAGAATTTCCAAAGTGATAGCTTTCTAATGACACTTAAGATGGGAATCAAGTTTAAGTGTGAGGTGAAGATTTATGACACACGAGAATATAAGATAAAAGGTATTTCATTTTCTCTTGCATGGTCCAAAAAAATTCCTGTTTCTGCCTCCCCCTAGTATTTTTTGTCCTCAAGAATGCCATTTATGCTCATATAACAACAAACCTCAGCCACCAAAGACCTCTATGAGGGCAGCTTTCTCACTCTTTATTTTTTGATAAGAAGGGAAGGGTACACTTACAACTACATTTCTAGGTTTTCTATGAAAAACATAATTATCTGTAGGACACCTCTGAGACCCGCTGGACAATGTGACTATCAGAACTAAATCCAGAGAGATATCTTTTCCGACATAAACACCTTAAAAGGCTATAATTATCCATATTTTCCAAGGAAAGCCACCTTTAATTTTCTAAAATAATATTACATTTGCTCCATGGGCAGGGAATGGAGGAAAAGACCATGATGAAGGCCTGAACTCCCATCTCAAGAGCCTCAGAAACAGGGCATTGTGTCCAATTCCTCACAATAATTAGTTAAACACACATCTTTCAATGCCATGGGAATCTAATCTCTAAGGATCTTTCTATTTTCTGTTTCTATGCAGAGGACTAGTTCCTGCAACAACCAAAGCATGCCAACTAACAGCAAGTGTGGTACTCCAGTTACTTTAGGAAATGAGGTGAATGAAATGATCTTAGGTATAGGCTACAAAGGCCTTTTTATGGTTCTAGTTGAACATACAAATGTTCAACTAGAACCATACATATCCATATACTCCAATCTTTTCTTTTTTTTTTCTTCTCTCACCTATATTGAAATTAGAAGAGATATCTATGATAGCGAGAATTGCCCTGAAGCTAAAAAATAATTTTTGAAATACCTTTTAGCTTAAACCAGTCATGGAAAATTTCAAGCCAAAAGATTAAATTTGGAGAAAGTTACTAGCAGATGAGGACTAGGGCTATAATAAAAACCACATTGCGGACACTATCACATATGAGTCATTACTAAAAATGTTGTTTTATGTATATCTATATAGTAAGCTATTCATATGGTATGCTACAAGTTTATTGAGATGAGATCTAGACAATATTTTGAAAATGTTCAGTAATGTTTGCAAAGCATTTTAACGTTCATAAAAGAAAGACACTATTCTTCCCTGTAGAAGATATTCAATACGAATTTGGCACATTGAATTAAATTTAGATTTTATTATATTAGATTTTGGGATAGCCTTACCGGTGCTAATACTAAAGTTACCTTTTCTAACTACAAAGAAAAATTGATTTCCTTAGATAGTGCCAGCAAAATCCTGGAGATTAAAGTGGGCATATTTAATTTGAAAGCAATTTTTTAATTTAATAAATTATTTATGTACAAATACATGTTGTTGATAGCAAACTACTATAAAAGACAAAGTATCCATCTACATTTAGAGAATGTAGCCTTCTACTTTGTGTGTCTGAAACTTAAACTCATCTCCCTGATCTTCAATAAGGGGGAGCACTAAGAGGAGGATGATGGGACAGTGAGGGCTGGTCATCAAAATACTTTTCACTCGGCGTTATCATCCCAAATGACTAAGGCTTAAGAGACTCTTAATATAAGCCAGACACAGGAAAGGGTCCTAACACTCCAAAGTATATAAGCACCATGAACACAGGGATTTTTGTACATTTATTTATTGCTATATCCTCAACAACTATAATAGTGGCTAACATCTTATTGGTGCATTATTTATTACATTCTCCCAGGAATAATTAAGTAATACAAACATTATCATTTCACTAGGAAAGGAGCAGAGTTAAAGTTATTTTAACAGAAAGCATTTCCTTTCCTCTTGTACAAGGATATTGGCAATTCCCTTCAGCCAAAGACCACCAAGAACATCCTTGTAGCATGATGGAATTATTGATTTGTTGCAAGGAGAAAGCATGTTTATCACGAAGGACATGGGTCTTCTGATTAAGAGGGCACTTGAAAGTACTTACAGGATTTGGGCTCAGGGTAAGTAGTTTTGAAGAGAGTTTAAGGATGTGAGACTTTGCTGAGGGTTGGGTGCTTTCAGGAAGTGAGTGGAATTTTATATTTGAGAATCTTAATGATTCTTAGCTGGAAAAATTGGAAGAAAGTAGAGGCAAAGTTGCACTGATAACGAAGTAGCAGTCCCTCATAATAACAAGGAGAGGAGGACATTTGGTCACTTCTCATTTTGAAAGATGTTCTTGTTCTCAAAGCATGATTCCAGAGCGGTCCTGTTTTTGTCTTGCTCCCTCATGGTCCCAGAGCAGCTTTATCTGGCATTGGTGTTCTGTGACACTGTCCATGCTCCACAGGAGAATTCCACAATCTGGCCGTAAGTACTAAGCCAGCTCCTCACCACGGGAAGGCTTAGCTGAGAGGAGGCCAGCTCTCAGGTGTGTAAGGCCATGTATCTAAATACTTCAAGTTAAAAATCAACCTAACTGTTAAATGAAGTATGTTTTATCCTCTTACTTTTACAAATATGTTCATAACAGCAAGACTGAAGAGGCTATGTAAAGCTACGGTTTTTAAATGAATGAAAGTTGGCAAAATATTTTAAAAGACAATTTAATAACTATTTTGCATATTTGGATATTCCGTTGATGAGTCCGTGATGTTTGTATGACTAATAAAAGAAATTGTGTATTTTTCATAATTTTTTTTGCCTACAACTCAGAAAAATCACTAATTATGTTGTTAGAGTGAAAATTTCTACATAATTTTGTTCTACTGACAATAGTGATCTAATACATTTAAAATAAAATATATGGTATTCACTATATATAAAATACGGATATATTTTCACCGAAAAGAAAAAAGAAAATTAAAATTATATATATTTCCAAAAACAATGATTTTCCTCTAATATATTCCATATTATAAAAATGAAAGGGCAAAATAAATATTACCATTAAATATCAAAATATCAAGTAAAATTATGTAAAGAAAACTAAAATCTAATTTAATATTTTAAAAACGTGTAAATCTATTAAATATATTTATGAAAGTCAAACTGATACAGGAAAGGGCCAGGGACAGGGAAGTGCTGGGAGGAGAAGAGTGGTGTCCCTGGTGAGGGCTCCAGCCTTGGGCCTGTTCCCACAGACCTAGGTGAGGACAGCCACACCTGTTTTCCTGCCCAAGTGTTGCATTTTCCAAGACCACCCTGGCCCGCCACGCCCCCCATCCTGTGCCTATAAAAACCCCGAGACTGTACTGGGCACGCACACAAGCAGCTGGACGTCGAGAGGAACACACCAGCAGAAGGGCACACAGGTGGCTGGACGTCGTGGCTGGAGAGGAGCAGAGGAGTGGAAGAACACACCAACAGGCACCGGCAGACGCCGTCAGGCCATTGATCAGCGGAACCACACAGACGCCGAGGGGAATTTGGCTGGAGTAGTCGGAGGACTTCAGCCACTGAGCAGCCCAACTCCAGGGGCTGGTCCACACATCTTACTCCACACATCTTCTGGTCCCCCATCCATCTGCTGAGAGCTACTTCCACCACTCAAAAAAGCCTTGCACTCATTCTCTAAGCCCACATGTGATCCTATTTTTCCGGTACACCAAGGCAAGAACCCCAGAATACAGAAAGCCCTCTGTCTTTGCGGTAAGGACACAAGCTGCCTACAGATGGCAAAACTAAAAGAGCACACTATAACATGCCCACTGGGGCTTCAGGAGCTGTCAATTTTCACCCCTAGATGCTGCCGTGGGGGCAAAGTTCATGCTCCCCACAACCTGCCTGTCTGCCTGCTCCCACTAGGGGTTTTGAGCAGCAGGGCACTGAAGAAGCAAGCCACACCCCCATCACATGCTCTGTGAGGGGGACAAGGGAACTTTTGCCATGTCAAAACCACGCATGATTCTGGCATTCGCTGTCCACCGAGTTGCCAATGCAAAGAATTGCTATCACCCTTCACCAGTATTACATCTAGACCTACATATCTAAAATGTAAGTGATAGGAAATGTAATATTGAAAAACACACCTCAGCAACCATGTACAAACTGTGGAAAATACTTTGCTTTTTTCATAAGTATCTCTAGATCCACAAATTGAAACATGAAGAGAAGAACACAGACTCTCAGCACTACTGGGAAATGATATTTCATGATGCAAGAAGCTATTGCACTTAGGCTCTCTGAGAGGAAGAGTTTGATGAGTTAATTAATTTGTCTTTTTCTCTTACTTATGCACTTTTGCCATTCAAATCCTTTTTGCTTCCTGAGGTACTTTACATCTTCAATATTGGCAGCAGTACAATCAACATCACACATGGCATATTCACCTTTTGTTCAAGGACAGTGGGAAAGCAATGTGAGAAGCATTTCTCTGGAGCCTGAAGAGTGTTAGTCAGGAGGGCAGTTGTTTATGGCCATAGGTCATGCTGCAATTGCATTGAGCTCCAGAAATCAAGGGATGGAGGTACCCATGCACTCTTTAAAAATTTTACATTTTGTGTATATATTTGTGATAAACAGGGTCCCCCAAAGCATACGGCTTGATGCAGGGTCCCCTCTTGCTCATACCATTGGGATCTTCCTCTTCTCTTTCAAAACCAGCCAAGTTTGACCAAAGGAGAGTATTCGTGAGTACCTGGCCAAAGCCAAAGCCATTGGAGTTTGCAAACTCCTGTAACAATGGGAGAAGTTTCTCAGAGGAAAGAAAACATATCAGGATTTGGGGACTGGAAGTAGAAGTCCCCAGAAAGAGGAGCAGGGATGAAAGAGAAAGAAAGCCCATTTAGGTTACTCTGCTTTCAAATGCCTAAATCAGTAAGGCATTATGTAGCACAGGGGAACGCAATGTTATAGGCATGGTTCCCTCTTCACTGAGCTGCTCTTTTTGAGGTACATCTGACCTTTTAGTAAATAACTTTTCACATCCGCCTTATAGATTGTTAGATGTTTGATATGGGGAAGTTAGAAAGTATTGGTAATAGAAAGGTAATGACCCCATTCTGGGAGACTCTGATGGAGATTGAGGACAGTTGTTGGAGAGGTTTTCACTGGTCATTCACCATAGCAAAGGGACCACAGACACAGATTAAATTCCCTGAGTTACACCGCCCCCACCGGCCCCCATAATCTATTAGCAGGAAACTCCATATGAGATAGTCCTAACCCAAGTCACTGTTGAAAGTTTCTTTAAAATATGTAATATCAACTTGTTTGCAACTGAGAACCCCAGATCCACCCCATTCCTTCCAAATATGTAAAATTTTACATTCCTAGGGGCCATATTTTTGACATTGTGGACAGCCAAGCTTGGGAAGTAGCTTCATCTACTAGAGATAAGGTTCATCAAGCAACATTGGCCTCATAACCTCCACTCCCCCTAGATCTCCATAATCTTTTATTATTCATTTTAGGAAGATTTAACACATGGATTCTATGTGTCAGGCATTGTGATCATCTGTTGAAGTTACCTGATATGACAGTCTTCAGCCTTAACTAGTTTAGGAGAGTCTGTCAAAAATACTATTCCTTCTATATTAAAATAATCCACTGTTTAAAACCATAGAGTAACTTAGATCTCTGGCCTTACAGGAAGCATCACTATCTATTATAATCTTTAAAAAATTGCATTAAGTGGAAGGGAAAACTATTTTAAATCATCTTGGTGTTATTGTAATAATTTATGAATTGGGGAAATTTATTCATGTATAATGATATTTCATCCTATCAAACTACTGGGTGGTTGTTGACATTGGTTGGAGGCTTTTTTGCATGGACATGCAGATACTAACCTCAGGTAACTCCTGTGTTTGAACCTTTAGTCTTCATGGATCGATGTATTAGTCAGGGTTCCCCAGAGAAACAGAACCAACAGGACATGTTTGTGCTTTATTTCAATCTACCAACACTGGGAAATGTGATTTGTTGATGTTTGTATGCTACCATCAGTCAAATAGAGGTTTGTCCCTGAAAACCTATGTAAAATGCCATACAGCAACAGTTCCTGGTTCCATCTTTCCTCCTCAGAGTTACGTATCTAATTCTCCTCAGATACCCAAAGATGAACAAAAATACTAAAATCTCAAGACACACTGTTCCTATTTTGTGAGTAGGCTGAAGGACTCTGGGAATTAAGGAAAATGGAAGTAGAGGAAGAACTAACTCCATTATGAAATAGCACCTGCATGTCTGCAATGTAAAAATGACTGCTCCTACAAACCACCTAATGACTGTAAACATACCAATACTGGAATTTAATCAATTAATGACTATACAATTAAAATGAGTCATCTATAATCATAGCCCTCAGAACATCTCACTGGCTAATGTTTTATGGTGGAATGTCTTTTGATATTTAGTATGCAGCTTTCATAAAATACATGTATCTTTCAGCACAAATTATTTTGGCTGATGTTTACCTAGGAAGACTTTATATTTATATCTCTAAATCTTACTACAACATATTAAATAATGTAGTCAAATTCAGTGAGTCCAAATACAACTGTTAAAATGTCAGACCTTACACGGACTTTTTTAAAAGCTGAAGAGTGCCAAAAGAGGGAAAATGCAATATATTACTGCATGCAAAGCAATTGCTTATTAACCACTACTCTTATTGTTTGGTGATCAGAAAGTCATACTGTAAGTACTTTAGCATCTATTGCTTGCGTATATAAGTAATATGCATAATTACTGCTTTAGTTCCATTTAAGAAAACGGGTGGAATGGGAGTGCTACCGCATACTTTTATTTTCTATTTAAAGTAATGGGGAATGAGTTACAAGTTAGCATTTGTTTCACAGAACATGTACGATTCAGAAACAAAATACTGATGAGCAATTTGCCAGCTACGTGCAACAAAAATGAATCTTACAAATGGAAAATCAAACATGAGAACTCAGACAAAAGAACACATATGGTATGACTGCATTTATATAAAGTTTTAAAAGCAGACAAAACCAAACTCTAGTATTTAGGGATATATGCTTCAATGGTAAAACTATAAATAAAAGCAAGGAAGCAAATTCCAAAAAACCAAGATTGTGGTTTCCTTTGCAAGGAAAGAATGAAATAGTGATTGGGAGGGTGCATTAAGAGCACGTCTGGAGCAATGGTAATGTATGTAAATTGGTATTTGTTTTGTAATAAATGAGAAATGAACTATGCTTGTGTGTATACAGTTTTCTGTTTATGTTCTTTATTGCATAATGTAAATGTTGGGAAAAATAATTTGTGGATATAGTTAGATGTCAAGAGTCTGTTTTAAGAAGGCTAATTCTCTGATGCACTAATTCCACCTTTACGAATCTACCTTATAGACATAATCTCTTTAAAAAAAAGTCTTATCCCTCGAGGCGGGGCGGGGACAAGATGGCTGACTAGAAACACCTGCAGTTGGAGGCTCCCACTGAGAAGAAAGAAAACGACTAGTGAATCCTAAACCGGCAACTGAGGTATCCAGGTTCTCTCATTGGGACTTACTAGACACTTGGCTCAACACATGGACAGCGAGAAAAAGCAGAGCGAGTTATGGCTCACCAGGGAGCAGCATGGGACAAGAGGAGCTCCCATCCCCAGTCAAGGTAGGCAGTGAGTGTGTTACTCCACCCGGGAAACTATGCTTTTTCCATGGATCTGTGCAACCTGTGGATCAGGAGATCCCCTTGTGAGCCCATGCCACCAGGGCCTTGGATCCCAAGCCCACAGCTGTGCAGATTCTTAGCCGCCACTTTGCTGGAAACTGCCTAAGATTACCGAGCCTGCGGGGAGGGGCGGCCATCATCACTGCGGCTAACAGCTGCTTAAGACGACTGAGCTCCCGGGGGAGGTGCGGCAGCCATCACTGCAACTCCAGTCTGCCATTTTCCCTGCCGGTGCCAGGGAGATTGGGTGGTTTGGACCCAGGAGGAATTCTCCACAGCACAGCAGCTGTGGTATATCATGGCCAAACTACCTTTTTAGGCCAGACCCTGATCCATCCCTCCTCACTGGGTGGGGCCTCCCTATGGGAATTTCAGCAACTCCAGCCAGGGGTTTATAGACAGAACTCTGATCTCCCTGGGATGAAGCCCCTGTGGGAAGGGGCAGCCGCCATCTCCATTAATCAACAGACTTAAATCTTTCCCTCTGCTGGCTCTGAGGGGTCTGGGCTGTCCCCGACTAGTGAGATGCCAACCTAGTGCAGCGCACCCCCTCTGCCAAAGGGCAGCCAGAGTGCTTCATGAAGTGAGTCCCTGATCCCATGCCTCTTGACTGGGTGAGACCCCACCAACAGAAGTCACCAGACACATTATACAGAGGTATTCCTGCTAGCATCAGGTTGGTGCCCCTCTGGGACAGAGCTGCCAGAGGAAGGAGCAGGCAGTCATCTTTGCTGTTCTGTAGCTTCCAGACACCTCTAGGTGCAGCATGGACCCAGGTGAATAGGGTTTGGAGTGGACCCCCAGCAAGCTGCAGCAACCCTACAGAAGAGGGGCCTTACTGTTAAAAGAAAAACAAACAAACAGAAAGCAGCAACAAAAACAGCACCAACAAAAAAGTCTCCACAAAAACCCCATCCATAGGTCAGCAGCCTCAAAGATTGAAGCTAGATTAACTCATGAAGATGAGAAAGAATCAATGAAAAAATGCTGAAAACTCAAAAAGCCAGAGTGCCTCTTCTCCTCCAAATGACTGCAACACCTCTCTAGCAAAGGCACAGAACTAGGCTGAGGCTGAGATGAACTGACAGAAATAGGCTTCAGAAGGTAGTTAATGAAATTCACTGAGCTAAAAGAGCATGTTCTAACCCAAAGCAGAGAAGCTAAGAACATGATAAAACATTATAGGAGCCATTAACCAGAATAAGAAGTTTAGAGAGGAACATACATGACCTAATGGAGCCAAAAAACACAACACGAGAACTTCACAATGCAACCACAAGTATCAATAGCTAAATAGAGCAAGCAGAGGAAAGAATTTCAGAGCTTGAAGACTACCTTGCTGAAATAAAACAGACAGACAAGATTAAAGGAAAAAGAATGAACAAAACCTCTGAGAACTATGGGATTAGGTAAAAAGACTGAACCTATGACTGTTTGGGGTACCTGAAAGAAACATGGAGAAGAGAACCAAGTTGGGAAACATACTTTAGAATGTCATCCAGGAGAACTTCCTTAACCTAGCAAGCCAGGCCAATATTCAAATTCAGAAAATCCAGAGAACTCCAGTAAGATACTCCATGAAAGGTCAACCCCAAGACACATAATCTTCAGATTTCTCAAGGTTGAAATGCAGGAAAAATTGTTAAGGGCAACCAGAGAGAAAGGCCAGGTTACATACAAAGGTAACCCCATCAGACTAATAGTGGGCCTCCCAGCAGAAAGTCTATAAGCCAAAAGAGATTTGGGGCCAATATTCAATATTTAACATTCCGAAAGAAAAAAATTTCTAACCCAGAATTTCATATCCAGCCAAACTAAGCTTTATTAGCAAAGAAGAAATATAATTCTTTTCAGTCAAGCGATTGCTGAGGGAATTTGTCACCACCAGCCCTGCCTTGCAAGAGCTCTTAAAGGAAGCACTAAATATGGAAAGGAAAAACCATTACACACTGAAATACAAACACCAATGACACTATGAAACAACTACACCAACAAGTCTGCGAAATAACCAGCTAGCATCATGATGACAGGATCAACTTCACAAAAAACAATAATAACCTTAAATGTAAATGGTCTAAATGCCCCAATTAAAAGACACAGAATGGCAAGCTCAATAAAGAGTCAATACCCATCAGCGTACTGTATTCAAGAGACCCATCTCACATGCAAAGACACACATAGACTCAAAATACAAGGATGAAAAGAAATTCACCAAGCAAATGGAAAGCAGAAAAAAAGCAGAGTTTGCAATCCTAGTTTCTGACAAAACAGACTTTAAACCAACAAAAAAATTTTTTAAAAAAAGACAAAGAAAGGCATTACATCATGGTAAATGGATCAATTCAACAAGAATTGATCTAGAATTCAACTATCCTAAATATATATGCACCCAATACCAGAGCACATAGATTCATAAAACAAGTTGTTAGAGACCTACCAAGAGACTTAGACTCCCACACATTAATAGTGGGAGACTTTAACACCTCACTGTCAATATTAGATCATTGAGACAGAAAATTAAGAAAGATATTCAGGACTTGAACTCAGTTATGGATCAAGTGAACCTGATAGATAGCTACAGAATTCTCCACACAAAAACAACAGAATATACATTCTTGGCACTACATGGCACTTACTCTAAAATCTATCACATAATTGGAAGTAAAACACTCCTCAGCAAATGCAAAAGACTGAAATAATGCCAGTCTCTCAGACCATAGCACAGTCAAATTAGAACTCAAGATTAAGAAACTCACTCAAAACCACACAACTACATGAAATTGAACAACCTGCTCCTGAAAGACTCTTCAGGAGTAAACAATGAAATTAAGGCAGAAATCAAGAAGTTCTTTGAAACTAATGAGAACAAAGAGACAACATGCCATAATCTCTGGGATGCAGGTAAAGCAGTGTTAAAGGGCAATTTATAGCACTAAATGCCCACATCAAAAAGCTAGAAAGATCTCAAATCGACACCCTAACATCACAATTCAAAGAACTAGAGAACCAAGAGCAAACAAGCCCCAAAGCTAGCAGAAGACAAAAAATAACCAATATCAGAGCAGAACTGAAGGAGATAGATACACAAAAACCCTTCAAAAAAAATCAATGAATCCAGCAGCTGGTTTTTTGAAAATATTAATAAAATAGTTAGACTGCTAGTTAGACTAATAAAGAAGAAAAGAGAGAAGAATCAAATTGACACAATAAAAAATGATAGAAGGGATATCACCACTGACCCCACAGGAATACAAACAAACATCAGAGGATAATATAAAATCTCTATGCAAATATACTAGAAAATCTAGAAGAAATGGATATTCCTGCACACATACACCCTCTCAAGACTGAACCAGCAAGAAGTTGAGTCCCTGAATATAACAAAAACAAGTTCTGAAATTTAAGCAGTAATAAATAGCCTGCCAACCAAAAAAAGTCCAGGACTAGGCAGATTTACAGGTGAATTATATCAGAGGCACAAAGAGGAGCTGGTACCATTTCTTCTGAAACTATTCCAAACAATTGAAAAGGAGGGACTCCTCCCTAACTCACTTTATGAGGCGAACATTATGCTGATACCAAAACCTAGCAGAGATACAACAAAAAAAGAAAACGTCAGGCCAATATCCTTATTGAACATTGATGCAAGAATTCTCAATAAAATGCAAGCAACCCAAATCCAGAGAGTAAATCAAAAAGCTTATCCACCACAATCAAGTCAGCTTCATCCCTGGGATGCAAGGCTGGTTCTACATACACAAATCAATAAACGTAATCCGTCACATAAACAGAACTAAAGACACAAACCACATGATTATCTCAATAAATGCAGAAAAGGCCTTTGCTAAAATTCAACATGCCTTCATGTTAAAAACTCTGAATAAATTAGGTATTGATGGAACAAGCCTCAAAATAATAAGAGCGTTTATGATAAATCCACAGCCAAAATTATACTGAATGGGCAAAAGCTGGAAGCATTTCCTTTGAAAACTGGCAAAAGACAACGATACCCTCTCTCAGCACTTCTATTCAACAAAGTATTGGGAAGTTCTGGCTAGTGCAGTCAGGCAAGAGAAAGAAATAAACGATATTCAAATAGGAAGAGAGGAAGCCAAATTGTCTCTGTTTGCAGATGACATTATCGTATATTTAAAAAACCCCATCATCTTAGCCCAAGTGGTTCTTGGGCTAAGTTTCTGATGAGAAAGTTTCTGATGAGAAACTTCAGCAAAGTCTCAGGATACAAAGTCATTGTGCAAAATCATAAGCATTCCTATGCATAAGCATAGACAAGGAGAGAGCTAAATCATGAATGAACTCCCATTCACAATTGCTACAAAGAGAATTAAGTACCTAGGAATACAGCTAAGAAGGAAAGTGAAAGACCTTTTCAAAGAGACCTACAAACCACTGCTTAAAGAAATCAGAGAGGACACAAACAAATGGAAAAACATTCCATGCTCCTGGACAGGAAGAATCAATATCATGAAAATGGCCATACTTCCCAAAGTATTTTATACATTTGATGCTATTCTTATTAAAAAATCATTGACATTCTTCAGAGATTTAGAAAAAAACTATAAAATTCATATGGAATGAAAAAAGAGCCTGTGCAGCCAAGACAATCCTAAGCAAAAAGAACAAAGCTGGAAGCATCATGCTACCTGACTTCAAAATATACTACAAGGCTGCAGTAACCAAAACAGCAGAGTATTCATACAAAAACAGACATGTAGACCAGTGGAACAGAATAAAGAACTCAGAAATAAAACCACACATCTGCAACCATCTGACCTTTGACAAACCTGAAAAAAACAACCAATGGGAAATGATCCCCTTTTTAATAAATGGTGCTGGGAGAACCGGCTGTCAGACAGGGTCGTTTGCATCTGCTTTTTTTGTTTGTTTGTTTAGCTATGCCCTTTCCCCAGAGGTGGAGTCTACAGAGACAGGCAGGCCTCCTTGAACTGCTGTGGGCTCCACCCAGTTCGAGCTTCCCAGCAGCTTTGTTTACCTACTTAAGCCTCAGCAATGGTGGGCGCCCCTCCCCCAGCCTCACTGCTGCCTTGCAGTTAGATCTCAGACTGCTGTGCTAACAATGAGGGAGGCTCCATGGGCATGGGACCCTCCCGGCCAGGTGTGGGATATAATCTCCTGGTGTGCCATTTGCTAAGACCCTTGGTAAAGTGCAGTATTGAGGTGGGAGTTACCTGATTTTCCAGTTGTTGTGTGTCTCAGTTCCCCTTGCTAGGAAAAGGGATTCCCTTCCCCCTTGCACTTCCCAGGTGAGGCGATGCCTCACCCTGCTTCAGCTCTGGCTGGTTGGGCTGCAGCAGCTGACCAGCACCAATTGTCTGGCACTCCCTAGTGAGAAGAACCCGGTACCTCAGTTGAAAATGCAGAAATCTCCCATCTTCTCTGTCGCTCGCTCTGGGAGCTGGAGGCTGAAGCTGTTCCTATTTGGCCATCTTGCTCCACCTCCCAGGAATGAATTTCTTACCAGTCCATTATTATGCTAACAAAAAGGCATATATCACCAGGGACTCTTTTGTGTTTGCTTTCACAAACATTTTGTACCAGCATCTTATGTTCAGAGTAGGGAAGCTAGACAGGGTGATGACTGTAAGATTTTGTTATTCCTTGACAACTGTTCTGCTCATCCTCCAGCTAAAGTTCTCATAAAAAATGCTTATGGCCTGTACTTTCCCCCAAACATGACTCCATTAATTGTGACCAGGGTATCCTTAGATCAATGAACAGTAAATATAAAAATACTCTATTGAATAGCATGTGAAAAGAGTGAAAAGAGGTGTGGATATGGAAGATTTCAAAAGGAGTTTAGCATGAAGGCTGCTGGATATGTTGTTACCAACCCTGGGAACACAGTGACTAATACACAATTGTGCATGCCTGGCACAACCTCTGGTCTGTGACTCTATTCAGTGAGGATAATTAAGAAGTTGGTGACTTTGAAGGATTCTATATATCAAGTGAGAAAAAATGATGTCTGACCTCCTTACCTATTCAAAAGAACATACCTTCAGTCTTCATCAGTATGCTAGAAGAAGTGGATATTTAAGAAGTTTTTAACATTGATAATGAGTCTCCAGTTGTTCATTCATTGATCAATGGTAAAATAGCTGAAATTGTTCCAAATCAAGATGAGCAGGATAAAAGTGACAATGAAGATGAAGTTGTTAACACTGAAGAAAAAGTGCCTGTGGACAATGTGGTGAAAATGTAATGGGGTTATTGAAAGACTAGAGCAGTGTGCATTAATAACAGAACAAGAGTCATGTCTATTTATAAAATCAAAGAGAGACTTTGAAGACAAATATCATTGTTAATGAATCAGAAGACTCTGGAGGAAACATTTTAAAAAGCCATCCACCAGGCCAGGCATGGTAGCTCACACCTGTAATCCCAGCATTTTGGGAAGCCAAGGCAATTGTATCACCTGAGGCCAGGAGTTCGAGACCAGCCTGGACAACATGGTGAAACCCTGTCTCTACTGAAAATGCAAAAATTACTCGGGTGTGGTGACAGGTGCCTGTAGTTTCGGCTACTTGGGAGGCTGAGGTAGGAGTGTATCTTGAACCCAGGAGACAGAGGTTGCCGTGAGCCGAGATTGCACCATTGCACTCCAGCCTGGGTGACAGAGCGAGACTCTGTCTCAAAAAGAAAAAAAGCCATCCAGCAGAATGACTCCTTATCCCTAGACAACCTACCACTTCCTGGTCCCTTAATTGCTTCTGATAAAAAAATAAAATACAGGGTGCAGTAAGCTTTTAGTCAAAACACAACATCATTGGTGGAGACCGAAAGCCTGCTGCTGTTTGTGGTTTCTGATGTTTAACAGCCCAAACAGGTTTTCTGGTAATGCTACCGTGCTGCTTAATTACTCTGAAAACATTATTTTTTCACTGCATTCATGGTATCTCATATTTTTTACTGTTAAGTACTTGCGTGTGAACAAGTGTAAGAAAATGATTGCTTTTTAGTAGCACATAAATTCAGAGTCAGGAATGATGGTGATGCCAAACAGCATAGATTATTTACATAGGTGGCTGAGATTGTGACACTTTTGCTTTCTGATAGTACAATGTATGCAAACTTGGTTTATGCAAAAAAGTATGTAAAATATTGGATAAAATTACCTTCAGGCTATGTGTGTAGATGTGTATAAATCATAAATGAATTTCGTGTTTAGACTTGAGTCCCATCTCCAAGATATCTCATTAAGTGTATGCAAATATTCCAAAATCCAAAATCCAGAACATTATGCATTTTACATAAGGGTTACTAAACTTGTATTATCAAATAGTTGGAAAACCCATTCTAACTCTTTATTTGAAATATGTTTTTAAATAGACAAAAAATTACTTGTCAATTTTTTTTTTTTTTTTTGAGACGGAGTCTCGCTCTGTCACCCAGGCTGGAGTGCAGTGGCCAGATCTCAGCTCACTGCAAGCTACGCCTCCCGGGTTCACGCCATTCTCCTGCCTCAGCCTCCCAAGTAGCTGGGACTACAGACGCCCGCCACCTCACCCGGCTAGTTTTTTGTATTTTTTAGTAGAGACGGGGTTTCACTGTGTTAGCCAGGATGGTCTCGATCTCCTGACCTCGTGATCCGCCCGTCTCGGCCTCCCAAAGTGCTGGGATTACAGGCTTGAGCCACCGCGCCCAGCCACTTGTCAATTTTTTAAGTTTAGGTATGAGAAAAGTGGTATGGGACACAGACGCATTGTTTGGCAGTAAAATCATGGAACAATGGAAACATTTCCAAACATCCAATTTTAAAATGCTTTGTTCATAGCAGGAGTTTCTTTTGAAAAGCAATTACTTTTACATTCATTGTTAAAACATTACTTTAAACTTAGGGGATGGATTAAGTGTGTTTATATTTTCAAAAAACGTCTGGTGGATAGCATACTACTGACAGACACTTGTCATCACAGAAAAGAACAGAAAATCTGGAACACTTGTCTTTTCATTTAAAAAAATGCAAATTATACATCTCTAAGTTAATTATTCAGTACTTTGCCATGATAAATGCAGAGAAACTTTTATGGTAATAAAGATTTTCATGATCACTTCCCGTCTCATTGCAACATCTACTGTTTCATTTCGTTTTCGTAAAACTAAGTGCATCCGCACAGTCTGTATCACAAAGAGGGCAATATATCAGGATAGGATTGTCGTAAATGAATGAGTGGGGCGGGGCACTGTCAAGCCCACTGCTTGGTGTGATTCTCACTTGTAATAAAGCAAATAAACGACCACAAAATATCTCCTTCCTTCCATCCTTTGCAATGTGACTTTGCAGCTCCTTTCAAAGAGAGAAATTACTTCCCCTTCCCTTGAATCTGGGGTAGCCTTGCGCCTTGCTTTGGCCAATGGAGCATGGCAGAAGCACCACAGAGTCCGTTTCAAATGTGGGCCACTAGACTCTTTTCCTGCTTCTGTTCTAGATTGTGGAACTCTACCACCAGGTGATCAAGCATGGGCTTCTTAGAAATATGAATCCCCACAGCACTCCTCCAGAGATTCTGATTCATTGGGTCCAGGGATTTATACTTTTATCAAGCACCAGAAGTAATTCTGATTCAGGAGGTCTTCAGATAACACCTCAGAAAACACTGCAAACCTGGATTATGGAGTGGACTCAACTCCAAGCATATTATCAGAATCAGAAAACACATATGAACTAGGGTTCACTCAGAGCAGCCTAAACTCAGTGGTAAGGTTGCATCAGTGTATGCTCCTGGTGCATGTAGGGAGTATCCCACACTGTGACAATATTGATGCAACAATTAGAAGGAGGACCTCCAGAGAAGAGGAAAAGAAGGATCCCTGGAGGTTTTCCTGTGTGTCAACTTTGCAGGATTCCTGAGCTTGACTTCAGTTCTGATTTTGTCTTTTACTAAATTCGTGATCTTGGATAATTCCCCTAACCTCTCTAAGCTTTAGCCTTCCTATCTATAAAGTGGGAATTCTAACTGTGTCATAAGTTTATTGCAAGAAGAAAATGAGGTAAGTTATAGAAAGCACTTAATACAGAACCTGGCATACAGAAGATGGTAACTATTTATTATTCGTGTTTCATTATGATATTGTTATCCTTAAAAACCTACTCCTCTTAGGATGTGAAGAAATAGGAACGCTTTTGCACTGTTGGTGGGAGTGTAAATTAGTTCAACCATTGTGGAAGACAGTGTGGGGATTCCTCAAGGATCTAGAATTAGAATTACCATCTGACCTGGCAATCCCATTACTGGGTATATGCCCAAAGGATTATAAATCATGCTGCTATAAAGACACAGGCACACGTATGTTTATTGCGGCACTATTCACAATAGCAAAGACTTGGAACCAACCCAAATGTCCATCAATGATAGACTGGATTAAGAAAATGTGGCACATATACACCATGGAATACTATGCAGCCATAAAAAGGGATGAGTTAATGTCCTTTGCAGGGACATGGATGAAGCTGGAAACCATCGTTCTCAGCAAACTATCGCAAGAACAGAAAACCAAACACCACATGTTCTCACTCATAGGTGGGAATTGTACAATGAGATCACTTGGACACAGGGCAGGGAACATCACACACCGGGGCCTGTCAGGGGGCTGGGGGAGGGAGAGCATTAGGAGAAACACCTAATGTAAATGATGAGTTGATGGGTGCAGCAAACCAACATGGTTCATGTATACCTATGTATCAAACCTGCACGTTGTGCACATGTACCCTAGAACTTAAAGTATATTAAAAAGGAAAGTTGAGGTTTTCCCATTAATTTCCCATTAATTTAAAAAAAAGTCTACTCCTCTCAAAGGGCTAATTTGCATTTCTGGACATCTCCAAATCCCTCAATGGAAGCCTGTCTCACATATAGTCAGACTCTGGAATCAGCCACATCTTGGTTCCTGTCCTCAACTCCACCACATGTGACTTCAAGCAAGTCACTTATAAATCTCAGTGTTTTCATCTGTAAAACAGGGACAACAATATTACCTTACAGGGTTGTGAAGATTAGAAGAGTTAATGTTCAATACCTCACACACTGCAACCCACAGCAAATATTAGTGATTAGCATTATTTCCTCAGGGCTATTCTTCATAAATTCTGAAATCCAAACTTGCAGGTTTAAAAGAAGCAACCCAGAAATTCAATGGTAAGGTCACATCACTGTATGCTCCTAGCACAGGTAGGGAGAATCCCTCAGTGTGACAAGATTGATGGAACAATTAGAAAGTGGGCCTCCAGAGAAGGAGGAAAGAAGAATCCCTGGAGTTTTCCTGAGGCACAGACCCTAAAAACAGAACTATCTGGTGTTTGGAGCTGCAGCAAGAAGAATAAATTTGCTTTTGTGGGACTCATGTTGCCAAAAGCTCATCTGTGAGTGAATAATGAAGTTGAGATGTATGTGGTCACCAAAAACAGACAAACAAACACACACAAAAAGAACAGGTCAGGGCTTTGAGGCCCAGGAAGTAATTTAGGAAGATAATAAAGGCATCCTCCCATCTCTATTACCTCTTTTACTACCTAAACCAGACCCTCCTAACCCTTGGCCTGCAAAAGTGCAGGACTTTCAACTGGTCCCTCTGCATCGTGCTCTTCTGTTCCTTCCCTCCACTCAGCACACCAAAGCCCAAATTATTTACTGAAAACCCCACTTGCCTCACACCATACTCCTGGGAAAAAACCTACAGAGGGCTGGGTGTGGTGGTTCATGCCTGTAATCCCTGCACTTTGGGAGGCTGAGGAAGGTGGATCACTTGATGTCAGGGGTTCAATACCAGCCTGGCCAACATGGTGAAACCCCGTCTCTACTAAAAATACAAAAATTAGCTGGGTGTGGGGGCAGGCGCCTGTAATCCCAGCTACTTGGGAGACTGAGGCAAGAGGATCACTTGAACCTGAGAGGCAGAGGTCGCAGTAAACTGAGATCACGCCATTGCACTCCAGCCTGGGCAACAATAGCGAAACCAAACTCCATCTTAAAAAACAAACAAACAAACAAAAAACCCTACAGAGGCCACTCCTATTGGGTCTGACATTAATACTTCATTCTCACATAGTAGGCTTCACCCTGCTGCTTGTCCATGAAATTCTTCTCATTACAGTCATAATACAGTAGTCCCCCTTTATCCAAGAGAGATACATTCCAGCACCCCCACAGTGGATTCCTGAAACCTTAGGTAGTACCAAACCCTACATATACTATGTTTTTTCCCCTACACATACATACCTATAAGGTTTAATTAAGATTAAGTTAATCTGACACAACACATTGCTGTCTATCAGAACACATTTCTGTTTACGTTTTCCATCCACAAATTTAAGGCCTTTTCCATTTTAACTAAGCACTTATTGCTTGCTGTTTGAGGTGCCACAACAAAACTAGCACTATACTACCACGACAGTAGATCTGATAACTGAGAGGACTGCAAAAGGGCAGGTAGGGTATGCAGGATCAACACACTGGCCAAAGGGATGATGCATGTCCCAGGCAGGATGGAGCAGGATGGCGTGAGATTTCATCCCAATACTTGGAACAGTGTGCAATTTAAAACAGATGAATTATTCATTTCTGGAATTTTCCGTTTAATATTTTCAGACCATGGGTAACTGAAAATGTGGAAAACAAAACTATGGATAAGGAGGGATTCCTGTAGCCTTCCAACTGCCAGAAGCAGGGGGGGTGATACTCTCCTGAACATTCTTGTAGTCCAAGTTAGAAGACAAATGTAGCAAAATTCCCCAGACTTTCACATGTTAGGTCTGATTTAATTGCATTCTAGCCAATGTTAAACAAGATTCTTTAGGTTGTTTTAATTTTGCATTCAGAATAAATCTGCTATAGCTGAACATTTTCCCATGTTGGCTTTTTCACTGGTTGTATTTTATTCTTTTTTAAAATATTTTTCTTTTATGACTTACAAATCATTTCCCATATTCTGATTTTTTATAATAAGATTTTCTCTAACCTTTTAAAATCTATTTCATTTTTAAATACGTTCTCAGAACCAGAAGTCTTGGTTCTCTTAAACGGTCACTTGCTTGGGTAGAGCTAGGATTCTGACTTCCAACCTCCCATAGTCATGCTTGTGGCTCACTTCAATATTGGAATCTTCCACAAATGATTTTTGGCAACCAAAGAGGGAATGAACTGTGTCTAGTGGCAGAGGGATGCCAGCCCTGTGAAGTGAGGCAGGGTTGCCTTGCATTCCTCAGAGCTTGAAGAAAAGTTGAGAAAAAAAAATGCTAACATTTAAAAGCTTACCTCAAGGCCTCTGATAAGGAGCATGTTTCTGAGACTAAAGTGTTCCTGTCTTTCATATTTTATAACCTTGCCGTTGCAGCAGGAGAGCCATGGAGGAAGAGAGATGGAAGCATGGAGAATGGGAGATTGGCTTAAATTGGCCCTGAAGAGAAAATGCCCGCAGTGTTACTTGTTTTCCCACGTTTTCCAGTTCAGCCAAGAGTACAAAAGGAAGCCTACAACATGTGAGACTACATGGGCCTTCCCCTTAGTGTCGGAGGCGCTTGTAAGGTAGGATCAACTTTGGGGGAATCTGGAGCTGTCTATAGAAACTTCATGATGTCTGCTAACTTAAAGGCCTGTTTAATTGATTATGAGGCTTTCAACTAAGGAGCCTGAGCTCTCTGGAAAGTGTTCTGTCAATTCCTGCAAAAGCCTTGCATCAAGCAAACTATAAATCCTTAGAGGTAACATGGAAGCAAAAATAACATTAAAAATGTTCTTACTGCTATTGTTAGTGGTGGTCTTATTCTGTTCTAAGATTATGCGGGCTCTTAGGAACTTCAGGAATTCCTGAGAATTATTTGTGGGAAAGCAAACATTTTTAAGCCTCACTAACAAAGGAGAAACAGTTTATCAGAGCCCTAGTTCAGGAGGGGACCATCTCTGTTCTACCCCTGGCTTTAGCTGAAAAGACCGTGTTTACTCTCAACTTAAATATTCTCAAAATGTCCAAGGGATCAGGGCTTTATTCTTTGATTCTAAATAATAACTTCTCCATAAAATCCTCACTTCTGGAGCTGATAGTCAAGTCCAAATCTTATTAAAGTCTTCATTCGGAATGCATATCCAAATAAAAACATATGATAACTTTTTAAAAATTCATCTCAGATTTTATGCCACCAAATATTAAATTTTAGGGTGCATAAGAATGACACAAAGCACATATTTAAAATGCATATTCCTGGCTTCAATTCAGAAATACCAACCCAGGTGAATTTAATACAAATGGGCCAAGGCCACAATTTGAAAAACATGTCTTTAGACTTTTCTCAGTTAAATACAACCAAACAGAAATTGCTAAATGACATCCATCATGTCTTGTTGCACAGCTTACTGAGGAAGCATTCTTGAGTCTGCCTACCAGACAGAAAAAAAAAAAAAAAAAAAAAGGGAATTCTTTTATGGTTAGCAGTGTCCACTCTCTTTTATGAGGAAAATAAAAGCCTCCACCCAAACAAAATTCCGTTTAGGTCTCTTGGCCCAAACCTGTCCCATGGCCTCTGATAGCCACCACAGGGCCTGAGAACGCTGGGAACAAAGCTGTCATGATTAGTCCCAGTGATCATGACCCAACACTAGGGCTTAGTATGTTGCCAACCTCAACAGAATCAGGATCCTGTCTATAAAGAACGTGGAATAAACACTAGGTAACTCCTAGTGTCTACCTGAAAAGGGAAGAAAGCAAATAAATGTTGAACTCCTACTATTATACAAAGAAAATTCTGGAACAGGTACTTTCACAGTTTAAAAAATCTCATTTAACATAACATTATAGATACTATAGATACAGTGCCTGTAAACGGAGCCCTTTGCTTTTGTCATATCTTGTCTGATGATTTTCTAAAAAGATTACCTTTAAAAGTTTCTATTTAATGTAATTTTAATCACTCAAAACTGAGTTTTCAAGTGTATCTCTAAGCTATATTATACTATAGTTTTCTGTATTGAGGTCCTTTGTTCTGTTTTAGTTGTTTCAGGCAGCAAGAGAAAAATTTTTATGCAAACTTTGGGCATAATATGTTTAATTCATTTGAGATATTAATAAAAGGAACCAAATCCCTTCCCTACTTTCCCAAAGACAAAAATATTTTTAAAACCCTAAGACCTCAAATATAGCTATTATGTGGTATATGGTGATTTCCCTGAGAGATTGGGACATTAAAATTTTTCTTTTGTTCTCAATTTTTAAAAGGAAACTAAATGCAAAAAAAAAAAAAAATACTAATACAATGCACAAGACACCAGTTAAAACATGGAAATCAAGAAGCATAAAGGTGAATGTTCTCATAGGAACCTCAGATCATGTATCCTGTTTCTATGCATGATCTGGGTGTTTCTGCTGATAAACCTGACATTTTGTTTGTTTGCTTGTTTGTTTGTTTTGTTTTTTAAGATAGAGTTTCATTCTTGTTACCCAGGCTGACGAGCAGTGGCATGATCTCGGCTCACTGCAACCTCTGCCTCCTGGGTTCGAGTAATTCTCCTACCTCAGTCGCCCAAGTAGCTGGGATTGCAGGCACCCACCACCATGCCCAGCTAATTTTTTGTATTTTTAGTAGAGATGGAGTTTTATCATGTTGGCCAGGCTGGTCTCGAACCCCTGACCTCAGGTGACCCACCCATCTCGGCCTCCCAAAGTGCAGGGATTACAGGCATGAGTCACCATGCCCTGCCTAACCTGACATTCTGGTCATGAACCCTTGTAAATCTGTAACTGCCTGGACAGTCATCATATGTTTAGAAGTGAAAACAACTACTAGAATAATTGCTTATTAAATTTTGTATTTATTTTTATTCTCTGCATTGTATCTACAAACAATATAATTATCTGTATTTTTTTTTCTCTGCACTGTATCTTAAAACAATATATTTATCTGTATTTACAAGTCTTTAGTTTCCATTACCAGAATTGGGTTGATGGATCGACACAGTGCTAAAAAACTGATCTAGGCTGGGTGCAGAGGCTCACACCTGTAATGCCAGCACTTTAGGAGGCCAAGGCAGGTGGATCACGAGGTCAGGAGTTCAAGACCAGCCTGGCCAACATAGTGAAACCCTGTCTCTACTGAAAATACAAAAATTAGCTGAGCGTGGTGCACATGTCTGTAATCCCATCTACTTGGAAGGTTGGGGTAGGAGAATCGCTTGAACCCGGGAGGCGAAGGTTACAGTGAGCACTCCAGCCTGGGTGACAGAGCAAGACTCCATCTCAAATAAATAAATAAATATAAAAATTCTAATCTATTCAGTAAACAGATCAGTCCACAAGGCCCCAAAATGAGTCAGACTGAATGTGTGACACTTAATTGAATTGTTTAGACATTTTATAGTCGTAGACATCCAATCTCACTCCTAGAATAGGAGGCAATTGAACAAGCACCACACAGATTTCTTTGACTTTGAGAGGTTAAATCTGCTGGAGAGTTTTGGTCTCTTCCCTTTATCATCTCCCCCTACCCTCCTTCTTCCCTCCAAGTCAGAGAAGGGAATAGAAAGGCACAATATACAAACTAAACATTATATGTAATGCTATGTTCCCCAAGTCTTTTAGGTGGAAACTCTGATGTGCAAACCCCATGATGTAGAACTAATTCTTGGTTTGGAGCAGGGGTTGGCAAACTTTTTCTTAAAGGGTTAAAGAGTAAATATTTTCAGCTTTTCAGGCTGTAAGATCTCTGTCCTAAACTCCTCACCTCTTCTGTTGGATCATGAAAGTAGCCACAGATAAAACATAAACAAATTGGCATAGCTACGTTGCAATAAAACTTTATTTACAGAACCAGGCAGTGAGCCAGGTCATTTGCCGACTGCTGGTCTACAGAAGTCTAGCTAGTTTGTTTTTTCTCATTGTATTAAGGATATATTCTATTTTAGAGTTCAGTAATTCAATGCTATTTTTTAAAAATATACACTGTTGCCTGATTCCAGTTTATTTCTTGATACTACTATTCTAATTAATCTATCAGGCATTCTTCTAATTGTAAAACTTCCAGCTCCAATTTCAGATTCCTTTAATTTTCTTTACCTTTATCACAACCCAAATTTCCCCAGCCTTCATCTGCTGATGAGTACAATCACAGCTGAGTTAGAACACATTAGCCTTATTACTTGCTTTAATTAGTGTAAGGTATCAGAATATGGCATCCCAAAATATGCCACTTTGGCATAAAAATTATTTTGAGTTGGAGGCATATGAGAATCAACAGATGTAGAAAGAAGTCATCCTGGAGCTTTCCACATCCAACTAAAAGCAGACAATTCTCAGAAGCGAGAACTGCCATGAATGTCCTCTCCTTGATGGCCAAGGAGATGGAAAGTCTGCACCAAGGGGGACCTGAACAAACAAACCTTACTCCATTTGTTTCTCCCACATATTCATCCTCCATTTGCCACTTGTCTTAGTCCATTTCGTGCTGCTATAACAGAATACCTGAGGGTAGGCAAATTATAATGAACAGAGATCTGTTTCTTATGGTTCTAGAGGCTAGAAAGTCCAAGATTGAAGGACTGACATCTGAATAGGGTCTTCTTGTGACATTATCCCATCACAGAAGGTAGAAACACAAGCAGGCACTTTCGTGAGAAAGAGAAGGGGGCTGAACTCAATCTTTTATCAGGTACCTACTTTCAAGATAACACACTCCTGCATGCAGCAGCATTAATCCATGTCTGAGAGCAGAGCCCTCATGTCCTAATCACCTAGTAGGATGCTACCCCTAAACACTGTTGCCTTGGAGATTAAGTTTCCAACACATGAACTTTGGGAGGCAAATTCAAACCACAGCACCACCTTTGAAAGCCTGAAACCGTTTTTCTTTGTTTTGTTTCTTTACCAATTTTTGTTTTGTTTTGTATTTTTTTTGTTTTTTTCATTAAAATGTTATTGGCCGGGCACAGTGTCTCACATCTGTAATCCCAGCACTTTGGGAGTCTGAGATGGATGGATCACCTGAGGTCAGGAGTTTGAGACCAGCCTGGCCAACATAGTGAAACTCAGTCTCTACTGAAAATAAAAAAATTTATCTGGGTGGCATGCACCTGTAGTCCCAGCTACTGGGGAGGCTGAGGCAGGAAAACCGCTTGAACCTGGGAGGTTGAAGTTACAATGAGCTGAGATCGGCCCCATCTCAAAAATAAATAAATACAAATAAAACAAAAGATGCTACTTAAACCAAATTCTAGCCTTTCTTTCATTTCAACTACTCTTCAAGAGGTTTCTGCCTTGCTGTGCACTGCATCCATTAATAAACTGGTTTTCTCTTGTTAACCTTTTTTTAGTCTAATTTATAGGGCCCTTGCCAGAGAACATGAGTAGATGGAGCATATTTTCTGTCCCCTACAAAAGCTATTGCCGTATAACAAAGCAACCCAAAACTCAGTGTCTTAAGGCAACTATGTAGTATCTTTTCGTGAGTCGTTGGGTCAGATGGTTTAAGTCTCTCCTCACTTTTTCATCATAACGTTCTCAGCAGTTCTTGGTATTTATTATTCCAAATGAACTAATAAAATAATATCCTCTAATTTCCAAAATAAATCATGGAGATTTTAATTGCAATTTCCCCATTTCTTTATTTTAGAAAGATTGACGTTTTTATGATATGTTTTTTCACCTAAAACCATGATATACCCTTCCATTTTTTCAGACCTTGTTTTCTGTCTTTTCCTAAAATTTTCCAGTTGTATTCAAACAGGCCCTGGTTTTTTTTTCTTAATTTTGCTCATAAGCATTTTACAAGTTGCATGGCTATCATTGGGGCATTTTCATTTGTAGTCAATTATTGTTAATACAGAGAATTTTGATTTTTATACATTTATCTTATGCCGACCCTCTTTACTAAAGTCAAATTTGTTTTAAATTTCCCTTTCTACAAAATTATATTGTACTTTTCATTTTTTTTTTCAATTCTCGATTTAGAACTCTTGTTTCTTCTTACTCCTTTCTTACTATTCCTTACTATGTGCCCAGTGTTGTTACAAGCATTAAATAAAATAGCATATGCAAAGCACTTTGCACAATGGCTGGTGAAAAGAGCAGTAAGCACTCAGTAAATGTTAGCCATTATTAAGAATTTGCTGTTTATTCAAGATGAATTTAAACCTTATGCTATACTTTGGTCATCATCCTAGTCATAGTCATGAGATCTTTTGACTACATGAAGTGGGAAAAAAAATATATGTGTGGAAAACTCTGGGAAACAATATACAATTCTATTTCATATTCCCATATTCCTAATACCTGTTAATATCCAGACTATATAAATAATGAGCTAACACATGAAATACCATTTTAGTTAATTCAGTTCTAAAGATTAAATGTAAGATTTTATGCTTTAATGAGAAGTATCAAATTGAATTTTTTATATGAAAATTATGCTTATGAAATGCAGCTTTAATATAACCAATGAACACAATTAAAGCAGACCTTCCTAATTAAATATAATGTTGAGAATAATCTATGTTTCTAATTCTGATATTCCACTACCTATATTGAAAGACACTTGATTCTGCTTTCCCAAAGTGCTATTTTTTAAATTTTTTTCTACTACATTTGAATTTATCTATGCTTGCTTTAGACAAATGTTTCCACTTTTCTGCTTTTTCCCCTTGTAAAAATACACTTTTTAAAAAAAATCTAAGAAACACAAGAGAAGTTGGACACAAGGAAAAAGAAGTGCGGCTGAACCAAGAATACTGTGTTTTGACTGCCTTTGGATTTGTATCTACCATGTATCACTACAGTCATGTGCACCATAAGGATGTTTCAGTAAACAACAGACTACATTCCTAGACCGACTACATACCTACAGAGGGTAGTCCCATAAGATCATAATGCTGTATTTTTACTGTACCATTTCTATGTTTACATATACAAATATTTACCATTGTACTACAACTGCCTATAGTATTCAGCACAGTAACATGCTGTTCAGGTTTGTAGCCTAGGAGCAACAGACTATACCATATAGCCTAGGTGTGTAGCAGGCTGTATCATCTAGGATTAAGTCAACTTTATGATGTTTGCACAATGACAAAATCACCTAAGGGCACATTTCTCAGAATGTATCCCTGTCATTATATTTAGTCACTTGGCTCAGTGGGCTATGTACCACTTGGCTGAGTGGTACTACGAAGCAAAGATTCCAAGGTCTAGTCTTGTCAATTTTGGTATCACTGTATTTCTTGGCCAAAAGACTGTATTTTAAAAGTAAATAAATATTAATAAAAGCAACAGTTTTTGAATGCAGTATTTCATTTAATTCCTGACTATAACTTTTGCTTCACAAACAAGGAAACTGAGGCCCAATAAAGCTGAAAGTCAAAAGCCAAGGAGGAATTAGTGGTTTGACTTCAGAATCTGAATTCTTAATCACAAAACTATACTCTCTTAAACTTTTGTCTTCTGTTTTGCCAAAACATTTTCTCCTAAGTAACTAAACTTTTAACCGATTTCTTACTCAAAATTCTTTATTGCTACGATGTAGTAGAAAAGAAAAGCGCATTTTTTTGAGGACAAAGCTTGCACTGTGCACCTGGAAAAGCCACAGAGATGATTTAGGGTATCTGAAGGGAGAAATTTCTAAGCAGCAAAGCATTCAAGAGGTGACTTGGGTGCTGTTAAGAGCATTCCATTTTAAAATGTAAAATTCTTTTGCATTTTTCATCAATTCTGTAAAATACCTAGTAGCCTTCCCATGATTTCTCTTGCTGCCTAAATTATCTGGAGTAAGTTTCTATCATTTGCTACCAAGAACCCTGATCATAACAGGTGGCACGTGGAAAAAAAAAAAAAAGTGTACTTTTCATAAAATTCTTGATACTGCTATCAAGTGGGTGTTGCTGAAAAGATATCCAAAAATGTGGATGCGACTTTGGAACTGGGTAACAGGCAGAGGTTGGAACAGTTTGGATGGCTTAGAAGAAGACACCAAAATGTGGGAAAGTTTAGAATCTCTTACAAGATTGTTGAATGGCTTTGACAAAAATGCTGATACTGATAAGGTCCAGGCTGAGGTGGTCTCAGATGGAGATGAGGAACTTGTTGGGAACTGGAGCAAAGGTGACTCTTGTTATGTTTTAGCAAAGAGAATGGTGGCATTTTGCCCCTACCCTAAGAGATTTGTGGAACTTTGGACTTGAGAGAGATGATTTAGGATGAGAGAGATGATTTAGGGTATCCGGAGGGAGAAATTTCTAAGCAGCAAAGCATTCAAGAGGTGACGTGGGTGCTATTAAGAGCATTCCATTTTAAAAGGAAAACAGAGCATAAAAGTTCAGAAAAATTGCAGCCTGACGATGCAGTAGAAAAGAAAAGCGCATTTTTTGAGGACAAAGCTTGCACTGTGCACCTGGAAAAGCCACAGACGGTCTTAAAGCCAGTCAGTTAAAGAAGCCAGGTGGTGGCTATACCCCACAAAGTCACAGGGGCAGATCTGCCCAAGACTCTGGGAAACTACTTCTTGCATCAGCATGACCTGGAGTCAAAGAAGATCATTTTGGAGCTTTAAAATTGACTGCCCCGCTGGATTTCGGACTTACATGGGCCCTGTAAACCCTTTGTTTTGGCCAATGTCTCCCATTTGGGATGGCTGTATTTACCCAATACCTGTACCCCCATTGTATCTAGGAATAACTAGGTTGCTTTTGATTTTACAGGCTCACAGGTGTAAGGAACTTGCTTTGTCTCAGATGAGACTTTGGACTGTGGACTTTTGGATTAATGCTGCAATGAGTAAAGACTTGGGGGACTGTTGAGAAGGCATGAATGGTTTTGAAATGTGAGGACATGAGATTTGGAGGGGCCAGGGGCAGAGTGATATGGTTTGGCTCTGTGTCCCCACCCAAATCTCATCTTGAATTGTACTCCCATAATTCCCACGTGTTGTGGGAGGGACCTGGTGGGAGATAATTTAAATCATGGGGGCGGTTTCCCCCATACTGTTCTCATGGTAGTGAATAAGTCTCACGAGATCTGATGGTTTTATCAGGGGTTTCCAATTTTGCGTCTTCCCCATTTTCTCTTGCTGCCAACCATGTAAGAAGTGCCTTTCACCTTCCACCATGATTCTGAGGCTTCCCCAGTCATGTGGAACTGTAAGCCCAATCACACCTTTTTTCCTTCCCAGTCTCAGGTATGTCTTTAATCAGCAGCATGAAAACAGACTAATACAAGAAACGTATCCCTACTCCCCAATTCCAAATATAGAGAACAGAATGGCAACTTTGGTACTTACTCACAACTCATGGTCACCAATATTCCCAGTCTACTTGTCTTCCTATACCCACAGAAGTCTGCATTTCCTAACCCTCCTTACACGTGAGTGGGGCCGTGTGAACTGTTTTGCCCGATGAACTAGCAGGTGATGTGTGTCACTTCTGATTCAAAACACTGAAGAGTTGGTGTGTAATTTTTATGCTCTTCCCTCTAAAACCTCCCTTTGACATAGGAACATAAGGTGGAAGAATTTCACCCTGAATGACTAAGGTGAACAGAATGTCAACCTGTATGATCAAATGGCACAAATTTAGAGATGTGTTTCTACAGCATAGTTTTTCCTAACTAAAGCAGTATGTACCCATCTATGTTTCAAATCCTTGGTAACTGTTATACAGGTGTTTTAAGAATATTAGAGAAATATTCAAAGAAACTTTTTTCTGGATGGACTAAGACTGCCTCATTATTTTCCCACTTAAATAATGGAACATAAGCTCCTGCTGTCAAAAATTTCACCGTAATACAATATTCGAAACCAAGTATTGGATTCCAGTAATAAAAAATGCCTGCATTTTCCCTCTTCCATCAGAAACTTTTTCACAAGGAGGAAAGGGTATGTGGAAACAAAGCAATATAAAATGTATCACATAAGTAAGAAGCCAAAAAGTTAATTTTATTGAGTAAAGTTCATTCAGAGCTTACACAGATCATAAGAATACTTTAGATTGTAACAGCTGAAAAGATCAATAGCTGACTGGAAAGAAGAAAGGAGGCAGTTTCTACTTTCAATGTAGAAAAAAAAAAATCTAATTGCTACAGATGTCTTGTAAAATCCTCAAAACAAGGTCTAGCCAAGTTTATTGTTTGGTAATTTTTTTTTTTTTCAAGGGGAAAAAAAGCAAGATTCAATGTGTGTACTACTGGTTACAACTAATACAACAGCTTGAAAAAATCATGAGACAAAAGCATAAATATAATATAAAACGACAAAATTTTAAAATTGTATTGTAGGAATATAACTATAATAAGTGGAAAAGATACATTAAAACCATCAGTGTGTTACACTTGTTCAAAACAGAACTCACAAGGCAGACGAAAACTGATGCAAGTTAAGGAAAATGGTCTGTTTTTAGGAAGCATGTCCAGACAGACACCACAAAGAAATGCCAACAGAGACTGTGGTCCCCTCTTGTTACTAGTAACGTGTGAAAGGTGGAGTGACTGGGTTAACAGCCTAAGCTTTCTCCAAGGATTTGTAGTATTCCATCAGCACAGTCCAAGCCTTGGGAGCCATGAAACCTTCAGGTGGTTTCTGGCCTTCTCGAGCAAGTTTGCGCATTCGTGTTCCTGAAATAAATTCAAAGTCTTCATGGCTAAAGGAGAGGAAAAAAAGAAAATTATTTCATAATTTTAGAAACTTATATTTTTAAAAAGCATTTGTTCCTTCTGTTCATATTAGATAAGCTTAATGAAAAAAATACTGAACATAGTACTTGTGAATATAAATCTGATTTCAAATTTGTCAGAACCAGAAAAAAAAAACAGTATGGAAATTTTTATTAAGACCATTGTAGAGTCACACGAAATTTTAAGAAATAATATAGCCAGTCACCATTGTACCCTTCATCCAGTTTCCTCCCAAAGGTAACATCTTGCAAAATTACAGCATATCACAGCCAGGGTATCAGTGTGGAAACAATCTACCAATCTTACTCAGACTTTCCTAATTTTACTTGTACTCATTTTTCTTATACACTTAATACTATACTTTATCACATGTGTAGGTTCATGTAGCCACCACAGTGAAGTTACAGAACACTTCCAAAACCACGCCCATCCCACGGGTTGCCCTTTTATAGTCATACCTGCCTCGCCCCTCTGCCCTCTCCTCCCCAGCTCCTGGCAGTCACTAATCTAGAATTAGATTTCTGTTTTTTTTTCAAGAAAACACTAAATCTAATTTAGCTAGCACAAACTGAAAACTTTTAAGGAAGTTACAACCTGAAAGGCTAAAAGAATGCTGAAATATTAAAATTGAATTTTTTTTTTCTGGAACAGCAAGTAAATAGCAATAATCAATACTATTTAATTGACAAGACACAACAGAGGTAGCGTTGATAGTTTTTCTCATCTTCACACATACAAAAACACACAAAAGCCCTCAAATCACTAAGCACAGAGCACATATAGGTATGGCATATATTGCTTACCTTAAATTCATCCTCTTCTTTCAAACATGGGAATCAACCTAGATGGCCAACTATGACTCAGCAAGCATTCAGAATTGCTCAGGTCACCAGATCATGAGCCTGTTTACTTCTAGTTGGTAGTTCTATGTTCCTTCCTCTCTTCATTATTTATAGACTTAACCTGAGAACCCAGTGCCATCATAAACTACCAAGTGGCCCTGGCTTCTGGAGGTATGCCAAGTATGTTTTAACTAATAATCACACTTCTACAAACCTAAAAGGAAATAATTAGAGGCAGACAAATATTATGCCTAAGACAGCTATGTGAAAGTCATTTTACAATAGCAAAATACTATAAATAACCTAAAGGCCAAAAGATCCTAAATAAGTTACAGTACAGTCCTAAGTAGAATATTACATAGTCATTAAAGTAAGGATGGGATAAGATGCTCATGATGTGATTAATGATAAATAAAATAACCAGGACACAAAACTATATACAAACATTGCTATGAACTCATAGGTGGAACCTTAGGGAAGTAATTAGAATTAAATGAGGCCAAAAGGGTAGGCCCCCCAAGATGGGATTAATCCCCTTATAAGAAAAGAAAGAGACAGGAGATTCTTGCTCTTTCCTCTACGTGAGGACACAGCAAGAAGGCAGCCATCCACAACCAGGAAAAAGGGTCCTCACCAGACACTGCATCTGCTGGCACCTTGATCTTGGACTTCCCAACCTCTAGAACTGTGAGAAATAAATGTTTATCATCTAAGCCTTCCAGGTTATGGTATTTTTTTATAGCAGCCTGAACTCAGACAAATATCACTGCTATTTTGAGAAAATACAGAGAGAGAGAGGAGAGAGAGAATGAATGAGCACATAAAGAAATATACCCTATGTACTCATTGTGGGGGTTTAAAAAAAAGAAGAAATAGGCCCAAATGTTAACAGTGTTTATCTCTGGGAAGTGGTCTTACAAGTGCTTTTTATTTTGTTCATGTTTTCTGCAGTTTTCTATAATGATCATTTTATCAATTATTAATATTATCAAAATCAAACAAAAATATCAATTATTATCAATAATCTTATACTGAGTAAAAACTTATTTTAAAAATCTCTATCCAAAGTGATCATTCTGGCCCCACAACAATTATAATGGCTATTAACACACCTGTAAATGACAGACATTAGCAGTAAAAAAATATCTGAATGGTGCTAAGGACATCAAATATATTCATATTCAATAAGTATTAACTAACCAGTGATAAGGTGGTTTATTATCTAAGTAGGAGCTCAGTAAATATGTGGTGAAATATGAAGGGATAAATAGGTACATGTATAGGAAAATGTATTGGTTCAATATAGCACCATTCATAGCCCTCAGTGACTAATCTTTATACTGTGGCAAAAAGGGGAATTTAGCTTTACTGAATACTGTGGTCAATTTGTGCCACTCCTTTGTTTTTTGAAAGACATTAATGTTTTATTCAAATGTAACAAATTAAGAATGGGTCCTAGAAGTGGGTGGCAGAGGGTCTTAAGACAAAAAACTAACATGCATTAAGATGGGATAGGAGTGCTGATATAAATAAGTGAACACATAAATACATAATATAAGAAATGTCAGTTACTGAAGTTTGGGCTACTTCTTCATTCCCTTTTATCTAAATCTGGACTATTCATATTAGAAGTTTCAGCACGCCCTTCATAACGATCTCATCAATAATCCTCTTCAGATCTGTCTTCTCTCTGACCTCACTTACCTCCACACTAGTCAGCTTTCCACCATCTTCCTTATCACAGTTCACTGAATCTAGCTATGAGCTTGTGGGCTATCCACTCACTAAGGTGGGCTCTAGAACAAGAAAGAAGTATTATTATTTCCTTAGTGATCTAGGTGGTATATCAAGCTTCTGGTTTCTTCTGTTTGATGTTTGTTATCTGTGTGCTCAATGACTCAACCGCTCATAGGGTTTATATGAGTCTTGGGCTTGTTTTGTTTTTTTTTTTTAAGACCAGTCTCCAAGCATCTCCTGTACCTGACCTACCCCTCTGTCTGACCACTGCTGTCAGTTCGTACAATCAACTTGACACTTGGTTCCTGGTCTAGTTCTACCTCTTAGCTTCACTACTGGCTCCAATTCTGGCCTTTCCAACTTGCCAGTGAGGAACCAGGATTTTAACAAATGCTCCATTCCCCTTTGAAACATGTCTAAGAGTTTTATTCTGGAATGCTATACATATATAATATGAATATAAACTAGTGTGACTCATTTAATCAGTCACAAGAAAAATCAGTGTCAGTGTTTTATAATCTCCTTCCTATTAAGCAGAAAGGTACTACTACTTTAATTCAGATATGTGACATCCTCCCCTAGTCATCCTGTCTATTCTCCCTATTCTCTGCATTACCAGGAAGTAGACATAACAAGAAGTAGACATTCAATTCAGTATTTCAACTCTCATCTTCTTAGGTAAAACACATTTTACATGTCTACACCAAATTATTAAAGATGATGGATAAACATTAACAGATAAAAGATTAACAGATACTGCTTCAAAACAAGATGGTTTGATTCAGAGAGTTTGTAAACGTAGGGAGTATCTCCCACCTCTATCATATTCAATGTGCAAGAAATGTCAAGTGGACCATGATATACGGGCCCATGCAGATGGGCTAGTTACTATAGTTCAAAATAAAGTAAACTATCATCTTTATATTACATAAAGGACTATGACTTAAGGGGAGAAAAACAAAGTTACTGCATGTGAAATGAGCCTAGGAAAATAAGCAAGGCTATGAGAGAAGAGATTTCAAAAACAATCAGGAGAGCTGGAGTTAGAAACAATTTGTAAGTGTATCAAAACTAAAATAAAAACTGAGTTTGAGAAAATGGGGAAGCTCTCCAAAGAAAGAAAACTCACCAAAAGGCAAAGCATTTGTCAAAAAGGTAGAAAGAGAACCAAGATGATTATATGTAGTCATAGAAGAAGGGAAACTTAAAAATGGTAAGGTCACAGAGGGCTTAGGAAGATGACCACATTAGGGAACAAAATACTGAATTTACAAATCAGAATTTAAATCTTCCTTAATAGAGGAGTTTTAATAGATGATGAAAGAAAGAGATGGAGCGGTGAAATGGCAGAGATACACAATGGAGTTAAAATGTGATTTTTTTTTTTTTTAAGGAAACCAGAGAAGGCTTAACAAGTTATATAGGCAGGAGAAAATAAGTGGCAAGAATGAGAAAGGGGAGAAGGATGAGCGCCAGGAAAAGAAACAAGAGAAACATAGGTTGGAGAAGGAAGGCCAGGATGAAGACACAGGGAGAGGGGCTTTGACAAGGAGGAGGGTCAGGAGTGATGAAAAGAGGAAAGAGAAGGTGGGGGCAGGGTGGAGAGAGAGAGAGAGAAATGATTTGGTGCTAGAAAAAGATGTCGTGGTTAATGCAAGACGGTCTTAATTTTCTCAATAAAGATGTCAGATTGCCTTCTGAGGGTGTGGAGAATCTGCGTGCGAATGAATATATAAAATAATCCATCAATGCAGTTAGTTGACTTTATCTCCAGGCCAGAGAGGTTACATCTCAGGACAAGACTTAGCGAGCAGAGCCTAGACAGGAAGTTAAGGGAGTTGAGTAGCTATGGAGGGGGTCCAGATAGCTTTTCAACTATATCCAAAAATGCTTGCTCTAGCCAGATGTAAAATTAAAAACTGGTTTGGTCAAGAATAATTTAACAAAATACTGACTGAATGTGCTTCAGTTCCATAGGAGGTTCACTTATCGGCTCCCTAAATAAACTTCATTTTGAAAAATTCTGATGCTAGAGCTTTCCGGTCATGTACATTTTAAACTCTGGTTTCAAAACAGAAAAACTTATCACTTGCATAAAGTGCTTGTTCTTGAAGGCAAAGAAAAAGAAGACAGCAGCTTGCTGGATGGCTCTGCCTAACTGTTTGGAAAAAAACCAGACAAATTAAAGTCCTTTCTTTCCCCAGAATGCCAAACTGTCTGAAATCCAGAAGTCTGCTTGCATTCCTTCTGAAATTGCAATTTGAAAGCAAGGTCCCTGGGTACCTCTTGTCCTGAAGCTATTTCACACTCCATCTGCCCTGCATGCCACAAGCATTTGTTCATCACACGAAATGGGAGTTTCCGCTTCCACATGGTGATGGTTCCACTCCACCCTGGCTACGGAAAACACATTTTCCTCTGCCTCATACTTACATTTCTATCTCTGGCACATAAGGATTTTAACTTTTTATCAGAATGTAGGTTCAAGGAGTTGACTCAAGAGTCACCATAATCAAATCATACTTTTCACAAGTACATCTTCATTCAAATGGACACTATTTTACAGAAATAACTAAATTTAAAAAAAAAAAACTGAAGAATTTCTGGAATGGGCTAAAATTATCTCTGAACTTCACCTGTGAGTAATCAGGAATCTGCCAGTAGCAGGAAAGGCTACTAAATATGGGACCTTAGGTTTTCACTACAAATAAATTCTAATTTGGGCCATTTCATTATACTAGTTAACCAATCTTCTATGGCACCTGGAAAAAGGAATACAAGTATGTTTGCTTTTTTCCTTCTCAAAACCACTTGGTTACAGATTCTTATAATCTACAGCAGACAGAATGCTAGCTCTTAAAAGAGAAGAGGTTAGAACAGCAAGGAGGGGGAAAAAAACCCAAATGAGCAGAATATGTGAAACCCTTCATAGCATACTAACCACATGTGGCCAGCATCTTGACTAACTCCAAAGTGGAAATGACTCTCGGCCACTTGTTGAAGATTTTAAATCTTTACAACCATCTGCTGTTTCTTACTCCACATACATGGCCATCACAGCCACCATTACAAGTTGCTCACATGGACAAGAGCTAGGGTCAGCAGATGGCCCTTCATGCGTATCTTTTCAAGGTTCATATTCAATTAGACCAGCTTTTTAAAAGTGCTAACTAGGCAACAAGCAATTCAGAGAAGCAAAAGGGAATTTCTTCTTTGATAGGATGAAAAATAATAGTGGTAACTTATAAGTGAATCTATTTTGAGTCTAATTAACTTTTTAATCTAACTTGAAAGTGGGTTACATCAAACACAGTATACATCAAAACACTAAGCATTTTTAAGACTGGGGTTAAAAATTCTCTTCAAAATCAGATAAACATTTACAGCTTTCTTTTTAGGGACTAAAAAGCACTGTTTGATATCATACATGACAAATTTAACAATTTTCATTTTCAAACCAAAGACCAACTGAAAGACATGAAAAATTGAATTATCTAAAATCTAATTAATAAAAGCCACTCATTTGTCATGTTTTCCTCCCCACACTCCAGTCTTCTACATAAAGGCCAGAGTGCAGCACCTATTAAATATTCAGCCAAATGGACTTCCAGGGCTGTCCTAAAGTGTACTGCAAAATCAACTCAATTTCTCAACAAAGATGATTTTTGCCATCCTCTTCCCCTTCCCCAGGGCAAACATCCCACAATGCATAGGACAGCCTCTCCAGAACAAAGCATTATCTGGCCCAAAAGGCCAATACTCCTGAGATTGAGAAACCCTGCTAATGGGTATAATAAGAAAGCAAGCTTGGGTTGATAGTTTTATAAAATATAAATTACACCCTCGCCCTAAAGGGGCAGAAAAGAAAAATGAAATCTCAAAGTCACAGGAAAAAAGAAAAGCAGGTAACAGAACAAAACATCACTATATAAGACATAGAGCTTTATAGTTATTTCCTCCTAGACCTCTTTACGGTAAGAAAGAAGGTCAATGACTGGACACAGCTCAGGTCTACAGCCTAAGGCAACATCATGTCCGGATCTCAGTGGCATCTGATGGTACAGACACAGAAAAACTATACTCTGTGTTTTTAAGAGGAGTGGGAAGAAATGGGACAAGGAGATGGATGCTACCTGCCCACAGTGATACCTAAGGACATGAGTGTGTGATGAGGAAGCCTTTTCCAGAGTAGGGGGGAGCCTTCATAAACTTCTTTATTCAACTACAACCAGTGAGACTTACGGCATAGTATGGTACCAGATACTGACAAAGAGCCATTAAAATGATTACAAAGAACTTCTAGTAGCATGGAACAATGCTCATGAAAAGTAAATTAAAAAGCAGGACACAAAACTCTATTATATTATAAACTCAACTATGCACAACTGTGTTAGATGAATGTATAAAGAGAATAAAAGCAAACCACACAAAAAGTATTGGTGACATAGGTGTTATTTTTCTCTTTTTAAATGCTCTCATAATTTTTCTCAAACATATTTTCAACTGGTTGACCTCTTAGGGAGCACTTATTCCATTTACCGCTTATTCACCCAAGAATGCACTGAAATCAGGGCACCCCACTTAGCCACAAAGAAGAAACTTTCTAGGAAGAGAGGTTTTTCAGAGTGAGCACAAATGACTGGGACCTATTTTCCTTCCACTGGAGGACAAAGGTACCTGTATGGGGAGACCTGGACTGCTCTACATAAGCACTAGGGAAAATACTCCTTCGGGAACTGTCTCATTTGCTCTTTTTACTTTTCTTTGGTACTGATACTTTACAAGAGTGGTCAAACCTGCTCAGGGCTTTAGAGAGAGAGAAAATGACCTTTGTCCTGCTTTGGGTTCAAAGCTACTTTGGCTTCCTGGCATTTAAAAAAATGTCTTCAACGTAGTCGATTCCAGCTCATTAGAATTCTACACTGGGGGCAAAGCCCAAGAGTACTGCTCTGTTTCAATTGCTGTTTACTGCTCCATGCATATCTCCCCTTCTCCCTCCCTTCTTTCTCCCAGATACTATGGTTGATTAAAAGCAGCATATGGGTATTGCTGGGTTTTATACCAAAAATATCATAATAACATCTCTTTAATGGTGTCATCTGTCATTCCTAGTATTAACCACTAAGGGAAAAAAAATCACTTCTATTTTGTTTCCAGAAAATGTAAGCTTCTCACCTCTCTAGAATGGTTTCAAGAGAGGGGCTATTGAAAGGATAAAACAAATAATGCATATTTCCATGTCATCTGTTTCATTACTGATTAAAGAAAGTTTCCCATCTTCTATTGTTAGAAAAAATATTCTAAAGAGAGCAAAATACAAAAAATCTTTTATTAACTGCTTTACGAAATGTAGAAGCAGACTCTTGCCATCCGAACACGTTTGGAATCAAAAGATTTGCTGTACAGAAAACTTAAAATTGTACACAATAACAATGGTGTGTGAAACACGAACTCTTCACTAATTCCATCACACTTTCATACCTACAGTTCTTTCTGTTAAAACTCTGCCCATTACCTGTGGAATTACAAAGGAGGACACTGAATTAAATTGCTTGTCTGTTTTGAAAGGGGGGAGGTGAGTAGATTTATGTATTTGATAAGAAAAAACAAAACAGCCTTCATTTAATATAACAGTTACACTACAAGTCCTACTGACTGTGCCTCCTGAAGATGCTTCGAAGTCAAGCCACTTCCTTCAATTTGCCCACTGCAACCCACCCATATGATACTGATACATGCCTACACACTCACCTCCCTGTCTTTCTTTCTCTTTTCTAAACTCCTAGGTCATTAACTTTTATGTTCCATGTGGATACTTTCACACTTGTCCTTGGTTTTACAAACACTACAAGTATGGTGATTTTATAACCTATATCTGGTAATTCTAACGTGAAGTCTCTGCAGGTCTGCTTCTGCTGACTATAGTTTCCATTTTTTTCTTGCTTATGGCACTTTGTTTCCTTGAATCCTTTGTCATTTTTGACTAAAACTGTTCATTAAGTATATATAAACATTAATAGGAGGAAGTCGAGACCTAGGACGCTGATGTGCTGCTCTAAGAAGAGTTTATGTTTGCTTCTGCTGAATGCTTACAGGCCTGCCTAGTCAAGAACCACAAAAAACTAACTTCACGACTTGAGGGTTTTTTGTTTGTTTTAATATCACCCAGGTAATGTAAGTTTGGTCCATATGAGGAGAGATTCCAGCTTTCGAGCTTAAAGCAGAATGTCCTGCTCACAGTCTCCTAGAACAGGGGAAGGAATCGGGTTCACTTCAGGTTCCCCCTTACACTTAATTAAGGTAGGAGGGAGTCTCAACTGAATGGGAGTGTCTCCTGTCGGGCTCTCCACCTTGATCATGACCAGAGTTGTATTTTCTGTCCCCAACCATACTACGAGGCATTGAAAATCAATACTCTCAAGTTTGCTAGGTTTAACAGGGCAAAAGCAGCTTCAGCACTCAGCTTATCTGACTTTTCAGCATTCACTTACTGGTTTTGGCCTCACAGTTCTTATCATCATCTTGTCAGATCCACAATACTTTTATGAAAATGTTTTATTTAATTCAGCATTTTTAATTTCTTCAGAAAGGCAATCTGTAAATCTAACCTACCTCTTTACCAGAAACCTGAATTTTTAATAACCAATCCACAGTCACACCACAGCCAACAGACACATGAAAAAATGCTCATCATCACTGGCCATCAGAGAAATGCAAATCAAAACCACAATGAGATACCATCTCACACCAGTTAGAATGGCAATCATTAAAAAGTCAGGAAACAACAGGTGCTGGAGACGATGTGGAGAAATAGGAACACTTTTACACTGTTGGTGGGATTGTAAACTAGTTCAACCATTATGGAAAACAGAATGGCAATTCCTCAAGGATCTAGAACTAGATGTACCATATGACCCAGCCATCCTATTACTGGGTATATACCCAAAGGATTATAAATCATGCTGCTATAAAGACACATGCACACGTATGTTTATTGCGGCACTATTCACAATAGCAAAGACTTGGAATCAACCCAAACGTCCATCAGTGACAGACTGGATTAAGAAAATGTGGCACATATACACCATGGAATACTATGCAGCCATAAAAAAGGATGAGTTTGTGTCCTTTGTAGGGACATGGATGCAGCTGGAAACCATCATTCTTAGCAAACTATCACAAGAACAGAAAACCAAACACCGCATGTTCTCACTCATAGGTGGGAACTGAACAATGAGATCACTTGGACTCGGGAAGGAGAACATCACACACCGGGGCCTATCATGGGGAGGGGGGAGCGGGGAGGGATTGCATTGGGAGTTATACCTGATGTAAATGACGAGTTGATGGGTGCTGACGAGTTGATGGGTGCAGCACAGCAACATGGCACAAGTATACATATGTAACAAACCTGCACGTTATGCACATGTACCCTAGAACTTAAAGTATAATAATAAAAAATAATTAAAAAAAAAAATTCTTATCAACTCCAGCTCCTACCATTCAAGAACTGCCTTATCTGGGCCCCGAATATCTCATCATCCTCCTTTGACTCTGTTCTACCTCACTCAGTTCAACCCTCTATGATCCTTCTCACCCAGACCTTGACATGCACAGATCCTTTTGTCCAGAATACTGTTATTCCCTTCTTCATCAAAGGAGTGCCGACTCATCTTCTGGAGCTCAGCACAAACATCACTTACTCCAGGAACCTATCCCCGGTACCTCAGACTTACTCAAACAAGTGCTGAGTTTTCCAAAGTCCTCTGCCAAGTACTTACCATCCTTAACTGTGTGGTCAGTGGTTTACTATCTGTCTTCTTTCCTAGAATTTAAGTTCCATAAGGGCGATGACAATATCTGCCTGTTTCCAACTATAGTGCCTACAACCTAGCAATGGCTTGCAAATAGTAAAGGCTCCAGAAGAAGTTAATAAATGAATAATGCAAAGTGAAGTCAAAGTTTTTACTAATTTCAATAGAATATATTGACCTCAATACAAGATCTAGTATATGTAAAATATATAATTTGCTTTTCAAAAATATACATAGTTATACTATACCTAATTATAATTCAAATGCATACTAGAAGACAACATGATAGAGTTTAAATTAGGTCTTATCTATTAATGATCATGAAGCAACTCCCTACAATAAAGTATGTGCAAAATTGACAAATACAGGATGAGACTCATTGGTAAATTCATGCAGTTATAGTCGGACTCTACATGTATTCAGAAGAAACATCAAAATTAATAAAAACAAAGCATTTTATGATCGTTTCCCAATACTCTAACAGAAATACTTGTGTATTGCAAAGACTGTGGCAAGAAAGGGAAAGGAAAGCATTCACACAAGAAATATTTCAGTGGTCAACCTGATAAGACTTGGCTATGAAGAGTGAGGGAAAAGGATAAAGGACTTGAAGGTTCTATATAGTGCGAATAAGAAGTAACTAAAGAAATGTAGGATTTGGGGATATTATGAGGGTAAAGGTAAAGCTGGTTTTGGTCATTTTAAGGAATGGCCAAAGAAGAAATAAATTTATAAAGAAATCAAAGAAGCAAGAAATTTAAGTAGAAATGTTCACTAGTGTGGCAGGCAGAATTCTAACATGGCCCCAATGACCTTTGCCCCCAGTGTTATTACCATCCTATGTTATCGCATGGCAAAAGAGATTTTGCATATACAATTAAAGTTACTCATCAGTTGACCTTAAGATAGCAAAATTATCTGGGTGGCCCTAAGCTAATCACTCAAATTTTCCTGTCTTGTAGCAGAAGGGAAGTCAGAGAGACATGAGGCATGACAGGGATGCAACATGAGGGAGGATCTACTGCTGAGAGGGAGGGGTCCACAAAAAAAGACCAAAAGTAGCCTCTAGGAGCAGACAGCAATCCTCAGCCAATAGCCAGTAAGAAGACAAGGACTTCAGTTCTGTAACTAGAAGGAACTGAACTCTGCTAATATCAAGGTTCAACTTGACAGTGGATTCTTTTCAGAGCCTTCAGATAAGAACCCAAGCTGGTCAGAGAACCCTGTCAAGCACACCCAGTCTTCTGCCCTAAAGAACCATGCATGAGGTAATAAATGGGTGTTATTTTCAGTGGTGCTTTGTTATACAACAAAAAACTAGTATGACTGGGAAACACTGATGTACAGGTTTAAAAATCACCCCCACAGAAACCACAGGAACAGATGAGCTCTCCCATGGAAAGTATATCTGAAAAAGCCTCGAAGGATGCCTACAGTCAGTGTTTTTTAAAAATGACACTAATAGTACATGATTTAAAGTATACTCTGGCATCAAACACGAAAGAAATACTGAAATAACCAGACAACAGGCATTTATGTCCACCTACCCAGTCATTTACAAATTTCCACAAGGCACTCTCACTTGTGTGTACTCTGCTTTTTGAGTTTACTATTTCACTAATCTGAATAATTCTGTATCTATCTACCCTAATACAAAGACTTACTTTATAATAGAGGAAAAAAATATAAATAATTGAATTACCTCTAAAAGTTTATTTGCAATATCTGAAAGATTGGACTTTAATCTTGTAGTCCTAAAACTAAATTTCCTTTAGTCCCTATTACAACTAATTTGAACCTCCTTAACTTTCTAAATATAAACAGATGATTTTTGTCATAATTCCTATCAACAATGTTTTGCCTGAAATCTTCATGAAGTTTGTTTCTTTTCTCCTAAGACTTGTCTTACATTGGTATTGAATCAAATAAAAAACAAAACAAATTCATTAATTACATAAAAGCTGGCGCTAAGTAACATCCATTAATCAAACAAAAGACAACCTCATCTGTGCATAATTAATAACTCTTTTCTCACTACATCAAAGGCTATCGCCTTTCCACAAAATTTTAATCACTTTCCAACGTATTACCATCAACTTAATTACTTTTGAACACAAACACAAAAAGTTAGAAAACTAAGGCAGTTTTAAAGCTTCCCCAGTTATTACCTATTAAGATTTTGTAACTCCCCAAAAATTCCAAGAAAATGAGCCACTCATGCAACTAATATAGAATTCATCTTTGGAAAATCTTATGAGACTGATGTAATTATTTAGCTTCTGAATGATTAAAAGAGAAACTTAAAGCAATACTACACAGTTATTTAACCAAATATCAAAGTTATCAAAGGCTTACCAGCACATCAGTCAACTACATACAGATGGGGTTTAGGGTCCTGCGTATGATTAAACCAACTGAGCATGCAGAGACCACAGTAATGAAACATTTCGGCACAAGTAAGTGTAAAAAAAAGCTCTACTCTTTTTAGTTTGGTTTTGTTTTCATAACTCATCAAAATGGATATTCATCTAAGTTTTAAGCATTTAGCCACTAGCAGAATAATTTTATTTCTCTCTCCTTTCTCTCCCTTGCCACTATATTAGCAACTTAAGGAAGTTAATCCTAACTCTCAGAAAAGATTGTGTTCATAATCCCTTATACAAAAACTAAATAAATTTTATGCTAGGTGAGAAGCAAAAGGTTTCTGGGCCCAGCATTTCACCTGACATTGTATGTTTTATAGATCTGTAGGAAGGCACTTCTACCCTTTTTTAGTGGTTTTAGGGTAGGGAGCTTTTAAAAGAACTACAAATTATAAGGCCTCTCCCCAGACTAAGTAAATCAGCACTTTTGACAATGGCCTACCATAAAAGGGCAGAACTGTACCCAAAACTTTTTTACTTCCCTTAATAATCAATTTATATTTTAAAGTTTTAATCCCTTTTGTGGTAAAACAGTTCAAAGTTTATTATAATTTATTTTTATTCTTTTTTTTTTTTCTTAAAAAAATTTTAAGGCATCCTTTGGTAGAAAAGGCCCATTGGTAGAAAAAATCCTTTTACAACTCTCAGCACACCACTTTTACAGTTGCACTTTTTAGACAGTGAAATCATACTAGGTGTACATATATAGTATATATGCCATACATATACATATTTCTTTTAAAGGCAAAAAAACTCCACACGATTTAGAACTATTTCTAAATGTTTACAAACCTAATTTTGTACAAGGGTAAAAATGTTCTAGTTTGTTGCAAATTTTTCTCTTGGTGTGGTTCAGAAGTATACTAGAATCTGGGCCACATTTCAGATCTTCAGAAAATATAAACTAGAATATCTCCTGTCTTGAATTATATAGGGAACAGTCAGGAGTCCTTTTACATTTGCCTGCCCCAGTTATGAAAGCCTTTTCTGTTCATTCACTCTCATAAGACTTTCCTGTATTTTAGCTACAGTTCACCTCTCAGAAAAGTCTGCTATTATCTAAAAGTATGCATTGTCTCCAGAATTATTTCTGTCATTAATGAGAAACCTAACATTCCCCAATTTCCACTGGTAATAATAGTACTTCTTTCTCCAGACAACTTATCATTTATTTCAAATAAATCAAATGACAACAAACTTTACATCCATTTTAGAAACAAGAGAATGTTGTTTTAATTTTTTAAAGGTTTCTTTTTCTCTTCTGTCTCCACTATTACAAAATGAGCCACACAAATGAGGGCACAGGGTCTGGGCTGCATTATTCCTAAATGGGGAACCAACTATGAAGTATCACGGCAAAGGATGGCAGCTTTCAGATTAATGGTTACTAGGCCATAGTCAATTTCCAATTAGTTCATATCAGTAGAGCTGACACTGATAAAAATGTAAATTAAAAAAATTACCTGTTTTGCTTGCTGAATTATCTGTTTGCTTGCTGAATGTGGATTGTGATTTGTACTAAAAGAGCAGGTATACTAATAAAGGTCAAGCACTAAACAATTCACATGTACAAGTACCTACTAAGGTATAAAAATGACTAGGTGCTCTAGATAATGCAAAGAGCTATACCTTTTGGGCTAAGAGTGAATCACCCTGTCCACTGCCTTTATTCCAGAGACATGGAAACAGGGCAGAGAAGACAGGACTCTCAAGTCACATAGCCAGGACAGAGCTACCTACCTGTCACACTACCACTTTAAACTTACAGAGTGTACTACCTATAGATGAAAGTTAATACAATTCTGTCAAAGAGAGACAGATACAACGGGTCTCCAAAAGGTTCATGGAAAATGTTCATTATGAAAAAAAGCTATGCATGGATTTCAATTTTTCACCAAAATAAACTCACACTAACTGATTATAACATGTCTGAACGGGATCCAGTTTGAGGCACTAGGAAGGATAAGACATCAGTTTGAAAAGAGCCCCTATCAGGGCAATATGAATTCTGCTAAAACTGAAGCAAGAACAAACATCAACTTTATGGTGAAGCTTGGGTAAAAGAATGGTGAAATCATGCTTCAGGAAAAGTTTATGGGGATAATGTCCCAAAGAAATCAGCAGTTTACATTTAAGAAGAGACAAAATGATGTTGGAGATGATGCCCATAGTGGCAGACCACATAAATTTTCCAGGAAGAAGTTAATCTTGTCCATACGCAAGACCAACAATTAACAGTAGAAACAAAAGCCAACACCATAGACATCTCGATTGGTGTGGCTTACACGACTCTGACTGTAAAATTAAAGTTAAATTAAAGTTAAAGTTAAAATTAAAATTAAAGTTAAGCAAACTTTCCACTTGACTGGTGCCAAACCCAGATCAGCTGCAGACAAGAGCAAAGCTGTCAATGGACATTTTAAACAAGTGGGATCAAGATCCTGGTAAGAATTGAGGGAGGAGACCAAACGTGGCTTTACGAGTACAATCCTGAAAATAAAGCACAACCAAGCTATGACTACCAAGAAGCAGAAGTGGTCCAGCCGAAGCAAAAGTGAACCAGTCAAGAGCACAGGTCGTGGAAACAGTTTTTTGGGATGCTCAAGGCATTTTGCTTGTTGACTTTCTGGAGGGCCAAAGAACAATAACATCTACTTATTATGAGAATGTTTTGAGAAAGTTAGCCAAAGCTTTAGCGGAAAAATGCCCAGGAAAGCTTCACCAGAGAGTCCTTCTCCACCATGGCAATGCTCCTGCTCATTCCTCTCATCAAACAAGGGCAATTTTACAGGAATTTCAACGGGACACTATTAGGCATCCATCTCTAAGGTCCTAATTTGGCTCTTTCTGGCTTCATTTCCTAATCTTAAAAAATCTTTAAGGGGCATCCATTTTTCTTCAGTCAAAAAAGACTACATTGACATGGTTAAATTCCCAGGACGCTTGGTTCTTTTTTATCCCTAGTCTCCAGATCTCCAGATACCCTCCTCCTTCAGGAATGGATGAAATGACTGGTATCATCACTCACAAAAGTGTCCTGATCTTGATGGAGCTTATGTTGAGAAATAAGGTTTACATTTTTTAGTTGTATGTTTTAATTTCATTTTCCATGAACTTTTTGAAGTCCCCTCACGTATGTTTGATATAGTTTGGCTCTGTGTCCCCAACCAAATTCCATCTTGAATTGTAATCCCCACGTCAGGGGAGGAACCTGGTGGAAGGTGATTAGATTATGGGGGCAGTTTCCCCCATGCTGTTCTCATGATAGTGAGTTCTCATGGATCTGATGGTTTAGAAGTGTGGCGCTTCCCCGCTTTGTTCTCTTTCCTGGGGCCATGTAAATTGTGCTTTGCTTCCCCTTTACCTCCCCAGCTGTGCAGAACTGTGACTCAATTAAACCTCTTTTCTTTATAAATTATCCAGTCTCATGTAGTTTTTTATAATACTGTGAAAATGGACAAATACAATGTTCAATACTACCAATAATTTGTACTAAAAGCTTGGGGTTTTTTGCTCTTCCTAAGATCTTTGAAGACAGAAGTTGTGCTGTTAATGATTAAGAGCACAGACTCTACAACCAGACTGCCTGGCTTCATATGCTGAGCTACCATTTACTAGTCCTGTGACCTTATACAAGCTATTTGGCCTTTGTATGCCTCAGGATACTCACCTATAAAATGGAGGTAACAGCACCTACTTTAGAGACTGTTACAGAAAATACAAGTTGAGCACTCCAATCTACAATCCAAAATACTCCAAAATCTGAAAATTTATGAGCACCAACAGGACAAAAGTGGAAAATTCCATCTCTGACACCTTTGCTTTCTGATGGCTCAATGTACACAAATTGTTTCACACACAAAATTATGTAAAATACTGTATAAAATTACCTCCAGGCTATACATATAAGGGTATATTTGAAACATAAATGAATTTCATGTTTAGAATTGAGTCCCATCCCCAAGGTACCTCATTCAAATATTCAAATATTTCAAAATCTGAAGGAATCCAAAATCAAAACCACTTCTGGCCCCAAGCATTTCATACAAGAGATACACAACTTGTAAACAATTTAATACTCGTAAATAATTAGGACATTGCCTGTCACATAGTGATTGCACAAATATTAGCTAAACTCTCTCTCTATACATAGATTCCCTGGGCTTACCAGAGTAATCATCACTAAGTCCTCAAACTACTTATGCTCAGTAAGCTACAGCAGACACAGTAGGCAGATAAATAACAATACTGTCCTTACAGACTTCAAAACAAAATTCCTGAAACCATGAAACTAGATTCAAGTTTTATTTCTACTTCTAATTTCCAGAATATTGGGAAATTAGTTTTCTGGGTTTACCTTTCTCTGACATGGGTACAACAAAGCCTGTCATCAGTACAGTTGTAAAGATTAGACAACAAGCTAAATCCCTGGGTGCAGCTAGACCACAAAGTACTTCAAAGATTTGTATAAAGAATGTAAGACTTACTGTTCAGAGTCATAGTAGTCCATACGCTTCTTTTTCTTGTTGTAAGCCGCCACTCGAAAGGGAACTATTTCCAAAGTGATTAAACCAGGGGCCATCGTCAGCACTTTGGCACCATGACTTGGCTCATAAAGATCTTTCCCTGTTTCTGGATGAGGCATGCCAGCAGGGTCTCGTCCAACAATGTAAAAGTTGGCTCCTGCAACCATCCGTGCTCTGCAATGCCACTGGACCTAAAATAAAAGTTTCATTTTGGATAACTTTGCTTTTATGACTATGTACTTAGAAGTAGTAAGTGGATAATAAATGCATATGCTTTTTACATAATCATTATCAGTAGGAAATCTCAACAAATTTAGATGTATCATCATGGGAAGCCAGAAACAAAACTAACAAAAAACAACAACATATCTCCCCCAAACCAAAAGATTAAAAGCATAAATATTTATGGATATATATGTATATATATTTATGTATTACTTATATGTAAATGTACATGTGTCTAGATGTTTGATTTTACACAACTACCAGATGCCATTTACACAGCTCAAAATCTAATCTCTGAGGTTAGAAGTCAGGATAATGGCTGATCCCTGGAGGGAGGCAACTGCAAGGAGCTTCTGGAATCATGGTAATGCTCTGTTTCTTAATCCAGTATCTAGGTTCTGGTAATTAGGGTGTGCTCACTGTAAAAGTTCATTGAGATATATACACATTTATAATTTATGAACTTTTCTGTATATTATACTTTAACAGGTTAAGAAAAAAAACCCTGTTGGATAAAAAAAGACATGTAAGTACTTACAAAAACTCGTACTGAGAAAATCATATAATATATAACTAATCTTGTAACATATGCCCAATACTAGCTAAAAAAAAAAAAAAAAAAAAAAAAAAGATTGGTTGTGAGTAAACGGCCATGCTTGCATTCAAAACTAGCCTTGAAGCCTCTAGTTTCGGACCTAGTAAGATCTATTATTAAAAAACCAAAATTAGTCTAACACCTGGAATAATGAAACCTTAGAACTTAAAGTGACAGTAAAAGATCATCTCTAGTTCAACAGTCTCCTTAAGATTTGAAGAAAGTGAAGGTTATGTGACTGATCAATAAAGTTTAGGATAAACTCAGGCCTAGAAATTTGGTCTTAGCTCCCTTTCAGTGTAAGGCTCTATTATTTAGTAATTTATAAAACCATCACTGTTCCATATTAAAATAAGGTATAAATGATGACCACTACACATAAATAACCAAATCATCTTTTATGGTTTTGTTTTCATTTTATGTCTCCCGATAATTTCCTGCATACCAGGTACTTACCTATTTACCAACATAGTTTAGAAAGTGCAACAGTAAGAGGGCAATTCCATACCTCACACCTGAATTGTTCACCCTGAGTGGTTTTAACTTTTTCAGTTGTTTCTACTGATGTTTGCCTGCATGTTTTCAAACAGCATGCTTACACTTTGTTTTGACTGTTTAATTTTACATAATATATAACATAGACCTTATTTCCACCTCACTTAGATTTTCTACCACATTTGAGTATTTAATGAGGTTCTTATTCTCCAACGGGTACAGTGATATCAATATTTTTGGTGAAATCAATATTCATTTGTAAAGTGAGGATTATAATAGTATTTATCTCATAGAAGTTTTAAGAAAATTAATAAATGAAACATGTGAGGGCTTAGAATAACACCTGGCACACAGTAAGCATACAATAAATGTTCGCCACTATTATCTCTATTTTAATCCCCTTTTTGTACAACTGTTTTTCCTAGAGTTAAAGATTGCCTTGATTTTTTTCCACTTGCATAGTTTTCCCAGGTTTCTGTGTACCTTGCTCTAACCTTCTTCATGAGCACACAGTTTAACATAATTCCCATGTTCCTTGCAGTGTGGCCATATGACTGAGTACTGACCAAAGGAATGACTGCCAAAGTGATATGCAGTTCTTCCAATTGTGGCCCATTAAAAAGCCCCCTGGCACTTTCCTAGTTCCTAGAACTAGGAAGGAACTATCATAGTTCTGAATGAACAATACAGCAAAGTATGATGCTGACAGATGTTTGTTCCATATATATATATATATATGTATATGTATATGTGTATGTGTATATATATATATATATATATATGCTACTACTTCTTCCACCCACCCTCAGATTCAGCTCTTCACAACAATTCTGATCATTCCCCTCAGTCCCTACACAGTAGATAGACATACGGCCTCTCAGTTCAGACTCCTGTAATCAAGGGATCAATCAGAATTTTATCTTCAATTAATTGCTCTGCAACTCCACTTAAATGGAAAATCTTTTCTGCCTCATGCAAATTAGAAGCTACTTATATGGAGTGAAATTAAAAGGGCAGTTTAAGTTCTCTGAACTTCAGTAAACCTAATTTGCCTATTAAATATCTATGTCTATCACATTCAAGTACCCAAAGGTCAATAATCTGGAAATGTTTGACTTAGTTTTAATATGTAAGGAAGCTCAGAAAATTTAACCCAATTCCTTTTGTCCTTTTAAAATCAGAGAGGAAACTGAAGCTCAGAAAAATTAAGCACCTTACCAGGGGGTAGAGCATTATTGGTGGCAGTGGCCAGTTCTAATTTCTAGTCTTGTACAATTACTAGAAAATTTAATTGCTTCTTTGATTTCCTCTAGAGGTTATATGAGTAAATTAAAACCATGAGTCAACATTCTCTTGCAGGTGACTTGAATGATTTTCATTTACATTTTACTGAATGGTTCTCCAATGAGAATACTTTTAAATTTTGAATAAACATGAATAAACAGAACACATGAAGCTCTTCCAAGAATACCTGTTGTGAGTCAACTTATAACCTACTTTAAAGTTATTATACTTTGTAGTCAAGAGAATGTAAGTCAGCCTTCATCAATGGTATATCTGGTTAAGAATACAGACCTTAAGAGTCAGGCTATCCTAGATTTGAGTCCTAGCTTTGCCCCTTACTGACTGAGTGTCCTTAAGTAAGTTCCTTACATAAATGCAGTCTTTTAATTTATAAAAATGAGAATAATGCTTAACACCAAAGGTTAATAGAAGATTTGAAAGCACTCAAGATAGCACCTGGCCCTCAAGAAATACAGCCACACACACTGATGCTGTTACTATTACTCAGTGAAACATTTCCTGCGAAACTCAGCTGAATGAATTGCTTCCTAACCAGAGTTTCTAAAGAAAATTCACCCTCTGAAAAAGATGACATGCTGCCTATAAAATGGGCACTGAGAACCAGTGAGAGTTTCCTGCTTATCTCCCTGACAGACTTAGGTCAAGATGTATTATTTCCTGGGGTTTTTTGTTATTGTTGTTATTGTTGTTGTTAAACAGTTTTCATTCTTCTGAGATTCCCCATCCATAGGACTATGTATTTTTTTTAAAGGCATTAATGCTCTTATTCCAACAGCATCATCTCAGGTATGTCTTTAGTAACAGTTTTTACTCTAGATTATAAATCACATTTTGCTGCTGCTTCTAGTAATTTGCTATTGTATGCTTCCAGTAATTTGTTATTGTATGCTGGACTTGTGGACGATTTAAGGAGTCTGCATTGTATTGTTTTCCTTCAGAGTGTGAAGACTTGATTTTAGCAGGCAGGTTATTTACAGGCACTTCTTCTGTTTTTGAGGCTTGGCATTAGACCCTGTGGGGCAGGTCTAGTCTAGCCTTCTGTGTTAGTCATCAATCTTTTGCCTCTCAATTCCAAATCCACCCTCAGTACCTATTCTGCGATAATGGATTAAACTCCTTTAAGCATTTTCCCTTTACAGTGAGCATAGCATTAAGTTCTATCAGTTCAGGACTTTAGAAAGACACTGTAGAAGAAAGAGGGTTCTCTTCCTGGTCCTGATAAGCTACATTTTGCTTTCTTGTTCCTGCTGTATAATCTGTCAGTGGCGACTGTGTATGGGAATACCTGGCGGCACTCTGTTCCAGCAGCAAGCACAATGCACACAGTTCTTCACCCATCTCAAAGCCATGGTCTGAGCCCAGTGACCACTTCACTGTGGCCCTCCTAATGCAGACACTAGTGCACTCCTGTTGCCCCTCCACTCCTGTAAACACTCAGCATGTCTGCTTCAGCAGCTCCAAAATCTCTGCTTCCTTAGCTTAACAGGACCACTGTCCTCTACTTGGGTTCCAACTACACATGCTGAGCTCTGGAAATTGTCTCCAGGCAGAGAACCAGGGTAAAGATGGGGTCTATTTTGTGTGTTTTCCATCTCTCAGGGATCATTTTCCTGCACTGCCTATTTTCCAATTCTTTTAAACAGGCGTTTTACATACTTAATTTTATTACTATTTTCAGCAAGAAGGCAAGTCCAACGTATGAGGGCAAAGCCAAGTATCAGTTACTCCATCACAACCATGGCAGAATTCAAATATATTTTGAAAGAGGCGGCAGCAGCATTTTTGTAGATAGATCAGGCATGGAGTATAACAGAAAGAGAGGAGTCAATCATGAGTCCAAGATTTTTCAGTGACGATTCCAAGATTTTTCAAAGTACAGTAATCAATTTAGATGGGGAGGGGCTATAGATAAACCAGATATGAAAGGGGTAAAATGAGGCAGTTAACATTTTAAATAAGTTTGAACTATTTGATAATTCAAGTCTCAGGTGGCTGGATCTATGGGTTTGAAGTTTAGAAAAGAGATGTGAATTAGAGATAGATACTTAAGCAAAATAAGCAATAGAGAAAGTATTTAAAGCCAGGAGATGAGACAAGATCATCACAAGGGTAGTATACAGAGAACAGAATCATCATACTGAGATGTAGGACATGAAGAGATCTGATTATTTCCTTAAGAAAAAGGATAGCCAAAAACCATTCAATTTTAACACTTTAGCTACACATTATCAAATCACCTCCCCCAAAAGGTGATAACTGTCAAATAACTTGCAGATCATTTCAGTTTTATCACTCAGAGTGTGAGAGTGTAAACTGATACAATCTTTTTTAAAAATAATTTTGTTACCATTTCAAGTTGGATATTTGCATTTCACAGGATCCAGAAATTCCATTCCTAGAAGAAACTTTGTTCACATGCACAAAAACAATATAAAACAAAAATAGAACACACCCAATAAAAAAGGAAATAACATAAATACTTAACAATGGGAAACAGATAAATTGTGGCATATTTTCAGAATGAAATACTATGTCACATATATGACATATATGTCATACATAAGCACATGAATCTTAGTAACATAAATGTTCCCATAAGTGCCATAAGCAATGAAAGCAAGTCCCAAAACACAAAGTTGGAAGCAAGTAAAATGAAACAATATATCATTTAAGCATATGTACATGAAATAAAACTGTGTGTGTAAGTGTGTAAAGATAAGGGAAAAAATACAAAATTCAGGACAGAGATTATCTGGGCGGTGGGGGGGCAGTGGATGATGGGAATGGCAGTGTGAGAAGGGGATTGGTAGGAGTACCTGTTAGACATAAGTCATATTTATCAGGTTAGCAGCAATTCTATGTTGTTCATTATATAGTCTGTTTATTGGTTTTGAGACAGGGTCTCACTCTGTCACCCAGGCTGGAGTGCAGTGGTACAAAAATGGTATATTGCAGGTTCAGTCTCCCAGGCTCAGCAATCCTCCCATCTCAGCCTCCCAAGTAGCTAGGACCACAGGGATGAGCCACCATGCCCGGCTATTTTTTTATTTTTTGTAGAGACAAGGTCTTGCCGTGTTCTCCAGGCTAGTCTCGAACTCCTGTGCTGAAATGACCCTCCCACCTCAGCCTCCCAAAGTGCTGGGATTACAGGTGTGAGCCACCATGCCTGGCCATTAAACAGTTTTTAAAAATAACAAATACATACATCATCAAAATTAAAAAGAGTAATTAATTCAGAGGCTAATGACAAGGCATCACGTACCACAGATTATGATTAATCCAATTCTGTGCATTTGCGGTCCATTCAAGATATTTTTAGGAAGTAATATTAATTTACATTCCTACCATGTTTTACTTTTTCCAAGTAAATGGGGGAACATTTTATTAAGCTTCAAATTTACCGACATAATTAACAAGATATGTTATCTACACATCATTTAAAATAAACGCAAACAAAGAAATACATTTCTTAAAACGTAGTTCATATTTTACCTAATTTGGTGCATAGGGTTCCTAACTCACACTGCTTAAATGTATTGCAAAGTATATGAACCATAAGATTTTGTATACATTACACAAGTTGGAAAAAAAATTAAAAGATGGCTAAATTTAAGAAAAATATTCACAAGATCCAAAATTTCTACACTATTTTAGACATATGTATATATTTGAGACGGGGTCTCGCTCTGTCACCCAGGCTGGAGTGCAGTGATATAATCTCGGTTCACTGCAAGCTCCGCCTCCCGGGTTCACACCATTCTCCTGCCTCAGCCTCCAGAGTAGCTGGAACTAAGGAACCCGCCACCACGCCCAGCTAATTTCTTTGTATTTTTAGTAGAGATGGGGTTTCACCGTGTCAGCCAGGATGGTCTCGATCTCCTGACCTCGTGATTCACCCGCCTCGGCCTCCCAAAGTGCTGGGATTACAGACGTGAGCCACTGCGCCCAGCCTATTCTAGACGTATTTTTAAAGTTTTTCTAAAATGTTTTATTTTTCCTTCTTTTTTATATTCTATTGGCGTTGACTAAAACATGAATACACTTCCTTAGATAGACTTCATCAATTTCCAGTTCCTTGACCAGAGAAACCTACTGTCTGAAAAAGACATGTTCCCTAAAGATGACTGCTAAAAACAAAAAGTGAGAGAAAAAATTTGAGGGAAAAAAAAATCTAATCTTTCATACCGTATTTTATTCCCAAGCATTAATATGGTATACACTTGCTGATGTTTTTTCACTAGGGTACAGTTTAAAATAAACATAAGAATTAAAGAGAAAAGTATCTCCACAAATATGATTCTTTTTGTTATCAACAAAGCCAAGAAGATGCTCATCCAACACGTCAATTCAATGACCTCTGCATTTAAAAGCAGGCCAATAATTAAAGGAAACAGGTGGAGCAAATAAGGACTGTTTTCCTCTACATACTTCCAATCTCCTACAAACTGTTTTTTATGATAAAGTGAGGCAATTATAGGAAACAAAAAGGAGAAACAATAGGAGGTGACCAGTGAGTTAACATTTTAAAAATAAAACCACTAACATAAATTTATATGCTGGTAATAACCCTACAGAAAGAATAATCTACATGCTGGGACCATGAAACTAAAAAATTACATAATAAACATTACTTTATAAAGACTTTAAAATATTCTTATCGCCCAAAATAGCACAACAGTTGCATTTTCTGGAAGCTGTGGTATTTCACGGACTTGGTGACGTAGGTACACAGAGACCCCGGCTTAGTAAGTGTGCTTCTCTGTTTATCTTGTCAGTCACAAACTTTCAAGCTTCCAGCATTTCAAAGTCAGTGACAAAGCAGGTGTGTGAGTGCACAGTGACTACCTTTTTAAACCGTATTATACTACTTTGCTCTGCTTATGTGAAAGAAAACTGGGTATAAGACATCTGAAAGGCAAGATTTTGATAATATGTCAAAAACCCCAAGCAATTTCAATTCCAGAAATATTGTGAGGCAAATATGCAAAAAGGTTCACTTTAGGATTCATTACAGGTTGTCAAAAGACAGAAACTAATCCAAAGATCCTTCAATTGGGTGTTGTTATTGAATTAAATTCCTAAACAGCAGGGAACTGTGCCATCATTTCAAAAAAGATCAATATCTAAATTAACATAAGAAGATATTTATAATATAGGAACTTTAAGAAGCAGTTTTACAATACAAAATACATAATAGAAACGTTGTGGAGAAACGAAACAAACATTCTAGGCCTTGATCTCTATCACAATCATCATGCCCTAGAGAATCTGATTTTGGAAAATCACTCGCTGAATTCGCTTACTAGTAAAACGACAGCAGAAGCGTGCAACTCAAGCAAAAGGAGGAATGAGAGTGATGAGAAGTATGAATTCGAAGAGACCAAATGGGTAACACTCTGGAGTGTAAGGCAGGGCTTACACTCTGGAAACAGAATAATGACATCCCCAGTGTGGACCTGATTCACGATGTGGTACAAAATTTCCACACTGCCTTATTCAAGAAAATGAAAAAGCAGGGGAGGCCAGGAGGACCAAATTCAAGTAAATAATACTTAGGTTCAACAATTATCTCATTTCACCTTTAGATAGGGTTTGAGAATTGTCTTATCAAAATGGAAGGCAGAATATGGGTTACTAAAAATAAATAACTATAATTAAAATAAACAGATATTTGTTTCAAAATTTCCTTCCCAAGGACATTTGTGGAGCTAAGGTTTACTCAAATTTTTACTTAATTTCCATACTGTGAGTCATACCAGTAAGAATTAGTTAAGTTTACTATCCAATAGTGAGAATAGGAAAGTAGTTTCTGATCCAAATTACAGTCAATGCTTTAAAAAATTTATCTATGAAAATTTTAATTCTATAATGGCTTCTCCTTGCCATCCATCATAGGTTAAGATACCACATGACTAATAAGTCAATGATTGCTGATAGATAAGAACCTCAGTTACGTATCTCCACACACAACATTTATAATATAAAATCCTTCAGAGTTAGAATAGTTCTAGATTCATCCCAATATGGCACGTTATTGAGAAGAGTTTCTTAACCTTTTAATTCATGCCCCTTTTTATAAACCTGATGTTTATATACATTCCAAATCCATTTGAAAATAGTGTCTATCACTTATCTCCCCACTTCCAAACCTGGCAAAGACTTTGGTAAATTTTATTTTCAGTAGTTTCTAAAACAAAAACAAATTAAAAACATACTTTTCAAATTTAAAGTTACATTATAAAATTATAAAATGGACTATACCGCTTACATATAATACCACTACCACTAAACCATTCTCTCCCCACACCTAACGGTTGAGAAATTTCACTGTTCCAGAAATCTGGCAGATTAGATATATGACATTTTCAATTTTTCTGAATTAAAAATACTGAGAATAATGAATTGAACAATTAAATTTTAAGTCCCACTTAAGTAGTTTATTTCTTTGTATCTTCACACCAAAATCTGCATTTATTTAAGTGTAATAAATTTTATTAAAGTCAACATTCTCTAAGGCCAACTTTATATACTCAAAGGGTTTATAAAAGAACATCAGGCACAGAAACTTTTTTTTAGTAAATGTTTGAATATTATTTTCTAGACTGTCAAAAATGTATAAAAATTCCTTAGGAAGTCAAATGCATTACCTAATTTTGCTGTGTAAAAAATCTATACCTTAATTAATCTGATGAGTTTGATATTAAAATATCCCTAATCTTGGTTGTACATTATCTAGCATTAATACATTTTCTTGAAATTCCCGAATCATAGTGGCCTGCCTCTTGATTTTCCAGAGATTGGAATTATTTTAAACTCTTCAAGCTGACTGGGAGAATCTAGACAGGCAAGTGAAAGGCAACGCTCATCCTCCCAGCATACAGATTCCTGATACTGTGGCTTTTGATCTTCTTTGTATTAATACAACTGATATTCTAAGTGCCTCTATTAAGTTCTATTACTCTGTACTGATACTGAACAGTTGCCTCATGAGAGTCACATTTCTAGTTTGCAATGCAAAAATTATGAAAGTTACTTAGACGTTTCATTCTTCATCTTGTAGGAGAGAATTAAACATACCTTACAAAAACTCTCAAACAATTTTAAGGGCTGACAGGGAGTCTAGATTATGGAGTCTGAATTATTTATTTCATATATGAGGTCCAATACAACATATACAGAATTTCCCCCAAATTTCCTTTATCTTTAAGAATAATGTCTCAATCTCCAAAAAGATATACCTCAAATGTAAGAGCTGCATTTTTTTCAGAACAATCAGCAACCAAACTACTTTTATTCTTGGAAGTGACCTTGCCCTGGCTGAGCCCAGACCCCCAGTCAGGTGAGGACAGTATCAGCCCTCCCAGAGTGGGGGCTCAGAGTAGAGACAGCAAGCCCGGAAACGCTCAGCCTCCACCTCTTCTTCCTGCCCCTCAAACCCAGGGGCCCTCAAGAGGCTCTCTGCCCTCCCACTGATTATTATTCTAAGAAAATAGAGGAAGGCAACCATGGTGATAAGGCACTGGAAAATATTTCATGAGGTCCTTCATTAGGGTGAGAAGAGGAAATTAAACTAGGTAACAATTAACAAGCTCTTCCTAATATGCCAGTCACTGTACAAAATGTTTTATAAATATTATTTAACGTTTAAAGCAAAAGTTATTATTCCTGTTTTACAAATAAGAAAACAGGGACTTGGAGAATTCAAATAACATATCCTAGCTGCAAAAAGAACTAGTGAAGGATCAAGTCTTTGGACCTGGGTCTGTGAGATCCCAAAACCCACACATTCATATTCATACTGAGCTACTGACACTGTGTCAAGGACACTTAGGGAGGAAGCTGTATAGATTACCTACCTGGGAAATCAGAAAACCTGAAAAATCAGACTAACAGACAAATCTGAATTTGATACTGCTTTAGTAAAGAAACAAGCAAGAACAAATTCTGAACTGAAACTCTATTAAGAGAAAAAAAAAATGACATTTTTCCCCTATGAAAAGCAACCTATAACACCTGCAAAATCTGATGTTTCCTAATGAAATAAGTTCAGTTCTCAAGACATAGATAAGCCAAAAGTATATAAAAAAGACTACAGGGATCCCCAAAATTACTTTCAAAGTAAATCAACACACTCTAAATGTATTTGTGGTACAGGCCCACAATTGCTTATCGAAACTTCTGAAATCTAAAAACCTAGTTTTGTAACTCACTTGGTAGCAAAACCTGATCAAAACTGAGGAAGTTTCAATCAGCCTTTTTGCCGACCCTATTTGTGAGAAAAATCATTCCCTTTGCTACAGGAATATTAATGTGCTTTAACATGGGGGTACCATCCCAGACCCATCAGGAGAAATAAGTAATACATAATCCTAAAGATTTTGGAAAAGAGATTGTGAACAGTATCATACTACTCAAGAAACTTTGGAACAAGATAAATGAGAAGACAAAATTAACAAAGACCCCCAAAGAGAGTCAAAGGTACAAGTAAAACTTAGGTGTCTATGGCTTATATAATTAGACTCAGATCTCAAGAAGTAACATCAGTTGCTAGAGCTCTTGGAAGTGTGTAGAGGGAAGAACAAGTTTATATCCTAACAGACACCCTACTCATTGCTCCAAATACTGTTGTAAAGCATGGACTAATTAAACAAGCACACTGGCATCCATGTCATAGTATGTTCTACTGTCCCTGGTGAAGGGTATCCACTCGCTTACACAGAATCAGTTTCTTTTAAAGAGTTATTTAACAGTGCATGGGTAATTTTCACCGCAAAGGATAATCTCTACCTCCAACTGCATTTTCCCCCAAATTCAACTGGTAATCCTCATTAAAACTTCATAAACCAAGGGTATATCTGTTAGTAACATATATCCACATTCTCAAAAACATCTTACTTTTGACACTTTCATGTCACAGGTCTTAGAAAGTATTATTTATCCTTCACAAAAATGGACTTAGTATTTAGTGAGATGAGACAAACAGAATTTCCTACATAGTCAATTAATACCTCAGAAAGACAAAATGTGTATCTATAACACCATTTTAGCATTAGAAAGTTAACACTCCCTCCACATCCTCGCCTCCTCCATTCCTGAAATGGAATTTAGGATTCAAGCCATAAAATCTTTACAGACTGGAAAATCAGGAACATCCTGTTGATAACCAAATAGGCTTAACAGCTGCTCATGGTTCTGAAAAGCATTTGTGCTAAGGAAACAAATCTGGTACCAATGCCTTCTAAACGACCTACAGAAAACGATTAAAGAGTCATTGTTTTTATTTTATTATTATTAGCTGGCAAATAAGCATTACTGACAGACTTTTTCCTGATGTCACTGGAAAAGCTACAAAAATGAGGGTGTTTTTTTATTACAAAAAAATTCTTCACTTATGGCTGCAAATAAGCCAAATAAGTCAAACACACAAGTTAGGTCCTTGAGAAAAAGAGATACTTTTCCTAAGCAGCGCAATCCAACAGCCTAAATACTGCCAGTCCAAAAACATTAAAACACTTCATGGTCTGAAATATTAAGATGTTTACTAGAATTTCTAAAGCTTATTCTTCACAAACTCAGAAGTTAAAAAACCACCTTTTGCTCAGGCATCAGAGCTGGGCCTTCCTGAAAAGAACCACATCTCTTACGCTCACAATTCACACTCCAGACAGAGATGTAGAGGCAGACACAGCTTTAACGTGCCTCTTAGTCTCCCTAGAAAACCTGGGAGCTCTGTAGGCACCCAGAACAACTAACTTCTTGGCCTTCCCTCCAAATGCCAAAGCCCAAAGTTACTTTGAGGCTTCCTGGCAGCAAGGAGCCCTAGAAGAAAAAAAAATAGGCCCAAGTTTCAGTTCCAGTTCTGCGTCTCTCCTAGACAGACACTAACTAGTCAGGCTCCTCTGAGCCCTCTAAGCCTTGACCTTTGGTGTCCATCCTTATCAGGCCTGCATTGCCCAACTGTAGCAAAAATCTTGCCAAGTTTGTTTATTGAGAATCCTCTATTCTCAGTATCTGCTCACCCTCATTATCTGATCAAATTCCTTATCTTCCACCCACTTCCCAGGTACCTGATGATCCTGGCCTGCCTTCAGCAAAAATCCCACTTATCCCAGAATCCCCTGCTTCCAATGTTTCCTCTCAGTAGTTTTCCATCCACTTACCTCCACCCTGTCCTTGGCTATCAATCCCCACCTGTCTATGCTGTATTCAGAGTTGAGCCCAGTTCTACACTGAGGTCTTTATTCTCCTGTTGCAATACTTCCTGAATAAAGTTCTGTTTTTATTACTTTAATCACTGTACAGCTCTGGTCTTCTTTGACAGACTACAGTTAAGTCACTTAGCCTCTCTGTGCTTCAGTAATCTCACTGGTAAAACAAGAATAAAACCTTCCTCACCAAGTTGTGGGGTAACCTAATGCATGCAAAGCAGCTATTCAGTGAGTGACACATGCATAGGCACTCATAAAATGGGTATTTTCAATTTCTTTATATTAGCTTTATACATTATTAAACACCAAAGGATATCCCAAATCAGGGCTAAGACACACGCTCTGACATGAAACCTGTTAGGCAGTAGGTCATCCCAGGCTCCCTGTCATAATCAAACTCTAGGACTTCATAGACTTATGAAGCAGCCTAGAGATATAGACAGTTCCTTGGATGTGGGGCCAGAATCCTGGAAATGCTGAGAATTTGCAGCAAAGCAGTTTTTTAAAGGAAGCCCAATTGCCACATATTGTCATGAGCCAGGCAATGTGTTACATGATTTACATTGATCCTATTTGCTCCTCTCAACAACAGAAATATAGGCAGATAATACCAATATCACGAGTCAGGTATTGTAAGAATACAAAGATTAAGAATACATATTATACAAAGAATATCACAACCCACAACTCTAGGCTCTGAAAAAAAAATAAGTTTGTTTGGAGATTCCACCTCTAACGAATGTTGCTAGGGCCATCCTAACTCACTATTTTGGAACTCTTATAGGATATGATAAGAATTTATTTCTAGTCTTTTCAAAAAAGATGTGGCTACACATTTTTAAAAATATCTTAATGTTATATAATAATATTAAAAATTATGTGAAATTATAGTACATAGCTCTGGAGCCAGATTACTTAGGTTTAGATTTTATCTCTACCATTTACTACTACTATGTGATCTCGAACATAGTTTAACCTCCCTACTTGAGGTTCCTCAGCTGTGAATTGTGAATAACAATAGTACCTACCCTCTTATAAGGATTAATCCTTATAACATAAGTTATAAAACCTAACATAAAACTTAAAACAAATAACTTATAAGTTATACATTAACTAGCAATCTTTATAAGGATTTAGTTAACATATGTAAAGCATTCAGAATATTGTCTGAAAAATATAGTAAGAAATCAATAAAATATGGACTATCATTATATTCTATTTCTCAATCCTTTATAACTACAACGCATTTACTAAGACTCCATTTCAGTGAAACTGGTTCAATGAGGAGATTTTTTGAGGCTGGTTAAGAAGTAGGAAAAGTATTACAGAGTGCTTGGCTAAGTAATCAGGACTAAAGGACCAAAATGGCTAAAATGAAAAGGATACTCAAGTACTGATGAGGCAATACACTGCTGATGGGAGTGTAAACTGGTACAACCACATCAAAAAACTGACTGGCAGAATCTACTAACACTGAACAAATACATATCCCAGGACCTAGCAATTCTCCTCCCTGGTATAACTAACAGAAATGTCCACAAAAACACATGCACTTAACTCTTCACGCCAGCACTATTCTTAAGAGCAAAAATCTGTAAAGTGCCCAAATGCCCATCAACAATATTGGGTATAATCACACAACGAAACACCACACAGCCCCAAGAATGAACAATCTGCCACTAATTACATAACAATAGAGGTGAGTTTCACAAGCACAATGTAAAGTGAAAGAAGCCAGACACAAAAGAGCATATGTGGTATGATTTGAATTACAGAAATTTTAAAAACCAGCTCGACTTAATGCTGTGATGCAATACTCAGGCCTTCTGCAGGAAGGGAGCGGGCTCTCCAGGTTCTCGGCTGCCAGCAGACACCCAGCAGCTGTCACCCCGCTCAGAAATTGCTTCTATTGAAAGGAGAAGCAGCACCCAAAGGTAAGCCCCCTCCCATGGGCAGCCAACCCCTGGAAACACTGAGGTATAATGCCTATTTCCCATGCAACTTTGGACATCTCTGAAGGGCCTTTCCAGAGCTCCCCATGGACTCAACTAAAGCCTCCACTGAGACTGACTTGTAGCTCGACCTCCCCCTCTACAGAATCCTGCTCCCTTCCTTTCTCTTCCCTTCCAGAGGTGTTGATCCCAAGAGTTCTCCCTAAGAGACTTCCTGAACTCTCACCTCACTCTCAGAGTCTGCTCCCAGGGTATCCAATCTTAAAGACAAGCTAATTGGGCCTATGATGTTAATGTGAGGGTACTGATGACTCCTATGGGGAGGACAAGTAGTGAACAGAAAGGGGCAAGAAGAAAAACTTCTGGGTGCTGATAAAATTTTTTTTTAATCTGGAAGCTGATTGTATGCCGCTGTTCCAATGGGAAAAATTCATTTACTTGCATCTATGAAAGATGTGCTTTTTCTTTTAATACGTCTGCAACTCAAATCATATATACTTTTTCATGTATACTTTCTCGTGTGTGTGTGTGTGTGTGTGTGTATACGTCAATGTGAAGTTAAAAGAAAATAAGACAAATTAGGAACTGATCAGAATGGGACAGAATCTTAAAGAACCCTTAGTCCTACCTATTCCACTTACTGTGCACTTAAACATAGTCTAGAGAGGTCTCAAGAAGTCTAATGTGAGATTACAAACCAGCTGGTGGCAACCCAGGCCCAGAACTGTGCCTGGACTGCTCGGCAACAGTCTTGTATTATTTCCACTAGACCATGCTCTTGCAGGTAGTGAGCAGAGCTGAATCTGAGGCCAGGGAAGGAGTTGCTGCAGCTAGCATACTGATACGGTTCAGGACACACTACTCCAAAATATGGCACCTTGGCATTTGAGAAAACAGCAGAAAAAACCAAGCCACTCTCACCTTCCCCTAAGGCAGTCATAAAAATGTAGCAGATCTTCCCCTGAAGTAGGTCAAAAGACCCTCATTCCAGAGGTGCCCATCCTATACCTAGAGGAAAGGAATGTGCCTATATCTGAAAACACAAGGACACAGAGAAGAATATAAACAAAAAGGCTTTGCCCAGCTCCCCTCTTTAACAAAGACCTAGAACTTTGGTAACGGGACAAGATCAGTGTTGTTGTTGTGTCTGCAATGTGGCCAGCAATTACAAGAGGAGCTTGTGGCATAACTTCCCAAACACATCCAGCCCTGTTTGCAGGGAACATCCCCTCCTTCACAACTGGCACTAAGACCCACAAGAGCAAGTGAAACCTCTCCCCACCTTTCCTTTCTCAAGGCTGTCCCTAACATCCAGGGAACATCCCTAATGAGCAGGAGAGGATGTCATGTATGCTAAATGTTTGGAACAGGCCTACACAGCAGAGAAAAAGCAATTGGATGGTGACGCTAGCTGTGTTGGTAAGAGTGGCTTTAACACTGCTGCAGTGAAAATCTTACAAGCAGTCTACCTCTGTTGGTCCGGCATACATCATGGGAGATGGGAAGATGGCCACCACTGTCGTCTCAGGATTCAGAACTCCTTCTTCCAACACTGCAGCATGCTGCTTCATACGCCACATCAAAGGAACGTCATCATCCTTTGTCCAGCCACCCAGAGGGTGGAGGAGGAGGACGGGGCGCCGGTAGCCCCTCTCTAGAAGTTGCTTATGGGTATCCTGCATTAACAGGGCATGTCCATTGTGCACTGGGTTGCGTAATTGAAATGCAAAGACAGCATCTGAAAAGAGAATTTCCAGAGTTAAGAATAGCACGCTTCTAACAGATTACCTTCCAAAGGATACGCAATTTTTCTTAAAACTTGATACTCAGGATTAAGCAAACATATGCAAACTCAGAAATCAGAAAACTGGTAAAAAAAAAAAAAAATGTTCTGCTCTGACCATTTACTCTAGGATAACATGACCTATACTTCTACTATACAATATTAAGTAAATCATACTTATCTGAGGATATGTAATATAGCAATCATGGATTTATAAGAATTACTTTCTTGCATTCATGGGAAATGAGAGCAATCATCAGACTTTCTGATTCTAACATCGTGGATCCACTGCTTACCACAGATATAAATTTTTGGTCTGTGCCTCAGTTACCCATCAGATCAATCCCTCCAAAGGACCTAAGATAATGCTTTACTAAGGGAGACAGAAAGGTAGAGACATATATTTGTAGTTTCAAAAATTTACTTACTGTCCAAACATGCTCACTTACGATTACTCTGCTCGACTAGAACCATATTTTGTTTTATGATCGAAGGTCTGAATTCTAGATTATAGTTTAGCAACAATATCCCGTAAAACAATGAAAACTACTAGACAGATGAAACTGGTTAACTCCTTATCTCCTGCTTACAACCCTGGCTTCATTCCTACCTGGTGCTTGCTAGCAGGAGACCTGTCTAATCCGGTTAGAGGAGCTCTGTATTTCGCCGCCCTCACAATACCTGACAAAGCATCATGCCATGCTGATCCAAGGTCGACTCAGAGAGAGGAACAGCCTCTCTCCTCTAACAATCTGTAAGCCAAATAGTACATTTTCTCCAATTTACTCTCAATTCTGACCCTCTTCTATCACCATAACAAAAAGGTATCACAGGAAGACTGTGGCATCCTACTTAACTGGAATTTTTTGTTTTTGTTTTGCCACATCATGTAAAATCCAAGATTTACAGCATGATCACTACTCTTGGAAGTTCCTCACGTTACCTTTATACATGAACAGAACAGGGCTGGTTTTCACAAAGGAAACAGCTGATACGACATTAGGTACAAAAGACAGAAAAGTCTTGATATACAAGCATTTAAAATTATTTTGCTTTGGGATGGGAGGAGGGAAATAGACCTCACATTTTTCTATCCTTCTCAATGTACTTCAAATTTTGTTTTACATATGGACCTAACATTTTTCTATCCTTCTCAATGGATATAGACCTAACATTTTTCTATCCTTCTCAATGTACTTCAAAGTTTGTTTTACATATGGACCTAACATTTTTCTATCCTTCTCAATGGATATAGACCTAACATTTTTCTATCCTTTTCAATGTACTTCAAATTTTGTTATACATATGGACATAAAAGATCCCAAAATATCCCTTTTGACCACTAGAACTACAGATATACACACACACACACCTCTTCATTTTATCCTTTTTTTTCTTTTTTTTTGTAGGACCATCGTTTGGTCCCACAAACAGTGACTACCCAGTGGCAAGAAGCAAAACAAAAGCCCAAATTTTACGTTCTAAATACCATTCCCCACTTAAATAAACAAGAGCTCCTTGGCAAATGGCAGCTTTTAGCTGGGGCAAGGAAAGTACAACATGAGCTGGAACACCTTTTTGTACCACTAAGAAGGGAAGTGCTCAAAGAATAACGGGGACATCTCATGAAGGCTCATCTGACAGACCACAGTCTACACACTAGTGAATAAAGCCACACTATGACAACAGCAAGGACAGGCGCCGCCCTCCCCGTCAAGCCCCTCCCAACTCTGCTCTCAGGTGCCTGAGGTCACTGAGCAGAGCCCTAGGTACTAGTGATTTACAAACTGTGTCTTCTGACCAGAACTCTACCCAAACTCAGACTACTGTCTCCTCAACCGCCTCTTAGTGCTCCACAGGCACCTCACCAGCAATTCACCATTACCCACCTTAGAGGCTCAGCTTCCTTTCTTGCCCTGTCCTCCACATGTAATGAGTCCCTTCTGTTCCCTGCATCTCATTTGCAGCACACTAATTACCAGCACACTCAGCCTTCCTCATCTCTTCACAAGATCTATCTTCAAACAGGTCTTCTTCCCCTATCCAACTTTACACAACAGCCAGTGACAGGGAAGAAATCCAACAGGGACAGGATGCAAATGCAGTTGGAGACATGCTGAGCCTGAGGAAGTAGTGAAATTGGCCTGCCCTCCAGGGGCTTGCAGTCTAGTCAGAGCAGGGGAGCACAGACGTTACCTAAAAGAGTAAATACACATTAAAAGGAATATAGTTCCCTCAACTCCAGTAGGACATGACAAGATTCCTTCACTTACTCCTCCACACTATTACCACAAGACTGGTGACGGCACTACCACAGTGTGGAGGAGAGAGTGAGGGAAGGAAAGAATGGGTGTCTTCACCTATACATGAGACTGCTGGACTGGATTCATTGATTCAACCAATTCCTTGCTGTTCCATCAACAGTGAGGATGAAACGTGAGCCAAATTCAAACGGCACTTTCCTGATTTAAGTGGTCCTTACCTCTCTACTGACTGACATAAAAATCTACACCACTTAAGGCCTTCTAACTGTGGCACCAACCTCACCAACCTTTTATATCTCATCTGCCTCTCTATGCTTTTTTTAAAGTAAAAACCATGAAACCCAATAAAATTTGATGAGAAAATCATCCATAAACACACTGTCCTGAAAGCATGGTCTTTTGTTTTGTGCAATCTTCTAGTTTTTCTCTTTGTTGCACACATTTTTACACAGCTATAATCAAACATATGACACGTCTATTCCGCTTGGCTATTCTGGTCTAACCACCTGTTTCTGACATCTTGTGGTTCTCTTGGAGCCACAAGGCTTACTGCTGGGCCCTATGAAATTCCTTCTTGACAGACTCATTCAGGAAGCTTACCCCCACACCTGGGTTCAATTACTGCACACATACAGATGGCTTCTCTTAGCCACATCTCTAAGTCCTTCCTTCCGGTTCACCGGACAGACGCATTACAAAAACTATTTCAATATACATTGCTCATTACCTACCCCTTTCCCTCAATTCTTCTACCTTTCCTATTACTGTCACATCTCAAGCCAAATTTGGGTCTGGTCCCCAAAGCCTATTCCTTCTCCTGTACTGCATGTCTACGTGAAGGAACTTGCCAGTAGAGCAAGTTCTCTCCCTTTCCTCTGGATTTCCTATCATCTAGTCCAGGAGCCAACACACTAAGGAAACAAGTGAAGTCTGATCCCTTTCCTTCCAGCAGGTAGAAGAGGAAGAAGAAAGTAAAGAAGGTTTTCCTGAGCACATATGTGTGACAAGGAAGGAAATGAAGATATCAGCATTCCCTGAAAACATGTAGGACAAGCCACAGACTGCTTCACCTAGAGGCATTGCCAGCAAGGACTGTTGTGGCACGGTGCAGAGCAACCCAGACTCTACTCTTTCCAAGCTGAGTATCCAAAGACATCTGAAGCTCAGCAAATAAATGAATGAGATGATGAGCAAGACAGTGCTCCTAAATCCTAGTCACCCTTCCTCAGACTTTCCAGAACTGTGCTTCACATCCCAGCCCACAGCCAGAGCCCCAGTATCCACCCCAACCACTGTACACAGAATTACAAATCTTCTCGCTTCTTTCCTCTTAACTTCACTGTAAGATCTTAACTTCACTGTAAGACTGCACTGCATAGAGCAGTAATTAATAATTCCTTTCTTCCCTCCCACCCAAGGTTTCTATCTGCCTCTCTACCCCAAAGCTCCAAGAACAGACATTTCTGTTTTTCCCTAAATCAATACAGTAGCTAAACAAGACAATGGAACGGGTTGCCAGAGTTGTGTGTGTGTTTAATGTTTGTTTTTGTGGGAGTTTTTGTGAAGGGACCTGGAAGAACAAAGCAATCTGATCTCTCCTCCTTCCTTGGGATTATCATAAACTCACAGTCTTTCTTTTACTCAAACTGCTTGAGAGAGGGGGGAGAAATAAAGGAATGAGAGATGGACCCCTTGAACAAATATAAAGATACTAGAATTTTTCACAAACTGGTAAATTCATACTCTAAAGCATGGCAGCAATGAACTATTTTCTATTCTCATGACTAAAAATGCTTCCAAATTAAAGTAAGATGTTGACTATAAAGCTTTGTGCCAGTATATAAAGTTCTGTGCTGCTTATTTGCCATTCCCCTCCCCATCTATTCTCTGGTGTCCTGGGGCAGGGAGTGCAGGGGTCCCTCAGGGCTTCTCCTAGACGGGGCTGTTGTCCTCCTGCCTCGAGGGTGGAGGCATTAGCAGGCAACCAGAGGATGGACGGAGAAAAGTTTTGGGGGAGCTCTTCTCCCCACTATCAACTGCCTCAGCACTGTGATTCTGGCTGTGCCGGTGACCCTTCAAACAGCTTCTGCCCAGCAGCCCTCCCACAGCTACAGCTCCCACCTGGCTTCAGAAACACAGATTCCTGCTCTCACCCCTTTGGGACTGGCTAACGCTGCTTAATGCCACTAGTCCCTGGACATCTCAGCAACTCCTTGTAGGTTCCCTTAACTCTGACCATCCTTCTTTAAATACTCGCTTCATTGAATTATGCTCAAAGCCTCATCTGAGTGTGCCTTCTGCTTCCTGCTGGGAGCTGACTGACACAGGTTCCCCTCACCCAATCTCAGCTCTCTGGCTTGCTGCCACTTATCACTGAGATCCACTATCCACTTCAGAGCCAAACATAGATCTGCTTCTGACTCAGCTTTCTCATGTACCATCCCTAACTTTACTTAAAACATCCTTCTGATGTCTCCATTTACTCACTTAAAATGTAGTTTGTAATTCAGCAACTCTATAAAGCTTTCTCAGATTTATTCAACACTGTACTACCACACACTAGTCTGAAAGAAATTATGTCAACTCTTCCCTTTGCAATCAGCAGGACACCAATATTCTATGTTTAATAAACACTAACAGGCTCTGACTTGGCATAAGTGAAACGCATTCTTCCCCTCCAGGACATTGGTCAATCATCGGTAATTCAAAGAACTTGCCATCTGGAAATATATCACCTTGCAATCACCGATGTGGGTATTAAAGACTTCTCAATCCTTCCCAGCTACAGAGTGGTCTAAGAACAGTCACACTGATAGTGCTGTGCACAGGACAGTAGCCCAGATGTGGTAATCAAAGTACTTCTAAGATGAGGGGAGGAGGAGGAGGAAGAGGTAAGAAAAGAAATCCTAGATTAAGAAAATAAATAAATAAATTCCCTGCTTTCTCTCCCCTGAACACATCAGAACTGACTTGTTATTGGCTTCCTAAAAGAGTGAACAAGAACTACAAAGTAAACTCCTTGGTCTGTTGCTTATTTGCCTCAGTATAAAAATGGAAAAATAAAATAACACTCCAATTTGTGTTGTTTGATGTATGGCTAATAACTGGCTCTCAGCTACTTTAAACAAAGTTGCAATCATTCATTATGCAACACATTCTCTAAATGACTTAAAATGGTTGGCTCACAAAGAAGAGTGCGAAACAGATGTAATATGAAAGTCCCTAATTATGAACAATTCCTTGATAAGACCCTTTCAACAATGCCAACAACTAATTTACTAACATCAGTTCCAGATATGAATTCAATTTTTGGCAAAAATTCAAATAACATGGTCACAGCAAGTCCTCCATTAAACATGTTTCTGTTCACCAGCAGAAAACAGAAGAGCACAGATAATAAACTACCAGATGCTTCTGGTTGCAAATCACAGAAAACCCAACTAGAAGTATCTTAAATAATTTGAATATATGCTATCTCTTTGAATAAGAAATCTGGAGATAAATGATTCCCTGGTTGGATGAGAAACTCACAGTATAAGGACAAAAGTTAGCATATTTGGAATTTTCATGAATATAAAATGGTTGCAGGAACTCCAAACATCCAAAACAGGAAGAAAGAGAAGGGTGAAAAAAACAGAATTTGTTTGGCATAAGCCAAACTGTCGGAAAGAGAATCTTTCCTGAAAACCCTCTTCCTTAGAGCTCAATGGCCAGAAATGACTTAATGCACTGACCCTTAAATCACACACTGACAAAAAAGAGTGGGACATCATTATTAACTTATATCAGTCATTATTCATTCCTGTATATTGGGCCTAAAACATGTTAGCCAAAAAGAAGAGAAATGAGCTGTTATACAGGCAGCACTAAGTACGGCACTCAAAGAAGTTTCTGTATGAGTAATTTAAGCCAAATATTTGCTTCAAATTCAGGAGTAAAGCATAAAAGGGTAAAAAGGGATCCCACACTCAAAAACCCTAAAGGAGCCAAGAAAGAAATGTGAATGAGTTAAGCAGACTAGGTAGGAACTACGGAGCACTGAAGAGTGGGTGGCCCATCTGAGGCCTCCAGTTCTTAACCCATTTTATTAAATTCATAACACTTCAAATTTCAGCAGTCTACAGCAGAGCTTAGGTATAAACAGATATTCTTGCTCTAACCTTCACATGAATAATGTCTAGCTTCAGTTCACACAACAAAAATTAAGGCACCTGTATTACCATGCTGCTCTGAAGAGATGCCCAAGACCGGGTAACTTATAAAGAAAAGAGGTTTAATTGACTCACAGTTCCACACAGCTGGGGAGGCCTCAGGAAACTTACAATCATGGTGGAAGGGGAAGCAAACACATCCTTCTTCACATGGTGGCAGGAGAGAGAATGAGAACCAAGCAAAAGGGGAAGCCCCTTATAAAACCATCAGACCTTTTGAGAACTTACTGTCATGGAGGAAACAACCCCTATGATTCAACTACCTCCCACTGGGTCCCTCCCATGACAGATGCGGATTATGGGAACTACAATTCAAGATGAGATTTGGGAGGACAGCCAAACCATATCAACAACTTAATCTCTTACTACATAACAGTACAGTTTAAAGTCCCTTACACATCTTATCTCATTTCACTTTTTAAAGTAAAATGTTATGCTTTAGGTACCATCAATATCCTCATCAATTGTCCATGAGCCTTAGAGAGAAAAGTAATTTCCCCACAAACACATAACTGCTAGGTGGTGAAGCAGAGTCTGAACACAGAACTCTGAATGCCTACCAGGAGCATTCTGGAGTTCACTGACACTAACACAAACACAAATGAAATGCCTGCTCTTTCCCAGTTGTTCTGCAGTTGCTTGGAATGAGGGTTTCTGGTTCACAAACACGGCTTGGTGGCCAGCTATATACCCCAAAAAGGCAAACACATTCGCCTGCCCTTTCTCAGCCACATCCATCTGATTTCTACACAGAAAATATGAAAGAGAGCAGCACCAGTGCTTAGGGCCAAACCATCTCTGCAGTGGGTGGGAATTAATTAGGAGCACAACTGCAGGATGCTTCAAATTTTAAGGCTTAAAAAAGCCTCCCCAAATCTACAGTGAATGCTGTTCCCTGATACAGAATCTTCAATTTGCAGGTATAGAAAGAGTATGGGTGCATCAAGGTAAGCACATCATTTACCCACCTCTGTGTCAAAGACCTAATAGCAGGAAGTTTGATATAAAAATCCTGTCCTGGAGTGCTTTATAATATAGAAAGCAGTATTATAAAGAACAGCATCTGCAGCTTCTCTATTCTCCTCTTAAACAACTTTTTCTGTTATTGTTTAATGTCTCTCTCTTCTATACCATAAGCTCCTAGAGTACTTATTTATGGATCCTCAGCACATGGCATACTGGCATATAAAGATCCACAAACATTTTTTAAATGAAGTGAACATGGTAAAAGTTCCATTGTTCTATTATTTGCTGCGATACATGACATTCATATATTGGAAGTACACAGTGTATATCTGGTGATGTTAGGCTTAACCAGCTGATTCTTTCTTGTTAAGTTTCTTTTACTTCTGTAATTCTATACCAAAAATTTGTACCCAAAGACAGTTTGATGAATTGTTTTGAGAATAATTTCTACACACAGTGTTGTTTCTTTTAATTTTTGCTTTAAACAACTTTCTCTATTGTTTAAATCATGGTCATGTTTCATTGGTACAATGGTATGATACAATGCTCATATATCATCATTTGCTGTGATACATCACCATATATACACTGTGCACTTCCAATATATGAATGTCACGTAAAACATTGAGATACATGACATTCATATATATATATGTGTGTGTGTATATATATATGTCACGTAAAACATTCTGACATAAAAAGCATATTTATATGAGTGAATTATTCAAATAATATTCTATAGTTCCATTCAGTTTTAACATGTGAGTTTTATAATAAACGAAAGGTAAATTCTATATTAGCATCTAGCTTCCAGGGTATTCAAAATAATGTCAAATCAAGTTATACCACTATAATGAAACTACACAGGTTTTGATTGACTACCTTTCTTTACATATTCCACTGCTATATTTACCTGTACTCATCATTGTTTTACATTTTAGTAAGCACTAGAAAAAATCTTCTAGAACTTTCTCTCCAAGCCGACCCCTATTAGGTAATTAAATACATGTCTTACCAGCATTCATATCTTTAAATTTCTGCTTTAGCTCAGTAGGAGTAAGACGATACTGATCAAGACCATCATTCCAATAAACTCGATCCAAGACTTGAAGATCTCCTCCAATCAGCCAATCTCCTTGTTCCATAACCATCTAATAGGAAGGAAAAAAAATTTAATGGAAACGGAGATCAAAATAAGTAAAAATATTTCTCTCATATAAGCTAAACACAGTCATTGTAAGCTACTCTCATCTTAAATGAGGTAAATCTGACTTATCAACTAAATTGGCATTAGAAATGCTATAAAATTATAATCGATTTTGTGATTTCCCAAAAAACTTGTGAAATAACTATCTTTACATATGAAAGGCAAACAAAAGCAATGTAAATAATTATACCTTTTCAAGTAACAAAAACATTCTTTTCATTATTATTGTACATTGATTAACAGAACAATTTGTAGCCCTCAGTCATCCCACACTCTGTGTTCTCCAATCCTAACCTTTTGAAGAATTAATGATCATTGAGTTAGATAAAAATTCATGCCTTCCAGTCTCCACACCACCTCAAATTTCTTACAATTTTACTACTTTCTTTCCCTGCATCTGAAAGGAGGAGCTATTACCCTCCAGGACCTGTTCATTTTTGCAAGGCAGCTCCAGCCCTCCTTTTCCCCATGAGGCTTTGGCTTATGTGCCAACAACGTGCCCAGCTTCTTTCTCAGTCCACCTTAACACACCTAACAACTGACAGAAATTTGACTTCAATAACATTCCACATACAACATACACATATAATAAATGAGGTACTTTGATGAGAAATTATATTTCACTGCTTTCACAAACCACCCTGGTGAGGGTTCCCTTAGCCTCTACCTCACATGCTCATTATAAGTACACGCCTAAGCATACGACAAGACTGTATACTCCAAGAGCTAAAACACTGTGCCGGTGGTGTCTCTGGCCCTGCATTCCCAGCATCAGCACCTAGCTCAGTGCCATGTATATAATAGAGATTTAAAATATGTTTGCTGAATAAATATTTATCTGGACCAAAATGACAAGAGCATAAACACTCATCACACTAATCTAAGGTCCACTCTCTATTCTGCAAAATATTAACAATTCCAATGAAAAGTCAATACACAGAAAATGCCCACATTTCAGCACAAACGTCACTGGCAAATCAGGATAAAATGCGCGAGGTTTTTTCAGCACCTTAATGTAGGGGTGGTTCCTGCATGTTGTTCCCCACTGTCTGGCACAGCGCTCCTCTTTCCTGTGCTCAAAAAACTCTGGATTGCGAAGAATGGCCACACGGCGGCCCTCATACATCAGAGCAAATGCTGTAGAGCCATCCAGCCTCTCTTTATCTTCATGAGTAGCAGTCAGAACTATAGGTACTGACAAGTTAATGACACCTCCTGCAGAGCACAAAAGAACATGAAGCACACAGCTTGGATTACTCAACAGGCTTTACTTATATCCACCTTTCACTTCAGGGGACACTTTTCAAATAATAAAAGGTTGTGGGTCCAGTGACAGTATTCAACTGGTACCTGGCACAGAAAAACAAAAGACAGAACAAGCTATAAAGAACAGGGAGAATAAGCAATGAGCTCAGAAGTTTAAAAAAAAAAAAAAAAAAAAGCAAAAATTTAAAGAATCAAATTGTCTTTGGGTACATTTTGGCATGGAATTACATAAGTAAAACAAACGGTTTAACAAGAAAGAATCAGCTGGTTAAGCCTAAAATCACTAAATATATATTGTGCACTTCCAATTTTCCAATATATGAAACAGACAAAGAACTACGATTCTGGGCCTTTTCAGGAAAAATTTACATCCTTGTTGATAACAGGATGACATAATAACTATAATTTATGTGACAAGCTGATTAAGTATACTTGAGTATCCTTGAGATAGGAAGACAGAACTATCCAAAAAGTCTTTTTTTAATACAGTCAAATTCAAACTGATATCAGCTATCACTAACCAAGAAATAAAGACAGTAATGGTTGCATTTAAACCAAAATGTGTTGTCAGTGATACTAAAGGCACGGTCTCAGCATGCAACCTTGCAAGCTGTAAAAATCTTTTTTCTACTCATCATCTATAGGTTAGAAAAATAAAAAAATGTGCTCTCATATTCACATCTGGACTATTTATATACTAAAGAAATCATATTTTTGGACATTCTTTGAACAAAGTATGTCAACCAGAGTAATGAAAACTGCTTGGCTGCTTTTTAAATTACTACCACTAGGTAAAGTGTAACATGGAAAATGAATAGGTAGATTTGCACCAAGTCCAAGACTAAATCATTATAAAGGAGGTAGTCCACAAGACTTTGCAATTAGTTCCAAGGAAGAAAATCAAAATGTATTATTTAATCTTTATGTTCTTGTGATAAAGTTTCTTGAGAAGAATGATTAGGAATTATGTTTTCTAATATCTATTTCACCACCCAGTTAAAAGAAGTCACAAAACAAAAAAACTTGGTAGCAATTATAGTAGGGTTCTGTGACATTTAAAAATATTTTCATAAGGTAGTAAATTAATCTTACCAACAGTATACAACACAAAATTAAAGGCTGCTGGATTATAATGATAATACGTTGGACATCTTTTTTTTTTTTTTTTTTGAGACAGAGTCTCGTCCTTTCGTCCAGGCTGGAATACAGTGGCACCATGATCTTGGCTCACCACACCCTCCACTTCCTAGATTCAAGCGATTCTCCTGCCTCAGCCTCCCAAGTAGCTGGGATTAGAGGCACAAACCACCACCTCAGGTGATCCACTCTTCTCCAGTGATCCACTCGCCTCAGCCTCTCAAAGTGCTGAGATTACAGGCGTGAGCCACCGTGCCTGGCCAACATCAACTTCTTTGACAATTTTTTGTTAATGTTTTAAAAGAATAGAAAGGACCACATTTTTAGCCACATATTTCAGAATTCCTTAACTAGGACTCCACAATTCCTCATTAGAAGGCTCAAGCATGAGCTTCAGTACCACAAAAAGCAGCACACACATGCCCTGGGTGGGAAGCAGCTTTCCACAGTGTTCAGGCAAAAACAGCATAGAATAACTGTATGTGTTTTACAATCCATCCTCAGCCCTGATCCCTAGATTTCCCTCTCTCTCTAAAATAAGTAAGAGTCAGGAAAGGGAAAAACAAAAATGAGGTATCACGATTCACTTAAATAAAGTGTTCGGTACTGATATAACTTAGTCTTATAAAGCTACCTCTACTAAGATGTTTCCCTACTACTATTTGTAAACAGTGACAAATCTCTGCAACTACACAATTTCTCTGCCATATATAATATAATTTTGAATGTAAAATGTCTTACCATCCAGAAGACAATCAAAATGAAGGCACTGCAAGTACTCCCTCTCTCTCATAAAGCCATTCAATGGGGTTGCCCAACCTTCTGCCAAAACCTGCACCCACTGCATATCCACCTAGTAAATTTGAAAGTAAAGCAAAATTTTCTATTGCATGTATATATGAGCAAAAGCAGTGATGATCTTCAGGAATTTAATTTTGAAAGCAATGGAAATAGTGTAAGGATGAGTATAGATTATACCAAACTAACAAAGAATAAGGGCACTAGGAAAACATTTCCTTTTCCTATTAAATTTAAGTAACATTAGGCCTCCAAGTATTTCTAATAAGGACAGCCTCTCCTAAACTCGTGGTTCTCAACCTTTACCTCAAACCCCTGGAAAGCTTGCTAAAATGATGATTGCTTCACGTGCAGAGTTTGATTCAGTCAGCTTGCTGTGGAGACCAAGAATCTGTATTTCTAAAATGTTCCCAGAAAATGCTAACAGTGATGATCTAACACTTTGATAACCACTGTCCTTAACCAAGAGAAACTTTATGGCCAGATGAGGTGGCTCACGCCAGTAATTCCAGCACTTTGGAGGCCAAAGCAGGCAGATCACCTGACATCAGGAGCTCAAGACCAGCCTGGCCAACATGATGAAACCCAGTCTCTACTAAAAATATAAACAATTAGCCAGGTGTGGTGGTGCATGCCTGTAGTCCCAGCTACTTGGGAGGCTGAGGCATGAGAATCGCTTGAGCCAGGAATCGCTTGAGCCCAGTAGGTAGAGGTTGCAGTGAGCTGAGATCACACCACTGCACTCCAGCCTGGGCAGTAGACTGACACTATGTCTCAAAAAAAAAAAAAAAAAAAGGCCTTAGGAGATAAGGAAACTCAAATGACCAATAAATGTATGCAAAAGATGGTTGTGCTCATAAATCATCAGGGAAATGTAAAATGATGGCATAATCATTTCACAGAGAAGACTTCGACTTTATCTATAAAGCTGCATTTTATTTGACAGTTTGGTACCTCTACAGTGCACCCAAGCACACGGCTTATGATCTCCAAAAGGAACTAGGGCTGGTTGGAGAAAAGGCTGAGTCCAATTATAGGACTAGAGGGTACAAAGTGAGCCTGGAACATCTTGCTGAGCCAGGAAGCAAGGAATCTTTCCAAGATTAACAAAATCTTGTTGGAAAGACACAGGCATCACCCCACTGGCCAGCTAAGACCATTTAAACTTCAAAACGGAAATATTGGCTGAGGTCACTTGACATATAATAAATAAGAAGAGCCTTGGTCCATCAAGTGACTCGCAAAAAAAGTGACCATAAAGTACTGTATTCTCTGTATTCTAAAAAAAGGTGTATAGAATTAAGTACCTTCTGTTCTGTGGTCTTGTTAGAAAAAAAAAAAAAAAAGGGAAGCCACTGTACTCCAGTCTGGGCAACACAGCGAGACTCTGTCTCCAAAAAAAAAAAAACAAAAGAGAAAATTTAAATAAAATATTTTCCAAGAAAAGTCTCTTTTACCCATGACAGAGTACTCTTCATTTTGCAAGACTATTATTTCTTGAACTTTGAGATTTTTAGCATATCCCATCAGAAAATTAAAGGACCAATGAACAATGTACTTATCGTTAACGTAAGCTGGATATGCTCATTTTTTAACTGGGCATACAGCAGTGGCTCTCCATTGAGAAAGATAAAGCACCTGGCCGAGTGGTGTGCAGTAAAATGCAGCCTACTCTTTACTCCCGGAGTATGTTTGCCAATGTGTTCCACTGCAAAATCAAATACTGGTAAAGTACTCTCCTGCTTCAATTCACAGGAAAAAAATTGTATTCATGGAGAAATTTTTTTTTCCAAAACCTTTGATGGTGGCTACTACTTGTTTCTACTGGAATTCAATTCTAGATGGTATCTGTTAGGGGTTGAACGTCTGTGTCCTCTCAAAATTCCTATATTGAAGCCCTAACTCCAATGCTACCATACTTAGAAACAGGGCATGTGAGGAGGTACAAAGAATGGCAGTGTGCCTTCCAGATGCTCTGCCAACTGAAGAAATTTGAGAACCAATGAATTGAAAAAAACATTCCATTTAGAAAAATCTACTGTCTTTCTGGATTCTAGAATCTGACATGTAAATTTATAGTCATTCATTCTCCTTCTCTCTGCCTTTGTCTGTGTGTATTCACTCCATGCAGTCTGTAAACAATAAATTCTGTTGTTCTTTTGTAACAGTTCACTTCCTGAGCTGCTCTGCACTGTGCTTCTCCCTTCTTGTCATTCCCTGGGATGTCCTGGTTTCTGGTCAGAGACCCAATCACACACACAAAGTGCACCAATATAATTTACTCCCATCAGGGATTTCGGTAACAACTTAAAGAGTCTTTCTTCAAGCCTAGAAGTTTTGTTTTGTTTTCCTTTCTCCTTACTTTCAGATGTGGCACTTCCCTGGGTATTTTGGGTTTTTACTATATTAAAAGAAAGGATGGGGAATCCAGCTTCCAGTCCAAATACTTTTAATCTCCCTTTTTTAAAAGTATACATAAATTATAAAACTTAAAATTCTCTAAGATTTGAAAATGATAAATTATAGTTTCCATTCTCATCATGCTTAACTAAGCAGTTGTTTTGGGAAAGACAGCTAATGATATCATCAGAGCTAAGATACACAATAAAATTATTCTTAACAATATAAGATGGAGAGAGTCAAGTTTTGGCAAGGGATTAGAAAATATGTCTGAAGGGGAGAATGTTTACTTAATAACTATGGATTAGTATTTCTTGACCTTTTAGGACACATTATTTCTGATATGCCTAAAGATCTCATATAATATTTGTTCTTTGATAGTTCAAAATAAATAAATATTATTACTCAAAGCAAATCAAAATCACGGTAATTTGGGAACGTGGTTGCACAAATTAAACACATTCCCCATCCTTAGAAATTGTGATATATACCACAACATCTTTGCCCCCCAGCTAATACCACCCCAGGCCTCAAATACTGCTGTACGTCACAAATTTAACAAACTACTGTACATAAGGCTGTATCACTTGGTGTGAAAAGCAACAAAGAACTTACTTTGTTAATTTTCAGTGCCGGTAATGTTTCCGCATCTGTTTTTGCCAAATGAAGTTTATTTTCTGGCACATATAGTTCTTTTACTTCATAAGATGCATCCACAGGTACAATATCCTACATAACAACAGGAGTACAATTTAAATGTTTGGTTCAAGAATTTAGAGTTCACCAAAGGTATCTTAATGAAGAAAATCTCTCAAAATGAAACCAAAAAGTAGTATAAAAGAAGGCTGTGGGCCGGGCGCGGTGGCTCAAGCCTGTAATCCCAGCACTTTGGGAGGCCGAGATGGGCGGATCACGAGGTCAGGAGATCAAGACCATCCTGGCTAACACGGTGAAACCCCGTCTCTACTAAAAAATACAAAAAACTAGCCGGGCGAGGTGGCGGGCGCCTGTAGTCCCAGCTACTCGGGAGGCTGAGGCAGGAGAATGGCGTGAACCCGGGAGGCGGAGCTTGCAGTGAGCCGAGATCCGGCCACTGCACTCCAGCCTGGGCGACAAAGCAAGACTCCGTCTCAAAAAAAAAAAAAAAAAAAAAAGAAGGCTGTGAGTGCTATGTTCCCCTCAATCAATACTCTCAAGCAGATAGTATCCCACATACAAGAAGTAATTAAGCACAATGTCCCATTAACTACTGGGAAATAATAAATTCCTAAAATATACTACATATGTCAAAATCAGGCAACTACAAATGAGAGTGGTCTCAAGTAAGAGGTAACAACAAAAAGAATTTGGAAACAAGCAAACAAAAACCACCTGAACCATCACACTTATTATCTTTACCATATCATGAAACCATTTTATTCCAGCTTTTATATATACCTTTATCACCACTGTCAGGAAAGCCACCTTTTACCCACACAACACAGTATTCTAGAATGTCAGCTTTACTTCCACCACTGTGGTTTGAAAATCAGAACTTTTTGATCCCACATGAAATGCAGCCTGGAATTTTTATCCAAGCTCCATGTACTCATTTATAAAACACTGGGATGGTGTTTTTCCCCATTTATACTACAAGTACATATTTGTGAAAACAACATAACCATTTACATACTGCTCATTAGGAGCTCTTTACAAGGTTTGTTCACAACACTTGACATATCCCTAAGCATAATTACTAAATGTGTCTAATCACTTTAAACACATCTGTCAGGTAACCTCTACAACCACGAAAAACTGGCACTGATGGAGGGCTTTTCATAGATGTGTCCAACACTTTGTTATTCGAAATAAAGTAATTCTCAGAAGAATGAGAAGATAAGCCAAAGACTGGGAGAAAAATATGCTCAAAAGGCATATCTTTAGATAAAGGATTGTTATCCAAAAATATACAAAATAAACAATTAAAACTCACCAATAAGAAAATGAACAACCGAAATTTAAAACTGGGCAAAAGACCTGAATAGACATCTCACCAAAGAAGATACAGATTATAAATAAGCATATGAAAAGATGTTCAACATCATTAGGAAATTGCAAATCAAAACAAGACAGCACAATACACCTATCAGAATAGCCAAAATCCAAAACACTGACAACATCTAATGTTGCCAAGGATATGGAGCAATAGGAACCCTCGTTCATAGCTGGTGGGGATGCAAAATGGTACAGTCACTTTGGAAAACATTTTGCCAGTTTGTTACAAAACTAAATATACTCTTACCAGCAATTTCACTCCTTGAAATTCACCCAAATGAGATGAAATCGTACCTCCACTCAAAAATCTGCACAGGGTGTTTAAAGCAGCTCTGTTCAGAATTGCCAAAAGTTGACAGCAACAATGTGTCTTTAGTAGGTGAATAAACAAACTGTAGAACATCTAGACAATGCAATATTAGTCAACACTAAGAAGAAATGAGCTCCATGAAAACATGGAAGAACCTTAAGTGAGAACTGCTAAGTGAAAGCAGCCAATCTGAAAAGGGTACGGACTATATGATTCCAACTACATGACATCAATTTTGCAGTGAACCTGAAACTTCTCTTTAAAAAAGTCTGCTTTTTTAAAAAACAATACAAAACAACAAAAAATTAATTCAAGATGAAAGAACTGGATTTTTAAGGACACTCTCCACTATTTTTCCTGAGGAATAGATGTTCTTTAGAAAGAAACTTCAATTTATATTTGGTCTTACATGATATGTTCAGTAGGGAAAAAAAGGCAGATATGTCGATCAAAGCCACATGACTTCATGAAAGACCTAGGTGCTACCACTCAACCAATCAACAACTATGGGTTCTGAAAACCTAAAAAGAACTATTCTCTTACATTTCTCCTAGTTTCTCACACATCCTGTTTCCTCAAAGACAGAACAAGAGACAGTTCAGCAGTGGCTAAATATGTGCCAAAATCAGGCTCCTCCTACTGGTAAATTCAAAGTCTCTGTCCCGTCTAATAATTAAAAAATAAATAAATAAAAGAAGAACAAACATCAAGGAAAAGAAAAAGAAATGTTAAAATCAAAAGACAGACAAGAAATAAACACTGCTATACACAATAGCAAATTCAGCCAGCTGCGCTGCTCCTCGGGTGCAGACATGAACGGCATTTTCTGGAGGCCCCTTGTCCCTTCAGGGTCTCACTGTTCACAGGAGGAAAGCAGAAAAGTGTGTGAGGCACAAACCCAGCACAGCATTAGACACTTCATATACCTGCCAAATGTTCTGCAATTAAGCTTCCAGCAGGCACCCATAGCCGAAAGCTAACTATTGTGTTTACTGAGGGTAAATAACACATGAGGGCATTAAAAAATAATGGTGAAAGAAGAATGCTCCACCAGCTGCTTCTGTGTGCTCTTTGTAGATACAAATATGAATGATACAACCAGGTACTAATGGGGCAGATTATTTCTAATGAACCCACACTATAGAGGGCATGTCTTAAATTTTGCCAAGGAGTTCAAAGCAGTGACAAGTAAATATACATAGTTTATACATAATACCAGGAGGAGAAATCACATATAGAAGAAAAAAAGGACTCTTCCTTAAATCCAGCATGAGATACAGCTTATCTTCCAACTCCAGAATTATTTTAATACATTTATTTTAAATTATAAAATAGCAGCAAAGAGAACTTGGGAATGAGAAAAACAAATCACCCTGTATCCCAGATATGGTTATCATTGCCATTTTTCTATCTTCCCTTTGATCTGGTCTCCATCCATAGGCACATCACAGGACAAATGGTAGTTTAGCAGTCTGTACAAAGCCTATTATTTCAAGTAGAAAATAATAATTTAGAGTCAATCTTTCCTGGAATGACAATATGATGCGCATTAAGTGAACTACACATACATTCTGTATGTTCAATTAGCTTCTTGGATATGTAAAGCCTCCAAAGATGCCTTGAGGCATACAGATTCCCTGCAGCTACAAAGTAAAGAATTGAAATCCTCTATACTAGGGGGAGAAAACACTAAACATAACAAGTTACACAAAAAGTCAGGCACTCATTAGGACTTTTGTGAGGAAGAGTATGATACGGTTTCACTCGACATTTACATATTTACATAATCACAAAGCTTCAGGGGCATAACATCTTCAAAACCAACAAGATACAAAAAGCAACAGGGGTCTATAGGTCAGTTATTTCCAATATTCTTATCACTAAGAATATGAAGTAAAAAAAGAGGGCAGAGGCTGTTTATATTTAAGATCTGAGTTCCAATTCTAAGAGTGCAATCTTAAGCATCTTACAACGTGTCTCCCCAGTTGTTTAAAAAAAAAAAAATACAGAAAGATACACACATACATGTTACAGGGCTGTTGTGACAATCTAGTGACTCAAAGTACCTGAACAGTGGAGGATAACATTAGTGAGAACTGACTACACCACCAGACATTGTTCTAAGGGCTTCATGTGAATTTTAATCCATTAATCTTCACAAAGTCCTACTTATGAAGGCAGAAGAAACTACTGCTATCCCCTCTTTACAGAGGAAATCGAGGCCCAAGAGAGGTCAACGACTTGACCCAAATCCCTGCAATACTGTCTTTCAATGGACTTAACACAAAAAGAATACTCAATAATTAGACTACATTTGCTACATGCCAGGAACTGTTTAAGCACTCGGCATATATCAACTCATAGAATCCTCTGCACAATCCTGAGACAGGCACTTTAATTATTTCCCATTTCACAGACGAGTGAATTGAAGCCCAAGAAACTAGACTATATCTTCCAAGGTCATATAGTTGAGAAATACTGAAAACTAAGGTATTAAGTATTTTGTCACACAAATTTTTCTTATTTTCATGATTTTATTAAACATAATTCCCAAGTTTTTAATCAGCACGTGATCTTTCAATGCGTTGCCAAGGTTCTAGAGAAAAATAAAAGATATTCAATATTCCAGTTAGGCCTAAACAGTTCTACTAAAGACAAGTAAGCAATTTGCAACCGACTGTTCCAAACCCTGCCACTGTGAATAATCAAGAACCTCCATTTCCACTACTGAGTATCCCTTAGCAGGACACGCAGCCTGGGAACAAATGACAAAGGACTCCAGAGAAGAGAAGAATCTCATTCTCAACTTCAATGATAAGAAAAACTCTATATAAAACTTTCTTTGCCATCTCTGAAATGTATATTATTGTAAGGATGCGATATCTTTTTGTACGCTGACTATGGGGCTTGACTAGTCTTCCCTAGGTTTACTGCTGAAAATTGTCACAATTCTAGAGAAGCAGAGGAAAGCATGCAGCAGACACATCTTCTGATTTTTACTGGCTACAACAAGGCATGTTTAGCTGGTTTCCTAAACCAGCATCCCTAGTTCAGCTCACAAAGACTGAAGACCAGCAGCAGTGTGCATGGCCCAACGCAATGCTCCAGGCGCAGGGCTGGGGCTATTCTCTTCCCTCCACCCCGAAGCCCCCACAACACCTAGAGCACACTCAGGTGCGTCTCTGCTTCCTCTGAAGAGATGTCCCAAATAAGAACTCTGCACTAACGAATATTTCCATAGATGATGTCTAGATGTCTACCATTACCTTCCAACTACATCCCCAAGTTAAAAAAAAAAAATGTACAAATAATTTGCGATCAAATCTGTCTCCAAGGTAACTATTTTGAACACGAAAAGGACAATATCTATACTGTAAGCCCCATCAAATTACTGAAATGTTTTGTGCACTAATAAAGTTATTCATAATTGAGCATAAATTTTGTATTAATGTGCTACTTTACATGTATTAACAAAGGTTATAACCACTTTCTTTTCAAGAAAGGAAATTTTTTCATTATTTTGTTTTTGAGTCAAAATAACGTTTTCATTAGAAGCATTTCATGAAACTCTTCCCTTTTCAAAATTCACACCAACAATATTTTTAAATGGATTTTAGCCTCACAACTTCAATACAAAATTCTTCTCATACCTAACCAATGCCAAAATAAGCATTCAAAAGGTTGCTACTGTTTTTCTCTTCTAAAAAAGATACATAGAGTGAATGTTTTGGGAATTAATGCAAAAATAGCATGAATCAAGAGGAACTGGGAGCATCTGCTCAGTCTGTGGAAATGTGTTACACACAGATTCTATGTGTAAAGACAAAAGGACTCAGTCTCTAACAGGAATATAAAAAGAATCTTAAACATGCAGATGCTGCCAGCTTCTAGCACATTCCAGTGACAAATCTCAGTTTCCAAAACCACTACTAAACATCTGAAAGGAGCAAAACCACCTCAAAGTGAGACAAGATATCTGGACAACAGAAAGTTGAACTCCCTGCCACATGAGCTATCCACTTTATTTGGGATTCATTAGGATTTCCACAGACCGAGCTATTAGAAACAACGTGCTCTTCTTCAATTTGTACATATAAAACCCTTTGTTTCATGAAATGTCCTTTAAAACACAAATAGATCCCAAGTCAGGCCAGGAAAAAGTCTGCACATACCTGGACACCTCACCTCCAATCTGAAAGCTCCAGTCACCCAGCACTGAAGGGGGCTCAGGGAGGTCCTAGGAGTCCTCCTGAGCAGGGGATCAGTAAACGACCTACACTCTACTATTAATGAGAGGTGAATTCTGTAACCTGTAAGTCTAGAGATATTATAAATTTATAAGTATTAATTTAATTTTAAAATGTAACACAGGGTACCCAGAACGTTTTTTGTTTGACTTTGACAGTCTAAGATCTAACATATGTTGTATCTAGAAACAGACAACTGTTTTTGTTTTCACCTGGAAACTGGCAGGCAGGGCAAACAACCCGCACTACATGAAAGTGGTAGCTCTCGCCTCTCATTTTAATCTTCCTAAAGAACTCTGAACATGTTAATACAATGATTCCACATTTTAAGTTTTCCTTTAAATACTTTCTGTACTTTTTTCTTGAGCCAAATCTGCCCAACAGATTTGAACACAAGGGCACATTCATATTTTTATGTAACTATTAAATTTCTATTATCTAAACTACATGCATCCAAAGCATGAACACCAAACGACATTCTGGCAACACTTTAAAACTAAGCTGCAAAGTCTGGCTTTTATGTGCAGCATAAAACCCACTTAGAGCACTAAACCACCATTTCTTAAAAAGACAAACCTTTAAATAATTTATAGCACTAGTAAATCTAAAGTTCCTGGTAGATTTTAAAACAGTATTTAAAATATCACTTTAGATTAAAACCAGCAGCAAGAAGTCTACTTCCTTATGTCATAACAAGCCAAGTTAAAATGCAATACTAGCAGGCCATCTAGTGACCAATTTAGGGTCTAGGAAAATAAAAAATCCTGATTTGTTAGTGTCTTCTATTTTCTTAAATAAATACATACCAAACAAAGAAAATGAAGATGCTGTGAGAAAACGCTGAGAAATGCAGTCTTTATATGAATGACCACTTTATCTATCCCGATTATATTACATAGTCACAGTGAAAGAGAAGGCAACCCAGAAAATGACAGAGAATTCTTAACTTTATGTAAAGTACCCATGGTAACCAAAGGACCCATCATCCCATATTATCCATTGTACAGCATACTAAAAACATTTTTCTTGGACAATGAAATAAATACTGTATCTTACTGAAGACCATTAAACTCTTCCAGTTACAATTCACTTCCGAAGAGTCTCTCCAAAGGAATACAGAGCAACAGATAAAAGCAAACTCTACCTACCACTATTATTTCCATGAAGACAGTGCTTTTCAAACACTTTCATTCTCTGGGAAGTCCCAGACTATAGTACTTTCTTCTCTCTAATAAAAAGTGGTATACAATGGGAAATATATACAGTGTTTGGTCTTTGTCCTCAGTTCTTGGCACAGAGCTCCTAAAACCCTTGAAATCCCCTAAGTGATCAATGTGTCTCTGGAGGGCTGAGGAGAGGACTCTTGGCTGAAGACAGCTTCATGATGGCAGCTGGGACCAGAAAGTCCAAGTCACCATCACAGGGTTGAAACTTTCAGCCTCACTCTTCTCCCCTGACCTCTGGGGAGCAGAAAGGCATTAGAGAGATTGAGTTCAATCACCAATGGCCTATGATTTAATCAAACATGCAACTTAAAGCCTACATAAAAACCTCTAAATGATGGGGTTCAGAGAGCTTCCCGGTTGGTGAGCACACGGAGGTACTGGGTGGGGGGTGGGGTTGAAGATCATGGAGAAAGCATTGAAGCTCTGCCACCCCTTCCCTGCACATCTCTTCCATCTGGCTGTTACTGAGTCTATAAGAAACTGGGAGTAGCAAATAAAGCATTTTACTGAGTTCTGTGAGTTGTCCTAGCCAATGATCAAACCTGGTGTGGGGACAAGGTAGGGAGGTAGGAAACCTTGGATTCATAATCAGCCAGGCAAGAAAGTGGGTAGCCTGGGCACCCCATTTGGGCTGGGATCTAAAACAGGGCAGTGTATAGGAGTGAGCCCTTAACCTGTGAGGGCTGAGCTAACTCCAGATAGCTAGAGTCAAAATTAAATTGAATCACTGGATACCAGATGATATCAGAGATTAAACAAACTGGTTATTGTGAGGAAAAAAGTCTTCAAAAGTCTTACAAAACTAAGCTTGAAAAGGGGATAAAATGTACTTAGCTTATTTTAGAAATAAAGTTGTCATTATATATAGTATAACCCTTTACCACTTAGATTTACGTTTTAGGACTTACATAAATCATAATTCACTAGGCAAAATGTGCCTCTTTCCAAGGAAAATTAGATAACCCACAAACACCTTTCTTATTGCACTTACACAGAACAAGCATTTCACACTAGCTGGGCACAGGTATGAGCAGTTTATTTCTTTAATGAACATTCTTTCCAACCCAGATAGTGTTGTCTTTGATCTGTTCAAGTACTTTAAAAGTACTCAAGAAATAATCTTTCTAAGGTCAACAAAATGCCCATGCCGCTTCCATTTCTTAATCCCAACTACAGTTAGGGAACAACTGATCAAGGAATGTGAAAGAGAGTCAGAGAAAAGATTCTATTTCAGAAATAAACTAGAAATGGAAAGAATCTGGATACTAGTAAGGGCAGTGTAGTAGAAACATGAGTGTGTAGGCTGCAGAATCAATCAGAACTGTGTGCAAACCTCACTCTCTCTAACTGAACTATCTGGGAGAAATAACTTCACCTCTGGAATCTGTTTCCTCAGCAGCAAAATGAAGATAATTATAAATACTTATCAGTTTCAATGTAAATTGGATGCAACAATGCCACTGCAGTACCTAACACAGGGCCTAACATATAGTAAGAGTTCAACTGATAAGTTACTGTTGATGGTCTCCATCTCTGCCTGTGACGGTTAATACCGTGTGTCAACTTGATTGGATGGAAAGGATACAAACTACTGATCCTGGGTGCGTCTGTGAGGGCATTGCCAAAGGAGATTAACATTTGAGTCAGTGGGCTAGGAAATGCAGACCCATTCTTATCTGAGTGGGCACCATCTAATCAGCTACAAGCATGACTAGAATATAAACAGGCAGGAAAATGTGAAAAAAGAGACTGGCCTAGCCTCCCAGCCTACACCTTTCTCCCATGCTGGATGCTTCCTGCCCTCAAACATCAGACTCCAAGTTCTTCGGTTTTGGAACTCAGACTGGCTCTCCTTGCTCCTCAGCCTGCAGATGGCCTACTGTGGGACCTTGTGATCATGCAAATTAATACTTAATAAACTCATATATATATGTGTGTGTGTATATATATGTGTGTATATATATGTGTGTGTATATATGTGTGTATATATGTATATATATGTGTGTGTATATATATTCCATTAGTTCTGTCCCTCTAGAGAACCCTAATATACTGCCCATGGCATTCTCTTTCAGCACACACGTTTATATATTCTTTTACATAATGCTGGTTAATCTAGGACCCCTAACCTTCACCTCCCTACTCCAAACACATACTCTAAAGCTGCATAGATTTAGTTATTATTCCTTGCTTTAAAGCAACATGGTATGTGATATATTCACCCCCTTCACCTCCCCATCTATATTTAGATTGTACTATGTGTCCTCCCATAGCCCACCTTTGGAAAACCTAGCAAATGTCTTTGTGATAACAATGAAGTTGAATGAACTGAATTTGCTAGCCCTGGATAGAGGGAGTTCGATATGAAAAGTACACATTATAGCAAGTCACTTTGCAATGAAGTACAGTGGGCAAATGCACAACTGGCATCTCTAAGGATAAACTTTGAGCTGAATGTCAGGTATTCACTGGTTTCTCCATGTGCCCTAATGCCCACTGGGATTCAACTTAGTGAGAAAAACAACCAAAAGAAAATAAATGCCAGATATAGTTGTGTGTATATGTGTATTTCTTCCTTCAATTGCATTTTAAAATTCTACATCATAGTATAACAGAAGAGAAATAAATGAATCTATATATGGTCATTCTAGCCTATACACTATAAACAAAATAACAGTGGTGAAGACCAAACATTAAGGTCCATGAGGCCGGAATGTTTATTGCTTAATTCACTGCCACATCTCCAGCGTTCACAAAAGTGCCTACCACATATAGCGCCATCGATTAAATTAACTAAAAAAATCAACTAAGTACAACAGAGAAATACGCATGCTTTCATTGGGAAGTGAAGTCATTTATTCAGAAAACCATGTAACAAATATTGAAAAGGAGGGTGACACCAAAAGAAAGCTATCAAATTAAGTAGGCATTTGCATTTCTTCTTTTGTCACCACCCACCTTTAAGATAAAAATTAACAGTTTTTCAAAAGAAAATTTCTCTCTCCTAAATGAACACAATCAGAATCCCTTACTGGATGTAGATTTAATTACATCTCACTTAAGTGTAAGGAGAACACTCCTGAAAGTAAAAGCCAGAGGTGAAAGAAAATGACTGAAATTCTAGAGGCAGAATCCAACATGTCCATGAACAAGTTTCTTCATTTCTCTGAACCACTTCAAATGTTTACTGTATGAATAAAATTAAACAACATATGAAAAGAGCTTAACACAAAGACCATTTGGAAAACTACCACAGTAATTCAGGTGAGAGATAGTTGGAAGCTAAATTAGGAAAAAAGGCCATTTCTCCAACTGAAATAAACAGAACAAGTTATTTTAAAAGACAACATACTACATATATATGTCCCTTATAATAAGGACTCAGCAAATGTTAATTTCTTATCTATCCTTCTTTTTCAATGAAACTGTCCAATCATCAGATTGTCTAGCAGGCATAATATAGATTAGTATCCATATGAAAGGAAGAACAATTAGCATAATCATTAATTAGGTACAAATAAATTAGGAGAAAGGCATTAACTAAGACCACAGAGATAAGACAAGCAATAGCACCAAACTATGAAGAATTGTGAACACAAATCATCTCTCCTCTTTATTTTATCTTATTTTCAGTGATGTATTTTATTTTATTTCATTTTTTTATTTCAGACAGGGTCTTACTCTGTCATCCAGGCTGGAGGGCAGTGGCACAATCATAGCTCTCTGCAGCCTCAAACTCCTGGGCTCAAGAGATCCTCCGGCCTCAGCCTCCTGAGTGGCTGGGACATGCCACCACACCTGACTACTTTTTAAAAAAATTTTTCGGAGACAGAGACAGGATCTCACTATGTTGCCCAGGCTGGTCTGGAACTCCTGGCCTCAAGCAATCTTCCTGCTTCAGTTTCCCAAAGTGCTGGGATTACAAGTGTGAACCACCACACCTGGCATACAAATTGTCTCAATTCCATAAACAATGGGAAAATCAGTAAGTGTTTTAGAGCAAAAAAGGGAAATGCTTCGACTACACTTTAGAAAGATGATTTTGTGAATATCATAGGATGGACAAAAGGGCACACAGAACTGGAGGTGTGGTAACCAGTTAGCGGAATATGGGATAGTATGATCCTAAAATCACACAGTGTCAATTTACCTTCAGTTTTTAAACCATCAGAGAAAAAAAGCAAGATGCAAAGTCCTGTACATCACAAATACCACAGGAATCTGTATTTTCATTATACAGAATTATAGTTAAAAACCAACTGAACCCTGAATACAATGTGGAATCCTGGATTGAATCCTGGAACAGGAAGAACGTTAGTGAAAAAATAAGTGAAGAGCTGCAAAATTTTCTCAAAACCAAGTTTTGTTTTGTTTTGTTTCAAGAAAAACTTAAAATTATCCTCCTCCCTGAAGAAAAAAAAAGAGCTTATACATAGGGAAAGTGTCAAACCCAAAGGATACTACTCTAAATAGGGCCCCAAAGAAGTGATTACGAATTTAAAGTGAGAAAGATGGGAAGAAGGTGGGAGAAACCTGTGGCATCCAACACAAATCAAGCTTAATAATCCCATAAATATGTCTGAACTATCTGGAATTTATAGTCAACGATTAATAAGCCCCATAAAATTATATAAAATGGTATCTATTAAATATGTACATTTTTCTGAGATTTTATAAAACACGAATCACTAGATATTTTAAAAATCAAAACAAATAATAAAACTGTATAGCCATCCCTCAGTATCTGAGGGGAATTGGTTCCAGGACCCCTTGAGGACACCAAAATCCACAGATGCTCAAGCGATATAAAATGGCACAACATTCACATACAATCTACACACATCTTCCCATATACTTTACATCATCTCTGCATTACTTATAATATCTAATACAATGTAAACATTATATAAGTAGTTGTTACATTGTATTCTTTTTAAAATTTGTATTCTTTTTCATTGTTGTATTAATTTTCCTGAATATTCTCAATCCATGGTTGTTTGAATCCACAAATGTGGAACCCACAGATATAGAACCCCAGATACAGAGAGTCAACTTTGTAACACTGATATGGCAAATTTCAAATTAAAAAAAGATAGGCTCAGTATACAAAAAAACTCAAACAAAACTACAATCAAAATGAAAAGGAAAAATACTAGAACTATAGTTTCAATAAAAATGAAATGGATTTAATATCTATGTCTAGAAATAGAATTTTATACAAATTTCTAAGAAAACAGCAATGGAGTAAAACTGAAGAGAAAGGATAAACAATGCATTGAAAACAAAACAGATTTCAAAAGAGAGCATCACCTAACAAATGAAAAGGCCAGCCAATCTACAATCATAAACTTTCTTGAGCCCATTGCAGAACTGAGGTGAAAAAAAGCAGTGAGATGAACTGCTTCCAAGTGACAAGTCCCACCAAGAAAAGACCAGGCACATGAACTGCTTACCTTTAGCAGAACATGGGAGGAAGAGGTGGCTACAATAAAGGCAGGTAAGAGGAAAAGAGCTAAAATGTCTTTAAAACTTTTAAAGGCTGAGTGTGAACTAGTGTGACAGGCTTAGTACAATTGAGGACCGGGGGTACCAGACACAAGGGGTCCTGAACTCACTCACAAGCACGCCTATGGCAGGTGCTCAGAACATAAATCAGGAGGAGGTCTAGAGACTAAAAAGAGTCTTCCTCAGTGGGGCACAGGCAAAAACCTATGCTCACTCACCAGACCCTTCTTTCATAACCACAAAAGCCTTAAGCTAATGAAAAAGGAAAGGAAACCCTCAAACCTTCCCAGGGTCTTCTGTTTCTGGGGGAGGGGTGGAAGCAAATATGGTCTGCCAAAAAGAAGGAGATGAAGGAAATCCTTTTGGGCCCAAGATCCGGCATTCATACAAACCAGGTAGCCAGTACAAAACAGATACAAAACACGCTAATGCATGTGAGGAAAAGAAAACTCCCTTCCAAGCCTCCCAGGGTGAAAGCAGAGATTAGCTGTTACGCAGGGAGAGGAAGAAGCACTGAGGAAAAACCCACCTCAAGACTCAGGAGCACACAGGTCGCGCCTTAGACTGAAGTTGGGCCAGGAAACTGAGAATCATCACCACTTCCCAGTCATGAGCCTACCACCAAGTGATAAGCCACAGCAGTATGCTGCTGAGAAACGAACAGGAAGAAGACTCCTTCTGTGGTACAGGTATACAGGGAACACTGAGGATGAAGGAGGAACACTAAGAAAAACCCAAGAGCAGGCCAGGCCCCACGCTAAGTACAAGGTAGAAGAGCCCACCACTGCAGAAATTTGAAGCCTGTGATGCAGTAAGAACAACTTCATAAGGAATAAGGACTGCCAAATCCAGCTGAGGGCTAAATCAACCTACTACGATAACAGTATGACAGAAAATGAAACATGCCCATGACATAAACACTACCTCAATCTCTACTGTACATCTAGACACAATGTGCATTCACAAAACATTACAAGATACACCAAAAAGCAAGAAAAACTACCCACTGTCGAGAGATATGACAAAGAAATCTCAACAAAATGAGATTCAGAAATAACACACATGTTCAAACCATAAGGCAGGATTTTTTTTTTTCTTTGAGGCAGAGTCTCACTCTGTCACCCAGGCTGGACTGCAGTGGTGTAATCTCAGCTCACTGCAACCTCCACCTCCCAGGTTCAAGCAATCCTCAATCTAGTACTTTTTAACTGGGATTAAGTTAAAGGATCTAATGAAAAAGTGGACAGCATGCATGGAGAGATGGAGAATTTCAACAGAAAAATGAATACTGTCAAAAAAAAAAAGTCAAATAATGAGAATTGTTTTTTAATGATTATCAGAATTTAAAAATTCCTTCTATGAGCATATGAATAGATTGGATACAGTTAAGGAATCAGCAAACTTAAAAATCAGTTATTAGAAATTATCAAAGCTAAAATGTTAACAGAAAAGGGATGAAAGAAACACAGCATCTAAAAATTGTGGGACAATATATTATTTAACATATGGGTAACTAGAGTACCAGAAGAAGAGTGAAAAAGGCAAAGGAAATACTTAACATGATAATGGCCAAGAGTTTCCAAAAACTAATGAAAAAAATATGTATCTACCCAAGCAGGTTGGGGAATTCTAAACAGGAAGAAAAAAGACTTAATTAAATACAAGACCTAGACACATGATATTAAACCCACTAAAATCCAAGGAGTAACAGAAAATCTTAAATTCAAACACGCAAAAAAATCACACAGAGGAACAAAGAAAAGAATTACATTATACTTCTCATCAGAAATGAAGCAAACAAAAAAAAGGAACATCTTTAAAGCACTAAAAGAAAAAAAAAAAATCTGTCAATGCAGAATTCTATGCCCAGTAAAAGTATTTTCTAAAAATGAACAAACAGATGAGAAAGACTGATAAAAAGCCTTTCCAAATTCATTCCCCTGTGCCTCCCAGTATGCCATGGACATAACTGAAATCATGATTTCTAACACACTTCCGAGGAGTTAAACACTCTTATGTCTGTTTCTATCACTTATAATGTAAATTCCTCAAGGATGGAGACACTGCTGGTAAATCTTTGCATTACTAGCGCCTAGGACTGTAAAATCTACAGTGGTGGGCTTTTAATCAGTGTGTGGTTGATGATGGATGATGAAAGAATGGACGCTGGGACAGCTTTGGAGAGATGAGAAGGAAGCTAAAAGTAGAACAATAGGATTAGAACAAGAGTGCAGAAGTCATTTAAAAAGAAACCTAGAAGGCAGCGATGACGAAGCATAAAACCTCCTGGGATGTCTCAGTGACCTGCAAATAATGATATCTGAACAGTAAATACAGAGAAAAACATCAGAATATATCGATTTACATTATTTATATTTATTCAGCTACAATGTTTAGATAAAATAAAATAGGAAGCAAAGTCCCACATTATCTACCTGGTAGATATAATGTGGAAAAAAATCAAAGGCTAAATGTTTATAATATATTCAGACAAAGAAATTTCTTTAAAGTTGTATGTCGAATATATCCAGTAAGACAGACTAGATGAAAGAGGTTTATAAGATACACTAGATGAAAGAGGTTTATTACAGGATTTTGTAGACTAAGAGGAGGTTCAAACTCCAAAACCCACAGTTAGGACAGAATGAGGAAAGATGGTACCTCATTTTCTGTGTACCCCTAGGTCAGGACTGAACAGCAAAGGGTGGATGCATGACAAGGTGACAGGGTAATCACTGACCCAAGACCTCTACCCACACGGAGGCCAGATCCTCTCCAACTACAGTGAACTATGTGACCCTCTAACGAAAAGGGGAAAGGGGACTGAAGGTAGTATGGACAAAGCACAAGGGAAAGAAAACTTCTAAAAACCCAGACTAAAGTCTGAAGGAACCCTGCACTTGTTAGTGGGCCTGAGTACCCTGGAGAACATCAAGCCTCTTCATGCCTCCATATGTCCAGGCACCCAAAGGTCCTTATGTCCTAGAAACTTACATCCTCCACAGGTCCCTCTCTAGAATCCACCCATAAGGAGATCAGCATGTTATCACAAGGAAAATGTGGGCGCTCTAAATGTCTAAGAAAACTTAACTACTTTGTATACCTCAAATTGAAAAATATAACACTATCAAGTTACAGGACTGAGTAATCATGGCTGGATTTTCTGTTAGGTATTTTTCTGTGGTAAAATTACTGGTAAAGTACAAGACTGTTTGACTCCTAAGCCTCCTGAGGTTTATACTGATGGGGATATTTCATATACCGCACATTCACGGTGTTCCCCACAACACCTCACACTGACATACAGACACAGAACACCGCTGGCATTTCAAAGCATTTAAATTAAAACGTTACTCAACATTAACACCACCATTTTTTTTTTTGGAGGGGGAAGATTATGAGAGAGATGTAATTTTTCTCTGATGATTCCTTCTTTCGTCTTCTCTTACCCGTTCCTGTAGAAGTTCCACAACTTGCTGGACACAGTCATTTACATCACAGGAGTCTGTTTTCAGCACCAACTCAGGGGCTTCTGGCTTTTCATATTCAGAATCGATCCCAGTGAAACCTGTGAAAGGTACCAGATAACAGAGTAGGGTGGAAAATAAAATTAAAATTGCTTTGTTTTCTCAGCGCAGACCTCTGCTACACTGAAGTTAGTATCTGCGCTGTCCTCCAAGTCACAGGATTATAGTAATGAAGTGTCTTTCTTGGGAGATTTCTAATTAAACTTTTTTTTTTCCTATAATGGGGGCCATTTTAAACTGCAAAACTACCCAAAATAGCATAAAAATGTAAAAAATCTGGCACCAAATAGGCTGCACAAAGAAAAACTGCTTATGGTTTGAGAACTAAACCCAGAAGGTAAAGTGCTGCCTGGTCGATTTTCGCTGGGAACTGTGTCAGGTGTGTCGGACGTGCTGCACTGACCGTGAAAGTGCCAGGAGTATTGATGTGGAGATTACAAATAAATTTTGTCAAGTAGGCAAATTCATAAATATCAAATCCACAAATAGTAAGAATCAATTCTACTACTTTTGTCACCTTTTTTCTTTCTTTTTTGTCTTAAAAAAATGCCCAAGTTGCCTGTGAAGATATACGGAATTAATACCAGGTGATTCAAAGCATCTCAATTTCTCTACAGGACATGGACATAAAACCAAACGTGACAAGATTATTTTCTTCTCAGTGCAAAAACAAACACTAAGTCAATCTGTCCAGTATATTCATAAGAATTATCCGTGGACAAATTGAAGCTCTGCAGGCTTCTTTTGCCATCAGATAACAAGTGTTAAGTCAAATCAACTACTATCTGCTTAAACTAGACATAAATAAGGATAGTAAATAGATCACAAAATAAATTACACAATCAAATATAATTTTAGTAATAACCACTATTTAGATTTTTCCTATGGTATATGTGTTACCATATAACTGCTAAGAAAAGAGCAAATAGATGACAATTTCCCAGAGAAGGTTAGCCGAGTTAAAGATAGGCTATTCCTATCTTATACCCCTGACCTTACCTCACACGTAAGTCATTCAAGGCTTGTCTATCTTGGAAAGCCTAGGTCACTCTTAGGTTAGAATGGTATGCATGAATTTAAAATCATTACCATTAATATTAAGAAATGCAGCTAGCAAAAGACTTCAATAATATATACTACAAACCTACAGCGCACTTATTTCATTTTTTTCTATTTCCTATTTCTAAGCATCCCCTGCAGTCCTGAACTCAAGAAAAAATTTCTGCATTACCAGTATTCCCATTTAGCAGTGGGTCACAAGAAAACGGCTGGGGAAAAAAAAAAAATCCGGTTAAGAACACTAATTGTTAAGCTCTGATTCTTAAATGCGACGATATACTGGAATTACCGGGTCCCACCCCATGAGATTCTTATTTCACTGGTCTGGAGTACAGCCTTGGCACTGGATTTTTAAAAGTTCCCAAGGAAATGCTTACATGCAGCAAAGCTTGACAAGCACTGGGTTAGAAGAGGTGGCTTAACATTTTAGAAGCCCTGGAGTTCTCCTACTAGATAATTTATCCATAAGTGATTACAATGATAAATGTAAATTCTGAGGAAAAATATTTAAGTAGGTAATAAAAACTATCTTAAGTAGTCATCATGAAAATAATTGAGATAACATAATGAATGACACAAGGATATACTGACTGTCCAATAAATGTCATGTAAAGGTCTATAACAGCCTGAGGCCCTGTGAATATACACAATCTTGTCTGTCCTGGAATGTTTACCATTACAGCTTTGAAACAGAGTTGATAGGGAACTTGTTAAGCACCATTTACAAGTAAAAGCTTTTTAAAAAAATAAGTGACTCTACAATCAGGAACTCCAGCACCATGGGAAACCTAAATATCAGTGTATGCATACAGACACACACACACACATTAACCTAAGGAACATTTTATCAACCTCTACTCAGGGGAATACAGTCAATAACTGAGAAAGTAAACAAGAAACTGGACTAATACAAACACACTCCCAGTTATACAGTACAAACTGTAAGAGACTCAAGAGCATTGTGGACAAGGTCTTATTCATCTTTGAATACCTGGCACCAAATATATACCTTGCAAATAGAAAGCTGAGGACTAAACTCTCATTTTTTATCTTGCCCCAATTCCTATCTAAGGGGCCTGGGAAGTCATGCCCTACAAACCATAAATTTTCATCAGATAGGTTTTATTTAACCCTATATATCATGACTTCTTTTCCAACCTGACTCTGGCATAACATTGCAAGACAAGAAGAAAATCAAAACATTTTCCCCAAAACATGTTTCTTTGTCATATTTTGAAATGGCCCTGCAAAGCTGTTTTTTGTGAGGGGAAATTTGTATCTTTAAAGAATCGTTATTAACAAAACCGTTTTTTTTTCTTCCAGACCCTCCCAAGAGAGATTAAGATCTGAACAGGAAACATCTGTCATCTGTTGGCTCTAAGGGTAGCCACTGTAAGACTTCAAAAGAACTTTGGTCTCCACAATCTTTATCTTAACCTGAACATTCTCTTTCTATCAATCCCAGGTCTTTAGACAAACCCAATCAATTGTCAACCAGAAAACGTTTAAATTCACCTATATCCTAGAAGCCCCCCGACAACCTGGCTTTGAGTTGTCCCACCTTTCTGGACCAAACAAGTGTATTTCTTTTATGTATTTGATTGATGTCTCATGCCTCTCTAAAATGTATAAAACCAAGCTATGCCCTGACCACCTTGGGCACATGTTCTCAGGACCTCCTGAGGGCTGTGTCATGGGCCACAGTCAATCGTATTTGGTTCAGAATAAATCTCTTCAAATATTTTACAAGAATTCAACTCTTTTCGTCACCAAAGCATTGGCAAATGTGTATTGAATATTCCACTCCCACTCCACCTTCTTATCCATCCAACAAGCATTAACTGTGTGTGTCACAGGTATATGCTTTGGGTGATGTACTGTGCTAAATTCTAAACACACAAAAATGTTCACTATGATCTCCCTGCTCACAAGCAGCTTACTCCAGCCAGGATGACAAACCTTCCCTCACCAATCCATTCGTGCAAAAACAACAAAACCAACTACAATTAAAATAAGTAAAAAGTTTAGACTTTATTTAGGATCCACCATTTTGCTTTTCTGTGCCAAATTTCTACACAAAGACTGATCTGAAAACTGGCCATTGAGAGAGTAATATGGGAGTTGAAGGGTTAAACAGGTTTTCCTCCAATTGTCCTAAATTATTCTGGTCAAGCAGCCTGCTCTTTCTGGGTCAAGAAAGTAACAGCTTAATGGGGTAGAGGGTTGACAGGCAGGAGTCCCCATCAAGGAACTGATTCTCCATAGTCACATTACCGGAGGTCAGCCTTGCCCATGGAACTAATGTTACCACAGCAGATGGAACTTGACCCAACTGCCAAAGCATTCCCAGGTCCAAATACAGAAGAACCCAGAATAACTACCATTTTCCTTCCCACTCTATCTTATTCTTTTCAGGGCCAAAAACTGAATGCCAAAATCTATCATCGAGAGAGTTCCTGGGAGTTCCTGTGACAGTCTCAGGCTATCACATTCCCTGCTGGGAAGGCAAACTTAAAAGTTACCTGCAGGACTCACTGATTCCTAAACAATGCTATCTTTAGTTGTTTGTTGTTGTTTTTTTTTTAATCAAGCAAGTCCTTTGTTTCTGTTAACAATAATAGAACAGAACAAGTCAAGGAATGTCTACGAGATAAATACTATGATTGATATCAAAGGCCAGAGCAGAGCTGGGTTCTAAATTTCTCCCTCAATGTCTAAATGTCCACCACAGTTGAAACTCTGGGAAGCGGACCATAAAACCTAAAAAGCGAGGTGTAGAGCTGTCCCTTGGTAATCATGTGGATTTGTTCCAGGACTTCCTGTGAATACCAAAATGTGAGGATGTGCAAGTCCCTTACATAAAATCGTGTACTATTTGCATATAACCTATGTTCATTCTCTTATATACTTTAAATCATCTCTAGATTACTCATACCTAGTACAATGTAAATGTTATATAAATAGATGTTATACTATATTTGTTATTTATACTATTTTTTAATTGCTGTATTATTTTATATTATTTCTTCTGGAATATTTGCAATTCATGCTTGGTTGAAACTACACACGTGGAACCCACAGATGTGCAGGGTCAGCTGTATATATTTTAATAGAATCAGTGATACATTAATTCAATCTAATTCAACAATGGTACATGAAATGAATAAGGGACCATTCCAAGGATTGTAATAAAGTACAAGGCATTATCCTCGTCATTAAGACGTTTATCATTCAGGCATTTTTTCCAATAGCTATGGGATTTCCTCCATTTTCCCTGGAACAAAGAAAGTAGAATTGGTGGCAGCAGGCAACTGACGTTCAACTTAATATTAAGCACCTAATTTTCTCAAGTAGGTTTTCACCAACTCCCAAGCCCCAACTCTGGCTACTGAACAGGATTCCAAAAGGATCAACAAGACTCATTTAGCCCAGCACCAGGCACTGCTGCTATGCCTGAGAGATGGAATAGTGTAATAAGACTACATTCTCTCCTCAAGAAGCTCCAAGTTACTCTAACACTTCCAATCTCTTAGAAAATATCCTAAGCAAAGTGAAACTGGGAAGAAAGTATTACTGACCTTTAATTTCTCCTGCCCGGGCTTTTTTGTAGAGTCCTTTGACATCCCTCTGTTCACAAACATGCAGAGGAGCATCAACAAATACTTCAAAAAACGGTAAACTTGCACCCTCATGAATCTGCCTTGCATTGTTGCGATCCTTAAAAAAATAAAAAATAAAAATAAATTAAAAATGATCACACAAATCAAAAAGGTACTATGTTAATACTACAAATGAGTAAAAAGTGCTTCTCATCTAATTTAGTGGGAAATAGACAAAATTTATGTTTTTAAATATAAACTGAAAAAAACTCCAAGAAATTATTAGGTTAATTCCTATTACTCGTGACAATTTAAAAAGGCATACTGTTCTACTAACCCAGAATACTGGGGAGTTACAGAAGGAAAACAATGAATGCACCACAAACTCTTTCACCCAAATTCTATATGGATCCTGAGCCAAAGCCCAGCTTGAATGCAGGTGTCATCAGGCTTCTCTCTAATGTCACATTCAAACCCAGCCTAAGCTGGCATGAAAACAACTGCACAAGAAAGATTCATTCAGAATCCTGAGGCTAGTTTCTTTGCCAATAGAAGCCCCCTGCGCCACTTCTCCTCTCTAACACTCCTAAAACTTAACTTTTCTGCTCCTAACTCCCAAATCTCTAGTAACCACCCTTGTAGTTCCCTCTAAACCCTCCCCACTCTGTCCTTTGGAACAATGTTTCCTTCCTAAGTCAATCTTTTCTTCTTTCTGGTCTTCAAAACCTAACTCTCCCTTTGTTCCACATTTATACTCCATTAACCAAAGAGTAGTTGCCAATATTTTCAAAGTTGGTGCCTGCAATTTCTACCATCCTTTTTCCACACAGCTCATTTTAGCATTTGCCACCTTCCTTGGTCCCTCTGACAATCCTTACCTACTTCCACTCTGACCAGATGGCCATACTTCATGGTTCAAAAAAAATAAATAAATAAATCCCCAAGCATAAGTTCTCAATCTCTTCTCTTTCAAGCAAAATCTCGTCTCTGCCATACAAAATCTCTTCTCTGTCATACAAATTTATCTACATACTAATGATCCTTTTCTCCCTGCCACTTCTACCTTCACATATTGGGAATCCCCTTCCCTTTCATGGCCTCCTACAGGACCTCGTTCAACCCAATCTCTCTACTCCACTTGAAATCTTCAGCATTCCCCCTTTGCTGGGTTCCCTGCTCCCCAGTAACAAACAAGTACAAGTACCTTCATCCATTTAAAACAAATGAATGACTAAGGGAAGTGGTGCAGCATGCTTATAGTCCCAGCCACTTGGGGAGGCTGAGGCAGGAGGATCACTTGAGCCCAGGGGTTCCAGGCTGTAACACACTACGACTGTACCTGTGAATAGTCACTACACTCCAGTCTCAGTGACAGAGTGAGATCTTGTCTCCAAAAAAATTTTTTAGCATAACGAACTAACAAATCATATAAAAACTTTTCCTTAACAACAGGTACTTTTCAGTATTTAAAATACCAGGCCTCTTTGCTGCTTTCCCACTGTTATGCCTATGGATGCCTATAATGTTATTCCCTGATCTTTCCCAGGCAGACTCCACCTGGGCTCCTCCTACTTCACCCATCCCTTAACACTGGAGTTGCCCACACTCCCGCCACAGCCCACTGCTCACCTTACATAGTTCTTGCGCATTTCTCTCAAGTGCCTTCACAGTATAAACTACAACACATATATCAACACTGAAGTTTGAACCCTGAACTCTGTCCTGAAATTAAACACACATGTCCAATTCTTCCTATGTCCACCTGCATATACCACAGGTGCCAAAAACTAAGCATGTCCAAAACTAAATCCAGTCCCTTTTCTCTCAAGTTTGCATTCTCTCGTATACTTCCCAAATCAAGGAAGACCACACTCCACACCCACAATACTATACTGGTTCCTTCCCTTTCCCATACATTAATTCAGTCACAAAGTCCTACAGATGTTACTTCTAAATATTACACCAATCCAGTTTGCAATCTTTCCCTATTCCCTAGTTCAACCTCAAATCTCTTGTCTGAACAACCTCAACGTATTACTGGTCTTCTGGCTTCTAACTTGGATATGCTCAAAGCCACAGTCTACACTGTGGCAAAGGATGCAAATTTGACCATCTTACTCAACTCTTCAGAGACTCCCTGCCACCACTGGGGTAAAATCCAAGTTTCTTAAAGTGAGGCATCAGCCCTATACCTGGCACCACCATTCTCAGTCTTGCACTTGATGCTCTATTAATAATACTTGCTTGGTCAGGCTGTTTCTACCTTAGGCCTCCCCACGCCACAATCCCACCCCTACCAGCAAATACTCAACCCCTCTCTTCTGGATAAACCAATGTGCTTCCTCACAGCACATCTCCATGGTGACCTCCTCCAGGAAGCCTTCCCTGCCTGCTCAGGCTGATGAGGCCCCTTGCTTTCTCGGGGTTCTCAGAATACTCACTATATATGATCATAGATCTTATTCCAGTATATTAAAATCATCTCATTAGCTTTACAATGTCAGTGTCTGGAACAGCAATTAAGCTATGATCTTACTATTCTAACTATTCTTTTAAAGGAAAGTGTCACCGAGTTTCTATCCATGGCTCTCATCTTATTATATACTCTTCTGTATCTAATCATCCTCATCTAGGTTTCAACTAATAAAGTTAATGATTCCTAAATCTAGATCTCAATCCTACACAACTTTCCTAAACTCTAAAACCAATTTCCTAGATGGCCCAGTGGTAATCTCCACTTAGACACTCCACTAGCACTTCAAACATAATCCACCAAAAATGAAATACGCATGTCCTCCCCTCCTATCCTGTACTTCATAACTCAATCATACCAGAAAGCACCATACTTCATTCTGTGTCTCCCCCCCCCAACCCCGCACCCACAATCAGCAATCAAGCAGGAACCAGGTTTTGCTGATGCTACTTAAGCCTCAAGAGCCCTTAAATATGCTCCCATAGTTACCAGTCCCATTGCTGCTGCTCCAGTTCACACCCTCTTCCCTGAAGGAGCTGGTGCTACCATAAGCCTCCTGGTTAGTCTCTTACCTCCAGACCATTCTCATTCCAGGCTTCAAGGATGACCTCACTCAAATGCAAACCCAGTGACACCAACCTCTGTTATAATCTCTAACTATTAACTCCTTTTGGGGCAAAATTCTTTCTGAACAGTCCAGAAGTCACCACCTAGCCTCTGCAAATCGATCAGCTCCATCTCCCCTCACAATCATCTTTCATAGCAGTCACAGCAACTTACCTACAGTTTCCCAAAAAAACAAACTGTTCACATTCCATTGAGCATACTGTACTGTCTCCTCTGTCTGAAATAGTTTTCTCCCTGTGGTCTAACTAGTATACTCTGATTCATCCTTCATGACTCATTTCTAGCAGCAGCTCCTCTGTGAATCTTCCATAACACCTTTTATATATATCTACTTCATCACTTGCCTCAAGATACTGTAACTCTTCACATCTCTGCATTCCCACCAGACTACCAACTCCTTAAGAATAGGAACTATCAGGTTTATTTTTAGAACCAATATGCCCAGTTCAGTGGTTGACGTGGAAATACCCAATAAACATCTCTTGAATGAACAAATATAAACGTGACTGTACAGAAAAATACACATGTCCTATATATTACATGTTTCAATCCAAATATTTTCATGGATTTTCAGATGCCCTAAACATAGTCCAAACCTCATTATTAGTGCCTTTACAGATGAGGTCAACAAAGATTTTGCTCCATACTATGCAATCAAGGAGGCCGCAAAGCAGATCAGCACACACTCTTAGAGACCCAGGTGTCTGCTGACAGCTCTCCATAACGGGTATTATAGACCTCCCCCTTTCCGAGAGCTGCAAGATTCCCACCAGAAGGTATAAGAATGCCAATATCATATTTTTATGAAAACTGTGTATATCCAAGGATTCAGGAACTCTAAATAACTCTTACTATGCTTCTATTAATTAAACACTTTAAACTGACATATTGGCAATGATCCAAGCGTTTCAAGAAATGGTTTTTACAGAATGTTTTAGGACCCCTGCCATGGTTCAATTAAGTGAACCTGCGTAAATAATACTCAATCTAACACTTATCCATAATTCTTACAGGTCAAATCTTGTTTTTTTTAAAAAAAAGTCCAAGTAACCATCAAAATGTATGATACAGTACTAGAATTGTGCTAATATAATTTATTACATTTATTGAATAGTTATTACATGCCAGGCACTGTGCTAAGGCTTTAAATACATGACTTACCTAATCTTCAGAGCAACCCTATGTTGCAGGCATTACTTGAACTGAGGGAGGTTAAGCGTGCTGGCCAAGGCCACAGCAGCAATAACTGGCAGAGCTGAGATTTCAGCCCCTTTGTTTCTTTGGAGTTTCAACTCCAAAGACCCTGCCTCTCACCTCTATACTAACTCACTTATTCACTGATATCAGGGCTTCCCAAGGGAGTATGCTATTGTCCAACAAATGCTAATCATATAGTATGGTCCAAGAGCCAGGCTTGGCATCAAGATTACAAAGCAAGTAAGATGTGGTCCCAGCTGTCAAGGAGACAGTGGAGTTTTGAGGCAGCATAGCATCTAAGCTCAGGAGATGCACTATCTGGGTGCAAACCCTTGCTCTTCTACAAGTATAGTGTGTGATCTTGGGCAATGCACACCTTGTTTCCTTGTCTCCCCACTAGGAGACAAGAATTACTTTAGTTAATTCACAGAAAAGCACTCTAGCAATTACCAGAACACAGTAAAGTGTTCAATAAATGTTAATATTATTATCACTACAGCTACTATCAGTATCACCAGTGAACTGAGTTTTTAAAAATAACATATGCATACCTACAACCATCTGATCTTTGACAAACCTGACAAAAACAAGTAGTGGGAAAGGATTCCCTATTTAATAAATGGTGCTAGGAGAACTGGCTTGCCATATGCAGAATATTGAAACTGGACCCTTTCCTTACACCATATGCAAAAATTAACTCAAGATGGATTAAAGGCTTAAATATGAAACCCAAAACTATAAAAACCCTAGACGAAAATCTAGGCAATACTACTCAGGACACAGGCGCAGGCAAAATATTTCATGACAAAAACATAAAAAGTAATTGCAATAAAAGCAAAATTTGACAAATGGGATCTAATTAAACTAAAGAGCTTCTGCACAGAAAGAGAAACTATCATCACAGTGAACAGACAACCTACAGAATGGGATCAACAAGGAACTTAAGCAAATTTACAAGGAAAAAAAAACATTAAAAAGTGGGCAAAGGATATATGAACAGACACTTCTCTTAAGAAGACATACATGCAGCCAACCAATATGAAAAAAAGCTCAACATCACTGATCATTAGACAAATGCAAATCAAAACCACAATGAGATACCATCTCACACTAGTTGGAATGGCTGTTATTAGAAAGTCAAGAAACAACAGATCTTGGTGAGCTAGTGGAGAAAAAGGAATGCTTTTACATTGTAGATGGGAGTGTAAACTAGTTCAACCATTGTGGAAGACAGTGTGGTGAATCCTCAAAGACCTAGAGGCAGAAATACCATTTGACCCAGCAATCCCATTACTGGGTATATACCCAAGGGAATATAAATCACTCTATTGCAAAGATACATGCATGAGTATGTTCACTGCAGCACTATTCACAATAGCAAAGACATGGAATCAACCTAAATGCCCATCAATGATAGACTGGATAAAGAAAATGTGGTACATATACATCATGGAATACTATGTAGCTAAAAAAGGAATGATATCATGTCCTTTCCAGAGACTTGGTGGAGGTGGAAGCCATTATCCTCAGCAAACTAACACAGAAACAGAAAATCAAACACTATATGTTCTCACTAATAAGTGGGAGCTGAATAATGAGAACACATGGACACATCGGGGGAACAACACACACTGGTGACTATTGTGGGTAGGGATGGAGAACATCAGGAAGAATAGCTAATGGATGCTGGGCTTAATACTTAGGTGACGGGATGATCTGCGTAGCAAACCACCATAGCACACGTTTACTGATTTAACAAACCTGCACATATAGTCCTGAACTCAAAATAAAAGTTGAAGAAAATAAAATAAAGTGTTAAGGTACCTAACCTAAGTCTCAATGTATGGCTAGAAGTCAGCTGACAATGTGAGGGAGAAGAGTGCTTTCCAGGCAGGGAGGAAACAAAAATCCTGATATAAGAAATGACATAATTTTTTCAGAGAAATACACAAACATGGTTTGTAGTTGCTGCAATCTCTAAAATAAGAGGAACTATGATGCAAGCTAAGAACAACGAATTCTGAGCAAAGAAGCCATGGTAGGGCACATGTTAAGAAACTTAGATTTTCTTCGGAGTATGACATCTGTGAAGCATTCACTATAGGTTTATTAAGTCGAAAAGTCGAGCTTGAAATAATTTGGTCATTGGCTTGAATTCAACCACTGTGTCAGGGCTTTTTTAAAAGCAGGTTTTATCAAAACCGGATTTACTTAGAATGTCACAGCATAGAAATGTTTTAGGTTATTTTAATCCTATGTTTGAGGAACAAAGAGATGGTAGCTGGGGAGAAGCAGTTAGCCTCAAAGCACACACCAATGTTTAAAGTATGTGCTTTGCCTGATATCATATTTTTAGTAAATGTAATCAGAAAGGCAATGGCACAAAAACCACATACCTGAGTATAAGGTGATATGAAACTTGTGATGCACACTAAGCCAGCATCTGCAAACAGTTTAGCAACTTCTGCAATGCGTCGAACATTCTCTTCTCTGTCTTCAGGACTAAAGCCAAGATTTTTATTGAGACCTTGACGAATATTGTCACCATCCAGAGTGTAGCATGGAATACCATGGCAAACCAGGTACTCCTCCAAAGCCATGCTCACAGTAGTCTTTCCTGCTCCAGACAAGCCTAAAATTAAACAGTCCAAACAGATTCCATGTGTAAAGTTAGAAGTGTAACTATGTAGTAAAACTTTTTTTTTTTCCAGAAACAGGGTCTCGCTCTGCCACCCAGGCTGGAGTGCAGAGGCTGCATAGCTCACTGCCGCCTCAAACTCCTGCACTCAAGAGATCATGCCTCAGCCTTCTGAATAGCTGGGACAACAGGCACATGCCACCACATCCAACTTATTTTATTATTCGTAGAGACAGAATTCTCAATATGTTGCTCCAGCTGGTCTCAAACTCCTGGTCTCAAGAGATATAAAAAATTTTAATCACAGGACTAAATACATTCATTATGCACAGCAATCTCTCAGTAATGTTCTTATCTAATATTTCTATTTAAGATTTACCTCTTACCTAGGAAAACACCTACAGTTTAAACATAATAAGAGTTTGTTTTAATGAAATATCTATGAGCAAAGGTATCAGAAATCACTGATAAACTTCAGAAAGGCTTAACTAACTTTATTAGCAGACATGGTTGGGAATTCACTTTGTCCTCTCGTTACCACTTTTCTAAAGCAGCATGCCAAATTTTAAAACAAAGTCATATGCCCAAATTATTTCTGGTGAGGGAAGAAAAAGAAAGGACAAAAGTAAGAAATGTTACAAAGGTACCTCCATTTTCCTAGATCATCAGCACTCACAAACCACCTTGATACAACTATCTGAGAGTCCAATTTATAATATAATTAATCTTAATAGAACACCCTCATTTCAACTCACCTTCCTATACTAACAGTGTTTACTCAGTAAACAAGGGGGAGAAGGAAAGAGTACATTTATGCACAATTATTTGCCAACTTGGCGAGTGTTGTAACCAAGATACTTCTAAAGCAAGATATAAAATACTGAAGTCTAATGTACCAATGCTCTTGAAAGAATTCATGGTAGTACAGAAGGCTAACTGGAATAAAAAAAAAATAGAGGGCTCTTTTTTGGTTCCATATGAAATTTAAAGTACTTTATTTCTAATTCTGTAAGAATATCAAATGATAGTCTGATGGGAATAGCACTGAGTCCATAGATTACTTTGGGCAGTATGGCCATTTTCACGATACTGATTCTTCCTATCCATGAGGTTGGAATGTTTTTCCATTTGTTTGTGTCCTCTATTATTTCCCTCAGCAATGGTCTGTAGTTCTCCTTGTCCTTCACATCCCTTGCAAGTTGTATTCGTAGGTATTTTATTCTCTTTGGAGCAATTGTGAATGGGAGTTTATTCATGATTTGGCTCTCTGCTTATCTATTGTTGGTGTATAAGAATGCTTGTGATTTTTGCACATTGATTTTGTATCCTGAGACTTCACTGAAATTATTTATCAGCTTAAGGAGTTTTGGGACTGAGACTATGGGGCTTTCTAAATATAGAATCATGTCATCTGCAAACGGAGACAATTTGACTTCCTCTCTTCCTATCTGAATACACTTTATTCATTTTTCTTGCCTGATTGCCCCGGCCAGAAATTCCAATACTATGTTGACTAGAAGTGATGAGAAAGGGCATCTTTGTCTTTTGCTGGTTTTCAAAGGGAATGCTTCTGGCTTTTGTCCATTCAGTAAGATATTGGCTATACGTTTGTCAAAAATAGCTCTTTTCATTTTGAGATATGTTCCATCAATACCTAGTTTATTGAGAGTTTTTAACATAGATGTTGAATTTTATCAAAGGCCCTTCCTGTGTCTATTGAGATATTCATGTGGTTTCTGTCATTGGTTCTGTTTATGTGATGGAATAACATTTACTGATTTGCGTATGTGGAGAAAATTTTTGCAATCTACCATCTGACAAAGGTCTAACATCCAGAATCTATAAGGAACTTAATACACAAGAAACAACTCCATCAAAAAGTGGGCAAAGGATATGAACAGACACTTCTCAAAAGAAGACATTTATGTGGCCAACAAACATATGAAAAAAAGCTCAGCATCACTGATCAATAGAGAAATGCAAATCAAAGCCACAATGAGATATCATCTCATGCCAGTCAGAATGGCTATTACTAAAATGTCAAGAAACAACAGATGCTGGAGAGGCTGTGGAGAAACAGGAACGCTTTTACACTGTTGGTAGGAAATGTAAATTAGTTCCACCATTGTGGAAGACAGTGTGATGATTCCTCAAGGACCTAGTACCAGAAATACCATTTGACCCAGGAATCCCATCACTGGGTATATACCCAAAGGAATATAAATCATTCTACTATAAAGACACATGCACATGTATGTTTATTGCAGCACTATTTACAACAGCAAAAACATGGAACCAACCCAAATGCCCATCAATGATAGACTGGATAAAGAAAATGTCGTACATATACACCATGGAATACTATGCCAGCCATAAAAAGGAACGAGATCATGTCCTTTGCAGGGACACGGATGGAGCTGGAAGCCATCATCCTCAGCAAACTAGCACAGGAACAGAAAACCAAACATCGCATGTTCTCCCTCATAAGCGGGAGCTGAACATATGGACACAGGGAGGGGAACAACATACACTGGGGCTTGTCATCGGGAGGGCGGGGGGGTGGGAAGGGGAGGGGAGGGAAAGCATCAGGATACATAGCTATGCATGTGGGGCTTAAAACCCAGATGACAGGTTAAAAAGTGCAGCGAACCACCATGCCAATGCATGTAACAAACCTGCACGTTCTACACATGCATCCCAGACCTTAAAGTAAAATTTAAAAAAAAAAAAGAAGAGGAGGATATTTTGAGAGCATCAATATAGTGTCAGTTGCTTTATACATTAAAAACCGATATTAACGACTGTAGCCAGCTGCATTTTCCAAAGATGGCTGCAACTGAATATCCCATCCTACAAGTGTCTACAATGTGACTTTACTACTGTCACATCAAGAGGTACTAATTCCCTGCCCTGAAATGTGGGCTGGCTTTAGGGCTTACCTGTAGCCAAAAGAATGTAGTGAAATAGTGACACGATGTGTGACTACTAAGGCTAGGTCAGAAAATGCTATGCAGCTTTTCTTTGGTCACTTAATTTGGGAGATGCCAGTGACTCAATCCCTCGAGACCACTATGCTAACGTGATAACAAGCAGGTATACCAGCCAGTCTCAGCCCACTAACCTCCCAGCTGACAACCAGCAGCATCTGAGTAAGTCATCTTGGATATCCAGCCCAGCTGAAACTTCAGATGGCTGTGGGCCAGGCCAGCATGACAACAACCAAGCAAGACCTAAGCAAAGCTGCCTATCTGAGCCCTCTTACATCCCTTACCTTCAAAATGGTAAGCAAAGTTAAATGCCGATTGTTTTACAACACTAGGTTTTAGGCAAATTGTTACACAGTAACAGTAAGTGGAACAAAGGGACGGTGGCTGGGTGAAAGAGGCTGTTCTAGATTTCTTCTGAATTGTTTTTAACCACCAATTGAGCACCAAGTATCAGGGAAAAAAAATCTGAAACTCTAAACTTTTATACAACAAAAACAACCTAAATTATAATAAACGTGTCTGTTCATACATACATGTTTATTTATATGTTTTAAGTGCATATTTAATTTGAAACAAAGAATAAGCACTGTTGAAATTGAATTACTGACATAAACAGTTTCAGTTAATAATTACAGTCAACAGAGCAGTCAGAGGAAATTGGTAATACAAGATAAGCAATCCAAATCTAAGATACGGATAACTGGTATACCTGAAGAATAGAAACCAGTTCTACTGGGTTGAATAGTGTTCCCCAAATATTCATGTCCACCCAGAACCTCAGAAGGTGACCTTATCTGAAAATAGAGTCTTTACAAACACAATCAAAGTTAAATTAAGAGAAGGTCATACTGGATTAGGGTGGACCCTAAATCCAACAGCTGGTGTTATTACAAGGCTATAAGACAAAAGTAGAGATTGGAGTGATCCGTCCACACACCAAGGACTGCCAGCCACCAGCAGAAGCTAAGAGGGGAACAGAACAGATTCTCCCTTAGCACTTACCAGAGGAATCAACCTCACCACAAACTTAATTTCAAACTTCTAGCCTCTAGAACTGTGGGAGAATAAATTTCTCCCTCCCATTTCGTGGTTAATTTGTTATGAGAGCCCTGGGAAGTTAACATACCAACCAATGTAGAAACACAAAACAACAAAATTTCCCTAAAATAAAATCTGATAAAAAGTGAACCATGTCTAGCAAAACAGTATACAAAAATCACTCAATACCTTGGGCAGATCCAGGTTAAGCACCTGAATTGCAAGAAAAAAACAAATCTTGACTTCCATGTCCAACATCATTATCAAAAAACATATACATATGAAGGCTACAGAAGATTTGACACCACAACTGACAAGTTTAATCTATTATACAGAATACTGCATACAACAGGGGAATACATATTCTTTTCAAATACACGTTTATGAAAACTACAAGTTTTCCAGGTCCACATAGAAGGAGCTTGAAAGTCACCATTACATCCGAACAAGTAAAAACCTGAACAGAATAACTCTTCTTGGATCCGTCAATGAGGGTAGGACAAGGGGCAAACCACTGTCCCCATGAATGGGGAGACAGGCAAATGCAGGGAGTGACGATTGACTGGAGGAGAAACTCACTGTGGGGAAAAGTGCTGTGGGAACCAGGGTCACACAGAAAAACCTAAACTATAATTGATGAATGAATTAAGGCTCAGTGTGGACAAGTCTGAGAGTTAAAAATTTCAAAGGAACCTAGTTACAGGGAGGTCCCCACAACACTGAGAGTTTCACCTCCAGGAGCTCAATCAGGTTCTCACAGTAAGTACTGAAGAAAAATCCCCAAGTGCGTCCATTCTGAAATATACCAGAGCACCAGATTTTTTTTAACAAGGACTGAACTCAGGAGAAACTATTTAACCAAAGCCTAAACTGCTGAGGTTTTATTGGAACCTAACTGACCTGGGGGAAGGGAAATACCAACTCCAGCCAACTGTAGCCATCCTGTCCCAATTGAGGAAGGCATAGGGTCAGGGCAAGGTGATGACTGAAAACTTATTACATAGTAGACCATAGAGTAAGTACCAAAAAATCAAATAAGCTTTATTTATAAGTATCATTAGTGATGAAATAAATGGAAAATACTATGTTTAAGAAAAAGAGTACCCAATATTCTAAAGATCGATTTTCCCCAAAAATTTACCTTAGATACAATGCAATCCCAAACTAAATAACAACAGAGTTCTGGGGAATTGGTTAAATCTATTACAAGATTCACACAACACTAACAGCCAGAAAAAAAAAAAAAAAAAGGAAGTCACAATGGAAAAAAAAAGGCAACACTGCTGATGAAGAACAAGGTAAGAGGACTTACTCCACTGTATTTCAAGACTTATAAAAATATAGTAACTAAGAAATGTGGCATTAACAGAGGAACAGACAAATATATCAGTGGGACAGAGCAGAGGGCCCACACGTAAGTGGAGACCTGATAACAGAGCAGACACTGCAGATCAGATAAAAAAGATACCCTCATCAATCTATGTTCTTGGGACAAGTGATCAGTCACATGGAAAAAAATGAAAATGAATCTGTACCTCACACTATACACAAAAATCAACTGCAGATAAGGACCTAATTGAGAAAGACAAAAGCCTCTATTTCCCTGTATTTTTACAGGGAAATAAATAATTCCTTAATCATCCAGATGAAAAAAGGAAAGCTCCTAAAAAGAAAAAGCTTATTAGACTCACACTTCTTCAAAAACATTTAATGCCAGAAGACAACAGAGTACTGTTTTTAAAATTCCAAGACCAAGAAAGTATGAACCAAATATATATTTTACCCAGCCAAGCTGGCATAAAAGATAGTCAGACTTTCTCAAACATAAAACCTCCAGGAGTTCAGAACCTAATGGAAGGCCACCTTGCAAAAATTATTTAACAAGGAAATACAGACAATTAAGACCATTCAAATAAAGAGCTTGTGAGTGAACATGTCATAGTAAAAGAACCGATGGTGAGCTACCAACTACTGACCCATTAAGTACTATAAACCTTGGCAATAAAAATGTAACAATTTAACAACTGTCTGGAATGAAGAATGAAGAAATGGGAAGAATGTGAGAGTGTATCTGCTTTCATACAAAAACAAACAGACCTGTCTAAAAATGAAACATGATTTAAAAAACAGTAACTTTTTTGCCAATCAGCACAAATTTTTAAGAACTGGTAACAACCACTGTTGACAAAGACACTGGGAAATAAACACCCTCCCATACTGCTGGTAGGAGAGTAAACTGGGATAAAATTTTAGTGGGCAATGTGGCAAAATGTATCAAAATTTTAAATATAATTCATAGAAGTGAAAGCATCCATCATTTTTAAAGCTACTTCAAAATCTGTATCAATTCAGTCACTCACCAGCCTGCTATGACTAGACCAAAGGACAGACTCTATGGAAACCAACACAATAGAAACAATCAAAGGCCAAACAAAAGCTGAATAATAGAAATTCACTTTGTGAAAATTCTTACCACTCATTTTTTCTGGTTATACCATGCTATGGTTTGAATGTGTCTCTCAGAGTTCACATGTTGGAAACTTAATCCTCAATGCAACAGTGTTGAATGATGCGGTCTAATGGAGGTGTTTAAGTCATGAGGGCTCCACCCTCATTAATGGAATACTCCATCTATAAAAGGGATTGAGGCTGTGAATTCAATCTTTTGCTCTTTCTCACCATGTGACTCCTTCTGCCATATTACAGACATAGCAAGAAGGCCCTCGCCAGATGCTAGTCCCTCAATCTTGGACTTCTCAGCCTCCAGAACTATCAGAAATAAATTTCTATTCATATAAATTACCCAGTCCCTGGTATTCTGTTATAACAGCATAAAATAAACTAAGACGTATACGGTTTTCACTGTTAGCTTCTTAGAGCAGAATCTGGATCTTATTTGCACTCAGAAGTGTGTAGAATGTAATGTAGTATCTATGAAAAAGTAGTTTTAAGGTGCATTGTGGTTTTTACCTTTATTTAACAGCAATCCTATAAAAGAACAAAAAAAATTACAAGAAATGTTATTAAGCAACTATGTCAGTTATACGTCATGATGCTCCAAATACAAGAACAGAGCTCGAAATTTAAATATGCCTATGCCTAGTCCAAGGTTACCTATACGCACTATTTTTAATATAAATTGCTTTATCTCTCTTGACCATACCTGTTAGCCAAACTGTGCAACCACGAAAGCCACCTCTGGTCCCCACCACCTGACCTCTCTTGTTCCTGCTGACATGATGGGCTTGGTAGGTGACGTTGGTTGCTCTCTGCATTCCCTAGAAAAAAAAGAAAAAAAAAATTCTAGTTTACATGAGTCCTTTAAAAGGCAAACACATATTCCTTGCAAACACACAAAACTCCATGCAACATGCCAAAAGCAAAGAAAAATATAAAACAGTTTTTTTTTTTCCTTAGAGTACTGGCATGGTGTTTACTGCTTTACACATGCCAACTGATTTAATCCTCACAGCAACCCAATGACATAAGTACTCTTCCTACTAAGGTTTCACAGATGAAGATTTTAAATCCGAGAAACAGTAAATAACTTGCTGGAGATTCCAAAACTAGTGAGTGGCAGACTCCAGAGCCTAGTCTTTTCACACATTCATTTATTCATTCATCCATTCAGACAGTATCTACTGAGGCCCTACTAGTATGCCAAGTGAGCAAAACAAGACCACTATCCTCAATTAGCCTACATCCCACTGGGGAACAACGTAAACCAATAAAACTTAATTACAACATCAGAGAGTGGTAAGTGCACTGCAGAAAAATAAAATAGGGTAAAAAAGCAAACAGAGATGGGGAAAGAGTGCCTCTTTAGAGAGGACGATCAAGAAATGCTAAGAAGGTGATATTTGAGTAGACTCCCAAAGAAAGTGTGAAAGAGATGCCTATGGGTATCATGAGATAGCTACTTCTGACATGAATAAAGTAGAATGCACTGGTTGTAACTTCATGTTCTCCCAAAGCTGCTTAAAAAAAAAAAAGCATAAAATTACATAGGCCTCAAAGTATCTGAACAGGCTTTCCTCCAAAGAAGATATACAAATGGTCAATAAGCCACATTATTTAAATAATATTCAACATCATTAGCCACCAGGGAAATGCAAACCAAAACCACAATAAGATACCACTTCACACCCACTAGGATAACTGTAATAAAGATAGATAATAACAAGTACTGGTGAGGATATGGAAATATTGGAATCCTCATACATTGGTTGTTGGGAATATAAAACAGTACAGTCATTTTAGAAAATGACAGCCCCTCAAAATGCTCAATATAGAGTTATCATATGACCAAACAATCCCACGCCTACATTATACTCATAAGAAATGAAAACATATGACCACATAAAACTTGTATATACATGTCCATAGCAGTATTTTCAGAAATACATTGTTATTATCATTACCATGTTATACAATAGATCTTTCAAATTTATTCCTTGTATCTAAATAAAATTTTGTACCCTCTAATCAACATCTCCTCCAACCACCCTCCTCGACCCCCACTCCACCCCAAACCTCACAGTCCCTGATAAACACCATTCACTCTCTACTTCTACAGGTTCAACTTTTTCAGATTCCACATGTAAATGAGATCATATGGTATTTCTCTTTCTGTGCCTGGCTTATTTCGCTTAATATTTTGTCATCCATGTGGTGATAAAAAAAAGGATTTTTATCAAGACTGAATAGTATCCCACTGTGTAAATATACCACTTTTTTTATCCATTTACCAACTGATGAGCACTTAGGCTGATTTCATATCTTGACTATGGCAAATAGTGCTGCAATTTGCAATTAACATGAGAATGCAAATATCTACTCCACATACTGATTTCACATCCTTTCATTATATACCTAGTACTGGGATTGCTGGATCATATGGTAGTTCTACTTCTAATTTTTTTAGGAACCTCCATATTGATTTCCATAATGGCTATACTAATATTCCTGCAACAGCATACTAGGATTTTCTTTTCTCACATCCTCACCAACACTTTTGTCTTTTTTATAATAGCCATTCTAACAGGTGTGAGGTGGTAGTTCATTGTGGTTTTAATTGCACTTCCCTGATGATTAGAGAAGTTGAGCCGATGATTAGAGAAGGTGAGCCTTTTTTCATATACATGTTGGCTATTTGTCTATCTTCTTTTTAGGAATGTCTATTCAGATCCTTTGCCCATTTTTTAATTGCATTGTTTTCTTGCCATTGAGTTGTTTGGCTTCCTATTCTGGATATTAACCCCTCATCAGATGTATGGTTTGGAAATATATTCTCCCATTCTGTAGGTTGTCTCTTCACTCTGTTGATTGCTTCCTTTGCTGTACAGCTGATTTTTAGTTTGATGGACTCCCATCTGTCTATTTTCATGTTTGTTGCCTGTACTTTTGGAGTCATATCCAAAAAAAAAAAAAAAAAATCACTGCCTAAATTAGTGTCATAAAACTTTTTCCCTACTTTTCGCTAGCAATTTCAGAGTTTCTGGTCTTACATGTAAATCTTTAATTCACTTTGAGTTTTTTTTTTTAAATATGAGGTGAGATAAGGGTCTAACTTCATTCTTCTTCATGCAGATATCCAGTTTTCCCAACACCATTTATTGGAGACTGTCCTCTCCCCATCATGTATCCTTGGCACCTTTGCCAAAAATCAATTAAATATAAATCCATATATTTGTATCTGGGCTTTCTGCTCTGTTCTATGGTTTATATGTCTGTTTTTATGACTGTATCATGCTGTTTTGATTACTACCGCTTCAGAGTATGTTTTAAAGTCAAGTAATGTAATAATGCCTCCCACTTTGTTATGTTTGCTCAATTGCTTTGGTTATCTGGGATCTTTTGTTCCATACAGATTTTTACAATTGCTTTCCATATAAATTTTAGAATTGCTTTTTCTATTTCTGTGAAGAATCCTTGGACTTTTTATGGGGATTGCATTGAATCTGTAGATCCCTTTAAGTAGTATGGACATTTTAACAATATTAATTCTTTCAATCCATGAACACATATAATGTTTCCATTTATTTCTGTCTTCAATTTTTTTCATCAATGTTTTACAGTTTTCAGTATACAGGTATCTTACTTCCTTGGTTAAATGTATTCCCAAGTATTTTATTTTTCTGGTAGCTACTATAAATGAGTTTGTTTTCTTTCTTTTATAGGTACTTCATTGTTAGTATATAAAAACATTACTGGTTTTCTAATGTTGACTTTGTATTCTGTGTCTTCACTGAATTTATTTATTCTAACAGTCTTTTGGTGAAATCTTTAGGGTTTTCCACATATTTAAAACCATGTCATTTGCAAACAGGAACAATTTAACTTCTACTTTTCCATTTGGATGCCTTTGATTTATTTCTCTTGTCTAAGTGCTCTGTCTAGGACCTCCAGTACTATGCTGAACAGAAGTGGTAAGAGTGGGCACCCTTGCTGTGTTCCTGATCTTAGAGGGAAAGCTTTCAACTTTTTCTGTTTTTCCATTGAGTATGATGTCAGTTGTGGGCTTGAAATATATAGTCCTTACTGCACTGAAGTACATTCCTTCTTTTCCTAATTTGTTGAGTTTTTATCATAAGAGGTTAATGAATTCTTTCAAATAATTCTTCTGCATCTATTGAGATGATCATAGGTTTGTCACTCTACATTGTTAGTGTGGTGCATCACCTTTATTAATCTGCATATGTTAGCCAGGCATGGTGGCTCACACCACTAATCCCAGCACTTTGGAGGCTGAGGCAGGTGGATCATCTGAGGTCAGGAGTTTGAGACCAGCCAGGTCAATGTGGAGAAACCCCATATCTACTAAAAATACAAAAATTAGCCAGGCATGGTTAGCGCATGGTGGCATGCACCTGTAGTCCCAGCTACTCAGAAGGCTGAGGCAGGAGAATTGCTTGAACCCAGGAGGTGGAGGTTGTAGCGAGCGAAGATCATGCCATTGCACTCCAGCCTGGGTGACAAAAGCAAAACTCCATCTCAAAAAAAAAAAAAAAAAAAAAAAAAATTGCCTATGTTGAACCATCCTTGCATCCCTGAAATAAATCCCACTTGGTAACAAGGAATGATCCTTTAATGTGCCATATAATTCAGTGTGCTACTATGTGTTCAGGATTTCTGCATCTATGTTCATCAGGGATGCTGGCCTGTGATTTTCTTTTCTTCTAATGTCCTTTTGTGGCTTTGATATCAGGGTAATGTTGGCCTCATAAAATAAATTTGGAAGTATTTCCTCTTCAGTTTTTTGGAAGAGTTTAAGAAAAAATGGTGATATGGTTTGGCTATGTGTCCCCACACAAATCTCATCTCAAACTGTAATCTCCATGTGTGGAGGGAGCAACATTGTAGGTGGTGATTGGATCATGGGGGCGCTTCCTCCCATGCTGCTCTCATGATAGTGAGTTCTCACAAGATTTGATAGTTCAAAAGTGTGGCACTTCCGCCCTTGTTCTCTCTCTCCTGCCACCATGTAAGATGTGCCCTGCTTCCTCTTCACCTTCTGCCATGTTTGTAAGTTTCCTGGGGCCTCCCCAGCCATGCAGAACTGTGAGTCAATTAAACCTGTTTTCTTTATAATTTACCCAGTCTCAGGGAGTTCTTTATAGCAGTGTGAAAACAGACTAACACAGACTGGCATTAATCCTTCTTTAAACATTTGATAGAACTCGACAGTGAAGACATCCCTTAACAAATTATTGTCACTATTGTTAATAGTCTTTTAATGTTCACACTAGAGAGATAAATTATTGACACAACAATTACAGTATTAATTCCGAACTTGACTGTGGATTTTCTTTTTAACAGTGAGTTTTTATACTTTCTTGTTACTAATTAGCATCCTTTTATTTCAGCTTGGAGAACTCCCTTTAATGTTTCTTTTGAGACATGTCTGGTAGTGATGAACTCCCTTAGCGTTGTCTGGGCAAGTCTTTATGTTTCTCTTTGTGAATTACAGCATTGTTGAATACAGTATTCTTGGATGACCGGGTTTTTTTCCTTCAACACTTTGAACATGTCACCCCACTCTCTCCTGGACGATAAAGTTTCTGCTGAAAAGTCTGCTGCTAGCATTTTTGGAACTCCCTTATATGTGATTTGCTTCTTTTCTCTAGCTGCTTTCAGAGTCCTCTTTTATTTTTGACAGTTTAACTATATGTCCTGATATAGTCTTGTTTGGATTGAATCTGATTAGAACTTTTGATCTTCCTGTACTTATTTATACCTTTCCCCAGATTTGGAAAGTTTTCTGTTGTTATTTATTTAAATAAGCTTTGTAACCCTTTGGTTTTCTCTTCTCCTTGAACTCCTATACCTCGACTTTTTGTACTTTTGATACTGTCCTATAAATCCTGTAAGCTTTCTCCATTACTTTTCATTCTTCTTTCTCCTCCTCTATGTAAGAAATCTGTCTTCAAGTACAGATTACTTTGCTTGATCAGTTCTTCTATGGATGCTCTCTATTGTATTTTTCATTTTATTCATTACATTTTTCAGCTTTATAATTTTTTATTTTTTAAATAATTTCAATCTGTTAAATTTCTCATGTTGCTCATCTACTGTTTTCCAGAGTACATTGAATTATTTCTATTTTATTGAGGTTTGCTAGCTTCCTTAAACAATTATTTTTTAATTCTTTTTCAGGCAGTTCATGTATCTCCATTTCTTTTGAGTCAGCCACTGAAAGGTCAGTGATACTTTTGGTAGTATTAAGTCTCCTTGTTTTTTCACATTTCTTGTTGTCTTATACCAATATCTGTACAATGAAGAGATAGGAACTTATTCCAGTCTTTGTAGGCTGGCTTCATCTGGGAAGCACTTCACCAGTCAGCCTGTCCAGAGAATTTAGGGAGGCCATCTGGCATGGTGCACAAGCAGGCTTGCTGCTGGAGTCCTCTGGGAGGCTGGCCTGGTATCTGGGTCAGCAGGTAGGCAGAGCTCAGCTGGTGCTGGAGCAGATGTGGAGGCCTAGGTCTACAGGGGTTGGTCTGAAGCCTACCTAGAATCATAGGACCTGCTCTGAAGCCAAGGGGGCTGGCGTAGATGCTCGGCATGTGGGTGCTGGCCTGGAACCTGGGTCCACAGAAATGATCCTACAGCCTGGGTCCATGGGGGCTGGTCCAGTGCTGAGATGTACTGGGATGGTACTGAAACCCTGGGTCTCTCAAGTATGGGGTTGCAGTAGCCGGCCTGGAGGGTGGGGCCACGGGGAATGGCCTTGTATTGGGGCAGACCTGACACCCAGGGCTGTGTGGGCCAACCTGGCTCTCAGCTGGTCTGAAACCTGGAGAAGGCCTGAAGCTGGGACAGCTTGGAGCCTGTATCCACAGGTGTCTACCTGCGGGAGCCAACCTGGTACTAAAGGGAGCTCTGAGTCCAGGGACACTGGGGCCAGCCTGGCCCTAAGACAAGTCTAAAACTTGAGTCCATTGGGTCTGGCCTGGTGGTGGGGGTCGGAGGAGCTGGAACCTGGGGCTGCAGAATCCTGCTTAGTACCAGCCTAGGCTTGGAGGCTCAATCCATGGGTAGATGCCTGGAGTCTGGGGTTGTGGGGACCTGCCTGGCACTGGGTTTCACTGGGGTGGGCCTGGTATTGGGTTCCGAGACAAAATCTTATGCTCACTGCCCTCTCCCTCCTCTAAGCAAAGGGTGTCTTTCTCCACATTGTGCTGCCTGACGTGGCAGGCTGGGGGCAGTGATATAGATCATGTAAAACTGTTCTTTCTACTCTCTTCGATGTGTTTTTTCTGATTTCTCTGCTACATGCAGGTGCTGTCATCTCTCACCTGGCTTCCTTAGCTCTTATTAAGGTATTTTTGTGCAAGAATAGTTGTTCAATTAATGTTTATTTGGGAATACAAGCACTGGGAAGTCCCATTCTATCATTTTGCTGACCTCCACCAAAACACAGATTTGATTTTTAAGGAATTAAATTTCTATCCAAATCTTCAACTTCCATGAGATTAAGGGTCTCTTTTCCTATCTTCCCCTTCACAATCCTGTACAGCAGGAATGCCATCTCCCACACATCTGAATCTTATTATCATTACCAGTGCCTAAAAAATCCTCTGGGACCAAAGGGATAATTTGACAATTCTTTCAATAGGTATGCCACAAAAGCTGCACCCCTTTCCATCTACTCATCTCATTAACAATAATTATTTATACAATTATTAATACTTTATTTCCAATAAAATACTTTTACATATTTAATAATCGCTTACAAAAAACTGTAATATGAGTCTCTAGATTAATTTCTTTTCAATAAACTGATGAAGCAAATACAACTTACCAGTTCTACACTTCCAAGAACTTAAAAAAAAGGGCTTCAGAAGTAGACATTTGTGTATCTTGAGAAGCAGTGGCACCTCTTTAGTTTTAGCTCCCATCAATACTGGCTAAGGAGGAAAAGGGAGCTAAGGTCTCTGCTAAAAGGGAACTGAGGAAGGTGCTATACACATTTTGCTGCCTATACTGGTAGAACTTGTTTGGTTTGGTCGTTTTGTTTGAGAATTTTTCCAAGTTACTTTGCTCTTTAGACAAGAAGAAACATGTATCTAATGAATTTTAATTGATTTTGGTCCTGTAAAATATCTTCTGCTTTTCTTATCAAATCAAGCTAGAATGTATAAAAATTATCTGTCAAACTATAACTGCTGAGAATATGGTTGAGAAAAAATACAGACAGGATAAGTAGAGACCGTCTGTTTTAATCTCTAAAAAGAATGCTCCCTCAGTTTCTTGCCTCCTACATTTAAAAAGATTCTGGCAGCAAACGTAGTACTCTGGATATAAGGAGATTTTTTTGTTTATGTATGTTTGATATTGTTAAATCAAGTTAAAGCTAACGCTTCCTCTTTACATATTTTAAGTTCAGCCCAAAGGTTTCTCCATATGTAGTAAACTGTAACCTAGCTGGAGATAATAAACAGACTGTAGCCACACTTGCGCCAATCACTGAGTTTTGGCCAATCAAATGTGGCCAATTGTTCAAAGCATGTTCAAATAAGCCAAATGCTGAGCTATAACCAATCCAGTTGTTTCTGGACCTCACTTCCATTTTCTGTACACCACTTTCCTCCTTCTGTCCATAAATCTTCCACCATGCAGCTGCACCAACTCAGGAGGCTGCCTAATTCACAAATCATTCTTTGCTCAAACTCTTTTAAATTTAATTTGGCTAAAGTTTTTAACGGTATTTTTCATATTAAAAAATAAACTTTAAAAAATTGCCACATTGTCCTACCTTCCAGTTTTTCAGAGTAAATCAAACAGCACTTTTATAAAACTACTGGAATTGAAACAGCCTTTGAAAAATTGTGAGAAAATTGTAACAGTGAAAAAGACCTGATCTAACCAACCCCCATCTTGCCTTGAACCTCCAAACTGCCCTTAGGTATTGCTGGGTTTGGGCCAAGCTAACTTTGGGAGAAATTTAGTTTTTAGTTTAAATGATAATAGTACTTCCCCAAAAGTAAACCATCTTTTAAAGCTAATAAAAGACCACCAGGTTAGGAGATGAGAGGAGCCTGAATTCTCCTAACGTGTAAACATAAATGATTACCAGTCACTGTTTCAGAAGTCACAAGATTTTCAACTTCCCCAGTTACTCCTGCAGATAACATCACTACTGTAGAATCTAAGATTGGCCTTTTGAGATGTCTTTTCAGGTTTTTGCATTTCTGACTACCAATGGCTCCACCTGGACCTACCAACCACCTGTGTGCTCCCACCCAGAAGCGGACTTAACACAGTAGGACTATTTTCCACACCCCTATGATTACATCCCCAACGAATTAGCTGCACCCATTCCCTTGCCAGCCAAACTATCCTTAAAAAACCCTGGCCTCCAAATTTTGAGGGAGGCTGATTTGTTCAATAATAAAAGTCTTCTGTTCAGCTGGCTCTGCATGAATTAAACTCTTTCTCTACTGAAATTACCCTGTCTTGATAAATTTGCCTGTGGGCAGCAGGCAAAAGGAACACATTGGGTGGTTACAGAATTGCAAAGTGGTAGACTTATGACTGAATTTATAGACTCTGCATGGCACTTCTACTTCTACTTCCCCTTTCCTTCCTTCTGCATCCACTTCAGCCAAATCCTTTCTATAATTCTGCTGAGGAAACATGACATTAATGACTCATTAAGGGTTGAGAGTGACTGAGTTCCCTTCACCTCTAAATTTCTATTCTTGGCTCTCTGGGTTGGAATTTTTTTAAAAAAGTATATTTCTATACTGAGTCTTCTGTGCCCTAGTTTCCACACACAGGAGAAACCAAGCTTACTGCTTAATAGTCTGGGTGCTTTGTAGAAATATATATACACACACACGTATATATACACACATATATACATATACATATACACAAATGTGTGTGTGTGTGTATGTGTATATATATATATATATATAATCTGGCTCGGTGTAAGTATGTGTACCTAGGAAGTCCCTGTAACATTTAATGCCCATATCATTCTTTTGTTATTTATGTACCATTAATATATTCAGGTATCTTCTTGTGCCTATATATTTTTACTCCCTCAGGAAAGTAGGTCAAGGACTATGAGTGTCCTGCTTGGGGTCAGGTTCCAGTTCATGCTGAGGTCCAAAGGGAGTAAGTGGATGAGCAGATAGCTGACAGAACACTCAGGGGCATAGGGAGGTGGAAGGTAGTTTTATTCAGCAGCTCTCTCATCAGCAGCCCACTCACATTAGCTCTCTCACACTGTTTGCCTTGTCTCGACTGCTTAGTCCAGCAGCTCCCACACACAGCTACGCGGCCAGCTCTCCCTTCAGGGTCAGCATCTTAAATCTCTCTCTCTCTCTGGGTGTGAGCGAGCCGAGCTGTGTCCTGGCTCACTCCTATCCATCTGCAAAGATGGACAGCTCCAGCTCTCTCCTTCTCTGGGGGCAAGTGCACCCATACAATGTCAGTAGGGCACTTATACCTTTTACAGACAATAGTGGCTTAGAGCCAAATGATGAGTCTTATTATGGCACGGCTACATGACTGTGATAACAAGTGGAGTTAAACACCTGCGCTGTAGACTCGCTGAGTCATTCTGGATGTTTACCTCGGCCTATCCTTGACCAAAGCACAGCCATGTTCTTTACATTGAGTTACAATTATCCATATTTTCCACAATGCCCAACCTCCTTTGTTTCTAGTTAGTACTCATAAATGTTAGATACAAGACATTTAAAGTATGGTTTGTTTTCTCTGTGTATCTTGCAAATGAAATGATGACTGATACTTGGAAACCTTAAATCTAGCAGAAATGGAACAATTCTTTCCAAGACCATTTAATACTTTCTACATTTAGAACTAAATGACTAACAGTCCTGTCACTAGGCTAACATTGCATGGCCTCTAATATTTGTAGTATGCATTTTCTGTACATACTACAAACTTCTGTCCTCGTCAACCACACAAGTGGCCCTTTTTGACACATCCTAATTTCCACATGGCCATTTTGTTATTTTATCCACTTGCCTATAAGGAAAATCAACTTATCTGTGATGCTATTTAGAGAATTTCAGATTTTGTGAATTTTTCATGATTTTATAAAGAATTGTGCATTTTTAAGTGAAATTTATAAAGACACAAAGCATATACCAAATACTAAGCATAACTCTGGACTTCAACATCTTTCATCCATTCTACCACCCACCCTAAACTAACTGCTAAACAGTGTATTACTCCAATGAGAAATCCCTGAAATGGCAACAGGTACCTTTCTTTTATGTCCCAAGACACAATATGGATAAAACTGAAGAGATAGTAACAATATGGATAAGAGACTATAGAATACAATGAAAAGAAATCTTTAGTTCACAGAGTTCTTGATAATTAAAACCTTTAGTTCACAGAATTAACTGATAACTGAAATTAATCTTGTAAATATTAATAAGTCAATGATAAAAAGCAAGTGAAGATCCTACAACCCTGGAGGATGTTGAGAAAACAACTTGAAAAGGCTACTCTTAAAACTTTGCTACTACAAAATATGTTGTGTGGCAACACTGGCATGGCCTGGCTGCTTGTTAGGAAGCAAATCTCAGGCCCTACTACAGACCTCCTGAATCAGGACTGAGTTACTAGCATGTTTATCTCATCACTACCATCTGTCATGCATACACTCTGCATACACATTACGGCTCTCCAACTATTCTGTTGAAGATTAAAGAACTTTTAAATATGTAATAGGTTTTTATATCCGTACCTTTAATGGAAAGGCCTTCCATTCCATTACCTTCAGCTGGGAATTTTGGCCCTAAGACACTCCTAGAAGTCAGAATGGGCCTGGGACTATCTGTTCATTCATTATTTGTTTTTTGATCCTTTCTAGACACTCAGGACACAACAAAAACAAAAACAAAAACATTTTGTAAAAGGAACTAGATACACATAGGTAAATAATCACTAATCTGTAACAGACCGTGTCTCCTACCACAAACACAGTGAGGCATTCACCACACATACAAGGGAGGTTCAGAGACTGGGGAACCAAAATACACTAATGTCCACCTCAAAGGTTGAAATTAACTATTAAAACCACATAAAAGTATCCACAAAAACTTATACACAAATGTTCATAGCATTTATTCATGAAAGCCAAAAAGTAGGAACAACCTAAATGTCCACCAACTGATGAATAAAGAAGATGTGGCCGGGCATGGTGGCTCACGCCTGTAATCCCAGCACTTTGGGAGGCGGAAGCAGGTGGATCATGAGGTCAGGAGATGGAGACCATCCTGGCCAACATTGTGAAACCCTGTCTCTACTCAAAATGTAAAAATTAGCCGGGCATGGTGGCACGTGCCTTTAATCCCAGCTACCCGGAAGGCTGAGGCAGGAGAAGAGCTTGAACCAGGGATGCGAAGGCTGCAGTGAGCCGAGATTGTGCCACTGCACTCCAGCCAGGCGACAGAGCGAGACTCCATCTCGGGGCGGGAAAAAAAAAAAGATGTATTATTATCCATACAACGGGATTTTCTTCAACCATATATTGAATGATTTAAAAAAAAAAATAGGAGTCTTGCTCTGTTGCCCAGGATGGAGTGCAGTGGCGTGATCTTAGCTCAGTCCAACCTTCGCCTCCTAGTTCAAGTGATTCTCCTGCCTCAGCCTCCCGAGTAGCTGGGATTACAGGTGCATGCTACCATGCATGGCTAATTTTTTTTGTATTTTTGGTAGAGACGAGGTTTCACCATCTTGGTAAGGCTAGTTGATACATGTTGTAACACGGATGAAGCTCGAAAACATTATCCGAGGTGACAAAAGCCAGATACAAAAGGCCATAGATTACATAATTTCATTTCTAGGAAAGCCCACAACAGCATAATCCATAGAGACAGAAAGTACATTATTGGTTGTCAGGGGCTAGGAGAAAATGTAGAGCCTGGGGAACGACTACTAATGGGTATAAGGTTTCTTTTTGGGGATATGTAAATATTCTAAAATTAGATTCTGGTGATGGCTGTACAACTCTGGCTATACTAAAAACCACTGAATTGTACACTTAAAAATATGAAAGACAGGTCGGGCACAGTGATAATCCCAGCACTTTCAGAGGCTGAGGCGGGCAGATCACGAGGTCAAGAGATCAAGACCATCCTGACCAACATGGTAAAATCTCGTCTCTACTAAAAATACAAAAACTAGTTTGGCATGGTGGTACACACCTGAAGTCCCAGCTACTCGGGAGGCTGAGGCAGGAGAATCACTTGAACCAGTGAGGTGGAGGTTACAGTGAGCCAAGGTCGCACAACCACACTCTAGTCTGGCAACAGAGCAAGAATGTCTCAGACAAAAAGAAAAAAAGAAAAAAAAAATATGAAAGACAAAAGCAGAGGGAAGGTCTGCAAGCATCAACGTAACTAGAGAGAACAATAAGAGAAAACAGCCTGCGCAATGGCTGCATTCATCCAAAGACAGACACTGAATTTCTCTACACAATGTCTGGTATTTCTACCATCATTATTCAGTTAAAATTTAACTGTGTCTTTAGGAAAAGATATGTCACAGAAACGATTATCACTGGCAAGATTTCTCTCCTTGATCAAACTAGGTAGGCTCCTTCTGAACCCTTTTTCAACTGGGTCCCTATCCTTGGGCATGTCTTCAAGAGTCGAATTTTAGCAGAAATCCCCCATCCTTGATAGCTGACCGAACTCAAGCCGCACCATCCCCCAGATGATGCCTGATCACCTTGGCCTGCCTGCCTTCAGCAAGAACCGTTAAATCGTTTTACTCAGAATACTCCCTAATTCTTAATGTTTCCTCTCTTAGTAATTTTCCATCCACTGATCCCCATACCGCTCCCTCACCATAAATTCCCACTTTTCCTCTTTGTGTTTGGAACTGAGCCCAATCTTTCTCCCCTACAGCAAAACTCCATTGCAGATGTCTCTATAGCCACTGCAACAGTCTCCCTGAGAACATTCTCTTTACTATCACTTAAATGAATACCAAAAAGAAAAGTCATTCCCTTTATTTGAACTAATTACTTAATCTGATTTCAAAACAATTCAGGATTGGGGTTTTCCTGTCTTGTTATTGGTATGCTATGAGTAACCGATCCACCTCAGAGTAAGAAATGGCAACTTCCAGGCTGATGGGGGGAAAAAAGGCCACATCAATTGGATTTTTTAATTGGATTTTACATTTGCATTTCAGATTTAAGAATTCAGACATTTAGGTTTTTTAAGAAATCTTTTCCAATAGATGTTAGAAGAATTATCCCCCTCCATACACAAGTAGAATAACCAAAAATGTCTCCAGAACTGCCAAATGCCCCCTAGGGCTGGTAAAATCTCACATGATTGAGAACCACTAAAGTTCAATGTAACACACCCAGGCTGGGAAGTATATTGACATTTCAAATCTGAAGAAGCAACTACACTAAGGGGAGGCTAATACTGCTGGACACGTTACCAGAAGCCAAGGTGCAAAACCGCCCAAAACTAAAATTTCAAAGTAGCCACTGACTCTAGAAATTACCCGTTCTTGGGAACAGAGTAAAAATACCCTAATACATAAACACACAGATAAGTAGGAAAAAAAAACTGGCAGCCATCACAAAGCTTCATCTAGATCTGTACTGTCCAACAGAGCTTCCTGAGATGATGAAAATGTTCTATACTGCGCTGTCCAATTCCTGTGGCCACTAACCACATATGCAGCTCTTGAAATGTGGTTATTGCAACTAACAAACGGAATTTTTTACTTAATGTTCATTAAATTTCAATTGCCACAAGTGGATCATGAACTGGACAACACAGATCTAGACCTTACTATCATTTGTCTTGTTGCTGTTGTTGGTAGAAGTTTAAGTTTCCCTTTTCATCAGGCAATTTTTTAGTATCATCTTGCCAGGGTAGAGAGATAATTCTCTGTTAAACCTGGGGGTGGGGGAAATAAAAGACCAATGCCTGCCCCTGACCACACCCAGGCAGATCCTCTGAAGGACAAGTATATTGGCCTCTTGTTTGGCTGTGTGTTCCACTTCTGTGTCCTTATTTCATTTTTGTATCACCTGAGTGTTCAGCTAAATCCACAAGGGGCTGCTGGCCTTCTATGAAAAAGATCCACATATAAAGAGACAAGCAGTTTGGGAAAGATAGAATTGGTAAAAGGGGGAATTACTTCATTCACTTATTTGGTTTAATTAACTCTCTCTCAGGTAGAACGTAATATCCATAAAACAGGACCGTTCTCTGTCTTTTTACCACTGCATCCTCAGGACCTGGAACAAAGGCACAAAGTAAATGTTAAATATTTGATGAACTAATAAATAATAAGAACAAGAATAGTACTCATGTGCCAGGAACCATAGTTTTATAAATATATTAACTTCTTTAAACCTCACTATAATCCCATATGGTATGCACCATTAGCCTCACTGTGAGGTATGTTTTATTATCTCATTACAGACGAGGATATTGAGAGATGGAGGGGTTAAATAATGTTCCCAAGATCACCCAGATGGTAAGTGACAAAACTGTAATCTGAATCCTCCCACATACGGAGCTTATTCTCTTACTTAAGCTTTTTTAAGATACTAATGAATTATCTAAGGATTTCAATATCAGAGCTACCGAGCTACTTTGCATCCTGCCCCTTATCCCCAATTCTGTTATATCAGGAAAAGTTTGGTATAGATACAAAACATCTATAATGAAATATGATTACAAGATACATATTAGCAGAGAGAACGCAACATAATGCAGAAGAGCACAAACAATTCAGCCCATGAGCAAGTGAATATATGTATCTATGAGGGCCACACATTTCACACAGTTAAGGTAAAATGGTCCAAGGCTCTGAACATTTCAGCCCCTGATAAAGGGTAACAAGCATCCCAGGGAGAAGGAAAGGCTTGTGTAAAACCATGAGGATGTATGATATGGATGGAAAGTTGGGCTGGAGCTATGGAAATTCAGGGAGTTGTAAGAGGGGAATGGAAAAGCAAACCAGAGAGAGACTGTATATGCTTCTTAATGTCGTGCCCGGTTTCAAAAACCTCTCTTAGCACCCTACTCCACTGTAAGGCAGATCCAACAAGGGACTCAGCCCAATATGATTCTACAAAATGGGTAAATGACATCTGGGCCTGAACTGAGTGTCCCAAACTTCCCTCAGTCCAACTAACACATCCCCAAGGGCAGATGAAAACTGGTCCCACTGGAGAAAGATTCAATTGGATAGAAAATGATATTCATTATGTCTGATGCTTTATCAGACTGAAGTAAGAGGCAGTTCCAAGAGTAAGTCAATTTCTTAGTTTTTCTTCACTATTCCCACAGGTATATGGACAACTTTAACTTTCTATAATTCTAACCGTTTCCCAGAGCTGAAAGACTACATTTTCCCATCTCTTTGCCTATTGTCTCCCATGAGTACATTTCCTTTACCTAATCCTTAACAGGAGCTATTACTCAAAGCTTAATATTTGGTCTCACATTTATTTTCCTAATACTCTTTAACTCAAATTTAACCATGAAACCTTTACTTCCAACCTCAGCACAACTCAATTTCTGTAACTATGTTATCCACATGTCCCTACTATTTGAAATGTGGATAGTATGAAGTGAAATGTGTACTAACTGTAAAAAAAAAGAAACTCCATACTTTTATAACTTTTTATTATTTATGATAGTGTTGAACTTACACTAACATTGAAAAGCATACTGAAATGATAGTATTTGGGATACAGTAGATTAAACATATTACTGAAATTTATTTCACCTGTTACTTTACACTTTTTAATGTGGTATCTAGTAAATGCTGAATTATACACATGGCTCATATTTCCTCTAAAACTATCTCTACTAAGGCTGTCCCTAAAATGCAACAGGTTTAAAATGGGTCCACCACTAACAAGCTCCATGACATCTCTGTGCCTCAGTTTTGTCATCTATAAAATGGAAATACTAATTGTAATAGAGGATGATAATAGTAAGAGCTAAGTCTAATTGTCACAGTATCTCTGTGAGGCTATCATTTTCATTTTATAGATGAGCACACAGAGGCACAGAGAAATTAAGTGACCAGCCAAAAGTTACATAGTTAATAAATAGTGGAGTCCAGATGTCAGCCCAGGCAGTCAGCTCCACGGTCCAGCTTTTAATCACTGTCTCTCATGATATTCACCCTCAGAAATGTAACAAAAACTCAATGGGTTAATATAGGTAAAACATTTCAAACCGTTCCTGGCACACACTAAACTGTCCTTTGTGTTTAACTAGTATCACCCTTACCCCCATGCCCAACCTACTTCCCCATTTCCACACAGGTAACAACCTTTCTCCCCACTTCCCAGACCAAAACTTCAGGTTCATCTTTTAACATTTCTCCCTTTTTCATCTCCTATATCTAGTCGGTCCTCTCTACTCTTCCTTAAATGTTTTTAATGCAGCTACTCCTCTAGTTCCACTGCCACCTTACCCCAGCCCTTCAGCCCCTCACACTGGATGAATTAACAAGAACATAAATAGTGCTCATGTGCCAGGCAGGCTTCAAATCTATTAATTCATTTAAACCTTACTATAACCTTGTCTGGTCTCCAGGGCTTCCCCATCTGGGTCCTACCGGGTCTAGATTTCTTCAGCAGAACATTCTTCCTGGATTACCAATTTTATCCTGTGATAGGAATTTTAAAGGTGTATGGGTTCTTCACACTTGTGCCTATTAAGCTGATTTAAGTATGAGAGAGGGAGAGACGACGGGTGTTTCATGAGGGAGAGAAAAAATTTACAAGGATCAGAAAATTTAAAATTCTAGCCCCATCAAAAATCTCCCATGGAATTAAGTCTTCTCTGCAGCCAAACATAAGAGCATCACGTAGCCCCAGCCTCCCTATTCAACCTTACCTCTACTTCCCAACAAAAACTCTCCAGAGCAGTCAAACAAGTTTCGTCAATGTTCCTGGAGTAAAAAAATAGTAATTTTTATTCCCAACACTTCTCCACGAAGTTCCCCTCTGACTCAGAAATCTGAGCTCCTCCATAAACCCTCCCAAAACGCCCAGGCGAAACTAATCTCTCCTCTAAATTGCAATAAAACTTCTGTCTTACGCCACTCACTGTGGACCACAAAGACATATTCACCAGTTGGCAAATGTCACAACCCCAACACAGACCATGAACTACCAGAAGGCAAGCAGTTTAAGTCCCACATTTTTCACCACATGTCTAGCACAAGTCTCTACATAGAATACGCACCATGTGGCAAATGTTAATAAATAAATGAGTAAATAAATGGACAACGTAACAGAAATTATCTGTAAATACCCCAAGTTAGTCAACCTTATTTCCCTAACCATGAAATACCTTAAGGTAACAGAAGCGAAACTGAGTCTCAGTTTCAAGGCAGTGGTTTCACTGCACTTTCAAATTCATGATGTCTTCTTTGTTCATCAGAACAATCCCGTGAAGTACATACTATTATACCCTTAAGTCAACTGAGGTTCGAATAAGTAGTGACTTTCTTCAAGATCACACAGTCAGTAAATGGCAAAGCTGGGAAGAGAGACCAGGCCAGGAGTCCAGTGCTCTTTCCACGGTTCTAATTCATCTTTTAAATCTCCTTCCCCTCCTTACCATCTATAGAGTTAAATAAAAGGAGAGAGGAACCAGCAGACAATTCTTGATAACAATAACAACAGATGTGGTAAATTAATGTTCCAAAGAACATTTGCCTGAAATTGCTTTTTTTTTTTTTCTTTGATTCATCAAGGGCAAGTAACGTTTTGGGAGACATTGCATTTAAACCTCATTATTTCATTGGACTGTGAAATTATATTTCCATCTAAACCTAAAACCTTTCCAGACTCCAAAGATGGGTCCTCCCCTGCTCCACACTTACAAAGAAAGATAAGGCTGTTTCTCATCACAGAGAAATTAAGGAAGTAAGCAACGTTATGAGGACACAGCACTTTACAAAGTCAACTGGCAGTCGTTACTAAACGTTATAAAGGACTGGTCCCACACCTGACTGTCACCAGGAATGGAGTCTTTAAAACTCCTACTTGTTAAACATTCCGATTTAACACAGAGACACAAAGAACCTCAGTTCAGGGCAGTCTCAACCCATGAATGACCACATTGTTGGGTACTCTCCCTTCACACTGAAACTCAGAAATGGAAAGACATGGAGATCGACCCAAACCTGGGCCAACCGCACTGGCAAAGCCAAGAAAAACCAAGAACGCGTCGAAGGCGCCCGCCTCCGCCTCCTCTGCAGATCTTCAGGCCACTCCAAGGGATGCAGGAAGCTCCACTTTCTGCAGCCGCAGGTTCCAGCGCCCGGAGATTTCAGCAGCCGCCAGCTCACGTGTGAAGGATTTTCCTGGGGGTCTTACCTGAGTGCAGGCGCTGGGGAGGGGAGGCGTTCTTCCCAAGAACGGTGGCCCGAACAGCACGCTGCGCCAAGCCAGGGCGAGACCCCCACCCTGCGCCGGGCCCCTCTGCCTCACAACCACTCATGGGCCCAGTCCGGAGGCGCCGCGGTCCCGGCACCCACCTCCGCGCTCCTGGAAGGATGCGGAGGAGGCGAGAGAGAGGCGGCGGCTCCATAATGAGCTGCTCCCACAGCCTCTCCGCTCCTCGCCGTCTCGCCCTCCTCCCCCACTTACCCAGTTCTGCGCGTTATTGCTCAGCTTGACTTTCTTGCACAGGCTCCCAGGGATCTCCATGACCGCAGAGCGCGCTGGGCAGCCGGGTTTCTCCGTGCCGGGAGGGTAGCAGAAGGAGGCAGGCCAGCGAGCGGGGCGGGCCTGGAGGGCGGGGCCTCCTCGCGTCGGGGCGGGCGCGCGCTGACGTGCGCACGCGCCCGTGCTCGTGGCCTGGGTTGCGCGGCGCATGCGGCGCGCCTCGGAAATGGGTCCGGGGCAGAGGTCTGCGGGGAAGGGCGAAGCGCCGGGATAGAACCGGAGGTAGAAGCTGGGGACGGAGCTTCAGCGCTCGCGCCCGCGCGAGCGCGCACGGCGCTCCTCCTTCCAGATCGCGATGAAAGGGCGGGGCCTGGGATGCAGTCGTGAAACTGCACGCACCTCTGCGGCTCCCAACCTATCTCTGAGCTAGCGCAGATCTCTAAGAGCGAGTACCAGCAGCCAGGAGAGCGGCATGGGGAGTGCGCGGCTGGCCACGCGTGGCACTCACTCAGCAGAGGCTGGTTGGGAGGATGCTGACGCGGGCTCTTGCCCCTTTGGCTACCCCTCCACAGGCTGGCTGACGGCCTCCTGTCCGCCCGTTCTGTGCCCCTGTCACCCTGGCCAGATGTTTTAAATGTTTTACAGCTTTGCAAAGGGAAGAATTGATTTACTGAACAGCTCATTCTCCACATTTTAACGCTTCACTTTAAAATTATACTCAAGACACGTTTTTTGTTTGTTTGTTTGTTTGTTTGAAACGGAGTCTTGCACTGTCGCCCAGGCTGGAGGGCAGTGGTAGGATCTCGGCTCACTGCAACCTCTGCCTCCCAGATTCAAGCGATTCTCCTGCCTCAGCCTCCCGAGTAGCTGGGACTACAGGCGTGCGCCACCACGCCCGGCTAGTTTTTGTATTTTTAGTAGAGACGATGTTTCACCATGTTGGCCAGGCTGGTCTCGAATTCCTGACCTCGTGATCCGCCCGCCTCAGCTTCCCAAAGTGCTGGGATTACAGGCGTGAGTCACCGCGCCTGGCCTCAAGATACAGTTTTTAAAAAGATGTAAAAGCCCGATTTCTTGACATCAATAATTAATATCTCAACGGGATTAGTGATTATTTATAAGGTACCTCCCTCTCCACTTGGAGACCTCCCTTCGCATCAGATTTCTGTGCAGTGCTTCTTACCGACCTACGCCGGAAAGGGGATTCTGTATTATTAATAGCTACTCAGGAAATCCCTAGAGGGCTGAAATCCAGGACCGGGGAGGCCGCAGGTAACCCCGAATAGAACGCCCGCCTACGGAGGGCATTTTCAAATTCACCTAATTATTCCAGGGCTAGTTCGTAGGAGGATGAGCTGGGGGCATGAGAGAGTTTCCTCCAGGAGCTGTCTTCCCTCCACCCCCCATAACTCTGAGTTCTCTTTTCCGCAGCTTGCCCCTGGTACCAAGAGAGTTGCTTGCAGCTCTGCCCCTCTGTGACACAGCTGCCCTCCGCCCCCGCCCATCACCAAGATCTGAGGCTGCTGCTGCTGCCTGTTAGTGACTAGCAAATCAACCACCATCACCAAGACCCGAGGCTGCTGCCTGTTAGTGACTAGCAAATCAGCCCCCCATCTATTTACCCCACTGCTACTGTCTTAAATTAGCCCACCGCCGCATATCCAATCTGAGTTGTCACTAAGCCCGTTCACTGGACATCCTCCCACCTGTGCAGCTGCTCTCCACACCCCCGCCACACACCCCATTCTTGCGCCTGCTGTCAGAGTGGTATTTCTGAAACAGAAATCTGAGCTTGTTACTTGACTACTTGAAATGTGAATGGTTCCCTTCAGCTTTTTCTAGGGAATTTTTAATCTGGGGTTCATATATAGAACAGAATTTCAATATAATTCCAAATTCTACCAATAACAAGAATGAGCTTGGAAGATCTCAAGTTTCATATGAGAAAATAGGGCCACATCTGAAGTTAGCCATTTCTCTGAGTTCTGGTTCTTATTAGAGGGAAATGGTATTTAGTTATAACGATCTGGCCCTCGGAGTGATCACTGCTGTGAGTTTGACCTTATTTCTCCTAAGAGTTAAAAGACTATTTTTTAAGGTAAAATATATCATAAGTTTACATTGATACTGTCCATCCAAATTCGTGATTCCAGATATGGGTCATGCAAATGAACCAGAAACATCTTGTCAAACAGGAAACATAACAAAAGACTATCAAAAGCTACTTGGATTATGTCAAAAGGACTCAGAAACCAATTTAAAGAAATTTTTCCATGTCAAAGATGGGAGAATTAAAGCACTAAATGGACTAGAACTACAAAATATTAAAACATATCAAATATGTTTAAACCTAGGTGTTTGCAATGATGATGATTTTAAAAAATTTGTCACTCTTAGAGAATGCTAAGAAACCAACTCATTATTTTGAAAACTGGTAAATAAAGGGGATGAATTAAGCATTTAACTCTGCTTTCCCTGGACTGTCAGGGACCCAAAAAGTTGATAAGGAGACGTTTCTCTTTACAGAAGTACCACTAATAAATAATGAAGAAATGATATAATTTTAATAACAGCACTTTTCATCTTCTACTGAAGTAATGGATAAAGACAATGATCCTCTGTATTAGGGTTCTCTTAGAGGGACAGAACTAATAGGATACATACATGCGAATGGGAGTTTGGGAGTTTATTAAGTATTAACTTACACAATCACAAGGTCCTACAACAGGCTGTCTGCAAGCTGAGGAGCAAGGAGAGCCAGCCCGAGTCCCAAAACTGAAAAACCTGGAGTCCGATGTTCAAGGGCAGGAAGAATCCAGCACGAGAGAAAGATGCAGGCTGGGAGGCTAGGCCTATCTTGCCTCTTCACGTTTTTCTGCCTGCTTTATATTCACTGTTAGCTGATTAGATGGTGCCCACTAGATTAAGGGTGGATCTGCCTTCCCCAGCCCACTGACTCAAATGTTAATCTCCTTGGGCAACAACCTGACAGACACTGCCAGGATCAATATTGCATCCTTCAATTCAATCAAGTTGACACTCAGTATTAACCATCACAAGTCCACCCCTTGACAACTTGAACCCATACACATCTCCTGAGATCATTCATAATCTTCAAATAAGACAATAATAAGGTCATAATTATGTCTAACATAACTGAACTATACTTTGTACAACTGGAAATGCAGTCCCCAACCCACATACTATTACATAAAGTTAGCAATACTTAAATGCTGATATGAAGTCAATAAACCTTATGTCACATGATAAAGGAAAAGGACATGCACAAACATGTTTTTAAACAAAGAAGGAGGAAATACTCATAACAATTACAGTCCTCGTTCCTGTAACTGGTCACGTGGTCATAGCTGATACTGATGACTACCTTTTTCTACTACCCATTCTGTATTCCCTTTGCCTTCAGCAAGCACCTGAACACAGGCACCTGAACAGGTTGTGGCTTTTTTTTTTTTTTTTTTTTTCCTGGTGGAGTGACCCAAACCTTCATTCCTGAAGGGTCTGGCCCATTTGTAGTCCTGCCTTGATTGGGCTGTTGTAGTTTCCCATTGACCTTAATCACAGGGTAATACTAAGATTCACCCTAATTGATCTCCTGTGTTCCATGTGTACTCTTCCTTACCTCTGCTGTGGAATAGTAGACTGATTTCATATTGATAGTCTGGGTCAATCACCCAGCTAACATTCTAATTTCCTTCTTAGTCTGTTAACTTAAAGGTAGGAGGAGCCCAAAGTGTCCAGGTGGCCATCTTAACTTATAGTTTAATGGAATTGTTGTGTCTCCTGGTGGCAGCATTCCTCCCTCTGGAACTAAGACCTCTAGGCCAGCAGAATGTAATGCCATAGGAACAGGAAGCAAAAATATTACTAGTGGATCACTAGGGTGATGGTGAGTGGTGCCACTTCCACTTCCACCCCTTGATTCCTGGACCTGTGAATCCTGGCTATGGGAGAAACAGTACTATATACTGGATGCTGATTCAGAGCCTACATGGCCTTCTGGAGATCTTTGCCCCAGCCCTGCAAACTATTGTCACCTAGTTGGTGTTGTAGTTGTAATTTCAAAAGGCCATTCCACCGTTCTGTCAACCCAGCTGCTTCAGGATGATAGGGAACATGGCAAGACCGGTGAATTCCATGAGCATGAACCCACTACCACACTTCTTTAGTGGTAAAGTGAGTGCCTTGGTCAGAGGCAATGCTGTGTGGAATACCATGATGGTGGATAAGACATTCCGTGAGTCCACTGATGGTAGTCTTGGCAGAAGCATTGCGTGCAGGATAGGCAAACCCATATCCAGAGGAAGTGTCTATTCCAGTGAGGACAAACCTCTGCCCTTTCCATGATGCAAGAGATCCAATGTAATCACCCTGCCACCAGGTAGCTGGCTGATCACCTGAGGAATGGTGCCATATCGCGGGCTCAGTGTTGGTCTCTGCTGCTGGCAAATTGGGCACTCAGTGGTGGCCGTAGCCAGATCAGCCTTCGTGAGTGGAAGTCCATGTTGCTGATCCCATGCATAACCTCCATCCCTGCCATGATAGCCACTTTGTTCTGGGGCTCATTGGGCAATGACAGGGGTGGCTGAAAAAAGAGGCTGAGTGGTGTCTACAGAATGGGTCATCCTATCCACTTGATTATTAAAATCCTCATGCACTGAGGTCACCCACTGGTGAGCACTCACATGGGATACAAATATCTTCACAGTTTTTGACCACTCAGAGAGGTCCATCCACATACCTCTTCCCCAAATTTCTTTGTCACCAGGTTTCCAATTATGCTTCTTCCAAGTCCCTGACCATCCAGCCAAACCATTGGCTACAGCCCATGAATTAGTGTATAATCACGTATCTGGCCATTTTTCCTTCCATGCAAAGTGCACAGCCAGGTGCGCTGCTCGAAGTCCCGCCCACTGGGAGTATTTTCCTTCACCACTGTCCTTCAGCGATGTCCTAGAAAGGAGCTGTAGTGCTGCAGCTGTCCACTTTCAGGTGGTGCCTGCATATCGTGCAGAACCATCTATGAACCAGGCCCTGGTCTTCTCTTCCTCTATCAGCTGATCATAGGGAACGCCCCATGAGGCCACCAGTGCAGGCTGGGGGAGAGAAGGCAGGGTGGCAGGAGTGGGAACCATTGGCATTTGAGTCACTTCCTCATGTAATTTACTTGTGCCTTCGGGACCTGCTCAAGCCCGATCACAAATATACCACTTCCATTTAATGATGGAATGCTGCTGTGCGTGACCCACTTTATGGCTAGATGAGTCAGAAAGCACACAGTTCATGATAGGCAGTTCAGGTCACATGATGACTTGGCCCATAGTCAAACACTCAGTTTCCACCAAAGCCCAGTAACAGGCCACGAACTGTCTCTCAAAAGGAGAGTAGTTATCTGGAGAAGATGTCAGGGCCTTGCTCCAAAATCCTAGAGGCCTCCACTGTGAGTCACCTGTGAGACCTGTCAACAGCTCCACTGCCACCTCAAGCACCAATGGACCTGCTGGGTCATATGGCCCAAATGGCAGAGCAGCTTGCACAACGGCCTGGACATATTGCAGAGCCTTCTCCTTTTCTGGATCCCACCGAAAACTGGCGACCTTTAGAGTCACTCGATAAATGGGACAGAGTAACACATCCAAATGAGGAATGTATTTCCTCTCACATCCAAATAGGCCCATTAGGTGTTGTGCCTCTTTCTTGGTAGTAGGAGGGGCCAAATGAAGCAACTTATCCTTCACTTTAGAAGGAACACCTTAACAGTCCCCACACCCCTAGACCCCTAGAAATTTTACTGAGGTAGAAGATCCCTGAATTTTAGTTGGATTTATTTCCCACCCTCTGGCACACAAATGTCTCACCAATAAGTCTGGTGTGTTTGCTACTTCCTGCTCACTTGATCCATTCAGCATAATGTCATCAATGTAATGGACCAGTGTGATATCTTGCAGAATCGAAAAGCATTCAAGAGCTCTCCAAATAAAATTATGACACAAAGTCGGAGGGTTGATATACCACTGAGGTAGCAACAGTAATGGTGTATTGCAGGCCTTGCCAGCTGAAGGCAAGTTGCTTCTGGTGGGCCTTATGGACAGAAATGGAGAAAAAGGCATTTGCCAAGTCAATGACTGCATACCAGGTACCAGGAGATGTGTTAATTTGCTCAAGCAATGAAACCACATCTGGTACAGCAACTGCAATTGGAGTCACCACTTGGTAAAGCTTACGGTAATCCACTGTCATTCTCTAAGATCCATCTGTCTTCTGCACAGGCCAAATGGGAGAGTTAAATGGGGACGCCATAGGAATCACCACCCCTGTGTCTTTCAAGTCCTTGATGGTAGCACTAATCTCCGCAGTCCCTCTAGAGATACAATATTGTTTTTGATTTACTAGTTTTTAAATTTACTTTTTGGTTTGATTTACTATTTTTCTAGGTAGAGACAACTCAGATGGCTTCCATTTGGCCTTTCCTACCATAGTAGCCCTCACCCTTCCAATCAGGGAGCCAATGTGGGGGTTCTACCAGCTACTGAGTATGTCTATGCCAATTATGCATTCTGGCATGGGGAAATGACCACAGGATGAGTCCAGGGACCCACTGGACCCACTGCAAGTTGGACCTGAGCTAAAACTCCATTAATTACTAACCTCCTGCTCTTTACAGGAAATGCACGAGGGGAAAAGAAAACACACACACAATACTTCTAAGTGTAAACAGCCTTTTTTCCAAGTATATGGCAATACAGCTATAATAAATCACAGCAGGAAAGGGAGAGGGCATATATATATGCATATATGTATCTATAACTGTGTGTGTATATATATGTATGTATACACACACACACTCACCAGACTATGGAGAAATCATCACCAGACTGGGAAGCAACAGCCTAGGCTCCAGAGTTGGCCACCCATCTATGCACAGACAAGGAGGGGTCTTGTGGAGCTTCAGTGTGGTCTGGGACCCTAGCTCATTTGTAACGAGTTGTTTGGTATGAGGCCCAGTCACGAGGGCCCTTCGTGCCTGGCTTCAAGAAACACAAAAAGGTCAACTTGTTTTTGTGATTGTCTTTTGTTTTTCAATAACTAACATACAGGAACAGATTTGTCTGAAACAATGCTAGATAAACCCCTCAAGAGGTTCATGCAATCTGTTCCGGGACTTGGTGACCATTGTTTCTGTCCATGTTCAATTGAGTTCAGATTAATATTTAACTTTTCCTCCACACGTCTGTAAGCCTCAACTTTAACTGGAGGACCACAATGATGCTTTGGGTCCCCTGGAATCAATGTCAGCTCAGAGCCAGTGTCCAGTAGTCCCCCAAATATCTCATCATTTCCCTTTCCCCAATGCACAATTACCCTGGTAAAAGGCCAGAAGTCTCCTTGGGGAAGGATGGGAGAAAGATTCACTGTATAATTTCTCAGTAATGTAGTGGGGTCCTTCCTTAAGGGACCCGGCCTCCCCTTCATTCAAGGGGTTCTGGATCTATAAACCGGCTCAATTCTGGAAATTGATTGAGGGGCATGATTCTCTGTTTTTATAATTCAAATTAGTCTTTTGTCCATTCGACCTAGAAGTTTTCTGTTTGTATAATTTAAGTAGGAATGCAGTAGGCTTTCTATTGGTTTCACTTCTAGGAACACCATGATTAACTAGCCAATGCCAGAGCTCTACACACGTCAGACCATTCTGCATTCTGATTACCACTTTGCCTCTGCTATCCATTATGTTAGCTATGCCCACCTTGCCTTTGACAGTTGAGTGCCACCACTTGGCCCCTACCACCTCAGTATCCAATTATTTCCATTGCATTTAAATTTTGTTATTGAGTGACTGCAGTTCCCACTGTTAGATCTGACATACAGAGAAGAGCAATTACAGGGCTCTTCAAAAATGCAGGCGCTGCCCTCACAAATCTATTTCACAAGGCATTGGTCAAGAATATATCTTCCGGATCCTTCCAACTGGAATGAGTAGTTCTAAAGTGACTAATCCACTCCACCATCCCAATCTCCCTAAATCTTTGGATCCTTCCTCTACATTAAACCAAGGGAGATCAGGCATTTCCAGCTCGCTGGCAGTGGGCCATCTTTTAATCCATATTTCAGCTAACCAAGCAAATAAACTATTAGAACTTTTTTAACTCCTTGAACTGCAACATTGAATGCAGAATCTCTGCTTAGGCGGCCCAAATCAATACATTCAGGCTGATCCAACTCTATGTTCCTTCCACCATTATCCCACACCCTTAATAGCCATTCCCATGCTTGTTCTCCAGATTGCTGTTTATATAAATTAGAGAACTCAGGCCAGGTGTGGTGACTCATGCCTGTAGTCCCAGCACTTTGGGAGGCTGAGGCGGTCTGATCATGAGGTCAGGAGATCGAGACCATCTGAAGGGGGCCTGCCCCTCCACACTTGTGGGTATTTCTCATCAGGTGGAGATGAGAGACTGAGAAAAGAAACAAGACACAGAGACAAACTATAGAGAAAGAACAGTAGGCCCAGGGGACCGGCACATTCAGCATGTGAGGACCTGCACCCGCATCAGTCTCCAAGTTTCCTCAGTATTTATTGATTACTATTTTCACTATCTCAGCAAGGGGAGTGTGGCAGAACAGGGTTAACAGGGTGATGTGTGGAGAAGGTCAGCAGGAAAACATGTGAGTAAAGGAATCTGCGTCATAAATAAGTTCAAGGGAAGGTACTGGGCCCGGATGTGCACTAGGCTAGATTTATGTTTCTCTTTACCCAAACATCTCAGTATGGCAAAGAGTGACAGAGCAGTATTGCTGCCAGCATATCTTGCCTCTAGCCACAGGGTGGCTTTGTCCTATCTCAGAATAGAACAAAGGGTCAGCTTTACACTGAGACATTCCATTCCCAGGGACCTGCGGGAAACAGAGGCCTTCCTCTTATCTCAACCGCAAAGGGCCTTTCTCTTTTACTATTCCTCCTGAGCACAGACCCTGTACGGGTGTCGGGCTGGGGGACAGTAACGTCTTTCCCTTCCCACGAGGCCATATCTCAGGCTGTCTCAGTGGGGGGAACCTTGGACAATACCCAGGCTTTCTTGGGCAGAGGTCCCTGCGGCTTTTCTCAATGCATTGTGTCCCTGGTTAATAGAGATTGGAGAATGGCGATGACTTTTACTAAGCATACTGCCTGCAAACGTACTGTTAACAAGGCACATCCTGCACAGCCCTAAATCCCATAAAACTTTATTCAATACAGCACATATTTCTGTGAGCACAGGGTTGGGGCTAAAGTTACAGGTTAACATCATCTCAAAGCAGAACAATTTTTCTTTGTACAGATCAAAATGGAGTTTCTTATGTCTTCCTTTTTCTACACAGACACAGTAATAGTCTGATCTCTCTTTGTTTTCCCCACACTATCCTGGCTAACACGGTGAAACCCCATCTCTACTAAAAAATACAAAAAAATTAGCCAGGAGTGGTGGCAGGTGCCTGTAGTCCCAGCTACGTGGGGGGCTGAGGTAGGAGAATGGCGTGAACCTGGGAGGCAGAGCTTGCAGTGAGCCAAGATCATGCCACTGCACTCCAGCCGGGGCAACAGAGCCAGACTCCATCTCAAAATAAAAATAAATAAATAAATACATAAATAAATAAGAGAACTCAAACAGTTCTTTTCGAATGTAGCGCACCTCCCCATGAGTCACACTCTCAACCTCACCTCTAGGGGGCCACTGGGACTTCAGTCTATTTACAGATCTAGAGGCAAACAGAGGTGCTGGGGGTGGCTTCTGAGGAAAACCAATATTATCTTGACTGGCAACTGCCTCAGGGGAGGCCATCACTGTTGCCTCAGGCAGCGCAGGATTTATCTCCTCAGTCAAAGGTGGAAAAGCTGATGGCAGCATAGGTCACGGAGGGAATGTTGCCACTACTGGAGATGGGGAAGCTGTTTCTTCTGGCAAAAAAGGTTCATCAGAGTTTACAAACTTAGTGTCCCCAGCTTCATCAGGGCCCCTCCAACACATCCCCATTCCAAGTTGCAGGGTCTCATTCTTTTCCAGTCAATGCCTTCACTTTAACAGTAGGCACCTGGCGAAGCTCTACATGCATCTTTCGTTGCAGGTCAGCCACTGGCATGATAAGAGTTTGTGTCTCTTTTTCCACAATTTCAGCTGTTTCTCTGTAGGAGATAAGAATCTCACTCAGGGCAATCTTAGCAGATCTGAGGCTCAGTATCTACTTTTGAAGCTGGGAGACAGAATCCCTGAATTTGTTTTTTTTTTTTTTTTTTTTTTTTTTTTTTTTTTTTTTTTTGAGACAGAGTCTCGCTCTGTCGCCCAGGCTGGAGTGCAGTGGCCGGATCTCAGCTCACTGCAAGCTCCGCCTCCCGGGTTTACGCCATTCTCCTGCCTCAGCCTCCCAAGTAGCTGGGACTACAGGCGCCCGCCACCTCGCCCGGCTAGTTTTTTGTATTTTTAGTAGAGACGGGGTTTCACCATGTTAGCCAGGATGGTCTCGATCTCCTGACCTTGTGATCCGCCCGTCTCGGCCTCCCAAAGTGCTGGGATTACAGGCTTGAGCCACCGCGCCCAGCCTATTATTTTCTTTTATCACTTTGTCCACTGAACTTAGGAGCAACCAGCCAGCTTCATTATGTTCCTTGGTGTTCCATATATGGTCATGGGTACTATGTATAGTCACTGAACTCCTTGCCTCTCACAAGTGGTGAATCAGGAGTGTCAAATGCATTTATTTTGCATAACTCTCTAAACAGTTTCTGCCAAGGACTATTGGTGTTCTCCATACTATTAGAAATAGAGTCCTTAGCATTTTTGGGTGGAATCATATTAAGCAGCCAACTCCAGAAACCCCAAAACCAATGAAAGAACTCCATCCTTAATATTCTGTTCCTCTAGAACCACTCCTGGTACCAAAATCTGTATTAGTCAGGGTTCTCTTAGAGGGACAGAACTAATAGGATATATACATATATATACATATACATATTTGTACTTAATAAACTTATATATATATATGATCTTATTAAATATTAACTTACACAATCACAAGGTCCCACAATAGGCTGTGTGCAAGCTGAGGAACAAGGAGAGCCAGTCCAAGTCCCAAAACTGAACAACTTGGAGTCTGATGTTCAAGGGCAGGAAGCATCCAGCATGGGAGAAAGATGTAGGCTGGGAAGCTAGGCCCATCTTGCCTCTTCACATTTTTCTGCCTGCTTTATATTCACTGGCAGCTAACTAGATGGTGCCCACTCAATTAAGGGTAGATCTGTCTTCCCCCCAGCCCACTGACTCAAATGTTAATCTCCTTGGGCAACAACCAGACAGACACTCCCATGATCAATATTGCATCCTTCCATCCAATCACACTGACACTCAGTATTAACCATCGCATCCTCAATGGCTGCAAATATCATGAAAATAAAGAACACTAACTTTTTGTCTCCTGATGAAAATCATGAAAAAGTCAAATCAAATCTGGTTCTAATCAAGTCTTCAGGACAATTTATAGGTTTACAGTTAATGCAGAGGAAAGAGGAAGAGGTGAAAACACTACAAATGCAATTAGTCAGACCCAAACTCTGAAAAACTACATCACTAATGACCTAAGTTTTCGATAATTCAAAGATAGGAAAAAATAAATGAGGAAAAACTAAAGAACAAAATAAGATTATAAAATAAAAATGGAGCAACTGAAACATTTGAAACATATTTGAACACTGATCCAAACAAAAAAACTTTTTAAAAAATTTATGAGACTGTATGGGAAATTTGAAGTTTCTGAACTCGATATAAAAGACTTACTTTTTTGGTGTGAGAAACAGCAGTGTTATTATATTTTTTAAATAAGTCATTTGAGAGTATATTAGTCCATTTTCCCACTGCTATAAAGAAATACCCAAGACTGGGTAATTTATAAAGGAAAGAGGTTTAATTGACTCATAGTTTCACGTGGCTGGGGAGGCCTCAGGAAAGTTACAATCATGATGGAAGGGGAAGCAAGCACGTCTTACATGGAGGTAGGAGAACAAACAGCAGGAAAAACTGCCACTTATAAAACCACCAAATCTTGTCAGAACTCACTATCATGAGAACAGCATGGGGGAAACTACCACCATGATGCAATCACTTCCCTCCCTCCGTGTCAGGATTACAATTGAAGATGAGATTTGGGTAGGGACACAGAGCCAAAACATATTAGTGAGATACATGCTGAAAGATTTATCAGTGAAATGGCAATGCCATAAATATTCAGGAAACAAAATTGGGTTCTCGAATATGATAGCAGGAATGGGGAGAAATTGTTGATATGTCTTTCAGAATGCAGAGCAAAAATCCCAAGAGATGGGAAATACAGTATAATTTTTTAGAAAAGAAAGAAAAGAACAGTCCAAGAAATCTAACATCCAAGTATTAGAAGTGCTAGGAAGAAAAAAAAAAAAGAGAGAAAACTCACAGAAGGCAATCACCATGGCAATTATTTAATGAAATTTCCTAGAACTGAAATGCTTCCCTGAATGCCTAACTCAGCAGATAAAATCAAGCATGGAAAAATCATAGCACCATGAAGTTTCAGAATACTGTTATACAATAGTTCGAAATTGTTGGGAAACTCTACAAGGCTCCAAAGAGAGGAAGAGTTCACGAACAAAGAGTCAGGAATAAAAATGACTTAGAAGTTGTCAAGAAAAATACTGCAAGTTAGAAGACAAATGGACCAATACCTTCAGAGCTCTGAAAGTATTTTCAGTTAGAATTTGGAATTGCTATTTATGCTTTCTCAAGGAAATACTGGAGGATATGTTCTGTGGCAGGCCAATTCTCCCTGACAATCACACAGACAGGCCTGCATAGCACTTCAGTCACACAGACAAATTTCAATAGAGCTGCCTTAACACTGAGCAAACAGTTAAGCCTAGGGAAATCAGTGCCCAGACATCAAAGCTAGAAATGAAACATATGGTCAGTAGGAGGCTTGCATGGGCTTCTCCCTAACCTGGAGCAAACCAAAATAATAGAGACAGCCTTACATTCCTAGTGCCAGGACCCATATCTCAGACAAGTCAAGGTAACAGAGGCAGCTGTTTGAATAGATTCATTGGAGAGTCTAAGGCAGCTCTCCAGAATAAGCTGTAAAAAAGATAAGATAGAAATAATCACTCTGGTACCACAGTAAACAGGCCTTGAAGGTACTAGGGCCCTTTTAATCAGACTTAGCAAGCATTTTTTGCCTCTGACCTTCTAGTGGAAACAAAATAAGTTACCAATAGGCTTAGGCAAATGCTATACTGCATGTAGGCACATAACCCCAACCTATATAAGCACTAAGAAAGTTGTAACACTTTGAATTGGTCTGGTGGAATTATCTCCGGCCTTCTCCCTGTATCCAGTTACAGCAATAAATTCCCTTCCTCCTTAGTTTGTCTGCTTCTCATTATTGGGCCTCGAGAAAACACAGCCAGATCCAGCTTGGTTCCAGGAACAAAAATTTTGGCAAGCCAGCCAGGAGGCCGCCAGGATGGTGCTGCCTTTGGTGACTGGCAGTTTGCGAGGAGACAGTCATGAGGAAACTCCCAGCAGTTACTGGGTAAGATTGTCCTGGGGACTCTACTGAGGGCTGTCCCGTGGACAAAACCGCATATCCTTTTCATCACTGGGATAGAACGGAAGTTTGGCAGGCGCAGACATGCTCAAAGGGTCAGTGAAAACCGGACCATTTATTATTTCCTTATCTGGGCTATTAAGCCTTTTGTTCAGTACCATTAGGAAGATAATAGGTCTTTTTTGTACACGCGTTTGCTACTTGGTTTGCAGGCCTTTTTCACCTAGGCGCACTTCCTTCTGTGTCTATCTGACACTATCTCTGTGTCCGTGTCTATCTGAAACTATCTCTGTGTCTGTACCCATAGCCTTGTTGAATCTAAGATGGGGAATGCGGCTCCCTTCCCCCAGGGAGCCCTCTGGGAAAGATCCTGTCGGATTGGAAACAGTATGGGTACTCTCCCATTACTAAAAATAAAATGATTTACTGTTGTAATATGGCTTAGCCAACATATGTTTTGGGATCTGGGGAATGGTGGCCAATTTTTGGATCTTTAAGCTACTTTACTATCTATCAGAACAGTTTTGTCAGTGTCAGGGGAGACAGGCAGAGGAGCCTTATACACAAGCGTTTATGTTACCGCATAATCAAGAAGTCAAAGGAAATAAGCTAATGGTGCAGCGCTCAGACAAGGTTTGTCTCAAGTCCCAGGGAGAGGGAGAAAAGGAATTAGAGACTCAACAAGTATTAAATGTGCTTAACCCAGTAAGTGACGACCCAGAGGGAGTCAATGCCCCGCCACTCACTCAAAAGGGGGAAGGACCTTCACCCCTGGAATAGGAGGAGGCTGCAAAAATAGTCTCTTCCTCCCAAACTAGACAAGGCACTAAATTTGACCAGGGAGATACTGAGCCAGGAGTAGGGCAATTTTCCCTCCAACAATATCCTGTGGGAGTTCATAAGCAAGGAGCCGGCAGGATATTATTTGGCATATAGTCCTTTCCCATGTCTGATTTACTGAATTGGAAAAATTCCAATTCTCCTGCAGGGCGGATCCCCAGAAGATGACCGAATTGTGTACTGCTATCTTTGCCACCCATCGCCTTACGTGGGCTGATGTGCAAGCCCTCCTAAACATCACGCTCATAGCAGATGAGAGAAGGCTAGTGTTAGACAGGCAAAGGAGGAGGCACCGTGCCTTCATGATGAAAGCCCCAATGATAGCCCGGACCCTAAAGAGGCAACTCCCCCAACTGATCCAAATTGGGATCCTAATGAGGCAGGTGGAGCTAGGATGAATCATCTGGAACACTATAGAAAGTGCATCCTAAAGGGCATTGGATCAAGGGTGCCAAGACCTGAAAGTCTGAACAAAGTACAGGCACTTTAGCAGACACCTATTGAGGACCCCTCAGAATTTACGGAACAGATCTCTCAGACATATAGAAAGTATACAGAGTTAGACCCGCAGGACCCTGAATTAGAATGGTGGATATGACCTTTATAGGGCAAAGTGCCCCAGACATTAGGAAGAAACTACAAAAAGTGGAGGGGGCTATTGGAATGAAGCGTCCCAATTAATCAACATTGCATTCAAGGTACATAATAGCAGGGAGGCCGAGGAAACCAAGGCACTTCGGCAGGCAGCTGTACTCCTGGCAGCTGCAGGAGGAAACCCAAAGTAAAAAGGACCCCCAAGGCAGAAAGGGAAAGTAGAAAAGGACCAGTATCCTTGCTGTCAGGAAATAGGACACTGGAAGACAGACTGCCCCAAGTTAACTCAGAAGGAACCCAGGTCACTTATGGCTGTCAAACCCAAAAATGAATCCGAGGAAGATTGAGGGTGCCCAAGACTCCCAGCAGCTCCAACTCTAACTGACACCAAAATTTCCCCAAAGGAGCCTCGGGTAAAGTTGATACTGGTGCTCGTTATTCAGTAGTTAATACACCAATCACTAAGCTTTCTGATACTTTCTGTCAATATAGTCAGGGTAAGTGGGCAATTGAAATCAGAACAGTTCCTGCACCCCCTTTCATGTAAAGTGGGCAACAATTTGATAACTCACCAATTCACTTATGTGCCAGACTGCCTGATACCTTTACTTAGCAGAGATTTACTACACAAGTTAGAGACTCAGATCATCTTCCACTCAGAGAAACGTCAGCTGTGCCTTCAAATGCCTCCAGAGCATGGACTGCGGCTGCAAGCACTGCTGGCGAGCACTGAGGCCCCACACCCTGAGGCAGAGGCAATTCCTCCAGAAGTCCTCGACAAGGTGAAGCCAGAGGTCTGGGTATCAGATCAACCTGGGAGGGAAATTAATGTGAGTCCAATAAAAAACAAACTGAAGGAAGGGGCCCCAGCCTGTCCAGAAAAAGGCAATACCCCTTAAAGAAGGAAGTCTTGGAAGTTATCCAGCCGTTATTAATCTGGTTTTGGCAATATGGCAATATGGCTTAATAAAGCCTTGTCAGTCCTCATACAATACTCCTTTCCTGCCATTAAAGAATCCTCGTTCCCATAAGTATAGGTTTGTGCAAGATATCAGAGCAATTAATGATATTGTGGAAGGCATTCACCCCACTGTGGCTAACCCATATGCTATGTTTGCTTTACTACCTAAGTATAACGAACGGTTTACAGTGTTAGACTTAAAGGATGCCTTCTTTTGCATACCAGTGGAAATAAAAAGCCAACTATTGTTTGCTTTCGAGTGGACAGACCCTGAGACAGCTGCACAGTTTCAATATTGCTGGACTGTATTTTAAACTCAAGGGTTTAAAAACTCCCCAACTGTATTTGGAGAGACTTTGATTCAAGCCTTGAGAGGCTTGCAATTAGAAAATGGGGTGTACTTCAATATATGGATGAGTTATTAATTTCTAGCACCTCAAAACAAGAATGTCAAGAAAACACTGTAAAGGCCCTAAACCACTTGGCAGCTTGTGAGTATAAAGTTTCAAGTAAGAAGGCCTAAATATGTAAGCAAACTGTAGAATACTTAGGGTTTCTGTTACAAGATCAACTAAAGCTCTGACGGTGGAAAGGCGAGTGCAATTGCCTCCATCACAACGCTCACAACCAGGAAGCAACTAAAGGGCTTCCTAGGAATGGCAGGATTTTGTAAAATCTGGAGTCCCAATTATGGGTTAATAGTAAAGCAGCTATATCTAAAAGGAGCAGACCATGGGAAATCAAACACTAAATCACATTTGAACAACTAAGCATAAATTAATATCTGCTCTGGCTCCGGGACTGCCAAACCCACACAAACTTTTCCAACTTTATGTGCATGAAAGACTAGGTCTAGCACTCTGGGTCTTAACACAAAACCTGGGAGAAATACTACAACCAGTGGCCTATTTTTCAAAGCAGCTCCATACCGTGGCTAGGGGCTGGCCCCCTTGTTTTAGGGCAGTAGCCACCACCTGCCTGTTGCTCAAGGAAGCTGAGAAGCTGATCTAGGTCAGCCCACCACGATTTCTGTGCCACACTAAGTCTTGGCGTTGTTAGAACAAAAGGTGGTTATTGGTTAACGGCAGGCAGATTAGGCCAATATCAGGCTATCCTGCTTGATGACCCTGCAGTGAGACTGCAGACCCCTGGAACCTGAAACCCCACCACTTTGCTGCCACCTACTGGGGAATCAAAGGAACTAATACATGACTGCCTAGAAGCTACTGATCAAGAGTTTTCTAGCCCCCCAGATTTGAAGGACACAGCCCTCTCATGTGCAAACCGGACATTGTTCAGGAACAGGAACAGTTTAGCCATTAATGGAAGGAGGAACACTGCCTGTTTTGTAGTGAGTCTCAGAGGGAATAGAGGCAATAAATCTCCCAACGGGGACTTCTGCACAGAAAGCTCAGTTAATCGCCCTTACTAGAGCCTTGCAACTGTCCCAAAGTAAGAGTGCCAACATGTACACTGATTCCAAAAACGCCTTCATAATAGTCCATGCACAGGGTACTATCTGGAAAGAAAGGGGCCTACTGAAGGCTGACAATACTGAAATCAAATACACAAGGCAAGTGTTAGAGCTACCAGAGGCAATAAAGGCCCCAAGAGAAATAGCTGTTATGCATTGCCCAGGCCATCAGCACAACAATTCTGAAGTAGCTAGGGGAAATGCTTTCTTAGATTACACAGCCAGGCACATGGCCAGCTCCAATGTTGAACTCCGGGCTCCTTTAATTCCCCAAATAGATTTGGCAGCCTTCAGACCCAGGTACAGTCTTGAGGATGAAAAGACTACCAAAGACAAAGGGTTTATTCAGGATGAAAAATGGCTGGAAATTGAATGGCAAAGGCCTAGTTTGGGTGTCAGAGATAAAATTTCTTTTATCCTATTCTTTCTCTTTACACCTAGAATTGTTTCTGCACACACTGCTAACCTCTTTCCACAATGGGCACAGGACTATGCAGACAGCCTCCAGCAGGATCCCTGTTGGGCCTATGGCCTGTTACCCCTTTCTAGCACCACAGGTTTACCATGGTGGGTCTCACCTAAGCAAGGGAAAGATTGGAGACATATACAAGGCTTCCTGGATTTAAAACACTGGGCCGGGTCACAAATGATGGGAGTGACTAGGGCAAATATATCAGAATGGCTGCACAACTTTAAATGACCTAGGACATGGGTCTTTCCTTCACCCGATACTAAAATATATTCATGATGGCACACCTTTTGGGCAAGATGTCTCGTTAACTTTTGTGTAGAAGTATATGAAAAGAAAAGGAATGAGGCCCCATTTAGAAAGTATAATCCTATGATGCCACTTTTGTGTTAAAAATGAGCCCAACGACCATAATACAGGACAGCCTGGACAGCAAGGGAGAGAGAAACAACCCCTAGAGAATTGGCAAATTGACTTTACTCAAATGCTACCTGCCCCAGGAGGGTACAAATATCTCCTAGTTCTGGTGGACGCCTTCTCAGGCTGGGTAGAGGCATACCCATCCTGCTCTGAGTGGGCAACGGAGGTAGTGAAGGTACTGCTAAAGGAAATCATTCCTCGATATGGGTTTCCTGACATTATCCAGAGTGATAATGGACCTTCATTCACATAGGAAATAGCCCAACAAGTAAGTAAAGTACTAGGGGAAAAATGGGAGCTACACACAGCCTGGAGGCCTCAATCCTCCAGACAAACTGAAATAATAAATCATACCTTAAAAACAACCCTCGCCAAGCTATGTCAGGAAACACAGCTAAAGTGGCTTCAGTTGCTTGGGATTGCTCTGCTCCAGGTAAGAATAGCTCCCAGAAGTGGGATCAAAATAAGTCCCTATGAAATCTTTTCCAGGAGGCCTTTTGCAGCCAACTTGTCCCGGGTGGCTAGAACGTCTCCAGACAAGGAACTAACTGTTAAAACTTATGCCACTCACTTGGAACAAACTCTTAACCCTTTGCATAACTTTGCTTCTAACAGAAATGTCATAGACTTTGCGGAAGCCCACCACCCGCTCCAGTCTGGTGATCACGTGCTGCGGAAGAAATGGAAGGAAGCTGGTCCTGCCCAACAACTACAAGAGAAAGGGAAAGAGCCCTATGACGGGCTGTCCACCACTGACTCGGCACTGACACTAGCAGGCATCCAGCCTTGGGTTCATCATGTGTGGGTGAAGAAATTCCAGTCACCCGAGAACTCCACCATGGGAATACCTGCAACCACTCAATGGGAGGCAGAGCCCCTAGAGGGCCTGAAGTTTCTATTCAGAAAATGATAAGAATTTCTTTTATCCTATTCTTTCTCTTTATACCTAGTATTGTTTCTGCACACACTGCTAACCTCTTTCCACAATGGGCACAGGACTATGCAGACAGCCTCCAGCAGGATTCCTATTGGGTCTGTGGCCTGTTACCCCTCTCTAGCACCACAGGTTTACTGTGGTGGGTCTCACCTACGCGAGGGAAAGATTAGAGACATTTACAAATCTTCCTGGATTTAAAACACTGGCCTGGGTCACAAATGATAGGAGTGACTAGGGCAAACATGTCAGAATGGCCCATAAACATAACTTTAAATGACCCAGGACATGAAAAGTCATTCTTGATTAACAAAACAATAGACAAAGTTATAGCACTAGCTTGTTAGAACCAAAAGTGCCCATGCAAACTTTTAAACCCCAAAATGTTTGATACCAGAGTGGCTTTCTCCAAATTTGGGATGGGCTCATACGGTTAACCACCTCTACTGGGCACTCGAGTCAACTAGCCCCCTTGTGTTGGGAACAATGAAACCACTCCCTTGACCACTGGCCCAATGCCACATGGGTTATGGGATGGATTCTCCCAGATCGGTGCCAACATATTATAGCACTCCAGCAAAGGGATGTATTTGCCACAGACTGGTCTCAACTGCCCAGCCTAAATATTGGGAGCAACAGCCCAGTATGCTCCCAACAGGACTCAGTGGCTTTGTGGCACCAATTTGTGGCCATGGCTCCCTGTAGGCTGGCTAGGATGCTGCAATCTAGGCCTCCCATGAGCACAAGGCTGGTGGGTACAAAAAAAATTAAAAAAAATCCAGCCTGTCTTCCACATATGATTAATAGGTGGACTAAGTCAGTCTTTCATTAGTACGATCATCTAGCTGCAATATTCAAGTCCTCAGTAGGGCTAGGAACTGTTATATGGCATATAGAAGCCCCAGCTAACTTTACCAAAAGGACTCTGAATGACAGCCTCCAGAGCATCTCTCTAATAAATACTGAAATGTGTCACATGCAGAAGGCTATTCTACAAAACCGAATGGCCTTGGACATCCTTACTGTAGCTCAAGGGGAAACTTGTGCCCTCATCAAAACTGAATGCTGTGTATATATTCCAGATAACTCTGGGAACATCTCCCTGGCATTAAAAGATATGCACCAGCAAATTCAGGTCATCTCCAGCCCAGAGTTGTCACTAAGTGATTTCTTGCATCATGGTTTGGTGGAAGGCCCTCTTGGTGGCAGAAAATTCTGACGTTCTTAGCCATTATCCTAGGCATAGGTGTCACTTTATGCTGTGGAATGTATTGCTACTGTGTGCTGTTTCAGAACATTCCTTGGACTCATGCAGTTATGTTCCAACAGGCACTGCCCCTAAGACCCCGAAATGAACAGAGGACAGGTGGACCTCTTCCACTCCAACCCCAGTTCAAGCACCCCTGATGACGACCCCTCTCAGCAGGAAAGAGCCAGAAGGATCACAACGTCCAGCACTCCAGCAGCTCCTCTGCCACAAGCATGACAAAAATCATGCACAAATTGACAGTGGGGATTGCGGCAGGTCAATTCTCCCTGATAATCCCACAGAAAAGTCTCTATGACAATCACACAGACAGGCCTGCACAGCACTTCAGTTACACAGACTAATTTCCACAGAGCTGCCTTAACACTGAGTAAATAGTTAAGCCTAGGGAAATCAGTGCCCAGACATCAAAGCTAGAAATGAAACATGCGGTCAAGACTTCTCCCTAACCTAGAGCAAACCAAAATAAAGAGACAGTCTTGCATTCCTAGTGCCAGGACCCATCTCAGGTCGATGAAATCTGAGACGAGTCAAAGCAAGAGAGGCAGCTGTTTGAATAAATTCACTGGAGAGCCTAAGGCAGATCTCCAAACTAAGCTGTAAAAAAGGTAAGATAGAAGTCATCACTGTCGTACCACAGTAGACAGGCCTTGAAGGTACTGGGGCCCTTTTAATCAGACTTAGCAAGCATTTTTGCCTCTGATCGTCTAGTCAAAACAAAATTAGTTACCAGTAGACTTAGGCAAATGCTATACTGCATGTAGGCACATAACCCCAACCTATATAAGCACGAAGAAAATTGTAACACTTTGAGTTGGTCTGGTGGAATTATCTCTGGCCTTCTCCCTGTATCTGGTTGCAACAATAAATTCCCTTCTTTCCTAGTTTGTCTGCTTCTCGTTATTGGGCCGCGAGAAAACACAGCCTGGCCCGGCTTGGTTCCAGGAACATGTTCCACAAAAAATGAAAGCAAGGCATTCAGAAAACAAGAATTTTTACACTGGAGACAGCTGAAGGGAATCCACAGACTGGTGGAAGGGAATCCCAGGATGACTCTGTGTCCCAGTTCTAGAGGGTGATCAGTGAGATGGCTCTCGGAGAGGTCAGAAGCCCTCAGAAACCTCGTTTGAAAAAAAATGAAATTGATAGAGTATTCACTAGGAATAACCATATTAAAAATGATTCAGACAACAGGCAATAGTTCAGGGTTAAATTCATGGTAACTACTTAAAGTCATCAAAAAGGACACATTTATCCTACCCTCTCTGTACAAACTATATTTCAGGGGAATCAAATAGTTGATAAAGGAAAAGTTTGTGCTGACAGAAGAATTTTAGCTAATGCAGAAAAAAATACTGGATTTATTATTTTTATTTATTGGGTTTATAAAATTTTTTTGAGACGGAGTCTCGCTCTGTCACCCAGGCTGGAGTGCAGTGGCGCAATCTCGGCTCACTGCAAGCTCCGCCTCCTGGGTTCACGCCTTTCTCCTGCCTCAGCCTCCCAAGTAGCTGGGACTACAAGCGCCCACCACCACGTCCAGCTAATTTTTTGAAAAATACTGGATTTAAAAAACACCATTTAAAATACCTTATGAAGTAATATTAACAGATATAGGCAATGATCATCAGTGAGTGCTAAAAAGTATTAGGTGAAAGGTAGGAAAGAGAAATTTATAATGAGGGGATCAGGCTGATACTGCCTGCATCCACTGATCAATCTTAGCATCTCTAAAACTGAGATGCCAAATATCTTGTGCCTTATAATGTGACATAATTAGCTGTGCACAGCATTAATTGTCTTAGTTTGGATTGTTTAAGAAGCAGGCCTGGGGAGAAGAATTCTAGTACAATAATTTGTTTGGGAGGTGATCCTATAAGTTTCCACTATTGGAGTAGGAAAGTGATACAGGGACAGGAAGGAAACCAATAGCGTTTCATCAAAGAGGCATCCTAGGGCCAGGCGTTGTGACTTAGGCCTGTAATCCCAGCACTTTGGGAGGCAGATTGCTTGAGCCCAGAAGTTGGAGACCAACCTGGCCAACATGAAGAAACCCCCTCTCTACAAAATATGCAAAAATTAGCTGGGCATGGTGGTGCACACCTGTAGTCCCAGCTACTCGGGAGGCTGAGGCAGGAGAATTGCTTGAACCCAGGAGGCAGAGGTTGTAGTGAGCCAAGTTCACGCCACTGCACTCCAGCCTGGGCCGAGCAAGACACTGACTCAAGAAAAAGACATCATAGGAAACTGAAGCTTAATCCCACTAGGGAACACTAAGAAACAGCATTGAATATGTGCCTCAGATATATTACCTAAGAGGAGAGGGAGTTGGAGTATTTATGCAACGCTCTTCAGTTGTTAGTCAAGGACTACTCTCAGGGAATATTCATTCCCTGGTATTTTTGGATTGCATGCACATAGGTCAAGAAGACTCTGGACCCAAAGGAAACCCTCATGCAAAGAAATGGAACTACTCACAGGTGGAAGTCAGAATGATATTTGCCATGATAGTAGGAATTAAGGGGGTATAGGTGGGCACCAGCAGTGTTTCCTGTACCGCCCATGAAGTATTTGTTAAAAAAAAAAAAATAGCATGGGTATATTTCTGTAATGTTTCTCTTTGTTTACACAAGAAGTTACTACTTCTTAAGAATAGAAAAAACAACAAAGAATTCCGCAAGGAAAACTATAAATACGTACACACACGTGTATATGTACACACATTCAGACGAAAAATATTTTGCTAAAAGAAAGGTAATAATGGTTTTACTGCATAGCTCAGTTCTAAGTCATACATAGTCATGATAATGTAAACTATGAATATAAACCTTAACAAGATTGCAATATAACTAGATGGAAAAGTTGAAGGGATATGAGAATAAGTATGTGTGTGTGATGGTGCTGGTAGGAGAGGAGAAATAAATTTTCACTTTCTGTTGTGAGAAACCAATAACAAATGCTTCTAAGGTCTGAATGTTTGTGTCACCTTATGATTCATATCTTGAAATCCTACTCCATGCCCAAAGTGATGGAATAGGAGATGCGGCCTACCCATTCAAGTCTCTGGGACTTGCCAGAAGATTTCTAGGTCAATCTGTGAGAAAATTACCCCTCTAGTCAAGCAGTTTCATTCTACCAACGACTCAGCAAAACTGTGGAGGTACATCTTCTCCAACAAGGAAATTTACTTGAATAAAAGCAAGGTAAGAGGAATAGGGCTCAAGGAAACCTGAAATATCACTTATTAATTTCATCTGAAGTATTTCCTTATGGTTAACATAGTCACTTTTTTTTTCTTAGAAAAATTTCCCCAAATAATGAATTTTATAAGGCCAGGTTACTAAAAAATGTATTTTTAAATTATGTCTTGCCTGTAATTTAAAGGAGATCTTCACTGTGAGTGGAAATAGCTTCCTAAAATTCTAGGTTTCTACCAATTATGTGGCATTGAGTAAACCATGTAACTTCCGTGAACCTCAGCTTTCTAATCTGTAAGATCAAGGGGTGGAGGTGGATCAATTTATCTGGATATTCTTTCTGCTCTAAAATTATTCTAGGTTCTTAATTTAGGTGCCAGTAATATCTGAGAATAGTAATTTAATCAAAACCACAAATGGTCTTTGTACCCCTTACTCTATATAAAACATTGTCTTAATATTAATAATTTCTATATGTTAAAGTAACTGAGTAGTAAGTAATGAGATGCAGCATGTCTTCTTTTCCCTGGGTTCTTTTAGCATAATTATGAGATTCATCCAATATTTTTCATGTGTATCAGTAGTTCATTCCATTTTATTGCTGAATAGTATTTTTACAGATATACCATGATTTGATTAGTCTTTCATCTTTTGATGGACATTTGGGTCATTTCAGTTTGAGGCTATTGCAAATAGAGTTGCCATGAACATTCACATACAAACCTTTGTGTGGACATTGGCTTTCTTTTCCCTGGGTAAACCTAGGAGAGGAATCACTGGGCCATATGATAGGTGTATGTTTAATTTTTGTAGAAACTGCCAGAACTGCTTTCCAAAGTGGTTGTACAATTTAACATTCCTCACAGTGACATATAAGAGCTGTAGTTGCTCCAAGTCCTCACCAACACTTGATATGGTTGGTCTTTTTACTCACTGTAGTCATATGCAACAGTTTCTCACTATGGTTTTAATTTGCACTTCCCTAATAATTGATGATGTTGAACATCTTTTCATGTGCTTATTTCCTATCTATATATCTTCTTTGGTTAAGGGTCTGATTAGATATTTTGTCTATTTTTCACTGAGTTCATTCTCTTATTATTAGATTTTTTAAATTACACATCCCACCTCAGACATTTTATTTTTTATCTCTAGAAGTTCAACTTGGGTCTTTTAAAAAATATCTTTCATGCCTCTATTTAACATGAGCAATCTTTCCCCATCCTTTCGAATTTATGAAATATAACTGTGTTAATGTCATTATCTATTCATTATACATGTTTACATCTTTTTGTATTGATTCATTTTTCTCATTAGAGTCATATCTTTCTCTTTTTCTTCTCTTCTTTCCTCCTCCTTATTAATCCCCTGATACTGTGAATTTTACCTTGTTGAACACTGCGTATTTCTGTACTCTATTAAAAATATATTCTTGAGCTGTGTTCTGGGTCACAGTTAAGTTACTTGGAAATAGTTTGATCCATTCATATCTTGTTTGTAGCATCATTAGGTGGTACCAGAGCAGCTTTTTGTTTAGGGTTAATTTTTCTCTATTACTCAGAACACCCTCTTGAGTACTTTGCCCAATGCCAAGGTTTTGCACTCTGGCTGGTGGGAACACAAACTCTTTCTGCTGGTTATGAGCTCCAGACATTTTCCTTCTGCTCCTTCTAGGTGGTGTTTTCTCTGGCCTGCATTAGTTTTCTCACTTGTCTGTGTTCAGGTGGCCTTTCTGTAATCTCTGGAGCTCTCTCTGTGGTAGCTCCCTCTTCGCTGGTACTTTCTCCTATCTCTTGGACTCCCAGCTTCATATCCTTAACTCAGGGTAACTGCTGGTTTTTGTCTAGGCTCCTCCTCCCATAGCAATGGCCTGAAAACTCCCCGCAGCTAGTAAGCTGGGGCAATTATAGGACTTACCTCATTTGTTTTCTCATCTCTCAAGGATCATTGTTCTTCATTGCCTGTTATTCAAAGTCTGAAAACCATCATTCCACATAGCATTTTTGTTGAGGTTATTTTAGTTGTTTCAGGTGGAAGAGTATGTCCCATCCCTGCTACTTTCTTTATCTGCCTAGAAATTGAAGTTGCCTTTTTAAATACTACTACTTTTTATAGTAATAATTTCCTTGCTTTATTTTTTAAGTTTCACCATTTAAATATATATCTTTAGACAATGTAATTTAGTCTTGGAAAAATTGGAAAAATTGGGTTTGGGGGTATGTATTAATTCCGTACTGTCTGCTTCATTTTTCTATAAATCTAAAATTGTCAAAAAAAAAAAGACTACTTTTTTTTAAAAAAATGAATCCTGGCAGCCCAATGCAAATACACTTCTCTCTTGTTAAATCCTCAAATGCTCAACATCCACTGAACCTTTTCAAACAACAACAGCTGGCAAATTCTGTTTACCTCTGGTATCTCAACTTCATTAATGCAGCCCTGCCAGTGATTGACATGGTGTTATATCAGTATTCTATTGCTTCTTCTCTCTTCTGTGGACTTAAAATGAATTATCTGGGTAATATTTCCTGCTCCCTTTTTCTAATAAATATCCTAGAGAGTGGTTGCTTTTTGACTCACCATAGACTCAGACTAGGGAGCATGCCAGCAGAACCTATCTCCTGGTTTTCCATTGTTCCCTAGATAGCTCTTTTTTGGTAATTAGCTAACATTGGCACAACAGTTCCAGCTTCATGGGTGTCCATGTGCTCTCTCTTTCCACTTCTCACCTCCTTCTTCTAATTAAATAAATTAAATAATTACTTTTCTCATTATTTTCCGACAGTCATCTAGAGCAAGTAACATGCTCAAAAGTACAATTTTCAGCATATATTTCAGAGATCCTTTAAAGAAAAATTCTCACCTAGAGCAATTTTTTTTTTTTTTCTGCAGCTGTTGACAAAAGCATTTCTTCCAGCAGTTGAAAAAGCTGCCTAACCAGCTGGTTTACCAGCATGACTTGTAGTTGAGTTTCCCAGTAAAGTCCCCACTGGGCTTGCACATTGGTGAAGGGACATGTCATATTGGCACTTCTCCCCGAGCTAAACAACTGAAGGAGTGTTTTCTGACTCTGAATAAGAGTGCATATACCTCTTTTCCTGACGTTACATACAGTTAGACTCTTTTCCATGATAAGAAATTGAGACAGGTTATGTTAGTTAATGGAGTTTTATTCTAAAGATGGGGGGAAGAAAAGGGGAAAGGAGGTGATTTCAGCAGCCACACAACCAGAAAATAAGCAGAGCACCCTAGGACTGCATATAATGGAAACTCAGTTACTCTAAGCTTCTGCTTCTATTGGTCTTACCCCTACCAACTAATTGACTGATTTTCTCAAATTCAAACTACTCAAAACAGAATATATAATTTGGTCTCCCTATCACATTCCAATTTAAGGTACTCATGTTTTCTCCTTCTCCTCCTCATCCTCTTTCTTTCTCCTTCCCTTTTGCTTAGCCTTCCTATAACCTCTAGTCCTTTTCTCCTTGGGGGGTCCAAAACACTGAGTAGGTCATAGTATCCTGAGTTTTTGTGATGTAGAGTCCTGAAAAATCCACACATTAATTTCAAGCAAGCCACTCAGAAACCCAGGTGTTGCATTACTATTTTATAACGGTGAGAATCTTCCCCCTTTTAGAAAGATCTTGTGCTAGGCTTCCTTATCATTGCTGGCTGGGCTAAGGAGGGCTGCCTTTGGGTCAGGTGCTCAGTTGGGTCTTGTCACCTGGGACCAGGAGATGGGATCATGTCATTTAAAGTGCAACAACCAATTCACTAGGAAGCACCCAGGTAGAAGCCATGGGTCAGGAAGAAAACGTGTCACATACTACTCTCTTCCATAATAGACCAGTTTTCCCAAAGTTCCTTCAGTGGAAACACCACTTCATTGGGAATGCAGTGTGCATTTTGTGAAAAAGGATCTTGTTATAAATTTCATTCCACAAATATTTATGAACAATTACTAAGTGCCAGGCACAGTCCTATACTCTTAAATATTTGAGGAATGCTGTGTTATACAAATTAAACAGATTTTTATGCTGCAAAACTCTTACCACTTTTAGCATGCCAATGAGCCCAAGTGAAGGGCTATAGATTATACTATCTCTCAAATTTATAATACAAGTGCTCTTTTTCTGAAAAACATTTCTTAAGCCTCATATTAAATAAAACATACATCTTGAGAAACACTTAAGTATACAGTTGAGGATCCAGGAAACCACACTGTCAAGGGATACCTGTATTGTAGCTAGTCTCCACAGCTACCCCCCACCCCTGATGAGCCAGACATCCTGGCATTCATACTCCTGTGTAGCCCTCACCTACTTTGAATCCAGGCTGACCTTGTGACGACTTACTTAGCCAAAAGAATGTGGCAGAAGTGACTGTATGTCAATTCCAGACTCAAGCTTCACAGCCTCTTAAGAAGTATGGCTACCTTGCTGGAAAAACTGCATGAAGAGGTCACATGGAGAAAAAGAGATTCTCAAACTATTTGGAAAAGACCACGGAACCCACCCTGCAGAAAGAATCAAAGTCCCAGATATATGACCCTGTTGAGCATTAGCCAGACGCCATCATTCATGCCATCCTAGCTGAAGTGACAGACATGGGAGTAAAGAAGCCTTCTTGGATGTTCCAGTCCCAGTAGCTATCAAGCAAATCCAAGATGAGCCCTCTCTGTATGTCCAAGCCAAATGCCCAATGCACAAAATTGTGTGAGATGAGAAAATGCTTGTTGTTTTAAGCCACTAAGTTTTGAAGTAGTTTATTAGGCAGCAATAGTTAAACAAAAAATATATTAACTATTCTGGAAAAATTACTACATAAACAATGTATTGCACCTAGATTACATTTATAAACACATATGTCTATTTCAGAAATGACCCATTTTAGAGGAAATACTTTAAATATCATTTTTTACAGAGACTTAAATAATTTCACCGTTTATTATAATAATTGTCCTTCATTTACTTTTGTACCTCTTTATCAGTAAAAATTAAAGATCAAATAAAGGAAGTTATAAAATATTTAATCACAGAGAAACCAATTTAATTGTACATATTTTTGCAGTAAACACATTAAAATGCTTGCATACGATAAGTAACTAAGAAAGAATTGGATTGAACTTGAGACATCCATTTGTTTGTAAGAGGCTAATCTAATTAAAAGCACATCTGTTTGTTTATGCTGCAACGAATCTCAATAGCAATTAGGAAATCATAAATTCCTAACATAAAAATGAGCCCAATTTTAGTCAGAGAACACCATCCTGTTATTTACAAGCTGGGGGGTACTAATTATTTACCCTGCAGAAGGTAAAATGCACTAGTGAATACAGTACTCCTTCTCCTCCTGCTCTTCCTCCTCTTCTCTTCTCCTTCTCCTCCTCATCCTCTTCCTTTCTGGTTCCCTTTTCTCAACCTTCCCATAACTTCTAGTCCTTTTTTCCTTGGATGTCCAAAATACTGAGTAGGTTATAATATCCTGCGTTTTTGTGATGCAGAGTCCTGAAAAACCCACACATTTATTTCAAGCAAGCCACTCAGAAGCCCAGATGTTGCAAGACTATGTTATAATGGTGAGAATCTTCCCCATTTTAGAAGTTGCCCTTTTCTAGGCTGAGCAGCCTAGCAGCATAAGATGCACAGGATCCTAAATAACAGTTCTTCAGTCCTTACATTAAAGCTGCATTCTTCTTAGTTAACTTTACTGGGCATAACTTTCTGATATTCACACAAATTATTTCATATGGATGTTTTAGTATATACAAATGATTAAAGCAGAGTTGTTTAATAGGAATTTAAATATTTAAGCGTAAGTTTTCATTTTGGAATTACAGTAACATATTTCAAGAGAATACAAAAAGATGTACTAAATAACATTATGTCCAATAAAGCGCAAAGTTAATAATGTTGTTTAAGGAAAAACTGGAAGAAAGAGGGCATTTTTTTCCTATTTCTTGCATCTAAGTGTTTGGAGGCTATCATGAGGTTGCCTACTTTGTTTTGTGTTTCTTTTTACATGTTGGCTTCACTCTTTTCAGTTTTGACCTTTTGATCTCTCTTTCATCTGACAATTCCAGGACAAATGCTGGCATATAACACATATTTAATAGAAGTATTGTAATTCAGGCAGACTTGCATGTCTCTGGTTCCCATAAGAATTTATTTCTATCAAGGAACAGTAGTACTCTGTGTTATCTCATTGGTTAGCATACAGTGCCTAGTGTTAACTTTCCTTCACCTTCTAATCATAAATTAGATTCTACTATGCTAATCTTAAGAGAAACTGTTGTATTAAAGGAAACAGATCACTATAACTCAATCTAAATTTACTTAGAAGGAATTATTTCATTAAAGGTACTGCACCTGAATATATCAAGAAACTGCTCTCTACTTATGTTTCTGCATAAACAATGAACTGACCAAGACATGAAAGAGTACCCTGAAGAAACTATAGATATGAGTACTGTGACCCATTGGTTTGAAGAACAGAAAGTTTCTCTTTGATGCTCCACAATGTTTTCCTTTCTTCTAGTTTTTTTTTCTTTTTTTACATTAACTTTGTGATTTATTGTGTGTATGTATACAATCTGCCCTCTGCAAACTGGAGAATTACAAAAGTCTTTGGTGTAAGTATTTAGTCTTAATCCAAAGGCTTGCGAACTGGGAGAGCTGACAGTGAAACTCCCAATCAAGTTTGCAAGCCTGAAAACCAGGGTGGACCACTAGTGTAAGTACTGGAGTCTGGAGGCCCAATAACTGGAAGCTCTGATGTCCAAAGGCAGGATAAGATGACTCCACCAGCTCAAGAAGAGAGAGTGAGGACAGGCACAGTGGCTCACATCTGTAATTCCAGCACTTTGGGAGGCCAAGGCGGGAGGATTGCTTGAGGCCAGGAGTTCAAGACCAGCCTGGACAATATAGCAAGACCTTGATCTCTACAAAAAATAAAATTAGCTAGATGTGGTGGCATGTGCCTATGGTCCCAGCTACTCAGGAGGCTGAGGCAGGAAGATCACTACAGATTGAAGCTGTAGTGAGCCATGATCATGCCACTGCACTCCAACCTGAGTGAGAGAGGGAGACTTGAACTTGCCTGGGGGAAAAAAGAAGAAGAAGAAGTAGAAGAAGAAGAGAAAGAGGGAGTGAATTCACCCTTTCTCCACCTTTTTGTTTTACTGGACTCTGTAAGGATTAGACGATGCCCACCCACGTGGGTGAAGATGTGTCTTCTTTTTCCCAGTCCACCAATTCAAACGCTAATCTCTTCCAGAAACGTCCTCGCAGACAAACTCAGAAACAATGTCTTACCAGCTGTATGGGCATCTCTTAGCCTGGTCAAGTTGACACGTAAAATTAACCATGACAGGAGTAAACCTGGATAAAGCAAAAGCTACAGAAAAACATATGCAAATATGCTTTATCTCTCATCAGATCCTAAAAGATGTCATTTTATCTTTTATCCTAAAAGATGTCATTACATAGATGTAATACAAACTTCTAACACAGCTGGTTTGAATGCTCAAAATACATGAGGATTGTTTCTATGAATCCCTCAGCTCTCCGTCCCTCTGTGTCAGCTTTACTCTGGAAAAACTTTTTAATGAGGAGTATCAGTTTGGCCCGCAGCAGTTCCAGGCTGCCATCCTAGACTAAAAACTTCAGCAGAAAGACGGGAACCAGAAAGATGCAGGTCTGTCATGCTAGGAGGTGTCCAGGGACTGCATCTTATCTGTCTGTCCTGGACAATAAACCCACCTATTCCAGAACTTATCACAGGGCTGGGGTGAGGGCAGTGTATGGAATGTTCTGACTGGCCAGACTAAGCCACAGGTCTGGAACTTGGGGAGGGGCTGCACAGTAAGAGATGTTATTCCCACACAAATGATAGGAAAAGATGGAAGATGGAATAATTCACTAAGGAAAGTTGGAAGTTCTTCTACCAGTATTGGGAGGGATAAATACTTGACAAATAGCACCTTCATATTAACCTGCTTAATTTCTTTCTTAGAAAGGTATACAACAGGATGGGGTGTGAAGATTCAATTATTTGTACTTGATAGTTAGAAGGGAGAGTTGGTTGAATGAAAACAAAAGTAGATTCAAGAAAAGTTTAAGGACTGCGGAAAGAATAACTAGCTTTCAGGGATGGTACCAAAGAGCAACTGGCCAAAAAATCATACTACTGAAGTTTTATAGTTGATTCCCTTTGCCTTTTCTGACCTAGCATCACCTTTTGAGCATCCTTTTCACATGTAGGCAACTTTCTGCCTTTTAATCCACCTCCACATGGTAGAAGCCAGAAAGCTCACTTTCTCACACTCACTTGCGGGGAAGCTACAGGCGTATAACCTAGGCTACCCCAATCACACACACCCATGTGAGACATCATCCCAGAAATGAGCTACATGACAAGGCAGGAGCTGAAGGAAATCCACATTTTGGCATAGGTAGCAGCTGAGATGTCATCTCTTAGGGTCAGAATGATGGAATTCCTGATGTTTCATGTCCAGAGTGAGTGGTGTGTGCTTTAGTGTCTAGTTGCATCAGAGCCTTTACTGGCACAATTTCACAATGCGGTTAGAGCATTGTTTCTGACTGCATAGTCTCCAAATCCAACTCTTTAACCCTCCAAAGATTCTCCGGGCTATCTGATATTCCTTAAGAAATATCCTTTTTCTGCTTAAACCAGCAAGAATCTTAATTTGTAAACTAAGACCCTAATTGAAACAGTGACTGTATCAGATTTCTAGGGCTGTCATTACAAACTACCACAGAGTAAGTGGCTTAAAAAACAGAAATTTATTTTCTCATATTTATGGAGGTTAGAAGTTAGAGATCAAGGAGTCTTCAGGGTTGGTTTCTTCTGAGGCCCCTCTCCTTCTCCTGCAGGTGGCCATGTTCTCCCTGTGTCCTCACATGCTTTTCCCTCTGCAGCTATCTGTGTCCAAATTTCCACTTCTTATAGGGACGCTAGTTATATTGGATTAGGGCCCACCCTAATTACCTCTTTAAAAATGCTATCTCCAAATACAGTCACATTTTGAGGTACTGGAGGATTAAGACTTCAACATATAAATCTGGGAGAGACACAGATCAGCTTGTAACAGTGACCATAACTGTTCCAGAGATAACAAAGGGGACCAAGATTTGCAGAGAAGAAATTTACCATTGCTATCAAAGAAGTTAATGTACATACTCTACAAATGAAAGAGGAGTATTAAAATATTTATGTTGGAAAGACAAATTTATGTACTGAAGTTTACCACAGGTATAGCATGGTGTAAAAGAGAAAACTGAGCAATTGTTAGATGAGTTTACCAGTGCAGACACTAGATCCTAATAATAAAATTGGGTCAAAATTATTTGGATAGTTGACTAAGCTTTCTATTGAACGTTATACAGTGACCCCAACCTAAATTCTGTACTTACTGTAGGAATAAGTATAGCCCTCCTAGATTAAGAACATGGACATTGGAGCCAGTCTCTTGGTTTACATAAATCACAGTTTTGCCACTTACCAGCTTTGCAAGTTTTCAGTACCTCAATTTTCTCATTTGTAAAATGGGAGGAATTAACAGCATAATTTTAAAAGTCAAAGAGGTATTATGTGCAAAACATTTATAATACCTGGCTGATATGGTTTGGATTTGTGTCCCCACCCAAATCTCATGTTGAATTGTAATCTCCAATGTTGAAAGAGAGTCCTGGTGGGAGGTGATTGGATCATAGGGGCAGATTTCCCCCTTGTTGTTCTTGTGATAGTGAGTGAGTTCTCACAAGATCTGGTTGTTTAAAGGTGTGTAGCACCTCCCCCTTCACTCTCTTCCTTCTACTCCAGCCATGTAAGATATGCCTCCTTCCTCATCACCTTCTGTCATGATTGTAACTTTCCTGAGGCCTCCCTAGCCATGCTCACTGTACAGCCTGTGAAACCATAAGCCAAATAAACCTCCTTTTTTTGTTTTTTAAATAAATTGCCCAGTCTTAGGTAGTTCTTTATAGCAATGAGAGAATGGACTAATACAGAAAATTGGTACTGGCAGTTGGGCATTGCTATAAAGATACCTTAAAATGTGGAAGTAGCTTTGGAACTCATTAATGGGCAGAGGTTGGAACAGTTTGGAGAGCTAAGAAGAAGACAGGAAGATGAGGGAAGGTTTGGAACTTCCTAGAGACTTGTTAAAAATGCTGATAGTGATATAAACAATGAAGTCCAGGCTGTGGTGGTCTCAGCTGGAAATGAAGAACTTATTGGGAACTGGAGCAAAGGCCACTCTTCCTGTGCTTTAGCAAGGAGACTGGTGGCATTGTGCCACTGCTCCAGCCATCTGTGGAACTTTGAACTTGAGAAAGATGATTTAGGGTTTCTGGCAGAAGAAATTTCTAATCAGCAAAGGATTTGAGATGTGGTTTGGCTGCTTCTAACAGAATGGGCTCATATGTGTGAAAAAAGAGATTATCTGAAATTGAAACTTGTATTTAAAAGGAAGAAGAGCATAAGAATCTGGAAAATTTGCAGCCTGACCACATGGTAGAAAAGAAAAAAAAACAAACATTTTTTTGCGGGGGTGGGGGAGAGGAATTCAAGCCAGCTGCAGAAATTTGCATAAGTAAAGAGGAGCTGAATATTAATAGTCAAGACAATGGGGAAAATGCCTCAAAGGCATTTCAAAGAACTTCGAGGCAGCCCCTACCAACACAAGTCCAGAGGCCTAGGAGGGAAGAGTGATTTTCTGGGCCAGGCCCAGGACTCCATTACTCTCTGCAACCTGAGGACACTGCTTCTTGTCTCCCCACTGCTTCAGCTCTAGCCATGGCTAAAAGGGCCCCAGATATGTCTCAGACTGCTGCTCCAGAGGGTGCAGGCCTTAAGCCTTGGTAGCTTCCACGTGGTATTAAGCCTGTGGTACACAAAGGGCAAGAGTTGAGCCTTAGATTTCAGAAGATGTATGGAAACACTGGATGTTCAAGCAGAAGTTCAGCTGCAAGGGCAGAGCCCTCATGGAGAACCTCTACTAGGGCAGTGCAGAGAGGAAATGTGGGCTTGGAGCCCTCACACAGAGTCCCCACTGGGCCACTCCCTAGTGGAGCTGTGAGAAGAGGGCCACTGTCCTTCAGACTCCAAAATGGTAGATCCACCAATAGCTTGCACCATGCACCTGGAAAAGCCACTGGCACTCAATGCCAGCCCATAAAAGCAGCTGAGGGAGCTGTACCCTGCAGAGCTACAGGGGTAGAGCTGCCCAAGGCCTTGGGAGCCCACACTTTGCATTAGTGTGGCCTGTATGTGAGACGTGGACTCAAATGGGATTATTTTAGAGCTTTGAGATTTAACTACTGCCCTGCTGGGTTCCAGACTTGCATGGGGCCTGTAGCCCCTTTGTTTTGGCTGATTTCTCCTTTTTGGAATGGGTGTGTTTACCCAATGCCTGTATCCCCACTGTATCTTGGAAGTGACTAACTTGTGTTTTATTTTACAGGCTCACAGATGAAAGGGTCTTGCCTTGTCTTGGATAAGACTTTGGACTGTGGGCTTCTGAGTTAATGCTGAAATGAGTTAAGATTTGGGGACTGCTGAGAAAGGATGATTATATTTTGCAATGAGAAAGACATAATATTTGGGAGGAACCAGGGGCAGAATGACATGGTTTGGCTCTGTCACAACCCAAAATATCATGTCAAATTGTAATCTCCATGTGTCAGGGAAGGGGCCTGATGGGAAGAGATTGGATCATGGGGCAGATTTTCCCTTATTGTTCTTGTGATAGTGAATGAGATCTCTCACGAGATCTGGTTGTCTAAAAGTGTGTAGCACTTCCCCCTTTGCTCTCTTCCTCCTGCTCTGGCAATGCTTGCTTCCTTTTTGCTTTCCACCATGATTCTAAGTTTCCTAAGGCCTCTCTAGCCATGCTTCCTGTACACTCTGTGCAATGGTGAGCCAATTAAACCTCTTTGCTTTATAAATTACCTAGTCTCAGGAAGTTCTTTATAGCAATGCAAGAATGGACTAATACATGGGCACTCACTAAACACTCACTTTAGGTGGTTATTACTACCTAAAACAAACTAAATTCCTTCAGAAGTTGTAAACGTCCAATATATTTTATTCCTTTTTATTTCCCACCCATACGTTTCCATGACTAAGTACAGTGTTTTCCTACCACTTCAAAGATTTTTCTCCCAACCTTCCCTTCATGTTCTTTATTTACCCTAAATGAGCCTGGGCATTTGCTACTTTTTCTTTCTAGTGCCTTCCTCATTCACAGCTGTCTTCACATGTATAGATACACACATCATTAGCAACCTCTTCCTTTCTTCCCTGAATTTTTAAAACTCTCCTCAGTTACCTCAGGAAATTCCTTCTTGATCTCTGGTTCCAATTTTAAAGAGTCAAGATCCAATTATATTTTGAAATAACCTGTTTATATTACACAAATTTTATGGGAATAATTCTAAAGGTGAACACTAGATGGCAACATTTTAAAATTATGCTGTTCTAAAACTGTGTCTGATAGATGGCAAATGCTGACAGCCTCAAAATAGGAGTATAGAGTTCTTTAGTTTCTGCAACATTTTTTCTTTTTAGTTTTAAACATCAAATAAGCTTTTAGATATCTCCATAAAGGAACCGTATGGTGTTTAATTCTTAAAAATAAAGTATTTCTTTTTATATCTTATATAATCCCTAGTCTTTCTCTTTCTAAAATATTTTCTAATTTTATTTTTTTCTTAAAATAACAAATCTAAGCTGTATTTACTTATTAATTGCGCCATATTCTGTTTAAGGTATTTTCAGTAGTTTAGTTCTTTGAAATAATGAGTTTTTATTTAATTTAATTTTATAGACAGCTAGAGATATTTTATATAATATACATAATTATAAATACATACATATTTATAATTGTATACATATATAATTGTATTGTATACATCCATACATTGTATGTATATACATACAATAATTGTATTGTGTACATATATTAATACATATATATACATATATATAAAGAAGTATACATACTTTTTTCTTTCCTCATGTGTTTTCTTATGGAAATTTGAGCTCAGAGGCTAAAAAACAACAGGTGAGAATTTCCTGTCATGAGGATGAGGGAGAGTGGGGGTGTATTTTCTATGAAAACCCAGTTGTTTTGCAAATCTAATTTTCCTTAGGAAGTGAAAATGTGAACTGGGATTTCATTCCTGGTGAAAACGTAAAATTCATTAAATAAAAATATACTTTATTATAAAAATATATTTTACAGCAAGGAGCTTTCAATACAAAACATCACTTAGGACTCCAAGACAAACATGGACAAAGAATATGAACGATAAAGAAGACATGCAGAAAGCTAATTACCACATGAAAAGCTTAAAATCACCAGCATTTTCACAAAGCAACAATCAAATGCTCTTTTGCCTTTAAGCTTAGCAAAAATAAAAACAGTGTTTGCTTTCTTCTTCTCCCCCTTATCATACTGAATATTCAAAAGATTGTAGTAACAGCCTGAGTTTAAATCCCAGCTCAGAAATCTACCTGTCTATCTAGACTTGGTCCAATTTTTTTGCTTCTCTCTGCTACAGTTTCCTAATCTGTAAAATAGGACTAATCAGCAAAGTGAGGATTAAATATGTTAACCTATGTAAAGTTTAAACAAGGGTACCTGGGCCGGACATGGTGGCTCATGCCTGTAATCCCAGCAGTTTGGGAGCCTGAGGCGGGTGGACCAAAAGGTCAAGAGATCGAGACCATCCTGGCCAACATGGTGAAACCCTGTCCCTACTAAAAATACAAAAACTAGCTGGGTGTCGTGGTGGGCACCTGTAGTTCCAGCTACTCGGGAGGCTGAGGCAGGAGAATCGCTTGAACCTGGGAGATGGAGGTTGCAGTGAGCCAAGATTGCACCACTGCACTCCCGTGACGGAGTGAGACTCTGTCTCAAAAAAAAAAAAAGTACCTGGTTGGCATGATGATATTTTGAATACACTGGGTTAAAGAGAATATATTATTAATATTGTAAGAATACCTGGCACATATGTGTTTACCTAATATATGTACCAGTTATATTAGCATTGTATACACATTACATAGTATAAATATTATAATTTTATTCCAGTGGTGGATTGGGTATAGAATGTTTAAAAAAATAAACAACAGAACTATAAAGATAAGTAGACAAAAAAGTCTACAGAAATACTATCTGAAAAAGAAACAGAAGGATCTTCTAGAAATGTAACTGTTTAATCTTTTAATCAATAAACAGATTAAACAGGTTTTAAAGGTATTTAGAAATAAACTCTGATGCATCAATAATATCCATAATCATAAATAAACTTAACTCACTGTTCAATGACTGATTGTCCAATTGCGTTTTAAAAATCCAGCTAAATACTATTTAGAACATGGGGACATAAAACGTAAGGACATAGTAAAGTGTTAGTAAAAAGATATATCTGACAGATATTAACTAAAAGAAATCTTGATGGAATATTAGTATTGAAATAGGTTTATGACCAAAAATATAAAAACAAAAACAAACCACCCCAAAACATTATTAAGGAAAACTAAGTTCACCAAGAAGCTTTAATAATTTCCATTTTGTATGTATGTGATAAAAGAGCCTTAAAAATATAAAGCAATAATTGATAGAATTACAGGAAGAAATGGACAAATCTACCATATAATGGAAGATTTCAATATTCATTCACTCATCTTATTCAACAACTATTTTTGAGTGTCTGCATGCTAGGGACTCTTCTGTTCACTGGGAATAAGACAAAAATCCTTACCTTTTTGAAGCCTAGATTATAATGGAAGGAGAGAGAAAATATATACAAATACATAAATGTAGTAAAACCTTGTGAAAATATATCCAGGATATCATACATTCTAAAACTATAAAATGGATGTTTTGCTCCCATCCACCACTCTATCCTACATGTAGAACAGATAGGGAGGAGGAATAATGTTTTTGTTCTGAGGTTGGTGGATGGAATAGGGTACATAATAGAGAGGGCACCCAGGCAGCAAACTAGCACAAAATCCACAGGAGAAGTGGGGTTCGAATCCTGCTTGCTCAGTAATTGCCCCATTCAGTATTCCCAAACTGGGCCAACAAAATTAGCACTATCTAGCTAGGAATTTCCTGGAACCATTACTGCTTTCCTGATGTCCAGTCAACTACAGGCCCTGAATCAATCCCATCAATATTTAGGTTGGAGTGGACAATCACCGCCAGGTGGTGCCAAACTGTTAGGACCAGGATTGATTTGCATAGTGAAGCAATATCTCCAGGACTGTGCACTCTCCTACTCATTTTATTAATTTCCCGCTGAAAAACAAGAAAAATAAATCAAAGATGAAAGATTGGAAAGGAAGACAAAGGACTTCATTATTTTACAAATGATACAATAGTGTATACAAAAATTCCAAAAGACAACTTATTAGAAGCAGTAACTTTGCCATAACATTGCTATGCAAAATTCAGCCACATTTCTATAAAAATCTAACAAGTACTCAATAAACATTTCTATAGCATAGCAAGCACAAAGAAAATTTAATGTAAAAAGAGATTCCATCTAAATAGCTCAAAAATCGAATACCTAAAATTAGTTTAATAAAGAATAATAAGGCCTGTACAGAAACTTTATGAAACGATATTAAAATACACTCAGATCTAAATAGGCTGTGTTCATGGAAAGGAAAACTCAATTTTTTCAAAGTCAATTCTCCCCAAATTGATCAAGAGAGTTAATATAATCACAATCAAAATATCAATAGAAGTTTTGTGAAACATGACAGTTTCAACATAATTCTGAAATTTATGGAAAAGCAAGAATATTCACGGCCTCCCTCAACTAAAAATGGAAACTTGGACAACCAAATACTGAAACTAATGATTAAGCCATAATAATTCAGATAGTGTTTTGGCATAGGGAAAAGCCAAATGACCAACTGAACGAAAGAGAGAACCTAGAAACACCAAAGAATATATGGTAACTTGATATGTAACAGATGGCAATGGTGATCAATAAGAAAAGTTTATACTGAGATTAAACAGATAAATTTCTATTTATAATAAATAAGTAGGGGAAAAAATCATTCTACCTTAGAGTAAAATCTCATGTAGATGGAAAGACGGAAGTAGAAAATCACCGTTTGGCAATCATCATAGTAATAACTGATTCAGACAAAATTGCCAACCAATGCCAAAACTAGTGGGTTGAAATTTGGTAAACAACAGAGTAGTTACATCGTCTCAAACTACTTCTACTTAAATTGCTTTATTACAAAGAAGAACAAACAGTACTATTAGAGTGAATAAACCTTGACGACATCACCTTAACCAAGTAATCAAAGTAGAAAATATCAAAATTGGAAAAAACTGATATTTTATTATTTCTGTTGTGTTGCGTGGAAGGGACACAACCTCATTTATGTTGTATTCCTGATAAAAAATGGATAACCTAAATCTAATCATGATGACACATCCCATGAAGAAAACCCACATTCAAAGACCTCCTACAAAATAATTGGTCCGAACTGTTAAAAAACGCCAAGGTCAAGAAATATAAAGATAGACTTAGGAACTGTTCCAGATTAAGGGCAAAAAAAGGGACATGACAACTAAATGTAATATGGGGTCCTGCATTGGATCCTGTACCGTAGGAAGGGGAGATGGAAGGATAGAATAGGGTGGCTATAAAGGACATTTTATTAGGACTATTTTATAGGACAACTGAAGAATTATTAAAATAAACTATAGAATAGGTATAGTATTACATTGGTGTTAAACTTTCTAATTTTGATAATTGAATATTCTCATTCTTAGAAAACATATGCTCAAGTATTTAGGCAAAGAGATGCCATATCTGCAACTTATTCTCAAATGGTTCAGACAACAAAACATGCATAAAAAGTGGGATCAAGAAAGCAAATTTGGCAAGTGATAATAATTGAATCTGGTGAACGTGTACAGGAAATTTTGCAATGTTCTTGAAACTTTCCTATGCTTTACATTATTTTTTAAATTAAAAGCTAAACAATAGCAAGGGAATGGTAAACAAAAAACTGAAAACAGTGGTTACCTCAGAAAGTTGGGGGGGCCGGAGAGTGAGAGACGGGAGGAAAACATAGGTAAGTGCAACAGTGCTGGTTATATTCTAGTTTCTACATTAGAAGATGGAATTTTGAACACCCATTGTGTTATTTAGCTTTAACAATTATCTATGTGGTCATCCCTCCATATTCATGGGTTCTGCCTCCCTGGAGTGAACTGACTGCAGATTGAAAAATATTTAAAAAATATACAAACTAAAACAACAATAAAAATAATACAAAATTTTAAAACAATACATTAAAATGACTATTTACCTAGTATTTAAACTGTACTGGTTACTATAAGTAATCTAGAGATGATTTAAAGTATACAAGAGAATATGCACAGGTGAAATGCAAATACTATACCATTTTATATAAGGAACCCAAACATCCACAGATTTGGGTATCCCAGGGTGTTCTGGAATTAATTCCCTATGGATACTGAGGGCTTATTGTACATTATACATTATATATTTGTGTATGTATCAAATATTATATTTTAAAAGATAATAAAGGGAAAAAAGGATAATGAGGCATGAATCAAATATGTCTGATGAGCTGTATGAATTCATGAGCTGTATATCCTTGAGTATGTTTCTTTTTCTCTCTGAAGTTCTGGTTCATCACCTACAAAAAAAGGGAATAAAAAGACCTATTGTGTTGTTTTGTGTAAAATGTTTGGCAGCAAGTATTCATTAGATGGTAGCTGTTGTTATTTTCTCTGATAGGGCAGAGATAAAGGGAGAATACCTACAATGATAGGCTTGATAAAAGTGATGAAAGTTTGGAATGCTCTTCATTATCAATTGGTAAGGAGGTTACCTAGGGAGTAAAACTGAGCCAGTGTTGGGAATGACATAGATAGAGCCAATGAGCTTTATGTATTTTTTTTTCTCAGCTGTACTCTATGGTCTGGAAGTAAGACTTGGAAACAAAACCTCAGATATTTATATTGAAAGGTCTAGAGGAAGCTCAACAAAGCAGAAGGGGCCACAGAGAATGAGGCAAATGCAGCTGGTCAGGAGATTCTGCCTGGGCAGTAAGCTTTCTCTTATTTAAAATATTGGGAAAGGAGACACTATTTAGGGGAAGTCAATGATATAAAGTGAGCTGATAATTTAGTAGATTAACTAGAGACTGTGTATGAAAGAATGCCTAACAGAATAATAGTTTTCCAGTACAAAATATGTGAATTCATTTCTAATTTATACAAGAAATTAAAAAATTATTCTTTTTTAAATTTTGTATGTCCATAGGTTTCTGGAAAACAGGTGGTATTTGGTTACATGAGTAAGTTCTTTAGTGGTGATTTGTGAGATTTTGGTGCACCCATCACCCGAGCAGTATACACTGAACCAAATTTGTAGTCTTTTATCCCTCACTCCTCTCCCATGCTTTCCCCCAAGTCCCCAAAGTCCATTGTATCATTCTTCTGTCTTTGTATCCTGGTAGCTTAGCTCTCACTTATGAGTGAGAACATACAATGTTTGTTTTCCATTTCTGAGTTACTTCACTTAGAATGATAGTCTCCAGTTCCATCCAGGTTGCTGTAAATGCCATTTATTCATTCTTTTATAAGGCTGAGTAGTATTCCATTATATATGTGTGTGTGTGTGTGTGTATATGTGTGTGTGTGTGTGTGTGTGTGTATATATATATATGGAGTAGTATAACAATAACAATTGTTGTATATGTAACAATTGTTACATATAACATTGTTGTATATATAACAATTTCCTTGCCCGATCATTAATTGATGGGCATTTGGGCTGGTTCCATATTTTTGCAATTGCAGTGTGGAGATTCCTTAAAGAACTAAAAGTAGAACTACCATTTGATCCAGGAATCTCACTACTGTGTGTCTATCCAGAGAAAAAGAAGTCACTATATGAAAACTCATTCTTACATAATATACGTACAACTAGCTTGTACAATTTCCCCTATAGTTTACCACTTTTTATGTACCAACATCCCTACACAAATTTTTAAAACTCAATTAAATATATATTGAGCAGCCACTTTGTTCAAGGACAGCTTCACTATAAGGTATATAATAAAATAACTGTTATAAGTCAATGATTGAGTGAAATTTTAATTTTTCAGTGTCAATTGCTTTATAGGAATGAGCATATATACACAGCTCATTTAAGCCCACCATGCATGAAACTAAACTCAAAAAGTATGAAAACTAGAGCAAATTTAATGATGTTTATACATCACCAAGAGTCAATTCAGTGAAAAAACTAAATAACATCAATTGTTTGGTATTGAAACCTGAAATTTTTTCTATGTAAATAGTATATAGAGACAATCTATCTCTCTAAAATAATAGAAATATTGCCAAAGTACTATACTAGCTGTTGGTATGTGGGAAATTCTTTTGGTTACTTGTTTCTGTGTTTAATTTCTTGAATATTAATTATTTCTATCTTATATCAACTATTTATCATTATCTTCTTTTTATATCAATATGGTACTTTTTTTTAAGAGACAAGGTCTCACTATGTCACCCAGGCTGGGGTGGAGTGGTACAATCATAGCTCACTGTAACCTTCAACTCCTGGTTTCAAGCAATCCTCTTACCCCAGCCTCCCAAGTAGCTAGGCTACAGGTATGGGTCATTATGCCCAGCTAATTTTTTATTTTTATTTTTTGTAAAGACGGAGTCTTGTTATATTGCCCAGGCTGATCTCAAACGCCTGGTCTCAGGCAATCCTTTGGCCCTGGCCTTCCAAAATGTTGGGATTATAGGTGTGAGCCAATGTACCCAGCCCAACATGATACATATTAATTAACACAATGTTATCTATCCTTTCTCCTTTCCTTGCTTCCTGTACTAAATGCAGACAACTTCAGAGATGAAGGCAGGTATTCAAGTAGAGGATTTTAAAAGAAATTCGCTATAACATTCTGGGAGTTACAGGTACAAGAATTAGTAAGCTAACCATTGTCTTGTTTTTATTCCGACAGCTTTGCTACAGTCACTGTGTTCTCCACAAATAGAACTATGTAGAGAAATTATGACAACTAAAGTGAATTTCCTGAGAAATGTAATTTTGGAGAAATTGAAGGATTTAGGAAGAGATGATACAAACAGAGACATAGCAATGTTGCATTTGAACTGATGTAACAAACTGATTATGAAGAGGCATAGGGGAAGAAAAGGATATTCAGGGGAATAATAAAAAGTAATCTGTGACCAACTAAAAATCCCATGTTCAAAATAGCTCAAAGAATGAAAATGCTACTGTTATTTTAATCACTATGTTTTAAAAAAGAAAGATAATGTCTTAATTCATTACTTGTATTTCTGCCAAAATTATCTTTGAAAAAAATTTCTTAATAGAAAAAGAAAAGAAAAAGATAATGCCACAGGATTATTTAACGAGAAATGGAGATTTCTGGTTTGACGTGGTGAATTGAATAGATGTATCACTTCTATTCTCTCCTGAATGCCTATTAATATGACAATAGTAATATTTAAAACATATAGGCCTAAAAGAATCAAAATGACAGGAGAGATGACACAGGGGGTCAGGAAACGTCAACGTATTTTGGAGGATGGAAAGCTTGATTACTCAGGAGAATAGAGGAAGCTGAACCGGTTTCTTTAGAAGGAGGAAAGATAACCAAGCTGCAAAGGCTCTAGAATTGGGTTTTGCAGGAAGAGAGTGTAAAGCCCAGGTATGGAATTAAGAGAATCATTTGAAATTCTGTGTAAGAGGTGGCTAGACTCTGAAAAGCCTCAACATCCCCTTCCAAATTCTCAGACTTGAGATTTATTCCTTATGGAACATGAATCACAAAGAATTTAGGCTTACAGACAGTGGGAACAGAAAGAATCAAGAGGAGATATGGGACTGAAGATAGGTGGATTAAGTGGAATCTATGTATTTATCAGAGAAACACACCCCCAAACCCTGCCAGCCCTCATTCCCTGTCCAGGTCCCCAAATACCCACAGCCAGGTATACACACATCCCAGGGACAAGACTTTGAGAAACTTTCAAGACAGAAACTGAATGACCCCTGAGAACATGCTACAGATTCAAAGACATTTTCAGGTATGTAAAGTCTCAAATAGGGAGAAAATCAATAAAGAAGAAGCTAGGATTCTAGAAACATGGGCTTCAACAGAGAAGACAGCTGAGGAGATTTCCCAGGAAAATATCAAAAGAAAGTGCCAGAGTAACGAAGCATAAAATGGAACTACAAGGCAACCAGTCAAGATTGGAGAGGAGAATAAAGATTTCTGGAAATAAATTTAAAATGGAACTCAGATTATCTGACAAGCATTGGACTATGTGAAATCATATTTAGAAGACAAGTGAATGAATAATTGACACAATTATTGACACCAGGGGAAAGAAAGGAAACATAATTATGTCACACTACTAGATTCAGCAATGAAATACATGTAGACAGTGAAACTAATGTAAATGCAAAATAAAATTTAGCCAAATTTGTGATTAATTTATTTATGGTGGGAGGTTGGAGGTAAGGGAAACAGGGTGGCTGTGTAAGAGAACTACATCTTCATCTCCAATGTGAAAACTCAATAGATTATGTAAAAGATGAACATTTCAAGATATAGCAGTGTAAATGTATAGCTCTTATATATACAGATAAATGCCAAAAGACACAGGAAAAGGATTAGAAATTAGAGGGTAAGAGTGGATACAGGGACAGGTGGGCCATTTTTAAAAAATTATAACTCTCTGTTATATCCTATTATTTTAATTACATTAGTGAAAAATCATAACACCTGTGCTTATATTCTGTGTTTCTCAACAATTTTTAACCCATAACTGCGTTTGGTGAGTCAAAAAAAAAAAAAACATGCATTTAAAAAATATTATTTTGAGGTTGGAATAAAGCAAATTTGTGACTAAAAACAATTTACACAAAATGCTGTTTTGTTTTCGAACTGTTCATACCCTTGCTTGCCCCTACTTTCAGAATTAGTTAAGAACATACTTCGCCATCTATCTGTAAAGAGAACGTTCACTTTTTTTCATTTCATGGCTGAGGACTTTACAATGTCTTCTTATTCCAGTCAATCCAGTTGAATGCATTCAATCCCCACTCTTTTCAATCTGGCTTTCAATGCCTGCTTCTCTCTCCTACTACCCTCAGTCTGCTTATTTAAACTTACTGTCCTTCACATTGCAACAGGCACCCTCTGCTCAAGTTAAATGAATCTCTGAGAACTCTGCATACAATGGGCCATGCCTACTTTCATCTTTTGGGTCAGGCTGTTGAATATCTGGACCCATCTCCTCTGTACCTTGCCAAGGCCTTCCTGTCCTTCAAAACCTGCCAAAGGATTGGCAAAGACAATTCTTACCACAATTCTGAAATTTTATCATCTTTGAAACTTAGATTTTTATAATTAAAACTTGAAAGTACTACTTATAGAAAATGAAAAAAATTGAATGAAAGACATCCTTTATGACATTCTTTGGCAAAAGCAAAATTTAAACAAATGAACATTTGTCCAAATTCAAGAGACTTTGCTAAGTCTATTCAGCTGACGCCATACCAGTTATCTTCACAAACAATGTGATGGGCCGATGATTTTTTTCAGCATTGTGGCATTCCCCCGTTAAAGAGGAATCATCTCTTTAAAACACCTAGTCCCAAAACATGTACACGCCTCTAATCCCAACACTTTGGGAGGCCAAGGTAGGTGGATCGCTTTTAGCTCAGGAGTTCAAGACCAGCCTGGGCAACATGGCAAAACCTGTTTCTATAAAAAAGTGAAAAAAGAAAAAAATTAGCCAGACATGGTGGCTCATGCCTGTAGTCCCAGCAACTTGTAAGGCCAAGGATGGAGAATAGCTTGAGTCTGAGAAGCAGAGGTTGCAGTGAGCAGAGATTGTGCCACTGCACTCCAGTGTGGGTGACAGAGTGAGACCCTGTCTCACCAAAAAAACGAAAAAAAAAATTGGAGCATGTATCCGAGCAGATCCAAAAGAAAAAATATGAAACAAACCTTAGTAAAACAACTGATAACCCCAAAATCAAGATGAAAGATATACTGTCAAATTTCTATTTATAAAAAAGCACAGTAAAAAATTTATACTCCCACCAACAGTGTAAAAGCATTCCTTTTTCTCCACAGCCTCACCAGCATCTGGTTTTTGTTTTTGTTTGTTTGTTTTTGACTTTTTAGTAATAGCCATTCTGACTAGTGTGAGATGGTAGTATCTCATTGTGGTTTTGATTTGCATTTCTCTAATGATCAATGATGTTGAGCTTTTCTTCACATGAGCTTTTTTTTCATATGTTGGTTGCATGTATGTCTTCTTTAGAGAAGTGTCTGTTCATGTCCTTTGCTCACTTTTCAATAGGGTTATTTTTTTCTTGTAAATTTGTTTAAGTCTTGTTTTTGAGAAGTGACTGTCCATGTCCTTTGCCCACTTTTGAATGGGCTTGGATTTTTTTCTCATAAATTTGTTTAAGTTACTGGCTGGGCATGGTGGCTCGTGCCTGTAATCCTAGCACTTTGGAAGGCCGAGGAAGGTAGATCACCTGAAGCCAGGAGTTCGAGACCAGCCTGGCCAACATGGCGAAACCCTGTCTCTACTGAAAATACAAAAAGTCAGTTGGGTGTGGTAGCAGGCACCTGTAATCCCAACTACTCAGGAGGCTGAGGCAGGAGAATTGCTTGAATTGGGGAGGCAGAGGCTGCAGTGAGCCGAGATCTTACCACTGCACTCCAGCTTGGGCAACAAGAGTGAAACTCTGTCTCAAAACAAACAAACAAACAAACAAACAAAAAAGGCTGTTTAAGTTGCTTATAGATGCTGGATATTAGACCTTTGTCAGATGCATAGCTTGTAAAAATTTCCTCTCATTCCGTATGTTGCCTGTTTATTCTGTTGATAATTTATTTTGAGGTGCAGAAGCTCTTTATTCTAATTAGATCCCATTTGTCAATTTTTGTTTTATTGCAATTGCTTTTGGCATATTCATCATGAAATCTTTGCCCATGCCTGTGTCCTAAATGGCATTGCCTAGGTTGTCTTCCAGGGTTTTTATAGTTTTAGGTTGTACATTTAAGTCTTTAATACATCTTGAGTTATTTTTTGTTTATGGTGTAAGGAAGGGGTACAGTTTCAATTTTCTGCATATGGCTAGCCAGTTATTCCAGCACCGTTTATGGAATAGGGAATCCTTTCCCCATTACTTGTTTTTATCAGTTTTATCAAAGATCAGATAGTTGTAGGTGTGTAGTATTATTTCTGGATTCTCTATTCTGTTCCATTGGTCTACGTGTCTGTTCTTGTACCAGTACCAACTGTTTTGGTTACTGTAGCCCTGTAGTGTAGTTTGAAGTTGGGTAGCGTGATGCCTCCAGGTTTGTTCTTTTTGCTTGTGATTGTCTTGACTACAAGGGCTCTTTTTTGGTTCCATGTGAATTTTTAAATGGTTTATACACTGTTGGTGAGAATTGAATCATTGTGGAAGACAGTGTGGCAATTCCTCAAAGACCTAAAGATAGAAATGCCAGTGGACCCAGCAATCCCATTACTAGGTATGTATCCAAAGGAATATAAATCATTCTACTATGAAGACAAATGCAGACCAGGCATTGTGGCTCACACCTGTAATCCGAGCACTTCACGAGTCCAAGGCGGGAGAATCACATGAGGTCAGGAGTTCAAGACCAGCCTGGCCAATATGGCAAAACCCCATCTCTACTAAAAATAGAAAAATTAGCTGGGTGTGATGGCGTGCTTGTAATTCCAGCTACTTGGGAGGCAGAGACACAAGAATTGCTTGAACCCAGGAGGTGTAGGTTGCAGTGAGCTGATATAACCCCACTGCACTCCAGCCTGGGTGACAGAGGACAGAGTGAGATTCTGCCTCAAAAAAATAAGTAAATAAATAAAATAATAATAAAGACAAATGGATGTGTATGTTCATTGCAGCGCTATTCACAATAACAAAGATATGGAATTAACCTAAATGCCCATCAGTGATAGACTGGATAAAGAAAATATGGTATATATACACCATGGAATACTATGCAGCCATAAAAAGAAGGCAATCATGTCTTTGCATGGACATGGATGGAACTGGAGGCCATTATTTTTAGCAAACTAATGCAGGAACAGAAAACCAAATACCATATGTTCTTACTTATAAGTGGGAGCTAAACTATGAGAACACATGAACACAAAGAGGGGAACAACACACACTGGGGCCTATTGGAGGGTGGAGGGTGGGAGGAGGGAGAGGATTAGGAAAATAATTAATGTGTACTAGGCTTAATACCTGGGTTATGAAATAATCTGTATAACAAACTCCCATGACACACATTTACCTATGTAATAAACCTGAACATGTATCCCTGAACTTAAATAAAAGTGAAAATAAATAAATAAATAAATATTGCCATCAAGGGGGCATTAGGTCTCTCTTGCTCATGTCTCCACAGCTAGCACAATACTTGGCACATAGCATAAACTCACTGCATATTTTATGGAAGAAGGAAGGAAGGAAGGAAAGAAAGAAAAGAGAAGGAGGAAAGGCAGGAAAGGAGCGAGAGAGGAAAGAAAGGAAAAAGTGGAGAGGAGAGGAAAAGAGAGGAGGGAAGGAGATAAGAAACAAAGAAAGAGAATAAAATAAAAGAGTAAAACAGAAAACTCATAGTCAGGAGTAGAAGACCAATAGTAATATGCCATGATTTCATGTTTGGGAGAACTGTTCTGTTAGCTTCACAGGTAACTTGATTGTCCTTTTTCTAAATCTACTTATTTAATTCATTTAACAAACATGTACAATCACAACAGTTTAAATACATTACAGACCTGCTTCATGGTTTAGTTCCTAAAATTTTTCAAGCATTTAGTTCGTACACAAATGCTAAAAAGTATAAGAGAAAACATAGAATGAAATATAAATTCATGCACACAGGCTTATTCAAAGTTTAGCTTTTAGACTTGTTTACTTCAAAGTATCTCCGTGTGCTGATACTGACCAAACAACTGGGTAGTTTGTTAATATAAAAATGTCATAATCTTAAGAAATAATAAAACCATTATTCTATTTAAGTCATTTAAAAAATTTCTTTGATTATTTACTGAATAGTGAAATTATAATCATACATGGTAATGAAAAAAGTAACAATAATGTAATAAAATGTAAAAATAAACTCAAAGCTGGTAATTATCTTGCTAATTTAACTAAATCTAATTAGAATGAATTTGGGTGACCTAAATGATCTAGTTTGACTGACTAGATTTTCTCTTAATAGTTAATTTTTTTCTTTGTACTTGATAAACTTAGTACAAAGGTACTCACTTATAATTTAAAGTGACCTATTTATCATGATTTTCCAGTAATACTAATTCCTTCAGAACAAATAGTTCCTCAAAATCTTGTGCTTTACTGATAAACTATTTTTATTCACTTGATAAACATTTTCTTTTGTGTATTTTTGTGTGGGACAGCTCTTTATAAACCCCTCGAATTATTCATTTATTTATCTTACAAGTGGAATCATAACTTTTGCGGCTGTTTTATTTGCTATGGAAAGAATACAGTGTTTTACTACAAAAGCACACCAGGAAGCCCTTTAATTCTGGTACTTCTTACCCTTGAGTTATAAAAACAGGCTGGGATTATGGAGGAAAAAGATTACAAAGCAGTGTTTATCATCTTATCCAAAACTATACCCCAAACTAGCTACAAAAGTAAGTCTTTTTAAAAACATCACACTGAGAACTATGATTTTAAACCCCTTCATTTAACTTTGTTTTGCCTTTGAAGGGTAAAAACTCCTTGAACTTTAAATAGCTTTTAAATGTTGACTCTACTCTCTCATTGAGTTTTTCAAGTCCACAAGTCACTATTTGTTTGATCCCAAATAGCATTTGCAGGATAGGCCCCTCACTAACTATGCACATGTACTTGCCAACTGCCATTTCTAGAGCTAATTGTGGTACTAGTGACCAAAGGGTAAAGTCATAATAAACCCAGTGGGTAGAACAAAGGCTAAAAGAGCAAAACTCTGTTTCTTTCCCAGTCCATTTTTCTCACGTTGAATTCTTAAGTATACTAAAAACAGAAGGGGAAGGAGAGATGACGGGTAGGGGAATTTATTTTATTCTTGGCCTTAAAAATAGGGCAAATGCATATATCAAATCTCTTAGGAAGTCTATGTTATTAGATATTAATGTAATGATAATAAAACGAAAAAAACGTATTCAGGTATACATTAAAATAAATTTCAAAAACGTTTGGCCTACATTAGTGGTTCTCAGCCCTGGCACTGATTAGAATCACCTGGAAAGCTTTTAAGTAACACAAAATGTCTGTGTCCAGTCCCCTTGAGTTTCTGACTTAATTGTCCTGTGGTGGAACCTAAGCATGGGCATTTTAAAAATCACTAAGATGATTTTAATATGCAGCTGCAGCTGAGAACCACAGGTCCAAATCTTGCTAAATAAATACTTGGGCAGATTTTTAACAAGAGCAATTGGTTGCCTCAGCACCAACAAACCTTTGCCAAGGGCCTACACAGTCCAGCCACTGTGGTAGGCTCTGAGGATACAAAAATATTTGAAAATTAAAGACTTCATAATATACTTGCAATTCAAATTTCTAAAAAAGTAATATTTTTAAAAATCTTCCTTTTTTGCTATAATAGAAATATACACTAACATATTTCCGATGAAGTGAACTATTTTAAAAGGCAACACTTGATTTGAAAATAAACCATAATTTGAAACATAAGGACATAAATGGCAATAACAAACAAAATATTTACTAATAAAAAATGAGGACTAATGGCTCTAGGATTTAGATCAACACTAGAATGGTGAGCTCAAAGCAGATAGCCAAAAACATCATTTTCCAGATTCATACACAATCATTTTTTAATGAAAAATCCTAAGAGTAACAGTGGTCATCACTTAACTCTGATAAACCAGAGACTTTCCACAACACAGAGAGATGAAAATAACAAACACTGGAAAAAAGAAAGGAAGAAAATGCCAAGAAATTAGCTCAAGCTATTGCTAGTCAGAAAGAAGAGGCTGCTTACCATGAGAAATGAAGTGGTGAGATGATTCCAAACAACTAAATTTTAAAAAGCCAAAAAATTCTTCAGCCTCCTCAGCCAGAAACTTAATGTGGTTTTATTTATCTTGACATGTGAATTCTAAAGAATCATAATGGCTGTTAGATTCAAGTCCTAGCTGAAGTCTGAGGGGAGTGGGTGGATGGGGAGCAGGGAGTTGGAAGAATACTCAAGAGACAGTAGGCAGATAAGACATGGTTTTATTCAGCAGCTCATCCACATGGTCAGTGCTGCATTTATGCACCTCACAAACAATAGTGGCTCCAAGCCAGGTGATGAGCCCCTGTGTATGTCTACATAGCTGTGCTTACATTACACATGGGACTGTGTACCTGCACTGCAATCCTGCTATGTCATACAGGAGGTTTACCTTGGCCTATCCTTGACCAAAGCACATCCATTACCTCACAATAGTACATATTCAACTGTGAAAATAAAAGCATCCTCCAAAGGTAACTGAAATTATCAGTAGATTATTAATAAACCAACTAAAAGCTCAAAGAATTAGAGTTCCCAATTGAATAAATCCAAAGATTTGAACCATAAGGGGCCATGTTTACAAAAACCAAGAAATTGGCCTTAAAAAAACCATACTTTCTTTTCAACAGGTCTAGCAAAAAAAAAAAAAAAGAGAGAGAGAAAGAAAAAGACATAAACAATATCTTGCACCCTAATTGGATGTCCAAATAATAAGTATTAGTATTAGCATTACAATCAGCAGTCACATATATTGGTCTGATTCCAAAGTTAGTGCTAATAATTATGTTTCCTGAGGAAGATCTGGAGGGTACATAACACCTATTGAAAGATACTGATTTAAAATGCATAGTTTCCTCAGATTTAAAATGAATCTCTATTCAAAGTCTATCTGGAAAGAAAGACATTGTTTGAGGGAAACATGTAACATTTATTTGCTAGTCTTCTTGTACTTGTTTCCTTGAGAATGTCAATGCTTTTTCAATTACGAGTTGTTTGAAGGAGTTCTTAGATATCCTTGGAATAGCCCACTATGCCTGTATAAGGTCTGGTCACTACCATCAACACTACCAATAATATTAACAATGATGACAGTGATTGTGAAGATAATTCCTGGGTCCCTATTATATGCCGGGTCCTTAATGTAGACTAAGCATGTTGTATATTGTCTCATTTAATCTTCACAATTAACTCATTTATTCATAGTTTAAGAATGAGAGGACTGAGACTAAGCAAGACTTTTAAATCTGCCAAAGATCACAAAATTAAGAAGTGGCAGAACTAAAACCAAAGTTTCTTAGTCTTCTGTTTCTTTTTTTCCAATGTGGAAATCTAATACATTCCAAAAATACATGCTTACTATAGGAAAATTCTAAAATACAGAAAATTTGAAAAGGATTAAAAGTTTGACTCTGAAAGATAACTGGGAAATAATTTTCAGTATATTTTCCTCTTATTTTATTATTATTATTTTTTTTTTGCTGTGCTTTTTTCACCAGTGCCTGTGCTCCTAAATATGAAGCTCTGCCAACCCCCCAATGCTTTCATTTGTGTGTACTCAAAATGCGTCCTTTGGGAAATTCTAGTCATTCTTTGTCCATTCTGGTCATACGTATACTTCAGTTAGAAGCACACACAAATGTGTGGTGAGTGAGCACCTGCTGTTCTTCTTTCCTACCTTCCCCATGGTTATCATTCCCTCTATCCTGTCTATTCCTAATCAATAACTGGCAAAGGGAACGAAGCAAAAATCCAGATGATCACATAAGCCTAGGATTTTTTGAAGACACACCAAAGTAACATAATGAGTCGCTGGGAAGCAGTGTCTCTGGTCTCAGCACAGAGATCAAAGTTGTCATCAATCCAGGTCTCTTGAGAATGGATAGTGGGCACGTTGGCATTTTCAAAGTTCAACAGGAATCTAATGACATATGCTCTAATTTCTAATAAACACAAACACACATATATAGAGAGCTTATAACTGTCTCCCTCGTGATTTTCTTCTTGAGCCAATATTTCTGAGACACAAATTTCAGAAAGTGTAGATTGCTGTGACTTCTTTGAAGGGCATTTTGGAAATAACTATTGGAATCTAAAATACACTTACTCTTTAATTTGCAGGTTTTTTCTAGAAATGTATTCTTCTGACCTACTCAGATAAGTGCACAAAAAGTAGAAAAGTACAAGGATATTGGTAGAGTACCGTTTATAATTGAGAGGAATTAGAAATCACTTATATATCCATTGATGAAGGATTTGTAGGTGTCTGCCCTGTGGAATTTTCATTCTTGTGGATGTTTAACTTACCCGGCAGTTGCTCCTGCAGTTGCTGTCTTCATTGAAAATACACTCTGTGAGTTTGCATTCTGGAACTGCTCCATTCCTACCTCAAATGGTATCACTGAAAGAGCGTTGCTTTTTTTATGCCAGTACAGCAGGAACAACTAAATGGAGGCATTATTCCGTTTGTTTAAATGTTCCAAGAGTAACATAAAATTAATCTACCTAAAATTTTTTTTCCACTGAAACCCTTAAAAAACATATATTTTTTTTCTCCCCAAAGTGACGAGGAATTCACATTCTCTGTTTGCTTTCCAGATTCTCTTGTGATGACAGTGGTAGCTGGGTATCCAGATGAGATTTTAAAACCAGAGTCACTACTGGGGTCCTTTCAGAATTTCCGTGACTCTCAAAAATTGTGGAAAGATGAAAAAAAAGAGGGAAATTTCTTCCTTGCCACTTCCCCCAGGCAGTAGTCCAAGAACAAGAATTATAATGTGTTTTATATCCTGAAAGTCAACTATTTCAAAATGTGAGAAAAATGTATCTTTGTAAAGGAATTAAGCAACAACTATTGTTCATCTTTGCTTGGAGATTACACCCAGCCATTGTGTTATTTTCTAGAAATTGTCTACCTTTTTCACAAATACAACTACTTTGGGAAAAATTCGGTAGAACTCAATGTTTAGATTATAGGTTTAACTTATATAAGTATCATTTTATTATCTGCATAAAGTAACAGCATATAGCTTCCATGAGGATCATGTCAAAAATTTTAACAAAGGATACAGAATATTCTTTTTTAGATGAGTACATTAACCGTATGCAAATTAGACTGCCAGGGTTTAAAAACAATTTGTCTTAAACAGTCTCTAAAATCTTAAATACAGATTTGACTAGGGACCCTGTGCCTGTACAAGTCCCCTGTACTATATTTGCAGAGAAAAATCAAAGTCCCTGATGGAGAACTAGGATGGCACACAAAAAGTTAGATAAATACCAAAAGCAAGAGCAAAGATGGTTTGGGTACTTCAAAATAAAATACTAGATCTAAATTTCTCCACATAAAACTCTTGAGCTGGAAAATATGATTACATCATAAATAGCCTGAAATATGACCCAATGCCAACCTGTAGCTATAATAATCTTTCTTGCTGAAATGATGGTTTCCTTATAATGCAAAAAAAAAAAAAAAATCAAGAGAAAAAAATTACATCTGTTATAAATTTCTGAATCAAGCCATTTGACAGGGCAAAAGGAAACTTCAACATAACCAAATTTGCTGTGTTATCACAAATTCAGAATTCGTGCTATCATAGAATCTTAAGACTGGAAGAGATCTTTAAGTTTATCTAGTTGAACATCCAACATTCTATAACATTCTTACCAATTCATAAGCATATATTCATTGAGCACATATCATGTACCAAGCCTATGGTAGGTGATTTCTACTCTATTCTTAAGAAAACCTCTAAAAGAAAAAACTCTCCACCTCCCAGAGCAGCCATTCTTCATTGGACAGCTCTAGCAATTATCCCTGAACTGACAGCAATTTATCTTCTCCTTCTAGAATCTTCTGAAACTGTTCTCAATACATTCACCATTGACATCTCTATTGTAAAATTCAATGTCCCATCTTTAATTTCCTATTGTTTAAACCAGAGTTCTCCAACGCTCTTGGGTCCGGACTGGGTACTGGTCCATGGCCTGTTAGGAACCGGATTGCACAGCAGGAGGTAGGCGGCAGGCAAGGGAGTATGACTGCCTGAGCTCCATCTCCTGTCAGATCAGCCCAGGCATTAGATTCTCATAGGAGCGTAAATCCTATTGTGAACTACACATGTGAGGGATCTAGGTTGCACATTCCTTATGAGAATCCATTGAATACCTGATGGTCTGAGGCGGAATAGTTTCATCACGAAGCCATTCCCTTGATCCATGGAAAAATTATCTTCCACAAAACCAGTCGCTGGTGCCGAAAAGGCTGGAGACCACTGGCTTAAACTATGTAGAACATTTGACACTAATAACCACACCTTTCTTAAAACTTCTGGTCTAATTTCATTTCTTCTTTCCAAATTAGATCAGATACCCTAATTAGAAGTTATTATAGAATGCTACATTTTTCCCACAGAACACTTAACAGAGATTGTAAACAACTGCTTAAGAGGGTGGAACTTGATGCCAGACTGCCAGGATTCAAATCCTGCTCTAACATGTACTAGGTGACTTTGGCCAAGTTTTCTCTGTATTTCCATTGCCTCATCTATAAAATGAGGATAATAATGGCACCTACCTCATAGGTTGCTATGAGTACTAAATGTGTTAATATTCATAAAATCCTTAGAATAATATAACTGGCAAATAGTAAGCACTGTGTTTACAAGCTCTGTAGATTATTTGATTAAAGTTTGTGGTCTCTACTAGGTTGTAAATTCCATGAGGATAAGAATCATGTCTACTCTGCCTACCATTTTATGTCCCCTGCCTAGTTCTGTGTCTTTGGCATCAAATGTTTGCTAAATGAGTGAAGGAATAAATGTACAAATGAGGAAATGAGGGGGAAAAATCAAACAATGGCTGTGGGATAGGCACCATCTCATATGAATATAGTGCACCCACACAGCGATCATCCCATATCTCACTCATTCTGGTCACTGCCAAACACCTATTCTAGACCATTTTCCTGGAATGTTCCCTTCTTGACAGAACTCAGTTAACTGTTCTTCTCTTCTAGGTCTCATCTCCTGACTTGCATGTTTCTGACTATATAAACTGAGCTTTGAGAAATGCTTATGGTTCCTTCAATCTTGGCAACATGAATACATACCACATTCCAAGGAGGAATGCACTTCCTCCTTGGCCCTCAGTTTTGCTCACTCACTTGATTTAATGTTTCCCCCAAACCTAAAAGTCCAAGGCTGGTGTGTGTTTAGGCTGATACTGAAACTCAGGTCTTCTGACTCACGATGTATGATGCCATTTAAACTCTAGAAATTTGCCATTTTAGGATAAAAGTTTAAGAAATGTGGCAATCTACTACTCAAGGTACTTACTTATTCTCCTCTTTATTTCTCTGAGTTAAGATCTTTCCATTTTGGCTACATATAAAAGTGTGGTTCCTATCCAATATTTCCTAGTATTACTACATATTTGATAATGTCAGCTTTGCATTAGCAACTTTGTTTTTACTGTTGTTGCATTCTCTGTCATCTTTAAAAGGGAGCACCTAATGGAATTTAAATCATATAAAACACTGGGACCATGACAAACATTATTTTCCTAAAATGGAAGCTTACAGGGGTACAAAATCAGCACTGTAATAAAATGGTGGCAAAGATCCTCATGTCTTCAGGGTACAAGATGATAATAGGATGTGAGAGAAAAGGGATGATAGCAAACAGACTTTATCTAAAAATCTTAGTTTGGTTTTCTCATGTAATATTCAGCCACTATATTGTGAATATGTGCATACTATAAAATATCTGGACACAGAAACAAAATTTGAAGGCTACATAACAAATTATGGGTATCCAAATTAATTTATCTCTTCCTGTTTATTTCCTTCAGACAGAATAATTAGTAGAACCTGGTTGAGGAGGTAGATTTCTTGGCCCTTGAAAGTCAGGAGAATTAAATACAAGAGAACCGTAGGATGCCTGGAGTCAAAGATCACAAAAAGTGCTCCTCAAATCAACCATCTCTCACTATCTCAATTTTCCCTCTGAAGAGTTCTCTGCAAAATGAAGCTGGAAACGGTTGTTAGATATATAAGAAGATTGTGTTTACCCAGAAACAAGTCTTTATATAAGACTAAAAAAGTGGTAGTGAATTCTGAATTATGTTTTTTTAAAAAAATCATAAAACATTTAAACTCAACACAAACACAAAAACACAGCACATTTCAAAGTTAACACTAAGAACTTTTATAAATGTAAATTTTGTTGTTGTTGGATATTTATCTAGTGATACTGTTGACTATTTGCCTGATGTTAGAATAAAAGTTTAAAATTTTGTGTCAAAGAGACAACATATAGATGGACTCAAAATAATGAAGTCTATTTTTTCTGTCATTTACCCTCCCACAGGTGAATAAGTGGGCCACTTTGCTCCACATAGTCATTCAGGGATCCAAGTTTTCTCCATCTTTCTAACTGACTTCATTTGCCTTTGAGAACATCATATCATACTTATCTGGTATACCACCTATCTTTTTCACTGTCCTGTCTCAGTTGATTAAAATCTGTGGTCTTGTTTGTTTTTCTGTGGTTTATTTTTGTTTGGCTGGTTTCTCCTCATCTCCCCTACCTCTAAATGGTGCTTGAACTATTTCTTTTTTCTATTATTACTCACTCCCTAAGTGATCTCATCTAGTCCTGTGGTATTAAATAGCCTCTATATTGATGGCTTCCACATTAATACTTTTAGTCTGGATCCCTCTTCTGACCTACAGACCCAGATGTTCTATGGGTCACTCGTCACCTCAGTTGGAGTCTAATAGACATCATCATCATGACATATCCAAAATAGAGTTACAAGTATTCCCCCCAAGTCCTCTTATAGTCTTTGCAATTTAACTTAACACTAATCCTGTTTCAAGTTCCTCAAGCCAAAAATCTTGGTGTCACCTTTGACTCTTTTTTTTCCTCTCTTATCCCCTTTATCCAATCCCTGAGCAAATCTTCACGGCTTTATCTTCAGAATATCCAGAATTCAACAGCTTCTCCTCCCACTGCCATTAATTTGTCTGTGCTACTATTTGCTCTCATTTTGTTTCCTATAATGGCCTAATACCAAGTTGGCATTTCAAATCTTTCCTCCCTGCTTTATTTTTTTCTTTAGCATTTGTTCCTAATAAACTATATATTATACTTCTTTACCTTTTTTATTGTCTGAGTTCAAGGAGGGCAGGGATTTTGTCCTCTTTTGTTCACTGACACATCACCAGCATTTTGAACACTGCCTGTGTCATGGGATCCTTCACCAGCCAGAAACCTCTGTGGCTGGCAGTGCCTTCTGCCTGAGCATTACTCATGCCCACTGGGTTCATCACACCCACTCAGCCTGGCAGGCTGTTCTTGGCTTGCACTACTGGCCTGGCTCCCACACCTGCCAAGGTCAAGCCAGGTGCAGAACAGCAAGGGGTGTGTAAGTGAGCAAGTGTGGGGTCCAGCCACTGTGCACAGCCAGGCATGCTGGCTGCTTCAACAGGGTGGGTGGTTGTGCGAGGCTATGGCTGGATCAGGGTGTACCACAAGCAGCTTCTGCTTCAGGTACCGACGTCTGGCTGAGGGGAACACAGTGGCGCCTGGAAGCTTGGAGACACCAGGAAGTGCAGAGTCCCAAAGAAGTTGTCACAGCCCTGGCTCGGGCAGCCCCTAGATGTGAGCTCCCCAAAGGGCCACAGCTCTTCTCTCCCTCTCGATGCCAGCAATGTGGTGAGCAGGAGGTGGGGGGGTGTGTTTCAGCCCTGTTTGTATTACAGCTCATTCAGTCCCACCATTCAGCAGGTCTCGAGTTCTTGTCCCATGTCCAGGAGGAAAGAGGTTCATGGACGACTGGAGGGTGAGCGAATCAGAGAGGAGATTTACTGAACGACAGAACAGCTCTCAGAAGACCTGAGTGGGTAACTCCTTTCCACAGACAGGTCTTCCTGAGGAGTCAAGGAGACCTGAAGTTGGTAGCTCCCCCCTGTAGCTGGTAGTCCCGACATCTGTGTGGGTCTGCCTGAGTCCAGGGTTTTTATGGGCTCAGAAGGGAGGAAGTGCATGCTGATTGGTCCACGGGTGGCCATGGGCAGGATAGGAAAAAGTACCACAAGTTCTCACTCCACAGCAGACTCCACCCAGAACCGGCAGCCTGGTCCCCAGGCTTCAGGCCTTCCCTGACTAGTAGGTGGGATTTCACCAGGGACCCACCCCTTTCCACCCAGGAGCCTGTCTGTCTCCTGCTGCCATTAACATGCCTTCCATGGCACCCAGGCTGTTCATGTCCAGGGGGCGCCTGCAGGCCAGTGCTGAACCACCCTCATCCCCACTTTGGCCTCTCTCCCATGCTTGTCGGCATCCAAATTTTGGAGGGAGTCGAGTCAGCATGGCACGTCAGTGTTGCCCCGAGCGCACACACATGCAGCTGGGTTGTGACAGCACCCAGGCTCAGCCACGACTTTGCTTTGCCTTGGAGTGGATGCCAGGAGCAGGGAAGAGGCCAGGGAGCAGGACCAGGCACTTTCAAGCCTGCAGGGGCAAGGGGCTTCCTGGGTCCCCCAAGAGCACAGGGATTCCCAGAACTGGAGCTGAAGCTAGGTGGCTGCAGCTGTGCCCTGGAGCACAGGGCCTCCCTTGCCCCACCATCAACTTGGTAGGGGGCAGGGCTGCTGCCCCTACCAGCTCTGCAGAACATGCAGCCTTGTCCATGCCTCCCCTGCTGCAGCTGGCATCTCCACAGCGGCTATTCCACACAGGCCACTGCCACCATCGCCTGCATGAAGTAGACTCAGTAAATATTAGTTGAAAGAATGAATGACTGTTGTTTCTTCTCCGTTGTCTACTTTTCCTCAACTTTCTTCTCCATTGTCTGTTTTCTTCAACTTCATGGTTGAAACTCAGTCCCAGGATGGTCCATGTTTACCACCCAGAGATGGAAGAGGGAATGGAGGAGTGAACATGCCGTGTTTCCAAGTCTTAACCTGGAAATAACGTATGTCAATTCCACTGGTACTCCATCAGGGAGACATTGGATACATGGCCATCTCTAGCTGCATGGGAGTTTGGAAATAGCATCCCTAGCTTGTAAGCCACGGGCTCACATACGTCTCTATAATTTAGAATAAAGAAAGAACATAATCTCTGAACAGCTGGAAGTTTCCATCTTACTTGGATTTATAACAGCTTATTTTATCCAGAATGACAATGGAATTAAACTGCTTTAAAGTCCCAAAGTGAATTACAGACCGAAGGTAGACCAAGTTGTTCAATAATATGCAAACCCTGGAGTATTTTACAAGCTATTGAACACAGATTTGCTTACTAAAGCATGGCTGAGAGAAATCCCATTTAAAGACCATACCAAGTCCCATATATTCTTACTAATTGCTTTAGACAGAAATTGCCCAGAACATATGGACCATATCTTCAGACTTGTATTATTTTATTGTTTAGTGCAACTTGAAAAAGTTGTACAGAAATAATATTGGAACTGAGGTGGAAAAGAAATGTGGGTCAAAACTCCTGAAATAGTGTAAAGAAAGGAATTTGTTACTGAGTTTCCTATCTTGTCACCTCAATTACTGCAACTCCTAAATTAACAAAACATTGGACTGACTTTCCTCCTTCTAAAAGAGTCTAACAACCTATGAAATAACCTCAAGAGATTCCAGCAGGACTTGGCAAAGGAAAAAATAAATGAAACATTCAAAAAGAGAACTGGAAGATGGAGTGTAGAAAACCTGCAAATCCAAGACCAAGCACAGATCCTTGCGGGAAACATAGTCTCAGGTATTGAAATTAATCAGACTAGAAATAACAGTATTATGCTTTACCTAACATTTAAAAATGTTTTAAATCCTTTTAAGTCTTGTAAAATTAATTAATTGAAGTTAATTCCCACAATTGGCAAATAGAGTTTATGTTCTCATGCATCAGGATAGAAATGTAATAAAAAAGTGTTTGTTCATTGGGCCTCCTTTTTCAGCATCTAAAATGTGTTAAGTGCCTGAAAATAAGCATGGTTCGTATCTAAAAGGCTTTTGTTGACCTACTGCAAGACTTTATGATATTTTAGGCAATGACTTTGTTTCTCTGCCAAGGAATCCAAAGAAACAGTGTCAAATAGCCATCCTTTCCTCTGGTTTTCACTGTGTCACATGAAGGGTATTCAAATAAAGACAGCTGATGGGAGCAAGGCAAGAAGATGAGGCTCTTAACTGTATACTTAAAACTAGTATCTCAATTGTTGTAACTCCAAACTACTGTGACTCAGCTTTTAAACATTCTCTCCTCTCCTTTTTAAATTATTAACAAGATTTGGATTTCATCTAATATAATTTATTAACACATGTAAAACTTTTAGTATATGATTTGCAAAGTTAAATTTTAGTTACTATTTTAAAAGTTTCTTTTCTTGATTATAGCTATATCAGAAACACTCAGTTTATTGAAAAAGTTATACACCTTGATGTGCTGAGCATTATTTGTTTTTTTTAATTTTTTTTTTTATTACTATACTTTAAGTTCTAGGGTACATGTGCACAACGTGCAGGTTTGTTTCATATGTATACATGTGCCATGTTGGTATGCTGCACCCATTAACTCGTCATTTACATTAGGTATATCTCCTAATGCTATCCCTCCCCTTTCTCCCTCCCCACAACAGGCCCCGGTGTGTGATGTTCCCCTTCCTGTGTCCAAGGGATCTCATTGTTCAATTCCCACCTATGAGTGAGAACATGCAGTGTTTGGTTTTCTGTTCTTGCGATAGTTTGCTGAGAATGATGGTTTCCAGCTGCATCCATGTCCCTACAAAGGACACGAACTCATCCTTGTTTATGGCTGCATAGTATTCCATGGTGTATATGTGCCACGTTTTCTTAATCCAGTCTGTCATTGATGCACATTTGGGTTGATTCCAAGTCTTTGCTATTGTGAATAGTGCTGCAGTGTGTGTGCATGTGTCTTTATAGCAGCATGATTTATAATACCCAGTAATGGGATGGCTGGGACAAATTGTATTTCTAGTTCTATTTCTAGTTCTACATCCTTGAGGAATTGCCACACTGTTTTCCACAATGGTTGAACTAGTTTACAGTCCCACCAACAGTATAAAAGTGTTCCTATTTCTCCATATCCTCTCCAGCACCTGTTGTTTCCTGACTTTTTAATGATCGCTATTCTAACTGGTGTGAGATGGTATCTCATTGTGGTTTTGATTTGCATTTCTCTGATGGTGAGTGATGATAAGCATTTTTTCATGTGTCTGTTGGCTGTATAAATGTCTTCTTTTGAGAAGTGTCTGTTCATGTCGTTTGCCCACTTTTTGTTGGGGTTGTTTGGTTTTTTCTTGTAAATTTGTTTGAGTTCTTTGTAGGTTCTGGATATTAGCCCTTTGTCAGATGAGTAGATTGCAAAAATTTTCTCCCATTCTGTAGGTTGCCTGTTCACTCTGAACAGTTATTTATTCTCCAATGTTAAAGTCATTCTCCAATCAACTTTGTTCCATTGCTGGTGATAGCTGAGTTCCTTTTGAGGGGGAGATGTTCTCTGATTTTTTGAATTTCCAGCTTTTCTGTAGCTTCTTTTGCTGTGCAGAAGCTCTTTAGTTTAATTAGATCCCATTTGTCAATTTTGGCTTTTGTTGCCGTTGCTTTTGGTGTTTTAGACATGAAGTCCTTGCCCATGCCTATGTCCTGAATGGTATTGCCTAGGTTTTCTTCTAGGGTTTTTATGGTTTTAGGTCTAACATTTAAGTCTCTAATCCATCTTGAATTAATTTTCGTATAAGGAGTAAGGAAAGGATCCAGTTTCAGCTTTCCACTTATGGCTAGTCAGTTTTCCCAGTGCCATTTATTAAATAGGGAATCCTTTCCCAATTTCTTGTTTTTGTCAGGTTTGTCAAAGATCAGATGGCTGTGGATGTGTGGTATTATTTCTGAGGGCTCTGTTCTGTTCCATTGGTCTATATCTCTGTTTTGGTACCAGTACCATGCTGTTTTGGTTACTGTAGCCTTGTAGTTTGAAGTCAGGTAGCGTGATGCCTTCAGTTTTGTTCTTTTGGCTTAGGATTGTCTTGGCAATGCGGGGTCTTTTTTGGTTCCATATGAACATTAAAGTAGTTTTTTCCAGTTCTATGAAGAAAGTCATTGGTAGCTTAAGGGGGATGCCATTGAATCTTAAATTACCTTGGGCAATATGGCAATTTTCACAATATTGATTCTTCCTATCCATGAGCATGGTATGTTATTCCATTTGTTTGTGTCCTCTTTTATTTCACTGAGCAGTGGTTTTTAGTTCTCCTTGAAGAGGTCCTTCACATTCCTTGGAAGTTGGATTCCTAGGTATTTTATTCTCTTTGAAGCAATTGTGAATGGGAGTTCATCCATGATTTGGCTCTCTGTTTGTCTGTTACTGGTGTATAAGAATGCTTGTGATTTTCGCACATTGGTTTTGTATCCTGAGACTTTGCTGAAGTTGCTTATCAGCTTAAGGAGATTTTGGGCTGAGACAATGGGGTTTTCTAAATATACAATCATGTCATCTGCAAACAGAGACAATTTGACTTCTTTTCCTAATTGAATACCCTTGATTTCTTTCTTTTGCCTGATCGCCCTAGCCAGAACTTCCAACACTGTGTTGAATAGGAGTGGTGAGAGAGGGCATCCCTGTCTTGTGCCAGTTTTCAAAGGGAATGCTTCCAGTTTTTGCCCATTCAGTATGATATTGGCTGTGGGTTTGTCATAAATAGCTCTTATTATTTTGAGATATGTTCCATCAAAACCGAATTTATTGAGTTTATAGCATGAAAGGCTGTTGAATTTTGTCAAAGGCCTTTTCTGCATCTATTGAGATAATCATGTGGTTTTTGTCTTTGGTTCTGTTTGTATGCTGGATTACATTTATTGATTTGCATATGTTGAACCAACCTTGCATTCCAGGGATGAAGCCCACTTGATCATGGTGGATAAGCTTTTTGATGTGCTACTGGATTCGGTTTGCCAGTATTTTATTGAGGATTTTTGCATCGATGTTCATCAGGGATATTGGTCTAAAATTCTCTTTTTTTGTTGTGTCTCTGCCAGGCTTTGATATCAAGATGATTTTGGCCTCATAAAATGAGTTAGGGAGGATTCCCTCTTTTTCTATTGATTGGAATAGTTTCAGAAGGAATGGTACCAGCTCCTCCTTGTACCTCTGGTAGAATTTGGCTGTGAATCCGTCTGGTCCTGGACGTCTTTTGGTTGGTAGGCTATTAATTATTGCCTCAATTTCAGAGCCTGCTATTGATCTATTCAGGGATTCAACTTCTTTCTGGTTTAGTCTTGGGAGAGTGTATGTGTCCAGGAATTTATCCATTTCTTCTAGGTTTTCTAGTTTATTTGCGTAGAGGTGTTAATAGTATCCTCTGATGGTAGTTTGTATTTCTGTGGGGTCGGTGGTGATATCCCCTTTATCATTTTTTATTGCGTCTATTTGATTCTTCTCTCTTTTCTTCTTTGTTAGTCTTGCTAGCGGTCTATCAATTTTGTTGATCTTTTCAAAAAACCAGCTCCTGGATTCATTGATTTTTTGAAGGGTTTTTTGTGTCTCTATCTCCTTCAGTTCTGCTCTGATCTTAGTTATTTCTTGCCTTCTGCTAGCTTTTGAATGTGTTTGCTCTTGCTTCTCTAGTTCTTTTAATTGTGATGTTAGAGTGTCAATTTTAGATCGTTCCTGCTTTCTTTTGTGGGCATTTAGTGCTATAAATTTCCCTCTACACACTGCTTTAAATGTGTCCCGGAGATCCTGGTATGTTGTACCATTGTTCTCACTGGTTTCAAAGAACATCTTTATTTCTGCCTTCTTTTCATTATGTATCCAGTAGTCATTCAGGAGCAGTTTCCTGTAGTTGTTCAGTTGCCATGTAGTTGAGCAGTTTTGAGTGAGTTTCTTAGTCCTGAGTTCTAGTTTTATTGCACTGTGGTCTGAGAGACAGTTTGTTATAATTTCTGTTCTTGTACATTTGCTGAGGAGTGCTTTACTTCCAACTATGTGGTCAATTTTGGAATAAGTGTGATGTGGTGCTGAGAAGAATGTATATTCTGTTGATTTGGGGTGGAGAGTTCTGTAGATGTCTATTAGGTCTGCTTGGTGCAGAGTTGAGTTCAATTCCTGGATATCCTTGTTAACTTTCTGTCTCATTGATCTGTCTAATGTTGACAGTGGGGTGTTAAAGTCTCCCATTATTATTGTATGGGAGTCTAAGTCTCTTTGTAAGTCTCTAAGGACTTGCTTTATGAATCTGGGAGCTCCTGTATTGGGTGCATATATATTTAGGATAGTTAACTCTTCCTGATGAATTGATCCCTTTACTATTATGTAATGGCCTTCTTTGTCTCTTTTGATCTTTGTTGGTTTAAAGTCTGTTTTATCAGAGACTAGGATTGCAACCCCTGCCTTTTCTTGTTTTCCATTTGCTTGGTAGATCTTCCTCCATCCCTTTATTTTGAGCCTATGTGTGTCTCTGCATATGAGATGGGTCTCCTGAATATAGCAAACTTATGGATCTTGAGTCTGTATTGAATTTGCCAGTCTGTGTCTTTTAATTGAACCATTTAGTCCATTTACATTTAAGGTTAATATTGTTCTGTGTGAACTTGATCCTGTCATTATGATATTAGCTGGTTATTTTGCTCGTTAGTTGATGCAGTTTCTTCCTAGCATCCATGGTCTTTACATTTTAGCATGTTTTTGCAATGGTTGGTACTGGTCGTTCCTTTCCATGTTTAGTGCTTCCTTCAGGATCTCTTAAGGGCAGGCCTGGTGGTGACAAAATCTCTAAGAATTTGCTTGTCTGTAAAGGATTTTATTTCTCCTTCACTTACGAAACTTAGTTTGGCTGGATATGAAATTCTGGGTTTAAAATTCTTTTCTTTAAGAATGTTGAATAATGGTCCCCACTCTCTTCTGGCTTATACAGTTTCTGCTGAGAGATCTGCTGTTAGTCTGATGGGCTTCCCTTTTTGGGTAACCTAACCTTTCTCTCTGGCTGTCTTTAACATTTTTTCCTTCATTTCAACTTTGGTGAATCTGACAATTATGTGTCTTGGAGTTGCTCTTCTTGAGGAGTATCTTTGTGGTGTTCTCTGTATTTCCTGAATTTGAATGTTGGCCTGCCTTGCTAGGTTGGGGAAGTTCTCCTGGATAATATCCTGCAGAGTGTTTTCCAACTTTGTTCTATTCTCCCCATCACTTTCACGCACACCAATCAGACATAGATTTGGTCTTTTCACATAATCCCATATTTCTTGGAGGCTTTGTTCATTTCTTTTTACTTTTTTTTCTCCAAACTTCTCCTCGCTTCATTTCATTCATTTGATCTTCAATCACTGATAATCTTTCTTCCAGTTGATCGAGTTGGTTACTGAAGCTTGTGAATTTGTCACATAGTTCTCGTGTCATGGTATTCATCTCTATCAGTTTGTTTATGGACTTCTCTGCATTGGTTATTCTAGTTATCCATTCTTCCATTCTTTTTTCAAGGTTTTTAGTTTCTTTGCGCTGGGTACATAGTTCCTCCTTTAGCTCTGAGAAGTTCGATTGACTGAAGCCTTCTTCTCTCAACTTGTTAAGGTCATTCTCCAACCAACTTTGTTCCATTGCTGGTGATGAGCTGAGTTCCTTTTGAGGGGGAGATGTTCTCTGATTTTTTGAATTTCCAGCTTTTCTGCATTGCTTTTTCCCCATCTTTGTGGTTTTATCCGCCTTTGGTCTTTGATGATGGTGACATGCTGATGGGGTTTTGGTGTGGGTGTCCTTTCTGTTTGTTAGTTTTCCTTCTAACAGTCAAGACCCTCAGCTGCAGGTCTGTTGGAGTTTGTTTAAGGTCCACTCCAGACCCTGTTTGCCTGGGTATCAGCAGTAGAGACTGCAGAAGATAGAATATTGCTGAACAGCATGTGTTGCTGTCTGATTCTTGCTGTGGAAACTTTGTCTCAGAGGTGTACCCAGCCGTGTGAGGTGTGAGGTGTCCGTCTGCACCTAGTGGGGAATGTCTCCCAGTTAGGCTACTCAGGGGTCAGGGACCCACTTGAGCAGGCAGTCTGTCCATTCTCAGATCTCAACTTCCATACTGGGAGAACCACTGCTCTCTTCAAACCTGTCAGATAGGGACATTTACATCTGCTGAGGTTTCTGCTGCTTTTTGTTTAGCTATGCCCTGTCCCCAGAGGTGGAGTCTACAGAGGCAGACAGGCCTCCTTGAGCTGCGGTGGGCTCCACCCACTTCCAACTTCCCGGAGGCTTTTTTTACCTACTTAAGCCTCAGCAATGGCGGGTGCCCTTCCCCCAGCCTGGCTGCCACCTTGCAGTTAGATCTCAGACTGCTGTGCTAGCAATGAGGGAGGCTCCGTGGATGTGGGACCCTTTGGGTCAGGCATGGGATGTAATCTCCTGGTGTGCCATTTGCTAAGACCCTTGGTAAAGCACAGTATTAGGGTTGGAGTTACCTGATTTTCCAGGTGTTGTGTGTCTCAGTTTCCCTTGGTTAGGAAAAGGAATTCCCTTCCCCCTCGCGCTTCTCAGGTGAGGCAATGCCTTGCCCTGCTTCAGTTCTCGCTGGTTGGGCTGCATTTGTGGACCAGCACCAACTGTCTGACACGCCCCAGTGAGATGAACTCGGTACCTCAGTTGAAAATGCAGAAATCTCCCGTCTTCTGTGTTGCTCACCCTGGGAGCTGGAGGCTGGAGCTGTTCCTATTTGGCTATCTTGGGCACCCCTCGCATTTACTTGTTTTTAAGGACTTCACTACTTGTTGGAAATTTACAAAAAAACTTCATAAACTGTGAAACCCAATAAATAGATAAAGAGCATTTTCCATTTTCATAATACCATAATCTACTTTAGCTGTAATACCAAAGTACCAGCACCAATTTTTAAATCAGAAGAGATTTCTATCCAATTTTAAATAAAATAGTGCTTAGCATGAGCAAAATAATCCTTTCCCTTTTTGTTAGCACTACTTCCCCAATATTAATTGTTAAATCCTTCAACAATCCCTTTTAGGGATTATTCCTTAAAAGATTAGCATGTTGCCTAAATGGGACCTTAAAATCATTGAACCTGAAGTAACTGCAAAGAACAAATTAATTTTGAAACAATTAAAATATGGCAATAAGCATTTGAAATCATTTGGGCTCTAAATGGTAATCAGAATTTAACTCTCTCACCTTCATGCCATTTTCACAGCTGAGGGGTGCTAATTTTACTTGCATTGTAGTATAGAATCATTTGGATTTTTAAAGTGGGTCTCAATCAGCAATTATTTTTATAATACTGAGTCTGTAGTGGTCTTGTTTATTTCACATTTTATGGTTAGATTGTCTAGTCCAGCTGGCTATATCCAGTCTCCAGGATCCAAACCTTGCAAGGCAATGAGAACAGTATGGCTGTGCTGTCTGGAAGGCCAACTTCACAATCCTGTGGCAAGTAGAGCCTGAGAAATATTTGTTGAAACCTTATTCTGCTCAGTTCTGTGGGTTCAGCCTACATTTGCCAATAGCTTTATAATCACTTTTCCTCATGGCCATACTTCTTAGCTATCAAATAGGTTATGATTATTTTCCCATTTTTCTTAAGATTATGTAAATGAGACAGAGGAAAGGAAAGTTATTTTTCTATGAAATAAGGCATATAATAGGGTATGTATTAATTCAGATTTACTGTGTTAAGACTAGAGACTGCCAGTCATCTGCTGAACAGAGCGTGGGGTTCGTATATACTGTACATTCCTAGCACATTTTTGTTCTCATTCCCAATCTTCTGAAACAATTAGTCCATTGCCTCTCCAACCCATTCAGATTCACTCTGTAGCAGACATGGTTGTGATCTGTAATATTTGCTAAAAGCCAAGAATGTATTACTCTTCTGACTTAATACACCTGCAAACAATGGATCATGTGACCCATCTGGTGGCCTATATAGAATGCTTTTATGCAACTTCCTTTTAAAGAAATATTTGGCAGTTGAACTCATAAAACCATAACTTGAAATGATAGCCTTTTCCTCTGCTAATCCATATGGTTTCCCCTGGTTCGCTGGGGTTGGAGGTTTTGAAATACAATTGTACATATGCTTCCAATACACCAAATTTAAAAGAAATCCCTTTCCAGGTGAAGTGCAAAGCATGTTGAATTGCATTCTTACAAAAAACATAAAGTACATGCTCCTTGGGATTATTGCTAAGATATTTATAGAAAACAAAATCCCAGTCCAGGCTTTGCAAATGTGGGCAGACCCATAGGCATTCTTTGGAATATGAAATATTTCACAGCCTGGTATTTTTTGGTTACTCTTTCCTAAAAAACATACAGCATTTTTTTCAAGCTTAGGCAAAGAGTCTAGTGATTGATTTATGATTTACTTAAATGTCCTTTCTATTTCTTGAGCTGAGGGGCAAGGAGAGGCTCTGTTAGGGTGGGATGTCAGGTAAAAACCTGTCTTCGGTTCCCTTTCGGCTGGCAGCCTATCTGCTCACTGCCTCTGCCTTCTCGATGGTCACATACATGTTCATGGCATCTGACATTTTATAACAATGCATGATTTTATGCCTTTCCCATAATATTGATAAAAGTACTATCACCAGTGTTGATAACCTACAAAATGTGCTGTAAAATGTGACCCTGTTTCATGGGCGTTGCACCCACAGTCACATTCTAATCCCTGCACACTTTGAAGAACCTCTGCTGATAAGCACTGTTCTGCTCCACTCCATCATCCCACTGTGAGTCACTGGCAAACACACCCCTACCCTTATGATAATATCCCAGATGCTCAACACGGCCATCTTCACCTTAACCACCGTGGGACAGCACACTGGCTTTCAGTTCCTCAGAAGGGCCCATCTTCCCTCATAAGACCTTTGCTGTTCCTTTAGCCTAGGATACTTCCCATCTGTCCAACATTCATTTCCCACCCCTCGAACACACACACACACGTACGTTTTTACTGACTCTGACTCAGCTTTCAACTCTCAGTTTAATATCATTTACTCAAACTATGGCCTTCCCCAATCCCACACTTCTAAATTAGAATCTCCTATAGCAATGACTCAAGTACCTGATACTTCTTTTTCACAACAAATATCACTATTTGAAAATACATATATATTTGTTGTGACTTGGTTTTAAAGTGTCTTCCCTCACTAGGCTAACAGCAAGCTCCATCAAGACAGTCTGGGTCTCTCACTTTCCACTGTAGCCCCAGCAACTAGAATGTAGCAAACACTCAATAAATAAGTATTTGTTGAAAGAATAAATTTTGTTTCCACATTGCATGTCAGGAGAAAAGGTCTCAGTACATTGGTCAAACATCTTCCAAAGGTTCTGGGTCCCTGCACTAAGATGAAGTTTAAAAAAAAAAAAAAATTGAGATGTGCCTTTTAATCATTACAGGGTAGCATGTCCAGAGATGGCTATCCAGTCTTGGATCATTCAGGCATCCTTCAGAAGAGCAGCTATCTCACCTCCTGTCTGGTCCTAGTAGGAGAGGGCTAACAGCAGGTGGCCATGCAATCCCTTTGCATGACAGGTAGAAGCTATTTGGATGTTTCCCTGTGTTCTCCACACAGATTTTAGTCCTTCCCCACTTTCTTCTGGACATCTTTCTCCACCTGAAAAGCTAGAAGGCATTAATCATTCCCAATAACTATCTTTGTCTTCTAACATTGTTAAGTGGAGTTGGGGAATGTTACCTTTCACAATGCCTCAAACCAGATTGTCACACGTTGTTAAGCCTGGACTCCATGGAGACCACATCATATAAGCTCCAAGTCCAATCCTTCATCCATAGAGCTCTCTAACTAGGGGAGATTAATGTGCATGCCACTACTTTGTTGCAGGATTGCTACTGCCTCAAGACTTTCTTATGCAGCTACAGCACAAACCATGGTTACAGAATGTTCAAACTAGCAGTTTCAACCCTATCACTTTCTTGTCCAGAATTTCTGTCAATCCCTTTGCATGACATGAGGAGAATTCTTCTTAGTAATAGAGGACAGAGTCTCATGAGAGGAACTCAGTGACCCTCCAAAGGCAATCTGTGATGAATAGCATAGTCCTGGAGCCACTCCCATTAACAACTCCTAACTCTAGGCAGGCCCTGGGTCAGGTGTGCATTCTCCATAGCTGGCTTATGACCCATGGCTGTAATCACCAAAGACACTCCTTAGCATCTTCCAAGGCCATAAGCAAGGCTAGTAGCTATAACAAATAAATTATTATCAGAAATTCTTGCTGAAGCCAGCTGACTTTACAGTTCTTGGGCCACTTCTTTTAAATGTCGTTCCCTTGCAGTTCCTATTGGTCTTGGCTATGCATAATTTATTACTTCTCTTTTTAAAGCGCTATCAGTAATCAATAAGAATATAAACACACCAACTGTTTATAAATGTTCTCAAAGCAACTGTTTTCCCATGCCATGTTATTCTTTTCGCAGCGGTAACTAGAACAATTGATGTCCTTTTTATGTCAGTTGTTTTGCTCAGGTTGAGCCACAGCTAAATGAAACATTAGCTCGTCTTAAGGAAGAACATGCTACCCTGGAACTTGTAAGTCAGGATGAATCATTTAAAGCATAGTTGAAACTCAGCAGTGCTGTAGCACATTTGAGGATTCAATATATTAAAGAATGTCTATTGTGTACATTATGTTGAGATATTTTTCCCAACTAGCAAATCCTAACTAAATTCCTACCCTGCAAATCACTTTTTGGTAATTATTAAAGTTATTGAAGTCTTTATCCATATTACATGTATTTGGTAGTTTAACACTACCATGTAACTGTTTAATTAATATATGGCTAATGCCTTCATTAAGTCACTCAATAAATATTTATTAAATGCTTACTACATACCAGTCACCATAGTGTTGGTGATACAACAGTGAAATAAGTCTCTCTCCCTGCCTTCGAGTTCCTGCTTTCAGTCTACTCCATTTCTGCATTTGAATTTTTCATTAAACTCTGGAGAATGGGCACTAGGTCTCATTCATCTCTGCACTCTCAGTGTCCTACTGAGTGCCTGGCAAACAATAGATCCACAATGAAGGCTTGTTGAATAAGTGAATAAATAAACAAAGGAATGAACTAAGAACTAGAGGCTACCGAACAAATATCTAAAGATCTAGGTAGCCCAGAGACCATTGGACTAAGAAGCAATATCCATTTTTCTCTCTCTTTGAGTTTAGAAAACAAAATAGACTTAATCTTTGCCATGATTCCTGACATCTGGCTCCCAACTAGCCTCCAGAACCTGCCATTTTCCCATGAACATATTATTTCCTCCTGCTCTTTCATTTGTTCTATATGAAAAAGTTGTCCAGAGTAGCACAAGGAGCAAGCTGTTTAGTTTAATAAGCAGGTAATTAGCCGGGGCTTCTTCCCCTTCTATTGCCCAAAGCAGGTCACGTGGTGGGTTATTGCTAGCTTTTGAGATTTATCTAATACATGCATTTTCTTCTGTGAATTTATTAGATCAGTCCTGAGCCTCAGGTGACCCAGAAATCTGGTACCTTATAGGAAGTAGAATGTAACAAAAATGTGATTCTTGTGTCCTGAAATTCACTATGTATGTGAACTCCACATTTGAGTAGGGCATAGAATCAATCTGCAATTCTTTACTAACAATGGCTCAAAGAGTCACCCCGTCCCCCTGAGCCTAGGAAGAGCCTATTTAAGTGATTGCTCAGGAGGTTCCCTGAAGATGTTCGGACATTCAGCACCAAGTACCATCCCCTGGATGCTTCCACTTAGAGATCTAGGGAGAAATCGGGCTTTGTCCATTAAGACTGAGAGGAAAGTTCTAGTTAGTGAAGAAGAATGATCAACATAATGTCATTTGTCTGCATATAGATCATTAGCCTGAACATTTTTGTTTCTGGGTTTGAAGCAATCACCATACATGAATCATGTTACTTTCAAGACTATGATAATTCTGGCAGATTATAAAACAGCAAAATAAATAAATAAGAAAAAAGGCTATGATAACTGTGTAGAACAGAGAACTCTTCAAAAGCTTCTTTGGCAAGAATAGTATTCATTCATTTAATTAAAAACTTACCTACAAAGTGAGAGACAGCAAACTAGCCAAAAAAGATGAGTATAGACGGGTTTCTGTCCTGGAGGGACTTACAATCTAAGGAGTAAGAGGAGGTCAAAGGAAGGGAGATTATTCCGAATTTATTAAGTGTTGTGGAAGAATGTATACAAACTGCTCTGACAGTAAAGAGGTATGCAAAATCTGCTCTAATTTATACAATGGAGGCTGTGTAGCTCAGTGGTTAAGAATGCAAGCTCTGGAGACAGATGCCCCAACCCACAGTCCAGTATCAAGCCTCACAGGGCACGAAGACTAAAGGACTAAATGAGTTAATACAAGCACTTGGTGAACACTCAACAGTTATTAGCTCTTCTCCCCGAATGAAGCTATCAGGCTTGTTCTATCCATTACTATTTGAAATGATCTTTGCCCGATGTGTAACTCCATTTTTTTCTCATTATTGAATATTAATTCCACTCTCCCAAGTCTTTGCTAAAAATATAAATACAAATTGTTGTTGAGCATTAGCTGTTAAAAGCTGTTTCCAAGACCAGTGAATGTGTTGGCAACACCAACAACAACAAAATCAGGCTTGAAAGGGTGTAGGTCCCAAAAACAGCCCCTTGGAGGTGGCTGCTAGTGCAACATGAAAGAGTACTCAAGTCTCCCAGGGTCTAGGAAACAAGTTTTTTCAGTACAAACAGGTATACTGTTGAGCCCCAGGAGAGATGAAGGGACTCCAACTGATAAATTTTAAGGCATGGCCACAGGCAGTTCCAAATACTTGTTTAATCCCAAAGCTATCTTTGGGTTATATTTTGGGGATGGGGGTGAGGAAGTCCGTCCCTACCTCTTCATTTTTCATAGGGAAAGAGGGAAATTTCTAAACTCCAGCCCTTGGAGGAAAGGACTAGAAACACTTCCGGACTCTCTTGACTCCTCCTTCCCAAGAAAGGGGGAATGATATCTCTTATTGGTGACATAGGAAAGAAGAAATAGCGTTGGTCTTTGGTCACTTTTCTCTCTCTTTTAGAGGGCCTGATCTCAGGATGCTATGGACTGAATTGTGTTCCCCTACAAAAGAGATATTAAATTCCAAACCCCCAATGCCTTAGAATGTGACCTTATTTAGAAATAGGGTCTTTAAAGAGGTAATCAAGTTAAAATGAGGTTATCAGTGTGGTCCCTAATTCAATATGATGGGTTTCCTTATAAAATGAGGAAATCTGGACAGAAACAGATGCAAGAAGAGGGAAGGTAAAGTCAAGAGGTAGGCAGAACATCATGTGATGATGAAGGAAGAGATAAGAGTTAATGCCACCACAAGGCAAGGCATGTGTGGGGCTACCAGAAGCCGGAAGAGGCAATGAAGGATTCTTCCTGTGTAGGCTTCAGAGGGAGCATGGCCCCACTGACATCTTAATTGCAGACTTCCAGTATCCAGCACTGTAAGACCATACATTTCTGTTGTTCTAAGCTCTAGCAAACTAGTACCCAAGACACTTTCTCCATTCACCCTGCCATAGAGTGCCTTCCCCTACAAAGAAACCTGCATGTTCATCCTGTTCAGTGACTAAAAGTGTTGAAGTAAATAGATGTGAAGTGGGTATGGCCAGGAAGGGGGTCCCCTTTTCTCAAAAGATTTCACTGGTAGCAAAGCGAATCATTTGATGTGTATCTTATTTCTCAATTGTTCCTGAATTTTGAGTGGGGAGAGAGGCCTGATTTTCTAGCCTAAACCCCAAATCTAGGCTGAGGCACCTACTTTACATGTATTAATGAATGTAACCTTCATAATAAGCCTATAGGAATATGTCCTATTATTATGCCCGTTTTATAGATGAGAGAAGAGGTCACATAACTTTCCCAAGGACAATGAATGCTGAGGACTGAACTGCAGTCAGCCTGGGGCCAGAGTCTACGTCCTTGCCCACTAAGGGGTGCTACCTCCCCAAGGGCTACATTCCAAGGAATAAGTCGTTAAATCGTTCTATTAAAAGGGATTCTAAGGGTAATCACTGTGGTCCTCCCTATGTACATGTTAATAAGTTTGTATGCCTTTTCTCCAATTAAAAAAAATAATAAAATAAAAGAGATTCTGTGGTCAAATTTATGAAGAGAACCCTGAGTGAAATGTTTTCTTTAATCTCTTCTAATCTCCTCAGAGTCCTTACAATGCCAACATGCCTTGTGACTCTTAATCAGGATATGGAGCACAGCGTTTGACCACAGAGCACTTTTCAGGGAGCACTTCTTGGGACTGGTGTTCTGAAGAACACCAATTTGGGAAACACTGAGAGAATATTTTGAGTGGGAAGTACTCTTTCATTTGGATATAGTTCTAGAATCTTTTGCAATTTCTATAAGCCAGTGAAAATGCTTAGAAATCCCTTAGTTTAAATTTTACAAAGAGTTTTATAGGGTTTATAGGGAAGGCTGGGCATTGAGATCCATGCACTGAAGCAGACACATGTCCCAGGCACAGAAATAGAAGACACTGGAATGACTGCAACACGGGAACACAGCAAGGACTGCGGAAGGTAAGGCACAGCCTCACAGGAGGATGGGATGATTTCATGGAGGAGCTGGGCTTGAGTGGGCCTTGAAGGATGGGTGTGACTTCAGGCAATCATTTTGGATTAACTACCTCAGGAAAAAATCACTTTGTTCCAGGATGGGGTCAGATATCCTGCTGACTCCTGAGATCTGTTTTGATCCCACAGTTTGGACAGAGTAATTTTCCTACAGCTAAGCAGAGATTATAAATTGTAGCCCTTAGGGAGGATGTGACCAGCAGATCCTTGTTTGGACAACACAATGTGGTTGGCGTGTGTGTATACGTATGTGTATGTGTATGTGTAGGTTTAATTTCACGTATGTACTCCTGGGACTCACCATCTCTCCCATTTTACTTTCCTGTCCAGTCCCAGAAGTCATCTGAGTTCCCCTTTCTAGGCTGATGTAATCACACGCACAACTAAAAGATGATGTGCCTTTACGCCCCTGTCAATATTTCAGTATTGACTGACAGTATCATGGGAAACATCAGAGAGGAAGGTTCTTCCCAACCATTTTCAGCATATATGTTTTGTTACTTACCACAACCTGCCTTCAAAATGGTGTATATATATATATATATATATATATATATATATACACACACACACACACACATACATACACACCATTATAATAGTGGTATATATATTTGCACTAGTCCTGTCTATTCAGTATTCAAGTTCAGTATTTTATATAATGGATTATATTACATTAAACTAGATAGATCTATCATCCTCTTAAATGTGGTGGGAAAAGGAGAGGCACAGGATGCCAAGTAATTTAAAATGTAATCTTTAAAAATCATTAGATAATGATCTGCAGGCCAGCTAAGTCATTTTCCTAAGGAGATTTTTGTCTTGAAATCTTTTATAGTTTTGGTTGTTCTATACCAGTATGGTTGCTTCACTGATGTTCAGAAAGTAAACATTATATGCTCACAACATATTGGTATGGTCATAGGCACTTGAGTGCAATAAAATACATCCCTACCCACAATACTCTCAGTAGAAGCGTCACTGCAAGAACTGCTCTATGCCTGTTTATATTAATAATTACAGTCACAGGAGGTCTGGACTATGATGTCAACAGAAAAGCTATTTTGAGCTCATTTTTTCCTTTGCTTCTCAAGAGGGGCAGAGATACTCATTTCACTTCCCCAGTCAAATCCGTTTCTCACTTTCAGCAATGCTGCAAACAGAATTGACTTTTTTCTTTCACCTTTGCACCGGCATTTTCCTAGTGGGACATTGTGACTCTGAGAGTCCACAGGATTTTGCAGAGCAGTACTGTGAAAATGCCCTGACTTCTGACTTCCTAACCTCCCCTCTGGGCACTCATTCCCTCTGAAGGGCTTGGGTGGTGGGAAGAACAGGGCAGAAGATTGTGCCAGCAGCAGTCGCTCCCTCACTGGAGAGGGGTTGCCCCTGTCCCTTAGCAGATATTGCTGTCTGTGCCTTCCTCTCATGGGGCAGGAAACTGCACTCATGTGGACAGTAGGGCACTGAGAGCAGCCAGCATTGAAATGTTTATAAGTCAACAGAAAACAATGAGTTGGAAAGGGTGGAGCAGAGTACTTTGTCCTTCATTATAAACCCTGCACTAATTGATGGGTTAACTAAATATTATTAGTATAATTTTTTTAAGTTTAAGTCCTCCCTTAAATGTTTGGGCTGCTGCCGCAACCCCTTGCTACCCTTTGCAGGCAAAGCTTCCTGAAGGAATTGTCTACACTTCCTATATCTCCTTCTTCACCTCTCCTTCAATCTTACTGAAAAAAAAAGGAAAAGAAGTTGCAATGTATAAAGGATTTTTATCAATATGTGCATAGAATTTTAAATATTTGGCTAGTACTAAAAGGCTTTAATGAAAACTCACACTCCCCCCCAGCCCACATTCCTGTTCCCCTATCCCACTCCCAGAGGAAACCACCTTCAACTTTTATGCTGTTTTTACTGGTAACTATTTGCTGCTATTTCTTGATCTATTTTAATTTTTTAAAATTCACCTTCTGTTATAGAAGTTGAACTCTGTCAAGACACACACTCACATAAACACACACACACACAGAGAACTTCCCTTTCTTCATCCTCTCAATATCAATTTCCTATAAGGTTTGGCTAAGTCAGTAGTCACAGTCACTGACATTACTATGAGCAGTAAGTATTCACTGCTTGACCCAAGTTGTTCCTTATGAATATTGTGGTTTATCCTGGAGTTTAAACTGTCTTTGCTTAACTTTCCATGGAGCTAACATTTTTTTTTCTAAATGTTCTGATAGAGCTGCTGAAACTCTACTAATAATTTTTGCCAGAAATGTGAACACATCAGTTCCTTTTTCACCTGGCAACCTCCCTCCTAAAGACCTCTGTCTTCTACCCCAGGTAGGATAAGCTGGTTGCCCTCTAGAAAGACCAGTGCATGAAACCCTGCTTTTTCTCTGTTGCATCCCCTTCTATTAATCAAGGTAAGGTAACTGCCATTATAAATAGATCTCAAAATGTATAAAAACACGCTACTGAAGTCTATTTCCTGCTCACTGCTATGGACCGCATTGTGTTTCCCCTTCCTGTGCCATATGCAGTGAAGCTCTAACTCCTGTGTTTATAGACAGGCATTTTAGGAGGTAATTAAGGTTAAATGAGGTCCTAAGGGCCAGGTCCTAATCCCATAGGATTGATGGCCTTATAAGGAGGATATCGCAGCACCTTGATCTTGGAATTCCTAGCCCCAAAACCATGAGAAATTAATGTTCATTGTTTATGCCCCCCAGCCTGTGGTATTGTGATATAGCAATCCAAACTAAGACACATACATAACTGTATAGTGGGTAGGGTGAACTAGTTGGCAGGAAGCCCTCTTCCATGCAGCCACTCAGAGACCAGGTGGACAAGGGCACTCTGCCATCTTTAACACAACCCATTAGGTTTGCCTGGGAGCCATTCCCATTCCAGCCTGCCAAAGGTGGAAATGAGCATGGAGGAACACGTGTGGGAAGTTTTTATAGGCCAGACCTGAAAATGGTGCCATTCATAAACACTACTGTTAAAGTGGCTATGTGTCAGCCACGTGGGCACACTTAATAGCAAGAGGAGCTAGGGAATACAGTAGTGCGTCCCAGGAAGAAAGGAGCATGGGTCAGGATAAGTGGTTGACTGACTGCTGCACCTCTGTATATTGGATCTCATTTTCCTTTTGTATTGCTAGAATTTATACACCAATAATTTTCTTTAATTCAAATGCACATGGAAGGGGAATTCTTCAGTCTTTGCATGTCAAAAAACAATTTTACCTCATATTGACTAAGTTGACTCTGCATATCAAAGTCACAGCTCCACCCTCATCCAGCATTTTGTGTGTTACTCAGCAGTCCATGCCATTCTGCATGCTCATCCTTTTCACTTGCTTTATTTTTTTCTCTTAAAAATCTTTTGGTGTCTCATCTTTGTTGCTGGTTCCGAAATGCCATATTTTATTGATCGTATTAGGTATTAAGTGTCTCTTTCAATGTGGAAACCCATGAAGTTCAGTTTTAGACATATTATTTCACTGATAATTTGCTCCCTCTTCCCTCCTTCTCAAATTCTGATTAGTCAGAAGTTGGACTTACTGAATTCTTCTAATTTCCTTGCCTACTGCTTTGGAAAAGTCTATTGGAAAAACAGCTTTGAAACAGTCTATTGGGTGTTCAGTTTTTCCCCACATAACCCATGTGAAGATGTTCCATATAGCCAAGGGATACACCTGTCAACTGATGGCTATTTCTTTTAGTGATTTATTGGGAAGCAGAGGTCACTGTATCACGTCATACTTGCTGCCATTCTTCTTTGCTTCCTTTTTCCCTTATTTTCTACCCTGGGATTGCACTTCCCAATAAAGCAATCATGCTTTGCCTTACTCTATATTCTGAAAGGAATCCATGCATGTGAAGGTTGAGGGGTGTTTGTCAGCTACAAATATTAGGGTGCTTGTTATGGACGGAATATTTGTTGAAGGTCTAAGCCTCAGTGTGTGATGGTATTTGGAGGTGGAGACTTTGGGAAGAAATTAGGTTTAGATGAGGACATGAAGGTGGGCCTCCATTATGGAATTAGTATCCTTATATAGTAATAGTTATATACAATTATAAGGATATAAAGATATCCTTATTCTTATAAGAAGAGGAAGAAAGACCAGAGTTCTCTCTCTCTCTCTCTGTGTGTGTGTGTGTGTGTGTGTGTGTGTGTGTGTGCGTGCAACATGTGAGGACAGAGAAAGACAGTGCCTATCTACAACCCAGGAAGAAGGCCTCACTAGGAATGGAATCTTTATGGTCCTTGATCTTGGACTTCCCAGCCTCCAGAATTATGAGAAATGAATATGTGTTGTTTGAGCCACCCAGACTATATGGTTTTTTGTTATGAAAGCCCAAACTGACGATGACAGTACCTTTTCCCTGGATGATTCTGAAAATATCAGTACATGTCAGTCTTTCCTCAGGGGTAATTTAGATTCTCCAGAGAAGAATCCTTCAATCTGCTATCCAGTCTGTTGCCAAAATTCTGGGAGTAGGGCAGGAGAAGCGAGTCCAGAAACTACAATTCAGTGTGACAATTTTCTCCATATTAGGACTCCATGCCTTGTCTTGCTGGTCCTACTGTCTCAAAGTCAAGAGTCTCTAATCAAATTTCTCCAGAGAATAAGACTCCTTGGGCAGGTTGGAAGCACATGGGGATATGGTCCTCTGGCTGGACCATGAAAGGAAGGGGATTGGTGAGCTCAATCATTCTATAAAACTTTCAGCAAGCATTCCTGTTTTCATCCAGGCTTCTCACCTCCGCCTTCAGGTACCTGGTACCTGGAGTACCTGGAGAATCCAAGTGCAGAACATCTAAAGGTTCCTACACAGCAAACTGCCTCGTTCCCCATTAAATCTCTCATTCCTGTTACTGCTTCCAAGTACACAGGTGTCAAATCCATTTCTACTTCTCCATATACTTTCCATATTCCAAAAATGTATTGCCATTGTTGCCTGCTCTTCTTTTCTTTCTTACATGCTTTGACGTTGTGTGTTATTATCTCTTTTTATTCTTTTCTTATTTAGTGGGGATATATGACAGTGCAATCCTCCAACTTATCCTTGAGCCATTTCCACTGCTCAGAAACTTCTTTTACTGAGGTCAGCAAAGATCTCTGTGTTGCCAGTATAGTGGGGGCTTTTCTAGCTTTATCTTCCCCAGCTCCACAGCCAGAGATGATATTGTTAACCATTCTCCATACAACACCTCTCCAGGCATCTCCTGGTTTTTCTCATATATTACTGGTTCTAATTATCTACCTTCTTTCTTGGATTCTTCACCTCCACCTGACCTTGACATATTGAAATTCCCCAGGTCTTAATATTAGGACTTCTCTTTTCCAGCTGTGTTTTTCCTCTGGATAATTTCATCCTCTCTCATGGCTTTAACTACTGTCTACTTCCAGATTAGTATTTCTAGATCTCACCTCTCCTCTGAGCTCCGGATTCTTCTACCCAACCCCCTATTTAACATCTGCTTTTAGACATCAAATAATTATTTTTACTCATCCAGCCAACATTTATTGGGTACCTACTGTGTGTCAGGGAATATTCTAGGTTCTTGGGACAGATTAGTACCAAATCCCTCTCTCTCATGGTGCTTTCTGAGGAGACAAGACAAAGATTAATAATAGACTTTATAGAAGTGTTATAGTATAACAAAAGCTGATGAAATAGAAGTGATACAAAAAAGAAAGGGTAGAGTGCTGGGGATGAAAGAGCAGTTGGGATCTTAAATAGGATTTTCTGTGTAGATCTCATTGAGATACTGAAATGTGTCAAAAGACTTGAAGGAAATGAGATCAAGAAGGTATCTAAGATATCTGTAGAAAAATTATTCCAGGCAAAAGGAAGAGACTACAAAGGTCCTGAGATAGGAATGTGCCTGGCATGTTCAAGGAACAGCAAGGAGACCAGTGGAACAGAATGAGCAAGGAGAGCGTAGGCAATGAGGTAACGAGGAGTGGGTTGGAGGTGGGGAGAAAATATAAGGATTATATACCATTGAAATGACTTCAGCTTTAACTCCAGAATTAGACATGGACTCATTGGATAGTTCTGAAAAATTTTTTTAAAGGTTCCTCTTACTGCTGTGCAGTGAATAGATACCATAATGGAGTATGGGTAAAACAAGTAGGAGACTGGGTCTGTCTAGTGCAGAAATTTCAAACTTAACATGTATAAAACTGAATTTTTAACCATTCTCCCCTAAATCTAGTCTTCCCTATCTCTGCCCAGAAGCTGAGGCCAGACACCTACAAGTCAGGCTCAGTTCCTCCTTTTCTATCACCTCCTTCTCTCTAAACCCATCAGTAAATCCTAACCTCATCCTGTGAACTCCTCGCCATCTCTGCAGCCATCCTATTTGTTCAACAACCATTGTCTCTTGCCTGGTCTGTCACAACTGCCTCCTCACTTATCTCCTGCTTTCACTCTTACCACAATCCATTTTTTTCCATACAGTAATCTTTTGAAAATGTAAATCAAATCACATCATTCCTTGCTTAAACATCATCAATAGGAAATGGAGAGAAACTGCTTACTAAGTAAGAGTTGTATTTGGAGTGATGGCATGTTTGCGAATTAGATAAAAGTGGTGGTTGCACACACCGCAAATGTACTAAAAGCCACTGAATTGTTCACCTTTAAATAGTTAATTTTATGTTATATGAATTTCACCTAAATCAATTGTTAAAAACCCTTTGATGGCTAATCATTGCATTTCTTACTATATAATTAGATGTAGATTTGGTTGCAAGTTTTAGAAAATCCAAAATAACAGGGACTTAAACAACATAGAAGTTTATTTCTCTTTCACATTAAAAAAAAAAAAACCCTGAGAATAGCCCTTATCAATAGTCAGATAGGATGCACATGGAGTGCAATGAGTTAAATATGTTTGACTGAGGGGCTGAGAACACCAACCAGTGCTATTCTCCAAGATGTAACCCCAGATATAAGTTACAGGATAGTGCAGTGTCAAACAAACAAACAACAACAACAAAAAAAGACAGCAGCCAATAAGGCTCTGGAATCAAATTTGTGACAATTACTGGGGTCTCCTTCACTGGGGCTACCACAGCAGCAGTCATCTGATGATTGGGGGTGTCTATCACTCTCTTAGCCAACCCCTGGGCTTCATTCCTCCCAAATCATCATCTCCTAAAAAAAGAAAAAATATTTTTATATTTATTATTCAAATGTATTATATTTTATAAAAAAGAAAAATGCTGAGATGGTCTTTCAAAACCATTATTTAGGGGTAGAAACTGCCAAAACAATACAGAAATCAGAAGAAACAGAGCAGTAAAATTTTCCAGTTTGGGAAGGGAGAAAAACACAATGATAAAAGCATTCCTTGGCTTTTTTTCTCTGCCACCCAAGTTCTATTTGTACTTGACAAGGCCAAACTAAACTTTTTTGCCTCGTTAGGAACTGCAAGGATTTTTCCAATTCTTTTTTTCCCAGACCACAACAGACCTCTTTCGGTATAGCTGGTTGATTTCAACGTTTCACCTTAATCCCATTGGATTTCTCTCCCCCGTTTTCTCAAGAGAATGTCATTGGAGTACATATTTCAGTGCCAAAAGAATGAGGGAAATGTTTTAGTTGAGGTTTTTTTTTTTTTTTTTTTGAGACAGAGTTTCACTCTTGTTGCCCAGGCTGGAGTGCAATGGTGTGATCTTGGCTCACTGCAACCTCCGCCTCCCAGGTTCAAGCAATTCTCCTGCCTCAGCCTCCCGAGGATCTGGGATTACGGGCATACACCACTGCATCTGGCTAGTTTTTTGTGTTTTTAGTAGAGATGGGATTTCACCATGTTGGCCAGACTGGTCTCAAACTTCTGACCTCATGTGATACACCTGCCTTGGCCTCCCAAAATGCTGGGATTATAGGCGTGAGCCACTGCGCCTGGGCGAATACTTTTATATCACTGATTGCTACTCAGTGAGGCTTGGATGTCCAGGATAAAAACAGATTCCTTCCTTCAGATATGTTTTCATTTGGCCAGAACTCTGCATCCATCTTTCTGTTTTTGCAGTGGCAGACATCATGTGAGACAATCTCAAAGAGTTTCAAGGACTAAGGAATTGCCTTATTAAATGGTGGTATCTCAAATTTTTTTGCTTTGTTGACTATTTCATTTACCTCCCTAATATTTCTGCAATTCTAAGCATTTCTGTTCATGCAAAGTAAGAACGGTGTCTCAGTTAAGAGCATGGTCTCTGAAGCCAGCTGCTTAGTTCAAGCCTGGCTAAGAAAGCTATATAATCATGGGTGCTCCCTCAGTTTCCTCATCCTATTGAGATGTAGAATTGAGATAAGCCAAGCACATTCTAAGTGCAATGTAAGTGCTAGCAACATTCAAGAGTTAGGTATACATTTGTTGCTATGGATCATATGAGGCAAGACTAACACCATCCTGCTCTTATGCAGCTTATTAAGGTTTAGGCAAATTACTTAACATAGCCTCGATTTAATTATTTGTAATAAAGTGTCCTCTCACAAGATTGTAGTGAAAATCACAAGATATGCCAAGAAACATGCTTAATATGGGGTATGGTGAATATTAAACACTCAATGAGAACCAATATTGTCCGGCAAGAAAAGCAGATAATTAAACAGCCTGAGAAATGTAATAATGTATGATAGAAAAAGTTCAGGGTGCTAAAGGAGAACCTACCAGGATATCTAAATTGAGTCCTGATAAGTAAGAAGGAGTTAGCCAGATAAAGAAGAAGGGAAAGAGAGTTTCCAGAAAAGGAGGCCAGACAGCCTCACCATTTTAGATGAACTAAAAGAAGTTTAACACAGAATGGGAGCTGGGAATAGCAAAAGAAAAAAACGAAGTGATAGACAGAAATCAAGTCATAATAGACATTTTAAGTTACACTCGCAGTTGTACTTGATCCTGAGAAATAGGAGAAAAAGGAAGCTATGCAATGGGCTTAAGCAGGAGAGTGATAAAACCAGAAGGCACAGAAAGCATCTTAGAGTCTGGTGGCCTTAGAGAGTGGAATGGAATGGCGGGGAGCAAAACTGGAGGCTGGAGACGCCTTCAGAAGCTGCTGCGGATCCTAAATGAGAGATGGAAGGGGGCACTTGGGCAGGGTAGTGACAAAGGGTGGAGACCTAGTATCCTTCCTCAGTCACACTGCTTTGCTGAGCACTTCACATCTTCATTTGAAATGTCCTCTTTTTTTCTTATATGTACAGAGTTCACTGTGACTGTTTCTTTGGTTCAGCTATTCTCTGTAGTGAGGAGTATCACATGTTCTCCTGAAACTTCCAAAATGTGGTACCACTGCTGCAGGTGCTGGAGGAGCATTCACGTGTTTGCTGGCTTCGGTGCTTATTATCTCCCACAATTTTATCTCCCTCAATTCTTTTTTTTTTTTTTTTTTTGAGATGGAGTCTCGCCCTGTCGCCCAGGCTGGAGTGTAGTGGCACGATCTCAGCTCACTGCAGCCTCCACCTCCTGGGTTCAAGTGATTCTCCTGCCTCAGCCTCCCAAGTAGCTGGGACTACAGGGGCATGCTGCCACACCCGGCTAATTTTTGTATTTTTAGTAGAGACGAGGTTTCACCATGTTGGTCAGGATGGTCTTGATCTCCTGACCTCATGTTCCGCCCGCCTCGGCCTCCCAAAGTGCTGGGATTACAGGCGTGAGCCACCACGTCCTGCCTATCTCCCACAATTCTTAATCAGATGTTGTTTAAGTGTTGTACTATGGGTTTTACATGCTGTTGTCTGGAGCTGCCTCCAGATATGCCATGTGACCAGCAGTGCCGCAGAGATGATTAGGACCGCAGTCTTCTATCCAGAAGGTTAATGTTTACCTTACCTGGAGGAGGAGTACAAGTGCTTCTTCAGAAAATCAAATAATGAGTTACAAATTTCTTCACCACCTGACCATACACTATCAAACAATTTTTTTTAATTCCTTGGAAATGACTTGGCTGGTGGGGAACAGGAAGAGTGTAAATTAGCTCTTTTATGGGAGCCCCACCCCCTCAAATCACCGACTTCTTCATCAGAGTACAATGTGACTTGGCATAATCCATATAGAGGTTATGAGTTGTGATAAGATGAATGAGCAATAACTAGCTTATTTAAATAAAGAAGAAATGCCATGTTAAAGGTCATTGACCTTAACTGTTTTTCTCATAAAGCATTATGGGATTTGCAGAGGAGAGGATTTATGTTTTTGTTTTTGTTTTTGTTTTTTTTTGTCCAATAGATACCCTGGGAAGAATGACCTCAAGCAAAATTGTAAGTAAAGGAGGTGAACTTAGCATTTCCTACTTTACTGTTCACTTTACTCTTTGCTTTTCCAGCCTTCAACTAAGACAGGCCCAGTCCCAGGGAAGCAGAGATGATCACGGACTCAGATGGCAAGAAGAACCTGATGAAAAACATGGATTTGGGGTCATGAAGATAACAGAAGGAAGTGCAAGTCAGAGCCAATTCAGTTGAGATCAATGTCCAATCTGAGTGCCATGAACAGCAGGTCTTCCTCCCCTTCTCCTCCCTTCTGACCCTCCCCTGTGCAACTTAACAGGTAACTTCACAAACTTCAGATTTGTACTGCCACTACAACAGCAAGCTTTGCTCCGTGTCTAGTGCAAAAAAGACCCTTGGTTACTACTAGATTAAATCGTATCATTACTTGGAACTGTGCCCGGTCCAAAACAATCAACTTGTAAATCTCTCTCTTTCTTTCTCTCTCTCTGACAACAATGTCCTCAAATCTACACTTCAAGTTCACATGGAGACTTAATCTTTACCCCTTTCCTAAACTCCCAGTTTCCTCCTCCCCTTCATGGACTTTGTAGTCTAACCTGAATTCTCTCCCCTCACTGAATTAAATTTGTTAGGTTTCTACATTATACCAGACGTTGTTCTAGACCGGTTGTTCTCAACTGGTTGTACACTGGAATCATTCGTAGAGCTTAAAAAACAAACCAACACTGTGAGTAGTCCCCACTTAGAGATTCTAATATAATTGGTTCATGGTGCAGCTTAGGTATAAGAATTGTTAAAGCTCTCCAGGTGATTCTAATTCACTGGTAAGGTTAAGGAAAGCAGGTACTGATTCAGGTGCTGAAGATATATCAATAAAAAGACAACTAAGGCAGAGCCCATATTCTAACAAGCTCAAATTCTATTCCTCTTCATTCCTCTTCTTATCAGCTGCCTCAATTCTCTCTTTTTTTTTTTTTGATACAGAGTCTTGCTCTGTCACCCAGGCTGCAGTGCAGTGGCATGATCTTGGCCCACTGCAACCTCCACCTCCCAGGTTCAAGCAATTCTCCTGCCTCAGCCTCCCTAGTAGCAGGGATTACAGGCATGCGCCACCACACCTGGCTAATTTTTTTGTATTTTTAGTAGAGACGGGATTTCACCATGTTGTTCAGGCTGATTGTGAACTCTTGACCTCAAATGATCCGCTGCCTCGGCCTTCCTGGATTACAGGCGTGAGCCACCGTGCCCAGCCAGCTGCCTCAATTATCTTTCCAGCTTGTTCTCTTACTATAGTTGCTCCTTCAGGTTTTGGTCTTAAATGAAACCATCAAACCACTGACTGAACTCGAGCACCCAGGTGTCCTGGCACAGCTGTGTTTAACATGTGACTCTGCTGGTTAGCTCCATTACAAATGTATAAGCTCCATTCTCAGCTTGGCTTTCAACGCTGGAAAATTTTTACTTATATTTTACCAATTCCCTTTCTCATTTCTGTCAGTAGATATTTCAAATCTTTATTTCTCTCTTAAGCCCCCATCAAGAGCCTGCCTCTCTACTCTTAGCTGATAATTCAACCTCTTATTTAATAAAGAAAATCACAGACATGGTAGTAAATTCCTTCAGTGATCTTCCTCTCAACATTAACACTATACCTTTTTTCTCACTTGTATTTTTCATTTCTTTCTTCTCTACTCTCTACAAATGTGCTCAATCATCTGCCTGCTGAATCTGCTTTGAATCACTCCATTTCCTCTCTCTCCACTCACTGACCTATATCTTGAAAGAAATCCCTATGCTTGTTGCCACCACCTCCTTTTTTCCACTTATTCCTTCATATTTGCAACTTGATTTCCAATGTTATCATTCTATAGGACTTCTTCGCAATTCTTCCATGTCATGACACCCAAAGAAAATTATTATGTTTATTCAGCATCTAAAGACAACAAACAAGGTCACTTTAGCTGCTCCTGGCCATGTCAGAAACTGAAGGGGCTTATCTTCAGCTCACCTGTAATCATTCATGACTTACCAGCCTGCCTTGGCATATGAGGTGGGAAGGTCTGCTCCACTGAGCTGCTCTGGTGAGGGACACTAGTGGCCCCCATTGACAAGTGGAACATCTGCTTCTCTGTCCTCATCTGCTCTATAGCAGAGTTTACTGATTGTGAAAACTCTTTAGTTAAAATGGTCACAGGTTGGTCAAGATAATGTGGAACTGGAAGCCAGAAAGTAGTTGAGAATAAGAGAAGGCTACTTTCCTTTCACTGTCTCCTAAATTAAATCATCTGAGAGAACTCTGCTATCAACAGGCAATGCCTTGGAATCCATGCTCAGATTAGGTGGCCAGAGATAGTCATTACTACAGGCAAAGGGCCTCAGAGTCTTAATTTGGCTAAGCAATAGGTAAATGGTGACACTCAAGAATTACTTGTAGGTTGGGTGTGGTGGCTCACACCTGTAATCCCAGCACTTTGGGAGGCCAAGGCGCATGGATGATTTGGGGTCAGGAGTTAGAAACCAGCCTGGCCAACATGGTGAAACCCTGTCTCTACTAAAAAATACAAAAATTAGCTGAGTGTGGTAGTGGATGCCTGTAATCCCAGCTACTCAGGAGGCTGAGGCAGCAGAATCACTTGAGCCTGGGAGGCAGAGGTTGCAGTGAGCCAAGATCGCGCCATTGCACTCCAGCCTGGGCAACAGAGCGAGACTCCACCTAAAAAAAAAAAAAAAAAAAAAGAATTACTTGTATATCACTGTAATCCTATAATGGTCTCACAAATTAATTGTAAGTAATTAAGATCCTGAGCATGGATTATCTGCGTGTTTCTGAGGAGAGGCCATTCAATGAGTTTTTGCATTAGAAACCTTAACATGATGTGTGTGTGTGTGTGCGCGTTTTGAGATGGAGTCTTGTTCTGTCACCCAGGCTGGAGTGCAGTGGTGTGATCTCGGCTCACTGCAACCTCCACCTCCTGGGTTCTGGCGATTCTTCTGCCTCAGTCTCTCGAGTAGCTGGGACTACAGGTGCGCACCACCACGCCTGGCTAATTTTTGTAGTTTTAGTAGAGACGGGATGTCATCATATTGGCCAGGCTGGTCTCAAACAACTGACCTTGTGATCTGCCCGCCTCAGCCTCCCAAAGTGCTGGGATTACAAGCGTGAGCCACCGTGCCCGGCCATGTGTGTATGTTTTAACTTGGGATTGTCCAGGGAAAACCTGTTCACTTTACCTTTACATAGATTCCTTTTCTCCTTATTGGCCCTTACTGTAGAGGTTAAGGTTTGGCCTGAGAAAAGAGCATTTTTCCAATAAAATAAGAGAGGACAGAATGTTAACAGCTTGACATACAACTGTATATCTAAACTGTATAGCAGTTGGTATAGTGGGAGGTGGCCTGATCAGTAATTGGCTAAGTGAAATTCTGAGATTATGGTCTCTTCCATTTGTCCTATTATTCCTATCCCAAACTGGGCTGGGCATACTGGAATTTACTGCTTTAGGGAGTTGTGCTGGCTACTCATCATTTGCTCCTCCAGATCCATTCTCCACCCTTCTCAGCCCTGTTCTCTACCCCTGGATGCTGACTGCATTGCCTGGGTGTCCTCACCCTTCAGCTTCTGATCGGGGGCCCATCAGCAGGAGATACCAGGGAGAAATCTGAGAGTAAGAGGAGAGATCAGGATAATTGCATCTCTCACTCTCTCCCTCTTTTGCTGCAGTTCTGAGCAGCTACAGTCCTCCACCTAAGGCCACAGCTCTCACCCAGCAGCTCCCCCTCAGACAACCCCTGTTCCATAATTCCATCTCTTGTTGGCTCTGGAAACATTTTTCCTGCCCTTACAGCCTACAGGTGGTAATGACTTCCCAGTAGACACTGGGTTCTTCATCATTTTTTATTGTATCTTTGTGCTGGCCTCTCTGCTACACCCTTTATAAATAGTCCCTTCATTAAGCTCCTTTTTGTTAAACTCTTTGAGTATGCATCTTTTCCTTGCCAAGATCTTAACTATATGAGTACATGTATAGCTATATGCCTATGGTTTTGCATTTCAGTGAAAATAATTACTATTATTATTCTAGGTTTTTCTCTTAACTTTTTCTATTTATGCAGTTATTTACAACTTAAATTACTTAGCATGTAGGAGGGGCAGTGGGCGGCCGGAAGTTAGCGTGTTGGCACTGTCAGAAACAGGTGAAACCAGTTCTAAGTGGATTGGCATGTCGTCCATGAGTTGGGTTGAAAATGTATGAAAATAAATATGAAACAAGTACACTAAGTTTTAATTTACTTCCAGGTGAAATATGATTACGTTATGATAAATATAATTCTAAGTGTTTATCTTACTTTTCCCAACCGTATTGAGAGCTCTGTTGCTTAGGCTGGAGGGTCTGGTGCAATCCAGGCTCGCTGCAGCCTTGAACTCCTGAGCTCAAGTGAACCTCCCACCTCCTGAGTAGCTGGGACTACAGGTGCATGCCACCATGCCTGGCTAACTTTTTAATTTTTTTTAGAGACAGGGTCTCACTATGTCACCCAGGCTGGTCCAGAACTCCTGGCCTCAAGAGATCCTCCTGCCTTGGCCTCCCAAAGTGCTGGTATTATAGGTTTGAGCCACTATACCCAGCCTGAGAACACTTTAAAACCAGGAATATATGCTACGCTTTTGTCTCTTTTATAAAACTCAGGCTAGGCATGGTGGCTCATGCCTGTAATCCTAGTGCTTTGGGAGGTGTGGCCGAGGTGAGCAGATTGCTTGAGTCCAGGAGTTTGAGACCAGCCTGGGCAACGTGGAGAAACTTCGTATCTACAAAAAAATACAAAAATTAGCTGGGCGTGGTGCCAGGCACCTATAGTCTTCGCTACGCAGGAGGCTGAGGTGGAAGAGTCACCTGAGCCCAGGAAATCGAGGCTGTGGTAAGCTGTGATTGTGCCACTGCACTTCAGCCTGGGTGACAGAGTGAGACCCTGTCTCAAAAACTAAAATATAAAAAAAAATTAAAAATAAAAATAATAAAACTCAGCATACAATAAGTACTTGATAAATGCTTATGGGTTAAATGGGTGAAAAGGACACTTAATTAAATGTATTGAATAGCAACAAGTTGCTAATAGTGAAACTGGAATACATGCCACAAAAATAAGGTAAATTCCTCCTTCAAATTTAATCAGAAGAAAAGTAAATGTAATATATTAAACCAGATGAGAGGAAGAGAGGGTTCCTAAAAGAAAGACAAGATTAATTTATATGAACCTGCTAGAACAGGGCAAGGGCAGGAGAGAACGAAGACGATCACGTTGGGTGTGTCTATGGGGCTGGGGTATTATGTCAGGAAATTCAGTAGAAAACATTGGATTTTGAGAGCCCAAAAAGAAATAAGAATTAAAAAAAAAAAAGAAAGGTAGGCAATTGCTTTCTTTTGAATCTTTAAGCATTCGATATTAATTACTGAATGCGAACTAAAAATTTAATTTAAGGGGGTGTTGTAAAGATATAACAAATGAGTTAATGGCATATGCAAGTGCTCTGGATTCTTTTCAGTAACACCATTAGTACAAATGCAAGGTGTTATTTCACACCGAATTTATAGATTGTATGTATGATATATACTTTAATGGTTACTATCTGAAAACATACAAGCTTAGGAGAGTTGAAGAGGCTGAGGAGAAGTCAAGAGTTCAGTCTATTGTTACCCTCTTTTAGTCTCTTTATCATACCATATTAACTACCAGGATGCTGTAAAGATTAGTGACATCTTATTTATTCATGTTTGAGATCATTGACTGGATACTTTCATATGGAAAATATAGCACTGTATAATTATTACCTTCCCTTCATTATAGAAAATGTTTGGATAATCAAGCAGACTTTGTACATTTCTCGTTAGACAGTTCAGCTTGAGATAACTGCTGAAAAGTCAGGTCTGCGTAGTTAGCATGTTCTCCAGCAATAGCACTCTTTTTTACATTTTTAATTAGAAAAAAATTTTGTTTTAATTTGCAATTCAAGTACTTTTAAGAAGGGCAAGTTGGAGTAAGGTGATTTAATCATATGTAGTGCCCCAATAAACTGTGGAGAGGAGGATGTATGTGTACTTCTCATTGGAATAGAGCCGGGGGAAACCACGGAGAGGCAGTTGATGGAGACATGTGTGGTCTAGAGGGCTAGCAGGCTGTCCAGATGTATCCTACAGGGAGTCACTTTCCTGGTGTGGGCACCAGTCTGTTAAGAGTTTGGCCTTTAGTTTGGTAGGCTTGACATTCAATTTTGCTAAAACACTAAGGTGGCTGGCCTTCTAGTGACTGACTTACAAGAATTATAGTCACAGAACACTCTCGAAACTGGAATATAACTATTAAGCTTGTTAGTGAATTTCCTTCCTCTAGACTATTCTAGGCTGGTGACTGAAGGAGATTGGGAATGGGATGGTGAGCCCTCGTCTTTTTCTTTTTTTTCTTCTTTTCTTTTTTTCTTTTTTTGAGACAGTCTTGCTCTGTTGCCCAGGATGGAGTGCAGTGGTGTGATCTTGGCTCACTGCAACATCTGCCTCCTGGGTTCAAGTGATTCTCCCGCCTCAGCCTCCCCAGTAGCTGGGATTACAGGTGCCCACCACCATGCCTGGCTATTTATTTTTTTATTTTTAGTAGAGATGGGGTTTCACCATGTTGTCCAGGCTGGTCTTGAACTCCCGACCTCAGGTGATCCACCCTCCTCGGCCTCCCAAAGTGCTGGGATTACAGGCGTGAGCCACCACACCCGGCCTTAGGCCTCTTCTTTCTATTGAGGCCACTGAGAAGAGGCCTCAGTCTCCCTGGAGAAGCTTTTCAAACTACTTAAGTAACCTCTGTCTTCCCTTCCCTTCTCCCTCTTATCCAACCCCAGACAGTCTTATAATTTTGATAGCCCCTTCCAAAAAGATGGCATCATCCCTGATGAACATTATAGCTAATATTTCTTTAGATAGTATGTAATTTGCCTCAACTACATAGCAAAAAATTTCAGGATTATCACCTAAGCCTAAAGATTTCTAAATTTTTTTCAACATAAAAATCATCTCAGGCACTTACTTGAAATAGTGTCTGGAATCCCTCCCCTGAGGGTTCATTAAATCATGGGTGAACCCCACATGGTGATGATCCTTAGGAAACTTGCAAGTTCAGGCAATGCTGTGCTAGACCAGTCCCCCTGGGAATCAAATCATTGTCAACGTACAGAACTCCTTTTCTTCGCTGCTGCTGAATTTTCCAAGGCGTGTGTTCCCACTACTCTCCAGAAAACTCTCTGCCTATATCTGCCAGGTCCTACGTGGCCCCAACACTTACCCCTTGATGATGGAAGTGAAGGTCATACAGTAAAAACAAAGCAACGTTAACCAGTCAAGCATACCCACAGAATTCCACAGGTTAGACCAGCCTTACTTCTGGCTCAAGCATTAAGTTTCAACCAGATTCCCCCGAGTGATGGATATTTGTACTGTTTTCTCCAGCCCTATCAGTTTACTCCCTAACCACCCCTGCTCCATCCATAGCTGTATATTATCCCAGCAGGGCCCATGGCTTCCTCTCTTGATCAGCAGAGTGGCCCAAGCTCTACCCCTACTGGAATCTCTCTCACTCTTCCCCAAGAGCTGCTCAGTACTTTTTAACTGTTTTTCTCCTATTTCTGTAATATTCATCATGATTTGTCATTCATTATCACATATATCTAAGTGCAGGTTAATGGTCTTTGGGTCCTGCGGGAGGAAAAGGGGAAAGGTAGGGATCCTCATAGCAGTGCCAACCTAAAAGGAAGAAGTTGAGGCAAAATTAATATAAGTGGAGAGTTTATTTGGGCCAAGCTTGAGGATTGCAACTCAGGAGCACAGATTCAAGTTGCCCTGAATATACACTGCAATTAGCAGCAGTTACAAGTGGATTTTTAAAGGCAGAAAAGGGGACTCACACAGAGTTGTTTGTCAGAAATTCTCATTGGCTTATTGTTACAGAAATAACAGTGATTAGTGATTGGCTAAACATTGTTAAGCTATAGGGTGTGAGTTACAGTGTCCAGCGTGGCATTATTAGGCTAATTTATAGCTACTTGTGGCAATAGCAAGAAGTTTCAAGACATGAATACATAGCTCAAAGCAGGGAGTGGGACATCACAGTGGTTTCACTTTAAGGTCTTTCTGCACCTGATAATTAAAAGAACTTGCATTCTCAGATAAAAGTTCTTTTCTCCCTGTGGAATCTAAAACAAAATCAAACTGGCTGGGCGTGGTGGCTCATGCCTGTAATCCAGCACTTTGCAAGGCCAAAGCAGGTGGATTACTTGAGGTCAGGAGTTTGAGACCAGCCTGGCCAACATGGTGAAACCCCATCTCCACTAATAATATAAAGTTAGCCAGGTGTGGTGGTGCTCCTGTAATCCCAGCTACTTGGGAGGCTGAAACACAAGAATCGTCTGAACCTGAGAGGCGGGGGTTGCAGTGAGCAGAGATTGTGCCACTGCACTCCAGCCTGGACAACAGAGTGAGACTCTGTCTCAATAAATAAATAAATAAATAAATAAGTCAAACTCGTAGAAACAGAGTAGCATGGTGGTTGCTGGGGACTGGGGGAGGAGGAAGTGGGGAGATGTTGATCAAAGTGTACACACTTTTAGTTGTAAGATGAGCAAGTTCTGGGGACCTAATGTACAACATGAGTGGTGTCAAATGTGTTGTGATCATCATTACACAATATATACATATATCAAATCACATTGTATACTTTGAATATCTTCACTTGTCAATTAAATATTTTTCAAAAATTATAAATCTCACCACCTGACCTCTTATGTTTCCAAATTCTTCCATCTGTTACCCCTGGTCCATATGTTTTGCAATATCTTTGGAAACTCTAGGCCACTGATCCTTTCACTTTTCCCTTATTCATTAACCTCCTCCTCTATTTGCTTGTCTCCCTGACCATCTTTTATATCCTAGTCCATTGTTTTATTGATGCCATCCTACACTTTTTCTTTTTTGGTCTATCGATTCCATCTACCAGCCCCATTCTCTGTGCTCATGCCCAGGTGGCTGAGTGCTACTAGAGAAAGCCACTTTTAGTTAATACCAAGATTATGCCTGATTATACAAGAGTAGAGTAATCTATAGTGCTGACTTCGATTCAGCCTTTGGTGCCATCTGTCAATTTTACAAAGTTCTTGTTCTGACTTTCCAGAATGGTTACTTCAAGTTGTTTCCATTGTTTTCAAAACTTTCCATGTGTTCTACTTCCTTATTCTCAGTTGATGATGTCACCTTGTGGTCAGCAGAATGGGCCCACAAAATTGAGCACACCCTAATCTGTGGAACCTGTGATTGTATTATATTACATGGCAAAAGTGACTTTGAAGATGTAATTAGGATTGTAGACTTTAACACAGTGATAGTATACTGGATTATCCAGGTGGGCCCAATTTAATCACATGAGCCCTTAAAAGTGGAGAACGTTCACCAGCTCAGGCAGGAAGATGCAGCTGAAGGAGAAGGCAGAAACATTCCATGTGTGAGAGCATTCCACACGCTGTCACTGATCTGGAACAGATGCCTCTAGGAGCTAAAAGTGGTCCCCAGTTGAGAGCCAGCAAGATATTAGAAATCTTCGTCTTGCAACTGGAAGCAACTAGATTCTGCTAACAAGTTGAATGAGTTTGGAAACTTGCCAGAGTCTCCTAATGAGAGCCCAGCTGGCCGACACCTTGATGTCAGCCTCGTGAAACTCAGAAATGAGAAATGCGCAGAGTAGTCTATAGAACTTCTGACTTGCAGAACTGTGAGATAATACACTGGTGTTGGTTTAGGCTGGTAAATTTGTAATTCATTGGGTATAGCAGCTATCAAAAACTGACCCATGTCTCCTAACAGAAAAATTGAAGCATCAAAAGGAACTTTTTATTTTTTTTGAGACAGGGTCTGGTTCTGTCACCCAGTCTGGAGTATAGTGGCACAGTCTTGACTCTCTACAACCTCCATCTCCCCGACTCCGGCCATCCTCCCACCTCAGCCTCCCAAGCATCTGGGACTATAGGCATTCGTTCCATGCCTGGCTCATTCTTGTGTTTTCTGTAGACATGGGCTTTCACCACGTTGCCTGGACTGGTCTTGAATTCCTGGCCTCAAGCGTCCGCCCACCTTGGTCTCCCAAAGTGCTGGGATTACAGGTGTGAGCCACCATACCCCCACCTGAAAAGAACTTTTTCAACGTTGTACAAGCAGCCTATGAACACAGCTGCACCACTCCCATGTTTTTCTTTTCCCTTCCTCCCTCTTGTTGTTTTGGAAGAGTTGTTCCCTCTCATCTTTCAGGCTATTACTTCCATCTGTGTTCAGATGCTATTTCCTCCCGACTTCTCAGGAACCTCAACTCCTCACTAACCTCCCCATTACCTCTTTCCTTATCTCCTTTACAGATTCCTTCCCATCAATGGTCCATGAATCTTAGAACATTTTCATCAGTCTAGAGAAAACCCTGTACCCATTAGTACTCACTCTTCATTTCCCACCAACCCAAATTATATTTTAACAAACCTATTCTGGGAATGCTTTAGCACCCCTTTTGTTTATTCATTTATGAGACAGCGTTTTGCACTGCTGCCCAGGCTAGAGTGCAATGGCACTATTGCAGCTCACTGCAGCCTCGATCTCCTGGGCTCAAGCGATCTTCCCACCTCAGCCTCCTAAGTAGCTAAGACTACAGGTGTGTGTTACTATACCTGGCTATATTTTTTCAACTGTAGAGATGGGATAGGGCTAGACTCAAGCAATCCTCCCACCTCAGCCTCTCAAGGAGTTGGGATTATAGGTGTGAGCCACTGTGCCAGGTGTGCACCCTTTACTGACCAGCTCTCCAGGAAGCCAACTCACAGGTTCTCTGCTGAACCAGCTCTTCCTCACCCCACTCAATCAGGATTCCCCACGTCCATAGCATAAGCAAACCCTCTCTGGTTAAGGTCAACAAAGACCTCAATGTCACCAAACCCAATGGACATTTTCTAGTCTATTTTACTTGCAGTCTCAGGAACATTTGATATAAATGGCATCTCATCTTTCTTAAAAAGAGGCTTTTCCTTGGCTTCCTTGTCACCACATTCTCCTGGTTTTCTTCTCTTTCTGGACATGTATTTGTAGCCTCATCTGCTATGTTTTCCTACTTTACCTAAACTATAACGTTGAGTTTTTCCCTTGGACCTCTTCTCACTCTCTAATCTTTCCAGACCATCTCAGTTGATTTTCCGTGGCTTCCCTTATTATTACATGCTGGCTATTCTCAAATTTGTATCTCCAGTTTTTGCCTCTTTTCTGAGTTCCAGACCAGTATTATCAGCTGCTCACTTTTCATCTCCTTTTATACATCTCACAACTCAACCCATCAAGTCTGAAACTCATAATTTGCCCCCCAAAAGCTGCTGCTGTCTCAGCACTGCCTGTCTTGGTAAAGGGCACCACCATCCACCAAAGAGCTCAAACCAAAAAAAAATATAGAAGTCATCTTTGGCTTCATCCTCATATCCCAACTGATCTACAAATCCTGCAATAAACATCCTCATGCAAAATTTAAAAAAGAAAAACCTTTCAATTCCTGAGACATATGTTTGTTTAGAAGGTAACATGGTGATTCTTTTCATTTTTCTTTTTATTTTTTATTTTCTTTTGAGACAGAGTCTTACTGTTGCCTAGGCTGGAGTACAGTGAAAGGATCTTAGCTGACTGCAAACTCCCCCTCCCAGGTTCCAGCGATTCTCATGCCTCAGCTTCCCGAGTAGCTGGGATTACAGGCATGTGCTACCATGCCTGGCTAAGTTTTTGTATTTTTAGTTTAGACGGGGTTTCACTATGTTGACCAGGTTGGTCTTGAACTCCTGGCCTGACGTGATCTGCCTGCCTCGGTCTCCCAAAGTGCTGGGATTACAGCCATGAGCCACTGCACCCAGACCATGAAGATTCTTAGATAAACAGCCATGGGCACAAAGTGGGAATTCAATACAAATTTCTGGGTTGAGCAAATGACTTTAGATATGTTCAGATTCAAGATATTATAAGAGGAGATAAGTACTATAGATATACATGTTTTCCTAAATCAGTATGTTTTATCAAATCAAAGAAATATCTGTAAAACTTGATTCACACTGCCTTGGAGAAAACAATTGACAAGAACACACTTATCTATCATCCATTTCTCTCCCTTGAAACACTCAGTGCCATTATTTTTGAAAGGTGATGCATTGCAAATTTTGTCAGTTTTCATACATGGTAAGAACAAAAGGTGCAGTTAAAAAACAAAAAAAAAATCATCTTTCTGTGAAAAGGATGTTACTATTTTTTAAAACATAGAAATTAAGATGAGTAATTTGCTTTCTCATATGTTGATGATGAATAGATTGAAAAAAACTTCATATCATCCATTATGAATTATATTATTTAATATATGTAGTTGAGGATATTTAAGTGGTATAATAAAATGACCTAATTATTTATTTCACAATATTTAAACTGAGGCACAATAGTAACCACTAATTCAAAACTACTCATTCAACAGCCTTCCACACAGAGGCTTATGAGGGAACTGCAGGGTTTATATCAGGCAACAGTGCAGACAGAACTGCAGGCTTTGTTTGGAGCTTTTTGACTTTATCCATGTACACAGGCCAAAAAGCCCACAATATCATTTGAGATCTGTAGAAAATTGTATTTAGACATATCCCATAATGTCCAAATATTTGGATCATGAAGTAGGGAGTAGGTGGGATATTCACCCAAACTTACTTATAGACGGCTATACATTTGAATCTAGTCATTCAGTGTTACCAATGGATAGGACACCCACGCTTCTGAATTAGCTCTGTGATTGTCTATAAAAACTGCTGATTTGAATTTTGACTGCATCCTAGCAAACCAATCCATTTGCTATTGCCTTCTGGGCAAAATGCCTGGGCTTTGTAAATTTGAAAATGAGCTCCTTATTGAAGAGAAAAAATAAACCCCAGGACAATAACTTTCGATTGGTGGTCTCCTCTGGATTCTAACCTTTAAAAGTAGCTTTAAAAGAGTCCATTTTCCACAACAATGATGTTGAGCCCTTGGTTAATTTTAGGAGCATTTTTCATTTGGGGGAAACTTCTGCATTGTGACATCTTTTTTTTTTTTTTTTTTTTTTAAATTTCGGGGGAACTGGGCGCAGTGGCTTACACTTGTAATCCCAATACTTAGGGAGGCCGAGGCGGGTGGATCATGAGGTCAGGCATTCGAGACCAGCCTGACTAACATGGTGAAACCCCGTCTCTGCCAAAAATATGAAAATTAGCTGGGCGTGGTGGCGCTCACCTGTAATCCCAGCTACTCAGGAGGCTGAGGCAGGAGAATTGCTTGAACCCAGGAGGTGGAGGTTGCAGTGGACTGAGATCACGCCACTGCACTCCAGCCTGGGTGGCAGAGCAAGACTCCGTCTCAAAAAAAAAAAAAAAAAAGAAAAAGAAAAACAAAAGACTCCATCTCAAAAAATATTTTTTTAAATTTAATTTTTGTAGGTGCATAATAGGTATATATATTTATGGGTTACACACAATATTTTTATATAGGCATATAATGTATAATAATCACATCAGGGTAAATGGGGTATCTACCATCTCAAGCATTTATCCTTTCTTTATGTCACAAACCAATCACATTCTTAGTTATTTTAAAATGCACAATTATTGTTGCCTGTAGTTGCCGTTTTGCTATCAAATACTAGGTCTTATTCACTCTATCTAACTATATATATATTTTTTTACCCATTAACCATCCCCCCTATGCTTCCCAGCCTCTGGTAACCATCATTCTACTCTCTATCTCCATGAGTTCAATTGTTTTAAATGTTAGCTCCCACAAATAAGTGACAACATGTGAAATTTGTCTTTCTGTGCCTGGCTTATTTCACTTAACATAATGACCTCCAGTTCCATCTATGTTGTTGCAAATGCCAGGATCCCATTCTTTGTTATGGCTGAATAGTACTCCATGGGTATATGTAACAGTTTCTTTATCCATTCATCTGTTGATGGACACTTAGGTTGCTTCCAAATCTTGGCCATTGTGAATAGTGCTGCAATAAACATAGGAGTGCAGGTATCTCTGATATACTGATTTCCCTTTTTGGGTGTATATACCTAGCAGTGAGATTGCTGGGTCATACGGTATCTCTATTTTTAGTTCTATGAGGAACTTCCATACTGTTCTCCATAGTGGTTATACTAATTTACATTCCCACAAACACGAGGTTCCCTTTTTTTTCCCCACAACCTCGCCAGCATTTGTTATTGCCTGAGCACCTTTTCATATACCTGTTTGTTATTTGTATGTCTTCTTTTGAGAAATGTCTATTCAGATCTTTTGCCCATTTATTACTCAGGCTATTAGTTGATTTTTTTTGGTTTTTTTTTTCCTATAGAGTTGTTGGAGCTCCTCATATATTCTGGTTATTAATCCCTTGTCAGATAGATAGTTCCCATTCTGTGGGTTGTCTCTTCACTTTGTTGTTTCCTTTGCTGTGCAGAAGCTTTTTAGCTTAATATGATCCCATTTGTCCATTCTTTTCTTTGGTTGCCTGTACGGTGACAACATCTTAAAGTTGTGAGTTTGGGGATTGCCTGCCTTGTATATTCTTTTCTGTTACCATCATCTTTAATAGCCACAGACAAATGATTGTTGACCCACATGATATCTGCACTAGAAACCCAAAGATTCCCGTCATTATTTTTGTTGATTATATGGAAGCACCCATAAACCAGTGCAAATTCTAAACATAATTACCTTGTCCAGAAGCAGACATTAATGTAAAACATTTATGTCAATAAAGATTTAGCCAAATTCCCCAGATTGGTCATTCCTAGTGAGAGTCCTTGAGACTGCCATCGTTTACTTTGAAAACTGCCCAGCAGGTGTATGAATAGCAACTCCAGGACAATGTAGAACCGTTACCATTTTAAATATAGCAATCCCCCTTTAAAAAAAACTACTGAGGCCTTCGAAGAAACCACCCACGGCTGCCTTGGGCCCCAAAAGCTATGGAAAAGCGCAGTATTCAGTTAAGCAAATAACTACTTCCACTGTTTAATTTGGTTACGGTTCCTTAAGTGAGAAGTAAATCAACTAACAGACAAATGACACGATGGTTAGGCACGAAAGGGACAGTGCTGCCAGCCTCATTAGCTTGGAGCACCCTTCCAGCTCACACCATACGGACTGATGACTAACCTTGCCAGGCAGCGCTGGAGGTTTGGAAACCCACCTCTTTGACTTAGGCCCGGTCAACACCGGTCAACCCTCTGAATCAACGCTGGCGCTCCCAAGCCCACTCATACCGAAGCATTTTCCGAAACAGGCGGGGTGCGGGGGTGGGGGATCCCGTTCCAGCCCCACCCCTGAAAGTTGCTGGGAGTGGCACCCAAAGAACTTTCCCAGATTGATCTCTGTTGCCGCTCGGGGAGGTCAGTTCCAGGCCCTCAGCCTTTCGGCCGGGAGCCAAACTGCCCTGCCTGCCAAGCCCCTCCTTCTCTGCACCTTAAACAGCCGCGAGGGGAGAGTCGGCTGGGATTTTCTTCTTAAGAAGTCGCGCAGGTTTTTCGAGCTCCACTCTGCGCCTGGAGAGCCACGGCAGCAGGAACAGGCACTACTGCCACCGGGCCGACGGGTGAGTCACTGTTTGGAAATGAAGTGGGCGGGCGAGGGTGTGAGAGAATGAATGATGTCAGGAGCGCGCTGGGCGCAGGGTGCAGGGAGCGGGCCGCGCGCGGCGGGCGGGGAGAGCGGGCGCGGGGCCGCGGTCAACACTGAGCGCCGCGCCGTGGGCTGAGTGGGGCGGGGAGACCCAGCCCTCGGCGTGCACGGAGCCGCCTTCGGCCGCTCGGAGCCTGGCCGGTGCTGCAGCGCCGCCGAGTGCGGCCTCGGGGGCGGCGGCCACGGGAGGGACCTGGAGAGCTGCTTCCCCTAGACAGGCCGCGGCGTGGGAGGGCGAGACCCCGAGCAAACTTTCTAGCGGCTTCGGCCCGGGGGTGGTGACGCCCGGACCTGGCCGCGGCGGCTGCGGCAGCGGGCTCCATCCCGTGGCAGATCCCCTTCCCGGGAGCAAGTGCCTTCAGCTGGGAGTGTCTGGAGCCCCGGCTACCAGCGGGTAAGGAGCGCGCGGAGGGGCCAGGAGGAGGATGGGCTGGGGAGCGGCGAGTCCTCCGAAGCGCGGGAGGGGAAAGGTGGATTGCGAAGCGGGGACGTGGCTGTAATGCGGCCCCCACCCTCCCCGCCCAGGGTATCCTTCCTCGATTTTGTGGTCTGGAGGAGAGATGTGTGCCTTAGTCTCCTTCCTCTGAGCAGTCAGCGCATTCATTTGCAACCCATTTCGGGTACCTTGGTCCTGGCGTTGAAAGGGCACAGGTTATAAACCACAGATTGTCCAGAACCACTCTAGAGGTCAGGGCTGAAGTTCAGGTGGTGGAGGAGGGACTGTGTGTGTGTGTGTGGTTTGTTTTTCTTTCTTTCTTTTTTTTTTTTTCTTTTTTGAGAGGCACTTACTGATGATGTGTGAACAGTAACAGCCCAGCTCTTGGGCAGCCCACACCGAAACCCTTCAACGTGTGGCATTTCAGAGCTGCTCCCCTTAGGGAGGGGAAGACTTGGTTTCTCAGCGAAAATAAGGGGCAGTGAACCCCTGTCAACATCCAGTCAGCAGTATGGATAATCATTACTTATCTGCGGCTTGAAACCAACTCAAAATGTTATGTCCTGCAGTCTTTTTTATTAATGTTGCCATTCCTCTATTTCAAGTCTTGCATGCTCTAAAATGACCTTAAAATCATTTTGACGTGTGTGTTATGTTTGAAGAGATTCAACTGTTTAGTGTCACTGGATTCGGCGTGGATTTTGAATCTGTACCTAACTTTTCAAATCCTTGGTTTCATTTCCAGTCTTCTGTATTAACGGTGGGTGCTCAGGTACATTAAACATTCTGAACCAGTAAAATGGGATTATTTCTACTTCAGATAATAAGGTGGATTAAATAAGGATTAATAATGAGGATAATAATGAGGATTAAAGCGCAAAAGACCTCTCATAATGTGTGGTACAAAGCAGACCCCAACAAATTGTAGCTGTTTATATATAAATAATAGTATGTTCCAGCTGGCTTAGCTAATAACCAATTAATTTCCACAGAATGTCCTTCTTATAAGCCTGGTGGGCCGAGGGTTAGCGTGTGAAATGCTGTGGCAAGTTCTTTAGATTGGGAAGTGATGTTTTCAGCAAGTTAAACATTTTAGTACGGATACCTGAGAAGGTTATGGTTTTCATCCTGTGTCATGGGAACTGCCATTTACTGTTTAAACAATGTCAGAGCAATGGCTGAAAGGGACAACCTGGAATTTACAGGAAGCAAACTTTACCTTTACCTTTTTTTCTCTAAAGAAGCAGTGCAAGCAGTGCAAAATGTCCTCTTTATGGCCCTTTCCTTGGTCTTCTGAAATTCTTACTTCACAATAGTCTGGTTGAAGTGGTTTTTTTGTTTTGTTTTTTGTTTTTTGGGTTTTTTTTTTTTTTACAAGTTAATGTTTAATTTGGTTCCTTTGGTTTCATTTTTAAGTAAAGCTGGTTGACTTGTGAATCTAGAGGGAAGCACTTGGACTCCTTGAGGTGGCTGCACCCTGTTCTGAGTTTCTCCCCTCCCAGAATCTTGTAAAAGCCCTAGGAAATGTTTGGAAGAAACTTTAGCACTGTGCACGTGTTATTGAAGACATGCGCTCTTACCATAACTATAACAACTTATAGGGTAGAAGATCTGGGAGCTGTGTTACCATTGTACCGTGTAGTGAGATCGTGGACATGGGAGTCCAGGAGACCTAAGGCTCTCTGAGCTGTGTTCCTTTGAGCAAGTTCACTTAAGCTCTTTGAGATTTTTGTGGGACTTTAAACAAAATACAGGGAAAAAATAGAAATAATCTTAGAACTATTAAAATAGACAATGGAATACCAGTGAGAACTTTCTTTGAAAGTGATACTTTGAGGTGAGATGTTTCTTTTTTGAAGGAATAATTACTGAGAGTTTTGGACAGTTTTAGACTAAACAATGACTTACTCACCTTTAGCGCATTGTCTCAATGGAGAAATTAAAGGCTTTGTCTTGAACTACTAGTAGCAGATATTTATTTGCTGAACCTTTAGTATGCAACAACTACATAACAGCCACCGTGCTAGGGGCTAGCAATGCTAACGAAGTTGATAGTTGCTACCCCAAGGCTTACAGTCCAGTAGAGACCTCAGGCTGTGATTATCAAGAGGGGGAAATAGGAGTCAAAAAAGGAGAGTGCTGGGGACTTGGGAAGAGACAAGAAGTGATTAGGCTGTCATAGGCTGCCTCCCACTGATAATAGGAGATCTGGTGGCATTCTGAATGGTCTTGAATAGGGGCTCATAAATTCTTTATGAGGCTGAATAATAAAAGTATGCCTTCTTGCTTTACCCAGTAAAATATTATGGACAAGTGATAGCTCTTCGGTTTAAATAATTTTAAATATTCAAAGCAAGCTTGTTTAAATGAAATCTGAAGGGTCAGCTCAGCTCAACTAAGATATATTTGCTGTGTGACTGGGCGCAGTGGTTCATGCCTGTAATTCCAGCGCTTTGGGAGGCTGAGGCAGGCAGATCTCTTGACGTCAGAAGTTCAAGAGCAGCCTGGCCAATATGGTGAAACTCCATCTCTACTAAAAATACAAAGATTAGCCGGGCATGTTGGTGCTCGCCTGTAGTCCCAGATACTCGGGAGGCTGACGCAGGAGAATCGCTTGAACCCGGGGGGTGGAGGTTGCAGTGAGCTGAGATTCCATCACTGCACTACAGCCTGGGTGACAGAGCTAGACTCTGTCTCAAAACAAAATAAAAAAAGATTTACTTGCTGTGAACAAAACACTGGTAGATTTTTAAGAGGATTATCAGTGTATGAGTATTCCAATTTATTAGTTTTCCCCATATTATAAGTAATGTGTTACTTATGGAAATTTATAAGTATAGGCAAACAGATCAGCCATAATCTCACCACCCAGAAACTCATTTAACATTTATATCTGCTCCCTCTTGATTACGTCTCTACTGGGCTGTAAGCCTTGGGTAGCAACTATCTCCTTCGTTTTTGCCCCTATGCACAGATAACACAAACAGCTAACAAGTATTGATCTTACTATGGGCCAGGCAATGTGACAGTTGCTTTATATATCAAATCTCTTGTAATCCCCACTGCAATCCGGTGAGGTAGGTACTCTTATTACCTTCTCTTACTGAGGATAAAACTGTTTTAGGGAAATTAAGTAACTTTCCTGAAGTTGCACAGCTAAAATTTATCTCTACAAAAATGGGTTCGTTCTCTGTGTTCCAACTTAGGTTTTCTCTCCTCATCCAAACATGGACAACTGTGTGTCACTAACATACTCTCACACAGCATCATTTTTAGTTTTCTGTTACGTGGCTGTGTCTCAAGCAATCCCCAATTGCTGAACACTTAGTTTGTTTCTAGTGTTCACTATTTTAAGCAGCTCTGCTTTAAATCTTTATGGCGATATCTGTCTACACGTTCATGATTATTTCAGTTATTTTGCATTTTTAAAAGTGAAACATAATGTTTAATTTAGCTGCCCTTTTTTCTAAACTGTGTTCAGAATTAGAGAACTGTTCCCTGTCTCTTTAATTTAAAATTCCGGAGTCCTAATTTCTGAGTTCCTTTAGCGTGTCTCATAAGACTTCAGCAATAGGATCAACTTTCTCTGTGGAGCTGCACAGTGGATCAGTAGCTCATTATGCAAGGAATTTATCTGTTGAAAAGGGAACATACAAACTTTCTTAAAGTACTGTTTGCGTTTGTTATTTTTTATTAGCCATGAAGCTAAATGTCTTTTGTGGGGAAGTATAGCAGAATGGAGGGCTGCTCATTTTGCCGAGGAGCTCTCTGAAGGACATTCTACTTCTACAGTTTGATGAAGCATTAGAACCCAGTGAGATAGATGAATGACTTTCAGGTGTTGCATTTAGCAGCCTTATCACTAGCTTTAGAATAAGTGCCATCCATTTTAAATAGGTCACCTATTTTTTAAAACGTTACACATTTGTTGTTTGACATTTTGGGGCTGATTTAATCAAAGTGCGAGAAATTTCCGTTAGTTTATTTTCATTATAAATATAAAGCATTTCTTGAAACATTCTGAAGCTTTACAATAATATCACACCTTTGCTACTCTGAGTCAAAATTTTAGTTTTTCCTTCAGTTTTCTATTTTGATTTCCAGTGTTAATTTATCTTTAAGTTTTTGATAAAGGATGTTAGAATATGAGTAGTGTTCATTTCAGCCACTTCATATGGATACCCAGATCGGTTCACTTTATTAATTTCTAACAATGACTTGTAATTCAAAGCAAAGTTTAAAGAAACAGCTAATAGAATTAAAGTCAAATCAGATGAGTTATTTTATAATTGGTTTTCCCTCTATTGACAAACTCCTATACAATTTGAAATTCAGCCTTATAATTTTGTGTTTATATTTATTTAAATTGATATCTCGCTTAAAACTTTCAAACTAAACTTGTGCACATTTTTTTAAAGAAGAAACTTTAACTGAATTGTTACTTTTATATGTACAGTCTTTTCTTTCACTATACCCCTATTTACTATTTATATTATTATTATTTTACTTTTTTAAATTGAGACAGAGTGTTGCTATGCTGCCCAGGTTGGTCTTGAATGCCTGGACTCAAGCGATCCTCCCACCTCAGCCTTCCAAAGTGCTTGAATAACAGGCATGAGCCACCCTGCTCAGCCACACAATTCCTTTATTTTTCCTTCCAGCTTTTATTTTGGGTGTGCAGGTTTGTTACATGGGTAAATTGTATATCACAGGGGTTTGATGTACATATTATTTTGTCACTCAGATAGTATGGTAACTGATAGGTAGTTTTTCAGTCTTCACCCTCCTCCCATCCTCTACCCTGAAGTAGGCCCCCGTGTCTGTTGTTCCCTTCTTAGGGTCCATGTGTACTCAGTGTTTAGCTCCCGCTTATTTGTGAGAACATTCAGTACTTGGTTTTCCATTCCTGCATTAATTCACTTAGGATAATGGCCTCCAGCTATGTGCATGTTGCCGCACAGGACACGATTTCATTCATTTTTATGACTGCATAGTATTCCATGGTATATATGTACCACATTTTCATTACCCAGTCCACTGTTGATGGGCATTTAGGTTGATTTCATGTGTTTGCTATTGTGAATAGTGCTGTGATGAACATACATGTGCATATATCTTTATGGCAGAATGATTTTTATTCTTTTGGGTTTATATATAGTAATGACATTGCTGGGTCAAATGGTAGTTCTGTTTTCAGTTCTTTGAGAAATCTCTAAACTGCTTTCCACAGTGATTAGCTGAGCTAATTTACATTCCCACTAGCAGTATATAAGTGTTCCCTTTTCTCTGCAACCTTGCCAGCATGTTTTTTGACTTTTTAATAATAGCCATTCTGACTAGTGTGAGATGGTATCTATTGTGGTTTTGGTTTGCATTTCTCTAGTAATTAATGATGTTGAGCATTTTTTCATATGCTTGTTGGCTGTGTGTATGTTGTTTTTTGAGAAGTGTCAGTTTGTGGCTTTGCCCATTTTTTAATTTTTTTTTTGCTTGTATATTTAAGTTCCTCATAGATTCTAGGTATTAGACCTTAGATAGCATCCTGTTTCCAAACAGAGGTGGAGATCGTTCAGGAAGACTTGCAGCATTAGTTGAATGTGAAGTTCAGTCTTTGAAACAGAGAGAGGTCAATTGTGTGGATTCTCCAAGCTTCCCCAAACACAGAACATGGAGTTAGTGTTGATAGATAGTGGTGGTTAAATAATGATACCGTAAATACTAGTGAAGATTAAATGAACTGCTATCTTCATCTTCAGACAGCTCTGCAAAATGGAAATTCTATCCACTCTGGAGGTATGGAAACAATTAGGAAAGTGTTTAAAGGTGAAACAAGGCAAAAGTAACCTTAAAGTAGCCAAGGGTACAGAGCCGGTGGGAAGTGGAGCAGGGATTTGAAGGCAGGCCCAAGTGATTCTAATGCCATACACTTCCCAGTACCCTACATAGCTTTCTGTCTTCTCTCCGCTAGCTTCAGCGATATGTTGGGTTTTGAGAGACATAGTTTGATATAGGACTGTATGTGTACGTGCTTCTGGAACATTCCTCTGGTCTGTGCTGCCTTAAGATCATGAAATTATGCCAGAGGTGAACCCTGACAGGCTTAGGCGGGCTTGGACTTGAGTCACAGCACTGCTGCTCACCACTAGATGCCCCGGAGCAGCTTCCACAGGTGAACCTCTATTTCCTGGCTGCATAACGGGAGTAAAATAATATTTACCCCATAACGTGACTATACGAATTACATGGCTCCCTGTGTGTAAAATATTGAGAGTAATGCCTGCTTCACAGTAAATATTCAAGGGCTCAGCAATCGTTATTTTCTGCATATAAGCTGCACTTCGAACTTTTAAAACAGAGTTCAGTCTTATTGTGTCAAATGGAACCATTCTTTCTCGTTAAGGTAGCATGTTTCTTTTGGAATGGTATATCCACATTCATGTGCTACATCTTGGCTGTGCTAATAGGAGCTGGAACCTGTCCCGTATTTTTCCCTGCCCCCTTTCCTCTGGGGTTAAAATAAAATGATTGAAGTTGGTTGTACACTGCCATTGAATTCAAGAACTTTCATAAGAAGTGTATAACATCAGCTGTGAATGCTGAAAAGCTTTTGAAGCCACAGTCACAATATGCCTGCCCTCTTAGCAGATGCTGGTAGCGGTAGTCTAGCACAACTGGTACTGTCCCTCACAGAGCTTAGGCTTCTGGGGAGTATTGTACCATGAACACCACTGTCCCAGAAAGTGCCTGGGCCACTAAGAATCACAAACCCTACTGTCCTCGCCAATGCTGTGCGTCTTTCTTTAGGAGGCCCTGAGACAGTTTATTTAACACAGCTGCTACTGTCTTCTGACATTTGCATTTGTTCAGCGAGTTGTTGAACCACCCAGTTATTACTACCCCAGTAATTGCTACCAAACTTTAATAGCAACAAAGTGTATTGTTTTGGTTAGTGTAATATACCACTTATTCTGCATGAATGTCATTGAATATATTTACATATATATAAAATATATGCCATATGCTAAATTAGCTAGGGCTGAGAAGTTTGCTCCCTTGAAATATAGTTTGATTGGCAAGTTATAAGCAGCAAGCAGGAGCATTTAAAAGTTTATTTAACAAATACTTATTTTCACTATGTGTCAGGGTTTGTTCTAAGTACTTAAAACTGTTACTCATTTACTCTTAAAATTCGCTTTAAGGATCCCTACTTGAGACACAGAGAGGTTAAGTCACTTACTTAAGGCCACACAGGTGGTAAATAGTTGAATTAGATTTTGAAAGCAGGCAGCCTTACTGCAGAGTCTAATCACTGCACTGTTGCTTGTGGAATCTAGCATGTTTCTCACAGTTTGGGCCCTATTTGTGTCCTTGTATATTGCAATTTTGCCAAAGAAAAAATTGCACCTGTTCAAACATATGATCGACTCCGTGATTTGCCATGTGGAGGATTACAATTAGAGTATGTATTTCAATATTGCTATTGAAAGACATTGATAGACTGGGCACTGTGGCTCACACCTATAGTCCCAGCACTTTGGGAGGCCAAGGTGGGTGGATGGCTTGAGTCCAGGAGTTTGAGACTAGCCCAGGCAACATGATGCAACCCCTCCTCTACAAAAAACACAAAAATTAGCTGGGCCTGGTGGTGCATACCTGAAGTCCCAGCTGTTTGGGAGGCAGAGGTGGTAGGATTGCTTTATCCCGGGAGGCTGAGACTGCAGTGAGCTGAGATTGCGCCACTGCACTCCAACCTGGGCGACAGAGCGAGATCCTTTCTCAAAAAAAGAAAAAAGACGTTGATACTAATTTTCACTATGGTGTTATCAAGCATTTCTCTGTAAAAGCTGAGTGCATGGTCGACCCTGGTGATAGTCTGGGAAGGAAGCATGCATTCTCCCATTCCCCACTCAGCACACTCAGCTAAGCAAGACGAGCAGCAATCTCGGGTCTCTTGTCCTAACAGCATTCGTTTTATTTTTTTAGCTTTAGGGTTTTCATTTGTTGTAAATTAAAATAGTTAAAAATCTTTATTGGAGGAGAGTAGCTTGTACACTTGAGGTTTCTTTGTTTTCTAATTACTGTTGGAGATGGTAGTAAGCAAAATAATGGCTCTCCAAAGATGTTCACATCTTAATTCCCAGAACCTATGAATCTGTTTTGGTATATAGCTTGAACATTCCTAATCCAAAAATCCAAAATGCTCCAAGATCTGAAACTTTTTGAGTGCCAGTGTGACACCGTAAATGAAAAATTGCACACCTAATGTCACATGATTGGTCATAGTTAAAACAGTCAAAACTTTGTTTCATGCACAAAATTATTTAAAACATACAAAATTACCTTCAATCTGTGTGTATAAGATGTATATGAAAAATAATGAGAATACTCCAAAATTTAAAAAATCCAAAACACTTCTGGTCCCAAGCATTTCAGGTAAGGGATTCTCACTCATCCTGCATGGAAGGGGTAATTCGGGTTGCAGATGGAGTTAAGGGTGCTGACCAGCTGATGTTGATATTAACATTATCCTAGATCATCTGGATGAGCCCAGTGTAATCACAGGGATCTTCTGAGTGGAAAAGGGAAGCAGAAGAGTCACAGCAGGAAAGTTGACATTATTGGAAAAACTCAGACATCCATTGCTGGCTTTGAAAATGGAAGGAGGCCACAAGCCAAGGAATACACACAGTCTCCAGAAGCTGGAGGAGGCAAGGAAATGAGCTCTCCCATGGAGCCTCCAGAAAGGAGTACAGTCCTTCTGACACTGTGATGTTTAGCTCAGAGGGATCCATTTGGGACTTCTGACCTCCAGAACTGTAGGAGAAAAAAAATCTGTGTTCTTTTAAGCCACTGACTTTGTGGTAACTTGATAGAGCAGCAGTAGGAACAACGACAGAGCAATCTGTGTTTTGATTTGTTCCTTATGCCAGTCCTAGGAGAGGGCTGCCTGATCTCATGATTTATTACAGACACATTAAGAATAGCAAGGTTGGCCAGGTGCGGTGGCTCACGCCTGTAATCCCAGCACTTTGGGAGGCCGAGGCGGGCGGATCACGAGGTCAGGAGATCGAGACCATCCTGGCTAACACGATGAAACCCCGTCTCTACTAGAAATACAAAAAATTAGCCGGGTGTGGTGGCGGGCGCCTGTAGTCCCAGCTACTCGGGAGGCTGAGGCAGGAGAATGGCGTGAACCCGGGAGGTGGAGCTTGCAGTGAGCCGAGATCGTGCCACCGCACTCTAGCCTGGGAGACAAAGTGAGACTCCTTCTCAAAAAAAAAAAAAAAAAAAGAATAGCAAGGTTTACATTTTGAGGGCTGTTTTATTTTATATGTAAAATTAACCACTTTGTGGGAGGGAGAGTTAACTTTTGATAATTCTATGTATTTCTATACCTAGCAATTATTTAAAATGACAGTACCAAAGTTTCCAGGAAAAAAGTGTCTTAGTGATTCTGGAGCAGGTAGAGCCACTTGAGCCTTTTTTGTCAGAGTTGCCTAACAGGAATGTGTCTCTGCATCCCGTGTAGTTGTGTCATGCCTTTGCATTTGTTTAGGGTGAAATGATAGTCCCAGCATGGTGATACTGGGATGGTGGAGATTATCGGTTAATTTTTACTCCAGGTTCCTTTTAATTTTTAAAGATCTTGTATTTTCTCTGTTTTACTAGCAATGTTATTATGAAGTCCTAGAGAACAACAGCTGTAAACAAAAGGTGGCATCATTCATTGGGTCATCTATTGTAAGTACGTAGAGGGCTATAGACTCTCAGAGTAGACAGTATCTCAGAATCATAGTGTCAACTTCTGAAAGTAAAAAGAACAAGAGGCTGGGCCCAGTTGCTCATGCCTGTAATCCCAGTGCTTTGGAAGGCCAAGGTGAGAGGATCACTTAAGGCCAGGAGTTTGAGACCAGTTTGGGCAACATAGCCAGGCCTCCATCCCTATTCCGACCCTCCCCTGCCTCCCGCCCCCGCCCCCGGCCTCCCCCCCCGCCAACCCCCCCACCTTTCCCCCACCCCGCCTCCCCCTCCTCCAAAATTAGCGAGGTGTGGCATGGACCTGTAGTCCCAGCTACTCAGGAAACTGAGGCAGGTGAATCTCTTGAGCCCAGGATTTGGAGTCTGCAGTGAGCTATGATCATGCCACGGCACTCCAGCCTGGGCAACAGTTAGACCCCATCTCTAAAAATAAAATGAGTAAGAATTAACAATAGATGGGGTTATTTTTTTAAGGAACCCTGTGATAACAATCCTATATTCAGTTAAAGGTCTTCTCTTTGTACAATGTAGCAATAGCACTAGTGTAAGAAATAAAATCTTGGGAATTTTCTTGTGTCTTAAAAAATGGAATCAGAAATAGTGTAGAATCTTGGTAATTTTTATGAAATACAGGTGGAAAATTAGCTGGATGGTGTTAATATACATAGCAGTTTCTAGGGGGAAGAGATTGTCTTATGTAGAAGGATAAAAAAATTGGAAACTCTAAAACCATAGAGATAGAATATTTTCGTATTTGTAATTCTTTTAAATACATTCTTTTTAGATTTGGAGTCACTTTGCGACTTTAAGAGGAAAATATCTGTACATATAAGATGGATTGAATTCCTCTTATAAATGTGCATGTTTGAATAAAAACTTGATGTGGGAGGATAGAAAGTTTTGGTCTGTATTCTAAAATGCTTTTAGAGATTTTTCTAGGCCCTTGCTTCTCTAATTTAGAAACTTCTTGAGCCCTGGCTCTGTGGGTGTAGTATCCCATCAGACTCTGACTCATTTGCTTACATTTTATCCTTGTCAAGCACAATTCTTGGTTAATAGTTTGCTTTGTCCTGCCAGTATCTCCATGACAGAATGGGGATGTCTTGGCTATATAAGTAGCCAAGTAAGAAACCTTCGCTAGTACCAGAAGGGTATCTTTTCCATCTCCCAGCAATTGTTGATAAGTTTAAAGATTGATGTTCTCTGTTGCATCTTTTGTTAATATGAACTAGAGCTTATTTCTCTTTGATGAACTAGTTTCTGAGCTTAGAAAGAGCAGACTCTGGACCAATGTGCACAGCATCCCTAAAGAGTTAACCATCTCCCGAGAACCTAGTACTGTCAATGGAAATATAATGTGAGCCATACATGATTGCCATTTATGTAATTGATTTTTCCAATAGCTACATTACAAAAAGTAAAAAGAAACAGATGAAATTATTTTTATAACATTTTATTTAGCCTAATATACCAAAATATTATATGTAATGTTACCAGTTATAATCAATATAAAATTCTTGAAATTTTTACATTCTCTTCCAAGCCTTTGAAATCTGATGTATATTCTACACTTACACGATGTCTGAATTCAGACCAGCTACATATCAAGCACTCAGTTGCCACGTGTGCCTGGCACCTCCTATACTGGGCAGTACAGCTCTAACCAGCCTTATCCTTAAGGAACAATATCCCACATAAATCTGAAGACAATTCATTAAGCGTTGCCATCCAATGACTTTGGCATGTTGTATTTTAAAAACTGAATTATATCATGGAGTTACTCAGTGAGTGCCACATCACACTGGTTCTAGAGTCTTTTGCAAGTATGAGTTAACAAATGTTACAGTGAAACTTCTCTCTGAGGTTATCTGTACCTTCGATTTGTGACTATCCATGCCAGGAGATGTGCCTGGGCCTGTAAATGAAATGTTTAGATTATTTGATTCATGAGTATGGGAAAGATGGCCACTCATACTCTTTAGCATCTGGTCTGGTCTCTTACCTCCAGTGCATCAGTACATTTAACTCCTGATCTATCACCTCATTGTCTACCTCTTGTCCACCATCGTCTTTACCCTATCCTTGCCTTGTTTTTGTGTGTAATGTTGTTTACTAATTTGTGCTCTTCCTCAGTTGCTTATTGTGACAGTTTGGGAAGCAAGGCCACTGTAAAACCTCGATCAGAGAAAATATTACTTGATATCAAATACTCAGCAGCCAGGAACAGATATGATTAGAATGTAAGAAGACCCAGGCATTGTAGAGAGACTGGGAGAGAGGATGGGCAGGGGAGGGAAGGGAGAGTAGAGTACAGTTCTCTGGACGAAAAATAACTCAGTGCAGATGAAGGATTTCGTAGCAGAAAATTCACTGACTACTGGGGATGTCACTGCATTCATCAAGCTCCCAGGATAGGTTGCCTTGGATTTCATAAATATATTGACTTAATCAAATACCTACATGACACAGATTGCTGAGACACAATCCCAAGCCCCTGTAACACCTTTTTTTTTTTTTTTTTTTTGCACTTGCTAGGTGCTAGACCTCATTTTTGATTCTGGGGATTCAGCAGTAAACAGGAGTTTAGGTTTCTCCTCCAATGGAAATCGGTTGTATATGTTGAGAGAGGAAAAGGTGTTGGAAAGCAGGATTGATAGGATGATAGGCAAGTAATACCAATGAATAAGCTGAGATTTGGACTAGTTCTTGGAAGGAAATAGAGAGTGACTGGAGTGGCCTGCCCTAGGACAGTCAGGAAAGGTTCGTCAGAAGAGGTCAGATTTACACTGAGATGTGAAGGATGAGAAAGACTCAGCAGAGTGAACAGCATGTACAACCTGTGGAGGGAAAGAGTGTGCTTACACAGGAATGGGAGGAAGGCCAATCTGCTGCAGCCTGTGAGCAGCAGAAGTAGGTGAGAGATGGGTGTGGCAAGGCAGGTGGGATCGAGTTGGGTAGGGCTTGCAGGCTTTGTAAGGAGTATGAGCCTTGTTCCAAATGCCATGATAAGGCATTGTGATGTGACATAAGAGGGAGAGTGAGGTCTAATTTACATCTGTAATAGATCCCTCTGGCTGCTGGGCCGGCAGAGAGTGGAGTAGGAGGGGGTTAGAGTAGAAGGAAGGAGAGTTATGAGGCTATTGGGAGCATTCTTTTTTTTTTTTTTTTTTTTTTTAATGAGAATTGATGCAACTTGGAGAAGAGTGGTGGTGTTGGAGATCGAGAATGATGGATGGGTTTGAGAGTTTTGGAGACTTACAGGTACAATATGTGGCATACTAGTAGAAAAAATTAAGCATGACTCCTAGTTTTTGTGTGTGTGTGTGGGTGAAGAGTTGTAGTTTAGCCGTTGATTAGAGTTGCCCATTAGTCATCCTAATGGTGACAGATGTTAAATAGCCAGTTGTGATGCAGAGACCTGCATTCAGGGGTGAGATCAGGGCCAGAGTTGTGTCAGTATAGAAGTCATATGTAAAGTTATGGGAAGTCTAGAATCACCAGGGAATATTTTGTAGGCAGAGAGGCCCTGAGAAATAACAGTTAATAGGTCAAGTAGGAGACCATAGGGTAACCAGTGAGGAGGACCAAAAGAACAGTGTCCCAGATGCCACAGGAACCAAATATTTAAGACAGGGTGGAGTAATCAGTTCTCTTGTAAGTTCTTGAAGAGTTGAGTAAGATGAGAACACAATGTTCGTTGGGTTTAGCAATGTGGAAGATACTTGAGATCTTGTTGAGCATTTTTAGAGAAGTGATTCAAAGCACAGCTGAATTACCTCCAGCATCCCCTGCAGGAAACTTTCCTGCTCTCTCTCTTTTCCACTTTACCCTGTGGGCCAGAGGCCGTTTTCTTCTTCTTCTTTCTTCTTCTTTCTTCTTTCTTCTTTCTTCTTTCTTCTTCTTTCTTCCTTCTTCCTTCTTCTTTCTTCCTTCTTCTTTCTTCCTTCTTCTTCCTTCTTCTTCTTCTTTCTTCTTCTTTTTTTTTTTGAAGTTACATATTAAAAAAATTCTTTTGAAATAATTGTGCATTTGCAGGAAGTTACAAAGATGATTCAGAGGGTTTTGTTAGCCTTCACTGGTTACTCCTGATGGTTGCATCTTGTGTAACTCTAGTATAGTATCAAAACCAGTCTTCTTTTTGTTTCAAAGTTTGCAGGCCCTTGTCACTCCACTACCATATTATAATCTGGTTTTCTGTTTATATTGTATTTCTTCTAGACCGAGCTCCTTGAGTAGAGTTTATCTTTTTTTTTTTTTTTTTAGTACTTCCTAGCATGATGCCACTTCATACATGTTTGCTGAGTTAGTGACTTGAATATTCTTGAATGCTGTATTTTTGCTTACATCATCTGCTACTGTGTTCTCTTAGGCAGAAGCAAATGAAGAACCCAGGTTTCCTGTTTTCCAATCAATCTGCTAACCTCTTCCTGCACCACCTGCCTTCTGTAGCCACTGCCTTGCCTGGGCTGAGGATATCTTTGCCCAGAATTACATCACTCCCTCTCCTCTCTGACTCTTCCTCCACCACCACCAAGCCAATTGCCAGTGATTGATTCTGAAGGCTTGCTTAGCTCCATTCCTTTCTTGGACATTTCATTTGTACCCTGTACTTTCTTGGGAGTCATATATGAAAACCTGTGGAAATCCCCTTCTTACCCATTTCAGAAACCCCATCTTTCCCCCACCTCTTGAGTTCTTTGGGTGAAGACATCTCTGAATTTACTTCATACAATTTACCATTTTTGAAACTTTCATTTGCTCCATTGCACATTTAAGTAGCTTAGAGACCTAGAAAGTTTGGGTTCTATTTGCCTGGTAGCAGTTGACTATGGCAACTTCAAAAGGGTTCTTTTTAGCAACTTCCCCCCTCCACCCCGCCCCCCCCCCCCGGTAGTTATTTTGCTACCAGGGCTGTCTGGAAGTGGTTGTTGTTTTTTTTTTCCCTTCTCTCCTACTTCTATCAGTTTGTTTTCCACTTCATTATCCTCCTGTTGCAACACCCCAATTATACTAGTTGCTGTGGAGATATTAAGTGTATTGCTAATGGAGGATTATTCCTTTAGGTGGAGGGGTAGAAGCAAGAGGAGGTTATAAATCTTGTTTTTGTGCAAATGTTTCCTAGTAACAAAAATAATGTTACTAGAGACTGTGGTATATAAATGGCTATATAGGATTTGCTTGTGCTTTTAGAAGGGATTGAATTTCTTAATTAAAGAAAATATTAACTTAAGATTCTGATCTTATTTGAGATTAATACCCTATTTTAATACTTTGCTGTTCATTCTTTAAGTCCCTTGAACATAAATTCCCCATATAGACAGAATATTTTCTTGAAGTGATCTTTTAAAATTTATTTTTTAAAAGCTTTTTAAAACTTTACTAGAGGGAGACACTTTTTTAATATTATTCCATCTGATTTCTATTTCATGAACTCTTGCAGCTTCCCATGGCCTTTATTCTGTAATAATTGAGGTGATTCTGTGTCCTGGTTCACACTAGTCATGGTGTGTACTATTGTCCTAGTATACTTATTCATTAGTAAGGCTGTCTTTGACTCTCAAAACTGGCCAGGTTTGGATGTTAAATTATATGGTCACCCTAATTAAAGACTACATTTAATAGAAAACTGAAGGAATGAAGTATTTCATATATCTTGTTTTAATCCACGTAACTTTTATACACATATGCACATACATATGTGATTTTTCACTTTTTTCAACTAAACTTATAGAATCTTGCCCCAATGTCTTGAAACTGCAGAAAGATATATATTTTCTTGTTATTGTTGTAAGCGAGTCAAAAGAGCTTTTCTTGATAGAGCTCTGATTTCCTCATGTTATGTTTTCACTAAGATTCACTGCACTGTAATAGTGCCTGACTTGGCTCCTCCTAACTGGGCGAGGGCTGTATTTGGGTGGTCAGTGTTGTACAAATATTAGCTGTTGTGATTTGAAAAGATCGTATCTCAAGTTTGATTCCCTCCTCCATATACATTTTCACCTCATGTTCACAATAGATTTCTTCTCCTAGACTGTTCATAGTCTCATCTCTCTATTAGCAGCTCAGTTATTGATATACCCAAGGGTATACTAACAGCCACTGGAGTGAATAGGAAAGGAAAGATATTTTAAAACTTGGACACAGTGAGGGGTAAAAAGTTCCATGTTGATATGCAATTTTGCATTTAAAAAGTATTCACATTCTTTCCCTAACACCTTCCTCTTAATATCAAGTATATTATTGTAAAAACTCTGAAAATGATACTAAAATTTTTATTATTTAATGAAAGATCCTGGAGAAATTTTTGGGCAGGTTATGCTCTAGGGTCAACAGGATCTTGAAGTGATTGTAAAGGTAAGTAAGAGTTAGTAAACTACTAGTATTGGAGGCCACCTTTCAGGGTTAATCTCTAGAAAAGGGTCCTGTTTCACTCTTCAACATGTCAGCAGAATCAAGGTTGGTGAAGGGAAGAGCTTCGTGATAGCCAAGCAAGCACCTATTTTGTGCCAGGCTGAGTGTACTGTTGTAAGCAAAACAGATGTGGTCCCTACCGTCATGGAGCCTACCACCTATTGTGAGAGATATCCAATTAAAACAAGGAAATCGGTATATAATTACAACTTATGGACGAGGACGCATGTTGGGAAAATAAGAAGAGAGACCCACTTTGGAGAGTGATTAGTAAAAGGCCCCTTTGAGGAAGGAATATTAAAGTTGAGAAGGTGCTGGCCATGTGTAGTTGTTAACGTAAACCAAAACTCTATGAAGTTAGTGGTGTATCAAGGTCAGACTCATTAAGTAATTTGTTCAGGGTAATCTAACCAACTATTAGCAAACATGAGGCACTTCTGGGTTCCTCCTGCAGAGTTTCCCCATCTTTTTTTCATTATTGACCCCTGAAGGCACATTTTTAGACAAGTTTTTTCTAGCCACTCTTTTTCCCCTGCGAAATTTTAATGCCTTTGGAAGACTATAAACGTTTTTTTATTTTATTTTATTTTTTTTAAATATACCTTTCAAGCACCAATCTTTGCCCTTGTTGAGAATGCATCATCTATTAGTAGGGCTCATTTTGAGGCAGTCAGAAATTGTTCTTGGATGTTCAGTTGGACTTTAAGTTCCTTGAGGTAGAGACCGACACTAGTTGGGAAAGCTGTAATAATAGATGCTACCTACCATGGTACTTCTTAAAAAATTTTTATTTTTTTGTGGGTGCATAGTAGGTGTATATACTTATGGCCTTTTTTTTTTTTTTTTTTTTTTTTTTTTTAAAGAGACAGGGTCTCACTATGTTGCCTAGGCTCGAGTACCATGATGCAATCACAGCTCACTGCAGCTCAAATGATCCTCCCACCTCAGCCTCCCAAGTAACTGAGACTACCGTGCATGCCATCATGTCCAGCTAAGCTTTTCAGTCTTTTTGTAGAGAAAGTCTTGCATTGTCGCCCAGGCTGGTCTTGAACTCCTGGGCTCAAGCAATCCTCCTGCCTTGGCCTCTCAAAGTGCTGGAACTTACAGCCACGAGCCACTACACCTGACCTTTAAAAATTTTTTTTAAAAATATTCCATGAGGTTGGGAGAGGCGGAATAAAGATGTTGGAAGTAGAGTTTGAAAGTTCTTAGATGGCTTATTAAGGGTAATCATGTAAAACATATTAGGTTGTGAAGAAAGTAGGGAATATACTTGAAATTAGGTAAGAAAGCTGTAGTCTGTATCTTCTTCTCTGTATCTGTGTCTGTGTATTAAGGTGTGTAGTAGGCTGTTCTTGCATTGCTATAAATAAATTTATTTAATTTTTTAAAGGCTTTAATTGACTCACTATTCTGCAGACAGTACAAGAAGTGTAATGCCAACATCTGCTACTGGTGAGGGCCTCAGGAAGCTTACAATCATGGCAGAAGGTAAAGGGGAGCAGGCGTCTCATATGGCTAGAGCGGGAGCAAGAGAGAGACGGGGGAGGTGCCACACACTTTTAAAGAACCAGATTTCATGTGAACTCAGAGTGAGAACTTGTTTATTACCAAGGGGATGGTGCTGAACCAATTCATGAGGGATCCGCCAGGTTCTACCTCCAACACTGGGGATTACATTTCAACATGAGATTTGGAGGGGACAGATACCTAAACTATGTCAAGATGTGTGTGAATGAGACGTTTAGATCAAATTAGTTCTAGTTGTCTGGTAGACAGTCATGGAAACTAGAGTAAGGTGTACACGACTTAGTGACCTAGGTCTCGTAATTCCAATGTGTGCCTCAAAGAATTTTTGAGGTGGGCTCATTCTGTCGAACAGACTTCAACATTTTAAAGGTATTACATCCTTTTATTTCATCAGCCACTACTGCCAGATAGATCTTAATTTTTTTCGACTCTTTAAATCCTGTGGTGTAATCCAAGTGATTTTTCCCCCTTTTAATATTTTTGTTTTATTTTCCTTCTTAACAAGCAAATTCCCTTTAGTAGGGGCAGGAAAATTATGAAACTACATCCAGAAAGGATGTGATATATAAAAGTTATTTCTAAATGGTTTAGTAGGAAAGGCAAAAGAAAGACAATACATGGTATTAGTTGTTACATTTCATTTCTGTTCTTTTTGCCCCATTTGCGCAAGCAGTTGAGCCCCTACTTTGAGATGGCCCTAACTTTGCCATCATCACTAAAGAAAACAAGGCCTTCAGTTTGTTTTTAAATGGTGTGCTTGAACCTCCTACTAAAATGTCATTTGTGAAACAGTCTTAGGGTTGAGTATAGACTTACTTTTTTTTTTTTTTATGAAAACTTCCTCTTTACTTTTTTATTCAAGTAATTAGTTATTCTGGCATTCTGAGAATCCTTTGATCCCTTCAACTTAAATATTGACAAAATGCTTAATTTGAATCATTTGCCCTCAAAAACATTTTTACTCATTTATATGAGAACTGATTATATTCTAAAGAGAATGTGGATTGAGACTTTAAACTTATCCCTAATTTAACAAATTATTAAATGTTTATAAAGCACAAATGTTCCTAATAGTTTCTTAATGGAATTTGGAAGCAGAAGTAGTGGAAGATGTGTGGTGTCAGCTGTGAATTGCCATGGATGTGCTTGTCAACAAAGAGAAGCCAAATAAGCTGAGTGTCATGGCAACAGAGATTGGAGAAGGAACTCTGAGTCTTGGACTGCTCAGATCAACCTCCATCTTCCGGGTACTTTCACCTGAAAAGGCTCAAAGATCTCACATCCTTTCGGTTAGGACTGAAGAGTAAATTTATTGTGCAACAGAATGCTATGTTATAAAGGGCATTCAGTGTGACCAACCAGGTTCCAAGAAGGCTTGGATGTCATCTTCCCTGTCCCTCAAGTCAGGAGCAAGGCAGAGCCCATTGAATTCTAGATGTAATTCACAGAAAACACCAAAAGGTTGTTTGAAATTGAGATGTTTTTATTTAAACTCACAGTATAAAACTTACACGGAATTTTGAAAATGGCAGAAAATTATTTTTGGGGACCTGGCTGTTATTTCTGCAGTCAGTTTTCTGTCTTATGGTAGAATCTTATTTGTAGATATGCTTCATGTTAACTGTAATTTATTTTATTTTATTTTATTTATTTAAAGGCTTTAATTGACTCACTATTCTGCAGACAGTACAAGAGTAGTCTGCAGGTAGTAGACCACCACCTGCAGTTTCAAGAGGTGTTTCAAGAATGGTTTCAACAGGTGATTAAAATACCTCTTTTTGCTGGGTGCGGTGGTTCACGCCTGTAACCCCAGCACTTTGGGAGGCTGAGACGGGCAGATCATGAGGTCAAGAGTTCGAGACTAGCCTGGTTAACATGGTGAAACCCAGTCTCTCTACTAAAACTACAAAAAAAGTTAGATGGGCATGGAGGCAGGCACCTATAGTCCCAGGTACTTGGGAGGCTAAGGCAGGAGAATCACTTGAACCTGGGAGGCGGAAGTTGCAGTGAGCTGAAATTGGGCCACTCCAGCCTGGGTGACAGAGTGAGACTCTTGTCTCCAAAGAAAAAAAAATTTGCTTTTTAAAATCATCTTGCATTTGGCCAGGTTGGGTGGGCATGTAACTAAAGTGGCTAGGGGTGTTTAAAAAAAAGAAAAGTGTTGGATGGACATGGTGGCTCACACCTATAATCCCAGCACTTTGGGAGGCTGAGGCTGAAGGATCACGTGAGCCCAGGAATTCGAGACCAGCCTGGGCAATGTAAGGAGAGCTCGTCTGTACAAAAAATAAAAATGAAATTAGTCAGGCATGGAGGCACACACCTGTGGTCCCAGCTACTCTACTGGAGAGTCTGAGGTGGGAGGACCACCTGAGCTCAGAAGGTCAAGGCTGCAGTGAGCTGTGATTGCACCACTGCTCTCCAGCCTGAGCGACAGAATGAGATCTTGTCTCAAAAAAAAAAAAAAAAAAAAAAAAAAGTCTACTCTCATTAAGACTGCATTTTAGATTCTAAAATGAACCAATGAAATGACAGCCCATCTCTTCAAAGAGCTCATGTGTAAATAGGACTTAACTAGGTACAGTCAAATACAGGTGAATTGTCTTTCAGGTGCTAATTGGTGTAGCCTTTGATCTGCCTTAGTTGCTAATGGAGACTGGATCATTCGTTCTCTCTTAAACTGGGGAGAGAGTTAATACAAGCTGTGGCAGATGACTGTAGCTCTCCTAGAAAGAGGCTTGGAAGTCGTCTTCCCTGTCCCCTCAAGTCACGGGCAGGCCAGAACCCATATATGCAAGAGCAGTTTTGCTGAGCCAGGAAGGGGAACTAATCAGGAAAAATGAGACAAGAGGCTGGGCTGAATGCCCCAGGCCAGGGAGCAGCCAGTTATAGAACTCCTTAGAGATGGAGTCTTTTGGGCCACAGGATGAGGAAGATGATGTTGTAGCATCCTGCAAGAGGCATCTGAGGCCTGGGTTAGCAGAACCTTCCTTCTCCCAGGCTCTGAGAACAGTCTGGATTTGGAATTGGAAGCAGGAAACACTCAAGAAGAGAGAGAGTGATCATGATATGTTGCAGGAGTAGTAAAGGAGCCTGTGATCTGAAAGGGAGGAAGAGGAGCGTGTGGCCATTTCGTGAAAACAGGGTTACTGAGAAGAGCATTGTGAGGTGTGCTCTGCACCTTCCTCTGTTGTGTGTGGTTTGTACCCCAACATTCTCAAAGCAATCAACTGGTCCCCAAGAGTGCTTCACTGCTGTGAACCTAATGGGACTCACAAACCAAAGAAAGTATAGGATAGGTGTCTCTCCTCGAGAAAAGGTTTCTACAAAAGAGAAACCTGGCTTGTAGTATGGTTCCTTGAGACAAGCAGCTACTGAACTCTTTAATTAGGGGCACTATTAAAGTGAATCTTGGACTACAAGTATGTTCTAAAGGGATGTCCGAAAGATGTCATTTTGGAAGTAAAGCATCTCTTAGACATTGTTTCATCAGGGTACAATTTTGCAGATGCACATTAAGGATTTGTGCTACACTTCCCTACATGTGCTTGTGTTGCACACTGAATGAGGGATAAGGCGTGTCCTGTCATTTGTTATATAAAGCTTCACCTTCATGAATATGTATGTTGAATAGGAAAGCTATAGGAGGCAGTGATGGAGTTACAGATCTAAATGTTATGCCACAAAATGGAATGCTGCCCTGACCACAAATGTCGTTTCATCAACATTAAGCTGCATTTAGAATGCTTTCTACTTTTAGAAGGCTTAAGTGCTTTGGAATTATAAGGCAGATTTAGATCAGTGATTGTATTTGAGCAAATTGTCATTATTCTTAAAGGACCTAACTAGGGGTGGGGAAAGCTGTTTTTCACTAATGTTTGGGTGTTGCTTTGCATCTTAAATCATGTAATTGGAGTGTTTCTTGTTTTACTTTTTGAAAACAGATTATTGTTGTCTTAGATATTACTAGAGTTTATCGCTAATTCTGAGAAGGACTTTTTTTTTGGTAAATTAATAGGTGTTTCTTAAAAAGCAGTTTCAGATTTACAGAAACAATAAGCAGAAAGTACAGAGTTCCCATAAGCTATACCCCTACCCCTCAGTTTCCTACATTAGTGTAGTACACTTTGTACAATTAATGAGCCAATATGATACATTATTATTAACCAAAGTCCATAGTTTAGAGTTCACTTTTTATATCGTACATTCTATGGGTTTTGAAAAATGTATAATGACATGTAGCTCTCATTGTACTACTATACAGAGTAGTCTCACTGCCCTAAAAATCTATGCTTTGCCTGTTTACTCCTCCCCAACACTCAACCTCTGGCAACCACTGGTTTCTTTACCGTCTCCCTAGTTTTACATTTTCTAGAATTTCATGTAGTTGGAATCATACAGTATACGGCCTTTTCAGATTGGCTTCTTTCATTTAGCAATTTATATATAATGTTTCTTCATGTCTTTGTAGTTTGAAATAGCTCATTTCTTTTTAGCACTGAATAATACTGCATTGTATGACATACCATAGTTTGTTTACTCATTCACCTATTGAAGGACCTCTTGGTTGTCTCCAGTTTTTGGCAGTTATGAATAAAGTTGCTTAAACATTTGTGTGCAGGTTTTTGTGGGGACAGAAATTGTCAATTAATTTGAGTAAATACCAAGGAGTACTATTTCCTTGTCACATGATAAGACTGTTTAGTCTTACAAGAAACTGCCTTACCATCTACCACATGGGTGGATTATTTTGCATTCCCACCAGCAATGAATGAGAGTTCCTGTTGTTCCACATCCTCATCAGCATTTGGTAGTGTTAGTATAGATTTTAGCTGTTGTGTATGGTTGTAGGTCATTGTTGTTTTAAATTGCAAATCCCTAATCACATATGATATTGAGCATCTTTTCATATAATTTTTTGTCATCTATATGTCTTCTTTGGTGAGGCATCTGTTCAGATATTTTGCCCACCTTTTAATTAGGTTATCTTTCTTATTGAGTTTTGGGAGCTCTGTTTACATTTTGAATATGTCTTTTATCAGATGTGTGTTTTGAAAATACTTTCTCCTGGTCTATGACTTGTCTTTTTCTTAACAGTGTATTTCTTAGAGTAGAAGTTTTTAATTTTAATGGAGTCCAAATTATCAATTTTTTCTTTCTTTCATGCTTTTGGTGTTACATCTAACAACCTATTGCCAAACCTAAGGTCACTTTGATTTTCTCCTATGTTATCTTATAAATTAGTATCTAGATTCATTTTTGCACATGTGGAAGTCCAGTTGTTTAGCACAATTTGTTGAAAAGACTATCCTGAGAAGCAGTACTTTAACATGCAGAGAAACAGACTGGCTCTCTAAGGGAATGCTTAATTTCTGCTTGAGTCCCTCGTGTTCCTTCTGTAAACCTTTCATGAAGTTTTGTAGAATAGAGAGCCATGTCTATAGGAGGGTACAGTGTGTTGCCTTTCTCCTCAGTTATGTCTGAGAGCACTCCTGTCCAGCAAAACTGACTGCAATGATGAAATGTTCCATAATTTTGCACTGTCCAGTACAGTAACCATAAGCCACATGTGGCTATTGAGTACTTGAAAGGTAGCTAGTGTGACTGAGGAACTGAATTTTAAATTTTAATAAATTTAAATTCAAACTTAAGTAGCCTCACGTACCTTGTAGCTGTTATATTGGACAGTCCGGCACTAGAAAGTTAGAACAGATTTGAGAGACTATTAAATCAGTGTCTTTATTTTTCTCCTTCAACAAATACTTGATAATACTTACTATGTACTAGGAGATTTCTGAGTCCTGAGGATACAGATGAACTGCAAATTGTGGTTGAGTTCACTGTGGTCCACAGAATTAAAGTGACTTTTTAAAGATCACAATTGACTTTTTAAAGATCACAATGTCAGAGTCTAGATTAAAACCAGATCTCCTAATTGTAATAAATAGTTTTTGCCCATGGTCTTTTCCCCAGAAAGCTCCTTGGCTTCTTGTTTTCATCATATTTCCCTCTGCTCTCAATTAGAAAGTAGCTCATGAACTACATTATTCCATTGTTATTACATATTACAATTTAGCCAAAGTACCATGAAAAACAAAGTGGAAAATGAGTGTGTGTATCCCCACTGGAAAGAACACATGTGTGATATAGTTTGGATATGTGTCCTTACCCAAATATGTTGAATTATAATCCCCAGTGTTGGATGTGGGGCCTGCAGGGAGGTGATTAGGTCGTGGTGGTGGATTTCTCATGAATGATTTAGTGCCATCTTCTTGGTACTGTTCTCACAATAGTGAGTTCTCAGAAAATCTGGTCATTGAAAAGTGTATGGCATCTCCGCTCTCACTGTCTCCTGCTATGTGATGTGCTTGCTTTTCCTTTACCTTCTGCCATGATTGTAAGTTTCCTGAGGCTTCCTGAGAAGCCAAGCAGATGCCAGCGTAATGCTTCCCGTAAAGCCTGCAGAACTGCAATTCAACCTCTTTTCTTTATAAACCACCAAGTCTCAGGTATTTCTTTATAGTAGTGCAAGAACAGACTAACACAATGTGGTTACCTTTTCCTTATACTTTTTTGTTTGTTTAGAAATGTGATGGAAAACTGGTATTGTTTACTATCTCTAAGCCTTTTTGAAAAGATAAGAATTATTCCTTACTTTTCCTATAGCAAGCTTTAGACTCTTTAGGGAGGTAAGGGAAAACCTCAGAGGTTCCCTTTCTGTGTGCTAAACCTCATCCTTCTATTGAAGATGCCATATTCTGAGATCAAGGGGCATCCAGGGTATCTAGCCCAGGAAGAGTGGTGTGATCACTGAAAATGACATTAGTAACATTCACTCCTTTCACTTTCCCTTCCTGTAGTACCTGAGGTGTAGCGTCTGACCTTGCGTGACTTAGAAGTCTGAGGTAAAAGCCTGTGGCTGCCCTATTTACATGGTCAGCATCACCATCCCATTTTGTGACAGCCCATTAGAGAGAGCTTGGGTGGTTTCTGAGGTTCCACTGGCAGGTCCTCTGATTTCCACCTCGATGCTCATCCAAATGCGTTCATGTTCCCAGCTTCTGGGGGCTTTGCTTTATTTTCCTTTATGTTGCTCAAGATTCAGTTGCAAAACATTCTACAAGTATACCCCCCATTTCACTTTCTTCTTCTCTCGCTCCAGTGATTGCAGTATTTTAATACTCTCTTTTATATGGACATCACCAAATAACTCCTGAATATTTAACTTCTTAGCTCCCGTTTTGTTATCTCTACATGTCATCCTCCCTCCAAGACTTAAAAGAAGACTTGAAAAAACTTTGCTTTGTGAAATAGGGGTTTATATAAATATGCTAATATGCAACTTGCTTTTTGATTGCTTGGAAGGAATGTTGGAAGCCTGCACGGTGTGGAAGTCTGTGGTGCATGCCATGCTCATGGTACACCTGGTGGAAGTCTTTGTAAGAGTTATGACAAGTGCAAATGATTCATCTTTCAAACAAGTTTCTCACAAGAGAAGCAAACTGCTAACTATGGAGGAGGCTAGAGTAAGCAACCTCTTAGAAATCTTAAGAACAAGGGCAACAAAAGATTAGGATAGAGGAAAATAAAAACTAGAGGACATGGATTGCCAATCAGGTAATCCAAGTAACTACCATCCAGTCAATGAGAGACTTGGATGGCTAGAAAGCTGAAGGGCACTGCCTAACTTGGATAGTTAACATAAACTTAGCTCTGGCTAAAGTACTCAGGTATAGCCATTCTGCTCATTCTGTTAACCTACTCAGGTGTATATTCTACAGGATCCTTACAGTTTTGATAATAACACTTCTGTATATCCTGGTGAGTTTTTCTGCCTCCCAGCAAATGTCCTGTCTCCCTGAGCAGAGGGCAGCTTCTCTATAATAACCCCCTCCCAAATTTGCTTCTATCTTAATTCACATTTATGAATTAAGTTTCTTGTTTTATTTTTACTTTTGGTTTCATTTCTATTTCAAAGACAGGATTTTCTTTGAGCATGAGTGGCAATCATAGTAAATATGTGCATTTTCCTTTATTTTTATCAACTATGTAATTAGGCTATATTTAACTGGAGAGGCTGACCTCTTTGCTACTTGGTGGTACATCACCACAAATGGCATCTTGCTAAAAGGAAAACTTTTAAGATTCTAGACCGAATGTCTTTATTTGCTTGCCCCACACACAGACTGACCAAAATGAAAAATGAGGTGTACCGTTTTTATCCCCAGAGCATAATGATATGAAACAATGTGCTTGTCATAAAATTTTTTTTTTTTTTTGAGATGGAGTCTCACTTTGTCGCCCAGGCTGGAGTGCAGTGGCATGATCTCGGCTCACTGCAAGCTCCGCCTCCCAAGTTCATGCCATTCTCCTGCCTCAGCCTCCCGAGGAGCTAGGACTATAGGTGCCTGCCACCACACCCAGCTAATTTTTTTTCGTATTTTTAGTAGACGGGGTTTCACCGTGTTAGCCAGGATGGTCTCGATCTCGTGACCTTGTGATCCACCCGCCTCAGCCTCCCAAGTCATAATAATTTTTTAAAAGAGAATGTGACTATGGTAGCTATTTGGAAATGTGTTTTGGGAGTTTTCGTGTCATCTTTTCTCTTTAACTTTCTAATTATAATAGCAACTCATGTTTATTTTAGGAAATGTTATGCCTGGATAAGCAAAAGAAAAATTTAAGTCATCTAGAAATCTATTATCTGTTAGCATTTTGCATTGTCTTTCTAGTCACGTTTATGTTTACACATGCAACTTGTAAAAACAGGAGAAATAGGATCATACACATATCATTGTTTTGTACCCATGAATATATAATGAACCTCTTGTCATTCCCCACTAACTGTGATAGGAGCATTTCATTCTTCCATTGTATCTACCCACCATGTTGTTTTTAACAGTCCCTTATTATTGGACACTTGTTTCTCTTTTTTTTTTTTTTTTTTTTTTTTTACTGTTATCGGCAATGTCATGGTTAATATGCTCAGAGCTAAATCTTTGTTCACATTCTTAGGAGGTTTATAGAATATAAGAAATATATTTTATAATAGCCCTGGAGAACAGCTTAGTAATTTTATGTTGGTATTTTAAAGAGCCAATTTAATATGTAGAAAAATGCTATCTCACTTCTTTGAGTTTCTTTGCTCACTGGTAAGGTTAAACACTTTCTCACCTTAAATGTTAAAGTGTAAGAGTTTATTTTCTTTTATTGCAGAAGGTTTGAAGGCATTTGTTTAAAATTATTTAATTTTCACTGTTGTGATACCATATGACCTTCTTGTCATTGCTCATGACTTTAACCTTAGGAGGTTAATTGTTTGGATATAACAACTTTGTGTCATGAAAGAAAGAACAAGATTGCCAATTGTCTGAGCCATGGAAGACCTAACAGAAACTGTAGAAAGCAGTCCTTATGAGACAGAACTTTTTAATAGGTGTGTCAGCGTTTCTGGGCTTAAAAAAAAGTCCTGTTTCTTGGATACTTTAATTCAGTCTGCATTGGGCAGAGAGAAGTACAGAGTGGCCTTTCAATGTATTTTAAATTTAACAGTCTATAATTAGAAAACACTATTTGAGCTCTTATAATAAACTTTCACTCTGAAAGCACCCATCTAAATTAGTGGGTCATTCCTCCCCACTCCTTTTCTCCCTCCCCCTCAGTCACATCTGCCATAGCCATATCCATGGACTCTGCTTCTGTAATTTTCAGAGTTCAAACTTGTGGGTCACTGTTTCATAATATTAAATGGTATTAGTGGGACTTACTCCCTCTCCTTACTCCCCTTATAAGATTACTTCAGTGACTTCCTTATCTTGAGAGGAACTGACATGTGATTCTTTAGGAACACAGCTTATCTTATAAAGTGGGAGTTAGTCAGTGAACAAATATTTATAACCCTCAATTCTGTGCCAGAAAGACAGCAGAGAATCTGACACATGTGATCCCTTCCCTCACAGAGCTTGCAGTCTGACTGGAAAGAGACAAGTAAATCTCTACAAATAATTGACCAAAGTTACAGTTAGCAAGCTGTTATGTCAGAGAAAAAGCAGAGAGTAACGTGGAGCAAGGGAAAGGAAACCAAATGCGGTCTGGGAGGGTCAAAAAAGGCTTCTCCAAGAACGCACAGGAGTTTGTTATAAATGCCATCTCTTGCTCTCTTTCCTTACAGAATGCTACATTTAGTGTACATGAACCGCAAGGGAATTAATCTATTTTCTACTCTCTTTAGCAATACTCCCTAGGTATGCAAATGAAAATACATTGCTATAGTTGATTAACCACTATAAGATTAGTACCATTTTTGTCTGAAGAAAACATTATTAAATAGCCTTAAGAACAACATACTTTGCCAGATGGAGTGAAAAAGGCTGATAAATCACTGGGACATCAGCTTAGTCACAGGACGGTGTAATAGCTGTGGAAATTCAACTTTACCATGTCTTCCATGTACAATATGGGACTATCTGAAGAAACACAGGTCGTTTTCTAGCTAAGGTTTGCACCGTATAACTAATCATTTAAAGAAAAGTTATCTACTGTCCAATTTACAGTAAAACATGGCTTAAGCATAATAGCTTTTGTAATTCATGAAAGTTCTGTGTTTAACTGTTAGTTGGAGCCTGAAATGACTATGACTAATAGGAATATTCTTCCAAGTTCTTTAATCCCCTGAGATGATTATAGCTGTTCTTTAGCCAGACAATGACTCTGAAGTCCATTAAACTTAAAAACATGCTTCTGGGGGAGTTGCTTTTCAATGCATCAGGTTACTTAGTGTTTTTATGTGGCTATATTTTGGCCATCTCCTAATGTTGGAGAATTTGTTTCAGAGATCTGGAACTGTCTCCTCCTCAGCTCTGGTTATCAGAAGCATGGCAGAGGGAAATGGAAGTAAAAGATGGATTGGAGATTTCTGGTGCAGTTGTGAGCCGACCATCAGAGTTGTATATTTGTATCACATTGCCTTGTCTTCCTACTACAGAAATTCTAGAGAGTTATGCCTTGGGATTTATTGAGAAATGCAGTGAAAAACTATCAAGTGACATCATATGGTGGTCTTCCCTGGTCTGCAGTATTGCTCATTGCCTCTTGTTTACAGGCCATATTAAAGCTAAGTGTCAAATGCTTTCTTTTTTCTCCTGAGGAACAAAATATGGTTCCCACTTGCCTTCCTCCTAACACATATGGAGATACATGCATTTTCTGTCTCTGAGTTTGGAAAATTTCTTCCCCTGTAACTACAAAGGAGTTGAGAGGCAAATATGCAGCACGGTTTTAGTCATTTTGCAAGATTTAACTAGTATACTCTATTTTAATCATTTAACAAATACATCTAATGCTTATTGTATACCAGGTGCTCTTTCTGATCTCTTTATTAGTATTAACTCCTTCGATTCTTTTTTTCTCCATTATTTCTGCTTTGATCTTTATTATTTCCTTCTACTAGTTTTGGATTTGTTCTTTTTTGGTTCCTTGAAGTGTACACCATTAGGTTATTTATTTGGAGTCTTTCTATGTTTTCGATGTGGGCATATGGTGCTATAAGATTTCCTCAGTACTGCTTTTGCTATATCTGATAGGTTCTGGTATGTTGTGTTTCTGTTTTCATTTATTTCGAGAAATGTTTAAATTTCCTTCTTAATTTCTTCATTGATTGTTCAGGAGCATGTTGTTTAATTTCCATACATTTGCACAGTTTCCAAAGTTCTTCTTGTTATTGATTTTTAGTTTTATTCCATTGGATTCAGAAAAGACACTTTGATTTGATAGTGACATTTTTGAATTAGTGGAGACTTGTTTTGTGGCCTAAGATATAGTCCATTCTGGAGAATGTTCCATGTGCTGCTGAGAAGAATGTGTATTCTATAGCTGTTGGATGAAATGTTGTGTAAATGTCTGTTATAGGTCCATTTGGTCTACAGTATAGTTTAATTCCAATGTTTTTTTACTGATTTTCTGCGTGGATGATCTGTCCATTGCCAAAAGTGGGGTGAAGTCCTCTACTATTATTGTATTGCAGTCTGTCTCTCCCTTTAGATCTATTATTTGTTTTTATATAACCTTTGATCCTTTTAAGGACCTTGTTAAGTTAGTACTATTTATAGATGAGGGAACTAAGTCTCAGAGAAATTAAGTATCATGCCTGGAGCCACAATACTTAATCGTGGAGTCATGCTAAGTGTGGAGTCGGCCTTCAGAATCCTTGTTCATAAACATCAAACTTTGCTGCCTCTGCAGTGATTCGCTACAGGGAGCAGGTAGAACAATATTCAGTCCCAGGAGATAGTGTTCCCTCCTCCACTACACCTTGTCATCCAGAACCTCTCTCTGTGTTTACCTGCCTCTCTGATTCTACGTTAATCGTCTCACAGTAGTATTTTGCTGTTGTTATATAATTTACTTTATTCCTTTGTGAAATTATATATTCTACATATACTTTAAAATAAATCATGAACTTGTAAGATACTATTTAAAATGAATGTAGTCTTAATGTAACACCATGTTAAGATGTATACAGAAAGGGATTTTAGAGTAGTAAGCTTGAATTTGTTTTGCATTCCAGTATCTACCCTTTTGCCCATTCTCCTTTTTGACAAGAGCACACATTTTCAGCTTGACTAGATGAAAAGTGCTAGGTTTGGCTGTGTAACTGAATAAAATCTATAAGCTGACCATATTAGAAATATCATTAATACCATGCCCTAAACAATTGTAATTGTCCACAGACTTGAGTTAGAGCACAAAAGCAACTATCTGCTTTAATTTCATTTGCATAGAGTGAGTGGGGATGGTAGGTGGAGTTGAGAGAGGGTAATAACTGGAGAAAGGTTCCAAGTGAAACAAGAAAAACATCCTCCAAGGATCAGGTGATCTTTCCAGAGGGATAAACATGTCCCACAGGGAGTGTAGTATACAGTATCTGAAGTGTAAACTGCTTATCCCTTTTAATAGGGTCTAGTAATGCTTACTGGAATATAGCATTTTGGGCCACTTGAAGTTTATTTCATCTGTTCACAGCATTTCAGATATTCTTTTGTTCTTCTATTTTTACAACAGTTTTACTGAGATATAATTCACATACCATAAAACTGGCCTTTTCAAATTGTACAAATCAGTAGTTTTTGGTATATTCAGAGTTGTGCAACTAACCCCACTATTTAATTCTAGAATATTTACGGCACTCCAAAAAGAAACCCTATACCCATTACCATTCACTTTCCCTTCTCTTCGTCCCCCAGCCCTTGGCAACCACAAATCTGTCTTTATGGATTTGCCTATTCTGCACATTTCATGTAAATGGGATCATATAACATGTGGTCTTTGTGACTGGCTTCTTTCACTTAGAATAATGTTGTCAGGATTCATTCATGCTATAGTGTGTATCACTCTTTATTCCTTTCCATTGCTCAGTAATATTATATGGGATTGCCACATTTTGCTTATCCATTTAATAGTTGATGGACATTTGGGTTGTTTCCACTTTGGGGCCATTATGAATAATGCTGTTATGAATATTTGTGTACAGTTTTTGCTTGGACTGGTGTTTTCATTTTTCTTGAGTATATACCTAAGAGTGACACATTTGTTCTTGAGTTTCTTCCAAGAGTTGAGTATTTTTGATTAAGATGGGATCTCAACTAAAAATCAATTTCTGGTTGCAGATGAGTGTACATCCTGCAGTTGTTAAACATAGATTTTAATGAAATTTGTTAGGTAGTTAAAAGATATATATATATATATGCACTACCAAATCATATGCATATATGCACTGTTGGGTAGTCTCAGGCTGTATTCTTTGGATATTCATATTGTGGTTCTATGAACTGGAGACCTCTGGCCAGTGGCCTATATTTTGCTTCCATCCACAGGGCAAATTTCAGCTACTTAAAAATCCGTTGAAAGACTGCAGCAACTGTATGTATTTCAAAGCAAATCTTCTACCATTTAGTAGGTGGCAGATTATGCACAGCACATCAACCTAAGTTTCTGTGACACTTAGTTTGCCCTTTATGTACATAGTCCTTCTACTGTCCTATAAAGCCCTCTGCACTCTTTTTCCCTTCTCTATGCCTAGTTCACAATACTCTAGCCATGCTTGCCTTTCTGTTCTTTTTAAACCTTCCTGGCTCATTCCTGCCTCAGGGCCTTTGGATGAGCTGCTCCCTCTGCCTGGCTTACTCTTCTTTTGCAGCTGCCCCCGCCCCGTCCTCAACCCTTATTAAGTCTTAAATATCTCCTCAGAAAGGCTTCCCTGACCGCTTGCTCTACATCAACCACACCAGCCTTGCCCTGACTCTGACTTTTTTGAGCGGCATTGACTGGTCTTGTTTATCTGTGTGTTCCTGTGTTAGAACATGAACATCAGGAGGGAAGGGAATCTGCCTGCCCGCGCTACTCCAACTTTAAATAGGGGCTGGCAGGTGGCAAATATTAGTGGAATGAATGGCTGAGTAGTTGTTCTTGTCCTGAAATGTCAGTACCTATCAGAGCCAGTATTTTCCTGGCAACTCTCCTGGAGGGTCAGTATTGGAGAGCTCTAGGAGGGTAGCATCAGAGGGCTCTTCATTTCACCTCCTCCCCCAGAAAACTAGCAAAACATAGCATCAAAGCCTCATTCTCATTTAATCTCTGACTTTTCCTTCCCCTAGAGCTGTCATCCTGTGGCCCTATAACACTCTGCTCCGAAAGGATCTGCCAGAGACTGGGAGTGTTGACTGCTGCAAGGACCAAGGTGGGAATTACTGTGCTACCATCTGGAAACAGTAGGTTTGGTAGGTTTGGTGCTTCCTGCTGCTATAGCATGAGTCTAACTTGCATCAGCTGAAGATTGGCTGTCTATCAGTTATCCTGCAGCTTTGCTGCTATCTTCCCTTCTCTGGTTAAGACATTTCATAAATGTCTTAACTCTGAGAATTTTAATTTTATCCTCAGGACAGTCTTAAATTTCAAGCTCTTTCAGGTGAATGGATGTTTTCTCAGTCTTGGATTGCCGTTTTAAATGACAGCCAGAGAAATAGAGGTAACCCCAAAACTTCCTAACCTGTTTGCATTACTGCCAAAAGAGAGCACTCAATCAACTCTCTCAACCACGCCTTAAGAAAACAGAAAATCTTCAAAGAAATATCAGCCAGCCATGCACCTTTTAGCAACAGTGCTGAAATTACTAGCAAAGTTATTCCATTTTTTATAGTTATCTAAACCAAAATTAAAGAGCTGTGGTAGTTATACCCATTCTGTGCCCACTGAGGAGGAAGAGGCTTTGCTTGCTGTGGTTGAAGCAGTACAACTCAATTCACTGCCTAGAGTACTTTGAATTTTATTTCAAGTATAATTTTATTATTGAAAATAAAAATAGTTGCATTTTTCGGTACAAAAGATTTTCTCTTTTCTTGCTATATCTCTGGGCACCTGAAGACTAGGGTTCATTTGACCCTGATGATAGCTGTTTTGGTTTTTTTTACTTTTTATCATTGCTGTTTAGTGTGGTGGTTGCCTAAAAAGATTTTTACCCTAAGATAGACACCAGGGCCGTGTAATCCCAAATTATTTAAAATAAATATTTGTGGGTAGTTAGTATTATTGAGCACAGTATTCTCTAACATTATTTGTCTTCTGTGAAGTTCACAATAATTCTAGGAATGTTGCTAAGGTTAGAATGCCTGTTTTGAGCTGGTACTAGGAATGGCAGCTATTTCCAAATATTTGACACCGTTTTGATATCTTTCCCTTTGTCTGGTGGTGGTGTCTGTCTCATTGAAGCTGAGTGAAGAAAAGAATTCATTTATTCCACAAATACTTACTGAACACTTTCTGTGCGCCAGGCATTCTTTTCAGTGTTGCAAATGAGGCAGTGAACAAAACAAAATTCTTTCATGAGCTTTAAAAAATCTCTTGAATATCCTCAGTCAACAAACCAGAGCAGGGAGACACCGAGGACTTGCCTCACTCTCAGGTATTCCGGGGAAACCCCCTTCAGGATGGCAGATGGACACAGGCAAGAAAGGAGAGAGTGGAACCCTGATTTGGAAAATAAAGCAGTCTTATGTTCTAATTTAATCACTGCAGAATTTTAGAAGCGTGTTAAAATAATAAACAAAAAAAAAATGTGCTGGGTTGATATAACTTGGGCTTGAAAAATAAAGGATTACTTTTTTTTTTTTTTTCCTTTTCAATGTACCACACACTTGATGTAAGGATTACTTTTTAAGTATACCATTTTCGTACATTTTGCATTCAGAGTCTGCCCAAATTCTGCCCCCACCATCCTCTCAGCCTCTGTCAATGTCTAATGCATCCTTCGAATTTCTTTATGCATAAAGACCCCTTCATAACATAAAAGATAGCATACTATATTTCTCTGCAATGTATGCTTTTTTTCCTTACAATATATGGAGGAGGATTTAATAAGCGAGTACTAAGACACTTTCCTCATTCTTTTTTTAAAGCAGTTACAGAATAACAGAGTCCATTTATGGATGTTCCACAGTTAAAATAGCGATCTATTGATGGACAACATTCGGGTTGTGGCCAACGTTTGCTCTTAAACAATACTACAGTAAGTAACTGTATGTAGGTTATTTTGCATGTAGGCAATATATCTATATAAACTTGTAAAGTAGAATTGCAGGTCATAAGGTATATGTGTACTTTTAATAGATATCATTAAATTGCCTCTCTGAGAGGAAAGTTTTCTTTTCTTTTTTCTTTTTTTTTTTTTTTTTTTTTTTTTTTTTTTTTTTTTTTTGAGGCGGAGCCTCTCTGTGTTGCCTAGGCTGGAATACAGTGGCACAATCTCAGCTCACTGCAATCTTTGCCTTCTGGGTTTAAGCAATTCTCCTGCCTCAGCCTCCCAAATAGCTGGGATTACAGGCACCCACCACTGTGCCCAGCTAATTTTTGTATTTTTAGTAAAGATGGGGTTTCGCCATGTTGGCCAGGCTGGTTTGAACTCCTGACCTCAGGTGATCTGCCTGCCTTGGCCTCCCAAAGTGCTGGGATTACAGGCATGAGCCACCACGCCTGGCCAAGGTTTTCTTATTACATGTCTGCTAGAAACCTGTGAGAGTACCTGCTGTCATCCGCGTCTGGATATTTTGCCAATTCTCATAGCTTAAATGCCAGACTGGGTTGGGTGCCTTGGCAATGTGTTCTTATAGCATCTTGAATTTTCAATTATCTAAACATTTATTTCCCTGTGTGATAATGATTTGTTTGTTTCTCCAACTAGACTGCAAGCTTTGTGAGGCTAGGGACTAGGTCGGTCTCCTTCACCTGGCTATAACAGACATTCACGTGTCTAATGAAGCTTAAATGCATTTTCAAAAGATGAGACAATTAGTGGTAATTTAGCTCGCAGGTTATACAAGTGCAGTAAACTGGCTGCTGTCATAGATGGGGCTCTACTGCTCTTTAATTATTAGAAATCTTCAGTTACAGCACGGGAACAAACATTCTTCTTTTATGTTACTGAAATTTATATTAAGCAGGTAGTCAGCAACAAATTCAAGAGGTTAAATCCTCAGTTATCTGCTGGCAATTTGATTTCCCAAGACCTAGACTCGATTTTGAGAATCTGAAGAATAGAAAGCTTTCTACTTCCGGTTATGTGCATGAGCCAAAACATTTTACAGGGCTTCAGGAGGTCCACCTATCAACTACGAACCCCAGAGTGGGAAAACTTGCTTGAGAGATGTGGTTGAGGACTTGGAAATATTTTGGAGAGTGATTCAACCCCCTTATTTCTTGCCACTAGTAATTGCAGTCTACAGTTAGCCAGTTCTAGATAATGAGAGTATTCTTTTCTTACGTCTGTTCTGGACTTTGTCTGGTGGAATTCAAGAATTTTTTAATATGGAAAGATTTTTTTCCTTAAATATGCCTTTCTAAAAGAAAAATATTTTGGAGGAGATAAAGAATTAACATATGCTTAAGTTGAAAACCTTTGCTAAGTAAACTCATACCCATTTTATAGTTGTTAAAGTGAAGTAATTCATATCTATTTGATTTTTAATAGTACTTATGAATATCAGGCATACTGAAACCCCAAGGTTAGGATGAATATTATTGGATGAAAGGAAGAAAAAATAAAATTTTCTAAACAATTTTTGTGTCCTCCTGTCCATAAACATTAAATAAACCTAGAACTCAGGACTTTCCCAGTAAGATTAGGAGTAACATTTAAGCACACCCTACATCTTATTTTCTTGTTTCTATAGCGGGCATGTCCTCTGACAAGAAGAGCAAAAATGAAAGAACAACAGAAACCCCAGTATTGGGGCGGTGGCGGGGCAGCTTTTTTAAAACCACTTTTCCTCCTCTGAATATTTAATGCATAGAAATGATGAGAAAGTAGCGGAGACATAAAATAATAGAGGAAAAGCCATAACTGTCAGAGAATGTATAATGGAATGCAAGCCCAGAGTGATTTGTTCTAGACTTTTGGCTCTTAGAGTAACCCAGGCACACATGCTAACTTAAATTTGAAGATGAAGGTTAGTAAAGTGACTTTAGCCAGCTTTGCTATATATTTGTATTCACGACAGTATTGGAGGGTGAACCTCCTTGATTCTGAAGCTACTTATATTGTGGTAATCAATTCTTGTTATCAAAAAAAGGGACAGATATGTGAATATGTGGGAGAACTAATTCTTTTAGGGATGACAAGTAATTTCCATGATACCATGTAACTCCTTTCCCTTTTATATGTAAGAACCCTGTAATTAGCTTTGTCTTAAAAGTTTTTTTTTTCAAAACTCTATAGGAAAAAGAGTAGCCTATATTTCAGCTACAAAGGATCTGTTGATTCTCTGTACAGCATAGTGCCTTTGAATGCTCCTGACTTAAAGAGAATGACTGAAGGGGCCTCTACCAACAGTGAGAAAGTGGAAAGAACAGTGTCAAGTTTAAGCACTAAATCAGCAGTCTAGTGTTGGGAGGATGTTGTGCTGAATAGATACCTGCCTTGTGTCTGACTGTATCTGTGCCTGAGTTGTCTTCATCCTGCCAAACACAAACAAGTTACTAGGCAACAAAAGTGATTCAGATGCTCTGAACACCTCACTGAATGAAATGTCTAACCACGATGTTTCCAGGAAATGCCTCCTCTATAAGTCACTGGGTAGCCTGATAAACATTTGCACGTGCTCTGAGGTCAAGTGACCTAGAGCTTCTAGCCTGTGTGTTATAAGGGGGGGCCAGCTAATGTTTGAAAGAATGCCACCTTACTGGGCAAACATGGATAGTTTGCTTGCTCCTACGTGGTAACTATGAGGAGGAAGGGTTGGGGACAGGGCTGGGAGAAGTGCAGTCTCTCCCCAAAAGAACTCACCAGGATGGAAATCCATTGCCCTTAGGTCACATCTCTAATTGTAAAAATAGCCCAAGATCCCAGAAAATCACAACATAGCATAGTTACCCAGGAGCCTGGACTCAGATGCATTCAAATCCTACCTCTGTCACTTGTTAGATTTCTAACTTCTCATACCTCAGCTAGGGGCGATTGTACCCCATACAGTAGTTGTGTGTATTAATGTTAGTATTTGGGAAACACTAGAACTAGTATCTGTCATAAACTCTGGGGATGCATTAGCTTGCCCGCCATGCTTTACATAGCTCCTTGAGAGGTGGGGGCTGAATTGTGAAGAAATGAAGAAAAAGAGAAGTGAGGTCTTTTCCAAGGATATATTTATTCTTTTATGATTTCCAGGACTGCAATCATAGAAATTTTAACCATAAATCATTTAAGGAATCTCTTCAAGGTCTTTCAGCACTACATAGTTTGAGAATTATGTATCAAAAAATGACCTCAGGGCTATGCAGTGGAAAGGCCGTGCGCTCATGGAGCATTGCTTTAGGGTTTCCAGTGGATATGTAATGCTCTGAAGCTAGATATGGGTTTTTGCTTTACTGTTTTTCCCTTCCATTATATCCCCCTTTTTATATAAGATATTTTATAATAAAAATGCAATCACAGAAAGTAAACCACAGTAAGATGAAATTTTGGGGCTCTGCGTCACATATGGAAACCGTAATTATACAGACACATTAGTGACTCATTTAGGAAAAGAAAGGTACCTGAAGCTCTCTGGGAAAGGGTAAGATAATTCTGGTGTCTTTGAGTGTGTGGGCTGCCACATTCATTCAGCTGCTATTCTAGGGCTGGGCTGCAAGTTCTTGGCTAGTGGCCAGGAACACCAACACAAACAGGACATGGACTCTGTCCTTGCAGCTCATAACCAGCAGAGGAGATAGCCCTATGTGAGCAGTGAGCTTTAAAACCCTGTGCTGGGTTGAAGAGATGTGTAGGATCATAGATATGGGGAGAAAGCCAATGACATTCAATCTCAATCTGATCTTTAAGAGTTCTAATTTTGCTTGAATTTATTTTTGGAAAGGAAATCAGAATGTTAGAGAATTGTGTTGGGAATGTGTCACCACATGCCAGGCTAGTGGCTCTGCAGTTCCTGAGCAGTGTTTTGTAGTAGTGACTAAACCCTGCTCTGAGAAAGTGATGACATTAGGAGATGCAACAGAGAGTAAAAGTAATTGGAACCTTTCTTCCTGAACTTGCAGTCTCTCTCTCTGGTTCTGTCTTTGCTGACTGAGAGATGGTCGTGTTTCCCAAGGAAGTAGCTGGCCTGAAAGTCAAAGGGATGAAAAGGATTGGGGAGTGACTCTCAGGGTTGCCTCAAAAGCCGGTCATAATAGTTAATTTGAATTAGGTAGAAACTCTGGTCAGTTGTACAACATAAGTACATGACGTTTTATTCAATAGCCATAAAGATTTCTTTTAAAATATGTGTTTTGTGTTTTGTTTTGTTTTGTTTTGTTTTGGAGATGGAGTCTCGCTCTGTTGCCCAGGCTGGAGTGCAGTGGCCGAGTGGCCGGATCTCAGCTCATTGCAAGCTCCGCCTCCCAGTTTATGCCATTCTCCTGCCTCAGCCTCCCGAGTAGCTGGGACTATAGGCACCTGCCACCACACCTGGCTAGTTTTTTGTATTTTTTAGTAGAGACAGGGTTTTACCATATTAGCCAGGATGGTCTCGATCTCCTGACCTTGTGATCCGCCCATCTCAGCCTCCCAAAACGCTGGGATTACAGGCTTGATCAACCGCGCCCAGCCTAAAATATGTGTTTTTAATTGACAAAAATTGTATATAATAAGGTGTATAACATGATATAATGCTTTATTTATTGCCAACATAATGGCCTCGTGACTTAAGGTTAACTTTTCAATCTCTATAAAAAGTAAAGGAGAAAGCCCGTTGAACTATAACATTTCCCAGCTTTCCTTGAAGTCACAATATATAAAGTGCTTCACTGAATTTAATGTTGAAGGTAGAATCCCTGTTTTATATGCAGTCTTATGCCTTGAATAACTTTCTGTAAGTGTGTGTTGGTTTGGGGAAAATGCATTTAAGTTTGGTTTATTTTATAAAGAGCCCAGAGGTGTTTCTATTTTATTACAATTTACATGAATTTAGATTCTCCATCTTTCATCATATATCTTTATGTTACTTGGTGGAAAACTGTATTAACATTATTTGTAAAATATCACTGAACAAACATAACATTTTCAAAAGCAGCCATAAATAATGTCTCAAGTGATTCAAATAAAAAAGCTTCGATAGAATTCATGTTGTTTACATTTGTTTGTTCCAAAAAGCATTTGAGATAGGAATTTATAGTTTTAATTAACAAAATTTTAAGACATAATCAGCTGCTTTCTCAAAGCTATCTGGCTTAGGAGTGTATGTCATGTATGATGTTAAAACTGGAATAGTCTGCAACCCAGAACAAAATATACAATCTGGGATTGCTAATCTGTTACAATAGAGGTCTCATCTAGCTTAATACTGTAAATTGTCTACCTTTAAACATGAATGCTAATGGAATTTATAGTCCAACTTTAAATCAAAATATGCAATTTCAGATTACTTGGGATACTATTATATTTCAATTTTAGGTATTTTGGAAAAGGCCTTTTAAAGCACCAACTATTTATAAATACTAACCAGTTTATACTAATTGGTATTATATTATTTCCTAATTTTGAATCTGCATCTGTATAATGGTCAGTTAGCATTATAAAGCATAATACTTTTTTCTGTTCTTTCCTGTTGGCCTCTGAGCTTGCCCAATAACTTTTCCATTGTTTACCTTCTAATTAACGTCTCTTGTTCTAGGGAATATGACCTTTACCTACAACTTTATAAAAATATTTTCATTCTCTTTAATGCCTTATTTCTTCTCTAATAAACTTGAATCAGGAGCTCTCTTCATTAAGATCTTATTTAATTAGTTTCAGTCCTGGTGGAAGCCTCCCCTGCACCCCCATAGTCTCCTCTTGTTCCATTCAGATGCTTTAAGTAGTGACTAGAACCTAATGGGTGATTCTTCCATGAATGTATTTTCCTTTTCATGTGGCTTATTCTAACTGTGTGATTGCCACAAGAAATAAAAGCATAAGATCAACTATGATATGCCAATGGCCAATCATTTAGCATAGCCCCTTATTTGAGAATGTGATAGGGGTAGGACAGAAGAAACTAAGAACCTGGGAGATTGCATTAATTCTCATCAAGTGGCAGAGTCAGGTTAGAACCTGGATTTTAGGATTCTAAGATGTTACAATGTACACTTGACCTGTGTTTAATTTGCTTCTGAGATTAGCAAGGGCATGTTGTAGGGGCCATGGTTATTGAATAAACTTTTGTTATTTATTAATAGTAAATTCATATGGATATGTTATCCACAAATTATCTGCATCAAGCTAAATAAAAATACCAAGTTAAAAAAAGACTCTTGGCTGGGCATGGTGGCTCACACCTGTAATCCCAGCACTTTGGGAGGCCGAGGCAGGTGCATCACCTGAGGTTAGGAGTTGGAGACCAGCCTGGCTAACATGGCAAAACCCTGTCTCTACTAAAAACAGAAAAATTAACCGGGTGTGGTGGTATGCACCTGTAATCCTAGCTACTCAGGAAGCTGAGGCAGGAGAATCACTTGAACCTGAGAAGCGGAGGTTGCAGTGAGCTGAGATCAAGCCATTGCACTCCAACCTGGGCAACAAGAGCGAAGCTCTGTCTCAAAAAAAAAAAAAAAAAAAGTGTTTGGGAAATACTGATTTCTTATATGATGGGACCAATCTCATGGTGGTGTTCTGAGCACTAGATCATATGATGGTTAGTACATTCTTTATCAGTAAATTACCTTACCCTACTTCTTTTCTTTCTGTGAGACATGGGATTTTTATTTACCTTTTTAAACTTTCTTTGGTGAGGTCACTAACATATCTTTTATTTCTTTCTTTTTATATAATGATATATTTTTATATGGCCAAGAGTCGTAGAAATCTGTAAAGTAATGGTGTTACACTGAAAAAACTACAACCCAAGATTGCAAATTACCGACCCAGGATTAATCATGACTTGTTTGTGGCCAAATTGAGAGAAAGATTCTGGTCTCTTGACTTCTGATCCAAGGCTTTGTCATGGCACTATCAGTTTTTAAACTTCTTTAGCCATGGAACCCATATTTCAGATGAGATTTTGGGAAACCCTTCTAACATAGAAAGAAAAGCAGAGCTCCTCAAGTTGAAAGGAGATGGAGGCCTAAAGACATATGCACATGGTCTCCCCAAGACTCTCTGTACTGTAATATACTGCTCTCGACATAGTTCACAATACAGATGAAGGGTTTACTCCTTCTCTCCTCCTCCAAGTATGGTCTAGTTCTTTTCTGGAGCATTTCTGTCCCCTATATCTGAAATGAACGTAACTGGAAAGGTTGGAGGAGATACTGACCCAGCCTGGGAATTACATTTATAAATGCAATGCCAGTCTTCCCAGTTGATTCTGGAACATTTTTCCTGTGTGTCAAGAGGAAGCAGCGGGAGAGATGTTGCTATGAGAATCCACTGATGTTTGATGTTGGTTCTTCTGACATAGCAGGGCTGTGCTATCCCATTTCCTTTTCTTTGCTGTAAGAATTCACCCTGAAGGTGTGTGCTCATTTATGATGCTTTTCCCAAGGACAGGTAGAACAGCCTGCCGAGTCAGAGCTACCAAAGTACCAAATGCTGGTTTCACTGCTTACTAGCTGGTGACCTTGGGCAATTCACTGAATATCTCTGTGCTCATCTGTAAAATATGGGTAATAATATTTAATCTCATAGAGTTGTGGGGAAGATTAAATAAGATAACCAAAACATTTAGAACTATAGTGTTTGGGCAATAGTAAGTACTTATGAGTGTTAGCTATAGCTCTTATTCTTAAGTCTAGGCTATATAAATTTATTTTTTATTTTTTTACATGGAACACTTCACAAATTTGTGTTATTACCCTTGTGCGGGGGCCATGCTAATATCTGTATCGTTCCAATTTTAGTATATGTGCTGCCGAGTCAAGCACAGGCTATATAAATTTAAATCATTAATAGGATACATGGTCAAAATTTTTAAACACTTGGAAAATATTCCAATCTAGTGTTGTTAAACTGAAATAAAAATATATTTTTGGCAGAGGAATATAGCATAATAGTGATAAAGCCCAATTAGCTTTGCATGATCACAATGTTGATGAAATTGTTTAAAGTGTATATTTTTAAATACTTTTCCAAATAAAAGCTTAAAATAACAACAAAGCCACAATATAATAATCACTTGGGTTTGCAATATAAATTAGATTGTTAAAGGCTTGGAGACATTTTCACTTTTACTTAGTTTTGCATGATTTTATTGTAGGTAAGGAAAGCTGCACAAAGTGGTCAACCAACATTTCCTAGAAAACTCTTTTTGACTGTCGATCTTCAAATTAAGGTTTCTGATTGCACATCAGTAAAAACCTCTGCAAAGAAAGTGTGTATTTAGGCCATTATCTGTTGAAGAGCAATAATGCCCTTGATGAGTACATTCTTGTTCTTAAAGTTGCTGCCAACCAGGTGCAGTGGCTCTTGCCTGTAATCCCAGCACTTTGGAAGGCCGAGGCAGGTGGATCACCTGAGGTCGGGAGTTTGAGACCAGCCTGGCCAACATGGTGAGACCCTGTCTCTACCAAAAATACAAAAATTAGCTGGGCATTATGGTAGACGCCTGTAATCCTAGCTACTCGGGAGGCTGAGGCACAAGAATTGCTTGAACCCGGGAGAAGGAGGTTGCAGTGAGCCGAGATCGTGCCACTGCACTCCAGCCTGGGCGACAGAGTGAGACTTTGTCTCAAAAAAAAAAAAAAAAAAAAGCTGTCATTTTCAGAATAAAATGAAGCCTTTTTCTGCTCCTGTAACTGTAGGATTCTGAAGCCCTATTTTGGAGTTAGGATTTTCTTTTTCCACTATCCTTTTTGTACCTGTCTTTATCACATCCAGATATGTTTCACATGTGAAAGCTTTATGATTATTGAATATTATGTTCAAGTAATTTTGTGTATTTTCTTACTATTGGCAGCCTTTGAACAAGTCTGATTTGCACTTACAGAACACCATTTTTAAGAGATTTGTATGATCGTGCATGAATATAGGTCAAAAGGTAGACATAAAGAATAGTAGCCATACCGTGAACATGTTGGGCACAAACCACCCAAGAGGGGAAGGTTGGTTTCTTAAGAAGCAGAATGTTATAAATTGGTGTTTCTTTTTAAAAAGGAATTTAGGGGAGAGGGGACACTGGGTTTTGTAACCCAACTGGGTAGCAAGTGCTGTATTTGAAAGTTCATTTCTAGGTCCAGTAGCACATACCAGGAAGTTGTAGCAGGAAAGGTTTGTTGGAAGATGTGATATCTGCTGAGACCTGAAGCATGAGAGGCAAGTGTGTAAGCAAGTGGATGGGGTTGGGAAGAAGTTTAGGCCGCTATAAAAATTATACATAAAGCTTGATAAGAGGGGATATTGCATGTGAAATGAACAGAAATTCAGTAAATATGGTGGAAGTGCAGGATTTAGGGAATAGAAGAAACTAGTTTCAAAAATCGAGGCTAGAAGTGAAGGTAGGGGCCAGATTATGAAAAGCCTTGTAAGCAATGCTAAGAAACAGTAGATGTCAGAAGGACATGCCGCCATCTAAAAAGCAGTCTTGAGAATAAGTAATTGGATAAAGGTGACCTGACTAGGTATTTGTTTTTTAAGGAAATTGTGTTAATTTTGTTAGGTGTAAAAACGGCATTAGGGTCATGTTGGGGAAAAAAGAATCTCTATCTTACAGATTAAATTACATGGTCTCTGAGATTGCTTCCAAAAATACAGAGTAGAGGACAGATTAAGAAACAAAAAAGATTTCCTGTGATAATTGTTATAGCTAATGGGGTTCACTGTAGTATTTTTTACTTTCATTGTGTTTGAGATTTTCTATTATGAATTTTTTCTTAAGTCAAAATAAGCAATGGACTTTTAGGTCATAGGGAGCCGTTTAAGGTCTTTAACGAGGTCAGTAAAGCAGGAAATAGATTAGGAACAAAAGCAGAGAGGAAGGGAGTGCTGCATTAAATACCATGATTGTGGAGCTGTCAGTTTTCCCTTGTGTAAGAATGTCCATCTTTTTATATTTTCTTGGTGAGCTGTTCTCTATTATCTATTTTCTCTTAATACTTTTACTTTGTACTCTACTTGTAAAAGTACTAGTAATGCCTGCTATTCCTAATACTTTATCAGCCTTTTATTTACAAAATAATCTTGTATGTATCTTGTTAGTGGATGGATTGAATCCATTTAAAATTTGTTGTGGCTGTTGATTTGTTTGGACTTACGTCTGTCCTCTGTAAGTAAGAGATGTCTGTGAAAAGAGAGCAGAGGTAAATAGATGGGAGGTTAAAACGGACAGGATTTGGAGTGATTTTCAGGTGAGCAGGGGCGGGAGTTTGAAGTTGGATAATAGCTAACATTTATTTACTCCGAAGACCTGATTGGATGGCGGTACCATTTACTGTGATAAGAAATGGAAGAGGAGGTGTCTGACTGGAAGGAAATGGCAAGTGTGTTTTGGTACATGAGTTGTAAGCATCTGCTTTTTCTTTGTTCTTAGAGCTATGAACTCTTAGATGGAATTCATTATTTTCCTTTAAAGATACCCCCCATTAACCCATAATCACTTTTGCCATTTTTAAGATTGCCTCTAAGGTATCTTAACCAGGCACATTAACCAGAATGTCATTTTTGGTCTCGTTTGGTTTGGTATAAGCTTTGGAAATGGGCTCCCAATGTCCTATTCTTACCGATGCAGATTATGCTGTAAGAGATAATTTTAGAAACAATAAAAACAACTCATTTTCTAGGCTGTTTCTTTGTTTCATGGGAAGCAAAGAAGTATAATTCTTTGATATTTTTAAATATAAATATTTGATAGCATGTTTATATTTTAAAAAGCAATTAAAGTGATTATTTATAGGCAAGCACTTTTATTTATATAGGGTCATCAATGACAATTAGATTTAATGGAAATAAGATTAACTATAAAATTACATCTTTTAGCTTCCTAATGCTAATTGAACATTGAGTTTGTAATGTTTCCTGACTACCTCTTGGCATTATGTTCAGGTTTAGAGACAGCGATTTTAATCATCCTGTGTTTTTCTAAGCCCATTTCACCCTTTAGAAAACAGTTTTGATCATAGTTCACTCCCATGGATAGACCAGTGCCAAACCAAATAGGATAACTACTTGGCTGATTTTCTATTCACTGCTGATAGGTGGAGCTTGGCATTTTAAAAGGCTATTAACAGAGAGACTGTTTTACTTCTCTCTGATTTTATTTTCAGGTTTGGTTTTTTTTTTGTTTGTTTGTTTTGTTTTGTTTTGTTTTGTTTTGTTTTGTTTGAGACGGAGTCTCGCTCTGTCGCCCAGGCTGGAGTGCAGTGGCGCAATCTCGACTCACTGCAAGCTCCGCCTCCTGGGTTCACGCCATTCTCCTGCCTCAGCCTCCCAAGTAGCTGGGACTACAGGCGCCCGCCGCCATACCTGGCTAATTTTTTGCATTTATTTTCAGTTTTTATATACCCTAGACGTTTTAAAAATTCCTGTTAAGTTATGTATAACCAGTCTTTTTCCCATTTTATTTCCGTCATTTGATTTTCTTTTCACTTTTACATCTACCTGGCATATGGTTTTACTAAACTTCAAATGTTATTTCAGGCTGTTTTCTAATCTGTAAAAGTTTTTATCTCTCATTGTTCTTTTTAAGTGACTTCTGCTTGGGAAGGGGGGAGAAAGCAGTTACTAATCAAAAATGCCTTGAGGACAGGAGCCAGCTTCTCTTCTGCTGCCTTCCTTAGCACTTAGGACCCAATTCTGCACAGAACAGGAGGACATAAATAATTCTGTCTTTGTTGGCTGGCTGTTTATTTACTTTACCTTCTAGGCTATCAGCAATAGTATTAACAATTGCTACATATTTAACCGGCAAGTACTGATATCTTGAGTTTGGTCACTGTTTTTCATTCAACCCAGGGTACAGTTTTAAAAGTTTTCTGTACCTGTAGCTTCTATCCCATTTACTTTAGATAAAATTGAAAAATGTCTGCACTGAAGGTCAAATTCTGAATTCTTGTTAGATATTTGATAGCTTTAACTTTTATGTCTTCCCATAATGCTTTTGTTTTTATTCTTCCTCTGCTTATAATATTGCATCTTTAGCCTTTTTTAAAAAGCCTAATATGCATTAAACACTTACTTAAAAAAACAGCACTGGGATGATCAATTAAATAAAAGTCCATTATGACTAGTGTAATTAGAATACTATACACATGCTATTTTGATCTATTATAAATGGAAAAGAACTCAAAGGTAAAAATCCATAATTGAGTAAGTATGGGAGCATTTTCAGAGGAATCTTTTTAGTTTTAGAAAGTTATATTAGTACAGGTTTCTAGAGGGCATTTACTGTAATTGGATCTCAGTAGGTTGGAACATTGATGTTCCTGATGTTCTTTTGACTTGATGGTGCACTGATTTTTTTTTCTGACAATGGTTTTTCATTTAAAATTTTAAATTGAGTGTTTCTCATAAGTCTGGTGAGCCTAATTTGAATAGTCACCCTGTTACTTTAATGTCCCATCCTGCTTTGTCTTTGTAGCACTTTTAATCTTTAATTACTGTTGTCTTACATTAGCAGAATTCAAGCTCCATGAGGGAAGTGACTGTTTTAAAACTGTTGTATCCCTAGAACAGTGACTAGTACATAGTTGGCACTCACTAAATATTATTGAATGAATAATTATTTTAGCCAAGCATAGTATTGTGCACCCTGTAGTACCAGCTACTCAGGAGGCTAAGGCAAAAGGATTGCTTGAGCCCAGGAGTTACAGGCTGCAGTAAGCTATGATTGTGCCACTGCACTCCAGCCTTGGTGACAGATTGAGACCCCTTCTCTTAAAAAATAAGAACAACCTTTGTCTTTTTAGGCAGCAAAATTAAAACATGCTGCTTATTTTTTCAAAGCAAAAAAAAAAGATAAAAAGTGAAGTAAATGTTCCATGTAGTATCACCCTTCCAGTAACCATGTAATTTATATAACACAATTTTATTTATATAATATACATTTATTTATAATGCAACTAGTCCCATTTTGATGGACAGTGTGGTTCTGGTTTTTAGTCTTACAGATCCAGAATCACTTATCCGCAATTTCAAAATCTGAACAGTAGTAGAATTACTGTGTCAAAAGATAAAAGCATTTCTAAAGCTCATCACATATTTACAAAGATATTCTCAAAAGAATGGTACCAATTTATGATTCTACCAGCAATTCAGTGCAGTTTTTATGCTCCTTTCTGATTATAGCTTAAATTACATTTTAATGGGATTTGTTTCAAAATAACTTTCCAGTGTTCCTTATCCATGAATTAGAATAGGGTAGAAGCTTGTGTGCTAATTTATCAGTGAGACATTCTGTAGGAAGTTCTATATTATCGGTAATTGGGAGATATTTAGTCACAGGAACTCTTTGGCCTGTGATTTGTCAGAGAAGGTGTAGGGGAAATCAGCTTCAAATAGGAAGTAAAGAAATGAGTTCTGGCTCACCTCAGATTTATATTCTATTTCTGTTTCTCTACTCACTGCAGAAGTAGATATCACAGCAAACGTTATTCTCTGTTCCCCATGTTTTCTCGGGGTTTAGATTCCTGAAATCATTTGCCTTCATATATATACGAGGGATATGAAAAGAATATGAAAATGAAAAACTGACAGTGTGCAAAGATGAGCATCAAGGCCTCAAATGAAAGCCTTGATTATATAAATAATCATAATTATATTGTATATATTATTAATCTAAAATTTATTATATACTTATGCTGTGTTTATTTACCTATAATAATGAACTGTTCCTGATAGAGTATCTGACTTTTTCACATGTTAAATTAGTTTTAATTGTGGTTTTGTATATGATTTACGATTGCCACAGTAGAAATATTTCAGTTCAGTCTGTAGAATTTTAATATCACGTCGCTGTGTAAAAGCACCTGCCCACAGTTCCCACCACAGTTTGGTTTTTCATCCAGATACTCCGGATTTTAATGACAAGGGTTGATCCCCCTGTAAGTTTTACTTTTACAGAACATGTCTTACTTTGGGCTCCTAAGAACTATTTAAATGCAGCTCCAGTGTCTACCTTCACTTTTCCACATTTTTATTCTCTTTTAAGGCTTTATTGCAGAAACTCTTACTTTTGTTCACCTATTCATTTTCTTTTCCAAACTCATTTCTCTCTTCTGATCACCTTCTGAAGGGACAGCTTGGATATGTTGGAACTAAATTTCTTGTATTATAATATATCTAAAAGAAACACAAAATAAGCTGTATACCGTGTTCTAGGTTTTTGCAAAAGAAAAACAGGCAGTTCACTAGGGATCACAGCATAATTAATGGTGTACAAATAGACACTCCACGATCATTATTGTGCCAACAGCCACCAAAGCTTTGTGAGGAATGTTCAAGCTCTGTACAGGGGGCATTACTTCAGTAGAGTAGGCAACAAAAGACGCATTTGTTTATTAGAAACTTTGCTTTGCGACTTTGTGAACCAGCACAGTTGGTCACAAATGGAAATGAAAGTCTTGAGTGAGCTGTTCTGCCTGTTTTAAGAGAGAAATGCGTCATTCCCTGAAGGTTACTGGATTAGTTTACTTGCTCTAGAGCTAACAACATAGGGATTTAGTTCTAAAGAACCTTATTTTTCCCTAGGAGACTATGTCTATTGGTAGCCATTCTGAATATCCATATACTAAGCCACTAATATTATCTAAAACAGTACTTAAGTACTATGATGAATAAACCAAATTTATTTCCAAGTGATTTTTTTAAGTATACAAACTTTCTAGTGAAAATTGTGGAAATTTACATTTTATGGCAGTTTCTTCATTTCCTTGATTTATTAGAATAAATGAAAATTCAATAGATAAATATAGGTATATTTTAAGTATCAATATCATTGTCACTTGCATCCCTTAACATTGTTTAAATGGCATTCTGTTAGATTAACGATTTTAATCTTTTAGGTACATTTCATCTCTAAGGTTATTCTCTTTGTGTCTCTACCTCATGTCTTCAATGAAGTGTTGGGTTGGGTTGAGATATCTGGGTCCCTCTTCCTAGAGCCAAATTTGAATAACATAAATCATCATTATTAGGTTATTTGCAGAAACCAATCTCTGAAGCCTATGATTGGAAGCACTGGTCAAATAAGTGCTTTTGAGAGACAATTATTTATTTAAAAGCAACATAACGGTTTAAATTCTAGGAGAACCTACAGCCTATTACAACAAACTTAATAGCTTTAGAGAAGGTATACCTTTTTATAATTTCAAAACACTTGAAAGCAGTGGCTTATTTAGTCACTCATGCAAAATCAACTCTGGAAAAACAGCTCTGCATAAATCGTTCTGTTATAAAGACAGACACACATGTCTGTTCATTGCAGCCCTATTCACAATAGCAAAGACATGGAGTAACCTAAATGGCCATTGATGATAGACTGGATAAAGAAAATGTGGTACATATACACCATGGAATACTATGCAGCCATTAAAAAGAATGAGATCATGTCCTGTGCAGGGACATGGATGGAGCTGGAGGCCATTATCTTTAGCAAACTAATGCAGGAACAGAAAACCAAATACCACATGCTCTTACTTATAAGTGGGAGCTAAATAATGAGAACACATGAACACATAGAGGGAAACAAAATATACTGCTGCCCACCCACCGAAGGGTGAAGGTGGGAGGAGGGAGAGTATCAGGAAGAATAGCTGATGGATGCTGGGCTTAATACCTGGGGGATTAAATAATCTGTACAACAAACCCCTATGACACGCATTGACCTGTGCAACAAACCTGCACCTGTATCCCTGAACTTAAAAGTTAACAAAGAAAACAGCATTGCATTTTTAAATGGAAGCAGAAAATAGTATAGACTGTATGTGAATGGTCTACATTGTTTATTACTTCATTTGTGGAACATTTTTGTGGTTGGCATAAGAGAATGAAAAATGGAGGGTTTTCAGTCCTTTCTAGGTCTTCTGTGTTGTCTCCCTTTCTCTTTTTTCCTTTCCTTTTAATGAAGACCCTGCTCTATCTTGAAGAACCCAGGTGGACTGAAGCATAGGACTTCAGGACACTAGGAGCTTTCTAGCCCTCATGGTCCCCACTCCACAATACCCTATACTAAGACTTGGTAAATTGCAGAAGTGATGGAACTAAACTGCTCAAGGTACAGATTCTAGAACCAACCTTCTCCTTAATAATTTTTCAGTGCCCAATTCCTGCTTCTAGGAAATGTGCCCCTAAACCTCTCAGGCTGTATTAAGCTATTTCTTGAACTCATTTTGTTAGCACAGAGCAGAAAGCACAAATGTGATAACCAGTAACCCATTATATTTTAAATAAATAACAGCGTCTAATTCTAGATGTTAGACTCCTATAAGGAAATGATATTGAAGTATATCTAGGTGCCATTTCTGCAGCAGCACAGGGATTGAGTAAACTTCCTGTTCTTAGGCACGTGCCATCCGCTGTAAACACCAAATGTACTGGCCACAGCACCTGGTTAAATGTTTCTCCTCAAGTCTCTGCCTTTATCTCCATACAGAGCAAGATTATCTAACTCATTTCTATAGATTTTTGCTTAAAGGTAACTTTGCTTAAATCTCAAAACAGAGTGGTAATATCTCTTCCATTGCATTAGTAAACAGCAAGCAATGTTTCAAGAAGTCATTTTTAAATACCCATTTCAGTGGCCTGTTTTTATTAGGCTTTGCAACTTTTTTTTTTTGAAATAGTATGAAATATATACACTGGTCTCCATGTGGTAAAGGCAGCAATCAATATGTGGATTTCTAAAATAATCTGAAGGTCATGGAATACAAGAGCTGTATTAAAATAGAGAATTATAAAGTTATTTTAAGGGAACTATTCTTTTTCTTCATTTCATTTTTTATCCTGACTTTTCTGCAACAAGATTATTCTTTCAAATCTAGGAAATTTTTTGTTGTTGACAAGGATGATATACTGTTGACTTTGACTGTGATCTATTTACTTAGAAGGAGATCTCTAGTTTCATTTAGAGAGTGTTATGTGGTTTACGGGAATATAATGTTAAACTATTAGACTCAGGTTTTGCTTTTCTTTCTTCCCTAGACTAGCCATTATTCTTAGGAGAAAATATTAACTCCAATATCAGTCTTAAATATCTTATTTTAAAACTATTAAATGGGACTGGTTGTGGTGGCTCACACCCATAATCCCAGCATTTTAGGAGGCTGAGGGGGGAGAATCACTTGAGGCTAGGAGTATGAGACCAGCCTGGGCAACATAACAAGACCATATTTCTACAAAGTATTATTTAAAAAATTAGCTGGCATGGTGGTGTGCACCTGCAGTCCTAGCTACTCGGGAGGCTGTGGCAGGAGGATCCCTTGAGCCTAGGAGTTTACTGCAGCATGGATGTCAGAAAGACACCCTCTCTAAACAAAGCAAAACAAAAATGACTAAATGGGATTTTTTTAAGGTTTTCAACACCTCTCACTTCAATAGGTAATCTATGCAGCCTCCTATTACAGAGTAAATTAAACCCTAAGGTATTAAAACCTAAGAGAATCAGTTTCTAGGTATATAAATCTTTGGGGTATATAATGAAAGCTAGGAATGTAGAAGCAGATAATTATCACTGTTGTTCAGTTAGGCTGTTATAGTTAACCTTACTGATAAAGCCCCCAGGGTGTTTGGCCTAAACAAGTGCTGACTGCTTTTGTTTGACCATTAAACATGGAACAGGTAATGCAAGTTGTATGAAATGATTCTCGTGACCACGTGTCTATCTTGTATGAAATGATTCTAGTGACCACATATCTATCCTGTAAAGTTCTTTTGTGAATTAGTAAAATGATAGTTTAGGTTATTGAAAGTGCAAATGTCTGTTTATATTATAGGGACTTCTTTTGTTCATCTGCTAAGTAGATAAACATTTTAACACAAAGATAAGCCTTCAACCCAGCTTATTCTGGATGTCATATTTCACTAGCAGTAAGTCCAGAAAGGGGTGGAAAGTCGCAAATTTCCACCTCACTCTTTCTTTTTTTTTTTTTTTTTTTTTTTTTGAGACACAGTCTCACTCACTCGCCCAGGCTGGAGTGCAGTGGCGTGATCTCGGCTCACTGCAACCTCCACCTCCTGGATTTAAGTGTTTCTCCTGCCTCAGCCTCCTAAGTAGCTGGGACTACAGGTGCACACCACCATGCCTGGCTAATTTTTTTATTTTTAGTAGAGACGGGGTTTCACCATGTTGGCCAGGATGGTCTGGATATCCTGACTTCATGATCCGTCCACCTTGGCCTCCCAAAGTGCTGGGATTACAGGCGTGAGCCACCGTGCCTGGCCTCAGCCTTGCTCTTTGTACTAAACACTGAAAACATCTACATCAAGAAGGAAGACACTATTTAGGGAGTCCCCTCTTCCCCACCCTACTGAAACTCTAGATTTGTCAAGAATGGAGCTGGGAAAAGCGAGCATAAACCATCATTTGGGAGAAGCTCCAATGCATGATATGCTCCCCAATTCTCACACCTTAACTTTGAGAACCTCTCATTTAGGGTAAATTTGAATGGAAATGTGAAGAATTATTTTAAATATTCCCTAGTCTTTGACCTTGTTTTATAGTCTTCTTCTATCTTCAGGGTTTGGGTAACCCTTTCTATCTTTCCATTAACATACCTACCTATCTAAATAATCTACCTCCCTACCTATTTATCTATTCACTCCTTTATTTTTTCATTTATCCATTCATTCACCTTACTGCATGTTCCCTATTGTACCATGGATTATTAAAGCAACTTCCCATGTGACTCCATCTTCTTTTAAGATTCTTCTCCTTCTGGAGAGCTTTAGCTTCACAATCCCAGGGCTGCGATTTCTGTCTTTCCAAAATATGCTAAGAATCACAGTTAATCATCAAATTTTCCAGTCACCAATAGAAAGCCTCACAGCTAGGAAATGTCCACAAAAAGAAGCCAAATTTTAAAATATCCTGTGGAACTTCCAGTTGTATTGAAGGTACTTTATTATATCAGCGTCATTAAGGCAAAAACAGTTGATAAGGTGAGCAGTCTTCCACCATCTCTATATGCTACACTGTGGACTGCAGATCATCCCTGCTTGTGAGATGCTCTCAGTTCTACAGTTTGTTGTTTTCAAATTTGTACAGCTAATATTTGCTGTGGGTAAATACTGTGTTCATTTCAACAAGTATTAAATGGTCTACCTGGCCATTTGTGTGTGTGTGTGAGATATAGACCATTTTTCCCCCTTTTAATTTAACTCATCGTAAATTTTGATGAATTTTGCTAGAAAATCCATCTTTTTTGTCATTTCATGTTGTTTAGTTACAAGTTTAATTTTAGAGCACAGTTTACACAAATTTTGTTAAATAGTTTGCTTTTCATTAGATAGTTCTTGATCTTGTCTGTAGAAAACTTGGAAATGTTTATTATTTCAGAGTCACTGTAAAAGTACTGTTTAGCTGGTAAGTACAACACTTTAAAGGGATGAGTGAGCCCGGAAGTTAATAAGAGGGTATGGGATGTTCCTTGGTTTTCTAGTTCTTTAGAAATAATTTATCTTGATGGGCTATTATTTTTTTTTTTTTTTCCGAGACCAAGTCTCACTCTGTTGCCCAGGCTGGAGTGCAGTGGCACCATCTCATCTCACTGCAACCTCTGCCTCCCAGGTTCAAGCGATTCTTGCGCCTCAGCCTCCTGAGTATCTGGGATTACAGGTGCACCCCACCACACCTGGCTAATTTTTGTATTTTTAGGAGAGACGGGGTTTTGGCACGTTGCCCAGGCTGGTCTCGAACTCCTGGGCTCGAGTGATCCACCTGCCTCTGCTTCCCAAAGTGCTGGGATTATAGGCGTGAGCCACCGCACCTGGTGGGCTATACCTTTTTTAACAGCTTACTTGAGTGATAACATCATAAAGTTACATTGTTTTAAGGGTAAAATGAAATGATTTTTAATAAATTTACAGAATTATGCAACCATCATTACTAATTTTAGAACATTTCTGTCACCCAAAAAGAAACTTCCAGCCCACTTGCAGTCACTGCCATTCCCACCTGCATTCTCAAATAACCACTAATTACTTTCTATCTCTGTTTGTTAGGCTGTATCTTTCTCTTCTTATGAAAACTGGGTGTAGAACCAAAGTAGTCCAATCTACCTGAATATGGGATGGAAAATAAGTACCAGAAATAAAAATATCTGCCCTCTACCCAAGCATATCTCCCCTAAAGTTCAGAAGTACAGTTACTGTGTGTAGCTAATTTTTCAATTATATCTTTTTCCTTATTCTTTTTTTTTTTTTTTTACCAAGCCATTCTCAGAAGAAAGTGTCATCAAGATACCATCAAGCTTTCCCATTTCCCAAATTAAAAATCTTACCACACTAAAAAAGATGTAGGACTTAGTGGCAGTATAAAAACTTGTAATGATCTGACAAGGACTCTTTTCAATGTGACTTTTGTTGTGGAAGTATTTCAGAAATACATGATAATTTTTTGGTAAGCAGTGAATCTTCTGTCAGTTTTCAAGAACTTGTTAGTAAAAATACTTAACAAATTTTGTGGGCACTTCTGAAATAGAATCCCATCACTCACAAAGCATGCTTATATCCGTAAGCATATTGGTACCTCCCCATTTTGGCTGGAAAGAATTTTACAAACAAGTTAGTCTCAAATACTGTTAATAAGAAAAAGCTGGCTGGGTGCAATGGCCCACACCTGTAATCACAGCACTTTAGGAGGCTGAGATGGATGGATTACTTGAGGCCAGAAGTTCGAGACCAACCTGGCCAACAAGGCAAAACCCCGTCTCTGCTAAAAATACAAAAATTGGCTGAGCATGATGGCATGCCTGTATTCCCAGCTACACGGAGGCTGAGGCACGAGGATCGCTTGAACCTGGGAGGCTGAGGTTACAATGAGCCAAGATTGTACCACTGCACTCCAGCCTGGGTGACATAGCGTGACTCTGTCTCAAAAAACAAACAAACAAACAAAAAAAGATAAAAAGAAAAGAAAAAGGTAAGATGTCTTGGTGTTTAGGAAAAACTTTATGGGCATGAGATTTCTTAGCTAAACTGGATGCTGTTAACATAAAATTATATACCTAACTGTATTACAGATTTAATATGGTGGCTTATTAGTAATATTAACTATAATTAAATGGCAGATATGGGAGATAGGGAAATTTTTAACAGGCTCCTTTTCTTTTTACCCTACAATAATAGTGAATTATAAGTTAATTTTTTTCTAAGTCTATATTGATCTTTACAAAATTATAAAGACTGAAGAATTGCTTGTCATGTAATCTAGAAAACCTCGGCACCATGCAATATAGCCAGGTAACAAACCTGTACCCCCAATCTAAAATAAAAGTTGAAATTTAAGAAATGAAAATAAAAACCAAGTTCATAATTGATTGTCTCTTAATCTTTTTCACTGATGCTATTGTTGACCTTTTCATATGGAATGGTACTAGAGGCTGTGGTATACCATTTAGGAACAGAGGCTCCTGAGGTCAGATTCCTGATTAAATCTAGGCTCTGCTACTTCCTCTCTGACCTTGGGCAACATACATCATCTTAATTTATTTTTATTTTTTTTATTTTTATGGGTACAATGTGGGTGTATATATTTATGGGGTACATGAGATATTCTGATACAGCCATATAGTGTGTAATAATCAAATCAGGGTAAATGGGGTATCCATCACCTCAAGCATTCATCACTTTGTTATAAACATTTCAGTTATAATTTTAGTTATTTTTAAATGTACTGAATACATAAATTATTATTGACTGTAGTCACCCTTACTCATTACCAGAACTTACTCATTCTATCTAACTATATTTTTTTATCCATTAACCATCTCCACTTCGCCTGCCCCACCACCCACCACTGTCCTTCCCAGCCTCTGGTAACCATCTTTCTACCTCTGTCACCATAAGTTCAATTGTTTTAATTTTTAGATTCCACAAATGAGTGAGAACATGTGAAGTTTGACTTTCTGTGCCTTGCTTATTTCAATTAACATAATGTCTTCCAGTTCCATCCATGTTGTTGCAAATGATGAGATCCTATTCTTTTTTATGGCTGAATAGTACTCCAGTGTGTATATGTACTACATTTTCTTTATCCATCCATCAGTGGACACTTATGTTGCTTCCAAATCTTGGCTATTGTGAATAATGTTGCAATAAACATGGGAGTGAAGATATCTCTTTGATGTGCTGATTTTCTTTCTTTTGGATATATTCCCAGCAGTGGGATAGCTGGATCATATGGTAGTTCTATCTTTAGTTTTCTGAGGAACCTCCGTACTGTTCTCCATAGTGGCTTTACTAACTAACATTCCCACCAACAGTGTACAAGGATTCCCCTATCTCCACATGCTCACCAGCATTTGTTATTGCCTATCTTTTGGATAGAAGCCATTTTAACTGGGGTGAGATGATAGCTCATTGTAGTTTTGATTTGTATTTCTGTGATGATCAGTGATGTTAAGCACCTTTTCATATACCTGTTTGTCATTTGTCTGTCTTTTGAGAAATGTCTATTTGGAACTTTTGCTTATTTTTTTACTCAGACTATTAGATTTTTTCCCTGTTGTTTGAGCTCCTTATATATTCTGGTTATTAATCTCTTGTCAGATGGATAGTTTGCAAATATTTTCTCCCATTCTGTGGGTTGTCTCTTCACTTCATTTCGATTAAAAAAAAAATCTGGCTAGCAATATTTCCTAGGGTTGTTATTGTGATTAATTTAGATAATACACAAGCATAGCACCTGCCATATAAGTAAGATTTGCTGAGAACTATTATATTGTGAATATTTTATTCCACAAGTTGATGTTTTAATGGTTTTATAGTGACAACAGAGTTTTCTTTTTTAAGGTCTAAGAAAGCTCTTGTGTCTGTTAAGAAATTCATCCTCAGATTGTTTCAACTGATATTCAATTCAATCAAATTCTGTTTCAAGACCTAGTTTTTCTTAAATCTTTAAGCTCAATGTATAAACATCTGTTATTCATTATTGCAGTTTATAAATGCAGGAACATGCTTTCTTTGATCAATGTTTTGCATCTTTCTTGAACAGATTAAATTCTTCTAAATATTAAAACTATAATAAACTATAGATAAAAATATCTTAATTTTTAAGTTATATTTACATATTTAATATATCTTAAACACTTCATATACACCACAAGGCACACTTACAAATCTGGAACACAAAGCATTTCTAAGCCCTTCTACTAGAACCCATGTCTATACTCAGTCGCCTCTGCAGCTGCCGTCAGTGAGCGTCAGATCTGAACTGCATTCCCTGCACCTTTTTCTGTAGCCATGAGTATCGATCACATAGCATTTTCCCATTTTGTAAAACCATAACCTTTGATATGAATGATTGAGATTCTACAGTTTCTATTAAGATTGAAGTTTCTTCTTAATTTGATACTTCTTTTTGAGATACAGTCCTGCTCTGTCACCCAGGCTGGAGTGCAGTGATGCAATCTAAACTCACTGCAACCTCTGCCTCCCAGGTTGGAGGGATTCTCATGCCTCAGCCTCCCAAGGAGCTGGGACTACGGGCGTGTGCCAACATGCCCAGCTGATTTTTTGTATTTTAAGTAGAGATAGGGGTTTACCATGTTGGCCAGGCTGGTTTCAAACTACTGGCCTCAGGTGATCTGCCTACCTCAGCACTGTTTTCTTCTTATATAGTATTTATATATCTGTCTTGCAGTTTTACAGTTACTATGGTATCATACATTATATGTAATATTAAGGTAACCATAATTCATTTAGCGAACCCCATGTTCTTGGATATTAGATTATTTCCAATTTTCCCTTATATGTAACGGTTGAAAATATGCTTGTAAAAATATGTTTTGTACATCTAATTCCCTAAAGATAAAGTCATAAAATAGGATAACTGAATAAAAATGCTATTCAAAGCCAATTTAAAAGCCTATGTAAAAATAATTATTCTTGCTGCATGGTATACAAATAATTAGGCCAAGTATAATAAAGCAGACCAGTCCTAGCATGATTTGTCTTTAGTACAGGAAACTGCAGACAGAAAAATTGTGTTTCAAAAACTATAGTACACCTGTTTTTAGATTCTAGTCTTGCCTAATGTTTTTCAATTTTTAATATTTTCTACAGTTTGGACCGAATTCTAATTTTTCTTGGCTAGAAGTCTTCAAAATAATGTTTTCAATTTTTTTCTTCTTTCTTCCCCATTTTTCCTAATTTGAAGTCACTGAAAACTAAGCTGTGCTTTCATGAAGACCTGTGAACTAAAGCTAGACAACTTAAACCTCAGAAGAAAATAACAACCTATTTACATTCATAAGCCACTTTCATACCTGCCTACTAATGTATAAACTTCAGAGTAATGTGATCTGTATTGATTTTCCAGGATTATTTTGTTTGTTGTTGTTTTTCTCCCTTCTTTCCCCTTTATTCTCTTCATAGGACATCAAGACTTCATGACCTTCTAAAAATGAGCTTTCCTAATAACTCAGGACCTACCCATCTTGGAACAAACCACCCTAGCCATGAGAGATAAGATGAAACCTGAGCCCAGAGACTTTTCCTTCTAAAATGCTTTCTCCCAAAGATTTAAAAAAAACAAAAGGGGGGAAATGTGAAAGGAAAATATCTCTGGGCCCCAAAATCACCAAGCTAGAGGGAAAAGTCAAGCTGGGAACTGCTTAGGGCAAACCTACCTCCCATTCTCACACATCTGCTTACTGAGATAAATGCATATCTCATTGCCTGCTTTGGAGAGGCTAATCAGAAGCCCAAAAGAATGCAACCATTTATCTCTTATCTACCTATGACCTGGAAGCCCCCTCCTTGCTTTGAGTTGTCCCACCTTTCCAGACCGAACCAACATCTTACATATGTTGATTCATGATTCACCTTTCCAGACCGAACATCTTACATATGTTGATTCATGTCTCATGTCCCCCTAAGATTTATAAAACCAAACTGTGCTCTGACCACCTTGGGCACATGTCATCAAGACCTCCTGAGGCTGTGTCATGGGTGTGCATCCTCAACCTTGGCAAAATAACCTTTCTAAATTAACTAAGATCTATTTCAGGTTTTCAGGGTTCACACTATAGTTATCCTTTCCTACCAGTGTCTGGGAAAGCGAAAAAAGCCACAATAGTTCCTCTCTCAGTGGGTGGCAGTTCCATTAGTTCATTTGTTTAGGGTAGTATACCAGAGTACAAAGCAGATGCCAAGCCTTCTGAGTCCTCTTACATTGCAAAATACTGGAAGTTAACCTAGAAAATACTGAAAAAATTAAAGATCTGTATAGATTCATCTCCCTTTAGAAGGCAAATGGCAAACTCTGAACCTTCCAGTACACTGCTAGTGTTTTGTTACATTTTTTTTGAACTAAGCCTGATTTATTCCAGAAATGTGAGGAAGATTTAAAATTAGAAAATGATTGTAATAAAATACATCACAAACATGTTTAAAAGGAAAAGATATTATTATCTGGAGTGAAACCAAAATGGCATTTGGTAAAACTCAGTATCCAATTGATGTTGCAATACCTAGTGGGAAAAGTCTGCTGCTTTCATTTGCACTCCTAAATGAGCTTTAGAATCTTTCTGTCAAATTACAAGAAAACACATCCATAGACACCATTGTACTTCTGTGTTTTACTTCTACATCTGTAATTTTTAACATTGTTCTAGCCAATGAAGCCAAGAAAATAAAAAGAAAACAGGCAGGTAATGACTAAAAGGCAGAAAATATATATGTGAAAATAACTAAAACATGCAATATTCCACTGGAAAGTTAGATTTTGTTTATGAATTAAAAACACAGTATCCTTATAGAATCAGTATTAACCAGTTAGAAAAGCTAAAAAAAATCACTTACTTGATTGTTGGTTACTGATGTAGCCACCATAACAAAGAAAAAATGGCATCAAATTTTAATAATTAAAATAAATGTTCAGAACTTATATGAAGAAAGCTATAAAAATTAGCTGATGTAGATAAAAGTAAGCATAAGGCTATACTATATTCATACATGGGAAGCTGAGGTATTATCCCAGTAAAGATTTGATGTTGCCATATTATATAATGAGAGTCATTTCCTTTTAATAATGTCAATAGAAGTTTTCCTATCATCTGATAAAATGATTCCAAAGTTCATCAGAGAGTAAAAATGGTAGCAGCGGCAGGTTTATACCACTAGGCTACATTACATAACTAATACTGGGTAACAGCAACTTTTTTTTGGAGACAGGGTCTCACTCCATCACCTAGGCTGGAATGCAGTGGTGTGATCACTGGCACTGCAGCCTCAACCTCTTAGTCTCAAGCAATCCTCCAACCTTAGCCTCCCAAGTAGTTGGGACTACAGGTGCACCACCACACCCAGCTAATGTTTTGTATTTTTTTTGTAACCACGCGGTTTTGTCATGTTGCCCAGACCGGTCTTGAACTCCTGGGCTCAAATGACCTCCTGCCTTGGCCTCCCAAAGTACTGAAATTACAGATATGAGCCACCACATCAATAGAAGGAATCTCAGATAAGACTTTTTAAAAACCAAGCCCAGCCATGGATATGTATCATCAAATACCTGTGAATTGGGTGATTCTCTCCTCTTGAGGTTCTAAGATAAAACTTGGAGCTCCTAGGCCTGTCAGAAAGTGATATTCTTTACCTTACCACAGGTCAGGAACCCTGTACAGGGACTGTGTAGACAAGTATGAGGCCAGTTTTCCCAAGAGGCTTTTATAGGCTCCATAAGTCAAGTTTGATTCTTTAAAGGAAAGCACACCATTCCAGCCTAAGCCTTGAAAAATAACCAGTTTCTCCAGTTGTGTCCTATTATAAATGAAAACAGATTCTTATTGTACTTATACGCAAATAACTGTATTGCCATAAGTTAAGAATACAAATAGTTTCCAATAGTTTCCCAATTCTGGAAAAATCAGAGAGAACACGAATATGCTCCAAATTTTGTTCATAGGAGTATACATTACTCAATTGTTAAAAGTTGTAAATAGCTTAAAAGTTTTCCTGACTCTGAAAAACAAACCAAAGGATGAGCAGGTTTTAAACAAAAAAAGTTAAAAAGATTACTTCAGACTTCTATTAGTTTAGTCCATGCAGTTAATTCCTGTTCTGCTTAATATTCATGAACATTTCAGCTCTCCATGAGTCCTGAAAGTTTTTCCTCTATTCTGATGTCACAATCTCCAAAGTTATCAGAAACCTGCATTCAGGAGCACCTGTAAGGGTTTTATAGCTGATTATAAAACCCCCTTCTAAAGAGGACCAAAATAAGACAATTTTCTGTGGATGACAAAATGTTTTAGGGCAGCCATAGTCAAAGACATAATTGACAAGGAAATTGGTTATGTCTGTGGCACGCAATAATTTAACATAATTATAATTATTACTGATAATGTACATTAAGTCATATCAGAATTATGGAAGTTTCTCATAATTTTGGAACACATACCAATACCATATTTATATAAATACAGCCCAAAGAAAACTAAACATCATTTTATATTTGACAACGCTTTCTGCATAATTTTTATACCAAAGTCAAATATGTCATTTTTGGACTTTAGGGAATCTAATATCTTAAAGGATTAATTAGGTAAGAAAAAGACATAATTTATAATTTGATTTGGAAAGCTTGTCAAATATCCAAGGTTTAAAACACTTGATATCACAAAATAGGATCACAAGTCATTGTAAAATAAGTCATTTCATTTAACCAAAATAACACAAGGATTAAAAAAAAAAAAACCAAAATGATAACACAAGGATTAAAAAAAAAAAAAACAAAAAGATTTTTTTTTAAAAAGGCAATACCTTCATTCTTTGGGAAAGGAGACTTAATTTTCCAAACAATAAGCCTGAATAAGAACAGCATGAAGCCAATTAAATCTGATTTTCAAAATTTTATAAACTATAAAATTTTAATTTTAACCATAAGATAAAACTTCCATAAGCCTTTTATAAGCTTTATAACCTTTACTAAGGAGTCAGTTAATGCTTCAAGAAAACCTAATCAGGCACAGGGGCCCATGTGCTCATCTTACATCAGTGTGTCTTTGACATTGATGATTAATTTGTAGAGAAACTGAACTTATCTCTCAGAATCAATTCCTACAGTCTCATACACCCACCTGTTCCATGATAGTTCCTGGGCCTTGAGGAGTTTAATAGCTTTAATTTCTGGCCCAGTGTCTCAAGAATGCAGTTTATTTTGATTGGCATCTTTTACTGGGCCTGAAGATGGGGTTTAATTGCTGTCAGTGTTTAAAATTTAACAGGACTTGGTGTCTTTTTTAGACACAAAAGTCACAGGCCTGTAACTCAATGTCACAAGTACTTTAAAAGCACATACAGAGAGCTACATGCATGTAATAACCTCAATTTAAAAAAAGGCTTTAATCTCAGTTTTTTCCTAAGCAAACCAAAACTTAATGTGACAACTTGAAAATACAAGTTTTCTTTAATCCTCTCCTTGTGACTTATGCAGACCATTCATTACATGCTTGGACTTTCTGGTTTGTCCTGATCATCCCTCTTTCTTAAACAACCAGTCATTCTACTCTAGGACTAAATTCTTTCTCATATGAAGAATCTCATACAAAATTATTTATTTGAACTTATTTCTTTTTAAGCTTTCTTACCAAAAAAAAATTATTTTTACAACTTTCTCTACATCTCTCTTATTTCCTGGTTTGTTTTATACATGACCTTTAAATAAGCTTTGAATTAGACAAAAATTGTTCACCCTTTTTTAAAAGGACACTTTCTTTTTGAAAGAATGTTTTCCTACAAATATATTTTTATTGGAAAATACCCAAATAATGAAATATCTATTTTTTAATATAACTTTAGATTCTAAATTATGACCTGTTTGTCTACAATCATTTATCCCATTACATTTACATAATTATTTTAATTGTTTACCTAGATTATTTATGAAAACTGTGATAGCCATCATGTGAAGTTTTGGAACCACCATTGCAAAATTATAACTGAAACAGTGAAAAAGATTTGACCTAATTGACTCCATCTTGCTAACCTCCAAGCTGTACTTGTTCATTCCTGGGTGTAGGACAAACTAACTTTGGGACCTTAGCTTATAGTTTAGCTTTAAAACAAAGACAGTAATAGTCCTTTCTCAAAACAAACCTCAGTTCCTGTGGACTAAACTGCCCAAAGCCACAAGATTAAAAGTTACAATAATCCCTGCCTTTTTTTGTTTTCCATTTGCTTGGTAGGTCTTCCTCCATCCCTTTATTTTGAGCCTATGTGTGTCTCTGCATGTGAGATGGCTCTCCTGAATACAGCAAACTGATGGGTCTTGACTCTTTATCCAATTTGCCAGTCTGTGTCTTTTAATTGGACCATTTAGTCCGTTTACATTTAAGGTTAATATTGTTATGTGTGAACTTGATCCTGTCATTATGATGTTAGCTGGTTGTTCTGCCCGTTAGTTGATGCAGTTTCTTCCTGGCATCGATGGACTTTACATTTTGGCATGTGTTTGCAATGGCTGGTACTGGTTGTTCCTTTCCATGTTTAGTGCTTCCTTCAGGAGCTCTTGTAGGGCAGGCCTGGTGGTGACAAAATCTCTAAGCATTTGCTTGTCTGTAAAGGATTTTAATTTCTCCTTCACTTATGAAACTTAGTTTGGCTGGATATGAAATTCTGGGTTGAAAATTCTTTTCTTTAAGAATGTTGAATATTGGCCCCCACTGTCTTCTGGCTTGGAGAGTTTCTGCCGAGAGATCTGCTGTTAGTCTGATGGGCTTCCCTTTGTGGGTAACCCGACCTTTCTCTCTGGCTGCCCTTAAGATTTTTTCCTTCATTTCAACTTTGGTGAATCTGACAATTATGTGTCTTGCAGTTGCTCTTCTCAAGGAGTATCTTTGTGGCATTCTCTGTGTTTCCTGAATTTGAATGTTGGCCTGCCTTGCTAGGTTGGAGAAGTTCTCCTGGATGATATGCTGCAGAGTGTTTTCCAACTTGGTTTCATTCTCCCCGTCACTTTCAGGTACACCAATCAGATTTAGATTTGGTCTTTTCACATAATCCCATATTTCTTGGAGGCTTTGTTCATTTCTTTTTACTCTTTTTTCTCTACACTTCTCTTCTTGCTTCATTTCATTCGTTCAATCTTCAGTCGCTGATAATCTTTCTTCCAGTTGATCAAGTCGGTTACTGAAGCTTGTGCATTTGTCATGTAGTTCTCATGTCATGGTTTTCATCTCTATCCATTCTTTTAAGGTCTTCTGTGCATTGATTATTCTAGTTATCCATTCATCCATTCCTTTTTCAAGGTTTTTAGTTTCTTTGTGCTGGTTATGTAGTTCCTCCTTGAGCTCTGAGAAGTTTGATCGACTGAAGCCTTCTTCTCTCAACTCATCAAAGTCATTCTCCATCCAGCTTTGTTCCATTGCTGGCGATGAGCTGTGTTCCTTCGGAGGGGGAGATGTGCTCTGATTTTTTGTATTTCCAGCTTTTCTGCATTACTTTTTCCCCATCTTTGTGGTTTTATCTGCCTTTGGTCTTTGATGATGGTGACATCCTGATGGGGTTTTGGTGTGGGTGTCCTTTCTGTTTCTTAGTTTTCCTTCTAACAGTCAGGACCCTCAGCTGCAGGTCTGTTGGAGTTTGCTTGAGGTCCACTCCAGACCCTGTTTGCCTGGGTATCAGCAGCGGAGGCTGCAGAAGATAGACTATTGCTGAACAGTGAGTGTTGCTGTCTGATTTTTGCTCTGGAAGCTTCGTCTCACAGGTGTACCTAGCCATGTGAGGTGTGAGATGTCAGTCTGCACCTAGTGGGGGATGTCACCCAGTTAGGCTACTCAGGGGTCAGGTACCCACTTGAGCAGTCAGTCTGTCCATTCTCAGATCTCAACCTCCATGCTGGGAGAACCACTGCTCTCTTCAAAGCTGTCAGACAGGGACATTTACCTCTGCTGAAGTTTCTGCTGCTTTTTGTTTAGCTATGCCCGGTCCCCAGAGGTGGAATCTACAGAGGCAGGCAGGCCTCCTTGAGCTGCAGTGGGCTCCACCCAATTTGAGCTTCCTGGTGGCTTTGTTTATCTTCTTAAACCTCAGCAATGGTGGGTGCCCCTCCCCCAGCCTGGCTGCCACCTTGCAGTTAGATCTCAGACTGCTGTGCTAGCAATGAAGGGAGGCTCCATGGGCGTGGGACCCTCTGGGCCAAGTGTGGCATATAATCTCCTTGTGTGTCGTTTGCTAAGACCCTTGGTAAAGCGCAGTATTAGGGTGGGAGTTACCCGATTTTCCAGGTGTTGTGTGTCTCAATTTCCTTTGGCTAGGAAAAGGAATTCCCTTCCCCCTTGCACTTCCCAGGTGAGGCGATGCCTCGCGCTGCTTCACTTCTCGCTGGTTGGGCTGCACCCTTGAACCAGCACCGACTGTCTGACACGCCCCAGTGAGATGAACCCGGTACCTCAGTTGAAAAGGCAGAAATCACCTGTCTTCTGTGTCATTCATGCTGGGAGCTGGAGGCTGGAGCTATTCCTATTCGGCCATCTTGGGCACACCCCAGATTTTCAGGATCTTGATAACCTGTTTCATAACCTTAGGTAGTTGTCAGGTAGGTAGCCTTAAATTTGCATATTAAAGGAAACAACTCAGGTGAAAATCAAATAGCAAAATTTGCATCATAAGGTACAGAGAGAAAAAGTCTAGAGGGAGATTAAAGATGAATGCCAAATCAAATGTAAAATTATAAAAATCTATCATAGGATTGCATAAGGAGACCAATTTTATTTAGAGATTACCTATCTATCTTTTAACCAGATCTCTGAACTCTGGGCAGAGCCCACACTGAATCCTGGGTTTCCAAAAAGGGAGAATTTTTGTGAGGCTAGACCATGTGATGATTTTATGGGGCACTTTAAAAAATTTTTTTACACAAAGATATTTCTAAGTGTTTAAACTACACTTTTCTTTAAAAACTGAAGCTAAGCCTCTGTTGCAATAACTATTTTAGTCAATAAATCAGGTAACAATACAAAAGCAAGCAGTTTAAAAGCTGAGATGAACTTGTCTGTTTATACTCTTGAAGTTCCATAAGGAGAAACAGGTTTCTCCCTGAAAGGGAGTCTGATGCCTTCTCCATTTTCTTTAAGGAACCCCAGGCTATTATAAAGTATTTTTGGTCCCTCATGAAGCAGAGGGTGAAAGAGAAAGGAGAGACAGCAGAAGTAAAGGAAGAAAACAGAATCCAGTCAACTGAGAAGAAAAAATTTTTTTAAAAAGGGTGCTGGGCATGGTGGCTCATACCTATAATTCCAGCACTTTGAGAGGCCAAGGCAGGTGGATCAACTGAGGTCAGGAGTTCAAGACCAGCCTGGTTAACATGGTGAAACCCCATCTGTACTAAAAATACAAAAATTAGCTGGGCATGGTGGTGTGTGCCTGTAATCCCAGCTACTTGGGAGACTGAAGCAGGAGAATCCTTTGAACCCAGGAGGCTGAGGTTGCAGTGAGCCACGATCACACCACTGTACTCCAGCCTGGACAACAGAGCAAGACTCTGTCTCAAAAAAAAAACCAAAAAAAAGGACAAGGTCCTAGGGGAGAAAAAAGAAAAACATGAAGTCCTCTTAAATACAAACACATGCAAACGTACAGACCCACCTCGTGGATGGTAGTTTTCAATTAAGCTGACTTTAACCATTGAGTTCCTTTAAAAAAAAAATACTCTTTAAATCTCATTTCCATATTTCACGAACTAGGACAAATTGCCGCTATTTCAGAAGTACCAAGTATCAAACCAGAAAGGGCTTGATTTAGTAACCAAACCTCAGGCTGTCATGGTGGGAAAAGAAAAGGCAGAACCTTAGCTATTGAAATGCAGCATGGGGTGACTGCCATTGCTTTCAGTTTGACCTGGCTAGCAAAAAGGTGGCTTTGTTATGTAAATAAAGCCCCTTAAGTAATCAAAATAAAAAATCTTTCCTTTTTTTTTTTTTTTTCCTTTTTCTGGCTGTTTTTCTCCCCCCACTATACCACCTTACCGTACTACCTTTTTTGTGTGTGTCTATGAGAATTTAGCCACTTCAGAGGCCTTGTTCCCCATAATTTGGAACTTTCATTCGGATTTGATCAAGTTGGGTGAAGTTGGTTAAACCCAATGGGAAAAAGACTGAAACAATATCAAAAACAGAAACAATAAATAAAAAACCAGTTAAGCAAAACAAATGATTACACAACTTATATGATTACTGAACGCTCTAATGGTAAAGAGACATTAAGAGCAGCTGGTTGTTAATGTTAACTTTAGCCAAGACAAACCCCGATTTAGTTAGTTATCTAGGGGTGGGTGGGTCTCAGACTGAAGACTGCTGTCTATCCTAATGAAGCAGCCTTGTTGTCTGGGGTGATACCTGAGGTTCATTGTCTCATGCAGAGGAAATCAAGGACATGGACACACATGGAGCGAGGTTAAAAGCAGAGAATTAATAGGCAAAAGGAAAAGAGCTTTCTCCTGCAGAGAGAGGGGTCCCAAATGGGTTTCTGCTTCCTCAGTGAAATGCAGGAGGTTTTACAGATGAGCCTGAGGAGGTGGTGTTTGATTTACATAGGGCATGAAAGATTGCCTGGACCAGGTGTGCCATTTGCATAAGGGTGCAAAAAACTGGCCACCTCCACCCTAATCTTTTATTATGCAAATAGGTTATCTTCCTGGCCAGCACCATGTTGCCTGTGTCTTTACTGTACACATGGTGACAAAAGGGAAGATGGAGCCTCCACGTTGAACATACCTGGCTACCAGGTAGCCATTTTGTATTGGCACAGCTGCCAGCAGCAACCTGTGCAAGCTTCCAGCTTGCTTATCTATGTTTGCAGCTCAATTTTTCAGGCTGCTCTTCATTAGACAAAAAAAAATGTTTCTCGGGCTGCTTTCTGTTAGAAGGGAAGCCTTGCTGAGGACTCTTTTACCCTCACTATCTGCCTAAATAACTTTTCTATCTTCTGTGTCACTAGGAGCAGGAAAAAAAAAAACTCATCTTCCCTTTTGGAAGGGAAACTCCGTAAAGGAGTTACCTGCGTTCCATCATCATGGAAGCAAGAAAACGTGTCTTCCTTGTATTGGAAGCAACTAAAACTCCAAAAAAAAGTTGTGACAGCAAAATAAACTTTAGATCTCAACTAGAATTGGGGAGATCAGGGATTCTCTGGAATGGGTGCTTCCAGGCCTCAGCAAATTGTCCTGTTGGTTTAAGCCATAAAGATAGCCCAAGACTCAACCAAGCACTGATAGATTTGTCAAAGGTTAGGGGCATCTCCACTCAGAATCCCTCTGTGGTTACCAAAATGTGAACCCTGAAAATTTGAGACAGGTCTCAGTTAATTTAGAAAGTATTTTGCCAAGGTTGAGGATGCATGCCCATGACACAGCCTTGGGAGGTCTTGATGACATGTGCCCAAGGTGGTCAGAGCACAGTTTGGTTTTATACATCTTAGGGGGACATGAGACATGAATCAACATATGTAAGATGAACATTGGTTCGGTCTGGAAAGGTGGGACAACTCAAAGCAGGGAGGGGGCTTCCAGGTCATAAGTAGATAAGAAATAAATGGTTGCATTCTTTTGGGCTTCTGATTAGCCTCTCCAAAGCAGGCAATGAGATATGCATTTATCTCAGTGAGCAGATGTGTGAGAATGAGAGTTAGGTTTGCCCTAAGCAGTTCCCAGCTTGACTTTTCCCTCTAGCTTAGTGATTTTGGGACCCCGAGATATTTTCCTGTCACAATAGGAATGAATATGTTGCGATCATTGTCTTGATGACAAACATTCTGTCCCAAGATTTGTTGACACATGATGAATGTGCTGTGTATATTTAATCTTAATCCCAAGGAAAATATTAATTTTAACACTAATGACGATAAATGGGCATTGTACTCACATAGTGTTCTTACTCCCAGGGGCACAAAGCTCTTCACAATTATTTAGTCATTCTCATAGCAGTCCCATGAGGTGGGTGGCTGAGTGTTTCCTCTTGGGGAAAAAAAAAGAAAAAAGGTTACTAATTGGATTTTCTTCTGTTCCACATTCTGTGTTCTAGAACCAAGTAGCTACCTTATAAAGACCATCTGTACATCCACTGTGAAATGGAGTTTCAAAATCACAAGCTTCTCTCACACATGAACACAAGTCTAGGAGCACATATGAAAGAGTAAAGTTGAAGGGAATTTGGATGATGGTTTGGCAAGATGCTGTAAGTGGATTAGGCAAGGCTGCTAAAGAGATACAGGAAATGGCTGTGTTAGTGCTTCGGACCGACCTCCGTTAGAAGTAGTAGTTCATGGTGTTGAAGGTTTGTTGTTGAAAATACCTTCCTGAGGCACCTCTTCATTGTGCTTATTCTTCCCACAACATTGTGCCTATTCTTCCCACAACATTGTGCCAAGACACTGTCAAGCCAGAGGGCCACTGGGCCTTTCTTATCCTGCTGTAATGTATTGATAGCTGGGGGCTCTGCAGAAGGACAAGAGAAAGGTGAGATGTTTATAATTCTCAGTAGCACCTTTTAGCTAGTCTCATGCTCCCTTATCCCCTATTTCTCTACCAGGCCAGCTTTCCATATGCTTTTGCTTTCTCAGAATCAGAGCCTGTGTGTGGACACATCTTGTCCCGGGAGCAGGGAAACAGTACAACCAAACCTCTCACTTTATCTAGTGACCAGCACATCCCACTCCTTCCTTTCACAATATGCCAATCAGTCTTCTCCAGTAGTCTTTCATCGTTTTAGCCCTGTCTCTTTGGTTAGACTGCAAGCTCTTTGGCTGAATGTTCAGGTCAGGTGTTTTTCACTCCTTTTAATTTCCCCTACATAGCCCTCAGCACTGGGGCATTTAGGTGTACAGTAAACACTTGTGGCTTATTTGCCACCCATAATTGTAAACAGGCATTGCCTGTACATATTGACTGCCATTTTCACTTTTTTTTCCTTTCATTAAATAAAGGCTTAGCTGTCATCACTTTGAGTTTGTCCTCCTCAGTTTTCCCTGAAGTTACCCTGAAAGGGGGTGGGGGGCGCTTTAAAATGCAGTGGATTGTGCTTAAGTTGAGCAGTGTATCCAGGGAGGGGACTAATTACAAGGTTTGAAAACCTCATCAGGTGGCTGGCTTCTGTAGCAGGACTAAAAGACTGCTCTCCTAAATTGAGAACAGCTGGGGCCGTGTACGAGCAAGTATAAAAGAGGTGGCAGTGGCGCCCTGTGTCCTAAAGAAATGTGTGCTCTCTGGAACCTGTGAAGCTGAAGCCAAAGGTAGTTATCCTCATCAGTGTCGTGGTGGGTGAGTCCCCTGAGCTGGTCCTCTGGAGGCCCATTTCTATTGTTTGGTAGAAATTGTGGTGGCTGCATCAAAATGTCATTAGTTACTAATTTATCATGCCAATTGTAGTGAGGTATTTTTATCCTTCAAATAAATTCTACTTGTTACCTGTGTGAGAGACATAGCTAAAGCTTGGTGTATCTTTTCAGAGTTATTTTGAAGACTGCCAGCTTTTCTTGTATATGGCATGCATCTCTGAATATAAAAGGATAAACTGAGGCTGTGCCATTTTAAATATCTTGAATGTGGTGTTCTTGAATCTGTTCTTGAAAGCGAGCACTTAAAAAGACTTGTTTTTTAATTAGAAAATAGAAAATTGACTATTTTGACAAATGCAGAGAGTAACAATTATTCAATGCATATAAGCCACTTACCAGTTTTGTATTCTTTCTTTATGGCTCATAGAAAATACAGTCTTTGGAAGGATTGATGTGATCTCTGGTTAATTTCTAGCTTATTATGACTTCATGGTTAGCAACAAGTGATAGTGTCTGATGAAGTGTTTGCAATGTTGGGTCCTGATTTTTCTTTAAGGAAATTTAAAGGGAACTGATTGTTAAAATGTTCCTATTTCCTATTTCTACCGATACTAGCTCAAAAAGAGATGAGAATTCCAAGATAAAACAGTTCATTATTTTGTAAATCAACTTGATCTCGGCAGCTTTAACTAGGTTCTGACATTATGTTTATAAAGCAAATGACTTTGGTATTTGTTTCCTTATTTTAAGAATTTTTTTTTTGGATGGTTGATAATTGGACAAGCATAGTTTCTGAACATAATTTTGTTTTTCTTTTAGGTGGGATAGTAACATCTTTTTGAGGGAAGAATTGGCTTCCTTTCTTGAAAGTGGTGAAGGTACAGCATATAGTTGCATGGAAGGAACGGTAATCAGATGGCTACCTTCTACCTTTTGTGTTAGGAAACAAAGTCCATTGTAAGAGTCCATGTTGATCTTGGAAATAGAAGGATTGAAAAAAGCTAAATTTCCACAAAGAACAAGAACTTGACCATCTCCTTTTTGATCTGAAGACTAGGGGACAATGGATATCATAGAGACAGCAAAACTTGAAGAACATTTGGAAAATCAACCCAGTGATCCTACAAACACTTACACAAGACCCACTGAACCTGTTGAAGAAGAAAACAAAAATGGCAATGGTAAACCCAAGAGCTTATCCAGTGGGCTGCGAAAAGGCACCAAAAAGTACCCGGACTATATCCAAATTGCTATGCCCACTGAATCAAGGAACAAATTTCCACTAGAGTGGTGGAAAACGGGCATTGCCTTCATATATGCGGTTTTCAACCTCGTCTTGACAACCGTCATGATCACAGTTGTACATGAGAGGGTCCCTCCCAAGGAGCTTAGCCCTCCACTCCCAGACAAGTTTTTTGATTACATTGATAGGGTGAAATGGGCATTTTCTGTATCAGAAATAAATGGGATTATATTAGTTGGATTATGGATCACCCAGTGGCTGTTTCTAAGATACAAGTAAGTAAATCTAATGTTTTGGGGATTTGCCATGGGTTTGTTTTTGAGTGAATAGATGAGTAATTGAGATCATCTTTCCTTTTTATTCCAATAAATTCAGTCTTACCCAAACATTTGATGAAAGAAAGCAGTAGAAAGCTCTACCACATTGAATAAATTCAGTCACTATTCAGTAAGTGTTTGTTGAGCAACTGTGTATGAAAGTGGCAGTGTACAGCAGTACTGTGATGGGTGACTCAGAGTTGATGAATTTAAGGTGCAGTTCCTGACTTCCAGCTATGGTATTTGTATGATAAATCAAGAGGCTTGGAAAGGAATAACATTCACTTCCATCATGTTTGTTATTTCAGGCTCTTGACAAGTGGGAAAAGGAATAGGTTGAGAAACTTTTTTCTCCATTACTCATAATGTGATGTCTGTATTGGTCTAGAGTCAATAGCCTGCTTTAAGGTTTGCCTGGATTCAGTTCTCAAATTTTACATTTCTGTGGGGCTGGGTGTGTGGGTGTGGTTTTGGTTTTTTGTTTGCTTGCTATCTAGTTACAAGAGTTTAAGAAACTGAGTTTAGAACTGAATCCATGCGGTTTTGATTTTTAGATTTCTAAAGTAAACTTGCCCTCTGGTTTTCCTTGGACATCACAAAGGAGCTCATGGTTCACTGGGTTCAGCCTCCTCATTTTTGGAATAGTAGGAAATCAAGAAGAAATAAGTCAGGTACTTTTGCTTTGAAGACACTTAAGAATTGGACATAGCCCTGAAGTGGTTATTTCTGCTTCTCTATGTGAATTCTGACTCCTAGTCCATAAAAACAAAGGCTCCTTAATTCCTCCTTTCCTCTCATTCATCATTTAGACATTTGTTTTCTACTGGGATGGTAGTGATTAAATCACTAAAATATGATTTTGATCAAAACACTGACCATAATATGGAGTTTAAAAATGTAATATATGCTAACTTGTATACAATCTGAAGATTCCAGGTCACATAGGATTTCAGTATTAATGCCACAAGATCATTCTTAGAGAATTTTGGCTGTATTGTTTTTCAGTTGGTAACATTTTTCATTACTTGATCAATTATAGGACTCTCAATGTGGTATATCCACTCAGACCCTAACACTGTTACTGTTTTGTGATTAGAGGAATTCAAAGAGTTCCCCAAATGCAACTTTGCAGTCTTAAAACGTTATTCCACAAACTGCAGTCATTCCTAAGCATTTTCCTTAATATAACTCTTCATGTGTTTCCTTAATATGCTTAAGTAATAGACTTAACTATGAGTTGTCTTTTACTTAAAAAAGTAACCTGCTCCTTAAATTGTTAAAGGATGCTTTATGCTAAAAGCAAAAAATGTATTTATGAACTTCAGTGTTTTTCTTTTTAGTGTCTGGAAATTAACACAATGTAAGAGAGCCTGCTAAGGCTGCAGATAATTTGCTTTCTTCTTTATTTAGAGCAAGGTTTTATTGATATATGTGTGAAACGAGAAATTGTCCAGGATCTGGTAAGTATGTGGACTCCACCCTGAAGTATAGTTTTTCCCTCAATTTAGCTATATTTTCATCTAGATTCTTTTTGAATTTTCATTAGATAGTTATTGTTAACTGCCTGTACTTACCACCTTAGATTTCAACATATCCAAACACAGGGTCACATAGCCGGACCATACATTTTAATGATATCCACTGTTTCAGTTGCAATTCACACAAGTTTGCCTTTTTACATTTGAAGTAGAATTGGCTCTTACATTTTAGTAACTAGTAGAATAATTTTTATAACCTGTTTTGAGCATCCCAGCTGAATGAGGAATGTTGCTTACTCTCTCTTTTAAAAGCACCTTTCAAAGCTATGGTAAAAAAATCATTAGCACTAGTTCATTTTCTAAATAAGGCTGTAGAGTACATCTTTCACCTTCTAAGTTTTCTGTTTTGAGTACAGCTCAACTCAGAATGCTGGGATGAATGTAATTGACTCATAATAATTTCTGCTTATTACTTCACCTTGTCTAACAGCATGGAGCACAATTCAAAACAGCACTCTGTTGGAACCTGAGGTTGGATCAAAGGCTGAATTGGTTTTCCCTTAACCGAGGGGAGAAACTCAGCACTGTTTATTACCTGCTCCTTTTTAGTACCAGGAAAGGCAGAACTAGAATAGCAAACCTTTAAAGAAATGCCTTAGGGATGAATAAATACTCTCATCTACCAGTCTAGGTAGTGTTCCCTTCTATTTTTTTTTCTTTTGACCCCAGAAACCTTGGAATACTCTTAAAATAGCTATTGGAAACAGACAGCTGAAATATATATTTACACATAATTCTTGAAATTAGAAGTTCCAGATGGTACCTGAGTTAGACTTTGATTCATGTCAGAACCACAATCTTACGGAAAACTTAAAATATGTCACATTACCTGAAACTGCCTGTTTTTCCCGAAGTCTTTGATCACTACCAGTCTTGAAAGCTTGAGAGCTCTGAAAATGAGAGACCTCGAGTAATATGTTTTATGTACTAAGGAAATAACACCTAGCAAGTCTAGGGGCTTTATGTGGAGTCCCACTCATCTCTTAATCCCCAGAGCCCAGAGCTTATAGACCTAACTATACAACAGAAAAGGAGCTGTCCTGTTCAGCTGGACTGAGGACATTCAGACCTGTGATGCCCATTCAGATACCCATGAGGCAATGGTACAATGGCAGAGCCCTTCCCCTTTGAAGACAGGATCCTCAGTCATCCACTGGGAAGCCTGGCTTAGGCTGAGGACTCAGGTCATGAAGCACAGGGGCTAATGTTAGTTAAGACAACTTTCTTCCCACAGAAATATAAAGTGAAAAATGACTTGTGGGATTTTTTTGTCCTTTTTTGATCAAGATTGAATAAAATAATCAGCTTATAATTCACTATTAAATGTAATTAATTGTATCAGAACACTTATGGACATTTTCAAGATAGAGTTTTTTGAAAATCTATTTAGCCACAGAGAGAATAGTTCATGCCTGTGTTGTCAAAATACCTTCAGATGGTCCTCAAATAAACCCTGCTTATACCGTGGGTTAAATGTGTTGTCACATTTCCCTATGTGTCTAATGATGTAATGTCACCTTGACTCATTAGTTAATTCCTCTGTGATCGTAGCTTGCTTATTCCTTTCATATGTTCTCAAGAGAGGGTTTTAATGCGGTGAGTTGACTGAAAATACAGACAGGTTCATTGAATTCTCTGGTAAAGAGTGCCTTTGAGGAGAGGTGATTACGTAGACTCTTCGTCTACTTTAGTTCCCCCACTGCACACACACACATCCTTTGGAAGTCAAACCACCTAGATTTATTGCAGTAAGTGAATCTTCATTTTGAAAACTGTGGTGCAATCTCTCCATGGAACTGTAGGGATGGGCAACTCACAAGTAAGCCTTTAAACTCTGTGAAACTGTGGTTTGTTTGTTAATGCCATTCTGTACCGATTATTCTTTATCCTGTTAAACATTGTTTTATTTTTCATTAGGAATAAAAACAAACAGTAAACCTGTTTTTCCCCATCCCTATTTTTTCCTTTAGGTCAATAGTGGGACGCAGATTCTGTTTTATTATTGGAACTTTATACCTGTATCGCTGCATTACAATGTATGTTACTACTCTACCTGTGCCTGGAATGCATTTCCAGTGTGCTCCAAAGGTCAGTACTTCCAAACTACCACTTAGAAGAAACCAGGCAAACAGTCATTGATCACTTACCCTTTATTATACATTCTTCTAGACACTTTCCTATGTGTTAACTGAAATCTAGCATCTTTTCTGTCTTCTATTTAGATTTGAGAGGAAGAAATTAAAATGTATTTATAAAATATATTTTGTGCTAAAAAAAATATTTTCTGCTAACTGAAAATTACCATTGGGGGTTTGATTCTACTTTGTTACCTTCTCATTTACTTATTCATTAATGCATTCATTCTACAGGCATTAAGCTTATGTACCAGGGATTGTAGTAACCCAAACAATGTCCCTCTTCTGGAGCTTATATTCTATTAGGGATGACAAATTATAAACAAAGTCATAATTTGTCACATGATGATAAGTCAGGTGATTGTCACATGGAGAACAGCAGAGCTGAGTAAGGTGAAAGGGTGCTTGAGGGTTCTATTTGATGATATAGAGGTCTTTAATAACAAAGCATTTGGGCAGGAACCAAGACCAGGAAATGAGGCATGTGGATGGCATGAGAGCTCTAGGCTAAAACACTGCTTATTCACAGTGAATAAAGGAAGAGTAGGGAGGCCGGTGTGTCAGAGTGGAGTTGTGAAGGGTCGGGGTGTGCAGACCACAGATCACATAGGGTCTCGCAGTGCGGTATAGGAACTTCAGCCTTAGCGGTAGCAGTGGAAATAATGAGAAGTTGTTCAGTTCGGGATATAGGATATGCTAATAACTTGGATATGGGTTTGAGAGAAAGGAGTCAAGGATGACTCCAAGGTTTTTAGCAGCTGGAAAGAGAGAGTGGCCTTTGAGTGAGACAGTGCGTGAGGATGTCTTCTGAAACCGTCCTAAGAAGGAATTACAGTTTATCCAGGAAGAGCGAGTTCTTGAGAGAGCTGTTAATCATCTCGGACTTCAGTGCACCCTGGTTTACAAAATGGAAAATTACAAATCATGTGCTTTCTGGACAAAGGAATGAAGTCTAACATCATATTTTACTGAACACTAAGCAGATGTCTGAGGTGAAAGAAAAATCGAGCTTCTCTGAAGACGTCCACAGTCTCCCTCACCAAATATAGGTGTGGCTGGAGAAGCTATACTTTTCCAAAGCCATCAAAGCAGAAAATGTCTGTAATTAAAACAGTGTACATATTGAATTTAAACACTGGCTGATTTTAGTGAAGCTAATTTAAGGCGTGGGAGAAGTTCAGAAGTGTAATAAACACTTCTAAGGGGCTATTGCAATGTGTTAAATGGAGAAATGGCCACAGAAAAGAAGGCAAACCCATCTTAGTAACGGATGAGGTTTGCAGGATGAATTGCTATGATTATAGAAAGAAAGTAAATTAAAGATTGTCCTCTGTGGAAGAGTTGCAATCTTCAGAAGCCACATCAGTGCTGTTGGATAGCCAAGCTACAAATAGTCACAGTGGAACCTCTGGTAACATCCTTACTAATCATCGCCCAGGTTCACTTCTTGGGACCCCTTCCTGAAGCATAAGCAAGCTATACATGCCTGAATCATGGTTCAGTAAAAGAAACACAAATCAGTTGGTTTGACTAGAGGTGAGGTGGTGTCATAGAACAGGCATCAGAGTTGTGTTCTGAATTTGGTTCGTCTGCTGGCTTTGGGTGCTGCTTAGATGTTTATGGTTACAAAGCTATTAGATAATCTACTTGTCTCCTGTGTTGCTGACTCTATAGAATGTCCTTCATGACTATAAGGAATATCAGAACTTTGTATATGGAAGCCACTCACTATGGAAAAGTGTCATATCTGTTATAGTAATTGATGCCTGTACAACTTGTAACTCACCAGACATGCTTACAAGAGCCATCATAGCGAAAGCTTTGCTTTCCTAGTTTTCCAGTTGCCTTCTCCTTTATGTATCCTATGGTTCACTTTTAATTTTTTGCTTAGAATTTGCTTTAATCTCCAATCCAAGTTTTGATTGACAGTCGGACAATCTGTGTTCTTCAAAGTGTGTTTAGATAAGTGTTGGCCCAGTTATTATAAAATGATTACATGAAATGATTTAGCTTTGCAAACCTATTTTTCCACATATAAGAATGTTTGGCTGGGAGAGCAACATTCCCCTTCCCTGAGAAAGCTTTCTAGGGCGAGCTATCCCTCACCTTGGCCACAGGTGGCCAAACACCTACTTTTTTTTTTTTTTTTTTTTTTTTTTGAGACAGAGTTTTGCTCTTGTTGCCCAGGCTGGAGTGCAATGGTGCAAACTTGGCTCACCACAACCTCCACCTCCCAGGTTCAAGCAATTCTCCTGCCTCAGTGTCCCGAGTAGCTGGGATTACAGGCATGTGCCACCACACCTAGCTGGTTTTTGTTTTTGTTTTTTTAGTAGAGACAGGGTTTCTCCATGTTGATCAGGTTGATCTCGAACTCTTGACCTCAGATACTTACCTTCTTAATGGAAGAAACAATGTAGATGATAAGCTTTCCTATTTGGCAGCAGCCAAGTTGGTCTCTCCTGTACCTAATGTACCACCCATTGCACTCCAGCCTGGGTGAAGGAGCAAGACCCTGTCTCAAAAGGTCTTTCTGTATTTCTCTCCCGTGTATTCTATTACATGATTTTTTTTCTGAGCATTATTCTTTGATTTTCTCAATCAATTTGCTCTACACTCATCTGATCTGAATCCCCCACCCAATCTAGCCCCTCAATAATTCAGTATTCCAATTTTCTGTGCCTACAGTTTTGACCAACTCCTTCCTGTATGATTAAATTGTAATGGAGTACAAACCTCTCCAGCCCTTGGCCTAGCCCAGCATTGTTTCTCATGTCATCACAGTGGCTTTGTGGGGCTGCTGCACCTTGTCCAAAGGAGCTCTCCTAGCCTCCTGCCATAGCACACAGGCTATTTCTTTAGGGATGTTTTTCCTAATCAAAGCTACTCGTTTTTAAAGCTGCCAGTGCATCCCTAATCCATCATTTTCAAACCTATTTAAATTATTTAATGAGTTGCAACTCCTCTTCTTAATTGTAAATGTTTTGTCAGACATTAATACAGCTATATGTCTGTCCACTTTAGGCTGCCCACCTAATACAAGGTACCAATTCACTGTAGAGAATATTGGTAATGTGGTATGCAGCTGAATCAAATATTAACCATTCAAAACCCTCACTTCCCCCTGCAAAAAGGAAAGAAAGTAGCTTTGATCTGCTTTTTAGCACATAGTCGTGGTGAAGTCATTGGTTATTAATATTTTTAAAAGCTTTGCCCAAGGACACACCACCACCAAGACATATTATTAGTAACATATTGAATAATTTAAAACATGTCAATAAAACTTGCCAATAAATGAATAAAACCCAGTTTGAGGAGCTTCTCCTTGGATTCTTTTTGACTTTTTAGGTTAAAAAGAAAAAAAAAAAATCACAACCTGGTGTCCTTTCTAAGAGTCACACAATTAGACTGAAACATGATTTTAGCCACTTGTAGATTCCCTTCTTAATCTTCTTGTGTCGTTCAGCTTAATGGAGACTCTCAGGCAAAAGTACAACGGATTCTACGATTGATTTCTGGTGGTGGATTGTCCATAACTGGATCACATATCTTATGTGGAGACTTCCTCTTCAGCGGTCACACGGTTACGCTGACACTGACTTATTTGTTCATCAAAGAATGTAAGTAATAGCCCATTCCCACTGAACTGATAACTGTAGTGGGAGGGGTCCCTGGGCTCTGAAATTGATAGGAGCCCTTATTTTCTTGGGATTGATAAGCTGTGAAAGAGACAGGTGTGTGTGTGTGTGTGTGTGTGTATATATATATATATATATATATATATAAAATTTCAACTAGTCATATGTGATTTGAACCCTGAAGGCTTAAAACTTGGCCCTGGCTTCTCTCTAGCATTTAACATGCCTCTAAAACATCTCCCTTCTTGGTTAGTACTTCTTAAGGTATGAAAATCTATCTTAATATTAGAATTAATTGTTAATTTTATTGCAAAAAGGATTGGTACATTCTAAAGACAGTTGTAATGACCTTTGCATTATTTGTAGGACACTTCCATTCTAGCATTCCAAATAATTCAGTTAATGTGTTCCTCTTTTTAAAACATTTCCAAGTCCCACTTTATTCTAATTTCATCATTTTCCAGCACTTTCTATGCTTTCATAGGAGTCTTCATGGACCATTTTGCCAATACTGATTATTTTCTTCTCAAGAAGAAATGTGGTGGCAAAAAATAAAAATCTTTCTATATTTATATGCTTAGTTCACATTATAGAAAATCCTTGGGTTTTCTAGTAGGTTTTATGGCCAAAATCATGTCTATCATGTCTTGTTCTTTGTAGGGTTGTACTGTTTTAGCTGCCCAGTAGATCCCATTTTTATATATTTCCGAGGTTTTGTATATTTAGGCCTGTTACCTCAAAATCCTTTTGAAGTAATAATGCTTCTCCCTTCAGGTTTGCAAAGCTGGTCAGTATTACCCTTCATCTTTAGTTCCAAGTTACCTCATGCCAGTATTTTTTAGAGGTTTATCTTAATCCTTTTCACTGGACATATTTAAAAGGAGGTCTTTCAGCAGAGAGCAGCAGAAGGCAGCTTCCCCTCCCCTGTCCTCCTTGCTCTTCCCTCCTCACTTGGCCCTTTGTTAATCCAAATAGGTTCATCCTAATTGAATGGTGGTGTGGAAGTCAAGGGTTATCTTCAGTGGTGCAGAAGTGAATTATTGCCCCTTTGATTACCTGGGGTATTTGGTTTAAGTTCTGCTGTGAGGGCAAGATGACAAAAGAGTTGAGGTTCTCTGTAGTAGATGAAGTCAAGTCTTTTTTTGTGAGAATTGTAGCATCTCTTTGTTGCTTCCTTTGTAAATTCTACATACAGACCTGCGGTAGGGAGAAATTGGGATACATGTGGGGTCTTCATACTTGACTTAAAAGTTGAAGCCTCTGCACCTTTTCCCTTATTTCTATTCTCACACTCTTGGGGTGGTGGGGTGGGTCCTGGATCTGTCTCTGCACCATCATCAGAGGATGGTCTCTTCCTTAAATTTAGTCACTCCATTTCTAATATTGAGTTATTGGTTCTGGGGGGTTGGGTGGAAGGACATATGTTGCTATGGTTCTAACTCTAATTTTGCCAAGGAAAGTTCCATCAGTGTGCAATGTAAGATCAGTCATTGTCTAGTCTAGATGTACATTTGAGTTTCGGATCTTCTCTCTAATCTGAAGATCATAAAAAACTTACAGAAGGAGATGGGGATGAGGGTGGAGGTGGGGAAGGGCATTTCAGAGTGAAGGCATTGTAGGTTTAAAGTAATAAAAACACCCCCAGGAAACTTAGATTCAGTTTTCTAAAATAACTGAAAACCAACTGATATTAACTGTATTAGTCTGTTTTCACACTGCTGATAAAGACATAACCAAGACTGGGTAATTTATAAAGAAAAGTGGTTTAATGGACTCACAGTTTCATGTGGCCGAGGAGGCCTCACAATCATGGTGGAAGGCAAAAGCCACATCTTACATGGCAGCAGACAAGAGAGAATGAAAACCAAGCAAAAGGGGTTTCCCCTTATAAAACTATCAGATCTTGTGAGACTTATTTACCACCACAAGAACAGTATGGGGAAAACCACCCCCGTGATTCAGTTATCTCCCACCAGGTCCCTCCCACAACACACGAGAATTATGGGAGCTACAATTCAAGATGAGATTTGGGTGGGGACACAGCCAAACCATATCATTAACAATATTAGCAAATAGACATAATACTTACTCTGTCCCAGGCACTATTCTAGGGCCTTGATGTAAATTAACTCATTTGATCCTTACAACCACCGTCTGAGGGATGCATTACTTTTTTCCCATTTTTCAGATGAGTAAACTTAAGCATAGAGAAAGTGATTGGCCACAGTGCATAGCCATCATTTGGAGAAGCAGGTATTCAGGTTGAAGCAGGCTGAATCCAGAGGTTTTGCTTTTAATTTCTTGGCTGTGTTTAGAACTTTGGAAATTCAAGCTGGTTGACTCTATTGTACTGCCAAGGAATAGTATACTTATCTATAAGCAGGGACATTGCTCATTATTGTACATTCTTTCACCTCAGAGCAACAGCAAGGCAACTTGTGATTGATTTTATACTTTAATGAAGGCCACTCAGTATGTAGAGACATTTTTCCCCAAGACATTTTGACTAGAGGTTTCTAAAATTGTGTAAATTTATATGTAGCATGCAAAGAATACCATTTTGCTTTCTCCAATTTTTGGTGAGAAATAAAGGGACATATCTGTAATACTTAACACAAACTCAATTTTATAGTCAATTCTGTATATAAGCAGAGCATTCCATGTTTATGTCTGCTTTCTTTCTAGGCAATTAGGAAAAACATTTATCTTCTAAATTATACTGTACGTTCTTGTTCTGAGTAAGCAGTGGTTCCAGTGGTTTCTTTGAAAAGTCTGCTTCTAGAATTAGATGCATCATTTATATATATATTTTTACTTTCCGCCTTTTGATCAGTTTGGACTCTTTCCTTCTTTGCTGTGTTGTCATAAGTAGATTTAAATTTAGTTGTGAGAGCACATGAAAATGTGGCACCAGGACCATTTTGGGGTTAACAAGGGAGGGCTTCATACAGTCGTGCAAATATTATAATTGGGGTGTAGATTCCTGATAAAATTAGCCTGGAGAAATCAGACTAGCTGTTAGTGCCAAACATCTGGCTAGTAGAGAACAGTTTTTTGGTTTTTCACATTGCCACCCTACCAAGTCCATTGTCTCTATTATTTAATGCCTCCTAGGGCTAGAATTCCACACAGACAGTGATGTTAACTACTATTTGTGTCATCATCTAGCTCATTGTTATCCCTAGGGGATGAATGAGAAAGTAAGAGGATTACCATTTTGCCATTTCTATTTCAAAACACCTTCTATTCAATCTTTTCTTTGGGTCAGCCAGTGTTCTCAGTTGATGAGTGGTGGGCCCAATGTGGTAGCATAATAGGAAATACATTTTTATGTGAAAGCACTGCTGGGGTTTCCAGCCATTCCTAAAACCTCACTTGCAATTCCATGAGTAGTAAAAAGAAGATTCAGGCCACCTCTATACCTACTTCAGCTTTGCTTCTTGTGAATAAACAAATGCAAAATAGTTCTAGTTTGCCCAAACATTTTGAACTTCTAAGGTAAATACCAGATGACCTATACATTGGGAAGCAGGATTGCTAAGAGACCTTAGTGAGTGCCATAGTTGTTTCTTACAGCTGGTAAGTAGAATGAACTTTTAAGTGGCCTTACCAGGAAGGCTGAGTCCACAAGTGAATGGTCAGGAATCCTAACCTTTACAGAGGGAATGTTTTATAGTTGCTATTGGCAATAACAGTGTAAAATTGCTGAGAATCAAAATACTGCTAGCCACAATGCCATTCCTTCTGACGCCCTTACCCTACACATACCCCTGGAGAACTAATATAAATTTAAAACCTGAAATTACTCCTGTTTTCCCATTTCCCTCCTTATTTTCATAGACAACCACCTTTTCTTTTGACCCCTACTATCTTTCTTTCCAGTGGGAAAGTGGCTCCTTTATGTGAGCCAGTATGCAATTCCAGCCAACCTAATAAACAATTCTGTTCTCTTTCTTATGAAACAGCTTATTCACATGGGCAAGGCCTAGAATGTCTAGTGTTACCAGCTTCCCCAGCGAATGACTATTACGCCCACTGCCAGGGAGCCCCTCTGCCTCCCTCCTACCTGAGCAGATCCCGGGCAGTTCATAGTGACTCAGTTTACGTTATCAGTTTTCTCCTTCTGGTGACCTCTTGATCCTGGGTTATTCTACTTAAGGTCGTTAGGACAGACTGTAATCATTATATTCATCTCTGGGAATCTTATTAACTCTGTAATTTTTCTGCTGTCCAGATTCGCCTCGTCACTTCTGGTGGTATCATTTAATCTGCTGGCTGCTGAGTGCTGCCGGGATCATCTGCATTCTTGTAGCACATGAACACTACACTGTCGATGTGATCATTGCTTATTATATCACAACACGACTGTTTTGGTGGTACCATTCAATGGCCAATGAAAAGGTGAGAGCAGTGAAGATGCTTGGATAATTTCTTTGCTTTGAATGCAGTGGACCCTTTTCATGTCATGGGGTTTTAGATAGCTTAATGGGGATAACTGATGTTGCCACATTCACTTAAACATATATCCATTACTGCTTTTTAAAATAAAGCAAAGAACTTCACAAATATGAATGCCATTTATGGATAAAGATGCTATAAGGTTATGGAGCACAGTGCATCACTAACTCAGGTAATTTACACTAGAATGAAGAAATATATGTACTAAATTAAAATTTAGGAACCTTCTCTGTAAAAGCATTGTAGTGCAGCTAGGTAAGACATAATCCCTGCCTTCAACTTAAATTAATTTTAAGGAGAAGGTAACAGCTATTTAAAATTTTTTTTTTTTTTTTTTTTTTTTGAGACAGTCTTGTTCTATTGCCCAAGCTGGAGTACAGTGGTACAATCTTGGCTCACTGCAACCTCCACCTTCCAAGTTCAAGCGATTCTTGTGCCTCAGCCTCCCAAATTGCTGGGATTACAGGTGCACCCCACCACGCCTGGCTAATTTTTATTTTGTATTTTTAGTCGAGACAGGGTTTCACCATGTTGGCCAGGCTGGCCTTGAACTCCTGACCTCAAGTGATCCTCCTGCCTCAGCCTCCCAAAATGCCAGGATTACAGGCGTGAACCACCTTGCCCGGCTGATAGCAGCTATTGTTTAAAATCACAAACTAAATAGCTTATGAATGACTGGATTTGGTATATCCTCTGGTGATAATGGTGCTCTCTGGCTTCCCTTCCGATTCTTCCTCATTTGCTACTGCTGCTTCCTTGTTTCCAGATACCCTTTTCTTTCTTCTCCCATTCATACTTAAAGAGCTAGCTCAAATGCCACCTCTTTTTTCTGTAACTCTTGCTCTCTTCCTCTGGTCCCAAGGCAGAATTATTCCTCCCAGTCTCTGTTTTCTCCTAGTCTAGGTAAGTGTCCTTGGTATAATAGAGTTGGTCTGTGTACCATGACTTACTTATCTTTGTATAGACTTGCCATATTGTCAATTTGAAGAATTTGTGAGCAATTGAAATATGACATTTCCAAAGGATCGACATCCAACTCTTGGTGTCCACTAATAAATGCTCTTTCTATGGATTACTTTATTTCTCTTTGTAGCTCTGTTTCCTATTTTGTAGTCTCCTATTTCCATCTTCCTTCTTACACTTCCATCTAGTTGACTGCTGACAACACTGAACCAAAATTTTCATCTTTCCTCTTAAATGTGTTCAACCTTCTGAGCTCTTCTTTCACTCTTTGACCCCTAGATTTGATCACTCACACATCCTGAAAATTATTCCTCCTGAGTAATTCTGACATCCACTCCCAGAGTCTCCATTCTTACTGGAATTGCAGGCAGAAGAAATTGCATGAGCCACAAAGGAAGGCAAGACACCTAGGTGTGTTAGGGGACCGGAGTCATGGTAGAGTTAGGGAAAGGACATGAAAATCATTACTGCTATGTGATCTGAATTCTGTTTTCCTTAGGTTACAGTGAATGCCAATTTAAGAAAATAATTAGGATGCAAATTGAGAAAGATATGTCTCATTTTACTTTTTTTCTACCATTTGCAGAACTTGAAGGTCTCTTCACAGACTAATTTCTTATCTCGAGCATGGTGGTTCCCCATCTTTTATTTTTTTGAGAAAAATGTACAAGGCTCAATTCCTTGCTGCTTCTCCTGGCCGCTGTCTTGGCCTCCTGGCTGCTTCAAATCATCATGCAAAAAGTATTCACGTGTTCAGAAGATTGGTGAAGACAATGAGAAATCGACCTGAGGAGCAAAACAAAGGCATCAGCTCTTACACCAAAAGAGTTAACGCTGTAACCAAAGGTATAGTTTTGTTTTTTATTTTAGGAGAACTGACTGGTAAATGAAGAAATGGACCAAATTTTGTGTAAATGAATAGAAAGATGAACAAAGTATTACCCTTTGACTGCTTTTCTTCTTCATCCCGAGAAAGATACATTCTCTTGCAGCTCTTCATTCATTGGTGACAAGCCCCCACCCTGGGACTTTACTAATGAGCTTGTTAAAGAGGTGCCAAAGAACATATTCCTCCTTTCTTTATTCTTTCTCCACCAAAACCCTCTACTTCAGAATTTTTTCAGGATATTTTTCCTCCCAAGGTCAGAAGAATGTGTTAATATTTTAAATAAAATATCTGGACATCTACAGCCACTGTGTAAATAGAACAGCCTAATATTGAGAGTGGTTTCTAGCATTAGGTTTAGCAAGGGGAAGATCCACGGGTTGTGCGTCAGCGTTGGGTGAATTTTGTTTCTACCCTGTCACGTGGAAAGTTAGGGTTGAGTCCAGGAGTGCACGCTGCTGCTGCCACCCAACGCGCTATGTATCACTTTTAATTTGTTTTGTTTTGTTTTGTTTTTAAAAGATCATTTTATCTTAAAAAGGAAAGCTGATCCAAGTAAACATGAAAGTATTTGACACACCCCACAGATTTTACATGTGTGTAAACGTTTCACTTTAAAATCTCTATGACAGACACACAGGAAACATGAGGTCGTTTCTGTTAATGAGTGGCCCTTGAGTACACACTTAGATGCTGTCTGCCCTGTAAATTTGGATCTGGTGCCCCAGGGCAGTCAACTCTTCTAGCATAGGCTGAAAACACACGTGTGTCAACTGAGGCTCACGCCACTTGGGGAATGAGCCTGTTTCCCTTCCAGGCCAGGCCCTGGTGTGAGATCAATTTTAGGGCCCCTAATTGGAGCACAGAAATATATTTGGTCAAATTTCATTGAAGGTGATTTCTTCCTTTTTATATTGTACTTTATGGAAAAACCAAGATGGAACCTGAAAGTTAATGTATCCTTGCTAAAAATGTGTCCTTGCTTTTAGCAGGAGACTCAGCTTCTCATAACTAGTCCTAAGGACATATGCCACAATTGAGTAATTTTACTTCTACCCTGTGAAAATAACATGGTGCTGCACTATAATATACTCTCGGAATCAGTGTGTTAGTTACAGCTACACAGTGAAGGGGGATAACTGTTTCTAAATTTCTTTAAGGTGATGCCAAAAAAATGGATTAAAAAAATCTGATCAGATTTAATGTTATCAGATTTAGTGCATTATTTAATGCTATTGAATCTTTTGGATAATTCTTGGCTTAATTTCTTAACTACTTTTGAAGGTTGATTTGCAAGACTTTTAGAAACCTTAGAAAAGTTTTAAGGTTGCAAAGTTATCAACACTAGGGCAGAGGGTGGAGAGGCCAATGCGGGTAGAAGGAGGCAGTTATGTTTATATTGAAGGTGAAATTTGTCTTTCATTTGGAATGGAAAACATTCTCAAATTTATCATTATAAACTAGTCAGCCTTGACTGCACAAAATTGACCTTTAAATTGCTTGAGAAAAGCACAATGCAAATCGTTCAGAAGGGTCAACATTCTTCGGTGCTAAAATCTTGTGTATGTTTTCAGAATGGCTTTTTCTGTGTGTCATAGAATAATCACTAAAGGAAAGGTAGTTGAATTTAATGTCATGAAGCAAGACTCTTTAATTCAGTTATTTTAAACAAGAATTAAAACCCCAAACATTCTTGGCAGGCTTTGAAGCACACTGAATTTTCCAGTATTTCTTATTAAATACACCAATAATAAACATATGCCTAGTTTACCTGATGAGTTTAGACATAATTCTATATAATGTTCACTTATATTCATTTATTAAATAGCAAAACTTGTGCAAGAACAAGGTGTTCTACTTGAAAACACTGATTTTTAAGTTCCTGTTGACTGATTATAAAGAAAATAATCTGACACAGAAGCCTGGATTTTACTCTCCTAACACTGGTGTTTTCCTTGAGCCTCTAATTCAAATAAGACAAATCGATACACCTTACAACCTTATTCAGCTGTGTCTGGATAACCCACCTTTCATCTATTGAATAAAAAAAAGTGTTTAAACTCAATAAATAAAAAAAAATTGTGTACCAATTACTACAGACCCCCTGAAACAGTAAGCCTTGGATTTTAGTCAAGTAATCCAGTTTTTTAATTTAAAAAAAAAACCCATCACCTTTTAAAGAACTTTAAAAACACCTGTGATGCCAATGTGGCCACTGCCACTGCCATGTCTTTACACGCATGTGTCGTATAGCTCTGTCATTCAGTTGAGGAAGTCCATGGTTTGCAAATAAGGGTGGGAGAATCAAAATTTCAGGATGGTAAAAAAAAAACATAGTAAAACCCATTTACATATAGGAAAGAAAACTTGACCTTCAACCCAGTGTGCCACTTTGGGATATAAAACAAGTATGATCTTGCCTTTGAAATCATAAATGTTTGGAGCACCTATTCTTTGCCAGTTAAGATACATATCTTATTATCCCTTTTTTTGTTTTTAAGTCTGTGCTCCTGTTGAAGCTTTTCCTGTAATTTAGGTTGTCTGTGAAATACCTATAACATATAATTCCTACAGAGTATGCCACATTTTTTTCCTAAATGATTTCAAATGAAGTTCTCTCAGATCCTATCATTGAACTCGTCCACTAGATCTGAAAATAAAGCATCCTTTCCCGAGTCCACTTGAACTAATTGTGAATTTGTTACTTAACTTACTGGCATCTTGGGAAACAAGTTTTGCTGTGGAAGGAAGGCTGTTTTGAGAGTGAGCATTGAGTCTACTCTGGTTTGTGGATGACATTGCATTAGGGTTCTTTGCTGTATTACCAGTGCCCCCTTGTGGCAATATACTTTATGACTAGGAATGCAAACACCACTTTTAAAAGCCTGTTTTCAAGTTTTTGAAAGGCATTTGTTTTCTGTTATGTGTGCCAATAATCTGAAAGTATCATGTGAAAGGAATTATTTTAAAAGCATTTTAAACCTTTCCCAAAGGTAAAATGTGCTCAGATGATAGGCACGTGTAATTCTAACCTTTTATCCATTTGATCAAAGAAATTTGTAGAACATTTTTACCTCTCATGATCACAATCATTAGTGTCTCCCTTTATAACGATCTATATTTTGTTTACTTTGAAACACCAAATTTGTTGTCTTGTTTTTTTTTTACATGACAGAACTCATGCAGTTTCTTTTTTCATTGAAAGTTCATATCTTGCCCCTTAAATAGTTTGAACATTTCTTTCCTAATTATTTTTTGTTTTTGTTCTGCACTGTAAAACTGATTAAAACTTTAAGCCAATCTTAATGCACTAGCCTCTGTAGTGTAAGGAAGTGTGAGAAGGAATTTCTTAATGAGTTTACATGTTTAAATCAAGCATATTATAAGTTATATGCCATGTGTTGAAGGCTTTTCTATTTATATATATAAAGATTTTTAGTATTTGTTTTTAATGTCCTTGTGTTGCAATAATTTAACGCCTTTGACTCAGTTGCTGAAAATATTTCTTCTATAAAGAAGTGCTCTTGACTTCAACACCCAAACACTGAAAATCATGTCAATGGTACCCAAAGATAAGTTTTTATACAGATACACACCTTATAAGTTCTGATTTATTTTCTTACTCATTAATCTATGCTATGTTCTAAATAAATCATGAATGAGAAGAGTGCTTTATTGTGGAATTATTTAAAACTGTCCTTTAAAAGAAAAAGAGGAAATGATGAACAAAAACTAATCTAATTGCCAAGTTGGAATTCATTATTTAATTTACCTCCTATGCAATGATTAATGCTGCAAAACGTATGGTTATGTTACCGTATATTCACAAAAGAAATATTACAAGGTTTCAGAGGTAGCCAATTGCATTCTTTTGGAAATTTACTGTACTGTTTCAATGTGTTAAGTGCCTTGTTGTAAAGTAAAATTTTAAGTCTAGAATTCATTATTTTCCTGACATATATTTTTCATTATATCTACTGTATGCTATTGTGATAGTTTTATGAAATGCTTACATTTTAATCAAGTATGTAAATTTCAGAAGCTCTTTTCTCCTACCCACCAGTACCTTAATCATTGGTTTATCACATTGGATTCAAATTCAGGTTCCTTTTTTGATAAAGAGGAAATTTGTTTTCCATGCTTGTGATTTTGTGTTTGTAAACATTTCAGGAGGAATTTAGGAGTGTAACTATAGTTTATACTTCTAAAATGTTGTCTTACATTTACATTTTTAAGTGCCTAACTGTTGAAACTGATTTATGTTTCTCTTCTAAAGGGGATATGTGTACTTGGTTTCTAATCTCTTTGGTTTTGCTTTTTTAAAAATGCAAGAGCCTATACTTTGTATTTACCTAATAAACCACAATGATATCAACAGTCTTTTCAAAATTATTACTGTTTCTTTCCATTTACAAAATGTGTCATTTTTAAAAGAGTTCTAGTTTTAGAGTACTTGTTAAAACCACAAGAGGGATATTTTCTTCAAAGACTATTTTTAAAATAAAGTAATAACTTTCAATTAATGGATTTAAGGTGAAAAATAATTCAGAACAATACAAGGTCATTCATGGAGAAGAAAATCACACATTCCATGATTCTGATTTTCACTGTTCACAAGAGGACAAAGTCACTCATGAAAAGCAGACCCCTTTTGGTCACTAGGTCTCCTTATGCCTTCACAAGACAGAAGCCTAAGGTAATGTCCTCAACTGGAGTTTGCTAGACATTGCAACAGCAAGGTGCAGAAAGTTGGTTTTGAACCTGCTGATGACAAATGCCCCTCCTCCAAGATAAATTTTGTAAAAGCAATTCAGTGGGGTGAAGTGAATAGGATAAGATAATAAGGTTCAAAGAGTAAGTTACAGGAGATAGTCCATGCTTTATCCTTGGATTGTCTAGAAATGATAGAGCATAGATCAGAATAGTTTTTCTGCCACCTCCACTCAGACCTTGGACGAAAAGCTCATCACAGTGATGTTCTGATTATCCTGTGGAAACACTGGCATGCTGATTTTGCTGGCCACATAGCTTCAAAGGCTGCCCTTATCTAGAATGCAGTGTGCAAGAAACTAATGTGAACTCTTGTTTGTCGTGCAAGGGACTAACAGGAACTTTTACTAAGGGGCTAATTCATTCTGGGTTCCATTTGTTTTCTTCATACAAAAGCTCTTGAGTGTGCCTCCTATGAGAGAATAAAACTCTCTGGGGATTTTTGAAAGTTCTGAGGATAGTGAAGTCTTTTAAAGTAGTACTCTGTCTCTTACTCCAATAAGGAATCAATAGGAACTTTACAACTGCAGGTAAAGTGGCATTTTCAATCACACTAATCATGGGCAAGTTTCATAAGTAATAAAACCACTTTGAAACAAAAAAGAATGGTGATCATTCATGCTTGGTTTGAGATCTCTACCTCACAGCTGTTGATTTTAGAATCAGAGTGTAGTGGTGTGTCCAAACAAGTTTTGCCACCAGGATTAGATGCTAGTCTCACTAGAAAGTGAATTTAAATTCACTTACTTCAACCCCCATCCCATCCCCACCACATTTAAAGGTAGCAAAGTATCATCTGTATGATCCATATGCCTACTCAACGACGGACTCAGCTTCAAGTCTGTAAGGTTTTTTGATTGCAGGTCATTACAGTCTTGACCCTGCGCAATGCCTTCAGTCTCTTCAGATGATCGTGCTATTAAGAGGTCACCACAACTTTTAATAATGTTCATCTTCTCTGATATTTTGAATCTCCTGCTGAGACATAGGAAGACAGGAAACTAGACTATGTTCACAAACCATTTGAGTGATTCTGTGTGCCATGCACTAGAGCTGCTGATACATAAAATTCCTGACATCAAAGTGGGAATGTCTGCACTGTAAGACTCGTCCATAACTCCTAAGTCACATCATAATAAATTCAATTGCATAAAATATATGCAAGTCTTAGGAAATGTTTGTAAGTTTTAAGAAGTGTTGGTCAGGGCCTTCACAGCCAGCTAGATGTTCCAGAAGTGGAAGTGAATTGCTTTTCTGGATGCATTGTCACTGAATTTTACCATTATTTTCTATTTAATATTTTAGCAAAATCGCAAAATAGACATCAAATTTTATCTCATCCAAAGGTAGGGAGAGGTGATGTGCCATGGTCTCTGAGCATCCATCCAGACATTTTTTGCTGGGCATGCTGAGTGCAAGGCCCTAACTCCTGTTTCCCAGGCCATTTCTCAGGATTGTATTTGCAGTAAGCAATGTTAAGTAATGAGGTAGCATATCACCCTAAATAAGAGAAGTCTATTTTTCTGTTTACTGTAAAGCAGTAAAAACGCCAAGCTCAGTGGTCCTCAGTTGAGTTGCAAACCCACTACATATGTAACATCTGTCTTGACCTCTCCAAGTCATCCCTATGGGATTTGAGAGACAAGGGAGCCAAAGGGACCATGCTGACACTTTGGCTACTGCTATGCTATGCGTAGTGAAGTCCTTTGTCTCTGACTCAGGAGTCTTGTGTCTTCTCCCAGTGTCCAATGAAACAGGAATCAGGCTAACTTGTGGGCTTGTAAGTAAAGTCACAGATGCTTCAGAGACTGACATGTAAATTTTATTTTCTTCTAATACATAAGAATATCAGAAGTGTAATACTGTATTACTAATATAAGTTAGGATAGTAATGGATTATGTATTACTATGTGTGTGTATATAGATATATATATAATGCACATTTAATCCATATGTGGCACCTGTAATCAAACAGCATTTTACAGTTAACGCTTGACATACATTCTTTAATCTTCACAAAACCCTGTGAAGTAAGCAAGGCAAGAGAAGGTGACCTCATTTTATGACATGAAAGGGTTCATAAATGTTAGAGCTAGAACTTGAGTTTTGTTTTTGTGGGCTACAGCTTGCTGCATAATTACTATGGTCACCATCACCGTTTGTTAGGGTTTTGTTAGGAAATTAGTTTCAGAAGCAAACTGTCCTTGGGCCAGGTTCTTTGTCACATGCTACAGATTTTTCTTACAATTCACTACATTTCAAAGGAGAGAAAAGTTGACTCCTAGTGCAAAATGACCTTGAAGGCAAAAGAATCCTCAAGAATCCTCAAGTGTCTGAGCCCCACAAATTTGTTAGAATAAAGCAAACTCACTGTTAATGAGTTTTAATGTCATATGTCTAAGATTATGTTTCCAAAGCCCCCACTCTGCCTGTCTTTCCTACATTTGTGCACACTAATCAGATACATGAATTGTTTGGCCATAATCTCTCCAGAAACTTCCAGAAAAGTGAAAGATGAATTGCTAGTGTGGAAATGTATTTTTTCTAATGGAAGATTTCATTCACTAATCTATGGTACCCTTGACCATGGGATTAAAAGTGATCCCGTTATCCCAGTCCCAAGTATTAGGTTGGTGCAAAAGTAATTGCAGTTTTTGCCATTGCTTTTAATTTCAAAAAACACGATTACTTTTGCAACAACCTAATAACTACAGCTGATCCAGCACAGCGACACAATATGTTTAGTACCATCCTGTACTACCAACAAAGTTACTGTATTTCACCAGTAACTAGTGAGTTGATTTTTTAATAACCTGCCTAAATATTGGAGAGAATATCAGAGTTTGGGCAGTTCTCAAGAGCATTTTGAGATTAAATTATATCAGAGTTCAGTTCAAAAACAGAAATAATTGTTCAATGTTGTTTTGTATAGCAGCCTTTACAAAAGAAGTGGTGACAAGACTTCTCCTGGAGCTATATAAAATGAAATTGCCCAAACTGAAAAAAATTGCAAATATATGGGAATTAATCAACGCACTTAACCAGTGGATCAAAGAAGAAAGTGCAAGGGGAATTTGAAAATATCTTGAGACATAACGAAAATACAGCATACCAAAACTATGGGATGCAGCAAACACAGCACTGAATGAAATGTATAGCTGTAAATGCATATGTTTTAGAAAAGAAGAAATCAATAATGTAACTTTAGATCTTAAGGGACTTGAAAAAGAAGACCAAATAAAATTCAAAGTTAGCAGGAGGAAGGAAATAATAAAGACTGGAGCAGAGATAAATAGAGAATAGAAAAATAATAGAAAAATCAATGAAATGAAAAACTGGTTCTTTGAAAAGAGCAACAGAATTGACAAACCTTTAGCTAGACTGCCTAAGAAGAAGGCTCAAATTACTAAAATCATAAATGAAAGTGGAGATATTACTACTGATTATACAGAAATAGGTTTATAAGAGTACAATGAACAAATGTACACAAAACCTACCAGTATTGAATCATGAAGCAATAGAAAATCTGAACAGACCTCTAATTAGCAGGGAGGTAGAATGAGTAATCAGAAACTTTCCAACAAAGAAAACCCTGAACCATGGCTTTGTTGGTGAATTCTACTAAGCATTTAAGGAAAAAGTAGCCAGACATGGTGGCTCATGCCTGTAATCTCAGCTGTTTGGGAGGCTAAGGTGGATGGATCACTTGAGCCCAGGAGTTTGAAACTAGCCTGGACAACATAACAAAACCCCATCTTTATAAAAAAAAAAAAAAAAAAAAATTGGGCATGGTGACACGTGCCTGTGGTCCCGGCTACTTGGGCACAAAGTAGGAGGACTGCTTGAACCTGGGAGGTTAAGGCTGCAATGAGCTGTGATCATACCACTGAACTCCAGCCTGGGCAACATAGCAAGATCCTGTCTCAAAAAATAAAGAATTAAAACCAATCCTTCTCAGACATTTCCAGAAAGAGGAAAGAACACTTCCTAATTCAGTCTATGAAGCCAGAGTTATCACCAATACCAAAGCCAGACAAAAACACTACAAAAAAAAAAAAAAAGACTAATATCCCTTATAAACATTGGCATAAAAATCTTCAACAAACTACTAGTCAGCTGAATTCAGCAGCATATTAAAAGGGATATATAACAAGACCAAATGGGATTTATTCCTGAAATGCAAGGATGGTTTAACATGAAAATCAATCAACATAATACATTACATTAACAGAACGAAGGGTGAAAAGGACATGATCATTTCAATTGATGCAGAAAAAGCATTTTACAAAATTCAACATTCTTTCATGATAAAACTAAACAAACTAGGAATAAAAGGAAGTTACCTCAACATAAGGAAGTTATTATGAAAAAGCCAGTTAACATCATGCTCAATGGTGACTAAAACCTTTTCCCCTAAAAGGGAAATGTCAAGAATGATCAGGAACAAGTGAAGAATACCCAGTTCTCCACTTGCATTCAACATAATATTGGAAGTTCTTGCCAGAGCAATTAAGCAAGAAAAAGAAATGAGGCATTGAAATTGGAAAGGAACAAGTAAAATTAACCATTTGCATACGACATGATCTTATATGTTAAAAAATAAAAATTCAACAGAAAAACTTGTGTAGATTTCAAATTATATGAGTCTGAATGAAAAATTAAAAATAAAAAAATAAATTTTAAACTGTTTAATGAATGAATTCAGCAAATTTGCAGACAAAAACACACAATCAGTTGTTTGTATGCACTAACAATGAACAATCTGAAAAAGAAATTAAGAAAATAATTTCATTTATAATAGCATCAAAAGAATAAAGTACTTTGGAATCAATTTAACCAAGGAGGCAAAAGACTTGTGTGCTGAAAGTACAAAACATTGCTGAAAGAAATTAAAGATCTAAATAGATGGGAAGACATCCCATGTTCATGGATTAGAATACTTGATATTGTAAAGATGACAATATTACCCAAAGCAATCTACAGATTCAATGCAATCTCTATGAAAATATCAATGGTGTTTTCTATAGATATAGAAAAACCTGTCTAAAAATTCATATGAAATCTCAAGGGACTAAAATAGTAGCCAAATTGTTTGTCAGTATAGCCAAATTTTTCAAAATAGCCAAAAGTATTGAAAAAGGAATGGTTGGAGAACTCATATTTCCTTATTTCAAAACTTACTATAAATGTACAGTAGTCAAAACAGTGTGGTACTGGCACAAGGACAGACATATAGACTAATGGGATAGAATAGAGACCCCTGAAATAAACTCTCACATATATATAGTCAGTTGACTTTCAATAAAGGCGCTAAGACCATTAGATGGAGAAAGGATTGGGGCAGGCGGGAGGGATTGCTGTTTTTGTTGCTGCTGTTGTTGTCTGCTTGTTTGTTTGTTTTGAGACACAGTCTCACTCTGTCACCCAGGCTGGAGCGCAGTGGCACAATCTCAGCTCACTGCTACCTCGGCCTCCTGGGTTCAGGCAATTCTTGTGCCTCAGCCTCCCAAGTAGCTGGGACTACAGGTGCGTGCCACCACACCCAGCTAATTTGTGTATTTTTAGTAGAGATAAGATTTCGCTATGTTGGCCAGGCTCGTCTTGAACTCCTGGCCTCAAGTGATCTGCCTGCTTTGGCCTCCCAAAGTGCTGGGATTATAGGTGTGAGCCACCATGCCTGGGCAGGATAGTGTTTTTAACAGCTCTGTGAAAATTGGAAATCCACATACAAAAGAATGAAGTTAGACTCTTACCTGATACCCCATACAAAAATTAATGCAAAAAAATGGATCAAAGACCTAAATTTAAGAGCTAAAACTATGAAACTCTTAGAAGAAATAGATGAAGCTCTTTATGACCTTGGACTGTGTACTTATTAAGTATGATACCAGAAGAATAGGCAATAAAAAACAGATAAACTGAAATTTATCAAAATTTACTTTATTACATCAAATTACAATATGAAGGGAGCAAAAAGACAATCCACAGAATGACAGAAAATAGCTGCAAATCCTGTATCTGGTAAAGCAGTCGTCTCCAACCTTTTGGCACTAGGGACTAGTTTTGTGAAAGACAATTTTTCCACGGACTAGCAGGGAGGAGGGAGATGATTTCAGGACAAAACTGTTCCAACTCAGATCATCAGGTAATAGATTCTCATAAGAAGCATGCAACCTAGATCCTTCGCATGCACAGTTCACAATAGGGTCAGCACTCCTATGAGAATCTAATGCCACCACTCATCTGAAAGGAGGTGGAATTCAGGCGGTCATGCATGCTCACAGGCCACTCACCTCCTACTATACAGCCCAGCTCCTAACAGGCCACGGACTGGTACCAGTCTGCAGCCTGAGGGTTGGGGACCCCTATGATAAAGGATCATATTCAGAATATCTAAAATGATCCTACAACTCAGCAACAACCAAACAACCGCTTTCAAAAATGGGCAAAGGATTTGAATAGACATTTCTCCAAAGAATATATGTAAATGTCCAGAAAGCATATGAGAAGATGCTCAGTATCATTAGTCATTAGAAAAATACAAGTCCAAAACCACAATGAGATACACTTTACTACCATTAGGATGGCTATTAAGGAAAAGACAAACAGAAAATGACAAGTGTTGGTGAGGATATAAAGATATTGCATTCGCCATTTACAGAACCCATTAAAAAATAATAAAAGAAATTGCAACCCTTATTGTTGCTGGTGGGAATGTAAAATAATGCAGCTTCTGTAGAGAACAGCATGTTGGGTCCCCAAAAGAATTACCATATAATCCAGCAATTTTACTCCTCTGTATGTAGCCAAATAAATTGAAATCAAGGACTCAAACAGATATTTGCACACCAGTGTTCACAGTATTTTTCACAGTAGCCCAAAGGTGGAAACAATCTATGTGTCTATCAACAGATGAAAGGATAAACCATGTGATATATGCAACAATGGAGTATTATCCAGCTATTAAAAGGAATGGAATTCTGACACATGCTACAAACATGAGTAAACTTTGAAAATGTTATTCTAAGTTAAATAAGCCAGATACAGAAGGACAAATATATGATTCACCTTAAAAGAGGTACCTAGAATAGGCAAATTCATAAAGACAAATGGAATAGAGCTTGTGACTAAAGGGAAGGGAGAATGACAAGTTGTTGCTTATTAGGTACAGAGTTTCTATTTGGAATAATGAAACACTTCCAGAAATAGTAGTGATAGTTACACAACACTGTGAATGTACTTAATGCCACTGAACTGTACACTTAAAAACGACTAAAATGGTAAATATTATACATATTTTTACCACAATAAAAAAAACCCAAAAAACTCCCGATATTTCAGCATATTTTTAATTGAAAGAAACCGAAAATAACTTAGATGTTTACTAGTAGAGGATATGAGTAATAAGTTGTGACATACTTAAATCGATTTCTTAATGGGCTCCTTGGTTTGACCTTTGCCCCTTTACAGGCAGTGAAAGTGATTCTGTTAAAATACAAGCCAAATGATTGCATTCCTTCTCAAAAACTCTTCAGTGATGCACCATGTTACTGAGAGTAAAGATCAACATCTCTAAAACGCCCTACATTGCTACCTTTCTGATTCCAACTCTTACCACCTTGCCCTTGCTCTTTCCACCCTAGCCAGGTGGCCTCCTTGTTCCTGGAAAACTCCTAGCACACCTCAGCCTCAGGGCCTTTACACTCACCATTTCCTCTGTCTGGAATGCTCTTTCCCCAGGTATGTAAAAGCCTTCCATCAGGTGATCACCTGTCTATTTAAAAGAGGCCTTCCCTGAACAACCTGAATAAACCACTCCCCTACACACACACACACACACACACACACACAAATACCTACCATCCTCTTCATGTGCCTTATTTCCTCCATAGTACTTATCACCAACTGACATTATACATTTGTCCATCTCTTTCTATCTTTTGTAGAGATGGGGTTTTACTATGTTGTGCAGGCTGGTCTCAAACTCCTGGGCTTGAGCAATCCACCCGCCTCAGCTTCCAAAAGTGCTGGGATTACAGGCTTGAGCCACCATGCCTGGCCTGTCCATCTTTTGTCTTCCCCCGCGAAAAACCTCTTCTAAGGGCAAGCACTTTGTTTTGCTTAGATAGTATCCCCAGTGCTGAGAATAGTTCATGACAATTAGTGTACTCCAGTAAAAATGTATTGATGAAGAATCTATTCAGTGAAATTATCAGACAGCTATTAAAAAGGATGAGGCTGATGGATTCTCATTGGCATGGAGAGATTCTCAAAATACACTGGTAGGTTAAAAGAGCAGGTTAATTAACCAAAAGCAGAGTGTGACACCATTTATGGGGGAGGAGGAGGGAAATTATGTAAACATAAGAAATCCAAAAGGATATATCACATTTTTAATACAAATAACTCCGAGAGGTATAAAGGCAAAAGTTGGTGTGTGTGTGTGTGTGTGTGCATGCACATGTGTGTGTGCATGTGTACACTTTATGTATCAATAGCCTTAGAAATGTACCAGTTCTTTGTGGTATTTATCCTACTGAAATAATCAAAGATGTATATATCCCAGTATGGTTTACAATAGCAAAAAACCTTTAACGAGGGTCAACAACTAGCTATTGGTTAAACTTTGAAATATTTTTAAACAATGGACTAGATTTTTTTGAATTCAAGTGTGAGGAAATAAAAGCCTGCAGGCTAAGCACAGCTGCTGCCTTTTTCCATAAAGCAAATTTTATTGGAAATAGCCATGCCCATTTATTTACTTATTGTCAATGGCTGCTTTCCTACTCCCACGGCAAGCAGAGTTACACAGTTGTGACAGAGACCATATGGCACACAAAATCTGAAATATTTACTATTTGGTCCTTTTCAGGCAAAAACTGCTGATCCCTGGGCTAGAATATAGTAATTAAAAATGATTTGTGGGAGGCAAGAGGATCACTTGAGGCCAGGAGTTCAAGACCAGCCTGGCTAACATGGGAAAACCCTGTCTCTACTAAAAATACAACAACAACAAAAATTACCCAGGTGTGGTGGCACACGCCTATAATCCCAGTTACTTGGGAGGCTGAGGCATGAGAATCTGTTGAACCTGGGAGGTGGAGGTTGCACTGAGCCAAGATTGCACCACTGTACTTCAGCCTGGGCAACACAGCAAGACTCTATCTCATAAAATAATAATAATAATAATAATAATAATAATAATAAATTTAAAAACAAATGAGCTGGGCATAGTGGCTTATGCCAGTAATCCCAGCACTTTGGGAGGCCAAGGCAGGCGGATCACGAGGTCAGGAGTTCCAGACCAGCCTGGTTAACATGGTGAAACCCCGTCTCTACTAAAAATAACAAAAATTAGCCGGGTGAGGTGGCATGTGCCTGTAATCCCAGCTACTCGGGAGGCTGAGGCAGGAGAATCACTTGAACATGGGAGGCAGAGGTTGCAGTGAGCCAAGATCGTGCCACTGCACTCCAGCCTGGGTGACAGAGTGAGACTCTGTCTAAAAAAAATAAAAAAATAAAACCATTCAGGACATAGGCATGGGCAAACACTTCATGACTAAAACACCAAAAGCGATGGCAACAAAAGCCAAAATAGATAAATGGGATCTAATTAAACTAAAAAGCTTCTGGACAGCAAAAGGAACTATCATCAGAGTGAACAGGCAACCTACAGAATAGGAGAAAATTTTTGCAATCTACCCATCTGACAAAGGGCTAATATCCAGAATCTACAAAAAACTCAAACAAATTTACAAGAAAAAAACAGCCCCATCAAAAAGTGGGCAGAGGATATGGACAGACACTTCTCAAAAGAAGACATTTATGCAGCCAACAGACACATGAAAAAATGCTCATCATCACTAGTCATCAGAGAAATGCAAATCAAAACCACAATGAGATACTATCTCACGCCAGTTAGAATGGCAATCATTAAAAAGTCAGGAAACAACAGGTGATGGAGAGGATGTGGAGAAATAGGAATGCTTTTACACTGTTGGTGGGAGTGTAAATTAGTTCAACCATTGTGGAAGACAGTGTGGCGATTCCTCAAGGATCTAGAACTAGAAATACCATTTGACCCAGCAGTCCCATTACTGGGTATATACCCAAAGGATTATAAATCATGCTACTATAAAGACACACCACACAGTGTGTTTATTTGTGATACTATTCACCATAGCAAAGACTTGGAACCAACCCAAATGTCCATCAATGATAGACTGGATTAAGAAAATGTGGCACATATACACCATGGAATACTATGCAGCCATGAAAAGGATGAGTTCATGTCCTTTGCAGGGACATGGATGAAGCTGGAAATCATCATTCTAAGCAAACTGTCACAAGGACAGAAAACCAAACACTGCATGTTCTCACTCATAGGTGGGAGGTGAACAATGAGAACACATGGACACAGGGCAGGCAACATCACACACTGGGGCCTGTTGGGGTTGGGGGCTGGGGGAGGGATAGCATTAGGAGAAATACCTAATGTAAATGATGAGTTAGAGTACAGCAAACCAACATGGCACATGTATACCTATGTAACAAGCCTTCACGTGCACATGTACCCTAGAACTTAAAGAATGTAAAAAAAAATTTGTGGGAGAACAACATGGAAAATGTTAATGATACTTTTTCCTCATATACTTATAAATATGTGAATATTATAAATAGGAATATTTATAAAGTTTAGAAATACATAAGACTAGAAGAATATACACATAAATGTTATAAATGATTACCTCTGAGTGGTAAGAATAAAAAGGTGATCGTTGCTCCTTTATAGTTTCCTGCATTTTCAAATTTTCTATGAAAACTGTATTACCCTTTTAAAAAGCAGAATAAAATATTGGCTTTGAACTATCTGGTTTGCAATGAGTATGTTCTTGCCTAAAAGAAGAAGTAGGTAACCTTTCAATGTCCTTTCTTTGTAAAACTTCATTCTTAGTGAGTTTTAGAAATAAGACTTCATTATTAGGCAAAGGGCCAAGCACAGTTACCTAAACCAGGAGCTAACAACCTTGTGTTAGTTTTTTTTTTTTGTGGTTTTTTTTTTTTTTCCTTCTTTTTCAAGACAGAGTCTTGCTTTCTTGCCCAGGGTGGAATGCAGTGGCGTGATCTCAGTTCACTGAAACCTCCACCTCCTGGGTTCAAGCAATTCTCCTGCCTCAGCCTCCCAAGAAGCTGGGATTACAGGCATGTGCCACCATGCCCAGCTAATTTTTTTGTTTTTTTAGTAGAGATAGAGTTTCACCATGTTTGCCAGGCTGGTCTCAAACTCCTGACCTCCAGTGATCTGCCTGCCTCAGCCTCCCAAAGTACTGGGATTACAGGCATGGGCCGCCACGCCCAGCCTCCTTGTGTTAGTTTTATTGAAGTAACTGGCTTATACTTTGCCATGTAAATATAATTTATTCTTTCAGATTTTATTGACTAAGCATGCTGTTAATCAGAGGCCAAAGTCAAAGTCCTGAGAATCCACTTAAGAAGAAGAATGTTAGACACCAGAGGAATCTAAGAGTCCTTGTGTTACAACTCTCTCTTTTGACCAGATGAAGAAAACAAATCAGAAATGTTAACAACATACCCTGGCCAACCCAGTTAGATTTGGACAGAGGTCCCCATGTGGTTTCCACGATGATTTCTGCATAGTAAACGGAAGTAAATGAGGAAGAAGTAAGGAACAGAGAATTCAGCAACGCTTTGGCCTACACAAAAATAAAACATCAGGAATTGGTAACAATTGTGGCCAGGCTAACTAAAGTGACTAACTATTCCTATGGGTACCCACTTCACAATACATGCATCTCATAAATTAAACCTGCTAAGTCACTTTACCATGTCTTTTTCACCAAGATATTGGCTTTTTTTGTTTGTTTGTTTTACTGAGGTAAAATTTACCTATAGTGAAATGTACAGTTAAGTTTTGACAAGTGCATACATCCAAGTAACCAACACTTCAATCAGAATATAGAACATTTCTACCACCCTAGAAAAAATTTTCAATGTCCTTTCCAGCCAATCCACCCTGTTCTAATGTCTATCACCATAGGTTCATTTTGTTTGTTCCAGAACTTCATATAAATGCAGGTATTTAGTATGTACTCTTGTGCCTCGCTTTTTCACTTGGCATGTTTTTTGATATTTATCCACGCTGTAGAGTGTGTCATAGCTGATTCATTTTTATTGTGGTATAGTGATCTATCAAATAAATATACCATAGTTTTCCCTTCCCCTGCCCCCCTCTTTTGTTGAAGGACATCTGGATTGTGTTCATTTTGGTGTTAAATAAAAAATAAGTCCTAATCCTGGCACCACCTTGACCAAATAAAGGGATGTTTTGGGAATTGGATTTTGTGACTTTTGAGATTCTGCCTTACACTGATATTTATTTTTTTTTCAGGGGCCTTTCTCCCGTCATCTCTTCTCCAAGTAAATCATACATAATATATGCAAGTGGAGAGGAATGAAGTGGGTGATATTGAAGATAGGCACGTTTATTTATTCATTATACAAGACATAAAGGCTAAATATAGGAAACAATATCCTGGCAAGTCTCACATTCTAAGCTCGGAAAAGACTAGTAAATCTGCAAGGTGCAAAAAAGAGGCAGCAATAGTGACAACCTATTAAGTTTAAACTATTATCAAGAACCCAGTGATAACTATTATAATTACAGCTTTTGTTTATTGAGTACTAATTGCTAGACATTGTGCTAGTTATTTTATTTAATCCCTATGCTTGATATAGGTATATTTATTATCTCAATTTCAGTTCAGGAACATGGAGGCTCAGAGAGTGCATAAACACATATATAGAAGACACTCAAAGGAGTATATATGAAGCGAATCATAAGAACTTAAAGGGAACGAAGGTGTTAATTTTTAAATGACCTGTGGAGTTGCGCAACTAAATAGTGCTAATAACATTTCTACTTTCTCTCTTCATTAGCATTTTGCAAACCCTTCTTAAGCGATGCACTCTCTCTGTTCATACTCATTGACTCTGGATGGGTGTGGTGTGTGGCATTTACCTCCCGAGAATTACAAACCAACTGAACAATTGTAGTTTTACAAATAGAGTAATTTAATACCACTCTTTATAACAAAATAAGTACTCAGCTATTTTAGATATACTGTAACCAACAATTCTGGCCAAAATCCATGTAGAACAAGAAGGATATAGGTAGGAAAGTGGGTGGCTTAAAATTATCTTTAGGGTCTCAATAAAAATGATTTTTCCCATAATCCTCTCACTATCTTTCTTACCACTTCTGCCCACCCAAAAGATCTCTTAGTATTCTTTTCCTTTACTGCTTCTGCTATTACTTTTTTACCTATATAAAATAAGAGACATGAAGCAGAAAGTATTCCTTTATGTGGCAAAATCGCCCTGAATGTAATTTGGGGAAATTCATCCTTAAGGAGCACTGAATGAGCTGTGTGGTTTCATGTTTAAAATAGTGTATCCAGCTGGGCATGGTGGCTCTCGTCTGTAATCCCAGCACTTTGGGAAGCTGAGGTGGGCAGATTACCTGAGGTCAGAAGTCCGAGATCAGCCTGGCCAACATGATAAAACCCTTCTCTACTAAAAATACAAATTTGTCAGGCGTGGTGGTGCAGGCCTGTAATTCCAGCTACTCAGGAGGCTGAGACAGGAGAATCGCTTGAACCAGGGAGGCAGAGGTTGCAGTGAGCCAAGATCACACCACTACATTCCAGCCTGGGTGAGAATTCTATCTCAAAAAATAATAATAATAAAATAAAACAGTGTATCCATAATATGATGAACAGTATCACTTCCTGTATTAGTTTGCTAGGGCAGCCATAACAAAGTACTACAGACTGGACGTTTTAAACAACAGAAATTTATATTTATATCCTCACCATTCTGGAGACTAGAGGTCAAAACCCAAGGTATCAGCAGGGTTGATTTCTTCTGAGACCTCTCTCCTGACTTGCAGATGGCTGCCTTCTGACTGTGTCCTCACATCCTCTTTCCTCTCTCTGTCCTTATCTCCTCTTTAGACACCAGTCATAGTGGTAAGAGCCCATCCACAGGACTCCATTTGAGCTTAATTACCTCTTTAAAGGCCCTTTCTCCAAATACAGTCTTATTCTGAGGCACTGGGGGTTAGGACTTCCACATATGAACGGTGAGGAGAGGCCAAATTCAGCCCAGATTTCCTATCTGCCCCACAGATCTGTTAACATAGTGAAAATGAGAGATTTAGGAAAACACTATACATGCAGTTACATCCTGTACAATATAAAAGGGTGGCTGTTGGAGTTGTTAAATTAGTCACAGCTTCAACTATTTTAAAATCATTTGTGAATTTAAATTGCTTGTATGGGATGATGTATATAGCGGCTCTAGAGACCAAAGCCCTAGAATCAGATGACATCCAGAATGTCATGTTGAAGATCATATCTGCAAACAAGTAGTTTAAATTTTTAAAAACTTCTCTTAACAATTTAAAAATTCAAAAAAACTGAGAAAAGTAATCTCACAAGTAGTGGTTAATTATAGAAGATGAGAGGTGTGGAGGTTTTTTTTGTTTGGGGTGCATAAGCTTAAAATAACATGAAAAGCTTGTCAAAAAGAATATGAGAACAGAGTGGACTTGAAATTTAACATCCTACTGGCATCACTTGTTTATAGAAAAATAAAATGAATCATGTATTTATTTAGAGGATTCACTATGCTTTATTTGGTCACATTTTTATAGGTACAGCATGGTGTTCAAACTTTTCATGTATGGAGAAAAATGAAAAGGCTAGAAAAATGGCCCAGTACAGACAGTTCTATGCTCAACCCAACTTGAACAGAAACTACAGGATTTGGCCTAAACAAGACAGAAAGGGAAGCCCTTATCAGGAAAGCCATTATCTGGGAAGATTAAATAAAGTAAGACTTTGTTTTTAAAGTATTATACAATTCATATCCAATATTTCAACCTTAGCCTTTCAAGTGTTGTCTAACACCAATAATATTGCCACCCTTCCCTCAACCGGTTTTCTTTTTATATTTCTGGCTACTTAAATCCCCCAAGCAAATTCTGGTTTCGCTATTTCTGGATTTAAGTACATTTTCTGCTGCACCCAGGCCACACGCAGGAATGGACACAGCTTTCGCTCTCCGCATAGAAGTTTTCTAGCCCAGGGCAAGTTCTCAGAACGTGACTCCTGCCTCGCTGCCCACCCCTCGCTTCCCCCACTCCCGCCATCATCCCTTCCGCAGCGTCGGCTGCCGAGCCGACACCCACAGATTCTGCATTCCATGGCTTCCCAGCATCCTGCTGCCTCTGCGTGGAGAAAAGGGTGCTGCGAATCCCGGTTTGGATAAAGAACTACACCGAAACCTGCGGGAATATGGCGTTGACCCCATTCTCCCAGCTCAGGGTATAGGTGCTAAGGCCGAGCTATCTCACTGGCCTGCTCACCAGTTTCCCGCACTCAGCACAGATCCTAGCACGGTTTATGCACTTCGTAACTACGCGTTTGCGTTTGTCAACTGACAAACGAGTGATAATCACAAACGAATGACACAAGCGAATCCAAGAGCCAATCAGAGCGCAAGGTTGTGTTGCCAGCATCCCAGTTTCAGGGACAGTCACCACCAGACCCGACCCAACAAAGGGGCGTAACGGGACTTCGGGGCAAACTTCAGGTTCCGCACCCGCTCGCCCGCCAACCCCCTCCGCCAGGCAGCCCGCGCGTCTCCAGGTTCCGCCCCGGCGTCACTGAATGGAGGCGGCGGGGAGAATGCGCGCGGCACAGCCAATCCGGGCGCGCTTCTACGGCCCCTGCCCGCCCCCGACCTTCCAGGGCACAGCAAGACACTGACGCCGCGGGGCAGGCAGCTGCGTGCGCGTCTCCTCCAGGCAGCAAGGGGAACCCGAGGCCGCCAGCGCCCCGACCATGTCCTCTCCGGGGCCGCCGCAGCCCCCCGCCGAGGACCCGCCCTGGCCCGCGCGCCTCCTGCGTGCGCCTCTGGGGCTGTTGCGGATGGACCCGAGTGGGGACGCGCTGCTGTTGTGCGGCCTCGTAGCGGTGCTGGGCTGGAGCTGGCTGCGGCGTCGCCGGGCGCGGGGCATCCCGCCCGGGCCCACGCCCTGGCCCCTGGTGGGCAACTTCGGTCACGTGCTGCTGCCTCCCTTCCTCCGGCGGCGGAGCTGGCTGAGCAGCAGGACCAGGGCCGCAGGGATTGATCCCTCGGTCGTCGGCCCGCAGGTGCTCCTGGCTCACCTAGCCCGTGTGTACGGCAGCATCTTCAGCTTCTTTATCGGCCACTACCTGGTGGTGGTCCTCAGCGACTTCCACAGCGTGCGCGAGGCGCTGGTGCAGCAGGCCGAGGTCTTCAGCGACCGCCCGCGGGTGCCGCTCATCTCCATTGTAACCAAGGAGAAGGGTGAGCGGGAGCGGGGGGCGTGGGGCGTGGGCTGTGGGCTGTGGGTATGCGGATGCAGCGGATGAGTCTCCAGGTGCGCGGGGTCTGCAGTTCCTGTGCCCCTTCCGGCCGCGCGCCCCCAGCCTGCCTCACACCTGCATCCTGAACTAACAGGTGTTGCTGGCTGCGGCGCCTCTCCTTCCTGATGCCTTTAAGATCCCATCAAGTAGTGACGGACGCGTGACTTGTTCATACTCCAAGATCAGAAGTAGAAAAGTCATCCGGAGGTTGCAGGAGAATAATAGGGATAGCGGGAGGACAAGGTGGCAAGCCAGGTTCCATCTTTCCAAAAGTAGTCTTCCCTTCCACCAGCTGTGACCTCGGAGAGAAACTTTGGCCCCCATGTTAGAAAGAGGGAAGGATGTTCTTTTTACCTTGTGAGTTTCAAATGCAAGAATTTAAGATATTTTCCAATAAGATAAAAAGTCCAGAAAACACGGTAGAAGCCTATTACCAAATCTCAGGCGCTGGTTCATAGCCTCTGATTCCTGCGTATGGGAGTCTAAATTGGACATTTTTGCGGGTTGGAAAACGTGTTATCTGCTGCAATAAAATGTCCAATCTAACCTGTCTCTACCGTCCCCCTTTGTCTTATTGGCTGGCTTAGGTCTCTGACTTCTTTTCTGAGTCACTCCTATCCATCAGTCAGGTGTTAAATGCCTTTTCCTCGGGGAAGCCTTTTCTCACAGTCTCTCCAAGTAGGGTAGGCTCCCTTATTAGAACTAGGTCCCTTACCCAAGCACTTTTCCTTCACTGCACTTTTCAAAACTGAAGCTACATAACTTTGTGACCTTGGGCCTGGATGTCAGTCTTCACCACTGTTCTGACATTTAGGAGGACAGAGTCATTACTGCCTGAAACATAGTAGGAGCTCAAGTATCTATTAAATAAATGAATGCTATTTCCTGTCCTTATGAAATGGCAAAGAGAGATCTAGGCTTTTCAGAATCTGATAAAGCCAGAGTTTTGCATCAGGATTTTAAACGAAAAAGACAAATATTGTATGATCCACTTATATGAGGTGCCTCCTAGCATAGTGAAATTCATAGAGACAGAAAGTCTCAGTTTTGCAAGATGAAAAAGTTCTGTGGCTGGACAGTAGCAGTGGTTGCACAACAGTGTGAAAGTACCTTATGCCATTAAGGTGTGCACTTAAAAATGGTTAAGATGGTAAATTTTATATGTATTTCACCACAATTTTTAAAAAAGAAAAGAAAAGCAGGTAGGTTTTCTCCAGGCAGCCATGAGCTCAGAAGAGAATTCTAGGTAGAAGCAGTATTATGAAAGCATGCAGTGGATGAGGTGTGAACTGTGACATTTGTTTTTCAGTGGGGCATTTGAAGTATTATGATCTTTATCTCTACTCATTTAAAATCCTTAGCATAATGTCTTAGAGTTCATCCATGTTGTAGCATGTGTGAAAATTTTCTTTTGAAGACTGAATAATATTCCATCATATGTACAATCATCCCTCCTTATCTGTAGGGGATTCCTTCCAGGACCTCCTGCGAATAACAAAACCCTAGGATGCTCAAGTCCCTGATATAAAATGGTGTAGTATTTGCATATAGCCTATGCATAGGGATCTTGGATACTTTAAATCGTCTCTAGATTATTTATAATACCTACTACAATATAAATGCTTTGTAGATAGTTGTTATACTGTATTGTTTAAGGAATGACAAGAAAAAAAGTCTACACATTCAGTACAGATGCGGTTTTTTGATCTGCGGTTGGTGGAACCCACAGATGTGGAACCCATGAATGTGGAGGGTCGACTGTATATACCACATTTTGTTTACCCATTCATCCATTGATAGACACTTGTGCCTCCGCCTTTGGGCTATTGTGAATAATGCTGCTATGAATAGAAGGGTACAAATATCTGAGTCCCTAGGAGTTGCTTGATCATGTGGTAATTCTAGGTTTAATTTTTTGAAGAATCATCATACCATTTTCCAGTGAGTGCACCAGTTTACATTCACACAGGGGTCCCAATTTCTCCACGTCCTCACCAACACTTTTTTCTTTTTTTTCACACTTGCTTTTAAGATTGGGCTTAAATGTTACCTCTCTGAGAATGTGTACCCTGAGATGCTTCCCTACCCTGCAGAACGAGATTAACTTCTATGATACTATTGTTTCATTTTAAGACCTTCCCAGTCTCTTCTAATCAATCCATAAGTCTTATTGACTCCTACAGTAGATATGTGCTACATCCATCTACTTTTCTCCATCACTACTGCCAGCACCCTCATCCAAGCTACCATCATTTATTTATTTTTCTTTTTTTCTAAAGCTACCATCATTTCTAATCTGATACTTTAGAAGCCTCTTGACTAACCTGCTTGCTTCCACTCCAGATTTGCATCCACAGAGCAGCCAAAAGGATCTCTTACATAAACTATGAATCAAACCCTGTAGCTCTCTGGCTGAAACCAATTGCCTCCCCACTCCATACTTGACCTACTGTGGCCTGAAGGATCTGGCTGCTGCATTTCTCTTTTTCAGTTCTCCTTTCATTTGTACATTTCAACCTGGCCTTCCTACTGTAGACACACTAACCTGATTTCTGCCATGCCTGGGCCTGCCTCAAGGTACAATGTTTGTCTTCTTTGGGCCTGGAATAACTTCTTGCTTGACTGATTGCTTGTCATCCCTCAGGCCAATTGTTACCTTTCAGTGCTATATTGGTCAATGCCCAGTACCACCTCTTATTTTATCTCATTCATATTTTTCTCATTAAACACTGGGAAGTATAGTATTTAGCCTATTACCACCCCCACCTCTCAATGGAATGTGAGTTTCTTTAGGGCAGAGATTTTGTTCCTTTTGTTAACCACTGTATCCCTACTTCTTGGCACAGAATAGAGAACCAAAAGATGAATGAATTTGTGCATACAAGCATCTATTGATGTACGTATCACATTTTATTATAATTTGTTTTGTGTGTCTCTCTCTTCCTCTGGATTTCTTAAGGTAGGAATTAGATTTTCTTCTTTGAGATATTAACAGTATAGTTTCCAATTCTTAAAAAAACAGTTTATCAGAGTGCTTCTTGGTGGCTGTTTGGTTGAGAATCTATAATAAGGTCATTTCTAAGCATTAGTTGGACACTGCTTACTATTAAATCTCTATTTAGAAAAGAGTGGGGAGCCTGGGGGCAATTTGGTGCTTCAGTAGTATCTCAACTCAAGTATTCCCCCAAGAGACAGGGTTTTCTTAGGCAATGCTGCTCTGGTATGTGTTGGGTGAATATGCTGTCAAAGAATTAATGAGAGAAATTTCAGTGGCTGGAGAAGGTGTTGACAAGATAATACAAGGCAAGAACCATGTGGCATAAAGAAAATGCTTGTGGACTTAACTTGGAATAAAGAACAGATCATCTGAATAAGAAAATGTAGCTAGCAGAGGATTTTTTAAATAGGACTTTTTCAAGGGTGAAGAATAAAAAGGGAGGGTGTGAATTTATTTCAAGATGATCATCAGAGGATGAAGGAGCAGATGAGTTGTGAGTGGACTTCCCAGATCAAGAAAGGGACAGCATTATCAGCCTGAAGAAGAAAGGTCACTGTGACTACAGTCAAGATGCTCAGCTCAGCAAGACTTGAGGATAGCTCAAACCATCTTTGGCTACTGTACCCAGTAGCAAAGAAGTAAATGTGATATTGTCCAGAAACAAGATGTGTAGGCCATAAGAGAAAAGAAATTATGTTAGGAATTAGAGGCCGATAACATTATTCAATATTTATTATTTTTTGAAAGAACTTTGCTGCTGAAGTTAATGAGAATAGCAGAGAAGAGTATGTTTCATAAACAGTGATGTGCGAAGAGAGGCTAGAAATAGTTGACTTAATACGTTTGCTGAAAGTTCCAGATGTAGGAAGTTTATTTGTTATGTTTAAATTTTTCAAAATTTCATGATTAGACAAGTTGGTCGTCTTCTTAAGCCCATAAAAACTACAGTAAACTAGGTAGGCCATAAAGATGCTGCGTCCATCATTCTGATTGATTCTTTTCCTAAGCACAAAAAGAAAAGAAAACTACAAAATCAGAGCTAAGTCTACCAGAGGAGTGTTTCACTCTTAAGTGTGCTGCTAAGGTGTCCCCAAAAGTTTATGTATTAGAAACTTAATCCCTAATGCAATAGTGTGGAGAGATAGGAACTTAAAAGATGATTAGGTTATGAGAGCTCTGCCCTCATCAATGGATTAGTGCTGTTATCACCAGAGTGGGTTAGTTATTGTGGGAGTGGGTTTCTGATAAGAAGGATGAGTTTGGCCCCCTTTCTCTCTCTCTCTCTTTCATCCTCTCTTACACTTCTGCCTTCTGCCATGGGATGATGCAGCATGAAGGCGCTTGCCAGATGCCAGTGCTATCCTCTTGGACTTCCCAGCCTTCAGAACTGTAAGAAATAAATCTCTGTTCTTTATAAATTACCCAGCCTGTGGTATTCTGTTATAGCAACACAAAACAGGGTAAGACATGTGATCTGTTTCTTCTAAAAGGTTTGTATACATCACATTTTTATTTTAAAATATTCAAAGTAAAGCTCAAAGAACAGTATAAACTTGATTATCTGCAGCTCAGATCTGCTTCAGATTCATAAATAACACATAGCTTTATTTGGTATGTTCTTCTAAAACTTGCATATGTTGGATACTTAAAGTATCTTTCTCTAACTAGCTTTTGTTATTTAAAAGTGGTATGTTTTAACCATATTATGCAGTATTCCACTAAATAGAATGAATAAAATGGCATCAAATTCTCTATTTCACTGTTGATAAAAATTAGGTAAATTTTACATTTTTTTGCTCTTACCAACTATGCTACCACAAATGTTTGTAGGACACTAGTCATGAAAGTAGAAAAAGAAACACTGATTTGACTTGTAAAACCTGATATGGCTCAGATAATATCACTGGAGACTTGGAGCAAGAGTCAAAGCAAGTTGCAAAGCCATAAAAATAGAAGGTAAAACGAAATTTTGAAGAATTTTAAAAGTATGGGATAGATCAGTCTGATACATACCTCAAAGGACAACAAGATGCAAAATGAAATTAGGAAATGAAGATAAACAGAAAATGAAAGTTCATCTGGGGAATTTGAAAATGAATGAGGGAAACAAGTTAACTGAGTATGCAATAAAATAGGTATTTGAACTGATTTTGAAATAGTTATGCACTCACATTGAGATGGCCTGAATTCTCCCACTAATAGGAATACTTCTATGATCCCATGGAAGAAAAGGGTAAGTGTAATCAGTGTATGACACCCTCTCTGTTCAGTAGATAAAGACGTATATGTGGTCAATGTAGAATTGCTTCATGTTTAATGTATTTTGAGTATTTTTATTATAGTAGTATATGTTACTGGAAAACAAAACAAGGAAAACGAAAAAACGGACTGAAAATCATCTGTGATCAGCATTATTTTGAGATAGTATTGACATTTTCATGTATCACCTTCCAGTCTTTTTTCTACATATACATGTATTTTTAGAAATATATTTGCCTCCTTAAAATGGAATAATTTTCATAATTTTAAAAATTGCTTTTTATCACTTAAAGTATTATGAACATATTTTCATATTATTAAATATCCTCCTTTAAAGTTCTTAGGAGCTGTATAATATCCATTTGTGAGAATGTATCAATGTCAGTTTAGTCCATCCTTTATTTGGTTTGAGTGGATTTTTATGTTTCCACTGCCTAGCACCTGTTCCTTGGACAAGAATACCCGCTTCTTCTGAGGAATTCTTTATTTCTGACCTCAATCCCTTTTGTTGATTGAACAGGAGATGCCATATCTTTACATGAACTTACCTTCTTGGCCACAGTGATAAGTTGAGGGACACACTGACCAAAAGTGGACTGATCAGAATTTCTAACCTTTTTGTAACTGGTTAATCTGTAGGCCAGGCACAGAACTCAATAATTCACAACTACACATCAAACCCTACATAATTTTGGGATAAGAATAGCGTGACATAGTTAGAAACCTCAAGCCACAAAATAAATTTAAGGTATCTCAAGTTGGTATCACCGCAGGACACCCTACTGAAGCATTTGAATCCTTCCCCAGAATTTCTCAGGTTGAATCTAGAAAATAGAGGGCTTTTTCTTTTGGTGGTGAAACTGGGAAAATAGGCATCTCAGGATAGCTCATGTTTCATTGAAAAGCTGGTTTGCAGTTGGAAAGAATGAAGTCAGACAGAGAGGAGGGAAAAATAGATACAGGGAGAAAGAGTTCTGTGACATTTAGTACTCCCTGAGGTGGCAATACCCTTTCCTTCCTGTTGTTTCATTCCATAGCCTAACTGGCCTGTTCGATGAACTAGCTTTAGGGTATATTTTTGTTATTCTGAAGCAAAAGAGTCCTGATTTTTGCTTCCGAGCCATTTCGGTAGACAAAATGTTTCTAAAATACAAATATGGAGTTTAAAAATCGTTAGTAGATGGTAAGATCAAGGACCTAACAAAGGAAAAGTAATGTTTTTTGATAAAGAGGACAAAGCAGAGATGTTATATGTGATATATTAAATAAGGAGAGGGCCAGGCGCGGTGGCTCACGCCTGTTATCCCAGCACTTTGGGAGGCCAAGGCGGGTGGATCACCTGAGGTCAGGAGTTCAAGACCAGCCTGGCCAACATGGTAAAGCCCCATCTCTACTAAAAATACAAAAATTAGCTGGGCTTGGTGGCATGCGCCTATAGTCCCAGCTACTCAGGAGGCTGAGGCAGGAGAATCACTTGAACCCAGAAGGCGGAGGTTGCAGTGAGCTGAGATCGCGCCACTGCACTCCAACCTGGGTGAGAGAGTGCAGCTCCATCTCAAAAAAATAAATAAATAAAAATAAAGAGAGAGGGTAGGTGGGATTGGTATCAAATCCTAAAGCTGGTGTGGAAGACCATATCTATCCAAGAAAAGAGGAGGCCCACCAACACTTGGCCGCTGAATACTCTGCAGCAGAAGACTTGCTCATGGTTAAAGACAGGAGGAATGATTAAACTTTGGTAGCCTAGGAAATAGTTTATGGGCCTTTATTACACAAAAGGAGAGTTCTGGTTTCAGGAGTGGTTAAGACATTTCCACTCCTCCTTTGTCGCAACAATCACATACCATACCAGAGGGATGCTCAACAGAAGCACATACTCTATCTACATTGAAATGAAATGACACATCTACATTTCTGCACCATAACACCTGAAGACACAGTGGCTATAGGATTGGCAAATGACTTAATAGAGTGGAGGATGACTACACCTAAGCATCTACAGAGGGGAATGCCAGTGGAGTATGAGAGGATAGAATGAGAACTACTCCCCTAGTTTACCATGCAGAATCTCAAAAAGGGTTAGAAATTGGAGGTACCAGTGATCATAGGAGACAGAAATGAGCCAGTAGACTGAGAAGAAGGATAGTGTGAAATGCACATAAAATAAGATCAGGTCCTTATCACTGACCCCACCCCTGCAGAAAATAGTAAGTAGATGCTCTGGAGGGCCTTGGCTGGAGAATGGGGGTGGGGAAAAGATACAGCCTGGCAAAATGAAAAGTTGTTTCTAGACAAAGACAGAACTCTTGAAATGCTTCAACTGGGTGAAAGTTTGACAAAGAACACTCAACAACCCTAGCCACCAACAAAAGAAAACAAAGACGTTTGTCTGTCTTGGCCTGGACCTTGGCATAGAAAATGTTTTCCCACCCCCACTCTAAGCAGCAACTATATGCTTGACGCTGCCTTTCCTTTCCTTTTCTTTTCTTCTCTTTTCTTTCTTTTCTTTTCTTTCTTTTTCTTTTTTTTTTTTTTTTTGACAGAGTCTCACTGTGTCACCCAGGCTGGAGTTCATTGGCATGATACCGGCTTACTGCAGCCTTGACCTCCCAGGCTCAAGTGATCCTCTCACCTCAGCCTCCCGAGTAGCTGGAACTACAGGCTTGAGCCACCACACCCAGCTAATTAAATTTTTTTTTATTTTGTAAAGACAGGGTCTCACTGTGTTACCAAGGTGGTCTGGAACTCCTAGGTTCAAGCGATCCTCCTACCTTGGCCTCCCAACCTGCTAGGATTACAGGCATGAGGCACCATGCCTGGCAGATTTTGCTGTTTTAATGCAAAAACAGCCACAGAACATATGTAAACAAATTCATGTCACTCATGAACTGGCTGTGTTCCAGTTAAACTTTATTTATAGATCATGAAATTTGAATTTCTTTTTTGCCCCTTGATTTTACACTAAAGGAAAGATTTAAATTTCGTATGATTCTCACATATCACAAAATAATCTTTTGATTTTTTTTCAACCATTTATTAATGTAAAAACTAGTCTTGGCTCTCTGGCTGTACAAGGGCGGCAGGCTGGATTTGGCCTTTGGGCTGTAGTTTGCCAACCGCTTAACTAGACTTTAAGTAAGCATGTTAAAAATGTAAGAGTGAACATTCACCCTGTTTGTCTCAACAGGAAGATGAGAAGGAAGGGGGAAAAGAATGAGCAAAGCAGATAAACAAATCTCAAAATAGTATGTTAGAAATTAGTAATTAGAATAAATGTAAGAGGACTAAACTTACTGGCTAAAGGACAGCTTGCCAGAATGGATATTTTTTATATCCAATTATATGTTGTTTTAAGAGACATAATCTATCTTCCCCAAGAAAGAGACATTCCCCCAACATAAGGGTACAGAAAAGTTCAAAATGAAAAGGTGTTACAATACTAAGAAAATACTTTAAAAAGAAAAGCCGGTTCTTTTTTGACAAAAGGTACTCTAAATGATACTTTATTGTTAAGAAAAAGAGGGCATTCATGATAAATGGATCCATTTTTTAAAAATTTTAAAAACAGGAAGATAGAATTCTAAGCTTGAATGTACCTAACAATGTCATCTAATATATATTTAACAGCATATATATAAATATAAATCTGTATAGCTACATTGATATTTATCTACCTTTAGCAAAAACTTACAGAACTGTAAAGAGAAACTGATAAATCCACCATTATAGCAAAATAGCTTAATATAAGTATTTGGTTGAGAGATCAAATAGTTAAAAATTTGTTAAGGATACAGAAAATTTGGCTTTGACCGTTATCAAGCTTTCTCTATTGGACATAGAGAGAGGACATATTCCTCAAAATTACTTGGACATTCTTCTCAACTTTATTTAGAAATTTCATTGGCCACATACTAGGGTAAAAAAGCAAGCAAATGTCAAATATCAGCATAAGATAAACCAGGTAAGGTAGCAAAGAACACTTAAAATAGAAATTTTTTTGTTTTTGTTTTTGTTTTTGTTTTTTTTACTTAAAACCAAATAATGAAAATACATGGAAACAAGACTGGTGGACTGCAGCTAGAGTAGTACCCAGACAGAGGCAAATGTAGAGCTTTAAATTATTTATTAAGATAGAGGTCTGACGATTAATGAGTCAGATTGCCAACGTTATAAATAAACCTAAAGGAAAAGAGAAACATGTTCCAATTTTAGACAAATTCTTTCAGAGACAAAGACTACACCCTGGCTTGCTTTAGGAGGCCAGTATATTCAAGACACATACAGCATGAGAAAGGAAACTTATAAGCCATTGTCATTCGTGAATATACTATTTTTTAAAAACTTACATTAGGAAACAAAATCCAGCAATTTTTTAAAGAAACTTAAAAACAAGCAAGTTTAGATTCATTCTTAGATTACAAGTTCAATCATCATAAAGAAGGCAGTTTTCAAATTAATGTAGAAATTAAGTGTATCTGCATGAGAATGGAGACGTAGAAGCTACAAAGTGGGCATCCAAGCCAGGTTCTGCCAGCAGAAATTCTGCCTCTCCTGGGGTCTTGGTGGCCACATCCAGAGACAAACAGGCTCAGGGTGGGGATGGGGTCTGAGGGTGAACCCAAGCCCTCCCAGGAGACAACTTAGCTGCCATACACCACCTATTAGGCTCCTCCACCCACTGCCTGCACCTCAGCAAACACCTCCTATGCTCCGTGGATCCCCCAGACCTCTGTCTTTAAAAAAAAAAAAAAAAAAGAAAGAGAAAAAAAGAAATTAATTGCAGTTCCAACCAAATCCCTAAATAAGTTTGAGAAATTGATTTTGAAGTTTTTGAAACAGTTTTTAAAAAGAACGAGGTTTTGTAGGGAAGAGGGGACTTCCCTATTCGATATAAAAATAAAGTCTATTTATATCTTATTATAAGGTAACAGTAGTTAAGACAATGTGCTTTGAGCACAGTAATAAATACATAGACCAATATAACCAACTAGAAAGCCTGTCAACTGGCCCACCCCTATAAAGGAAATGTTTGTCAGGGACAGCATTACAGATTGGTGGTTTGGTGAGGTGGAGTGAGGACCCTTTGACAAATCATACTTGAACAATAGGTTGTCTACATACGGAAAAAATGTTTGGATTCCTACCTCACAATAGGTAGGAATACCTAACACAAATATCAATTCCAGGTAGATTACAGAAACTTAAATGTGAAAATTTAAAATTTTTACAAGAAAATAGAGAATGTGTTTATGAACCCATGGTAGGAGGAGATTTCTAAAATAAGATATGCAGCACAAATCAAAGGATTGATAAATACAACTATATTTAAAACTTCTGCTTAACAAATACCACTTAGAAAGTAAAAAAATCACATGATAAAAGATCTGCTATGCATTTCAAATATATAAGAAAAAATTGCACAGTAGATAAATGCAAATTACAGAATAGGAAATCTGGCCAATAACTATATAAAAAGCTGCTCTGACCCACTGGTAACAATCAGAGAAATGCAAATAAAAATCACATGAGATACGTTCCAGGCTTCTGTTGACAAAACTAAAAACATTGACAAGTATCAAGTGAGGGCAACTATTCTGAACAAATGAGAACATTTAAACACTTCTATGAATACACTTTCAGAGTACTCTCCACTTCAGAGAGTAATCCGCAATATCTAGTCATACTGAATATGTACATATCTTATGACTCATCAGTCAGTCCAGTCTTAGCAATGTCTTTAAAATTCTGAGGAAGTCCAATGGTAGAATAAATAATCACGCGTAATCTTTAGAAATTCGCCTCCCATGCATCCTTTCTCAGAAGCTACTAGAGGATGTGCTTCAGCAAAATGAGGGAGTAAAACAAAGAGGAAGAAATATAATTCAGGAAATGGGTTCTGATACAGAAGAGTCTAAGAAAATTCCCAAATAATGACTAATAGAAGTCATAGCACCTGAACCAAAGGCCTACAGAGCAACCACTGCAGATTTGAGCAGACATTTGGAAGATTCCAACAAGGAAAGTGGAACTGATAAATTGTCTGATACGTTTGACTGCGTGGATGTTTACATTGAAAGACATTTTGTAGGGATATGAGAAAATTTAACCACAGAGCAGGGTCTTTATTTCATTTGCAGCTGTATCTACTGCACCCCCATGCCTGGCACATAGTAAGAATTCAGAAGTAATGTGGGAAGGAAGAAGAGCTAGCCAAAATGATAGAGTATACCATGGAAAATAGGATGAAATAGGTGACAGAAAACAAGGAATATTTGAGAACAATCTGATATATCTGGGAGCAATTTTGTGGGGTTTGATGGTGGGATGTATAAGTGAAAATCAAATAGGATGTAGTTGTGGATGACCTTAACATGTTCATATGTTTTAAAATCAGGGCTGCTGCCAATAACACATTTTAGATTACCTGCCAGTTATCAGATTCCAAATTTTGATGTCCAATAGTTCTAATCTAGTTGGGCTGTTCATTTAGTCAGCTAATACTTAACAACCTCTCCTATGTACCAAGCACTATGCCAGAAGCTGGATTTTAATGGTGAGCACTATGAGATATGGTCTCTGCCCTCATTTTAATCTGTTGCTATAGTTATCCTTCAGTTCAGAATGTTTAGAACATAGGTGTTTAGAATATGGGGATATATAGCCTGAAATATTTATTGTCTTTTTTTCTTTGTTTAGAGGCAGGGTCTTTCTCTGTCACCCAGGCTGGAGTGCAGTGGCATGATCATAGTGGACTGCAGCCTCCAACCCCTGGGCTCATGTGATTCTCTGACCTTAGCCTCTTCAGTACCTGGGGCTTACAGATGCATGCCACCATACCTGGCGAATTTTTTTTTTTTTAGAGATGGGGTCTTGTTCTGTTGCCCAAGCTGGTCTTGAACTCCTGGATTCAAGCAGTCCTCCCACCTCAGCTTCCCAAATCTCTGGGATTATAGGCAAGAGCCACTGTACCTGTCCACCTGAGAAATTTTCTAAGCCTGGATTCACTCTTATGAAATGTAATACTTTGAAATGCACACTAACTTTGGAAAAGGAAACTCATTGCTTTTCATTTCACCAGGAGTTACTATCTATAATAATAAGCTTTAGAGCAAATTCTCCTAATTTAATTAGATATGATTTTTGTTATTAGAAACACATACTATCTTGATAACTAAATTTTGCCAATCATTTTTCTTGACTAGTGGTCTTTATCTATATATGAGGAGTTTTCCATAAGTGACTTGAAAAATACAGAATGCACTCCATGGTAGGTCTGTTTAGTGTTATCAGGAATGCTGTTTCTCATCTTCCTTTCTTGGTGTCCCTTTGCAGGGGTTGTGTTTGCACATTATGGTCCCATCTGGAGACAACAAAGGAAGTTCTCTCATTCAACTCTTCGTCATTTTGGGTTGGGAAAACTTAGCTTGGAGCCCAAGATTATTGAGGAGTTCAAATATGTGAAAACAGAAATGCAAAAGCATGGAGAAGACCCCTTCTGCCCTTTCTCCATCATCAGCAATGCCGTCTCTAACATCATTTGCTCCTTGTGCTTTGGCCAGCGCTTTGATTACACCAATAGTGAGTTCAAGAAAATGCTTGGTTTTATGTCACGAGGGCTAGAAATCTGTCTGAACAGTCAAGTACTCATGGTCAACATATGCCCTTGGCTTTATTACCTTCCCTTTGGACCATTTAAGGAATTAAGACAAATTGAAAAGGATATAACCAGTTTCCTTAAAAAAATCATCAAAGACCATCAAGAGTCTCTGGATAGAGAGAACCCTCAGGACTTCATAGACATGTACCTTCTCCACATGGAAGAGGAGAGGAAAAATAATAGTAACAGCAGTTTTGATGAAGAATACCTATTTTATATCATTGGGGATCTGTTCATTGCTGGGACTGATACCACAACTAACTCTTTGCTTTGGTGCCTGCTGTATATGTCACTGAACCCCGATGTACAAGGTAATTAATAGGTGTTTCCTTTGTTCATGGCAAAACCAGGTAATTTAAATCAGGATTAGCAACCTCAGTGATCTGGTGGCTCCTAACACTGAGCAGTGTCTTCAGGCTGGCAAACAAATACTTGCAACTCACAGGGAGTTGGTAAGATGTTAACAGTGAAACCCAAGTTTCTAGATAGTAGCACTGAGGTCATAACTTGCTTACCCCTGCTTAAATCTCTATGGGTTTGATTCTGTGTGAAATATATGATCGTGAAAGACCTTTAGAGAAGAACATTCTAGAGCTGAAGGGAATCATAATGCTGATCTGAACATATCTTGTTTTTTTGAAATTGGAGAACAAAGGCTCAGAGAAGTTGTGTGACTTTCACAAGGTCACACAGCTAGTTCTACCACCTCATTCCCAATAGATACTGAAAGTCCATGGCAGTTCAGAGTAGAAGAATACAGGGAGGATGGTGTATTATTAGTTTCTGTTGCTGTTATAACAAATTACCACAAACTGAGTGGCTTAAAACAACACAAGTTTCTTAAGAGTTCTATACATTGTAAGTCTCATATATGTCTCATTGGGCTGAAAATCAGGACGTTGACAGGGCTGCATTCCTTTCTGGAGGGTCTAAAGAAGAATCAATTTCCTTGCTGTTTTTGGCTTCCACAGCTCATGGCTTCCTCCTTCTGTCATTGAAGGCAGCAGTGTTGCATCTCTCTGACCATTCGTTCATAGTCACATCTTTCTCTGACTCTGAACTCAACTGGGAAAGGTTATCTGACTTAAAAACCCATGTTCTTAGATTGGGCACACCCAAGTGACCCAGGATAATCTTCCCATCTCTATGTCTTTAATTACATCAGTTTAGTCCCTTTTGCCATGTAAGGTATTATGTTTACAGACTCCAGGGCATTGGGGTGTGTACATGTATGGGCCCTTATTCTGCCTACTATAGATGTGATTATACCTACCTGTATTAGTTAATTATTGCTGGGTAGCAAACTACCCCAAAATTTGCTAGCTTTACAAAAACCACCACCATGTATTATCTCCCAGTTTCTGAGGGTCAAGAATCCAGGAATGACTTCCAGTTTAGGGTTTCTCATGAAGTTAGAGTTAAGATGTTGGCTGGGTCTGCAGACTTGACTGAGACTAAAGAATCCAGGTCCAGGGTGGCTATCCATATGACTGTTGGCCAAGTTCCTTACCACTCTGACCCTTCCATAAAGCTGCTTCACTTCCCCAAAACTGAGCAACCTGAGAGAGAGAGAGAGTGGCAAAGATGAGGAGCCACAGTGTCTTTTATAATCTGATCTCAGAAGTGACATGTCCTCACTTCACCCTTAGTCTCTTGGTCACATAGACCAACTTGGTACAGAGTAGGAGGGGACTGCACAAGGATATAAACCACAAGAACAGGGAATATTGGGGGCCACCTTAGGCTATCACATGTTGTCTCAGTCTACTTAGAGAGTCAATCCCATGTTCATATGAGAGTATGACTTAGGATGCTCCTGAATCCAGAGTGCTTTCTCTTTGGCCCCTCTGTATGTTACTATCCTACTTCTAAGTCACAGGGTAGCACAGGTACCCTGGGGCTAGCTGTCTCTACTTGAAATGTCTGACAAATGCTTCACCTTTACTGAGGCAGAGTCAGGCCTGAACTGCTAACTGACCAGTTAGGTATTAGCGGTGATGGAAAGTATGCAGAGGAGGGCAGGTTCAACTCTCTCCCACGCTTATCTTCTGGTTTATTCTTCCCTTTTTACATAGAGAAGGTTCATGAAGAAATTGAAAGGGTCATTGGTGCCAACCGAGCTCCTTCCCTCACGGACAAGGCCCAGATGCCCTACACAGAAGCCACCATCATGGAAGTGCAGAGGCTAACTGTGGTGGTTCCGCTTGCCATTCCTCATATGACCTCAGGGAACACAGGCAAGTCCAGGGTCTTCCTCTTTGAATGCCCGTGAGGGAAGCAGGGCCCTCTAATCCAGGGTAGTTGAGGTGAGGGGTGTGGTGACTGTTGTCTAGCTTGATCCTTCTAAAGATTTAGTATTGTGTCCTAGATAATAAAATGTCTAGGGAATGTTCAGCCCTCTGCTGTGCATCACTGGTTGTACTAGAATTCTACCACTGCTTAGTTTTACTAGTAGCTCTATAGCCTTCAGAACATGCACACTTATACTGGCAAAACAAATAATGTCGAAATTTAAATTGGCTATGTTGGCAGAAAAAGCTCCAGAATTGACAAAGGCAACTCTCCCTCCTTTTCATGGAGGTCAGAAGAGCTAATCTAAATGTGGATTAAGGATTTTGCCTGAAAATTACCTTACTTCAACTTTTAAAATTCTGCAGCTGAAGCATAAATATTAAATAATTAGAAGGCTGGGCATGGTGGCCAACACCTGTAATCCCAGAATTTTGGGAGGCCGAGGTAGGCGGATCACTTGAGGTCATGAGTTCGAGACCAGCCTGGACAAGATGATGAAACCCCATCCCTACCAAAAATACAGAAATTAGCCAGGCATGGTGGTGCACAACTGTAGTCCCAGCTACTCAGGAGGCTGAGGCAGGAGAATCGCTTGGACCTGGGAGGTTGCAGTGAGCTGAGATTGTGCCATTACACTCTAGCCCGGGTGACAGAGCAAGACTCTGTCTCAAAAAAAAAAAAAAAAAAAAAAAAGGTCAGGCGCAGTGGCTCACACCTGTAATTCCAGCACTTTGGGAGGCTCAGGAGGGTGGATCACTTGAGGCCAGGAGTTGAAAACAAGCCTAGCCAACATGGCAAAAACCCATTTCTACTAAAAATACAAAAATTAACGGGGCGTGGTGGCACACTCCTGTAGTCCCAGCTACTCAGGAGCTGAGGCAGGAGACGAATCACTTGAACCCGGAGGCAGAGGTTGCGGTGAGCCAAGGTCATGCCACTGCACTTCTGCACTTCAGCCTGGGCGACAGAGTGAGACAGCCTGTCTCAAAAAAAAAAAAAGAATAGAAAAGCCCATCTTATTCTAAAGTCACCTGTTTCAGCCTCTCACCTACAGTGAAATATGTCTATTTGGTCATGTCCAGACTCTCTTTAAACATCCCTATTAACAAGGAATTTACCTCTGGGGTCAGCCCATAGTGTAATGGGCTTGATTTAGTTTTAAGACAGTTATAGCATGCCATTGCTTATAAATGACATTGGATCACTTAACAGGTTTTTTTTTTTTTTTTTGGTACAAGTTAGATAGACCGTGTTTATAGTATCTTTTGGGCATTGTTTAAAGTGCATATTGACTTGTCAGCTAGTAAAAGCCAGGGTTGGCTTCCCTGTGTATCTCTTTATCTTAGTTTACCTCCTCACTACATTGTTGTACATAAATGACCCTGTAAACTAAGTTTTATACATATTGGGAATTTTAATTTTTAGGGAAAGTTTACTTGAAATGCCCTATTGTTTTTGTTTTAGTGTTTTATCTTCATTGTAATGTTTTTATGGTTTTATGTATTAATTCAGCATTCATTGCAACATTGCCTGCTCCCTGTCTCAGGTGGGCCCTGGGATGGTGCAGGGAGAGGGATGCCAGTTGACAAGATCATATCCCTGCCCTCAAGTACCTCACAGTTTGGTCTCAGCCAATTAAAGTGCTAGGTATATAACTACATTTTTTTTTTTCCAGATAATGATGTTTAGGGAGAACTACTAGTAAAAGCATACTGAATAACACCCATATGTTGTCTTTTGTTTTAGTGCTCCAAGGGTATACCATTCCTAAAGGCACATTGATCTTACCCAACCTGTGGTCAGTACATAGAGACCCAGCCATTTGGGAGAAACCGGAGGATTTCTACCCTAATCGATTTCTGGATGACCAAGGACAACTAATTAAAAAAGAAACCTTTATTCCTTTTGGGATAGGTCAGTTACACTTTTTTAAACTGTGTAATTTTTAAAAGAAGTAGAACTAAAATAATATTTTATTATTTCATGTTGTTTTAAAAATGTTTATTTCTTGGCAAGTTAATGTAAGAGAAGGGATCAATAATTTAGATAAGGCATCTCCTCTATGTTCACTTCAGATTTTAATAAAGCAGTTGGTTTTAAATCTCTAAATTTGATTAGAAATTTTACTTTCAGGGCTGATCAGGTAATTTTGGGGGGTCCCAGAGAGCTACTGAAGTTAAGAGCAATTTTTGATCTGGTCTGGTGGGTGAGAGGATGGGTTCTCTAATCTCAACAGTTCCTCTTTTAGGTTCCTAGATTAGGAACATAGGATTCTTTCTGTGGAAAAAGGGAGGCTCTAGGGATGCTTAATCTGAATTTTTTTTGCCTTAATCTTCCAGGTAAAAGTGAAGGAAAGAGGCAAGTAGGCACAGAAGAGACAGGGTAGCTGCCACATTGGATCCGTCTCTAGTTCCTGTCTAGAATGAGGATAGGTCTTTATGAGTAGGAGTTAAAATGTGTATTTGATATGTAAAAATTCTGATCAGCATATGCTGTGGGAGGCTATGTAGTATAAATGGCAATTTGATTTAAAAACTCCATCTGCATTTAGAATACTCAATTTAGATATTTCCTATAAATTTGTACTTTTTGAAACAGGAGAAGGAATGGTGTTATAATCCTTCATTTTTTTCTGATCTCATTTTTAGGGAAGCGGGTGTGTATGGGAGAACAACTGGCAAAGATGGAATTATTCCTAATGTTTGTGAGCCTAATGCAGAGTTTCGCATTTGCTTTACCTAAGGATTCTAAGAAGCCCCTCCTGACTGGAAGATTTGGTCTAACTTTAGCCCCACATCCATTTAATATAACTATTTCAAGGAGATGAAGAGCATCTCCAAGAAGAGATGGTAAAAAGATATATAAATCTTTCTAAGCAGATTCTTTCTACTGCAAGGGACAGTGAATCCAGCAACTCAGTGGATCCAGGTTGGGCTCAGAGAGATCAGAAGGAGGGTAAAGCATACTGGGAGCTTTCATCTTGGAGGATTCCTCAGCAGGATGCTTCAGCCATTTTAGTCATGCAGGTCTGTGATTTGGGGAATAGAAACCAAAGTACCTAGGAAACAGGAGATCTGGATTTTACTTGCAGTGGCTTCCACCAATGGGCCGATCTTCTCATTTCTCAGTGCCTCAGACATCCCATATGTAAAATGAGAGTAATAAAACTTGGCTTCTCTCTACCTCTCAGCACTAATGATGGTCAAATGCCTTACATCTTTTCTGGTATCTCTAAAATGCTGTTAAGCTCTGGAGAAGATATTCAGGAGAAGATCTATCAGCTGGCTTTTAAAGACCTGTGACAACATGAAAGTGGTGTTCAGCCTGTAATGCTTTGTCAGAGATGGGTGTGGATTTAGGTTATAATGGGGGAGAACTTTTCTCAGCACAGATTCTATGCCAGCTTCTTTGGGCTTGTTCTGTTATTATCTTTTTGTTTATGATTTTAGTTTTTACTTTTTGTAGATGTGGGATGAAGTGGGCTCTGTCATGTATATTGAGGAAAAAAGAAATTATAATTTTAAAAAATCCCTTGTAGGATTATTGTATAAATTTATATGTCTACCTTCTATTTCAACTACAGGAGCAGTAAGCCTTGCTAAAGAAGTAGCTTCATGGCAGAATTCCTTTCTACTGAGTTATTTGCAAAGATGCAGCTCGGCCTTTTTACTTAAGGCCTGAATGGTGAGCTTGGGGATTTTGATGCTGGGACTCATCAGGAAAGGATTCTGCTTTCAAACTATACTGAACATTCCTGTCCTAGCCTCCCTGCCACCAGGCCCAATGTATCTGATCCTTGAATACACTCTCAAAGAATTCACTCTCTTTTTATTAAGAGAACTAAATTGCTTCTAAATGTAGAAGGTTCCTCTGGAAGAGCAGTTTTCAGCAGGGGTGGTAACCCCTTCAGCAGGAGTTTGGAAATGTGTGGGTTTGTTTCTTGGTTATCATAATGATGGGGGTGCTACTGGCCTTCTGCTGCCATGGGACCAGGAAGCTAAATGTCAAGGTAGTCCTATACAGTGAAGAATTGTCCTGCTCAAGATGCCAGGATTTCCCCCAGTGAGAACATGCTCCAAAGAATGACCACCCCTTTCTTTTATTCTCCCACAGTGCTCCATGTACAGAAGCAAGCATAGTAGTAATATGAGCAACCATATTCCTGAACCTTTCCTCATGCTGGCTCTACACTTAATCCTTTACTTGTATATTTCTGTAATTCTTACAGAAATTCTATTAAGAGGGTGGCATACTGTAGTGGATGACGCTGAGGCTTAGAGAAGGTAAGGCACAAAGTTAAAAAGTAACATCACTGGGTTTCAAACCTACTGGTCTCTGTGACTAAAGAACACTTTCAGAATCACTTCTTGATTCTGCCACCACTTGATCCCATAACAGGCTACCCCTTGGCCTCATGCTGGAGTTGTGTGTGTCCGTCTCCATCCCAGGCTGAGCTCCTTGAGGTCAGGATGTCATGCTGTTTGCCTCCCTCACAGTGCCTTGGTCTTAGTGGATGCCCAGTCATCTTGTGAAGGACTTTTAAGAAGTGTACTTAAGAGAAAAATCCTACCTTATTTGAATAATTACAAGTCATATTTTTGTTGTTTAAAGGTGATAAATCAGTGTATGTTATTTGTTAATGTCCATTAAAGCCAGTTTTTAAAAAATCACCGGACTTTTGTGTTTATCATTTCAAACAACCATTTTAAACAAACTTAGAATGATGCCTTAGCTGTTTATATCTAACAGAATGTAAGCTCCCACCACCTGAAGACTGGGCCATATCCAGGGACCTCTCATTCACTTTCCTAAAGGAGAGAAGCAGCTACTGCTGTTCCTACTGATAGAGAAGAGGGCGAGAAAAGATCCAGAATGGTTGTTACTTCGGGAATTAAACGAAAGATGAAACCCTGAACTTAAACACTTCTGTCTGACTGGCCTCCTGTGACTGATCATCCTTCTTTGCTCTGTTTTCCAGATAAATGGAGATACCAGATCTCCCCAGCCTCTGACTTCATCTGCCGTTAGCCATACTCTGTGTAGTTAGATCTCAGTCTGGGAATGGCATTCCAGGGCAATTGTGAACATGAGGCTAGATTTTCCTTTGATTTAGCACATGCCTAGGCAAACTTTTGCAAGCTCAAAAAATGAAAATAATATCTGCTTAATCAAAACAATCAGAGGAAGAAGAAAAGATATTTTAAAATAATTGACTGATTTTTGACTCTACATTCTTTATCTACCATACTGCTCTTTTCCTTTTTAAAAATATTATTAAGCACTTTCAATATAGATAAATGAAATACAGGCTAATTTTTAGGTGTCTTAAGAATTTTTGCTTTTTGAAAAAGAAAAGCTAATAGCCTAACTGCAGAGGAACTGAGTGGATGGGGCGGCTGCTGTATAGATTTTTAGATGAGATGATACAGTGTGGATTACAATGCACCTTGGGCAGGACAGTTTGTTCTTGATATGGAATTCATATGCTTTTGAATCGTACTAATAACTCAGCATTAACAAGTGTATTACTCCTTAAATTCTACAGGCATTTTCAATATTCCTAACCAAAGAGTTTATAGCTTACTTGAGAAGAAGTCTGTTCTTGGAGAGATGTTGAAATTAGATGTTTATTAAACTTTAAAATATAATGCCTTAAGCTATAGCACTTTAAAAAATCTTTACATATAAATTGCTAAAAGGACTGTTAATGCTTTTCTCAGACATATTGACATTTTACAATTTTGCACATCATGGTTTATTTGAAATGAAAAACTGTACTTTGTTTTATAAGTCTACCTAATATCTCATTTTTGGTTCTCATCTTTAGCACAGTTTTGATGCTTTTATTAAACTATTTTAACTGAGAAAGTGTCATGTCTGGGTTTTTTTTTGTTGTGTTTTAATTGCTATACAAAATTTTGTTTTCCAGATGTCAAGTTAATGAAAAAAGAAAATAGGCCTCCAAAGACAGATGTTCACAATAGAATGTAAGCATGGTCCTTAGAAACAAGGGTAATTCTTTTAAAATTTCCCTGCGGAGTGAAGTTCTTAGAGGACTGCATCACCGCCCAGGTGTCTTATATTCCCTGTGGAAGCCCAGCATGAGTTGAGAGGAGATGGGCCCACATGAGCCTGCTGTGGCCAGGTATTGAGTGCTGGTCTCACATTTCCCAGCTCAGGAAAAAGAGCTTTTTCATACTTGAACCCTATTTTGCCTGTGGAGGGACCCCCTGCCAGTTTTTTCCACAGCCTACTCTTCTTCCTGAAGTCACAGCTCAGACAGCATCTCCTCAGAGAGGTCACCCACCGTGACATCCAAAGTGGTCTTTCCTGAGAACTCCCTAATCTCATCACCCAGTTTATTTCCTCCAGAGCTGTCATCACTAACTGCAACTACCTTGTTTACTTAAACCTTCTGTTTCTATCATCTCTCTCATCTCCACTCCATGAGGATGTCAGGGACTAACTGTATCTGATACCTTACCAAGAGTGGATGCCTTATGCAGAGCAGGCATCAGTAAGTATGTTGGGCAAATGAAGAATTAAGTGAGTTTGATGGAAGGTGATTATTTGACCCTTTAGGCTAGAGAGGAGATGATACAAGCAAACCTGTCATTGTTTTCTGTCTGCTTCCTTAGTGACTGTGCCTGTGCCACCAGAGTATGAGTTTTAGTGAAATAACAGTAGTGAAACAAGAGGAACACTGAATAATGTGGCACCCTCAAATCTTCAGCTGCATTGTTTTTAGAAACCAAATTCATTTAAGTAGGGTATTTGTTCATTAGTAAATTTGGTATTATCATGATTGAAATGATAATACTTTTATATTCTTTTATTTATTTTTTTGAGACAGGGTCTCACTCTGTTGCCCAGGCTAGGGTGGCATGATCACGCCTCACTGCAGGCTCAAGTGATCCTCCCACCTCAGCCTCCTAAGTACCTAGGACTACAGGCGCATGCCACTATGCCTGGCTAAGATATTTCATATTCTTATCAGTTCTTCCCTTTGTATGAGGGTCAAATCAGTTTTCATTAAGGGATAAGGCTAATTATCCATAAGACTCTCAGTGGATTGCTCAGCAAAATCCCTGCAGCCAAGGATAGAGTAGGATGATGTATTCAAAATTCTAAAAAAAAAAAAAAAAAAAAAAAAAACTGCCAAATAAGAATATTGCATTTGGCAAAAATATCCTTTAAAAATAAAGGATAGAGAAAGTCATTCCCAGACAAATGAAACTGAGGGAATCTGTTTGTTACCACTAGACCTGCCTTATAAGAAATGCTTAAGGAAATTCTTCAAATTAAAATGAAAACATGTTAAATAGCAACATGAAAGCATAACTCTCACTGGTAAAAGTAAATATACAGGCAAATATAGAATAATGTAACACTATAATAGTACATAAATTACTTTTCACCCTAATATAAAAGCTAAAAGATGGCTGGGCCCGGTGGCTCATGCCTGTAATCCCAGCACTTTGGGAGGCTGAGGTAGGCAGATCATGATGTCAGGAAATAAAGATCATCCTGGCTAATATGGTGAAACCCTATCTCTACTAAAAATACAAAAATTAGCTGTGCCACCGTAATCCCAGCTACTCAGGAGGCTGAGGCAGGAGAATCGCTTGAACCAAGGGAGTCGGAGGTTGCAGTGAGCCGAGATCGTGCCACTGCACTGCAGTCTGGTGATGGAGCAAGACTTCGTAAAAACAAAACAACAACAACAAAAGCTAAAAGACAAAAACATTTAGAATAATTATAACCACAAAAAAATTGTTAATGGATACACACTATAAAGAGAATTAAACACTGAATTCAAGGACACAAACGTTGGGGAGAATGGCATTTTTTTTTCTTTTTTATTATACTTTAAGTTCTAGGGTACATGTGCACAATGTGCAGGTTTGTTACATATGTATACATGTGCCATGTTGGTGTGCTGCACCCATTAACTCGTCATTCACATTAGGTATGTCTCCTAATGCTATCCCTCCCCACTCCCCCCACCCCACAACAGGCCCCAGTGTGTGATGTTCCCCTTCGTGTGTCCAAGTGTTCTCATTGTTCAATTCCCACCTATGAGTGAGAACATGAGTGTTTGGTTTTCTGTTCTTACAATAGTTTGCTGAGAATGATGGTTTCCAGCTGCATCCATGTCCCTACAAAGCACATGAACTCATCCTTTTTTATGGCTGCATAGTATTCCATGCTGTATACATGCCACTTTTTTTTTTTTTTTTTTTACTAGAGGAAACTGTTTATATTTACAGAAACATACTTTGCTTTAAAAATGGGGAAGAAATGAAACCTTGCGTAACAAAATGAAACTCCTTGTATGGACCTAAACTTATAGCTATGGCTGAAAGTGAAGAAAATATCTGGTCAATCTATTTTTTTTTGCAATGCTAATACAATTAATTTATTTATTTTTCAAAAAAAATTATTTTTATTATTATACTTTAAGTTCTAGGGTACATGTGCATAACGTGCAGGTTTGTTACATATGTATACATGTGCCATGTTGGTGTGCTGCACCCATTAACTCGTCATTTACATTAGGTATATCTCCTAATGCTATCCTTTTCCCCTGCCCCCTCCCCACAATAGGCCCTGGTGTATGATGATCCCCTTCCTGTGTCCAAGTGATCTCATTGTTCAGTTCCCACCTATGAGTGAGAACATGCGGTGTTTGGTTTTCTGTTCTTGCGATAGTTTGCTGAGAATGATGGGTTTCCAGCTGCATCCATGTCCCTAGAAAGGACACAAACTCATCCTTTTTTATGGCTGCATAGTATTCCATGGTGTAAATGTGCCACATTTTCTTAATCCAGTCTGTCACTGATGGACATTTGGGTTGATTCCAAGTCTTTGCTATTGTGGATAGTGCTGCAATAAACATACGTGTGCATGTGTCTTTAGAGCAGCATGATTTATAATCCTTTGGGTATATACCCAGTAATGGGATGGCTGGGTCAAATTGTATTTCTAGTTCTAGATCCTTGAGGAATGGCCACACTGTTTTCCACAATGGTTGAACTAGTTTACAGTCCCACCAACAGTGTAAAAGTGTTCCTATTTCTCCACATCCTCTCCAGTACCTGTTGTTTCCTGATGTTTTAATGATTGCCATTCTAACTGGTGGGACATGGTATCTCATTGTGGTTTTGATTTGCATTTCTCTGATGGCCAGTGATGATGAGCATTTTTTCATGTGTCTGTTGGCTGTATGAATGTCTTCTTTTGAGAAGTGTCTGTTCATATCCTTTGTCCACTTTTTGATGGGGTTGTATTTTTCTCATAAATTTGTTTGAGTTCTTTGTAGGTTCTGGATATCAGCCCTTTGTAAGATGAGTAGATTGCAAAAATTTTCTCCCATTCTGTAGGTTGCCTGTTCACTCTGATGGTAGTTTCTTTTGCTGTGCAGAAGCTTTTTAGTTTAATTAGATCCCATCTGTCAATTATGGCTTTTGTTACCATTGCTTTTGGTGTTTTAGACATGAAGTCCTTGCCCATGCCTACGTTCTGAATGGTATTGCCTAGGTTTTCTTCTAGGGTTTTTATGGTTTTAGGTCTAACATTTAAGTCTCTAATCCATCTTGATTAATTTTCATATAAGGAATAAGGAAAGGATCCAGTTTCAGCTTTCTACTTATGGCTAGCCAGTTTTCCCAGCACCATTTATTAAATAGGGAATCCTTTCCCCATTTCTTGTTTTCATCAGGTTTGTCAAAGATCAGATGGCTTTAGATGTGTAGTATTATTTCTGGGGGTTCTCTTCTGTTCCATTGGTCTATATCTCTGTTTTGGTACCAGTACCATGCTGTTTTGGTTACTGTAGCCTTGTAGTATAGTTTGAAGTCAGGTAGCATGATGCCTCCAGCTTTGTTCTTTTGGCTTAGGATTGATTGTCTTGGCAATGCAGGGTCTTTTTTGGTTCCATATGAACTTTAAAGCAGTTTTTTCCAATTCAATGGGGATGGCATTGAATCTATAAATTACCTTGGGCAGTATGACCATTTTCACAATATTGTTTCTTCCTATCCATGAATATGGTATGTTCTTCCATTTGTTTGTGTCCTCTTTTATTTCACTGAGCAGTGGTTTGTAGTTCTCCTTGAAGAGGTCCTTTGCATCCCTTGTAATTTGGATTTCTAGGTATTCTATTCTCTTTGAAGCAATTGTGAATAGGAGTTCATTCATGATTTGGCTGTTTGTCAGTTATTGGTGTATAAGAATGCTTGTGATTTTTACACATTGATTTTGTATCCTGAGACTGCTGCAGTTTCTTATCAGCTTAAGGAGATTTGGGGCTGAGATGATGGGGTTTTCTAAATATACAATCATGTCATCTGCAAACAAGGACAATTTGACTTCTTTTCCTAACTGAATACCCTTGATTTCTTTCTCTTGCCTGATTGCCCTAGCCAGAACTTCCAACACTATGTTGAATAGGAGTGGTGAGAGGGGGCATCCCTGTCTTATGCCAGTTTTCAAAGGGAATGCTTCCAGTTTTTGCCCATTCAGTATGATATTGGCTGTGGCTTTGTCATAAATAGCTCTTATTATTTTGAGATACGTTCCATCAATACCAAATTTATTGAGAGTTTTCAGCATGAAGGCCTGTTGAATTTTGTCAAAGGCCTTTTCTGCATCTATTGAGATAATCATGTGGTTTTTGTGTTTAGTTCTGTTTATATGCTGAATTACGTTTATTGATTTGCATATGTTGAACCAGTCTTGCATCCCAGGGATGAAGCCCACTTGATCATGGTGGATAAGCTTTTTGACGTGCTGCTGGATTCGGTTTGCCAGTATTTTATTGAGGATTTTTGCATCGATGTTCATCAGGGATACTGGTCTAAAATTCTCTTTTTTTGTTGTGTCTCTGCCAGGCTTTGGTATCAGGATGATGTTGGCCTCATAAAATGAGTTAGGGAGGATTCCTTCTTTTTCTATTGATTGGAATAGTTTCAGAAGGAATGGTACCAGCTCCTCCTTGTACCTCTGGTTGAATTCGGCTGTGAATCCATCTGGTCCTGGACTTTTTTTGGTTGGTAGGCTATTAATTATTGCCTCAATTTCAGAGCCTGCTATTGGTCTATTCAGGGATTCAACTTCTTCCTGGTTTAGTCTTGGGAGAGTATATGTTTCCGGGAATTTATCCATTTCTTCTAGGTTTTCTAGTTTATTTGCGTAGAGGTGTTTATAGTATTCTCTGATGGTAGTTTGTATTTCTGTGGGGTCGGTGGTGATATCCTCTTTATCATTTTTTATTGTCTCTATTTGATTCTTCTCTCTTTTCTTCTTTATTAGTCTTACTAGCAGTCTATCAATTTTGTCAATCATTTCAAAAAACCAGCTCCTGGATTCATTGATTTTTTGAAGAGTTCTTTGTGTCTCTATCTCCTTCAGTTCTGCTCTGATCTTAGTTATTTCTTGCCTTCTGCTAGCTTTTGAATGTGTTTGCTCTTGCTTCTCTAGTTCTTTTAGTTGCGATGTTAGTGTCAATTTTAGATCTTTCCTGCTTACTCTTGTGGGCATTTAGTGCTATAAATTTCCCTCTACACACTGCTTTAAATGTGTCCCAGAGATTCTGGTATGTTGTATCTTTGTTCTCATTAGTTTCAAAGAACATCTTTATTTCTGCCTTCATTTCGTTATGTACCCAGTAGTCATTCAGGAGCAGGTTGTTTAGTTCCATGTAGTTGAGCAGTTTTAAGTGTGTTTCTTAATCCTGAGTTCTAGTTTGATTGTACTGTGGTCTGGCAGACAGTTTGTTATAATCTCTGTTCTTTTACATTTGCTGAGGAGTGCTTTACTTCCAACTATGTGGTCAATTTTGGAATAAGTGTGATGTGGTGCTGAGAAGAATGCATATTCTGTTGATTTGGGGTAGAGAGTTCTGTAGATGTCTATTAGGTCCACTTGGTGCAGAGCTGAGTTCACTTCCTGGACATCCTGGTTAACTTTCTGTCTCGTTGATCTGTCTAATATTGACAGTGGTGCGTTAACGTTTCCCATTATTATTGTATGGGATTCTAAGTCTCTTTTTAAGTCTCCAAGGACTTGCTTTATGAATCTGGGTGCTCCTGTATTGGGTGCATATATATTTAGGATAGTTAGCTCTTCTTGTTGAATTGATCCCTTTACTATTATGTAATGGCCTTGTCTCTTTTGATCTTTGTTGGTTTAAAGTCTGTTTTATCAGAGAATAGGAATGCAACCACCGCCTTTTTTTTTTGTTTTCCATTTGCTTGGTAGATCTTCCTCCATCCCTTTATTTTGAGCCTATGTGTGTCTCTGCATGTGAGATGGGCCTCCTGAATATAGCAAACTTATGGGTCTTGACTGTTTATCCAATTTGCCAGTCTGTGTCTTTTAATTGGAGTATTTAGCCCATTTACATTTAAGGTTAATATTGTTATGTGTGAACTTGATCCTGTCATTATGATGTTAGCTGGTTATTTTGCTCATTAGTTGATGCAGTTTCTTCCTAGCATCGATGAACTTTACATTTTGGCATGTTTTTGCAGTAGCTGGTACCGGTTGTTCCTTTCCATGTTTATTGCTTCCTTCAGGAGCTCTTGTAGGGCAGGCCTGGTGGTGACAAAATCTCAGCATTTGCTTGTCTGTAAAGGATTTTTATTTCTCCTTCACTTATGAAACTTAGTTTGGCTGGATATGAAATTCTGGGTTGAAAATTCTTTTCTTTAAGAATGTTGAATATTGGCCCCCACTGTCTTCTGGCTTGGAGAGTTTCTGCCAAGAGATCTGCTGTTAGTCTGATGGGCTTCCCTTTGTGGGTAACCCGACCTTTCTCTCTGGCTGCCCTTAACATTTTTTCCTTCATTTCAACTTTGGTGAATCTGACAATTATGTGTCTTGCAGTTGCTCTTCTCAAGGAGTATCTTTGTGGCGTTCTCTGTATTTCCTGAATTTGAATGTTGGCCTGCCTTACTAGGTTGGGTAAGTTCTCCTGGATGATATCCTGCAGAGTGTTTTCCAACTTGGTTCCATTCTCCCTGTCACTTTCAGGTACACCAATCAGATTTATATTTGGTCTTTTCACATAATCCCATATTTCTTGGAGGCTTTATTCGTTTCCTTTTACTCTTTTTTCTCTAAACTTCTCTTCTTGCTTCATTTCATTCATTTGATCTTCTCTCACTGATACCCTTTCTTCCAGTTGAGTAAGTCATTTACTGAAGCTTGTGCATTTGTCAAGTAGTTCTTGTATCATGGTTTTCATCTCTATCAGGTCGTTTAAGGACTTCTCTGCATTGGTTATTCTAGTTAGCGCAAATGGCATTTTTGTATGAGACTGAAGTTAGTATCAGCTTGAAACAGACAGTTGTAACTATAAGATGCTTTATGCAAGCCCAAAACATAAATCACAAGGGAAGACAGAAAGAGGGAGAAATACATAGAGAGTAACAAAATAGACCAGAAACAATTATCAAACTGGTAATAGTAAGCCTTTACCCATTGATAATTACTTCAAATGTAAATAGACTTAACTTCCCAATCAAAAGACATAGAGTAACTGAATGGATTTAAAAACAAGATCCAACTGTATGTTGTCTACAAGAGACTCACTTCAGATTTAAGGACACACATAGGCTGAAAGTGAAGCAATGGAAAAAGATATTCTATGCATATGTTAACCAAAAGAGAGCAAGGATGGCTATACTCATGCCAGATAAAATAGACTTTAAGTAAAAAACTGTAACTAGAGACAAAAAGATCATTATACAATGATAAAAGGGCCAACTGAAGAAGAAGATAGAATTATAAATATATACACATCCAATATCAGGGTATCTAGATACATAAAAGCAAATACTGATCTATCTTAAAAGAGAAATGGACAGTAATACAATAACAGTAGGAGACTTCAACACCCTGCTCTCAATAATGGATAGAACATCTGGACAGAAAATCAATTAAAAAAAGAAAACAGGTGACTTGAACAACACTATGGACCAGATGGACCTAACAGACAAATACAGAACTTTCCATCCAACAGAAGAATATACATTCTTCTCATGTGCACACAAAACATTCTCCAGGATAGTTTATATATTAAGTAACAAAACAAGTCTTAACAAATTAAAAAAAAAATGGAAATCATACCAAATATCTTTTCTAACCATAGTGAAATGAAATTAGAAATCAAAAACAGTAAGAAAATGAAAAAATTCACAAATATGGGAAAACAAAACAACACACTCTAATAAAGATTGGGTCAAAGAAGAAATCAAAGGGAAATTCAAGGAACATCTTGGGACAAATAAAAACCTAAACACAACATACTAAAATGTATGGGATGCAGTAAAAGCTATGTTACGAGACAAGTTTATAGTGATAAATGCATATATTAAAAGAGGAAGATCTCAAATAAACAACCTGACTTTACATCTCAAGAGACTAGGGGGAACAAACCAAACGAAGCTCATAGTTAACAGAGGAAAGGAAATAATAAAGATTAGACCATAAATAAATAGCAAATAGAAAAGCAATAGAAAAATCAATAAAACCAAGAGTTGATTATTTGGAAAGATAAAATCAACAAACCTTCAGCTAAACTAAGAAAAAAAAAGAAGACAAATTAGAAATAAGAAATAAGACATTACAATGGATGACTCAGAAATTAAAACATTATGAGACAATTTATGAACAATTACACATCAACAAATTGGATAACCTAGAAGAAACAGAAAATCTCTAGTAACATACAACCTACCAAAACTAAATCAAGAAAACACTAAAATCTGAAAATAAATAAGAACACTGAATCAGTAATCAAATACCTGCTAATAAAGAAAAGCCCAGGACCATGGCTTTTTCTAATATTCAAAGAAGAACTAAAACCAATCCCTCTTACACTCCTTAAAATAGGAGAATAGGGAACACTTTCATACTCACTTTAGAGGCCAGCATTACCCCAATATGAAAGCCAAATATATCACAAGAAAAGAAAACCATAGGCCAACATCACTGATGAACATAGCCATAAAAATCCTCAATGTAGTACCAGCAAACCAAATTCAACAGCATATTAAGAAGATCATACACCATGAACAAGTGGGATTTATCTCTGAAATGCAAGAATGGTTCAGCATCTGCAACTCAAACAATGCCATATACTACATTAACAGAATGACAGGTAAAAACCACATGATCATCTTAATAGATAACAGAAAAAGCATTTGACAAAATTTGACATCCTTTCATAATAAAAAACTTTCAACAATATAGGTATAGAGGGAACGTACCTCAACACAGTAAAAGCCATATATGTAAAGGTCACAGCCAACATCATAATCAATGGAGAAAAACTGAAAGCTTTTCCTCTAAGACCTGATACAAGGAAGGGATGCTCACTCTTACCACTATTATCAATAAAATATTGGAAAACCTAGGCAAAACAACTAGACAGAAAAAAGAAATAAAAAGTCATCCAAGCTGAAGAAGAAGAAGTAAAATTATCTCTGCAGATGACAAGATTATTTACACATGGCCAGGCATGGTGGCTCATGCCTGTAATTCCAGCACTTTGGGAGGCCAAGGCAGGCAGATCACTTGAGGTCAGGAGTTTGAGACCAGTGTAGCCAACATGGTGAAACTCTGCCTCTACTAAAAATACAAAACTTAACCAGGCGTGGTGGCAGGCGCCTGTAATCCCAGCTAGTAGGGAGGTTGAAGCAGGAGAATTGCTTGAACCCGGGAGGCAGAGGTTGCGAGGAGCCATGATCACAACACGGCATTCCAGCCTGGGTGACAGAGTGAGACCCTGTCTCAAAAAACAAAACAAAACAAAAACAACAACAAAAAAAACCCCGATTATTTACACATGTGGAAAATCCTAAAGGCTCAACAAAAAATCTGTTAGAACTAATTAACAAATTCAATAAAGTTGCAGGATACAAAATCAACATACAAAATTCAGCGGTGTTTCTATATTGTTTCTAACAATAAATTTTCCAAAAAGGAAATAGGCAAACATTCCCATATATAATAGCAACAAAAAGAATAAAATACATAGGAATAAACTTAACCAACCAAAGAGGGGAAAGACTTGTACACTCAAAATTACAAAACACTGATGAAGGAAATTAAAGAAGATTACATAAATGGAAGGACGTCCCATGTTTGTGAATTAGAGGGATATAATGAAATTGTCTATACTACCCAAAATGATCTACGGATTCAATGCAAGCCCTAACAAATTTCAAATAGCACTCCCTACACACGTGTAGAGAGAAACAATTCTAAAATTCATATGGAACTTCAAAAGACCCCAAATAGCCAAAGCAATCTTGCTTGTCTTCTTTTTTGTTTGTTTGTTTGGTTGGTTTTTTTTTGTTTGCTTTTTTAAGACAGGGTCTTGCTCTGTCACCCAGGTTGGAGTGTGGTGGCGCAATCATGGCTCACTCCAGCCTTGACCTTCGGGCTCAAGTGATCCTCTTGCCCCATCCCCCTGAATAGCTGGAACTGCAGATGCACAATACCACACCCAGTTAATTTTTGTACTTTTTTGTGTGTGTGTAGAGATGGAGTTTTGACATGTTGCCCAGGCTGAAAGCAATCTTGAGAAATAATAATAAAACTGGCGACATCACACTTCCTGATTTCAAAAGATATTTCAAAGCTACAGTAATCTAAATGAGATGGTACTGACATAAAGACAGACATATAGATTAATGGAACAGAATAGAGAGCCCATAAATAAATCCATGCATTTACAGTCAATCTTAACTACAGTGCTAAGAACACACAATAGTGAAAGGATGGTCTCTTCATTAACTAATGTTGGGAAAACTGGATATTCACAGGCAAAAGAATGAAATTATCTGATACCATAAACAAAAATAAACTCAAAATGGATTAAAAACTTAAACATAAGACTCAGAACTGTAAAACTACTATAAGAAAGCATAGGGAAAAAGCTTTTTGACATTTGTCTTGGCAATAATATGTTTGAATAAGATACCAAGAGTACAGGCAACAAAAGCAAAAATAGACAAGTAGAATCACATCAAATTAAAAAGCTACTGCACAGCAAAGAAAAAAAATCACAGAGTTAAATAGCAACCTATGGAATGGGAGAAAATATTTGCAAACCATACATCTTATAAGGTGTTAATATCCAAAATATATAAGGAACTCACACGAGTCAATAGCAGAAACAAATAATCCAATTATAAAAAGGACAAGGGACCTAAATAGGCATTTCTAGAAAGAAGACATACAAATGGCCAACAGGTATATGTAGTGGTGCTCATCATCACTAATAATCAGGGAAATGTAGATGAAAACCCAATGAAACATCACCTCTTACCTATTAGGATGGCTATTGGCTATTATCAAAAAGACAAGAGGTTAAAAGTGTTGACAAAGATGCAGGAAAAAGGGAACTCTTGTACAGTGTTCGTGAGAATGTATATTGGGACAGCCTTTATCAAAAACAGTATACAGGATCCTCAAAACTCAAAAAATAAAAAATAGAACTACCATATGATCTAGCAATCTCTCTTCCGGGATATACCCACAGAAACGGAAATGAAGATTAAGATCTTGAAGATTTATCTGCACTCCCATGTTCACTGCAGCATTATTCACAACAGCTAAAATATGAAAAGAATGTAAACATCCACTGATGGATGAATGGATAAAAGAAAATGTGGTGTACACACACACACACACACACACACACACACACACACGATGGAATATTATTCAGCCTCAGGAAAGAATGAAATTTTGCCAGTTGCAACAACATGGATGAACCTGGAGGATATTATGCTAAATGAAATAAGGCAGACATAGAAAGACAAATACTGCTTGATCTAACTGATGTGTGAAATCTGAAACAGTCACACTCATAGAATTATAAAGCAGAATGGTAGCTGCCAGGGGCAGTGGGGAGGGGGAAATGGTAATGTTGGTCAAAGGATAAAAAGTTTCAATATGCAGGATGAATACGTTCTACAGATCTAATGTACAGCCTGGTGGCTATGGTTAACAATATTCCTTACTTGAAATTTTCTAAGAAGTAGATCTTAAATGTTTTTACCACAAAAAAAGATAATAATAAAAGAAGAAAAAGAAAATGGTAACTTTGTGAGGTGATAGATATGTTAATTGGTTTGATTGTGAAGACCATTTCACAATGTATACATATATCAAAACATCAAGTTGTATACCTTAAATATGTACAATTTTTATCTGTCAATGTTCTTCAATAAGGCTGTTTCAAAAAAAAAAGAAAGAAAAAATCCAACTCTTAAAAAAAGTAATAGAATCAATCAGAAAACTAAAATACACTTAATGACATAAAAATAGAAAACTCTAGTATTCCAAAAAACGGCTGGCAAATCATGAAAAAAATGTTTGTATCAGTCTTGCCAAAAATTCAATATCCTTAATATATAAAGTGCTTATAAGTCAGTGCTTATAAATCTGTATATACTATAATATATAGTATCTTCAGTATTTTCATATACTATAGCATAGTATTTCTTCTAGTGAACTGTGAGAGCTATAATTCAGTAGTAGAACACCCTAATTTTAAAAATAGGCAAAAGATACAAATTATTGTGTTAAACTTTTAAGTTCAGGGGTACATGTGCAGGTTTGTTACATAGGATAACTTGTGTCATGGTGATACAGGAGTTAAGAAGAAATCACTTAGGCAGAGAGTGAGGGTACGGAAGTCCTCGGTAAGGCTTTTCTCTTTAATGAAAAGCAGCCCCAAATCATTGTCTAACAAAGAATAGCCTGTAAAGTCGATCTGCGGACATAGACGAGCAAGCTGGGAGCTTGCACAGGTGAATGCTGGCAGGAACTAGGGGCTAGACGTGTTCAAGATGGCGGCTTCATCTTCCTTTCTCTGCCAGCCATGTGTACAGTAAGAAGCAGACAAGAGGGCTCAGATCAACTGGAAAGCCCATTTGCATAATAAGATTAGGGTGGGACAACTGGCCTTTCCCCATCTGCTATGTAAATGTCATACCTGATCGAACCAATCTGTGAACCCTTTGTAAATCAGACGCTGCCTCCTCAAACCTGACCATAAAATTCAGTGCCGCCTGCGGGTCTTTTCCACCCAGGGACCCCACTCTCTCTATATAGAAAGCTGTTTCTCTTTCTCTTCTCTTCTGCCTATTAAACCTCCACTCCTAAACTCCTCTTGTGTGTCCATGTCTTACATTTTCCTGGTGCATGACCATGAACCCCAGGGTATATACCCCAGACAATGTAGCCGCTTCTATGGGGGTTTGTTGTACAGATTATTTCATTACCCACGTATTAAACCTAGTACCCATTAGTAATTTTTCCTGATCCTCTCCCTCCTCCCATCCTCCACCCTGAGATAGGCCCCAGTGTGTGTTGTTCCCCTTTATGTGTCCATGTGTTCTTATCATTTAGCTCCCACTTATAAGTGAGAGCATGAGGGATTTGGTTTTCTGTTCCTGCATTAGTTTGCTAAGGATAATGGCCTCCAGCTCCAACAACATCCCTGTGAAGGATATGATCTTGTTCTTTTTTATTACTGCATAGTATTCCATGCTGTATATGTACCACATTTTCTATACCCAATCTATCATTGATGGGTATTTAGATTGATTCCATGTTTTTGCTATTGTGAATAGTGCTGCAATGAACATGTGTGCATGTGTCTTTATGATATAATGATTTATATTCCTTTGGGTATATACCCAGTAATAGATTGTTGGCTCAAAAAATATTTCTGTCTTTAAGTCTCTGAGGAATCACCACACTGTCTTCCACAATGGTTAAACTAATTTACACTCCCATCAACAGTGTATAAGCATTCCTTTTTTTCCACAACCTCACCAGCATCTGTTATTTTTTTATTTTCGTAACAGCCAATCTTACTGGTGTGAAATGGTTTCTCAGTGTAGTTTTGATTTGCATTTCTCTAATGATCAGTGATATTGAGCTTTTTTTATATGCTTGTTGGCCACATGTATGTCTTCTTTTGAGAAGTGTCTGTTCATATCCTTTGCCCACTTTTTAATGAGGTTGTTTTTTCTTGTACATTTGTTTAAGTTCCTTATAGACTTTTGATATCAGACCTTTGCTGGATGTATAGTTTGCAAAATTTTTCCCCCATTCTGTGGGTTGTCTGTTCACTCTGTTGACAGTCTCTTTTGCTGTGCAGAAGCTCTTTAGTTTAATTAGATCTCATTTGTCAATTTTTGCTTTTGTTGCCATTGCTTTCGGTATCTTCGTCATGAAATCTTTGCCAGTGCCTATGTCCTGAATGGTATTGCCTAGGTTGTCTTCTAGAGTTTTTATAGTTTTGGGTTTTACATTTAAGTCTTTAATCCATCTTGAGTTAAATTTTGAGATACTTTTTTTTTTTTTTTTTTTTTTGAGACAGTCTCGCTCTGTCACCCAGGCTGGAGTGCAGGGGCTTGAACTCGATTCACTGCAATCTCCACTTTCTGGGTTCAAGCGATTCTTGTGCCTCAGCCTCCCGAGTAACTGGGATTACAGGTGTGTGCCACCATCCCCAGCTAATTTTTATATTTTTAGTAGAGACAACATTTCACCCTGTTGGCCAGGCTGGTCTCGAACTCCTGGCCACAGGTGATCCACCTGCCTCAGCCTCCAAAGTGCTGGGATTACAGGCATCAGCCACCATGCCTGGCTAAAAATTTTTAAAAATATAAACAGCCAATAATACAAAACATTTTTCAAATTCATCGAAATAGAACTATTACAGTGAGATACCATTTTTAACCATTGAATTTTAAAGATATTTTTGAAAAAGGAAAACACTCCCTTATTGATAAGGGAGAAGCAGTCATACATTGCTGTTGGCAATACAGACTGGAACCACATATCTGGAGAAAATTTAAGAATATGTACCAAGATTCTAATTATTCCTAAACGCAGAGTGGCATCCTAGATTGAACAGAATACTGACTTTAGTGGAAAAACTGGGGAACTCAAATAAAGTCTGTAGTTTAGTTAATAGTATGACACCAATGTTAATTTCTTAGTTTTGACAAACGAACCATGATTATGTAAGATGTCAAAATTAGTAGAGGTTGGGTGAAGGAAATATGAGATCTTTGGACCACTTTTGCAATTTTTCTGTAACTTAAAATCAACCCCAAATTTTAAAAATTAGGCATTTATGTCATTTAACCCAATAAATTCTACTCTTAAGATATTCACTATGGGAGATAATCAGATGAAAAATAGTTTGGGGTAAGTTATTCATTGCAGTGATATATTTGATAGCAAAAGAGAAGAGAAATGGAAAGAAAAGAAAAAAAAGAGTTTTTAGCAGAGAAGGGACATGATCTGACTTACAATTTATGTGTTTGATTTTTGTTTTACTCTTCTTTTCTATATTTCTCAAATTTTCTATAACGAACATCTATTCCTTGAGAAATAAAGGAACAGTGTCCTACCAGATTGCGATTGCTCGTCTGGAAGCAATTGTGTTATTTCTTTTTTCTTTTTATTTTTTTGAGACAGGGTCTCACTCTGTCATCTAGGCTGGAGTGCAGTGGCATAATCATGGCTCACAGCAGCCTGGACATCCCAGGCTCAAGTGAGCCTCCCACCTCGGTCTCTTGAGGACCTAGGACCAGAGGCATGCACCACTGTGCCCAGCTAATTTTTGTATTTTTTTTAGATGGGGTCTCACCACATTGCCCAGGCTAGTCTTGAACTCATGGGCTCAAACAATCCTCCCACCTTGGCCTCCCAATGTGCTAGGATTACAGGCATGAGCCACCATGTCAGGACTATTGAGTTATTTCTTACAGCACTGAGCCTATTTGGTTCATGATACTTTAATATTCATCTGTAAAATGAAAGCCTCAATAGCTCTTACTAAAGCATATTAAGAATGTTTAATTGAATACGTCTTTAGTCTAGGCTGGGTGCGGTGGCTCATGCCTGTGGGAGTTACTGCATGAAATGGTATTGTTTTTAAATATCCATAAATTTCAAGTTATTCACTTATTCATTCAAAAAATATGTTGAATGGTTAGCATATGCCAACACTGTTAAAATATTCAAGATGAACAATTTTGCCTAAATGCACCTGAGTATAACGCTGAACATAGTGAAACTACCTTTGCAGAATTGTAAGTAATGAGAGAAATCTAACATGACTGACTCTATCTTGCTTTTAACCTCACAGGCTCTTCTCTTCTCTTCTCTTTCTTCTCTTCTCTTTTCTTCTCTTCTTCTCTCTCTTTCTTTCTTCTTTCTTTTTGTTGTTGTTTATTCTAGCATGGAGGCCAAGATAATATGAAAGGAATTTAGTTTACAGTTAAACTTTGAAGGAAGGAAAACTGACCCCCCTCTTGCTGGAGACTGATGCTGCATTCATAACACAAGATTAGAATTATGGTTGGGGCTTGAACCTTGCTAAAGAATAAGCATGGTTAAACAATAACCTACCACTGCTTAGTTTGCTTTTCTATACATTGCTTTCTGCTCCAAAGTCACATAAGAGGTAATAAGATTTGTAACTTCCCCAACTACTCCTATAGATAAAATAACTATTGTGAAACCTGAAGAACTGGTCTTTGAGATATTTTTCAGATTTAGCATTTCAACAAAGAGATGCCACTTGGTTCTGAGAACACCCTTTCCCCCTTCCCTGGGAAAAGACTTAGCTGTGTGAAGGCAATTTAGACACCCCTGTGATTTCATCTTCAGCCAATCAATTGTTTCAGTTCCCCCACCACCTGACTACCAGTTTACCCTTAAAAACTTTACCCTCTGAATTCTTAGAGAGATAGATTTGAGAAATTTCTCCCATTCTCCTCATTTGTCTGGCCCCACAATAATTAAACTCTTTCTTTGCTGCAATACCTGCTGTTCTCAGTGCATTGGTTTTTCTGAGCAGCAGGCAAGAAGAACCTGTCAGTCTGTGACAATGGTGGGACAATGAGGACTGAACCAGGAGTGTGGCACACTTCAGACCCAAGTCCTGCCCCTGCTTGTAACTAGTTATGCGATCTCTTTGGCCTGTTTCTTCATCTATCAAATATTTAGAAAGATGATCTCTCAGGTCTCTGTGTAGCTTTACTATTCCATTGTTATGCCCTCCCTGCTGAGCATCTTGGATGTGTCTGTAAACTAACCATCTAATATCCCCCTTGTCCCTCAATTGCCATTTCCTCTGAAGCTCCCAGATGCAAGGAGTTAAAAAGTCTCTGGGTACCTCTCTCCTCTCTGCCTTTCTGCTACTTATCTACAGTGGCATGTCCAGGAGTATATATAGATGTTGGAAAGAGGACTGCACTGGAAAACAAGGCACCTGAACTGGAACCCTGGTTCCGCAACTGCCTCTCTGTGTAACCTTTGGCAAGCACTCCACTTTCTTGGGCCTTAATTTTCCCTGCTGCCACAGACTAGAGTTCATCTAGATCCATGGTTCTCAACTCTGGCAGTATTTTAGAATCACTTGGAGTGTTTGATAAAAATCCTGATGCCTAGGTTTCACCCCAGGCCAATTAAATCAGAGTCTTACCAGTGTTAGGCCTGAGCAGAAATAATTGCAAAAAGTGGCCAACGCTAAATAAAATTTATTTATAAAAGCAAAGGGCCAAGAATAGCCAAAACAATCACGGTAGCAGATGTCAAGACTCCTTATAAAGCTACAATAAGCAAGGCAGCATAGCACTGGCACAAAGACAAATAGACCAATAAACCTATACATATAAGAGCACATGATCTGTGACAAAGATGCCCCTGCGGTATGGTGGGGGAAAGAGTGGAAATTTCAATAAATGGTGCCATAACAACTGCCTATCAGTAAAGGAATAAATGAACCCTGACTCCCTATCTCACACCATATCTTAAAAACAATTCCTGATGGGTGATACACCTACATGTGAAAAGTAAAACACAGCATAGAAAATAACATAAAAATTACATAGAAAAGTCTCTTTACCATCTTGGGCTTGTGTGGTAGCCAGAGTCCAAGATGGCCCCTGATGATTCTTTATATGGTTCCCTCCCACATTGAATAACACCGACTTGTGTAATCACTAGGCTATTGTGCAAAAGATGTGCAGCTTTCGAAGCTAGGTCATAAAAAAACATTGTGGTTTCTGCCTTGCTCTCTTTTGGGTCACTTGCTCCAAGGGAAGCCAGCTGCTATCATGTGAGGACACACAGCAGCCCTGTGGAGATGCTCATGTGGCAAGGCACCAAGGCCTCCTGCTAACAGCCAGTAAGAATATGGTACATCCTGTCAACAGTCATGTACTACATGCGAGTAAGTTATCTCAAAAGCAGACATTTCTGTTCCTGTTGAGCCTTTAGATGACTGCAGACTTAGACAACATTTTGACTATAGTTTCATGAAGAACCATTAGCTACATCCACCCAGCTAAGTTACCCCTGATTCTTTGATCGAAACAAAGTGTGAGACTTTTTTTTTTTCTTTTTTTGACCACAAAGCTGTGGTAATTTGTCACATAGTGATATGGTTTGGCTGTGTCCCCACCCAAATCTCATCTTGAATTGTAGTTCCCATAATCCCCACATGTCATGGGAGGGACCCAGTGGGAGGTAACTGAATCATGGGGGCAGTTACTCCATGCTGTTTCATGATAGTGAGTTCTCACAAGATCTGACGGTTTTATAAGGGGCTTTTCCCCTTTTTCTTGGCACTTCTCTTTCCTGCTGCCTTGTGAGGAAAGTGCCTTGCTTCCCCTTCACCTTCTGCCATGATTGTAAGTTTCCTGAGGCCTCCCCAGCCATCTGGAACTGTGGATCAATTAAACCTCTTTTCTTTATAAATTACCCTGTCTCAGGTATTTCTTCACAGCAGCATGAGAACAGACTAATACACAGGGTAATAGAGAACTAATGCATACTTCACTCAGCTGCCAGGTTACTCTCTTTAAAGTACAGTTGTGCCCAGACCTTGGTTTCTAATACCATTTCCACTCAGAGGAACCAGAGTTTCTAAATGAAATGGCTGTTTCTGGAGCTAGGGCAGAAGAGGTACAAGATGAGCCTTTTTATGTCCAAAAATCAGGAAGTGAGAAGATAGTGGGGAAATGTCACAAGGAACCATCTTGGAGAGATTCCCACTGGCCAAATGTGGTTCAATTGGAAAATCAAAATAATTAAATACAGTAATGAATTATACGCCTTTGTAAAGACTAAGAATTCATGAACACATACTGAAAATAAGTCTCTGAGTTGACTCATTGACCAGGGTCATACTTCCCAATACTTCACTCTTTCAACAGAAAGAAATGAAGCATGACTCCAATAATATGGTGAGGGTGCAAGTCAGGGACCACAGAAGTCACTACTGGGCTTCTGAAAGCCCAAGGCCACATTTGGGAAATGATTTGCACTTCTGGCAAAAGTGCAAGAGGGGCAGTGGTGGCCCCAGAAGAAATATTTTAATAAAGAAGATACACGAATGGCTAATAAGCACATAAAAATGCTCAACATCATTATTAATTAGGGAAGAGCATTAAGTGTACATTTTCACACACACTAGGATGGCTATCAAAAGTAAGCTATAGAAAATAACAAGTGTTGGTGAAGATGTGGAGAAAAAGGAACTCATATATTGCTGGTGGTTATAAAATTTGTGTAGTCATTTTGGAAACAGTTTTGTGGTTTCTCAAAAAGTTAAACATAAAACTATCTACCCAAGAGAAATGAAAATATATGTCCAAGCTGGGCACAGTGGTGCATGTCTGTAATTCCAGCTACTTAGAAAGTTGAGGTGAGAGGATTGCTTGAGAGGAGTTGGAGACCAGCCTGGCCAACATAGCAAGACTCCATTGACTTGCTTGTGAATGTTCATAGCAGCATTATTCATAACTCCAAACTGGAACCAACCTCAATGTCTATCAGTTGCTAAATGTATAGACAAAACCTGGTAAAGCCATGCAATGGAATACTATTCAGTAATAAAAAGTAACAAACTGCTGATACACAGCACATCACAAGGCCCCTTGGATGGGGGAGGGGGGCGAGTCATAATGAACTGAGACATCAAATGCAAGAAGAGGTGGAAGCTATTTGAGTGAGGTAGAGGGTAGGAAATAACAGGCTCAAATTTGGTAAGTTACATTTGAAGTATCTGATATGTATTTGAAGTATCAAGGAGAGGTGAGCAATAAACAATTAAAAATGGATGTTTGTGTTTGAGAAACAAGAGTCTGCATGCTGGAAATCAGATGGTATAAACACATGACTCTTAGTCTTCAGGTAGAACCACTGGGAATCACTGTGGGAAACTTGCAGCTCTGGGGTTTATTAGTAAGAATGTCCAAATATATTAATCGGTCTAATTTTTATGACAATATTAGTATAACAGAAAAAGCTCCAAATCTAAACATAGATAATGTTTACTGGAGAACATCTCCCTCATTTTTTCCCCTCTACAAGCAGGGGTACTGTCTAACGAGTATGGAATTGTGAAAAGCATGAGAGCCTTGAGATCAGAGCGGGATAAAATCTGAGCCTGGTCAAGTATTAGGGGAGCTACATTTAATAAATGGCTGAAATGCTCCAAACCTATTTCTTCATTTTAGATGAGGATAGCACGAAAGCCTGAGGGTTGTTATGAAAAGGCAAAACAGCATGTAGTCAAGAACACAACCCCTGAAAACAGTCCTGAATTTGAAGTCTGCCAGTGCCATTCATTAGCCATGTAGCCTTGGCTAAGTTTCTGAACCTTTCTGGGTCTCATTGTTCTTACCTGTAAAAGATGGGTACCCTTAGTACCTGCCACATAGACTTATTGTGAGAATTTAATGAATGAATTCACATGAAGTACCCAGAATGGTATAAAAATAATAATGGGCTCAATAAATGCTGATATTACATGCAAAACCACTTAACCTAACTGAATGGTATATAAAAATTGCTCAAAGGGATGGCCATCATTATCATTGTTTTTAAAGCTAGTGAATGGTTAGTTTTCATTGTATAAAACTTTATACCTGGAACTCCTAAGAAAACAAATCAGAAGGTGTAATTTATGTGAAAGCACACATTCTGTAGGTGGTTTCCCCCTTGGGTAGTAGTGAATGTGTACTGCACAGTTCTCATTGTCCCACTTAGTGAGTCTTATGATCTCATGCAAGCATTCTGGAGACTGTGGGCTGAGGTTAGAAAAATAGTTCATTCTCAAAATTCAGAAATCTTTCCCTTTCCATAGAATAGAAAAAGAATCCTGACCTATACTCAATGAATCCACAGAGCCACTAACACCTATGGTAAAATAGGCTATTATTAACCACTGTGTGGAAAATCTGTGTTTCAGGTGGAATGAACATTTCATCTCCTTAGCAAAAGAGTCCAAATAAACTCTCACCCAGATTGCAGAATGTGCCTAAAACCCTGAATCAAGATTGCATAAGCTGTACTACACATCACCTTCTTTTTTCCAAAGGCAGCGTTTTATACAAATGTTTGTTTTGCATGTGTTTTGACTACTTTGATCCCAGGAATCCTATGCTTCACACTCCACAGACTTTAATTTCAACTCGTTATTTGGGAAGGCCATAATGCTCTGTAAGTGGAATAAAGGTTTTCTAAGTGGAGGAGAAAATGGAGGTAGAAAGTAGCTGGTATTACAACAACTGCTAGCATGATGAGAAAAACCAAGATATTTAAAGTCTGCCAGGATAAATTTTTTTCTAAAAGCTCAAGAGCACAGAATTATTTGATAAATTATCCAGTATTATTAGAGATTTTACTTTATGTGTCTTATAAGTCATCCTGAGAGCATGTTTCAGTTTCCATACAAACACATGATTATGATCATTCCCTTCTGAACTAATTATGTCTTAATTATGCAAATCATATGATTATTTCCTTGAAAACTCTGCAGATGAGAGTGGTAATGTCACCCATTTTTAATTTTGCAGTAGGTAAGCTTTTGATTGAACTTTCTAGACTCTGCTCTCATGCCACCCTGAGCAGCCACAGCCTCTGGTTTTCTGCCATATGAAATTTTTAAATTGCTCAATAAAAGAGAAGAGGCAGCATTAATTTTTCACTTTTGATCCAGTAAGCCAGAAATTATTAATTTCCCACAAATAGAAGGAAAATCCCAACTTACTCAATGAATCCCAACCCCAAATGCTCCTTCCTGGCTGTTAAAAAATCCTGTGCTCGGGGCTGGGCACGGTGGCTCATGCCTGTAATCCCAGCACTTCGTGAGGCCGAGGCTGGTGGATCACGAGGTTAAGACATCAAGACCATCCTGGCCAACACGGTGAAATCCCGTGTCTACTAAAAATACAAAAAATTAGCCGGGCATGGTGGTGGGCACCTGTAGTTCCAGCTACTCAGGCGGCTGAGGCAGGAGAATGGCGTGAACCCAGGAGGCAGAGCTTGCAGTGAGCTGAGATTGCGCCACTGCACTCCAGCTTGGGCGACAGAGCAAGACTCCATCTCAAAAACAAACAAATCAACCAAAAAAATCCTGTGCTTGGGTCGATGTGTCTATCACCTGACAGTGTAAGTACTGTGTCAGCTCAGCTCTCTCTGCCTGCCTGCTTCATAAAGCTTGAAGACTGGAAAACCATTGATATTTTTTGCCCACCACTGTTCTGTTGGAGAAGACCTACTTTACACACTACTTCTGCTGCACTCACAGCCCACCATCATGTATGTTGTTAGATAATGCTTCTTTGATGTTTATTTTTTAAGTACTATAATTATCCATTTATAGGACAAATAAAAGCAGTTATTACTTACTCTGTTCTCTGTGCCAGCCCTTTCCTTTGCCAAAGCACTTGCTGTCTCTGAGTTGGTTTGGTGACGAGGGTCATACTTCGCAATACTTCACTCTTTCCACAGAGAGAAATGAAGCACAACCCCAATAACAGGGTGAGGGTGCAAATCAGGGACCACAGAAGTCACTACTGGGCTCCTGAAAGCCCAAGGCCACATTTGGGAAACAATTTGCACTTCTGGCAAAAGAAGAATGATTCTATTGTAACTGTCATCTGAACAACACTAGGCAGGGGGAGGGGCAGTGGTGGCCCTCCCACTTTAGAAGATCGTAAGTGGTGTTAGACTCTTAGCGGAAAACAGCTGGAACGCTGTTTGTCCAACCATTTCTTTTTTTTTTTTATAAACATATTTTTATTTTATTCTTGCAACAAATGTGGATACTGAATCTAGGCCTGTTTTATCCAGAAGGAAATTGAGGTTGAGAGGCCTACAATTTATGTCAAATTATTTGGATACAAATTAATTTGTTTTTATGCTGTGCAAAATACTCCTTTGAATGGAAGCAATGATGGCAGAGTGATCCAATTAACCCATTAGGTTAAGCACGGAAATTTCAGACATTGCTGGCAAATTGGAGAGATGCATGGCTTCATTATTTTTTTTTTTATTATTATACTTTAAGTTCTAGGGCACACGTGCACAACGTGCAGGTTTGTTACATATGTATACTTGTGCCATGTTGGTGTGCTGCACCCATCAACTCGTCAGCACCCATCAACTCGTCATTTACATCAGGTATAACTCCCAATGCCATCTCTCCCCCGTTCCCCCACCTCATAATAGGCCCCGGTGTGTGATGTTCCCCTTCCAGAGTCCAAGTGATCTCATTGTTCAGTTCCCACCTATGAGTGAGAACATGAGGTGTTTGGTTTTCTGTTCTTGCGATAGTTTGCTGAGAATGATGGTTTCCAGCTGCATCCATGTCCCTACAAAGGACACAAACTCATCCTTTTTTATGGCTGCATAGTATTCCATGGTGTATATGTGCCACATTTTCTTAATCCAGTCTGTCACTGATGGACATTTGGGTTGATTCCAAGTCTTTGCTATTGTGGATAGTGCTGCAATAAACATACGTGTGCATGTGTCTTTAGAGCAGCATGATTTATAATCCTTTGGGTATATACCCAGTAATGGGATGGCTGGGTCATATGGTATTTCTAGTTCTAGATCCTTGAGGAATCGCCATACTGTTTTCCACAGTGGTTGAACCAGTTTACAATCCCACCAACAGTGTAAAAGTGTTCCTATTTCTCCACATCCTCTCCAGCACCTGTTGTTTCCTGACTTTTTAATGATTGCCATTCTAACTGGTGTGAGATGGTATCTCATTGTGGTTTTGATTTGCATTTCTCTGATGGCCAGTGATGATGAGCATTTTTTCATGTGCCTATTGGCTGTCTGCATGTCTTCTTTTGAGAAATGTCTGTTCATATCCTTTGCCCACATTTCAATGGGGTTGTTTGTTTTTTTTTCTCATAAATTTGTTTGAGTTCTTTGTAGGTTCTGGATATTAGCCCTTTGTCAGATGAGTAGATGGCAAAAATTTTCTCCCATTCTGTAGGTTGCCTGTTCACTCTGATGGTAGTTTCTTTTGCTGTGCAGAAGCTCTTTAGTTTAATTAGATCCCATTTGTCAATTACGGCTTTTGTTGCCGTTGCTTTTGGTGTTTTGGCCATGGTAATCTATAGATTCAATGCCATCCCCATTAAGCCACCAATGACTTTCTTCACAGAATTGGAAAAAACTGCTTTAAAGTTCATATGGAACCAAAAAAGACCCTACATTGCCAAGACAATCCTAAGCCAAAAGAACAAAGCTGGAGGCATCAGGCTACCTGACTTCAAACTGTACTACAAGGCTACAGTAACCAAAACAGCATGGTACTGGTACCAAAACAGAGATATAGACCAATGGAACAGAACAGAGCCATCAGAAATAATACCACACATCTACAGCCATCTGATCTTTGACAAAGCTGACAAAAACAAGAAATGGGGAAAGGATTTCCTATTTAATAAATGGTGCTGGGAAAATTGGCTAGCCATAAGTAGAAAGCTGAAACTGGATCCTTTCCTTACTCCTTATATGAAAATTAATTCAAAATGGATTAGAGACTTAAATGTTAGACCTAAAACCATAAAAACCCTAGAAGAAAACCTAGGTAATACCATTCAGGACATAGGCATGGGCAAGGACTTCATGTCCAACCATTTCTTTTGAGAGATGAGGACATTGGAGCCAAGGGAGGGTAAATGTTTGTAGAAGGTCATATGGCACACTAGTGACTATGCCAGGACACTGAATTCTGGCTACAGTGTTCCTTTCTTTACATCACTTTTTGTTTTGTTTTGTTTTGTTTGAGACAGGGTCTCACTCTACCACCCAGGCTGGAGTATAGTGGCATGATCATGGCTGACTGTTGCCTTGATCTTGCTGGACTCAGGTGATCCTCCCACCTCACCCTCCCTAGTAGCTGGGACTACAGGCAAGTACCACCATGTCCAGCTAATTTTTTTTTTTTTTTTTTTTTTTTTGTAGAAACAGGGTTTTACCATGTTGCCCAGGCCAGTCTCAAACTTCTGGGCTTAAGTGATCTGTCCACCTTGGCCTCTCAAAGTGCTGGGATTATAGGCATGAGCCGCTGCACCTGGCCGTATCACATCTTTATATACTATAGGTACCTCACATTTGAGAATTGTTTAAAAAAAAAAAATACTGCAGCGGTATTGTGGACTGAATGTTTGTGTCCTTTCAAAATTCATATGTTGAATCCTAATGTGAAGATATTTGGAGGTGAGCCTCAGGAGGTGATTAGGTCATGAAGGCAGGCTCTCATGAATGGGATTAGTGACCTTATAAAAGAGACCCCAGAGAGCTGGCTCCCTTGCCCCTTCTACCATGTGAGGTTACAATGAGAAGGAGTCATCTGTAAACCAGGAAGTAGGATGAATCTGCTGGTGCCTTAATCTTGGCCTTCCAAGCCTCCAGAATTGTGAGAAATAAATTTCTATTGTTTATAACCCACCAAACTAGTGGTATTTTGTTATAGCATCCCAAATAGACTAAGACAGGTGGCCATTCTTTCTTTCCCAAGGAAAAGAATTACAGATCTGAAAACGTACCATACTGAGGCATCACTGCTGTCCATTACACACAAATTTCATTAAAAAATATATGACAACACTGTAATTAGACTATGTTCTGCCTCAGATTAGATACAAGTTGTAAATGAGGACTAAAAACTCACCTAATCATCCTCCCAATCTATCATCCTAGCTTCATCTCTAACTATACCTAATTCCTCACCCCCTTTTCCTGTTGCATTAATTTCTCATGCTTCTGCCTTTGAATTTGTTGCTTCCTCTGAAGCAAATTCTCTTTTCTTCATAAATTGACTCATGCTTCAAGTTACTAGGTTTGTCTATGCAATCTTCCTTTTTCATTTATACCCTATAGGTTTTTGCATTTGCTACCATCTAGCACTTAATAGATTTTATTATTTGAACCTAACACTTTCTCTTCAGCCAGTAGTGATCTCCCAAGCCTAACAAGGTGCTCAACAACAGTGCTTTCTGATATTGTTTACAGAATTAGATATAAAGATGAGATCAAAGCAAAAAAAAAAAGTGAACACAGGATCTACTATGACAGTTACTTCTAGTAGGGGGAGGACTTGTTTGATGTTTGTGGGCCTTTATTATACACTGTTAAATTAAATGTGGCCTAAAGTTCTCTCCATACATAGCAAACTGTAACCTATCTTAATATGTAAATAAACTACAATCTAATTTGAGTATATTCTTGTAACAAGTAGCTAGGTCTCAGCCAATCATAGCACCTGAGATTTCAGCCAATTACAGGCTGCAACTGCTCAGACCATGACAAAATAAGACAGATAAAGAGTTGTAATGAATCAGGCTATTTCTATATGTCACTTTCTTTTTCTGTCTATAAATACTGCCTATCCACTGTTGCTGGGTGAAGCTCTCTGAACTGCTACTGGTTCAAGGTGCTACCCAATTCATGAACTGTTTCTTTGCTCAAATAAACTCTACTAAATTTAATTTGTCTAAAGCATTTATTCTAGTAGATTGGTGTCAGAAGTGGGACCCAAAGCAGACCTCCAGGGACACAAGGGAGTACCGTATGGCCAAGTGAAGGTACTCACCAGGGATCATTTGCCCACTCATCTCTCACAGCAACTGGGATCATGGCAGGGTTCTCTCTTAAATTCAAGCTCTATGAATTTTTGTTTTGACCTTTCTGACTTTATTTGAGCAATTTTACTGGACTGGGCTGGAGGTCAGTATCTTTTGAAAATGGGTTTCTCCAAATTTAAAAAACATCTGGGATTCCAGCCAGGCACTCATGCCTATAATCCCAGCACTTTGGGAGGCTGAGGCGTGTGGATCACCTGAGGTTAGGAGTTCGAGACCAGCATGGCCAATATGGCGAAACCATACCTCTACTAAAAATATAAAAATTATCCAGGAGTGTTGGCAGGTGCCTGTAATCCCAGCTACTTGGGAGGCTGAGGCAGGAGAATCACTTGAACCCAGAAGGCAAGGGTTGCAGTGAGCCTAGAATGTGCCACTGCACTCCAGCCTGGGTGAGTGTGAAACTCCCTCTCAAAAAAAAAAAAACAAAACTCTGGACTTCCAAGAATCTGGGACTTCAATTTTTGGTACACCAGCTAACTTTATACACAAAAATTATGGGCTGGGCCTAGAACCTGTGTGTTTTTGAAAAAAATGTCCCTTACTAGAACAACTTAGAATTATAGTTGTTACAATGGGGAAATTTTAACATATATAAAATTGTTCATTTGCAGGAGCATAAAAAAAAAAAGAATCCAAAATGCCATAAAGCAATGGGATACATTTTTAAATTGGCATATACAGGCATCTAAAGTATTAAATAAAGCAAAGATTGCCTCTTTATCAGGTTCCTTACAGAAAACAAATGAAAAAAATGTTAAATATCTTTTTCACAAATATTATTTAAAAACTTTACCCACGGGGGCAGGAAATCTTATGCTATTGGCCAGGAAAACAATTTTGGTTCAGATATTTTTAAATAAATTATTGAGTTTTATCTTATTGTGCTTGGCAAATGGCTAAAAATTTTAAACAAAAGCTATTTAAGATCTGTGTCTGTTTATATGTTTATGGACAGATCTGTATGTATGACACATATGTGTGATATTTTTGTATCTCCTTATGATACTGCCAAATTAAATTGAAAACGAGCTCTATTTATTTGGCTCTTTCAAAAATAAGCACTAATATAAATGAAGTATTCGCTCAGAAAATTAAGAACTAACTCAAATGCTCACTTGGGTGAGCTTGATAAATAAGAATATTATTAATTCCATTAAAACAGTCATGTCTTCAGAATTTTCAGCACTAAATATAATACCGGCACATAACTTTTCCTACCTAGGTTCACTGGTAAAATAAACCTATGCTACCTCTATATTACAAAATATGTCAGCAAGAGAAATAACTTAGATGATATGATGACTAGCTGCTTACTATCTCATCTTTATAAAGCAATCTATGCATAATTGTGAAAAATAAGTGAGTTAAATAGATATAAGATAAAGTTCCCATGTAAAAGAGTCCTTCCTATACTAGAAGGTCTTAACATTCTTATCAAGATGGAAAACTGAAGTTGAGGGAAATCTGTACAAATCACAATTTAATTCTCAGGCCTAGCCATGAAAAAAGAAAAACTAAGAGGCTAGAGTTGAAATTTTGTCTCCTCTACAGTTTCTTATTACTGATACACTAAAGATATTTGTAACGTTACAAACATGTTCTGGGCAACACTGACAAATTGTACTGTAAGAAAGCATATGCTTCTAGAGGTAATGATTGATAAATTTGCCAAGGTACAGATGAGTGATGTGGCAGTTCCATAGGTGATGTGACAGTTCACAATTGCTTACTTTGTAGTGTTCAGTGGCAATTAAGGTCACTAAGGATTAAGAATTCTAATTGGCCAGGCACAGTGGCTCATGCCTGTAATCCCAGAACTTTGGGAGGCTGAGGCAGGAGGATCACAAGGTCAGGAGTTCGAGACCAGCCTAGTCAATATGGTGAAACCCCATCTCTACTAAAAATACAAAAATCAGCTGGGCATGGTGGCATGCACCTATAGTCCCAGCTACTCAGGAGCCTGAGGTAGGAGAATCACTTGAACCTGGGAGGCAGAGGTTGCAATGAGCCACGATTGTGCCACCGCACTTAAGCCTGGGTGACAGAGCGAGACTCCATCTCAAAAAAAAAAGTAATTAATATATTTTATTTAATATATAGAATTATTAGAAATAGAGAAAAACTCTATATGCAAGTATATCAGGAAGTTAAGATGTACGTTGGGTAAGAAAAAGTTATAAGGTATGAGAATTTTTTCATTAAGGGAAAAAATGAGTAACTTTTGTCTTCAAATAGAATGACTGGTTGTTTCAAATGTGAAAAGGAAAAGCATAGGAAAAAAACTGAACAGATAAGGAAGTTGTAGAAGTTTTCTGGAAGATGAATCTTATGAATGGAATTTCATGTGTGATTAAGCTGGCTAATATTAGAAGAAAATTATTTATGAGTTTCTCCAAAAGTTGAGCATCAATATCAAAAGTATACTGATGCAAAACTAGCATGTAGTCCTCTCTGTTAAAACAATAAGGTTTTCTTGAACTGTTGGCCTGCTCTTGATAGGAAATTATGAAAAGTTTTTCTTTACTTTTTATATAATTTGCCTAGGAAGCAAAGATTCTGTATTTTACCAAGATAATTTCCTGTGCATTATGTTGCCTTAATTAGGTTTTTGATCACTTATGAAAACTGAGTCCCCTTTATTAAAAAATGTAAGTTACAACTATGTAACTTTCTGTATTTGCCTTTGAAGTCTTTAAATTATCACTTTGATTAAATGAATGACTATTGTTCACAGTGACCTGTGATCCTTTTTTGATCAAATGTTTTAAACCTTTGATATTTTTACTAAACTTTCCAAAGTAAAATTCTAAATTAAGTCTTTTCTTGAAATTGAATTAACTTTGAGATTTTCCATATGGGCCTTCAGAATATCTCAAAAGGACATCTCTCATTATAGAAAGAGACATATTAAACTAATTGGTCTGATCTGATATGTTAAATTATATGGGAAGGATTATAAAATAATAAATACTAAATTTTTTGAACTATATTTGTATGAATGTGCTATTAATATGTATTTCAGAAATTGAGTAAAATTCATAGAAATCTAATAGTCCTGCTATAAAGCTATCAGTCATAATTCTAGTTATTGTCTTAAAATGTTGAATACAACAGAAGTAACTGAGTTTCCTTGTCAAGTGTGTCATTATTGTAATAAACCCTTACCAGATCTTTAAAGTCGTGACCATTTTAAGTCTTCACAGATAGTTAATTGTTTACTCTGATACTTTCCTGAGAAACCATAAGCCTAAAATGTTCATCTTCAAGGAGATTTATAGAAAGAACTCTGAGAATGCAGGTTTCTCATAACTTTAAAATCATACCATTGGATTGGGTAAGAATTCCCAGGACTCTAATGAAGAAATTGACTGATTCATAAAACTGCTAACCTAATGTCACACAGAATAAAAGATAATACAAAGGAAACGACTTGGGCAGAATTTCACGCTAATTAAGTCAGTACTGAAATTATTAAGATATACAACTTGAATGAACTCTATAATATTGATTCAAGTCAAATTACATTTGATAAAACCTATTCAATAAACAGTGCTATAAGCACCTGAATTGGAGAAACAAAGTTGGTACTTAGGAAAATGTAAATCCAGTGTTAAGCCTGGACACATGAAGAACCTGGATGGCTGCCTGGTTCTCCTGGAGTCTTAAATCTTCCAGTATTAAGAGCTCTGCGCTCCATGATTATTATGGAGGAGATAAAATGATTCAAATTATGAAAAAAGATTGGTGGGGTGACTTACCAAATTGCTAAAATAGTTTATAACCAATGTTTGGTTTGTCAAACCCATAATTGTGGTAAGACAATAAAAACTTTAGGTGATACATTTCCTGAACACTTACAAATGGCTTTCATTCAATTTCCACTTTAAATGCATGTTTTCTGGTTGTACAGAAGATTTCCAATGCAGGGAGGCCAATGATATAACAATAGCGAAAAGGTTATTGGAAAATGTGTTTCTCTTACGGGGCATTGCTGGAGAAATTTCCAGCAACTTGTCTATGCAATTCACTAGACAAGTTGTAAAACCGTTAAACAGGTATTATAAACACAATAGCATAGGAAAAGCTAACTGAATTGATTGGATTCCCTTGGTCAAAGGTATTACTGATTGATGGCAATAAGATCCATTCCCACTGGAAAACATAAATTGACCCCTCATAAAATAGTTACTGGAAGGCTTATGCTCCTAATAATAAAGTCTCATGTATCTTCCACTCTTACAAACCCTGGCATGACTTAATAGTGCAAGGCTTGAATGCATTCTGAAAAGGATATTTTTACTAAGTGAAAGAAGTCCTTCATGACTCACCAACTGATGACAACCAACTGCTTCATAATATAGAACCTGGAGGTGGGAGTCTTTTGGAAATAACCCCAGAGAAAGACAGTACTTGAACTCAGTTGAAAGGGACCATACCAAGTTCTTCTCTGCAGCAAACTCCAAGGCCTTGAATCTTGGATCTGCATTTCTCAACACAAAAGAGCTCCTGTAGACTTCTGGAACTGTATACCTGTTGGAGACCTTGAAATAAAGCTGACTGGGGAAGTTTTTCCCTAGAAGCACATGGCATCCTATATGTAGACAGCTTTCCTAATATTGCAGATCAAGAGTTCTTTGCTATCATGAAAGGCTTATCTTTTTTTTTCCTTTTTTCTCTATTTCCTGCAATATGAATTCCTTCCCTTTCTTTAGGAAAACCCTAAATAATGCTAGACCTTTTTTGAATTATATATGTATGGATATGTTATTACTATGTATTTCAGAACTTGTAAGAAATTAATAGAAATCTAATAGTCCTGGTATAAGGCTATTAATCATAATTCCAGTTATCTCAAAATGTTGTATGCAACAGAAATAACTGAATTTCCTTGTCAACTTGGGACCACACTCTGTGGATGACTTTGGCAAAGTCTTATGGTCTCTAAGAAACCAAAGTAACTGTTGGGTTTATGAGCTAATGCCCAAAAATCTGGAAACAATTTCATTAACACTAATGCCTCTCTGTGTTCCTAAAGAGAGTCACCCTGCAACTCCAAGGAAAGAGAGGAAAGTCATCCTTGATATGCTACACATCACTGCTACTTGCCTTCCTACACTTGCTGAAAATAGTATCTTGATCTTTCCAGTTAATAACTGAACTGTCACCAAATGTAGAACATCTGGATAGAGGGGATTGGTCAATGGGTACAAAGTTACAGTTAGGAAGAATAAAAGCTGCTATTCCACTACACAGTAGAATGACTACAGCTAATAATAATGTATTGTATATTCCAAGATAGCTAGAAGAGATGATTTTGAATGTTATCCCCAAAAAGAAATGATAAATGTTTAAAGTGATAGGTATATTATTTAATAATTACTCCAATTTGATCATTGTTCAACATATACATGCATTGAGTCATCCCCATAAATACGTACAATTATTATGTGCCAATTGTCAATAAAAGTAAAAAAAAAAAAAAAAAAAAAAAAAAAGAGTGATGCCTGCAAAAGTTATCTTGTGCTTCCAGGCATTGCATACTCAAGATGCTGGGGACTACCTACGTGGGTATGAATAATTGCTCGTATGATGTCACTGGTTTAAATCTAGGAAAGTCTTTTTACTAGATCTAGTGGTTTGCACCCTTACAACATGCTATACAGGGACCACAGAAGAGTAAGTTTACCACTGGACTTTGTTCAGGAGCTATGCCAACTTACGGGTGGACAACCTTAACTGACCTCTGCTCAAACACCACTAAATGGCCCTCTTTTCAAGCTTCCAAGGGCCTATATTGGGTTGGTGGATAATCTGCTTACTCTGTTGTTTCCCCACTGGTTCAGATCTTGCTATTTGGCCTGGCTTGCTCCTACATCCGAAGAGCTTTCCGTGAAAGTTCCCATAATACCTTCCATAATCAGAGGTTAAAGCAGTCAATAACCAAAGTTACCACCAACCTAAAAATAGATGAAGATAAGTTAGTTTCTACTGAGGAGAGGTTCCAATGGAGTTGCTGAAACTTACTCTTGGCATTAGCAGAGTGCCTGTTGTATGGAATTTGAAACTAATCTGTAAATTGGGGAAAATCTTGAATTTGCAGGCAGTCAGATTTCCCAGGGGTTCAGAGGGTGTAAGCTACTTAAATGTTTTCAGTGGATGAAAACATTTGTGTTCAACAAACTTCATGGAACATTACACAGCTTTGGATCCCCTCTTTGCTTGTGCTGGGGGCTTTTGTATGGTGCTGAGTAAAACTGAATGTTGCACTTATTTCTCCTCTAGTGTTACTGCTACAGAAACCTTGATTTAAAAGGTGGCAGATACTGCTGTTTCTCTAGACACTGCCGCTGAATATATTAAGGAAACTTCTCAAGGGAAAGGAACACATGATACATTTATGGGAGCAGCTTATAGTGGGTTTGCAGGCATCCTGGGTAGTGAAAGACAAGCTAGGCTATTTCAAACTTTTCTAATCTTTATGTTTCTTTAGTGGGTCTCCAGGTTATTATAACTTGTGTTGCCAGGTTAACGACAAAAATGGATACCTCTTTATATCAGGCCATCAGGCTGAATCAGGTCATTCAGTGAACTATGGTCCTTGTAAAAAGTAAAGTAGAGGGTCCTCTTCAAAGACTTTCCTTTCCATCTCATTAGAAATAAACAGTAACCTCTCTCAGAAGCAAAATTTGTTCAAAGACCTGCGCTAACATTCTTAAGTATCTGTTAGCTGTAATAAAGAAATCAATGTACTTTTATGTTTTTAGCTCCCACAATTTAGCCTAAATATTTGCCCTGGCATGCTTATACTGGTCCAAGTGAGCATTAGGTCATAGCCTGTTCCTCCTTATTTGAAAGTGTTTTTACCTTTCTCAGCATTCCACAAGTTAATTCCTCCTTCCTTTGTTCTCCTCTGCCTTTGCCTCTTTTAAAAAGTTGTAAGTTACTAGCCAATCGGGACAAATACAGAATATGAGGTCCCGTTCCAGCCACTGGAAATCGGACACAGCAGTAAGGTGGACGTGTCAGGTTATAAATGACCCTGTATCCTTTGTTTCGTGTACTCTCGTGGCAAAACTGCTGGTGAGTGTATCCTTTCTGCAGAAAGTAAAAATGGCCTTGCTAAAGAAATTTAATTTATGTTCAAGTGCTATTTCTTTATGGAACCGAGAAACAAGCATTTCTAACAGTCCTTAATTGCCATAATGCCCTAAATTAGATTATGACCAACTGGACTCAAATACTTTGAACTATCTTTATTGCCTGAACTTTGAATTGTTTGATTTCGATCAGTTTGCGGGCACTCCTGTTAAGGTGTGTACCTCAGTTTATTGCTATTCTCCTCCTCGTGGCCATAACAGTCTCCCTGATGTGTTGTTTCCCCTCAAGAGTCTTAAATGTCTCTATGCAGCCATCCTTTGTACACCAAATGGTGTTATTACAGTTAGAATAACAACATGAAGAAAGTATAATCACTCAACTAATTTGACATTGTGACTTCCATACTGAGACAAAACAAGCTTCTGGTCAATCTCTTAAAAATGAGAGGCTGAACCAAAGCAGGAAACTGTTATTAAATTAAATTTGGCCTAAAGTTGCCTCCCTACCTAGCAAAGTATAATCATACTTAATATGTAAATACACTGCAGTGTAACTTGAGAGTATGTTCTTCTAACAAGTGGCCAAGTCTTGGCCAATCACAGCAGCGGAGCTTTTAGCCCGTTACAGGCTGCAAAAAAATCTGTCTATAAACGCTGCTTGCCCACTGTTACCGGCTGGAGCTCTCTGAATCTTTACTGATTCAGGGTACTACCTGATTCATGGTTTCTTCGCTCAGATAAACTCTGCTAAACTTAATTTGCTTAAAGTTTTTCTTGTTAACAATATTTAAACATAAAGCAAATAAATTAATAAAAATCCTATATCATTAAGTTACAGTAATTAGAAAGTATTCACCTGAGTGAGAAGACTGGCCAAGTTGCTATCAAGTCTTCCATTATTTGACAAGACATTTCTTTCCTATGCTTTCTAAAAGTATTGGTTATTCCACAAAGGTTGCTCTATGACCTTAAACCGTCCACATGTTCACTACACTGATAGACGTCCAATGTCAAGATGGGTAACTAAAAGTCAACTCTCCCTTTACCTTCCCTGAGCCTGATTTTTGCATTGGAACTCATGGGTCACTAGACATTTGTTTTGGGTGTTTGCAGTCTAAATTTCTTTCCTTTTTAGGGGAAACAATCACTGTTCACGGGATTAAAATAATCCCGAGTTGTTTATTTGGTGACATCAACCAAGGGTGCACATTTTGGGTCCGTTACCAACACAGCCAAGCAGCACATATTTCTTCAGAGCCTAGATATGCACACGTCATCAAAGGATAGCATTTACAAAGTCAGCACGACTCACTTCATTGAACAAGGGGCCAGTGACTTTTCAGAAGAAGGGTCTGTTCTCGGTCCCACACCAGAACGCCAGGCGCCAGGTCCCGCTGCTCAGCAGGTCTCAAGCCCGGACTCACTCGGGCCTGCGGCTGCTGACATGACGAGCCCGCGCACGTATACCCGCTCAGCGCTGGGACTTTACGGCCCAGGCCAATGGGAGGAGCGGGCCTCAAGGCCCCGCCCCGCTGCCTGGTGACGTCACGGTGACGCCAGGGGAGCTCGGGAGGCAGGGCCGCGTAGGTCCCCACCCCCAAAGGCTGGCTTTCCGCTGCTACCCGCCAGGCGCATCTTCTCCGCCCGCGTCTCGTCGCTGTCGCCCCCGCTGCCACACCATGGCCTTTGTCACCAGGCAGTTCATGCGTTCCATGTCCTCCTCGTCCACCGCCTCGGCCTCGGCCAAGAAGATAATCGTCAAGCACGTGACGGTCATCGGCGGCGGGCTGATGGGCGCCGGCATCGCCCAGGTGAGCGGCCCTCTCTGCAGCGTGCCCACGCGCATGGCCGCCCACCCTGAGGTGGAAGCGCTGGCGCGACCGGCCGCGAGGGGCCTGCGCCAGCCCGACACCCGGGAGTTTTCACCCCGCCCCTCCCCGGTGTAGTTGAAATACCTCGCTTCTGGGCCTGTGAGGGCCCAAGTCTCACTCCCCTCAAAATTCAGGGTTCTGGGCCGATCCTTAGTTTCCTCGTTTGGAAAATTCTGGCCGCTCCCAGAGCCCGCTGAAGGTTCCGCGGAGAGTGGCGGTGAATGCATTTTGGAACCGGGCCGTGCGAGAGAAGAATTATATGTGCACAAGGTTCAGGCATAACGCGTTTGCTCCTGCTCGGCTCAAACGGGAGTTTGCTGCCAAAGACGTGAACTGCGATCGATCAGTTTTAATTTTATTTTATCAGTTATTTTTGATTTTTATTCTGTAATTGTGCAGTCTTTGTCAAAGTAGTTTTCTCTCCTAAACGGCCTCCCGGTTCTCCCCGGTCTTTCCTTCGCTTCCTGGGTTGTAAAGACTAGTAATAGTGATGACTTTTGTAACACTTGGTAAAGTCATCTAATGGAAGATTGCTGAGGTCCTGGTTTTGACCTTTGAAACAGTGCCGGCTGTGCAGAGTTCTGAGCTTGCGATTTTGGCTCTGCAGCGGAATAAGTCTCTCTCTCTCTTTTTTTTTTTTTTTTTTTTTTTTTGTGTGTGTGTGTGTGTGTGTGTGTGTGTGTTTGAGTGGAGTCTCACGCTTTCACCCAGGCTGGAGTGCAGTGGCGCGATCTCGGCTCACTGCCACCTCCGCCTCCCGGGTTCAAGCGATTCTCTGCCTCAGCCTCCCTAGTAGCTGGGATTACAGGCGCCCCGGCCGGCTAATTTTATATTTTTAGTAGAGACAGGGTTTCACCTGGTGGGTCAGGCTGATCTCGAAGCCCTGACCTCAGGTGATTTGCCCGCCTGGCCTCCTGAAGTGCTGGGATCACAGGCGTTAGCCTCTGAGCCCAGCCGGAACAAGTCTCTTACCCGTTGTACATCTTCAGGACTTTTCCGTTGTTAGGCTGAGCTGTGGTTCAGGCTCAGTTGTGCGAGTGATTGATTACCTGGTTACTGTAATGCTTGTACTTTTTTCTTTTTTAATTATTCCATTTCAGCTCACATTGGAGAACCATGGTTTTCGTATCCTAGCTGATTATATTCTTAGCATTTCAGTCCTTTCCAACTTGGTTTGTTGGGCAAGGCGGTTATAGTCATCTAGTTTTTCTTGGGGACAGTACTACAGTGGCTACAGTCATGAGAGAGTTTACTTTTTCAATGTCTTGTTTCCAGCCAAGTCCACGCTTTCGTGCTTGCTTTTTAAAAACAAAAACAAAAAACCTTTTACTATTAGGTATTGTATATCTCAATTTTCTTCTCCTTGGCAAGTTTTTTGCAACACTTTTATTTGATTGCATTTTCTTCTAAAATCCATATCCCTGTTATGTTTTTTTTTTATTATTATTTTTTATTTTTTTAAACCAGAACATTTATTGCATGACTAATCGTTGACATTCTTAAGATGAGCTAGATGCTGCAACAGCTGCCCTCTTGGGTTTAGGTGTTGTTCCTTCACGGAATCCATGCCTGAATCTGCGGTATACAATTTTTAGGTGCCTCATTCGACCAGTTCCGGTGGTATTTCGTCTTTTAGCCTTGGCACTCCAGTTATACTTTCTCTTGCGCTTGGCAGGGTAGCCACATTTGCCACAGGTCGACTTCTGAAGGTGGTAGGCCTTAGAGCCACAGCGGCGGCACAATGTGTGCGTCTTATTGCGACGCTTTCCAAACGATGACGTTCCCTTCGTCATCTCGCTTCTGCAGCCGAGACCAGAGAGACCGGAAGAGCTGTTATGTTTTATTTATATGAATTCTTACAGTCTCACATTTCCTCTGAGACCATAATTTTGGACATACATTGCCATTTTTATTGTGTGGATCCCCTGACTGCTAGGTTATAGTATCCCCATAATCCATGTTGTACATGGGCTGGGAGGAGTAACTCCCTTTAACCTAAAAGTTCCACACATTTATACTCGAAAGTTTAGTTTGAGTGTGTTTGTATCCCCAGGCTCCACCAAAATCTCCCAAGGCTGTGAGAGTGAGATTTGTTGTGAGCAGGAATAGAACAATGTGTTTTTTAAAAACATTTTGACAACATCTTAGTAACAAAATATTAGGGCCTTAAGCAGCCTGCAGGAACATTGTGGGAAATGGGTCCAGAAATTTGTGGCTGGTATCCTTGAAGACAGCAGTGGAAAGGATTAGAAACTAAGTAGAAAGCGTCACTTCAACTTTTGTAGAAAATCAGGGTGCTTAGTTCTTTGAATGCTGCATCCACCATTGACCAAAAAAGGATGTTGTGTTGCATTAAAAGGCAGAGGGGCAACACCTAAAATTACGGGTATGGTGTTGGAGCTTTCACCTGACACAGGAGTTAGGAGAAATGATTGACATTAATGGAGAACACAGGCTTGTGCTTGTCAATCAAACTCTTAAATAGTTGGACCAGGGAGTGCCTTTTGAAACTTAAAGGAAAAAAAGCTATTTATGCCATAGGCTGGACACATAATGGAATTGTCGTTCTGAAAGGTTATAATGACCAGAAATCTATAAAGTGGACGACCATGAGAAACAGTAGTTGCATCCTTATGTAACACAGTTTGGAAAAGCCTCAGTTACTTTAGTTGACAGCTCCAATCCTATAAAACATTTGTGAGCAATGCTTTCCAGTGGTTTAGCTGATCTGGTTTTGCACTCTACCCTATAGCATGTAGTTCTAGGCAGTATTGCTTCATTTTTTATGCTCCTTGACCAACAGCTTTTGGCATAGGGTAAATCTGTTTTGCTTATTGAGTGCCAGAGACGAATTAATTGATGTGTTTTGAGTACAGATGGGCTGCAGTTCAATATAGGAAGTTGGATGGTCTGCATGCTAGCTCTGCCTCACACTGTATTAACATGAGAAAGTTACTTTACCTCTGTGTCTCGGTTTTCTCATCTCTAAAGTAGTACTAATACTAGTACTGGCCCCATAGGGAGAGAATTGAATGAATTAGCATATGTCAAGCACTTACACAGTGGTCTGGCACATAATAAGAGTTCACAGAAAGTTAGCTGCCTATAAAGGCAGAAAGTTAGCTGCCTAATAATTATCTTCGGCCAGGCATGGTGGCTCAAGCCTGCTATCCCAGCACTTTGGGCGGCTGAGGCAGGCAGATCACCTGAGGTCAGGAGTTCAAGACCAGCCTGGCCAGTATGGTGAAACCCCATCTCTACTAAAAATACAGAAAAACCAGGCGTGGTGGCATGTGCCTGTGGTCCCAGCTACTTGGGAGGCTGAGGCAGAAGAGTCACCTGAACCTGAGAGACAGAGGTTGCAGTGAGCCGAGATCGCACCACTGCACTCCAGCGTGGGTAACAGAGCGAGACTCCGTCTCAAAAATAAATAAATAAATAAATAAATAAATAAATAAATAAGTAAAATCATCATCTTCATTGCAGTTGTCCTTGTCCTTTTGCCCTTTTCCCGTCATATCCACTTCCGTCCTGATCATAGCTGCTGAGGTAGGCCTGTAATGTTTAGATGGAGAATATTGGTCATGATTCCCTGTTCCATCTTGCTTAATCTTGAATGCACATACCCACTGATGCAGCAGCGGGTATGTTTTTTCAGCGACCTCTGAAAGGAAGGAGAGCATTTTTTACTTACCCCCCATTTTATTGTTAAACTGTAGTAAAGTCATAAAAGTACAATCACAAACCAGTATCGAGGTTATATTACTAATTTTCATTAGCTTAATTTTCTTGAACTTTCTGACGTAGTTTTAATGTTAGTCAAGGTGCAGTTCTTATAATTGTTAATAGTTTTATTTGTCATTTTAAACACATGTTCCAGTTTGTGCTCAGCAGGATGGAAAAATAAATAGATTTTGCGGGAGCCTGATGCATTTCTCAAGCAATTAAGCAATGTAAGACACGTTCAGTGCTTAATTACATTTGATCAGAGCACAGGCCATTTGTACGTGTGTGTTTTCCGAGAGTATCTACTTTGCCTGTCATTTCTTTTGTTAGTTTTAAATTAAAAAAAAAAAAATCCCTTAGACTGCAGGTTAATATTTAAAGTTAACTTGTTTCATGTGTTTGGTTATTATACACTTCTGACTTGGTTTTGATTGCTAATTTATCTTCACTGGATACTTAGGCCAGCAAAGAAGCTTATATGATTAAATGAGCCTTGAGTGAGGGACAAGTTGTTTTTTTGCTTTATAAGAGGAAAAAAGAAAGGAAGAAAGCTAATAGCTGTGTGCATTTCTCCAGTAATGAATCCTTTCTAAAGTTTGCTTCATATATTGCATTTTTTTCATATGAGGAGCCCAGAGAGGATGCATAGCTTTCATTAGATTACTTGTGAGGAGCTGGTGGGCTCCCTGGGAATGGGGCACTTGAGATGTCCCACTTCAGACACTTACATGCTCTCTGGTGCAACCTTCTTTTTAGTGCACTACACTTCTTTGAGGAAGTGAGAAAGTTTGCATCTTAAAGGGGGTTGGGGGTAGGTTCTTCTCTCCCAAAGCTTGCTTTTTTTTTTTTTTCCTCCTTTTTAAAAAGCAAAAAGTGCATATTTTTTTCTAGAGAGAGCTTCTTTGACTGTTAAAAACAAAGTAAGGGCAGGGAGAGCCTGCTACGTAGCAGGCATTTTGTGTTACTCTACCATGCTCGATAAGGATTCAAATAGACCTGAAAGCTTCTCCCCAGCCACTGGATTTGTTCTCTCATCTCTTTTCCTTGCCCCCAACTCTGCATTTTCTGATGCTGAAAAGGAGAGTGATCAGAGTTGTTTCATTTTTTTTTAGCTTTATTCTCTTCTTCTGTGAGTACAGCTCTGTTGAGGTTTGCTTGCAAAGCAGTGCAGACGCCTAGGAGAAGTTTCAGGATCACAGGAGACCGGCACAGTTACCTGGCTGTAAGCTCTCCTTTTGACTGTTCCTTATGGAAAGAATATTTGTACTCCCAGTTGTTACCTTCCTACTGAAGGGCATGAGATGTGTCTGTTTCTTATGAAGTTTTCCCCCCACTTCCTGAGTTGTTGCTTAATTCTTTGTTGGGCTGTTCTCTGCTCTTGGTTGAGGTACTGGGATGTAGAACCACCCTCTATTAGCATATTAGTTATTGGACTTGGGATGAGGTTGAAGATACTGTCATTCCTAGAGGGTAGAAGAGGTAGAGCTGACAGGCAACAGAAAATAATGCTATGGGATATGTTTGGACATTTTGTAGAGCAGAAATGGCACTTCAGTCAGTCAGGTTTTGGCCTTTTCCTGCCATGTCCTGCCTCGAGCTTTAGTCACTTACTCCTTGAGTTTCTTCTTTCTTTCCCTCTCCCTTCTTTCTTCCTTATCTGTGGTAGGCACACACACCTCACTCTCTAGTTCTACTGGGACCACAGGAAGATAATGTGGCTGTTCTCTGTGGCTCTCCCTGTTATATTCATGATGTTATTATTTCTGGTAGTGGTATTTTAAGCTCAAAAGTACAGGCTATGAGGTCCCTGCCAGGGTTTAGATGCTAGCCTTCCTATCCTGCGTTTAGGAACCTTGGACGAATCACTTAACTCCTCTCTGCCTCTTTACTTACCTGGGAATAATGAGACTCACCTCACAGTTGTGAAAGTTAAATGAACTAATATACAAGCTCCTAGAATAGCATTAGTGTATTTGATAGTAACTGTCCGATAAATATTAGCTGCTTTCACATAGACCCTCAGACCTGATCTAGTGAGGATTTCTCTTAGATTGTCTTCACTGTCTGAAGAGATTTGGTATAGGGAGTTCCAACAATTCTAAAGATGTTAAGACTTATTTATGTGGGTTGTTGAGAAAGATAATCTTAGTGTACTATTTACTGGTTTCTGTAGAGCTAAAACCACTCTACAAAATGTGACACTTTATTCTGTTCAAAGAATTTTGATTTCTTTAATTTCATGTGACCATTACAGTAATCACCCCTGCAGAGATGGTTCCTGGGGTCAGTGGTTACAGGCAGAGCCGGGGCCTGAACTTGAGTTTCTCTTTTGTTCTGCTGCCTGTAAATCCCCAAGGCTGAATTCAGTTCTGCCTGCACCTCTGGCATGTGCTATATTGTGGGGAGAAGTGGGGCATCCATGGCAGAGGATCCTCTGTGGCTCTCTGGAATCAGTACATCCCAGGTTGACGTCTCTTTGGCTCTGGACTCAGTTAGTCACCTGCTGGTCGTCTCCCATCAGGGTGCTGTGCTGCCATCCTTCTGCCCATCGTAGACTCAAACTCCCCTGCCAAGACCTAGTTCATTATGTTCCCTCCCTTTTACCCCTCCAGCTTTTTCCAGAGAGCTTGTTCCTCCTGTTGCTGCAGTTGTTCTTCCAGCCACATGTACTCTGAAGATGGGATCACAATCAGTGTCTTCATACCAGAAAAGGCTCTGTAACTTTTCTGTCCAGGGAGGGCTCTTTCCTCTGCCTTCTCCTTTGCAGTTCCTAGACCAGGTGTGTTAACCTGAATTGTCATGGGAGCTTCTTAATTGGTCCTTTCAGCAAAAACTAAAATAAAAAACCCACTCATCATGACAAACATTGTCAGATTAGTCTTCCTAGAGAGACATTTGGATTTATAACTCTCCTCTACCCAGAAAGTGTCCAGCATAGCAACATCTTCCAGGGATTCTTAAATATAACGATGCTGTTGACATGACTGGTTATCCCTTTACCTTTTCAGAATTTGTAGGAGGTGAGAAGTCTGGGAGAGGTTATCTGGGTTATTATGAAACCTACACACTTAATGAATTTTTAAAAAAACTGTAACAGAATTCTAGTCTAAAAATGGGGGCATACTTTCTTTGCTTTTTAGAAATACTTTTTGAAATGTAAAATTTTAAGTCTAATAAAGGAGGCTGGCCAATTAATTTAACTGTTTCAAGAACAACCCAGGCCAGGCGTGGTGGCTCACGCCTGTAATCCCATCATTTTGAGAGGCTGAGGGGAGCAGATCACTTGAAGTCAGGCATCCGAGACTAGCCCGGCCAACATAGTGAAACCCAGTCTGTACTACAAATACAAAAATTAGTCAAGCATGGTGGCACATGCCTGTAGTCCCAGCTACTCAGGAGGCTGTGGTGGGAGAATTGCTTGAACCCGGGAGGCAGAGGATGCAGTGAGCCAAGATCACACCACTACACACCAGCCTGGCCAACAGAGCAAGACTCCTTCTCAAAAAAGGGCGGGGGGGCATCCTCAGCAGAACACCTTTTGCTAGTTGTTGAAGTCAGGGAAGACAACTTGTGCTGATGGCAGAGTTCAAGACATTACACAACCAGAAACAAGAATAAACCCAAAAATGCCAGCCCTGAGAGATGCAACTGACCTATGACTTTTTTCTTCTCTGGATCAAATCATGAGAACCGTAAAAGGCAGGCCTTGCTGTCAAGGCGCAGCAGCCTCTGAAGCACAGTGGGCCTCAGGGAGCTCTGACTCAGTCTACTTATTCTGGGGATCTGGAGAAAGTCAGAAATCAGATATGGTAGGGTTTGCATAACTTTGGGATTTTCTGGAGAGAGGATGAAAACGGTGGCCCTCCTTGTAATATCTGGGCACATGGGACATCCAGTGGAACTGTTGAGGAAGGAGATAGGAGGGAGACCAGTCACCACGCCAGCTGATGTAAGTCTCATAGACTCACCACTCAAGTTGTGCTTCAGAGAAAGCTGCTTCAAGTCTTGATACATTTACAAAGATAAATAAATCCAGTGTGCCTCCGCTTGGCATGTTTACTTGGTCCTGTGGTCAGAGTACTCTGGGGCTTTGACAAGTGTGCTAAACACTTAGCCTATTTTTACAACTCTGAAGCACCCGTGTCTAAAAATACTTCCTCTCTGGCTGAGCCTGCCTTCCACCAGGCCTAGAAAAGTCGTGGAGCTGAGGACATAGCCTTCATATAATTTTATTTTTCCATTGCAGACTGCTTGTCCTCAAGGTCTTACCAGCGTGTAGGTCCCTGTAACATAAAACATGAGTTCTCAGTGGGTTGATTTAAATTATGATCACTCAGGTTAAACTGTCAGGAAGAGTCCTCCTCGTTTGTGGTAAAGATAACAGATGTCTATGAGAGGAGAAAAATAAGGCCTTTGTTTTCTTTGTGGTTCACTCCTCCACTGCCTTCTCCTTCCCAGAAAGTTGGCGGTAACTTGGGTGTTACTACATAACTCAGGAGAACAAATTTTACTTGTTTCTTTGCAGTTCTTTTCTAAATAAGAGCTTACGTTATCAGGAGAGGCCATCAGCTACAGCAGTGGAAAGAACCACCAGGTCTCATCTTGACTTTACCAACAAATGTGTTTATTCAGTCAACATTCCCTAAGGGCCAGCCACAGCCAGGCAGGGTCTAGGTTCTCTGTACAAAGATGAATGACATTTGGTCAAGAGCCTACAGTAGAGGAGTTCAGATTACTATAACACAGTTTGGTAGGTGCTGTGGTACACGGATGCAGAGATGTTACAGGGCACATGAGGGACATCTAGCTTGGGGCTGAGAGGATCTTGAGGAGTAGGCTTTCTATCTGGAAATGATTCTTTGTTTTGTTTTGTTTTGAGACAGAGTCTCACTCTGTCACCCAGGCTAGAGTGCAGAGGCATGATCTTGGCTCACCGCAGTGTCCACCTCCCAGGTTCAAGCGATTCTTCTGCCTCAGCCTCCCGAGGAGCTGGGATTACAGGCACACATCACCATGCCTGGCTAATTTTTGTATTTTTAATAGAGATAGGGTTTCACCATGTTGGTCAGGCTGGTCTCTAACTCTTGATCTCCTAATCTGCCCGCCTTAGCCTCCAAAGTGCTGGCATTACAGGTGTGAGCCACCGCGCCTGGCTGATGCTTAGGCTTGGTTAATAGGTGAAGTTGGGGAGAAGGTGAGGCCAAGAGAAGGGCTGGAGTTGAGGGGTAGATGTAGGGAGCTACCAGCCTTGTGGTAGTGTTAAGACTGTCATGCATGAGGCAACAATGAGTGGTGTGTCTGGAGAGGAGGTGAATCCCAGTCCTTTAAGGGCCTTGCATGCCATTTGTAGAATTTAAGCTTTATTTGGTCATGGGGAGCCATGGAAGTTTGGTGGAGTAAGTGACACAGACAGAAGTACCTCACACAGAATTGCATTTCAGGTGGAACACTATTGCCTATATGTATGACACATCTTTTTTTTTTTTTTTTTTTTTTTTTTTTTTTTTTTTTTTTGAGACGGAGTCTCACTCTGTCACCCAGGCTGGAGTGCAGTGGCACAGTCTCGGCTCACTGCAACCTCCGGGTTCAACCCTCCTGAGTTCAAGTGATTCTCCTGCCCCAGCTTCCCAAGTGGCTGCGATTACAGGCATGTGCCACCACGCCTGGATAATTTTAGATTTGTTTTTGTTTCAGTTGTGGTAAAGTACACATAACATAACCTTTACCCTCTTAACCTTTTTTTTTGTTTGTTTTTTGAGACAGAGTCTCATTCTGTCATCAGGTTGGAGTGCAGTGGCATGATTTTTGGCCCACTGCAACTTCTGCCTCCCGGGTTCAAGCAATTCTCATGCATCAGCCTCCTGAGTAGCTGGGATTACATGTGCCTGCCACCACACCTGGCTAATTTTACTGGTTTTTAGTAGAGACAAGATTCCGCCGTGTTGGACAGGCTGGTCTCCAACTCCTGACCTCAGGTGATCCACCTGCCTTGGCCTCCCAAAGTACTGGGATTACAGGTGTGAGCTACCATGCCCAGCCCCTCTTAACCATTTTTAAGGGTACAGTTCAGTGGCCTTATATATTCACATTGTTATGTAATCATCAGCACTATCCATCTCCAGAATTCCTTTCATCTTGCAAAATTGAAACTCTGTACCCATTAAACAGCAACTCCCCATTCTCCCTGCTCCCATCCCTTGGCAACCACTGTTCTGCTTTTTTTCTATGAATTTAACTATTCTAGTTACTTCATATATGTGGAATCATATAATGTTTGTCCTTTTGTGACAGGCCTATTTCACTTAGCATAGTATCTTCATGGTTCATCCATGTTGTAGCATGTGCCAGAATCCCCTTCCTTTTTCAGCTGAGTAATATTCCACTGTATGCATAGACCACTCCATTCATCTATCAATGGACACTTGAGCTGCTTTGATTTTTTGGTTATTGTGAATAATGCTGCTTGAACATGATTGTACAAATATCTGTTCAAGTGGCTGTTTTCAATATTTTGGGGTATATGATTTTTGATGAATTGCTGTACTGTTTTCCCAGCAGCTGCACCATTTTACAGTGCATCAGCAATACACAAGGGGTTCCTGTTTCTCCATGTTCTTGCCAACACTTGTTTTGTCCTTTTTTTCTTTTTTTTCTTTTTTTTCTTTTTTTTCTTTTTTTTTTTTTTTTAGTAATAGTCATCCTGATGGATATGAATATATTGATCAGAGGTTTTTAACATTATACTGTGATGGACATTAGAGATTTCATTAATCTCCTTAATGGCTCCCAGAAGGTTGGCGAAGATTCCTTCTCTGACCTTTGTTTTACATATTGGCCTTCAATATGCATTCTTAAGGAGAAAGGTGTTCATGGCTAAAATGTTTGAGAGTCCCACACTGAATGATCTCTGGGTTGCTTTCTCTCAAAACTGATGATCCTGATTAAACAACAAATGCTTTTGCCAGTCTCTTAAAGTAGTTGAGAAACTAGGTGTCTTAGTTTCCCTTCTGTGATAGAGAAGAAACCTGTACTGGAGAGCAGTGAGCTTGTGTGTCTGTGGCCATCTCTGACCTGATTCACACATGTGCCCCTCACAGACAGGCGCAGACACAGGGTTGGCATGCCTCTGGCCTTACGTACAGCCTCTTTGGTGAAAGGTATAAGACACATTCACATGTTGGAGTGAATTAAGCTCACATCCATTGTGAAATCACAGGGCTGGGTACCGCTTAAAGAATATTGATCTTGCACTGGGCAACACATAGCAACTGCCCTCCATTTCCCCTTTTACCTAGCATCACAACCACCAGTACTAGAAAGCAGTTAATCTGCTCACCAAAATAACAGAGAGAGACTTTTGTAGCATTTTTTCCACTCGGGAATTGACTAAAGACTCTGGCTATTAGCTCCTTTTTTTTCTTACTATCCTTTTCAAACTAATAATGTAATTTCTCATAATTTTAAAGTAACTTGAAGCTTACACAAAGTTTGTCATAAAGGTTTCTAGCAACAAAACCAGTCATGACTTCTTGAGAACTTATTTCTAAAATAATTTACAAATTGAGGCTTATGAAAAAATAGCTCTGTCATTCAAGTGTTCATTTCATGAGTATGAAATATCTCCCTTGTGCTAGACATCTGGGCAGGTAAAAAGTAAGATGCGATTGCTGCTCTTGAGAAACCCACTGTCTAGTGGAAGAAGTACAGGTATGAACAACTAATTGTAATGTAGGCACAGACAGCCTACCTGTCATATCTGGGATTTGATCTGAAACAGATGAAAGTTTTAATAGTTTACATACCTTGCCTTAAAGTATGGTTTCTAAATACTTAAGATGTGATATGACATATAGTGTGTATATATATCTTATGCTAAGGAAAAAGGGACATTAAAAAAGCTTATGTTAAAAAAAGATATATGTATACATTGTACTGCCTTTATGTTTATGAAATTTGTATTTACTGGAAATACTAGTTGGCCTGCAGATAGGAGTGTGCCTAACCACCCTATATTGGGATTTGTGGTAACGGCAGCTTGAGAATCTGAAATGGATGATGCAACAGCACTTTTGAAAAGGTCTCTCCATGCTATCTTGATTTCATCATCTAAAGTTGGTATTGGCAAAGAGAAGATAAGTGTTCAGATAAGATAACTGGATATCCCAGTTACCCTGATTTGATCATTACACATTTTAGGTAAGTATCAAAATGTCATATGTACCCCAAAAATATGTACAGCTATTACATATCAGTTTTTTAAAGAAAAAAAGGTTGGTATGGTTAGCTTTTCTATTTCAAGTGTATCATTCATCTTTCACTTCTGGGATTTCTCCTATGCTCTGGTTGGTTAATAACTTTTATTCCGAAATCAGTGAGATTCTTATGATATGAAATAGTCTATAACCAGTTAAGTTTGTATTTCTCTGTTCTGTTCACATCCTGGGGACTGGGCTGCCATTACATAACTGAGCACCCATTGGTGGTTCACACCAGCTGCACACCCAGTTATTTTCTTTCAGTATTCCTGTGCAAAAGATCTGCTATATCTGTAAATCACTAGAGGCACAAAGAAGAAGTGATTACCTCTACTAAGGGTTGGGAGAAGTTTCACTAAAGGAGATGTGGTGTCCATATTAGATTATGAAGAGTTGAAGTCCATGAATTAGCAATGAGGGAGCAGGACATGTCTGGCAGAGGAGACCACATGAGCAAGGGCACAGAGCCATGAGATAGCACAGAGGAGGGAGACGTGTGGTGTGGCTGGGGAAGACTACAAATCAGGTTACTACTGTCCTAAGCATTTGTTATTTAGCAGTTATTGATTGAACAGCTATCATGTTCAAGGCATGTGATAAGTACTAAGGGATACAAAGACCAAGTCAATTTCAGCCATTAAGGGATTTTAAATCTAGGAAATAAAAAACCCCAAGCTATTGTGATGTGCCAGGCACCACTGCAGGTTTTTGACTTGTATTAACTCATTTAACCCTCCCAGCAACCCTCTTGCCCCTGTTTTATAGATGAGGAGACAGCCTGCTGAGGTTAAGGAATGTTTTCCATCCCCCCACTTGGCACACAGGCTCTGGAGTCTGGCCCTTGCCTGTCTCGGTGCTGTTTCAGGCTATTGCCCTCAGACCCCCCATGTCTTCCAGGGTCAAGAAAGGTGTGTGCGCAGGCAGCTTGAGCTCCCTGTCACGTGTAGACAGAATAATGTGCCTTCCCCAAAGGCAGTTATGAGAATCAGAGGGGATAATTTATGAGAAGTGCAAGCTCTCTGAGAGTAGGGGATTTTGTTATGTTCACCTTACAGGGTAGGTGTTGAGTCAATAGACTGTAGTCAGTGAAGGAATGAATGCAGTAGCATGCGTAGTGTGGTGCTCTAAGTGGTAGTTTTGGTCCATCCCTAGGGGAGCACAAGTCTTGGGCAAAGGATCAAAAGCACATACCTCTGAGAAGCCAAGTGTTTTTGTCTGTAACCTTTGATCATTCAACGGGAAGCATTTTCTAACCTCTGCATTTTTTTACCCTACAAAGGCTTCCTTGCTGTCCAAGTTGTGGTATACTCCAGTGTATCTACCTGGCTTTCAAGAGAAACATAGCACTTCTTGTTCTGTTTGTAGCCTCAAACCAACATGTAACCAAAAGCTGTGAATGAATAATCACTTGAAGGACTCCAGATTTTATTCAGGAGGAATAACTGGAAACCATAATCATGAACTTCCATATCTGTCATAGGAAAAAGGTTGACCTCAGCAGCAATGAGGGATAATTCTTTCAAGAAAGGAATGAAGAAAGAAAGATAGAAAAGAGATTTTTAAGGTCAAAAAGAAGCAGCTGAAGAATGTGTGTAGGACAGCCTTAGGAGTTACTACACTTCAAGACCTGGGTGTCTGCTAGAGGAAGGAACATGACCCTGCGGGGATGATGTTTGAGTTTTACTTTAAGAAGATGAAACAAATATCTGTTAAGGGTTGGGAAAGCTGAGCTTGGAGGCTGAAAGCCCAGCTGGGAGGCTATTGTTAAAGAGGTAAGATGCCCCTAAACTAGTGTTCAGGGTGTTATGTGGTACTAAAAGGAATGTTAAACCAAGTGATAACACTGTATTCAGTTTAAATGTTTATTTGATACTGTAACTTACCATATACACCTTTCTTCCTTCCTTTCTTTCTTTCTTTCTTCTTTCTTTCTTTCTCTCTTTCTCTCTCTCTTTCTCTCTCTCTTTCTCTCTTTCTCTCTTTCTCTCTCTCTTTCTCTCTTTCTCTCTCTCTCTCTTTCTCTCTTTCTCTCTTTCTTTCTCTCTTTCTTTCTTTCTTTTTTTCTTTCTTTCTTGTCTGTATTGGATATTCCTAATCAAGATACTTCTTTCTTAATATTTGATCTTATGGTTGCCAAAAAGATTAGATGAAGCCATTGTTTTTCAAACTAGGGTCTTTGGGGATCTAAAACTTACATTAAAAAAGTCTTAAAATTTGCCTCTTTTTGGATGATCCTAGAATTAATATAAATGTATTCTGGATGATTTGAATGTACCAGGCATAATGAGATCTGAGATACCCATGCCCTTATGTGCATTTGTGTTCATATTATTTGTGCCAAGTGAAGCCACAGTGTCTCCTCCAAGGACGTTTTGCCATGAGTTGAAGAAAGAAAAGTGGTGGGAGAATGGAGCAATTACAGGCACTTGATAATGTTGTTGTTAGGACTTTGAATGCTAAAGAATGGAGCCTCACAATGGTCAGTACGGTATTTATGTTGTAAATGTGTGTTGTCCAGATTCTTTCTTTGGAAGAATAATTAGTTATAGGCATAATGGTAACTGTGATGAATTTTCCTCTTCCAAATATCAAAAACAGTCATATGCTCATTTAATCCAGATTTTAATATCATAATTGTCTGTTTCAAAAGAACAAACTACATAACTGTGAAGTGACGCTTCATTAAAATTGACATTTGACCTTGGAGAACTGGTTAAATAAAATTAAATGAGATAGGATAGGCCTGGTGTCTGGCATTTGGAATGCACTCTCTATGGGAGCTGGTACTAGGGCTGGCAAACCTCAGTGGGCTCTGGTTTCAGTTGGTTGTGGAGTCTTTCAAGGAATTTCTTCTCTAGGAGATTCAGGATTTTCTCTCAGCATTGTGGCCTGGGGAGAAGAAAGGAGGATCAAAGCTCAAAGGTGGTGGCTAGTCAGCCAGGAGCAGGCAGGTGACCATCAAGGATCTGTACAGGGGATGGTAGATGCAAGTGTGGCCAGACGTCAAGGCTAGAAGAGCACTATTGCAGAGAAAGGGGCTGGAACAAACATAATCAGGGAAGCAAGTGCAGGGCTTGACCTTCAAGAAAGGAATTAAGAAGCAAGCTTTATGTAGGAGTGATGGAGCAAGACCCTGATGTGAAGAGTCCCAGGCAGGAGGCCTAGTGGGGCTTGACCTTTCCTTGGGGAATGTGTGGGGGAGGAGTCTTCCCAATAGTATCTTCAGGATAGCGTCTGGAACTTTCAGAGAGCAACAGGAAGACTTTGGAACTCAATTGGTTTAGAGCTTCTCAGTGGTTTGAGGAGATAGATGGCAACCCAGGAGTGGCTGGTGTAGGCAGGGATAGGGATCAGGGCCAACAGGTCATTTTAGGGCGGTGCTCAGCACCTGGGGGTGTTTTTAAAAGTAGGAATGACTAGGCACCACCCCAGGCTAGAGGAATTCAAATATCTGTAGGTGGGGCCTGGGTTTTGGGCTTTTAAAATATTCCCAGTTGTTTCTAATCTGTGCCAGATTGGAGCACAGATCTTAGAGCAGTGGTTCTGAAACCTTGGTGAGCATCAGAATCACTTGGAAGGCTTGCTAAACCGCAGCTCACTGGGCCCTACTCAGAGTTTGATGCATTGGGTCTGGAGTGGAGTCTGAGAATTTGCATTTCTAACAAGTCCCCGGGTGATTGTTGCTGCTGGTCCATGACCCACACTTTGAGAACCCCTGTCCTAAAACCACAAAAGGGTGCGGGTGTTCTGTGTTGCTTTTGAGTCTGTAATACTGACATGGAAACTGTCATTTGTCTGGGTAGGTGCTCTTGTTTATCGAGTAATTTTTGCTATTACTGTGACTTTGATTGAAGCTGAAGGATTCTTGTTGAGGGTGTGTATTAGTTTCACTTAGTAGCCCTGCGGCCTTAGACACGTTATTTAACCTCTCTAAGCATCAGTTTTCCTCATCTATAAAATGGATTAGGGTTGTTGGATTAATCAGAAATAGTTTTGGAAAATGCAGATTATGAACCTGGCACATAGTAGATGCTCAGTACGTGGCACCTCTTATTTTTGCTGCATTTGGCTTCTTTTCAAAAGCTTCTTTCTGAGAGTAGGTAGAGATTGACTTCTGTTGGCTGTCTCAGCTCTTAGAGATCTCATAGAAGAAATAAGACAAGTGCACTCATAATTCAGAAATAAATGATGTGGCCTTCAGGTGGCCTATGGCTGCTCACCCATGCTTAAGAGTGTCTTAGCCTTTCGAACCAGTCTGGGATAAAAGTTGTGCAGTTTTTATGGTCCAAATGAGAGAAAGGAATAGCCTATCTAATATCTTGAGTCCATCTCTGTGATGGCCCATTTAGACTAACGCACCAGCAGGAGATGAACACCAACTCCATGTGGATAGATTAGTCAAAGAACATTGTACCTATAATCCTGTGGATATTTTATTAAGCATCTAATATGTACCAGGCATCAGGTTTGTATGTTGTTCATGCATTGATTGCTCACTGTGGGTCATGGGTCGGGCACTGGGGTTTGTAAAGATGATTAAGACTTGAGGTTGCCCTTAGAAGTTGCTGACCTTGTGTCTCTAGGGTATGACTGTAAGAAATGATGGCAAGGAACCTTGCACTTTTAGATTGGGTTGATCTCTGCACGTGGGTAAAATGAAAATGCTACTATAACTTGAAATCACTTGAAGTTATGCTATAGTGGTAGTTTATTGCAACACAATAAATTGTGACCTGCATCACAGAGATTTACCATAAAATGGAAAAATTTAAGGAGAATTAAAATTTCTCTTGTTTACCTGTATTTTCTCCTTTCAGACCTAACCATATGCACTTTACATTCAAGCAGGAGCGTCCTTTCTATCTATGTCTGTGAAATGTCTACACTATAAGATTTCTTTTGTATTTTCCTGAAGCTTTGTGAGATAATCAAGGAAAGAAAAGCTAAAGTAAAGATAATTTTTTTTTAAAAGTCTGCCAGGAATAACCATTTACAGCATACAATTGTTGCCTTCTCACTAGACCAGGTATGCAAGTGTAGGCATTTTGGAGAGTCCGAAATTATAGAAAATGCTCCAGCCTTTAAACTGAAGTAGGGAGAAAAATTGAGCTTTCCAACCATGATGGGAAGGGAGGTCAGAGGCACCTCGTTCTAACTCTCGTTTGGAGTTTAGGCACAACTGATCAGCATTAACGGTGAAATAGAGACCAAAAGACTGACAGAACAGACTCTTTGTAGAAACAGGACCTAAGGCCATGCCAGGCAAGCATTAAGTCATGCCCTGCAAACCATACTCTTGTTAAACAGATTTTTAAAATTAACCTACTATAATGTGGCTTACTTTCCAACTTCTTGTATACCATCATGTGACAGCAGACTCCCTTTTCTTAATTTGAGCATTCTTTTGTACTGACTTCAGGTCTTGAGACAAAGCTTAATTCTTTCAGCCAATTGCTAATCTGAAAATCTTTGAATCCACCTATGACTTGTAAGCTCCAGCTTAAAGATATCCCACCTGTTTAGGCTGAACCAATGTTTACTTTCTATGCATTGATTTCTGATGACCTACAATTCCTGTCTCCCTAAAATGGACAAAACCAAACCAAACCAACCCTGACTGCCCACCAGCCCACCTCCGGCACTCTCTCTCAGGACGTCTTGAGACTGTTCTCTGGACCATCGTCACTCACTGGCTCAGAATAAATCTCTTTAAAATATTTTACAGAGTTTGTTTTTTTCTGTTAACACAGGAGAGCTCATTAGAGTGTCCAGGTTTTTTGTTGGGATTGGTCATGTAACACCCCTACCTGGCAAGTTTGAAAATTCCATACTCAGAAGGAAAGCAGGTATGCATCATAAACTGCATTGTTTGCACACACAGTCTAGGCACAGCAAGGCATACTTATCAGGGAATGCTGAGAACCCTCCTGAAAGATCTAAGTTCCAGATGGCAACCAAGGGCCAACCTTGCTAACAGGCCTTTTTCTAAGGATAGCAGTTTCAGGCCTGCCATGTTAAGTCTTTTCTGCACAAAATTTGCTCTTGCTTTTTTACATTGAATTTATTGAATTGGAGGTTCAAATTTGCATCAGATGATTTGAATCATTGACTAGATGGGCCTTGGTCCATTGCCACTTAGAGAAAAACCTTGGTTTGGATTGATGAGGGTTTTGCTTTGGGGACGTTGTTTTACTTTGCTGCCTGCCTGCAGCCTGTGGAATGTTTCTGCTGATGGACTGGTTTCCTGCTTGCCTCTGTCCTTGTATCAAGATAACTCATCCCCCGTTGTTCCGGTTGCCCAGTCCTGGTTGTCAGACTTTTCGGTCCTGGGAGCGTTTTCATGCCTTGGTTCCCAGACGGTGCTGATGCAGCCTATGGGTCCACAGGCTCAGACATGAGCCCACCGTGTGCTGCATTCTCAGGGAGCCATGAGTGCAGTTGAAATAACCTTGCATTTAAAACCTGTCTTACCAAACTGTTCTTTGGAAATCTTGCCTTGGGATTTGAACGTCTTTGCCTTTAGGTTTGGCTCTTTTGTTTCTGTTTCTTTTGCTCTTTGGTTTTCTGCTTTTGAGTTTTGGTTGCCTGGCTTCAAAAATCTTATATCACAACCATGGTTTGGGACTATTTCTGTCATCTCCTTGTTCTTCTCTGGGCAGGTTCATTCCAGATAACTTGCCCCTCTCCTGCACACTGTTGGTATCATCGAGGTTCCAAAGCAATGGTTTTGCAGGGGGCTTCTCGGATCCTGAGGGGCATCTCAGTTCTACTGTCCTCTTGCATCATTTATGATTGTATTAGGTCACGCCTGTCCTCTTGCTTCTATCCTGAACTGATTGACATACACATGCCTGTAAGGTGATCAGGGTGACCCAATGGTTTGCTTTTAGCCACAATACCTATTCCATGATCCTTGCTGAAGCTATTGCCAGACAGTGATGAAATAGGGATTGATTTGTCACTCACTGTGACTGCGCTTAGCTGGCTGTGTGTGAGCTTGGGCAGTTTCACTAAACATACCCTGTACCCTAGGATTCCTCCCTCAGCCAGGGTGGCATGGTGAAGGCAGGGAATTGCCCATCCTAAATTAGCTGATCCCAAAGACTTCATTTTCATGGGAGTCTTGTCACCAAATAGCCCTTGGGGACAGGAGTCTTTTTGCCACCATTATTAGAGTTTGAAGTCTTACCTATTGCTGATTTAAGGGCTGCAGAAGAGAAGGGCCAAGAGGCCAAGCTGCACAAGGGGCTCCAGCTCCAAGGAGAAAAGGATGGTGGCTGGGGAGTGGGTGCTCTGGGAACAGGCTGCTGAGCACTTTGAAATATGGCTAGTGCCACTGAGGAACTGAATATTTAATTTTACTTAATTCCAATTAATTTAAATAGCCACATGTAGCTAGTAGCCCCTGAATGGAACAGTTGCAGTGTTAGAATCAGTACAGAGAAGTATCTAGAGCGTGGCCTTCAGGACTTTGATTCAGATTCTGGCTCTGCTGTCTACCCATTGAGTAACCATAGGGACGCTTCTTAACCTTTGACAGTTGTTTTGAGAATTTGTTGTATTCAATATAAAGGGTTTAGAACAGTGCCTCGCAAGAAGTGTGCGTTTAGTTAATGTTGACTTCTTATATGTTCACTCAGTAGTTTGAATGGAATGATAGTAGAATTCATGTGGAATATGAAATGCCACTGCTTTTTGGGGTGGGGTGGGGTGTGTGTGTGTGTGTGTGTGTGTGTGTGTGTGTGTGTGTGTGTATGTGTGTGTTATGTTTTATTTCTTTTAAAAAGAAACTGTTCTTTTGTTGCTCTAGGTTGCTGCAGCAACTGGTCACACAGTAGTGTTGGTAGACCAGACAGAGGACATTCTGGCAAAATCCAAAAAGGGAATTGAGGAAAGCCTTAGGAAAGTGGCAAAGAAGAAGTTTGCAGAAAACCCTAAGGTAATTTCTTATTATTGATGTCTTTAAGACAAGTCCTCTGACTGCTTTACATTTGCAGGCAATGGGGGATTTCTGGCTTGCTTTCTTTTTCTTTTTTTTCAGTTTGTTCGTGTAAAACTCATTTTTCCATAACTTTAAACCAATATAATAACGTAATTATTAAACATTCAGGGGGTACTGATTACAAAACAGGAGAAGTAAATAACCATTTTGTTGGGTGGGATTTAAGGTTGAGAAGAAAGCTTGTACAGGTAGTGAACTCATTCTAGAAGAACACTGAGAATTTGGAATTGAAGAACACTTGTTTTGCTAAAAGGATGGAAGAAGAAACGGGAAGATAATTTTTATACTACAAGTTAAGAAGAGAATGATATAATAAATATGGTATTTATAGAAACTAAGAATGAATAATTCTGCTTTCCAGGAGCAGAAGAGATAGAAGAATTTGAGGAACTCCGTAGAGGTTGGGAAAAAACAGCATGGTGGGATGAGAAGGAGTCAGTGACTGAGGGCCATGCTGCTTTTTCGGTGCACTTTCACGTAGGAGTTTGCATTTAATTAGAAATACAGCACAAATCACCCAAACAAATTTTAATTTACCTTTGTCATCTTGTTGAAGTTGCTTAAGATTGATTTCCTTGGGGCTTGGATAGAATTTCTCACTGTATGCAGACAGAGAAAAGTACGCATAGGGCATTTGTTGTTTCTCACTTCAGTTATCTAAGGTGGTATATCTAGATGCTTTTAAAAAAATTTTTTATTATGGTAGAATATATATAACATAAAATTTGCCATTTTAAACTATACAATTCAGTAGCATTAATTACGCCTGCACATTCATACTTCATGTAAGTGGAATCATACAATATTTGTCCTGTGTCTGGCTTATTTCACTTAGCATAAAGTTTTCAAGGTTCATCCATGTTGTAACATGTGTCACAACTTCATTCTTTTTTTTTTTTTTTTCTGAGGCAGAGTCTCACTCTGTCGCCAGGCTGGAGTGCAGTGGTACAATCTCGGCTCACTGTAGCCTCCAACTCCTGGGTTCAAGCAATTCTCCTGCTTCAGCCTCCCGAGTAGCTAGGATTACAGGCATGCACCACCATGCCCAGCTAATTTTTGTATTTTTAGTAGAGACGAGGTTTCACCATGTTGGCCAGGATGGTTTCAATCTCTTGACCTTGTGATCCACCCACCTGGGCCTCCCAAAGTGCTGGGATTACAGGTGTGAGCCAGCACGCACCAGCCAACTTCATTCCTGTTTACGGCTTAATATTCCACTGGATTATTATCATATTCCAATTTAATATTCCATTGGATTTATACCACTTTTTTTTTAACCCATTGTATTAGTCTGTTCTGACATTGCTAATAAAGACATGTCTGAGACTGGATAATTTATAAAGGGAAGAGGTTTAATTGACTGATAGTTCCACATGACTGGGAAGGCCTCACAATCATGGTGGAAGGTGAAGGAAGAACAAAATCATGTCTTACATGGCAGCAGGCAAGAGAGAGAGCATGTGCAGGGGAACTGTCCTTTATAAATCACCCCCCCATGGAGCCTGTCCCATGACATGTGGGGATTATTACAATTCAGGGTGAGATCTGGGTGGGGACACAGAACCAAACCATATCACCCATTTATCTGTTAATGGAATTGGGTTGTTTTTACCTTTTGGCTATTTTGTATAATGCTGCAGTGAACATTGGTATACTATTGGTTTGGAGTCTCTGTTTTCAATTCTTTGGGTTATATACCTATAAATAGAATTGCTGGGTTGTATGGTAATCCTATATTTAGCTCTCTGAGGAACCACCAAATTGTTTTTTGTAGTGACTGTACTATTTTACATTCCCATTCCCACCAGCAGTGTACGAAGGTTCCAGTTTCCCCGCATCCTGGCCAACACTTGCTATTTTCCATGTTTGTTTTGTTTCTTACTGTAGTTATCTTAGGTGTGAAGTAGTATCTCATTGTGTTTTTTTTTTTTTTTTTTTTTTTTTTTTGGAAATGTCTTGCTCTGCTGCCTAGGCTGGAGAGCAGTAGTGTGATCATAGTTCACTGTAGCCTTGAATTCCTAGGCTCAAGCCATTCTCTCACCTGTCCCTTATATTCTTTTTTTTTGAGACGGAGCCTCACTCTGTAGCCCAGGCTGGAGTGCAGTTGCACAATCTCGGCTCACTGCAAGCTCTGCCTCCCAGGTTCACGCCATTCTCCTGCCTCACCCTTTTGAGTAACTGGGACTACAGGTGCCCGCTACCACGCCCGGCTAATTTTTTGTATTTTTAGTGGAGACGGGGTTTCACCATGTTATCCAGAATGGTCTGGATCTCCTCCCAAGTAGCTAGGACTATAGATGTGAGCCACCACACCCAGCTAATTAAAAAAAATTTTTTTTTTTAGAGATGGGGTTGTACTGTGTTGCCCAGGCTGCTCTCAAACTCCTGGCCTCAAGTGATCCTCCCACCTTGGCCTCTCAAAGTGCTAGGATTACAAGCATAAGCCACCGAGTCCTGCAATCATTGTGGTTTTGATATGCATTTTTTTTTCCCAAAGTCTAGTGGCCTTTAAAAGCCAGAGAGGTGACGGTGGAGATAATTTTACCTTCTCTTGGATGAAATTCAAAGAATAAATATCCCAGGCAGATTAATGTTAGAAATGCTTGTTCTTTGGTGCTGTAAAGAAATAGCACTTGAACATAAATTTAATTTCCTCAGCAAGGCCACTTTTACTTTTTGCAGAAAGGGTACACTTGCCAGCAGTTTTGCCACAAGAGTACACCGAACAAAGGAGACAGGGTCATTTATCACATGACACGTCCACTTTACTGCTGTGTCAGGTTTCTGTTGGCTGGAACAGAACTTCACATTCAAATGTATTTGTCTTGATTGGCTAGCAACTTAGAACTTTTAAAAAGAGGCAAAGGCAGAGAAGAACAAAGCAAGGAGGAAGTAACTTGTGAAATGCTGAGAAAGGTAAAAACACCTCTAAATAAGGAAGAGGAAGAGGCTGTGACCTAATGCCCACTTGGACCAGTATAAGCATGCCAGGGCAAATGTTTAGGCTAAATTGTGGGAGCTAAGAACATAAAGTACATTGATTTCTTTATTACAGCTAGCAGATATTTAAGAATGTTAGCACAGGTCTTAGACTAAATTTCGCTTCTAAGAAAAGTTACTATTTATTCTTAGACGGGAAGGACAGTCTTTTTGAAGAAGAACCTCTACTTTACTTTTTACATTAAGATCTTCTTCACCTGTCCCTTATATTCGTTTTTTTTGAGACGGAGCCTCACTCTGTAGCCCAGGCTGGAGTGCAGTTGCACAATCTCGGCTCACTGCAAGCTCTGCCTCCCAGGTTCACGCCATTCTCCTGCCTCACCCTTTCGAGTAACTGGGACTACAGGTGCCTGCTACCACACCTGGTTAATTTTTTGTATTTTTAGTGGAGACGGGGTTTCACCATGTTATCCAGGATGGTCTGGATCTCCTGACCTCGTGATCCGCCCGCCGCGGCCTCCCAAGGTGCTAGGATTACAGGAGTGAGCCACCGCGCCTGGCCCACCTGTCCCTGATATTCTTAATCGTAGTGGGACCCCACACAGGGGATGTGTTATGAGGAGGGTCCAGACAGATGAGATTATAAGAGCCTTGGCCTGAGGATTGGAGTCTAGGACAGAGTGAGCTTGACCCAGATAGCCTGCATTTTCCCCTTGTTTACAAACTTTCAGCTAATTATCTCCTTGGGCTGAGTTTTTGAGCGACACCCTAAAGATAAAAGGATAGCCCCTGTACTCAAGTTGCTCAGCTCTGGCTAGCTACTCCTCAGAAGTCTATACTCCTGAGATTTCTCTCCTCTGCCAGGGACACCACTGAGGAGGGAGGTGTCAGTTTCACTTTGCCTAGTTGACATACTATGTTTATCTAGCTCTATACTGACCACCAGTATAATAGCTACTCACAAGTGGCTACTGAGTGCTTGAAATGTGGCTAGTCTAGATGGAGATGTGCTCTCAGTGTAAAATATACACTAGATTTTAAAGCTGTAATAGGGGAAAAAAATACATAAAACATCTCAATGTTTTTAAATATTGATTACCTGTTGAAATGATGGCATCTTAGATATATTGGGTTAAATAACATTAATTTTACCTGTGAATGTCTTTTCCCTGTTTTTTTTTTTTTTTTTTTTTTTTTTTTTGAGACGAAGTCTCGCTCTGTCGCCCAGGCTGGAGTGCAGTGGCGCAATCTCAGCTCACTGCAAGCTCCGCCTCCCGGGTTCACGCCATTCTCTTGCCTCAGCCTCCCGAGTAGCTAGGCAGGTAGATCTCAGCTGTTCTACAGAAATATTCTACTAGCCACCTTAAAAAAAGGGAAAAGAGGCCGGGCGCGGAGGCTGATGCCTGTAATGCCAGCACTTTGGGAGGCCGAGGCGGGCGGATGGAGACCAACCTGGCTAACATGGTGAAACCCCGTCGCTACTAAAAATACAAAAAAATTAGCTGACCTTGTGATCTGCCTGCGCCCGGCCTCTTTTCCCTTTTTTTAATGCGGCTAGTAAAGTATTTCTGTAGAACAACTGAGATCTAGCTGCTTATTCCATGATGATTTTGGATGCCTTTGCTGATTATGACTATTTTGATGCCCTGGGGACAAATTACACCATGAAATAAAATGGCGGCTTATAGAGGCACCATCTCCGATTCTGTCCTTATTGAGGTCTGTGGAAACCTGGAGTCACAGGAGGAAAATGAGGAAACAATGAAAACTGCGAGCTCTTTGGCAGCGGAGGCTGTGTCTAGCTTGTTTCGGAAACAACGGTTTCAGGCACACGACTGGCAATAATTATTTGATAAATGCTAAGTCGGCTTTGTTACCCTGGCTCTTGCCCTTGCTCTAATAGGAGCTAGTCTCTGCTTTTATTAGAGATGGATAGCCAGCACCACCTCAAGACTAGTGGATGGTGCGGAGCTGTGGAAGGATAAATTACAGGCTTCGTGGACACTTTGAGAACAGATAGGGTGGGCCAGTACAGGTGTTCTGAACACCCAGTTTACTAACGGGACCAGAGCTAAGAACTTGATTTCCAGTGAGCCCGGTGAATGTTCTCTTCTTCCTCCCACTACATTAGGCTGGCGGTGAATTTGTGGAGAAGACCTTGAGCAGCATAGCGACCAGCACGGATGCAGCCTCTGTTGTCCACAGCACAGACTTGGTGGTGGAAGCCATCGTGGAGAATCTGAAGGTGAAAAACGAGCTCTTCAAAAGGCTGGACAAGTTTGCTGCTGAGTATGTAACCTCTGGACAATTTTTTTTTTTTACTTTGTTTTTCATTTTTATTTTTTGTTTTTATAGATTTGTGGGTACAAGTACAGTTTTGTTCCATGCATATGTTATGTAATGGTGAAGTCTGGGCTTTTAGTATACTCATCACCCACATAGTGAATACTGTACCCAAATAGGTAATTTTTCAGCCCTCACCACCCTTCTACGTTTTGGAGTCTCCAGTGTCTGTTATTTCCCTCTGTATGTCCATGGGTACCTGTTACGTAGCTATCACTTATATGTGAGAACATATGGTATTTGACTGAGTTGTTTCACTTAAGATAATGGCCTTCATTCCTGTTCATGTTGCTTCAAAAAACATGATTTTATTCTTTTTTATAGCTGAGTAGTATTCCATGGTGTATATATGCCCCATTTTCTTTAATCAGCCATTGATGGACACTTAGGTTGATTTCATGTCTTTGCTGTTGTGAATAGTGCTGCAGTAAACATATGAGTGTAGGGATCTTTTTGATAGAATAAGTTATTTTCCTTTGCATATATACCCAATAGTGGGGCTGCTGGATCGCATGGTAGTTCTATGTTTAGTTTTTGAGAAATCTCCATACTGTTTTCCTTAAAGGTTGTACTAATTTACATTGCCTTAGCAGCATGCATGGGTTCCCTTTTCTCCAGATCCTCACCAACATCTGTTGTTTTTGACTTTTTAATAAAAGCCATTCTAACTGGTATCAGGTGCTAAACTCATTGTGGTTTTAATTTCCATTTCTCTGTTGATTAGTGATACTGAGCATTTTTTCATATGTTTATTGACCACTTGTGTGTCTTTTTTTGAAAAATATCTGTTTATGACCCCTGGACATTCTTGACAGGGGTTGAGGGGTCCCTCCCTGGGCCTTGAACTTTCCTCGTTGTTTATTGTCTTCTCCCAGGAAGGGATCCTCTAACCAAGTTCATCCACCTCCCTCTCTCCTACCCCTCAGCTATTTCAAGAAGAGCCAGTATGGTTTCCTTTGTTCTTCATCCTCCCGCTCCCAGTTTGCTTCCGAGGCTTGGGCTGCCCTGATCTGATCCTTGTCCTACATGAGGGTAGAATTACCCATGGTAACCTAGAGGGGTCCATCCAGGGACAGGCCTATATGTTTCTTGAAGTGTGTGGGTCTTGAGTACTCCTATGCTAGAGAATGGAGGAGGCTTAGGTCCTCAAAACACGAAACTGCTCTTATGTTCCTTGGTTCATTTCACACTGGCATCTAGAGGCTGCAGAGACATCTGACAGCAGACAGTTAAGGACATGTAAGGTACTCCTGTACTCTATTCTCGGGCGTAGGAGTACCCTACGTGTCCTTAACTGTCTGCCAAGGACTCTCAGAGCAGTTCTGTGTTTCCTCCTTTTTTGGATGGAGCAAACAGAATGGTGTAATTGAAGGGATTGCCTGTAGGCAGAGAGGACTTTCCTGTTTTGAGCTTTATCTGGGTTCCATCGAAGTACTCTTGGGAGCGTTAAAGGAGCATTGACTTCTTAGCTGCCTGGCTTCCTGGGTGGAATTCTTCCTGGCAGAATGTACCTCGGGATCCAGAGCCTTCGAGTGTGTGGCACTTGACCCACTGATCAGTGCTCTTCTAGTGATTTGCTTGACTATACTTCATGCTTCTTGGTTGGAATTGAATGGCAGAATAAGATTATATGACAAAAACAATTCTCAGGGCACTTCCAGTGGGCAGTGGCTAAAGAGAGACACTTGCCTACCAGCTTGCCAGATTGTCAACCTTCAGAGATGGGTGGCCTTGTGGCCAGAGAGGCCCTGCCCCTGACAAAGAGACTTGCCTTTCTGTCATCTGTACATCACTGCCAGTCAGTGTCCTTGTGCGTTTCACACTGGCATCTAGAGGCTGCAGAGACATCTGACAAAAACAGAAGAACTTGTGGTACCAGGGCTGGCTCCCAGGCCAACAGGGAGCCCTTTAGAATAATAAACACCCATCCCAAAAAAGGGAGTTTTGTCAAGCAGTTTGATCTTTATTGAAAAGATTGGTCATTCTTGGTGACAGTGAAAGGCCTGACTGCCCTCCGTTGTCTGTGTCTGCTACAGAAGGATCATTGGGGAAAGTCATGGGCCTGGTGCCGACCCCCCACCACCTCCGACCTTGGAAAGGTCCTCAGTTTCATCATCTGTAATGTGACTCGAAGGGTTTGGGGTAAATAATTTCCTAGACCTTTCTGACTCTAACTCTCCAACACTAGCTTCCCTCATGGGTAAAATAGGAGCAGCAGCACTGGTACCTGTTGTATAGAGTTGTTTAGGAAATTCCTTTAATTTAGCTCACATTTCCTGAGTGCCTGTGTGTATCAGGCACTACACTAGGCTCTTTCACCTGAAGTGATGCAAAACAGATATGACATGTGAAAGGAAGACATGACCCATAGTCACACTGAAGATGTGGCTTTGCTTCTGACCTTCTCCAGATTTCTTGGCACTGTTTGTTTTTGTTTTAGATCACCACCATTACTGAATGCTTGCTACGTTTTTTAAACAGCTTTATTGAGAGGTACTTTATTGGCAAGTTTTACAGTTCCATCCTATAATGGGAGAAGAAAATACAGTCAAGTGATACATTTCTCGTTGGAAGCCCTGATGAAACAGTTGCATTCTGGAGAGGAACATGACTTCTCTAGCAGCAGCCTAAGACACACTAATGAAAAGTATGACCAGGCCCACAGGCAGCCTGAGCGAAGTCCTGACTTTACCGTTTAGACAAAGTACAGACTGTTGGATCCTTTGCCGTCCCCACCACCCCTCCTGTCTTCTTGATGCTAGGGTCTGGGGGCATTGCTAATCATCATTGTGCTTGTGTTGTCGATTTTCTTTTAGAACATTTAAGAGAAAAGTAGTTTTTTTGGTACCTGAGTGTCAGAATGGGAAAAACAAAAGATGGTTCAAGACAGGTGTGTCCAGGAAAATATAAGATACTTTATTTTTTATTATTATTATTATTTTGAAACTGAATCTCGCTCTGTCACCCAGGCTGGAGTGGAGTGACGTGATCTCAGCTCACTGAAACCTCTGCCCCCGGGTTCAAGCGATTCTCCTGCCTCAGTCTCCCTAGTAGCTGGGATTACAGGCATGCACTACCATGCCCAGCTAATTTTTGTATTTTTAGTAGAGATGGGGTTTTGCCATGTTGGCCAGGCTCATCTTGAACTCCTGACTTAAAGTGATCCACCTGCCTCAGCCTCCCAAAGTGCTGGAATTACAAGTGTGAGCCACCGTGTCCAGCCCAGAGTACACTTTTTTTGTAGACGAAAAGACAGTCCTGTGTTTAATATGTAAACACAATGTCTTGAGAGAAGACAGTTTGAGACCTTTAGGAACAGAGTCAGCCTGACCCTCTTGGGAGAGGCAGAAACAGAGGTCTGCTGATCATTTCCTCCTTCTGATAAAATGCGCCGGAGTGCCTTGGACTGGTGAGACCTGGAACCGGGCTCTGATGTCACTTTGTTTTACCAGATGTGCCCGAGTTTCCCATTTTTGCAGGTGAATGGCCCTTCAAACGTTCTATGAAAAGGAGTATTACGATTGTAATACTAATCTTTAAAATAACCCTTTCTTTTCTTAAGGGGAGTATGGAGCCACAGCTGGCTCAGCCTTGGGCCCAGGCTGTCTCTGCTCTGCTGTTGTGGTTCCAGGTGCTTGTGGTGCAGGTTGTGTGGTTGAAGAGTGCTTGTGTTGGCCACACACATTGTTATTGGAAGAGGATCTTTATTTCATTACCTTCTGTAATGGGGAATAGTTTTTATTTTTTTCCCCAATGACCAAAGCGAGAAACTTTGAAAACTGAAATATTAAGACCTTAAAAAAGGTCATTTTTTTTTTAAAAAAAGGAAAGCCTGGCCTTTAAATGGCCTACTTTGGAAGCTGTTGGAGAAGGCAGATGTGCTCCTACCTGGAAAGAGAAGTCTCTCCACTGCCTACCCACACTGGCCTCACCTTTTACCTCTCTTCCCTCCTTTCCAAATAACTGGTTTCTTCTCCCTTCTCTTCCTCCTCTCCTCCCACCGGACTTAAGCAGATTATAGTATTGCCTTTTAGGTAAGCAGGAATCCCCAAGTCTGGTCAGTAAGGGATCCTTGCCTTTCCTGCCGTGTCACAGGCCATCTTGGTTGGCATCAGCACCAGACCGGTTTGTATGTTTTTATCCACAAGGTGGCGCTGCAGGAAAGCCTGGAAGTTGGCCTTTTTAAAGCTTTTCCTCTCATGCCTTTGGCACCCCACTTTACTGTGACCTTAAAAAACTAAATTTGGCTTAAGTCAGTATGGATTTTTTTAAATTAAGAAGTTAATGTTTTATATATGCATATGCCTATATCCTCTTTTCCCCTGATCTACCTGTGTAACCTTAAAATTTTTTTGAACCATGTTGGTTCCTTGTTTTAATTTTTATTTCCATCCAATGGAAAAATAAAGCTTTTCACTTGAGGGAAAGTATCTTAATTCATGTTTATTATCAGATGTTTCTGATTGAGGATTTATGTGTTCATTTAGACTTTTGTCTTTTAGGTCTCTTTCTTTCATTATTCTTTGATCACTGAGAGTTTCATTTGTGACTGGAATTGGTTAAATAGCTTGATTAATTAGCCACCTCCTGTTATCTCACATACCTTGGAAGTTAACTAATACAAGTAGGTAGGGGAAATTTTGTTCCGGAAAATCAAGGAAGGATTGGTGAAAGTTAAATATCCCTTTGGAACAGGAAATTCCAATTTTATTTACCTTCAAATTTCAAAATGTAAAAACTGAAGCATCACTTGATTTCAGCCTCTTGTATGAAGATGTGTCTTTTCCCTGATTCCTCCAATGGGTCAGGACAACAGATGGGGCAGTAACTAGTCACCTTGCGCATTGCACCCAAGAGTCATGCTATTTCGAAAGATGAGATTCACTCTGATACGCCACCATATTTTCTCTTCACAGACATACAATCTTTGCCAGCAACACTTCCTCCTTGCAGATTACAAGCATAGCCAATGCCACCACCAGACAAGACCGATTCGCTGGCCTCCATTTCTTCAACCCAGTGCCCCTGATGAAACTTGTGGAGGTCAGTGGGTATCAGCTTGTGTGTGTCTGCCCGCTCTGCCAGCTCTCTCAGTCCTGCTTTTCTGTGTTACATCAGCCCTGCCACCAGTTGTCTAGGATGGGTTTTAACCTGAGGGTAGAAGGTTGTCCCTGAGGCTCATATCTAGGAAGGCCCCTATGCTTTGTTTCTTCACAGCCCTGTGTTTTGCTTAGTGATGTCCAGAAGGGCTGTTAACTTTGTGGAATGTCATTTACTTATTTGTGCCAGAGCTGATGGTCAGTGCTGAGAGGCATCAGAATGGGAAGGCAGCACTAGAAACCACAGGCTTGATGGGACCACGGAGAGGGCAGCTACACATGGTCATATTATCTCGTCGAGGTCAGCTTGCCCATGCTGTAAATGCAGTTCTCATTAGATCCGTTCTACTAGCTTGTCCACAGTTCCTGGGGTTAATTCTGACTCCGTGTAACGGTGCCTTAGCGTTGTCCCCAGATGAGGTACGTCTCCTGTGTGTTGTGATCAGAGCTATTAAAACCAGCTCCCACTGGGTGCGGTGGCTCATGCCTGTAATCCCAGAATTTTGGACGTGGAAGTAAGTGGATTGCTTGAGACCCAGGGATTCAAGAACAGCCTCGCAACATGGCAAGACCCCATCTCTACAAAAAATAAAAAATCAGCCAGGTGTTTTGGTACACGCATGTAGTCTCAGGTACTTGGAAGGCTGAAGTGGGAGGATTGATTGAGCTGGGAGGTTGAGGCTGCAGTGAGCTGTGGTTGCACCACTGCACTCCAGCCTGGACGACATAGCAAGATCCTATATCAAATAAAAAAACCCTACAAGTAAAAATATAAAACCAGCTTCTGATAGCCTTGAGCCTCCTGACCACAAACCTGGAAGGTGGAGGCAGGAGGCAGGAGGCAGGGAGGGTTTCCCCAGCATCCTATTTGGAATGCTTGGAGACTCCAATATGTTGGAGTTGGAGTCACAGTAGGCAGTTTGCACCTGAAGTGGGGCAACTTTCCTTTTACAGGGCCCTAATTACAGGGTCTGAGAAGCAGCCACTATTATTTGTTCTGAGGTTGAGGAGTTATTGCCGTGCGAAGTGTGGGGGACGCTTATGCTGCCATGCGGGTGATGTAGGGCCAGGTAAACCTCCAGAGACTGACTGTGGCCTCTCTGGGATTGTGTATCATCTGTTTTCTTCCTTATTGCCTTTTCCAACTCCTTTTCCTTCCTTTATCCTCCTCATTCCCCCGCCACTAAGCATAAGCATTTTTAATAAATCATAACAATGGCCCTTTTTTTAGTTTTCTCTCAAGTGACAACTTCGACTATCTTGCAGTAGGACTTTTCTGTCTTGCTAACATTGTTTCTCAGCTTCTTCCTATTTTCTCCTATCCTCCAAGTCTGATTTTTTGAGGAAGTTGAAGAATGAGTGGAGGGGTTTGGGGAACAGAAGAAATAGTGTTTATCCTCATGCAGATAAGAGCACAGAAGTGGCATGCATTTCCAACATTTCAGTACTTAGGGACTAATTTCTTTAGTTATTATATTGTATATATAAGTGTTTTAGAGATAGACACATTCTGTAGATTTACTTTAATAATGTTTTCAACTGCATTTATCTGGTAATGTATGCTTTTGTCTTTGGAAGTGTAGTGTGTTGGCTGTTAATAGCTGATGTTTAGCAAATCCTGCTATTTTCTAGAAAGTATTTTGTAAAAGTATTCTTCTCTATTCAGCTTTTATTGTTTAACTTTAACTCTTCCTTGTGTTGCTGGTGGTGTACACCAAAATGACTTGTATAATAAGCTGAGTGGCTCCTTTACTTAGGACTGGGCTCATTTAAATGTATATGTATGTATTTTTTTTTCAGACTCTGTTGTAACTATGAGCAGCATATCTGTACAAATTACTGTTTGTTGAATGAATGAATGAGTGACTAAACATGCGTCTCTCCTGTTTAAAAAAAAACAACAAACCTTCACTATTGTTAACTCCTGTAAACCAAAAACTTATTTTGAAAACTCCATAGTCAGCAACATTTGTCCCAGCTCAGTCTGTGGTTTTGATGCAGACTTTTTAGACCTCCTTTCAAACAGCTGTGGGATTCTGTTTGATTTGTGGTACCCACAGGGTAGCTTCTGGTCTTTCTCGTCCTCCTCATCTCCATCTTCACTGTGTCTTTTTCTGTTTCCATCCATTCACTTCTCTTGGTGTCACGACATGACACCATAGCCCAGGCTGTGATCACATGAAACAGGAGTGAGAACTCTTCTTCATTTATGTAGCACCTTTCATCCCTGCACAGACACTAGCTCATTAGTTCGCCAAGTCAGACGGCCCTCTTGCACAGTGAAGACATGCCCCAAAGGGTCAAAGTAGACTCTTTGACTCTGATTGAAGTTCTTTACTGGCCTTTACGTTTTACATATATATATATATATATATATATATATAAACTTCATCTGGTTCTTTCCATTTACCAAAATATAATTCCCGACACATGAGTTCTGTAAATGCTTACTGAGGGCTGACTGTGTGAGGCATTGTGCTTGATGCTGTCTCCTACAGAAGCCAGTAGGACAGCCCTTGTGTCCTTGCCTGCACCTCACAGAGGTCAGGAGGGCTGCTGGAGCAGGTAGCAGGCCCCGCTTGCTGTAATAAAAGCCTTCCCCAGCAGGATGAATATGCTCTAAAGCCAAGGGGCCGCTGGCCTCTAGAGCATCTGTGTGGCAGAGGGTGGAGTCATGGGAGGAATACTCAGGTAGGAATCCAGGAGACCTGTCACTTTGGCAAATTACTTCACTTTCCTGGGGCTCCTCATCATCTATAATAGAAGGTCAGGTCCCATGCAGAGGACTTTAAGGGCAACCATCATATACTTCCAGACTTCAAATAATTAAATAACAGAAGTCAGCATTTATTGAGCATTTGTGCTTAGGCTTTGTGCTTTACTCCCAATCTAACTTCATTCTCCTTGAGGTGAACAGAGAGATTTCAGTGTCATTTCAGTTTCAAGAAACATACTCAGGGACACACAGCCAGTAAGTGGTGCAACTGAACCCAGGCTTGTCTCAACAACAAAGCCTGTAAAACTGTCCTATGCACACACATACACACACACACGTACACACACACACTTGTATTTTAAGCCTTGATTTTGTACATTCTACAGTACTCTGTTGTCTTTTTTTTTTTTTTTTTTTTGAGACAGTGTCTTGCTCTGTCACCCAGGCTGGAGTGCAGTGGCATGATCTCGGCTCACTGCAACCTCCATCTCCCGGGTTCAAGCTATTCTCCTGCCTCAGCCTCCCAAGTAGCTGGGACTACAGACGCCCGCCACCACGCCCTACTAATTTTTGTATTTTTAGTAGAGACGGTGTTTCATCATGTTGGCCAGGATGGTCTTGATCTCTTGACTTCGTGATCTGCCCGCTTCAGCCTCCCAAAGTGCTGGGATTATAGGCATAAGCCAACACACCCGGCCTCTGTTGTCTTAAAATAGTCATTTTGGGAAATACATTGTTTCTGGCTTGAGATTCCTACTTCTATGCTGAAACTCAAACTATTTTTGTTGCCTATATGGAACCTTTTGATCAATCATTCCTTGAACCATTCTACTGAAGTTGCTTGCTGACTCTGGTCATAATTCTCTGCTTTGCATTTCCAGGTCATTAAAACACCAATGACCAGCCAGAAGACATTTGAATCTTTGGTAGACTTTAGCAAAGCCCTGGGAAAGCATCCTGTTGCTTGCAAGGTAAGAGTATGGGTAGCTTGGGAAGGAGGTGGTTCTTTTCTTCTTGGACCCTGACTTATTCCTGGTAGAATTCTTCTCATAGAATTATGTGAGAGGGAGCATTGTATACTGCAAGCTTGTCCACGTGCTGTAATGAGCAGTCCGCGCCTCCTGTTCTAGTTTGCAGATAGGGAAACTGGACTCCTAAGCCATGCCTAAGGCCATCAGGTGGATAGTCTGAGACCTGAATGGAGCTGAGGACTCCAGCTGAGTAGAGTCCTCAGTACTGCTCTCTAGGTCCTGGCTTTTGTCTCCTAATGAATGGCTGCATTTTCATAAATGGTTTTGGTTGCCCTATCAGCTTTAACTTCTACTGGGCCGCTGGGAGTCCGAACCCTGTGTGTCAGGTACAGCCTGGTAAATACATACATCCCTCACAGAAAATGAGGGCTTTACTTTTGCAAAAAATACTACAGATGGTGAAATAAATGATAAGACAGTAAGTGACCAACCTGCCAAAGTAGCAGTAAGGAACCTGTTTCTCACCGGAAAGTTGCATTATGTTTTTGTTGTTTGTTGTTTTGTTTTTCAAGAAGCAGCATGGTTTAGTGAAAAGCCTGCTTGACTTCCGTCTTTTTTTCCCCTTTCTTAAGCTACCCAGTTATTGTATATAAAATAATCCCAGTTGCTGAAATGATAACCTACCTGAAGGTAATTATTTTGATTACCTTAAGTTTCTCCATTTGCTTTAGTTCTTCTTTAGTTCCCCCAAAACTCAGGGACTATACTTATGCATGACTTGGAAGTTTTTGTTAAGGGGTAGTTTTGTCACAAAATGCTACACCATTACAAAGATTTACATATAAGTCATCTACTTTTTTTTTTAAAACCATAATCCTTTATATCATTATAGTTCTCATAGCAAACGTTTGCTTTCTAAAATATTCTCGAGTTTGAACTCACAGTACTGTACTAACTCATGAAAAATCATGTTGTTCATGAATCATCTGAAGAAGCCATCTGTTGAGGTGGACTCCAGCAGCCGAAGAAAGCAGGCTTGTGTGTTCTGCTCTTCCCTGTCCATAGGTAAAGTGTTGTTAGGGAGTCTCATGTTTTAATGCCCATTTTTTGTTTGTTTAGTTCCGTAGTCTTAAGTCATCTAGATTTCTAAAATCATGTTAATAATTGGATGTTATGATTGTACTTTCTTACCCAGTTATGCTTTGTTAGTGGAAGTAAGTAGTAATAGTATTGAAAAGAACATCTGTGCAAGACAAAAAGATATGGAAACAGAAGTATAGGGAAAAGCTAATGATTATCTTCAGCAGCATAATCATTAATTTACAAAGTAATGATTCAGTCTTCCATCAGAGTGGCCACGGCAGCTGCAGATATGGGAACTCTTTATTCTCATTAAGTTGTTCTCGTTAGGTCATTCCAGAACTCTTTCTGTGTGGTATTCTAAGGGCTTTCAGAGGGTCTTTCTGGGTCAGTTATTGAAGCTCTTGATGAGGCATCTGGACAGCATATGGCAACCACATAGGACAAGGGTCAGCAAACTTCTGTAAAGGACCAGATAGTGAATATTTTCAGCCATACAGTCTCTGTTGCAAGTACTTAGTTCTGTTGTTGTAGCATGAAAACAGCCATAGACAGTATATGCAGTATGAGTATGGCTATGCTCCAGTAAAACTTGACTTACAAAAACAGACTGTGGGTTGGATTTGGCCTACAGTATTGTACTTTACCAATACCTGACATAGAAGAGGGACATTAATATGCCTGGAATGTGCCTTCCTAGTGAGATTTCATGAGGGGAGTGTGGTATAAAGGTTAAGGGTATGAACTAGCCCGACTGGGTTCAAATCCTGGCACCGGCACTTATTAGCTGTGTAACCTTAGGCAAGCTACTTAACCTCGCTGTGCCTCAGTGTCCTCATGCCTCACATAGGGATAATTATAGTACCTGTCTCACAGGGTTATTATGAGGAATGAATAAATTAATTTTTTAAAGTATTTAGAACAGTACCTGGCACACAGTATAGTAAATAAAATGTGTTTAATAAATAAGAATCTGAAAAATATGAATTTGATTACATAAAATAAAATTACTTTATTTAAAGACTATGTCTTCTGCCAGGGACGGTGCCTCACGCCTATAATCCCAGCACTTTGGCCAAGGCAGGTGGATCACTTGAGCCCAGGAGTTTGAGACCAGCCTGGGCAACATGGCAAAACCCCTCTCTACAAAAATATAGCTGGAAATGGTGGTATGCACCTGTGGTCCCAGCTACTTGGGAGACTGAGGTGGGAGGGTCGCTTGAGCCCAGGGGGTGGAGGCTGCGGTGAGCTGAGATCACGCCACTGCACTCTAGCCTGGGCAACAGAGCAAGACCCTCCCCCCCCAAAAAAAAGACTATATCTCTTCACATTGCACCACTATACTGAGAGCCTCTGTCTCTCTGCATTCTCAGTAGCATCAAATGTTATTACCATGGGGGAAAAAACCTTTGATAATCTTATTGGCAGAAATGCATATTTTTTTTAATTACTGGTGAGTTTTTGTTTTGTTTTGTTTTTTGTTTTTTGTTTTTTTTTTTTGAGATGGACTCTCGCACTGTCGCCCAGGTTGGAGTTCAGTGGCACAATCTCAGCTCACTACAACCTCCACCTCCTGGGTTCAAGCGATTCTGCTGCCTCAGCTTTCTGAGTATCTGGGCCTACAGGTGCGCGCCACCACACCCGGCTAATTTTTGTATTTTTAGTAGAGACGGGGTTTCACCATGTTGGCCAGGCTGGTCTTGAACTCCTGACTTCGTGATCCTCCCGCCTTGGCCTCCGAAAGTGCTGGGATTACAGGCGTGAGCCACTGCGTCTGGCCAGTGAGTCTAAATATTTAATGAGTCTTGGCACTTTTTCCTTATTGAGCTCTGTGAGCTTTTTCTCAAGAAGATATTAACTATTCTAATTGGAGCAAATGTTTTTCTCAGGCTGCTTTCTGACTTGTGACCTTACATATAGTGTGCTTCATGTTCTCAGGTACCCTATCTTGAGTTTCTATAGTGAACCTTTTGAAGTTGAAAAGAGTATTTTTGCCTCAATTATAAAATCTGTATTGTTTCATAATCTTAATTAAGCTGATAAAACTTGTTGGTGCATCTTTGTGCTCATGTGGCAGTAGATGGGATTAGGACTTGGTTTCAGTTTGCTCAGGGTTAAAGGAGGTTCATATCCTTTGTGTTACTGTCCAGTTTCCCAGCATGCAGTCAGGTTAGCTCTGTGAGGAGTGCCTGGTCATCTGTAATTTAGACATTAAGGAAGTACCTAGTGTGTGCTAGAAATGGAATGCAGAGTTTGGGCCAGGGTGAGGAGTTCTGCCCTCAGGAGGATCACAGCCTTTTGACCAAAGAGGAGGCACCATTTGCCTAGTGGAAATCAGCTTCAACAAAAAATCACCTGTTTTTCTCTACAAATCCCCAGAAGAGATCAGTAGATAAAATCCAGATCCCACACCTGTCCTCCGGAGAGATGATTAATGTTAGTTACTGAGAAGGGAAACAGATGAAAGGCGTGTGTGGCACAGGGTCCACCCCAGGATGCAGAGGTCTTAGGGGGTGTGCCGTGAAAGGCCAGCTCTCTGTAGGGGCTCTGCTCCTTTGTCGGAGCACCTGCCGCCAAGTCAGCTCCACTGCACTGTGCGCTGGAACCTGAGAAGATGCTGAGTAGCCTAGGATTGGCTCCAAGGAGCCTGGAAAGCAGTCCTCCTTTGAGGACTGTTCAAGGTGGAGTGTGACGTTTTGTCGATTCTTGAAAGGGAAGTGGGAGGAAAGAGGAGGAGTAAAGGGATGAGTATAGGGCTGTGTGTACAGCATTTTATGTGTTTTCTGATTTATCTTCACAACTTTGAGACAAACTGTCACCCCCAATCCAAAGATGATGAAACTGAGATTCAGAATGACAGAAGGACCAAGAGAGCATTCAAGATTGAACCCAAATCTGCCTGTCCCAAAGCCATGCTCTTCCAGGTCACCCATGTGCCTTCATCTGCCTTTATGTCAGGATCTGTGCAGTGGGGCATCTGGGTTTGAATTTTTTTAAGGACTATGATTGTTGGATAAATTGTCATATGAGATAGATATACAGCCATGCTGCAGATTTTGAAAATGTACAGCTTGATAAATGGGGGCAAACATGATCCAGGGTAAGAAGGGGCGATTTGGTGACTTCACAAAAGATGCCATTTAATGAAAGTTTACTAGTTTTTTGTTTTTCTCTCTCCCAAAACAGGACACTCCTGGGTTTATTGTGAACCGCCTCCTGGTTCCATACCTCATGGAAGCAATCAGGCTGTATGAACGAGGTATCCTTCCTGACCCAGGCCAGGAGCTGCAGGCCTCAGCTCCTGGCACCACTGTCTGGAATTCTCAGTGTCTCTAGCAGGGGTTGGGCCATGCACAATGGAGGAAGCAGTGTCTGTTTTCTAGCTGTGTGAGCTCAGCTGCACCATGGGCCCTGGTACCTTTTTCACTGTTTTCCCAGGGCCTCCTGGCTTCCCTGTGAGGCCTCTGAGAAAGGGTTCTGGAACTCCCAACTACAGTCCCAGCCAGAGCAATTGCACGGCCAGCCCAGGTTGATATCCTGGATCTCTGCTTTTGATTAAAAGGTTTACTGCTTTTAAAAATTATCGTAATGTAAAAATCACTGGGCTAGGGGATCTTGAAAGTTCCTTAAGGTTCTAAAACTTGTGACTGACAGGTGATGAGAAATATGTGACAAGGCCGATATGTGGTAAGGACAGTTTTTAGTAGTCTTGTGTCTGTCCTTACTGAATGATGTCATGATACACTTTTTGTAACCTTAAGAATGGTCTAAACAGTTTTCTTCAATACTTGATTGACAAAGAGTGCTTTTCTCTGCTGTAGAAATATCGCTTGGGACAGGGTCCAGGCTTCTGAATTGATCTGCATCCTCCTGCTTGCTTCCCCTCCCTGGTTTCTGGAAAGGTAGCTATCATATCTGCCTCAAAGGCAAACAAGCCTTAATAGGACTGGATAAAAAGCAAGTGTAATTGTTTTCAATTACTTCATTCATAAATGCTCACTCCTGAGAGTGTCATTTTTGAAACAAAACATTTACACCAGCTCTTCCAGAGAGATGAAAGCACATTTGCTTCCTCAAAATCTGCTTTAAATATTAAAACTTTTCTCTCTGGTTTATGGAAGCAATTGCCTCACTTTTGCTCCAAGATCAAACCAACACTTCTATGTTTATCTATCAACAAATATGCCTAATTACACCTCAAAGAAAGCACGGAGCATTTTGCCCTACCTTGAAAGGCAGTTGTATGTCTTTTTTTTTTTTTTTTAAACAAAATGTAATGTTTTAGAATGTAGCATGTGAGAGATCCACCTCTTGATGGTGTTTTCCTCACTGTCCCTTTGATACATTCTCCAGTGCACCAAGTATCAGATGGTAAGTTGAAAGCCCTCTTCTTGTCTGTGGTCCCTTTCTGCACAGGTGCGTGCCCTTTGGCCCTCACTATCCCTGGCCACCTGTGGGCTGAAGCTGGAGAAGCAGGACCTGGCTTCAGGACATGCTCTTAGCTTTCTGTGGGCATGGGCTTCAACAGCCTATCATTGCTGGTCCCCCTGCTTCTCTTTCCACCACCTCTTCAGAATCTGCTTCTGAAGGAGCTGGGTGCCCTGCCTGGGGTGGGTGCTGGTTCCCCACTGCACACTATAGTCACACCCCAGGCCTCTTACCATGTCCCCCCACCCACTGCCTGCTCCCTCCTGTTAGCCAACATAGAGGAGTGCTCAGAGCACGCCCACCATGCCATCTCCGTCCCACAGTTCCACCTTGAAGCCTCAAGCATCTGGAGACTCCCTTTCTTGTCTGCCACATCTGTTCATCACTTTTGATTCCTTCCTGTCATGCCTGTTCCGCCTCTTCATCCAGCTTTTCCCCATCCCAGTCTGGCTGCCTTCATGAGGTTCCTCAGGTAGCAGAGAAATTCACGCCACTCATGTCTTTTCCTGACTGGTCCCCACTACCGCGCTTACTGAGAAAGTATCATGTTGTCCAGGAAGTTGAGACACTGCCTACTGCATCTGCCCACACACCCCCTGCACAGCCTCGGCAGATGCTCTGTGACTGTTTCTGAACTCATGCAAGGAGAACTTCCTGTCCCCCACTGTTGATCCACCTGGGGCTGCATGCCGTGGTGTCGCCAGTGCTGCCGTGAGTGGCGCAGGCTCCCTGGAATGATGTGTGGGCTGTTATGGGTCGGGCCTCCTGGATGACTGGGCCCCCGCCACGAGCACTTCTCGCCAGTCCCCATAGGATCTCGTGGAGGCTCATGCCCTCTTGCTCTGATGTCTGTCCACTCATTGTGGCTTCCGTGTTGGGCCTTCTTTCCCAGTGTCCCAGCTCTGTCCTCACTCTTCTGTTGCTCTTGTTCCTTCACACTATGACTGAGGCCTGATGCATGCCCCAGTCAACTGTCACACCTGTGGGTCAGAGGGACAGAGGCTGGATGGGCTGTGTCTGACAGTGGATCGCTGCCTTTGCCAGGCACCCACTCCTAATTGCCAGCGTGGGCAGGGCGGTGGGGCCGAATGGTCAGCTCTTCTCAGGAGGGCTCTGCTGGCAGCAGGCCTGGGAGGAACATGAGCCTGTCCCCCAGTCACCATGTGACATCTTGCTCACATTGTCGCCCCTGCTCAAGACAGGCTTAGGGGTTCTCTGGTGACCTGCCATCTACAGGCTCTGCCAGAGAGCCTTCCTTCTGGCCACTCTGTGCCCCTGCTGTCATCACCGCAGATTCTACTCCCGCCATTCCCACATGGCCCCACCTGAGTGTCTGCAGAGCTCCCAGCTGGATGTCATCTCTGTCATCACAACTCTTCATGCTTTGGCTCTCCCTTGGGTCACTTGTCACTGTCTTCCCTGTGGCATGGCAGGTGTTTTCTTTCCCTTACTGTACTCTCTTTTCTGGGGCACTCTGGCTCCTCTTCATCTTTATTTGCCCCAAAGTGCCTGTGTAGGGCGGGCACATAGGCAGCTGCTGATGAGTAAAAATGCTGTTTCTGAGTTGTTGCTGGGTGCCTCTGTTCATGCTAAGAATGGTTGGCAGGTGGTGCTGCTGAGCCAGCCAAGGAAACAGAAGTCGGGCAAGTCCCAGGCCCTCAGCTGTGCTGATCTGGAGTTTACTGAGGAAGCTTTCCTTTGCTGTCTTGTCTGGAGTTAGAGGCTCTTAACTGGAGGGAGGAGGGAGAGGGTGTCCAATGAACCTCCTAAGGTTGATGCAGAATTTGGGGTATATGTGCACTTTTTATGGAGAGGGTGTCTGATTGTCAGACGTACTTGATTCTAAAGAAGTTTAGGAATTACTCGTTTAAAACATGATTCCACGTCTAACTCTCACTTGGCACAACAATTTTTATTTCTCTGTTTCTGAAAGTTTGCCTCTTTTTCTCTGCATTATTGAGAACAGGATTTTTTGAGTTGTGCTGACTTTGTAGGGTTATTTAGATATTTTTCTATCATGTGCTGTATCTTCATATTATTTGTTGAAATAAAACAGTCCTCAAGTGAGTCTCTGAATCTGCAATTACAGCCTTGCTTTTAGGGTTCATTGTCCTGTCCTTGAATATAGATTTCATTAAATGACTTTAGCTGAGTTGCAACCATTATGCTGTCAGATTTCTGTCCCAGGGAGACTGCCCATGATAAATGAACCAGTACGTAAGCATGTTAGGTTGTGATGAATAATTGTAGAGAAGAAGATAGTAAGAGATGGCAAGAGTCTTGTCCTGGCCTTTTCTTTAGTTCAGGGAGTTGCTTCTTTTATATATGCAGGGAGAAGAGGCTCTCTGAAAGATGACACCTGAGCAGAGGCCTGGAGGAAGTAAGAGACTGAGCCCCAAAGATGTCCGAGGGCAGCACCCTAAGAACAGGGAGCTTATCCCAAGCCTGAGGAGCCTGTGAGGCCAGCACTTCCAGCATTCCGGGGCTCTATCAGCACAGAAGCTGCGAGGCTTCCTAATGAAATCCTCTGAGTAGAACCCACTTTTAAGCTTCAGAGCCACACCCCAAATATGCTGTGTTCCTTCCCATTCCTCCCGCTGCATGTGCTGTTCTCTCTACCTAGAATGCCCTTCCTGGTCTGCTCATCTCAGGATTACCTTCATCTTCCAGGACCCAGGCATGGAGGTGGTTTTGGTGAAGCCCTGGCAGTGTGAGTAAACCTGTCCATCTTTTCTCACACAGAGCTGTGTGAGTCATGAATCTTCAGGTCTTATTGTGTTGAAGCTTTTGGCTTACACATCTGAGTTCTCCCATTATATCATGAGTACCTTGAATGCTTGTCTTGTTTATCTTTGTCTCATTCTACATCTCTGGTGCCTGCTACATAATAAATAGAAGTTGAATGAATGAATGAGGCTGCCTATATGATTATTTTTGTTTCTTTGCTTTCTTATGGCCTAACACTCAAATCATGATTTCTCAGGCATCTCTAATCCTGATTAGTGTAGTTATTAGTAATGTCAACCATAATAAATAATTGAGGTGTATTTTAATCACCTTATAATGCCTTGAAATCCTTTGGCATTACTTTAGTACTTTATATGCTTTTAAAAAATGTCGTCTTTATCAATGTTTAAGTAGTTTCTCTGAGTGTCAACATTTTTCCCTGTTTTCTTTAACTTTGATCTGATTGACTTCTTTATGCTTTGGAACAAAATTCTAGATAGCCACTTGTTGCAGACTATTCTACTTTTCTGATTTCAAAGAAAGGGAACAGGTTGTTCTCTATAAAGGCCTCTTGGGGCCAAAGGACATAGTAAGAGTAAATTTCCAAGGGAAAAGCACATTGATCCTTGTCTTAGTCTACTCAACAGACTTCCAAACGTGTGGCAATTCTAACTCAGGTTTGGGATTTTCTTTAAAAGGTATCTTGACTAAAAGATTTGTGTGAATGTGATGCCAGAGGAGTACTCCTTACTTGTAAAACCCAAAAAACTAGGGGAAAAAAATACATACAATAACTATACATACAAAAGCAGAAAGCTTAGTTTTCTTTTTAAAGAAAGTTTATTTATAAATCAAAAATATGCTGTAGCATTAAATGATATTTTAATAAATGATTCCAGAGTTGGAAAATCCCAATTTATTTGAAAGTAGCTGAAGTTTCCAGGCATGGAGGCTTCTGTCTCAGTGAACAGGGTATTAGTACTCCAGAATTCACCTCAGTGGTGCAGTAGCTTTGAAAATCTTGGGCCACACACTGTGGCTTACACCTGTAATCTCAGCACTTTGGGAAGCTGAGGCGGGAGGATCACTTGAGTTTGGGAGTTTGAGACCAGCCTGGCCAAATGGTGAAACCCTGTCTCTACTAAAAATATAAATATTAGCTCTGTATGGGGGTGCACACCTGTAGTCTCAGCCACTTGGGAGGCTGAGGCAGGAGAATCACTTGAACCCAGGAGGCAGAGGTTGCAGCAAGCCAAGATTGTGCCATTGCACTCCAGTTTGGGTAACAGAGCAAGACTCTGTCTCAAAAAAACAAAACCTTATGACCTCTTTGGCATGTACTTTAGAGAGGAAATCTTACCCAAGCCAGAAAGTCTCACTCTAAGACATTTTTTTTTATTGTGCAAGCATATAAAATTCTAGTAATTCTGGGGCTAATCCTGTGATAAGGAGAATTCAAGGAAAGGTGGTGGTGACCCAGTGCTGCCCTTTTCTCCTTAGGTGATGCATCCAAAGAAGACATTGACACTGCTATGAAATTAGGAGCCGGTTACCCCATGGGCCCATTTGAGCTTCTAGATTATGTCGGACTAGATACTACAAAGTTCATCGTGGATGGTAGGAATTGGAATTTTTTGTTGTCTTTATTGAGTTGAGGTAGTTTTTCTGAACTGTAAATTATAATGCCTTTTAAAAACAAGTTAGCAGGGGTCTTAATTAAGACCTTCCAAAATCCTGCCTTAGCAGGTTGAGGATTCATGAACAGATGACAGGAGAAGGAAGAATGTGACTGCCTAGTATCTCTTTAACAGGGTAACCTTGAAGACAAAATATAGCACAAAAAGGTCTTGTGTGACCTTCACCCAGTTTCCCCCAATGGTTATATAGCCATAGTATAATATTAAATCCCAGGAAATTGACATTGGTACAATGTATTATTTTATCACATAAATTGATTTGTGTAACCTCTATTGCAAGCAAGATACACATCCATTTAAAAATATATATATCCATTGTAATGTAATAGCTCTGAAGACAGGGTAAAAATAATAATTAAAACTGGACTACTGAAGTTGAATGTAGCTATCTGTTCCCAAGTTTCACAGAATACTAGTTGAAGAATTAAATTTTGAATTTTATGTGAATGCAAAATACCAATGGCAGGAATGCAGACTTTTTATCGTGTATTCTGAAAGTTAACTGTGCCAGTGATAGTTAACTAACAGAAGCAAATTAATGGCTTCTGTCAGTGTACTTGGGCCTTTGGCCTTAGTGATTTCTGAGAAGACACTGGATAAGCAGGAGGGCCATAGCAGGGCCAGGCTTCAGGCAGCACAGGTGGGTGGCAGTGCAGCAGCTTTGGGGCTGATGTGACTGCACCAGCACAGCCTTCCTTGGTGCCTCTGCAGTGGTGGCCAGAGGGGTGCCATGCCTGGGGGGCTCTCCCACAGCAGAGGCAGGCCTCCAGACTTGCCCTTGGGAATGCCAAGGTGTAAAAATAAACCCAGCACTTCATCCTGAGTTCTTTTCCCTCCTCTCAATAGGGTGGCATGAAATAGATGTGAAGAACCCATTACATCAGCCCAGCCCATTCTTGAATAAGCTGGTAGCAGAGAACAAGTTTGGCAAGAAGACTGGAGAAGGATTTTACAAATACAAATGATGTGCAGCTTCTCCGGCTCTGAGAAGAACCCCTGAGAGCACTTTCCAGCCAGTGCCCCGAGTGCCTGTGGGAAGGCTCTTTGTTCTGACATTCTCTCACACAGCACAGTCTAATCAATGTGCATTTTGATTGTAATCTATCTGAAGTGATTATTACACCAGTTACAGCAGTAATAGATTCTCCATTAAGAACTAATTTCCTTTTTTAGTCTGTTCACTTCTGTGTATTTTCTAAACAGCTTTATACCCTTGGTGCCTTGGAGCAAACTTTTTTTTTTGAACCTTGTCATTTTTATGAAGAATTGCCTGGATTCGTTCTCTCATCAAGGGAAAAGTACTTCCTCCGAGAGTGCGAGTGCACCATGCCCCCTGTTGCTGCATGCGAGAGTGACAAGCCACCGGCACGACGTGGTATGTCTGTGAAGCACTGCAGCGAGCAGCACCTGGATCTTGCCTTTATAAGAACATTTTACTGCCTGGAGCTTTGAGTCTTGCCCTACATTCTGGGCACGACATAAGATGTGTCTTTATTCAGTTCATCGTGAAGATGCTGCTGCTGGATGGGTCGGCATATCTCTGTGTGCATGGTTTGCAGGAGGTCAGTTTTCATGGTCAGTCAGTTCCACAGATCTGAATGATTACTGTCTGTCTGTGTCTTTTTTCCATGAGAAATCGCTGTTGCAAATTGCCTATAAATTGACTACTAAAATACAATGTTTTCGTCTGAAAATTTGAATTGAAAAAGAAATGTATAATATAAAATTGTAATACACTCAAACGTTTATAAAAGTAAAAAGTTGATAATTTAGCAGAAGCTATTTCCCCTCTTCTTTGGCCGGCTGTTAATTTTTAAAGTGGGAGTGATGGGAAGGAGGAGTGGCAGGAGAAGGCGTTTGTGTGAAACCTGCCTGTGGCCATCGCTGCCAGATTTCTTACCAGGAAAGCAGTAATAAGGGCACAGAGAACAATTTTTAAGGAACATCTGTTTCTTCTTTGCCAACAAAGTGAAATAGTGTAACGTAAGCTTCTTTTAATCATTGGCTTGAGAAAATGTCTTCCAAGATAGAATTTTGGAGTTGGAAAGACATCAGAAATCCTGAGGTCCAGTAGCCTCATTAGCAGAAAGCTTAAGGAATGTGTCCAAAGTCACTAGATATTTTGTCACAGAGCCTAGATTAGGACTAGGTTTTGATAAAATTAAGTATAAAATAGCCCATTTGAAAATCTCAGATCCAGACTTTCAGACAGGACTTTCCCTAAAATGGACATCCTTGTTTGGTATCCTGGGTCATATAGGTCTAATAGTCGAGAGACTTTTTTTCTTCATTTTATGACTGATAAAAGGGAGCTTATTAATTTTTAAAAATTTGAATATAAGCATAGTGGGAAAAAAAATACATCGGTGCATTTTTACCGCACATAGAACCTGGGTAGGACACTTTTAGGTTATTCTTATAAAACGCTGCCTAACGAACAAAAGGAAGCACCTGTGAGGCCACCCGCATTTCCATCGCTAAAGCTTACCCTTGCGGTCTGACAGCTCCCTGCTTTCTCTCAGGCTGGCTTTTGACCTTTGACATGAGCCCTGGACCTAAGTGGGGGCTTCACTTCCTTACCGTCTCACCAGAGTCCCCATAGGATGCAGGCCCTTGTCCTGGAAATGGCAGCATTCATTCTTGACCACTGAATTCCAGGAAAGATGTAACTCAGCAATGCGACTGTCAGCCTGCCAGGATGAGAAGGTAGGGGCTGCAGCAGTCTTTCTGGCTGGCGTTTTAAAATAGTTTAAGTCTACCAAATAGTCAAAAGGCCTAGTCTCTCAGTATCCTTTTATTGTTTTCAAAAAATATTTTCCATGCACCATGTTTGGAACCAGGAAGGGATTTTTAACATCCTTCCCTTAGACATAGGAGGTGAGGGAGTAGCTTTTTCTTTCCCAACTCCACATCTCTGCGTTCTCAGGTGAATGAAGCTGCTTGCCATGGAGAGATCTTGGGGCCAGCGGGAGGGAAGGTCATGTCAGTCAGGTTCTCTGCTTCCAAATACAGGCCCGCTGCTGCTGTTTGCTCAGTCTGTGGTTAAGAACTGAGCCTCAGTGAGAGCCCCAGGTGCCTTGCATCATCCTCCACTGTGTTTTGACAGCATTTGTTCAAGAGGGAGGGTGGGTCCTGGCAGTGCTGCTGGGCCTAGTGTCACTGCTCTTGGTTCTCCTCATCTCCCCAAACTTGCCTCCTAAACGTCATGAATCTTTTTTGACACTTGAAAGTAAAGACCAAGTTTTAGGTCAAGAGGATCCTTTTTTTTTTTTTTTGAGATGGAGTCTCGCTCTGTCACCCAGGCTGGAGTGCAATGGTGCAATCTTGGCTCACTGCAAACTCCACCTGCCAGGTTCAAGCAATTCTCCTGCCTCAGCCTCCCAAGTAGCTGGGACTACAGGTGTGTGCCACCATGCCTGGCTAATTTTTTGTAGTTTTAGTAGAGACGGGGTTTCACCATGCTGGCCAGGTTGGTCTCGAACTCCTGACCTCGTGATTTGCCTGCCTCAGCCTCCGAAAGTGCTGGGATTACAGGCGTGAGCCACCGTACCTAGCCACTTTTTTCCCTCTCTCCTATGCTTCCTCTTAGTGATATTTTTATTTATTTGTTTTTTGAGATGGAGTCTCACTGTTGCCTAGGTTGAAGTGCAGTGGCGCAATCTCAGCTCACTGCAACCTCTGCCTCCCAGGTTCAAGTGATTCTCCTGCCTCAGCCTCCTGAGTAGCTGGGATTACAGGCACACATCACCACACCCGGCTAATTTTTGCATTGTTAGTAGAGATGGGGTTTCACCATGTTGGTCAGGCTGATCTCGAACTCCTGACCTCGTGACCCACCCACCTCAGCCTCCTAAAGTGCTGGGATTACAGGCGTGCGCCGCCGCACCTGGCCAGTGATATTTTTATTTACCTATAATACAAATGAAAGTTTGAGATTAAAAAGAACCAGGCAACTTATGAGATGACTTGCTGAAAAAGATGGTGAACCTCTGATAGCCATCACCTAGACTTCAATTCTGTTTAGTAAAATGGAGAGAAGGATCGTTTTAATGCTTACTAAGATACCTTTCTAAAATAAAAATCATGGCCCTCTCACGTTCTTAAGATTCACTGTTAATAGTAGTTTTTCTGGGGGAAATGGTTAACTTTTTCTGACATCAATTGTAAAATGTGTTTCCTCTTTGGGAACTGTTGAATGATGCAGCGTGGGGGTAAGGTGGAACCACATCTTGGAACTGGGAAACTACCATGTACAAATCCAGTGTTAGAAAATGACTCTTGGCTGGGTGCGGTGGCTCATGCCTATAATCCCAGCACTTTGGGAGGCCGAGGCAGGCAGATCATGAGGTCAGGAGTTTGAGACCAGCTTGGCCAACATAGTGAAACCCCGTCTCTACTAAAAATACAAAAAATTAGCCAGGCGTCGTGGCGGGCACCTGTAATCCCAGCTACTTGGAAGGCTGAGGCAGGAGAATCACTTGAACCCAGGAGGTGGAGGTTGCAGTGAGCCGAGATGGCGCCATGGCACTCCAGCCTGGACGACAGAGCAAGACTCTGTCTCAAAAATAAAAAAAGAAAAAAAAAAAGAAAATGATTCTCCACTGGGTTCTGTTAATGGTAGGTGTTTTGACTAACATATCAGCTTTCAGAAACTCATTTGAGATTCAACCAGTCATCATTGGAGAGGGTACAGCCACTGTTAGTCACTATGTTATACAACAATATACACTAATTATGCTTTCTCTTGGTGAGTTGTACGGCTCACATATTTAAAACAAGCTTTTGTGTTGTCCCACCTTGATTTTAATCCCTTTAACATTTCAACCTAAGTAACTCATTAAGTCTACCAAAAGTATAAGGTGTGGCTATAATTTTATGAGACTAATTTTCTTGTAAACAGGCATTGATGCCACATAAATAGTAATCTGAAAAAATGCTTTGAACAATGAAATCATGGCTGTGCTTTCAGTACTATACTTTGAAAAAATCCATTTGGCTGTGTAAATTCTATTTTTTAAAGTCTCACTGTTTCATCATCACAGTTTTAATGTCTATTTTAGCATTTTTTTTCTTGCTACTATTTGACATGGCATAACACACTTTAACTCCTGAAAGACAGAGAACCCTGTCATTGATACTGATGTTATTCAATGTTTTAGTGAAAATCACCAACTGTAGCTGCTGCAGGATTAACCAACACAACTAATTGACAGCATGGGCTTTGCAATTAAACCAACTTGGGTTCTAGTTCTCAGTTCCACTGTCTTTCCCTGTGTAACCTAGAGAAGCTATTTGTTTTCTGGATATATCGGAAGAATGGGCATAAGGATGGAACCTATGCCATAGGGTTGCTGGGGACTGAGCGAAGTAGGTTTCAGGTGTTGAGCACACTGCCTGTCATCTATAGGCCAATTGTGAAGGAAGCCCCCAGTAACCTGTGTTCATCGGGTTACAGATGACAGCCCTTAACATGTGACAGCAGCGGGGAATAGGCTGAAGATTCAGAAGAGGACTGAGTGTTGGAAAAGTGAGTCTCAGAAATTAAGCGGTTGGGCTACCTGGCAAAAAGACCAGTGCTCTGCACTCCACCGCACAGCTCCTCTGGAAGGTCTTCCCGCGCTTTCAGAGAGGTACTGGTTGGGGCTAGTCAGAAGGGGGTTGCTGTCACTCAGGTAGGCTACATGTTACGTGTGAGCAGTAGACTAGATGATTTAAGACCCCAGACAAACAAGTGTATAGGAGAGAAGTTCCCAAGATTCTCCTAACACGTGGTAATTAGAGAAGTGGTGGCATATGAACAAGAGCAGAATGATGCTTCATTCTATCGTTATGTAGTTTTATGTATTTATTTTTATTTATTTTGTTGAGACAGAATCTTGTTCTGTCACCCAGGCTGGAGTACAGTGGTGTGATCTTGGCTCACTGCAACCTCTGCCTCCCAGCTTCAAGCCATTCTCCTGCCTCAGCCTCCCTAGTAGCTGGGATTACAGGCACCCACCACCACACCTGGCTAATTTTTACATTTTTAGTAGAGACAGGGTTTCATCATGTTGGCCAAGCTGGTCTCGAACTCCTGACCTCAAGTGATCTACCTGCCTCGGCCTCCCAAAGTGCTAGGATTGTAGTGGCCAGTAGTTTTAAATGACATTAGGTGACTCCTAAAGATTTCTTCAGAACACAATTGTGGGAGTCCCTACTAGGTCTATTATTTAGCCAAGGGAACAATAGGATGGCCCCTAGGGTTGAAAAATTCATCATCAAGGAGGGGAGAGGATACCATAGCTAACTTAAACATCAGTTTGTCAAGCTGGGTGGGGTGCGGCACACCCGTAATACCAACTTCTTGGGAGACTGAGGTGGAGGATTGTGTGAGCCCAGGAGATTGAGTCCAGCCTGGGCAACATAGCGAGACCCCATCTCTTAAAATAGTCTGTTGAGGTAGAATCCCTTTGGATGACAGAGTGGCAGTGGAGCCCTTCATGATGTCAATAAACCACCGAGACATCTCAGCCTCACTTCTATAGATGCAGTTACTGGAATATTCTACCAGAAAATGTAGTCTGTTCTCAGGCAAGCAGGTATTAGAAGAGAAAACCTCCTGGAATAAGAACTCTGCCCTTGCTACCTGCTCTTGAACAGCTACTTCACCATTTCACTCAGACTGCAGGTATAGAAGACAGGAAGTTGGGATGCCTACAAAACTAGTAGGGAGGGAGGATGGCATTTTTGAAACTGAATTTCCTACTTGAGGCAGTTTGAATGGTTCCCAACTGCCTCATTCTGTGTGGAGGTTTTGGTATATGCTGCTGGGAAGGTAGTTTTCTGGAGCCCTTTAGCCTCAATATTCAAGTTGTAGGGAAGGGTGGGAGTGGAGAGCAATCTATCCTTCCACCACACCAATTTGTAGTAGGACCAAGGGGGCTGAAATGGAAAAGCTCTGTCCAGCCTCAAAGTCTACATAGCTAGGCAGAGACTTTAGCTTGCACACACTCAGAGCAGTCAGAGTGAACAGTGCACACAGATTGCTTAGAACCAAATACCCTTTCTGCACTCAGTCTCGTGGTGGCTTCTGCCGCTAGCTGGTACAATGTTATCACAAATCACAGGACTCATGTAAGGGTATTAATACTTTTATCTTGATTTTTTTTCTGTTGTCCTCCCCTTCTTAAGTCTTGTGTGTGCATGTGTGTGCATGTGTGCGCACACACACACCCTTTATTAAATGCATGCCTTTATTAAAATAATTAGTTAATCCCAAATGCCGGGAGAGAACAGCACCTCTCATCTCATTCACATGATTTGCAGTTTACAGTGCCTGCCCCTTCCCAATTAACCATGGCCTCCTTGAGACTCTGCACCTCCTTGACATCCTCATCCCTGCCAGCTAAAGATCTCATCACCCAGTCTGAGAGATGCTATTCTAAGGAGCAAAGGCCTGGGGAAGAACAGAGACAATCTAAACAAATCTGAGTATAAAAGTTGCAGTGGCCACGATATTGTCTTTCGTTCAGATTGAAAGCACTTGAAAGCCGGGTGGTTTTCGTAAGGGCTGCCTGGATGGGTTTGCACTCTCTAGGACCAGGCACTGAGGAAAGATCAGCCCCAGCTAATTGGAACATGAGAAGCAAAGCAGGCACAGCCTATACCAGATGCCAGCATGTGGCGAGCAGATGAGATTGCTCACAAAGCACCTCTGAGCTTTGGTGAGCCCTGCAGTGAGCATTGCACAGTCCTGGCTTTGTGCAGCGCTGAGGGCTGTCTCCAGAGCTGAGCCTGGAGGGCAGGTGAGACTCTAAAGCCATTGTTGCTGTCCTCCAGTTGAGCAGTGGGAGTCTGAACTAACTTTGAAAGGACCTGTAATGACAACCAGGCCAACCTGTGGGCTCTGTTTTACTGTGGTTGCCTCATACATCTTCCTGTTGGGGGAAAAAAAAATCACTATGGTGTAGAATATAATTCAGTGATTCTACTGATTTCAGATTCCAAGGCAAGTTATAGATGGAGAAGAGAAAATGACTAGTATACAAATTCCACTGTGACTACAGAGAAAACCGTTAAGATGATGTATGATGACCTCTATTTGTATGCAGTATTCTCATTCCATCTGGCAAATACATTTTCTACCAATTTCTCCCACTTAGTGGGGATCAAAAATTTAATAATTTAGCTGGTAACATCCCAAGCTATTATACATTAAGAAAAATACTTATATGAACACATCAGTGTAGATGACCCAATAAAATCCAAACTCTGCCCCTTTTGTACAAGTACTTCCATGATCCTGACTCCAAAACAGAGTGCTTAGTCCTGTTACCAACTGCTTCCCTAGGCAGAAATATGCTCACATGTTCTGTGGCTACAAGGCAGTACATAAACAAGATACTTTTTGCACTGGACAAAACATGTTTTCTAACACATTATGAAACAATTCAAGGGGAAATTAATTTACTAGTCACTTCCTGTCAGGCTTCTCTCTCCTTTACCTCTCACATACCCTGGCAGAGGTCTGTGACACCTTAGCCCATGAGGAAGTGTGCCCAGAGGGGTTTAGTGTGCTGTTCCCAACAGTGGGATGAGTAGATTTTGTCCAGCTCTGTGGACTCTAAACCAGGGCTTTCTCCGCTGGGCCGCCTCCTTCCTAATATAACCTGTTTTAAGTCCAAATTACCATCCAGAGAAAAGGACCCTTGCACATTGTAACAAATACAGACAGTAGGCATTTCTTATATGCCTACGGTAGACAGACAATACAAAACATTTTTCTGGCGTCCAGTTATTTGAGCATAGCCCATTAGAAAGTGCTCAGTAAAAATGTACTGAATGAAGGCAACTGTTATTTAACACCAGTTTACTGTGGATGAACCATGTTATAAACAAACATTAGCACTGCTTCTTCAATAAAGGCAAATAGACAGTTTTCACTTGTCTCAAGTTTTACTATAAATTATTTATTTTAACATGTATGTAGTTTACTTTGATTCATGCTAATGATTTTTATTTTAAATAGTTGCTGTTGGTACACCCTGCTTAGAGGTGAGTCACCTCGGTACACTCTGCCTGAGTCACGCCTGGCTGCAGAGTAAAGATAAAAGTTTTCCCAGAAAAGAGTTGAAGAAATTTAGAAAAGCCACTTCCAGAATGATATCCGCCGAATAATTGCCAAGAAAAGCAATCTTATTTTTTCCCACAATACATAAGTATAAATGGTGTACAGAATGACATCCTTCTATTAGTATTAAGATACTTAATTGCCATCAATTTTTACAGTTTCTATTAAAAAGCAGTCCACATTTTCTTGTGTATCTTTAGAGGTTAGGTTTCACAGGGCAGCTCTTAAAGTTCTCATCTTCCACGTCTGGAAGATCACATTGCGTGGCAGAAGTGGTAAATGTGATTTTTCAACAACTACTACATCATGTGGATGTCAGGTGCCTCTTTTCTGTCAGAACTGTGTATTACTCGCTCGTGACTCTTCTACTTTAAAAGCACAGCCACACAGACATCTTGTTATTGTTCATAGGCCCTTTATTAGAGTTTCCATATTGTTGCAGCCCTGGACCAAACTAGAGGAAAAATTTATTGTATAATACTTAAGGCAACTGTAGTCACACAGTTCAAAGTCACCTTCCAGCTAAACAGGTAGTTGCCAGCAGCCCTAGCAACCAAACTAGAACCAGAAGGAAAACACCCCTTCATAGAGAGCCGCATGCCAGCTGTGACCTCAGAGAAGGCTGAGCTCCCAGAAAGAAGGCTGACCTAGCCTCTTCTTGGCACACAGTTCAGCTGAGTTCGCTGCAGGGAAGGAGGCCAAATCCCTTCAAGATCAAACAGAAGAAGTGGCCAGAGGAGTGTCCCTCTCCCCGCAGACACCCGCTTTGATCCCTATCTCTAGGGGGACTATTGACTCTCCCCCAGAACTGCTGCCTACAGAAAGCAGGATTTGGGCAGAATGATCCCAGAATGAGCTCTGTGCAGTGACATCAAAGTTATTTGGGAAAAATTATTCTGGAAGAAATACAGGAAACTAGGAGGGGACCAAGTTTGTGGAAAGAACTGGCTGAGGGTCCAAGCAACCCATTTCTTTCAACTTCACTAATTTTTTGTAAGTTGAAAGACATGGATTATTAGATTCCATAGCAGGATATACACACCTGAGACTCGGAGCTTGGCCTCTGCATTTTTGAGAGGAGGAGGAACCGAGGGAGAGAAGAGTTGAGTGGGCTTTGGCCAAGTCCCAAGTCTCAGGTATAGATCCAGCTATGCCTGTTGCCTTGATGAACAGACTTTTATTATTAATTGCTTTCTTTCTACATCCAGAAGAGCCCATCAATGTGTTGGCATAATGCTCCACTGTTACCTCCCTTACCATTTTGTTGGATGTTACCTCCCTTACCATTTTGTTGGATTTTCTAGTTAACTCTCAAAAAGATCATGGTGGCAGCTTTAGACTGTTTTTAACTAGTTGGTTCATGCATGCTAAAAAAAATTCAAGAGAGAGATAATTTTCAAATGAAGTTCTGGCCAGGGCTGAATATGAAACCTTTATAACAAGTAGGCCCCCTAAACATAACTTTTTTTTTTTTTTTTCCTGGTTCAAGTTTAGGACTAAATGAAGAGGAATTGGAAAGGTTCCAGAGGATAGTAATGAAAATGATTAAAGGACTGATGATGAAAGGTTCAAGGAATTGGGATTACTTAGCCTGGAGAAGAGAAATTTGAGGGGTGATTTAATGGCAATCTTCAAGTACAGTATGAGGAGGGTTATTGTAAGTATGGTAGCCAGCTGTTCCCCAGCTGCACTGAAGGTTACAAAGGGGAAATCGAGCTAAAATTTCAGCAGAGAGGTTTAAGTTGGACCAGTGATAGTGGTTCTCAAAGTAGCTCAAGGGATAGAAAACCATTGTGGAAGAACATGACATACTCACTTTTAAACTGAAAATACAGTTTTTCCTAATCAGATACCAACTTCTAACATGTACTAGTAAGGTAAAAATTACAAAATACAACTCAGGACTTAGAAAATGTTGACTGGGAAGATGGGTGGGGGTGTTGACATACCTTCACCACTGGGACCCCACGATGTAGAAGCCCAGTTTGAACACCAATGGGCTCTGAAGAGAGGCAGTACCTGTGGACTTTCAATGAGCACCACGATCAGATGGTGGGAGCCCATGATCTGTGCTCAGGAAAGGACTCACTCCCATCTGACAACCCTCTTTTTTTTTGCTGTGACCCTGTTTCATACCTACACCTGGAAAAGGAGGGAGGCCCAAGCCATACAAGTACTTTTGAGGACTGCATGTCTAGGAGACAGGGCAAGGTGCCCGTATACAGCCAGTGCTGGCCTATCCCTGGAGAAGGCTGCACCAGCAGCACCCCTCTTACACAAACTGCTCCTCTCTACAAACCAGCTCTGCCCTGGCCTGTGGATTTAGTTCATTACCAATTTTAGGTTATCAGGAACTTCACTCTTAATAAAATGACACTTTTTAAAAATGTTTTATTACAAAGCTTCTTTTAAAAAATGCTCAGCACGTTAACTCAAACTGGAATGACAAACATTAGGATGACAGTTTTGGGCAAAGGCTGTGCCTTGCTATTTAAAAAAAATGGGTACATCAATGCTCATTTTAACAACTGGCATAAAATCCCACTAATTGGCTAATAAAAACAGATACAAATACAGAACATTTAAAGTAATAACAATTCAAGTGCTGGGCTTTTTACAACAAGGGGGTGATAAGGAAAGAAATGAAAATTCACTGCAAACCAGTCTGCTGAATGCATCTGTTAAGGTTTACTGTTTTAAAAAAAAGAAGAAAACCGAAGAAAAAATAAACTGAAATAGGGCTGCCAATTGCTACCAACAGAGTAGATTTGGCTATTACATTTATTTAGCTCTACTGAACACCTTACAAGGGCAGAGAAGCCACTATGTGTTACAGGCAATTCACAGAGAAGCCACTTACCAGAGAAGGTGTCTCAGAAAAAGAAGGCTTCTTTTTATTTCATTATTTCAAACTTTTCCAGAACTTTGAATTTTATTTAAAAGCTCATAGCTAGCAAAATATACAAGAAAATTAAAACTAAAAAGTGTAAATTAAAAAAATTCAAGTTTAAAAAAGCAAACAAAAAAAACTGATCCTTTTGCACTGTTAAATAAAAGCTTTAGGAGAAAAGAAGAGAAAGAAAAATGAAGACAGAAACAAAGAGGGAACTCTTCCACGAACTCCTCCACTGGGGTGCTGATGGATGTGCTGGCTGCTGGCTCCAGTTGCGCATGGCAGGCAAATGCAGCCAAGTTACTGTCCTTGCTGAAAGGTTACAGGTTTGGATGCAAGATGCTCTGGGAAGTGCACACAGAGATGAGGGGAGAAAAGCTGCTCAGCTGCCCCACAGCCTGCTAGCGTTCTCACGTGCTTTAACATTTCCTTTTAAAAAACCTTTTTATGCTTTATTTTGGAACTTGGCCCTTGCAGTAGACGAAAGAGGAGTTGGCAGTGATTGTCTTTATGGATCAGGGTCTCTAGCAGTGACCTCAGGGTAAAATTGATGTCAGTGTTCCTTTGGGGTCGACTGGGCAGGCCGTGGAGACAGTCTGGATTTTCAACAAGCTTCCATCTCCAGAAGAGGTCCTGGGGTCGCTGCCTTGGCTTTGCACGTTGGGAATGAGCTTCGTTTTCCACCTCAAGAAGGAACAAATGAAATGCTATTAATATGAATTTGCTGTAGGCCTTAAGATTATAACCTCTATTCCATACCATATATGTCTTATAACCTCTGCATTTAATCAATCCATTTTGCTGATCTGGGGATGGCTAAAACGAATTGCCCTATGCAGTCAAAAATCCTGAGAGTACACTACAGAGTTAATATAGTGACATTTTTACTTTGGTTCCATGTATATGTATGCACACAGTTATGATGTGAAATGTAGCTAACACTCTGGGTCATAGTAAAAAGAACAGAAAAAAGTTTGAAAAACACAAGTAGGAAACAGCCAAACAAGAATAGGGAAGACAGGCAACAGCCGGATCAGGGAAAGACGTGTCATGCCGCAATGTTTGGTGTTTTTAGTCCACTGTGGGAAGCCATTCTATGATTCCACATAGGATAGACATATTCACATTACCCAACGCACTGCCAGCTCCCGTGACGCTGTGTGCTGTGTCCGCTCATATTCACAGTCCAGAGGATACAAACCTCTCCCTTTTTCCTTAAGATCTTACAATTTTCAAGATTTTTTTTTTCCTTCCTAACATCTAGGATCTTTAATGTTAACCTCGGAAAGGACACTCAGCAAATATGTTAAAGTAATGTTGCCAGATATTGGTGATAATGATTTTCAAAAAAGAGAACTCCCACATCCCCAAAACTTTAATGATCTGAGATTTTTAAAAAAGTGATTAATAGTAAAATGTAACAGTGTAACAAGATAAGACAAAGACAAAAGGAAAGTAAAAGCATGGCAAAGTTCCGTTCCTTCACTCCAGAGAGCACGTGCTTCCGCTGCTTTGAACTTGGGGAGGCTGCTTTCCCTTGGTGGCAGCGATGCTGGAAGCACCTTCTCAACCTGGGTCCCTCGACAGCCTCAGATGAATCCCAACACTTTGTGCTTGTGATTGTGCTATCCGTGTTACAAGCAGGAGTTTCCTTTTAGAAACTCAGTCTAAATAATGGTGGATTATCGTACACTTTCATTTCAATGGAAACAGAAAGTAAAAGAGAAATAAAAGGAAGCTTTGACATATTTAATAATGAATACAAAAGTCTAGATGGCAAGTTACAGTCCACGAAGTACTTTCCACAGAAGGATGGTGATCTATGGAATGGGAACTGCGAGAACACCTGCCCCTCAGGCTGTTGGAAAGAGAGGTTTGGCTCCTATATTTAAAGTGCTCACAAAGTGCACAGAGCAGAGCAAGCCCTGCAAGCAGGTTAGCTAGTATTATTATTCCAATTGCGCCCAATGAGGCCCCTAAAAATGATCGGGACTACAAAGAAGCTATTTGTATACCTGGGTAGCTACTGGAAAAGCAAAAACCAACCAACCAACAAAAAACAAAATAGGAGGAAATCAGCCACAGAATGATTTCAACTGAGGAGGTACTTCAAGGACAATTTCAATTCCTATCCTCCTGGAAAATCAACCATTCCTTGTTTAACAGGAAAACACTAGTGCGTTATGACACTTTAACTGAACAGAGGTATGGATCCCTCACGCAGGAGGATCAAAGAGCTATGAAGGACCCTGCCTTTCTTGGAGAAAGAAACAGGGCTCTAGCAGAGCCTGGGGTGGGAGAGAGGGCACCCCACAGATTCCTATTTACATTATAATTTTACATCACAGATTTTCAAAGGTTTGGTCCAGGTTGCTCTTCCTGGGAAGGTTTTCCTCTCAGTCTGACGTGAAAACATTTAGTTTCCTGATGAGGCCTGGCCTTGCAGTCCTAGGCTAGCGCCTGAGACAAGCACTGGGGCTCAGAATAGACTGGCCATTGGCAGCCAGCAACGCCTGAAGGAGACAACCTGCCCTTCTGTTGGGCCATCCCTCCACTGCCTGACATAGCGAACCCGGAAGTACTGAGGTACAGACAACCTCCATGGCCCTGCTGTGGCCCCATTCTCAAGCAGGGCTAACACCTCCAACCTAGAGCACCTGCACTTCCGGCTCCCCCAGAGTCTTCCTGTCCCTTCACTGCCTTACCTAAGGGTGACTTCTCCTTTCTTCTTAAGCTGAGTACAAGTGATAATACAGTGGTTAACACAAACATGGGTGCCCAGAGATGGCCATTAACTAAAAGATAGTATGTCACTTACCCAGAAAGAGTCTACATCTCCTAATAAAGTCATCTCTTTCCACAGTCTCACATTTTCCCACCTGTTATTTCCTCATTTCATGGGGTCATCTTGCAAATTCTCCTGGAAGGTTGGCTTCAGAGAGCCTCTGTACAGTTGCTTACCAAAAAGCAACTAATCCCTTCCAGGGACTAGTGCTTTAAAAAAAAAAAAAGCAAATAAATTCCTTCACTATGAAATGAGGCAGTTTGTCCCTGGTGGCTCTTTTAAAATACAGGGACGTCAGGGGAGACCAAGTCTTACCTCCGAGTGGGAGAAACGGGGGCCTTGCAGTGTTGCTTTACAGATACAAAACAGGTCCAGTCCAGATTCTTTTCAAGAAACCACAGGCATGAGGCTCCAGAGGCTGGAGCGTTCCCACATCTAAGGCTTCACTAGGGGGCTGCAGCTGAAGCTGGGCCAGGCCAGGCAAGCTCTGGCACAGCCCAACCCACCAGTGAAGTCTGCGCAATCAAAGCCAGCAATTACTGCTCTCCGGCTGCGGCTGGGCTTCAAAGGAAGTGAGGCAAGGCCCATCTTACATATGTTCAGACTTGGGCTCCCTCCACCAGGAGTCACCACGCATTTGTACTGGGGATGCAAAGGCGGCACGAGACCCCACCAACCCCATATAATAGAACCCCTTGCTCTCCTGGACCAAATTCCAATCTTGACAAAATATCCCATCAACCAAATGGAACCAGGAACCCAAATGGGCAGAGTTCCTTACTAAAAGCCCAAGCAATAAAGATGAATCTAAAGATTTCAAAAGTGGGCCTGTTCTGGGAGATCAACAGCACCGACCCTGGGCCAACAGGACTTTACAGAGCCTGACTCAGGAGTGAAGAAAGGGAAAGCGGGAAATTCCTTCTCTCTAAGCGCAAACAAATGTAAAATCCTACCAAAAGCAGAGCGCTTGGCCAGCTCATGTCCTGTGGGTTCCTTCCCAGGCTGTCCTCTGGAAGGGAGGGCCAAGGAGACAAGCCTATGGGTGAGCTCTGAGATGGCGGAGTGGAGGGTCAGGAGCAGGCAAGGGCCAGCCCTGTCACGGTGCCACTCAGGGCTCACTGGCCAGGCAGTTCAAGCTGTCCAGGCCAAGGCAAGGGCAGCAAAGCTGGTGTCTAGGAACAAAATGCACCCCCGCCCCATCATGTAATATCACTTCCTTGTTCAGAATTGGTGAGGTTACAAAAAAAGTGAGTTGGAATGTTGGAATAAAAGATCCTTCCTTTGTTGTCCTCTTCCTTTTACGCCACTCTCAAATGCTACTAACAAGAGGCAGGAGCCTTAAGCCACGTGCAGTTTGAGGGGAGAATATTAGAGACTGGTTTTATGAGAGGTGAACAGATTCACAGTTTTAACTGCAAAAACTGCATTCCAGCAGCACACCACACACCTCATGTCAACTGTCTCCATTTTTACGCCTTGGGAAAAACTGACAAAAGCCTGTGATTTGAGGGTGTGAACTCTTCTGCTGCACAATGTCATGTGTGTATGAAGGAAGAGAGGTACAGACTTCTAGAGCAGGAAGCAAGCATGAGAGAGCTCGTCTACTCCTGTTGTTTTAGCAGAGACTGAGGAATATGATCATAAAATGACTGGCCCATGGTGACCCCTAGAGAGTCCCAGTGCTGGGCTGTTCCCTAGGCCTCCTGGCACCACAAAAGTGACAGTCTCGTTGACTTGAAGGTGGTCTTGTCTATAAGAAGCTGGTGAGGGGAAAGGAACAAAAACACTGTCCACTGGGCACTGATTTGCCAGGCACTGGGACACGGACTTTAGAATTTCACATAATCATCATTACAGTTTGCATCTTCCCACCCACTTACAGGTAAGGATACTGAGGCTGCGTGAGGTTCAGTAACTTGCCAAAGGTCACACAACTAATAGGCAGCAGGATAAGCTTCTGAACTCTCAACACGTGCTCTCTCCACCATACCTTGGAACTAAATTATCATTCACTTTCTTCTCTCCTTCCTACCTTCCATCATTCTGTCTGTCCGTCCCTAGGCAACAACCCCTGTATGCTGGTGGAGGCAGTCTACATCTGTAACAGTGCCCCCCAGGATATCACGCTCTGTTTGAAGAAGCATGATAAAGAGAATCAAACACATAAGTTAACTTTGAAATTTAAGTCCCTAAGACTGGAAATATAACCTACAAAAGCCAGCTTCAGCTTCTTGACAGTAAACATTACCCAACATTTGAAAAAAAGAAAAATGAAAATATGTGGTTAGGAAGGTTAACACTGAGTTTTGTTTCTGCAGCTGAGTGACTCCTTAGTCCCAGCATTCAAGACTAGTTAGTTAGTCCCCTAACCACAAAGCTCTAAAACAAAAAGATTCCCAGAAGCCGGAGGTGGGAGGAAAGGGGTCACTGGCCACTCCTGGATTCATGTTCTACCAAGGCAAGGTTGAGTGACCTGTGCGGCTTCCTCCCCTGCGGCTATTCAGAGTGAACTACCATCAGCTCAACCAGACTTTGGCAATGTCAAGATGACTTTGAGACAAGCCTGTGACTGTTAATGAATTACTCCAGGGGAATTCTTCTGTAGCTGCTGGTTTCTCTTCCTGATCAGCCTAGCCCTCTGTGTCTGTCTCCTCTGTGAGGACGTGTGTCCTATTTGTAGGCTGGACCTCCTGGTGCAGGTCATGACCGCTAGATCCTTCCTATCACGGGAAACATGGGAGAAATGGTCTTGAGCAAGTTTTGAAGGAGAGCGCCTCAAAAGCCCACTGCAGTTCTGTCAGCTGAAGGGCTTCCAGAGGACAATAACTAGCTAGGTAGACCTCCCTCATCTACTCACCTCCAAACGCTATCCAACCCACATTTCTCTCAGACTAAAGATGCTAAGTTCACCTTCTACAAATGAGGTGACAGGATCAGGGCACACTTTTGTCTTCCCCCCCACCCCCAAACCAAGCCCTTCCACGGTTATGACAGTGTTTGTGTGTGCACCTGTGAATCTGGTTAAGCACAGGGAGATGATAACTTGTGTGGGTTAGAGTGTGGGCTCTGAGGACAGACAGTTCTGGGTTGGGTTTGGATCCTGGGTCCATTGGTTACCACCTGGAAATCTCGGGCATGCACTCTGAACGCACCAAACATGTTTCCTCATCTGTAAAGTGAAGATAAGAAGCTGCTCTACCTCATCAGGTGCACTGCGGGATGTGGGAAATGTACGTGCAGAGCTGGGTGAGTGCGGGGCAGGCGCCCTGAAGCAGCCCACGTAGTGAGTGCAGTAAACAGCAGAGGATGGAGAACTTGGGCTCAGAGCTGACAGTAATTCACTCTGCGGACACAGCGCTGCTGCTCACCAGCTGTGTGGCCCTGGACAAGTGATGTTTTCTCATCCTTCAGACAGGACTGAAATCTGTCCCCTCCACAATGGGGCTGTTCCAGAATGAGAGGAGGCAACACATGGAGAGGCATCTGTTAAAGCCTCGGGAATGTGGCAGGTGGTCCATACAGGTTGGGACCATTTCTGCTGTTCCAACTTCACGCGACACATTCGGGGCAGCAAGCAAGGTTCATACTATTACAGAACTTCTGGTAGAAAATTAAGACCAACAGAGTATTCTGCAAATTAATTAAAATATCTCTTATGAAACGGAATGTTTCGAAAAGCTGATGCTAGAGGAGAAAAAGTAATCCCAATAGAAAAAAAAGATTCACAAAAACAATATTTAGGCATTTAGAAAAATTTAGTCCAGAGACAGATGTAAACCTTAAGCCTAAAAGTGAGCAGTTTAATTTTTAATGCTTTTAATTTTTCTCTCATTCTGTCAAAAAAGAATAAAGTCACTTTGCTAAAGGTCATGGACAGCTATGAGCAGCAGGATTCCCCACTCATCGGCTTTCAGTAACATGGCAGCTTCATTTATGAAGAACACTGCTGAGGAAAAACACATTAAAACGATCTCAAGGTATCACAGTAATGTCACAAAATTTATGTGCAAAAATAGCACATTTTAGCCTTTCTTAAAAAAGCCCTACCCTCTATACCCCAACTCAGACCCCATTTACTTTTAATTTATATATTATTCAATTAAGCTTCATTTTTCTGGTTCCTAAATCCACACAAATCATAAGAAACATTATTGTGGGCAGACGGTATAGTCCCAAACAGCAAAGGAAGCCACAAAATAATTATTAAAAAGCAGTTTCTTAAAATTCCACATTATTTGGGGTCATTTAGAATAGTATTATACAAACCACCATACTCCTTGTGGCATATATAATATCCACTGTAAAACAACGGCATGACGTATTCGTATTCAAATCAATTTCAATGTACTCTGCTGAAGAAGACAGAGTTGCATCCAAAAGTGTTTTGAAAAATTACATGTTTTGACACTTAAAGATGTAAACATATAGGTTATCTGAAAAACTCCATTATCCAGAAGGGCTCATTTCCACACAGTTCCTCACAACTCAGTAACAAACAGTTCTATTCAACAAAATTTATCCGAAACCCTTCTTTTTCATTCTAATATTCTACTGCATTGATCTTAATTTCATTTTGTAAGTTTTGATGAACAATACTAAACATGAAGCATCTCAAGAGGGTTTTAATGAACCTCATATACTTCTCTCCCTCTGCTATTATTTTTTAATGGCACCGATCAGTCTTGCTTACCTGAGGGTCTATTTCTCTATTTCTGATCCCCAAGGCAACTTAAACACAATTCTAGCTCCTCTGATCATTAAGGAGAGAAAAGAGAATTGATGGAAGGGATACTGCCCATTCTTAAAAGCTTTCACTGTACCTATGAACCTAACCCAATTTCTTTATTAACACAGAGCTGTCTAGATAAAACCACCCCAACTACCAGCTTACTAGCGAGCTATAGTGGACATCTGTCTGGCTGCTGCCCAGCTCTCCTCTCCATTATCCCAACTCCAACACTGTTAGAGCAGTGAGCTCCTGACAGCCATTTTGTACAATGTGACCTTCTCCTCTGACCACAGCTGATGATGGATTGGGGTGGAAGTTTGACCCAAGTTGGGCTAACCAGAGTCGCTTCTATAGAATTTGAAAGAATTATTGTCACTTTGGGAGATGATATCGTAACAACATATAGCTTGAGTGCTCTGAACATATGGCTCAAAGAACTGAGCGAGTCAATCTGGGAAGGGAAGGAGGAAGTGATTTTCAGGGCGGGGCAGATGGAAGAAGCAGGGAAAGTCTCTGGACAGCTTTCCAATTTCCAGCTTTCTTTTTGGCCCAACTGCACTACTGTCCTTGGATTCCACAAGATGCTCCTGTATCTTTAAAATACATTTCCCCTTTCTCCGTAAGTGAGCATGGTTTGTTTCCAGCACTTAACCATCAAAAGGCTCCCATGAACGCGCCTAGGGACCCTGGAGCAATAGCCAGGATGTGAAAACCTGCAGTCCACGCATAATCACCTAGGGACCCTGGAGCAATGGCCAGGATGTGAAAACCTGCCTTCTACGCATAATTGAGTCCAACCACACTGTCATTATGCTGTCATTGCTATTTAAGACAATGAGACCAAGCCTGAGCTTATCTGTAGTCAAGTGTCATCACCTTGTGAATCCTGTACACATTTCCTGTTAAGTCTGTGACAGATGTCACAGGGATTTGTGAACACAAGCATAAGAAGAAGGAAGACATGGGTGGGCCGTCACCTCAGACTGCAGCATTCCCAGAAACGACGCGTAAGGGAGCCTCTCCGGGCCACCATAACCTTCACCTCCTATGCAACGATCTGGCCATCCGCACGCCAGCAGTCGCTTCCATAGGACCTCACTACTGTGGTAAAACGGCGGCCCAAGGTTCCCCCAAGTGCGGGACAGTGCTGAGCTGGGTGCAGACATTTTCCCAGGAGCTACCAAACTGTGGCCAAGGGTAGCTGCGCTGCCACGTGTTGCTGTGGCTGCCACGCGAGGCTTTGTTCTCCCCAGTTTGCCACTCCCCTTCCCCTCCCCAGATGTAGGCTGCCTTCCCAGAGTTCTGAACCCCCAGGGGTCTTTTGCTTGTTTGGTAACAATTCTAGCTGAGGTGCTTTCTAAGTATGTTACAAAAGATAAAGAATGGAAAACAAGATGTCATTTTTTCACTTTCTAGTTGTGGAAGCCTTAATTTTTACTCTGAGACTTGGACAAGACTTAAGAGTTCTTCAGCCACCAACTTCCTTTTAATTTTATTAATTTTTAAGAACCGGATTTTGTTTTCTAACTAGACATCACCAAGAAGCTTACTGATACTTAATGTTGGTGACGACATTGTGGAACAGAACTTGGAACAAAGATTAGGCAAAAGTGTCAAACTTACCAGAGTGAGCTTCAAAAATCATAGGAATTAAATATTTTTCTCAATGAGACCACTGAAAATATTTAGAACTCTCCCTGGCAGCTCTAAGAGGACAGGGCTAAATGTTGAACACCAGGCACAGTTCCTGGCAGACCCTCAGGGTTGCAGTCCTCTCACTGGTCCAGATGATGCTTCTGTTCCCACTCTGCAACTTTTCAGCTCTGTAGCACAGCTTCACAGGACCCAGAAGCCCCAAGTTCTCAAGCCTTAACCACCTCATCAGGCTCTCAAACATCACCATCAAAGAAAAGCCAGAAACAATCTTTTATAAAATGTAATTCCAAGTACTGAACATTAACTTAGCTTAGCAACTACCTCTCATGCTCATCTCTTGGCCCTAGGGAAATAAAGGCTGAAGTTTTTATTTAGCAAAATGTGTTTAACCAGAGGATTTTTAAATCTTTTTTCTCCCCCCGAGACGGAGTCTCACATTGTCGCCCGGGATAGAGTGCGATGGTGCTCTCTCGGCTCACTGCAACCTCCGCCTCCCATGTGTTAAGTGTTTCTCCCCCCTCAGCCTCCCGAGCAGCTGGGATTACAGGTGCCTGCCACCACACCCGGCTAATTTTTTTGTACTTTTAGTGGAGACGGGGTTTCACTATGCTGGCCAGGCTGGTCTCGAACTCCTGACATTGTGATCTGCCCGCCTTGGCCTCCCAAAGTGCTGGGATTACAGGCGTGAGCCACTGCACCCAGTCTTTTTTATCTTTCAAAAGTAGACTGTTCCTTCTTTTAAATTAACTCTTACGTCATATAACTAAAGGAAATACATTAAAGTATCTAAAAATATCTTTTCAATCTATATAATTTAAAGATGGTACTTTTTGTATTTGTTTTGATAAATAATAAGCCAATTTTGAAAATTGTTTAATTAGTAAACTCAGAGTCATAATTCTCTCCAGCACTTTAAAAATTATAATTCTTTACTTCTTTAATTTCATATAAATCTTGATTAAGTCAGGAAGAAAGCAAAGTTCAGTATTTGATAATAATCTCTAACTTCTGACAAATTTAAAGGTGGTATTCCAAATCAAACATATACCCAAATACCGGAAATTCACATCAATTCTATTACTATGCTATCAAACCCCCAAATTCTGCAACCAACCTGACAGCTTGAGTGCTGTCTACTACAGGAAGCCTTCCTTGATTTCACTCCGATTTACATATTTCTTATTCTCTTTCTTATTCTATTTTTGTATCAGGCACAGCATGCCACTTCTTCACAGCATAAAACATACTCTTTTATAACTACCCATTTAATATGTCTGTATCTTCTTAAACTTGAAGCTCCTCCAGGAAGGGATAGGGTCTCATTTGCAAGCACCGCCACCGCCTAACAGGATTCGTGACTTACAGCAGTCCTCACTAAATGTTTGCGTGGTGAGGAAACAAGTGATTAGACGTCATGACACTGGTCTTCCAGCTGGACCCAGGACAGTGTGTGCAGCCTTACCCCTGAGGTCCTGGGCTCCCAGCATTCCCACAAATGACTAGTCCGAAAAGCTAGTCCAAAAGATCCTGCAGCTTGGGGACCACCATCTCCAACCTGGAGGAATGGCTGTTAGGGATCTCATTTCCAATTATCCTAAAAGTTTCTCCGCAGTGTTGAGACCACATTAATGGCAATTTATTTGTTTCAATCTGATTTCACCAGAGTGAAAATTTTTTTAATGCTCAAAAGTAGAAACACACAGGGAGACAGGAACACAACCGGGTGAATAAAGCACCGCTTCAGGAGCCAGCCTCTCTGCTGGGCTGCATACGGCCACAGCGCTGGCACTGCCTATCAAAAAACGGGAAGTATTCCATGCAACCCACAGGCTCTTTAAAGAAATGAAAACACAAGTGTTTTGTTTTTTAATTTTTCTTTGAGAGATGGGGTCTTACTTCATCACCTAGGTTGGAGTGCAGTGGTGTAATCATAGCTCACTACAGCCTTGAACTCCTAGGTCCCAAGCTATTCTCAATCTCAGCCTCCTGAGTAGCTGGGACTACAGGTGTGTGTCATCACGCCCAGTTAGTGGTTTTTATTTTTCGTACAGACATAGTTTTGCCATGTTGCCCAGGCTGGTCTCAAACTCCTAGCCTCAAGTGATCCTCCCACCTCTGCCTCCAAAAGTGCTGGGATTACCAGCATGAGCCACTGTATCTGGCCTAGCTTTACCTTAACTCGTCAACTTCCCTTCAGAATTGAAAACCAGCTGTGTGAGATTCCACATCACACTCTTTGACAGACTGGTTTTTTTTTTTTTGTTTTTTTTTTTTTTTTTTGACAGTCCTATTCTGTTGCTTAGGCTGTAGTGTGGCAGTGTGATCTCAGCTCACTGCAGCCTTGACATCCTGGGCTCAACAGATCCAACCACTTCAGCCTCCCTAGTAGCTGGAACTATAGGCACACGTCACTGCACCCAGCTAATTTCTGTAGAGAAGGGATCTTGCCATGTTGCTCAGACTGGTCTCAAATTCCTGGGCTCAAGCAATTTACCCACCTCAACTTCCCAAAGTACTGGAATTACAGGAATGAGCCACCATGCCGGGCCTGTAGGATTGGTTCTAATCAAGTATTTGATTATTTCTAAGGTGAGGTCAGCACTAGTATGACTGTAGTCTGGCAAACAAGGAGCCATATTATTACATTAGTGGAAAATCAAATTCTCAAACTAGAGGCAATGCTTCTAATATCCCAGGACACAAGGTAGCCATCCTGGGGAGGAAAGAGGGACACAGGGGGTGATCTGTACAGGAACTGAAGAACAACCCCATCACGTATAAGCCATTTTCAAGGTCATGCAGAGGCTTTATAGTTATACAGAGCCACTCAGACATAAAATGATGACTATAAATTAGGAAATGAAAAAAGAGATCTGAGTCCCTATAATAACACTGGGAGGCAGTGCAGACCACACAAAAGCAAAGCAGACCAGAAAGTTGGACTTGAGGGAGAGACAGACAGGGATCTCAGAGGGCGCTGGACACAATCCTTCACTTATACCGAGAAACCAGAGGCTTTAGGTGACCTGCCCCAGCCCACACAAATTTACACAAGAGCTAACCTGGGAGACTGGGTGGCCTCATTCCTGTGCTCTGCTGTTTCCATAACATGACGCTCTGTTCCCTTTGTCTTTCATTTCTTTGCCAGGGCTCTGCTCCAAAACAGAAGACCCCCTCCATTTTTCTGTGACAACAGGAGTTATTTCTGAGTGCCACCTCCTCGGAGGTGCCTTTCTTGACCATCCAACCTAAAAGCAGACCCTAATTTACTCCCTAATTTATTTTTATTATAGTACTTATACCTTCCTGTTTTTTTTTTTAATCAACTACCCTCACAGCAACATAGCAAGCACTGTGAGAATAGGGACCTTCTTTGCTCCATCCAGCACTCTATTTCCAGGTCATACAAGTCTCCACAAGGCCTATCTTAGGTGCTCAATAAATGCTGAATCATGACTGAATAGGTCAGCTCTACACAAACAGAATGTCTCTGAATTCCTACAACAAAGGAAGGGGTGGGGGTACAACAGAAATATTATCATGGCTAATTTATGGAAATCTTTATGAAGGTGGATCTGAGCTCCTCTCTACTCTACAAGTCTTATCCAGTAACTGCCAGTTCTGGTCTCCAAACTCAGGTGCTGTGCAGGGCAGTGACTTCAAAGGCTGCATGACTGATCCGGGAATGAGAGGGAGGGCAGCACCAGAGACTCTGATTACAGGAAGCTCAACCAACTGGAGCCTCACCAGCGGCGGGACGGCCTGAGAATGCTTTTGGCGGGTAGGGTGGAGAGAGAGGGTTCTTTCTGTTTTTCTTGTGCAGGATAGAGAGAACATCTTAACCTTAAGCAAATATAAATAAGTGACAAGAAAGCACAATGACAGCTGTGACTTACTAGAAAAAGATGTTTGGGATACACTTTAGGACCAAAAAAGCCATCTTTTACATCTAAAATACCACAGGATGCTAATCGTGAAGAACACCAAATCGAGTACCAAACTCTGAAATACAGAAATACATTTTTGCATGCTTTTTAATAAAAACAGCTTCACAGATTTTGGTGCAAACAGAAGTGAAGTAAATCAAGTACCAGCCCTTAGCACACTGCAACTCTGAGGGCTTTCTGTTCAGAGGCAGAACATGAAAAAACTCTGGCCATTCCTAAGTGTTCAGTAATTAAAACAATTTGTTTTCAACAAAAAAAAAAAAAAAAAAAAACAAGGCTTATGATTTTGACTAGATTTACTTCTACTATGAAGCCATGAGCTACAGGGGTTGGTATCATCGGCCATGCTTACATCCTATCTGTGCTTCTAATAACCAAGCCAGGTGACTGGCTCAGAAGAGGTTCTTGATTAATAGCCACTAAGTTAAAACAATTATATTATTTTTTATCGTATATGAAGGGATGGTCCTCCTTTCACTTGGAGGAAAGTTTGCCACTCAGTATTAGTTTAGAAGAGTTTTGATATCATAAAACCACAGTGATGGGATTTGGAAAAACCTGGGGAATCTGAAGAAAGATGAAGAAAGTTTCACAGAGGAGAGGGCAATTGACTTAGGTCTCAGTAGGAGGAAGGAACGGTTCTGAGCTCCAGCTGTGTGCTGGCCGCGGGGCAGATCCTGCACATCAACCACCACAGGGGGTAGGCATCAATATTCCCTTTTTCCAGGTAAGGAAAATGAAGAGTAAAAAGCTGAAGTAGATTGCTCAGGCAGTCACCTGATTTAAAATTCAGATCTATTTGGTACCAAAATTTCTGCTGGTCCCTTTGGGCAAGTTGTTTGAAACCTCAGCACCAAAATTAAGTTCTAACAGTTTAGGTAAGGGCCACCAGGCTTAGTCAAGAGCCAAATGAGCTGCAGGATAACACTCTTTTCCTAAGAAACACGGCAGAGATCTGTCCATTCCTCTGTAGAGGAAATGGGCTTTTGAAGCCCAGGGACAGCATGTGCGGTGCCCTCCCGCCATGTGGGGAACTGCTAATAATTTTGTTTGGACTGAGCACAGGACTCAGAAGGGCTATGCTGAAAGTGAGGGGAGGCAGACAGCAAGAATGACTGGGGGCAAAGCTACAAGGGCAGGGCTGGGCAGACCCACACACTAAGTGGCGGGTGCTTTATGTTTCAGCCAATGGGAAGCACCGGCTGTTTCCATGTCGGGAAGTGACATACAATCTGAGTTGTGGGAAATCTCTCTGGGAGCAATGTGAAGGATGAACTTGTAAAAATAAAGCCTGGAGGCAGAAAAATTATTAACATGTATTACAGTACTCCAGATGGAAAGTCTGAGCACCTGAACTAGGGCTGTGGCAGTGGTAAGTGTGAGAGAAAAGGCTCAAGACAGACCCCAAAGACAGGGATGGGAAGACTTGGTGATTGACTGGACATGTGTTCCTGGAGAGAGAAAGGATAACCAAAGGCAGCTCCTTTGAGAACTGTTACCAGGAGAAGATGTACACATACTGCTAATTCAAAGCTTAATAAAGACCAAGCCTTAATTTACAATGTCAAGTTCCTTGGGCTAGTGGTCATGTGGAAATAAATTTTAAAAATTATAGTAAAAAGAAATAAAATATTACTTATAAATACTAGAGTAAAATCTAGCAAGTTATCAATAAAGAGAAATACTTGATAGAAGAAACACAGTTAAATAAGTGCCCATGCCATATTAAATAACAGAAAAAAAATAAAGCATATATAGCTTTCTGACTAGAAACAAATATATTACTTTTGAGTGACTACATGTGATTTCAATTGAGAAAAAATCTCTACTGAGCAAAAGGTTGGGAGTCCTGGGCTAAAATGGTGCTCCTCAGACCCACCCTGGATTTGCTGAGTAAGATGGCATTTTGCTTACTGTTTGTTGTCATTTGTTCTTTTTTTAAGCAGGCTTATTTGCCACTGATCAGTAAGAAATGGTTTAGAAGAAAGCGTTAGGGGAAAGGAAATGGAGGAAGAATAAATGGGCCAAAAGGGAGAGAAAAGATAAAAGCATACTATATTGCAAATACATAGCCGGTATAAAAACCATCAGATTTTTTAAAGCACTAATTTGATTTTGCTGAGTTCTCCTCTTTAAGGAGCAATGTCGAATGAACTCGTTATGAGCAAGAAGATTCACAAGCAAGTGCCTCTTTTTATAACAACTAACGTCAGCAGTAGGACCAGAGAGTCGTTCTTACCATGTTTCAGATGTAGGCAGCTGTCATTCTTGGACCTGTACCTGCAGAAAATTGTGTCTTTAACAAATTTTTATTGAAGAGGTTTTTGTACATTCCAAATACGTAGTAGCTACAATATCATGTGAACTTGTTTGCTTTACTTTTCATGGTTCTTATACCAGCCATTTTTATTTGTGCAGTACAAGTAGTGGCCTTATTTTTAATGAAAGAAAAAAGGAAAATAAATGGGACCTCACTGATGTCTTGAATTAATGTACAAGAAAGACAAACCCTATCATGATGTTTTACATTTTTAAAAAACCCAAATCACAAAAGAGATTCTCAAGGGAATACCAGGTAACACATCAATTAATCATCACAAAATATTGTATCTTTAAGGAGTTATATAAAATAGTGAAAAGGCAAGAGTGTTAAAGCAAAGTAAACACAAACAGAAGCAAAAATAAAACAAATAAACAAAAATCCCACAGTTCACAACCAGGATTCCAGGTGACAGGGTTTGGGAACCAGTTTTTACATGTACCTTCCCACAGTCACATTTAAAAGAGGTCTTTTAAATTTTTTAAAAGAATTTCAGGAAGAAAAAGCAGAGTTAAAGAATCATGAATTATAGTGACAGAAGAAAGAATGTGTAGAGAGATGCAGGCTGCTTTAAAAGGTGTTTGTCAGAAGCCTGAGGACTGACTGGAAAGTCTCATGGTGCCTACCTGATGTAGATTCCTGTAGTTTCTCTCTCTTCCTCTTCTTTTTCTTACCCTGGAAGAAGAGAGTATACTGTCATGTCACAGATTGTACCATGAACACACAGATGAATGTGATGTGGAAGTACAGGCAGGCGGTCAACAAAGAGGTAAAGATGACTCATTCTCCCTCTTCACTATCTCTATCTAGAAACAGTCAGAGAGCAAGAGAATGGGAGAAAATAGTGACCTGCTGACCTTCGTCTCTATAGCTTCATATTTAACATCATCAATATTGACACCGTGGGTAGACTCTTTGTCTCTCTCTCTCTCTCTCTCTCTCACACACACACACACACACACACACACGGATGATGTCCTAGAGCTGTGGCCATAGGACCTTCTCTCTCTCACACACACACACACACACACGGATAATGATGTCTTAGAGCTGTGACCATAGGACCTCTCTCTCCCTCTCTCTCTCTCTCTCTCACACACACACACACATACACATGGATAATAATGTCCTAGAGCTGTGGCCATAGGACCCTCTCTCTCTCTCTCTCTCACACACACACACACACGGATAATGATGTCCTAGAGCTGTGGCCATAGGACCTTCTCTCTCTCACACACACACGGATGATGTCCTAGAGCTGTGGCCATAGGACCTTCTCTCTCTCTCTCTCACACACACACACACACACACACACACACACACACACGGATGATGTCCTAGAGCTGTGGCCATAGGACCTTCTCTTTCTCTCTCTCTCACACACACACACACACGGATGATGTCCTAGAGCTGTGGCCATAGGACCTTCTCTCTCTCTCTCTCTCACACACACACACACACACACACACACGGATGATGTCCTAGAGCTGTGGCCATAGGACCTTCTCTCTCTCTCTCTCTCACACACACACACACACACACACACACACACACACACACGGATGATGTCCTAGAGCTGTGGCCATAGGACCTTCTCTCTCTCTCTCTCACACACACACACACGGATAATGATGTCTTAGAGCTGTGGCCATAGGACCTCTCTCTCCCTCTCCCTCTCTCTCTCTCTCTCTCTCTCTCTCTCTCACACACACACACACACACACACACACACGGATAATAATGTCCTAGAGCTGTGGCCATAGGACCCTCTTCTTCAAGAAAAGCCAGCTTAATGAGCCATTCCTTTTCTTAGTAACCAGCACACTTAGAACCCACTTCTGGTAGTGCTTAAGATAAACCTTACTGTGAATTCCATTGTCTAACTGAAAGTTCCCCGGTGTTAATCGAGTACCCACAGGCCCTGTGGCACAGGCACGACAAAACCAAGGAGAAAGGGAGAAGAGATTGAGAGAACCTGAGAAAACTGGAGCTATCTCAAAGACTTATTTCTGGCAGTTAAGGACCTTGCTTCCTAAAACAGACAAAATAACATGGATATGCACACCATTTTAAATACATTTCAAAACACCTCAATGCCAGATTTAAAAATTTAGATCCCACTTATAGTGATCTAATTTTCCCTTTTCCTTCATAACTACTTTGCCCTCAAAAATAATTTTATGCCGGGTGTGGTGGCTCACACATGTAATCCCAGCACTTTGGGAAGCTGAGGCGGGTAGACTACTTGAGGTCAGGAGTTTAAGGCCAGCCTGGCCAACATGGTGAAACTCCGTATTTACTAAAAATACAAAAATTAGCCAGGCGTGGTGGCGTGCGCCTATAATCCCAGCTACTTGGGAGGCTGAGGCAGGAGCATCGCTTGAACCTGGGAGGCGGAGTTTGCAGTGAGCCAAGATCATGCCACTGCACTCAGCCTGGGCAACAGAGACTCCGTCTCAAATAATAATAATAATAATAATTGTTATTAATTATTATTTGAGATAATTATTATTTATCAGAAATAATAATTATCATAAATAATCTCAAATAATAACAATTATTATTATTTGAGATAATTATTATTTATAATAAATAAATTATTTGAGATAATTATTATTTTGAGATAATTATTGAGATATTATTTGAGATAATTATTATTGATAATACATAAATTATTTATTAATTATAACATAATTAATAATTATGTTATAAGAGCAAGACCCTGTCTCAAAATAATTATTGTTTTAATAGTGTACAGCCATAGTCCGCTTATAGTAAATGACCAACCTGCATCAGGTATTTTCAAATAACTAAAATGGAACACATATCACATCCAATGTCTCTAGCTTACATCTGCTATAATACTCACATGAACATTTAAAAGCTGTTAAGACTGTACCATATATATTTTGTGGCTCTACAAAAGTGCATATTTCTGCACCTCAAGATAGTTCTTCATGTCACATGGCCATTGAGGCTTTACAGCTTCGGAAGGGTGACTGAAATCATCCTCCCTAACACTGAGGCGAAGAACAGGTATTAGTGACCCTGAGAAATGGCACATCAAAAAAAAAGGAGTCCTCTTTCAAGATTATTATTATTTTGTGAGACAGAGTCTCACTCTGTTGCCCAGGCTGGAGTGCAGTGGCGCAATCCTGGCTCACTGCAATCTCCACCTCCAGGGTTCAAGCCTCAGCCTCCCCAGGAGCTGGGATTACAGGCGCATGACACCACACCTGGCTAATTTTTGTATCTTTAGTAGAGACAGGGGTTTTACCATGTTGATCAGGCTAGTCTTGAACTCCTGACCTCATGATCTGCCCACCGTGGCTTCCTGAAGTGCTGGGATTCCAGCCGTGAGCCACTGCGCCCGGCTTCTTCCAAGATTATTAAAGGTGCTCTGGGGACAGAGAGTAGAGAGGGAGGGCACGCTTCTTTCGGGTATCCACAGCGGTCCTTTCAATGTAATTACTGCAAGGTTCGGAAGTTGCTACAAGGTTGTTTCATGTGTCTGGAACCTTATTTCAGACTTTCTTCTTTCTCAGCTCCATTTACCCTTCTACCTGTGTCTCAAGTGTTATCTATTCCATGAACCTTCTCTACTCCACACCTTGTTCGTCCATCCCTCACCTCAGGCAGAGCTGGGGCTCCTCTTCTGCGCTCCCCATGACCCTGAGCTCACTGCATGACTGAATGCCTCACAGGTGCTATAACTGGCTCTGTCCCCAGAGCACCACCTGGGTCTCTTAGCACCATGCTCCCCCACTTACACATGCCTAGAACATAGCCGGCACACAGCGACCATGTGAAGCCTGCACCGTTACGCTTCTACTGCTAAATCAAATAACCTGTTACCTTCTAGGCATCAACCAGTTCTTCAAGAGAATCTACATTTATGATATGCAAAAAGAACTAAGTAGTTTGGATGTATTAATGTCAAGTTATACAAAAACCCAAATTCATGTATGGTAAAAACAAAAAATTTTGTTAAAATTATATGGACTATATAATATTGGGAAGCATTAAAAACTAAATTGAAAAGTTCTAACATTATAAATATTTGGCTAATCTCACCCTAGAAAATTTGTGCACTATTAATTAGCCTGTTATTAGCCAAAGTTATAAAAACAAATTGAAATTATAAATCTATGTCATGTAATAGGGTATTTTAATATTGAATAATTGAGACATATATTTCACACGATCTCACTGAGGATCAGGGTACCATTCTGGTGACACTAAATACCTTAATTTTACCTTTATTCTATCCCTGTACAGTACTGTTATTTAAAGAACAGTATCTTTAGATAAAGTACTATCACTGATCAGCTTCTGTTTGCCTCAGTAATTGAATGACTTATTCTGATTATGATGAAAACACTATGAATGAAGCTGGGCTTTCCCTTCATTCAAGGAATATGCAAAACAATTTCCTTTAAAAGTTGTGCAGAGGGAAATCTTTAAAGATAAATTCACATTACAGTAGCTTTCTTTAAAACTACTTTCTTCCCACCCATCGACATGGAGGAAAGGAGAGAGAGCAGAGAAACAGACAGAATATGTAGGTGTTTCTTTTGCGTCTTTTTAAAAGTTAAAACTCATTACTTAAAGAATTAGAAAAATAAATTTAAAGGCATTCAACAAGCAACGCTGAATAAAATTCACAGCACAATGAAGTTTACAAAGGTCAAATGAGGAAGATGAGCTCTCCTCCTTTAGACAAACTACATCCAAAAGCCACCCAGAGCAGGATTAGAAGACGACACTTTATTTATTTTTTTATTTTATTTATTTATTTTTTTCTTGAGACAGAGTTTCACTCTTGTCACCCAGACTGGAGTGCAATGGCGCAATGTGGGCTCATTGCAACCTCTGCCTCTTGGGTTCAAGAGATTCTCCTGCCTCAGCCTCCTGAGTAGCTAGGATTACAGGCACACGCCACCATGCCCAGCTAATTTTTGTACTTTTAGTAGATACAGGGTTTCACCATGTTGATCAGGCTGGTCTCGAATGCCTGACCTAAAGTTATCTGCCTGCCTCAGCTTTCCAAAGTGCTAGGATTACGGGCGTGAGCCACCATGGCCAGCCAGAAGACGACACTTTTGAAATCTTCTGGGTGAACACTGATCTTCCTACTTACAGGGCGTGCCAGGGGCTCTATACAGAGATGGTAATTGCTGCTCAGAAAACAGGAGCCTGGTTCAGGGGTGAAAATTCTTCAACTACAGCAGTCTTACGAAGGCACTGGGCCGGGCACGGTGGCTCACGCTTGTAATCCTAGCACTTTGAGAGGCTGAGGCTGGCAGATCACCTGAGGTCAGGAGTTCGAGACCAGCTTGACTAACATGGAGAAACCCCGTCTCTACCAAAAATACAAAATTAGCTGGGTGTGGTGGTGCATGTCTGTAATCCCAGTTACTCAGAAGGCTGAGGCTGGAGAATCGCTTGAACCCGGGAGACAGAGGTTGTGGTGAGCCGAGATCGTGCCACTGCATTCCAGCCTGGGCAACAAGAGCGTATCTCTGTCTCAAAAAAAAAAAAAAGAAGGTACTGGAAGACCGAGCTAATCCACTCAGGAGGAGGAAAACCATGTAGATTTTGAAGTCAGAATGACCTGGGTAAAAACTTCAGCTTAGCCACCTACTACAAGGCCTTGCATAAATTACCTAAACTCTTCAGCCCCTCAATTTCCTCACCTGAAAAATGGGGTGATAATATTCATGTAATAATATTCATTCCACCACTGGGTTGCTGTCAAGAATTTAAGACAGTTCCTAACCATCAGCATATGGTAGTTATTAAGGCAACCAAAATAACTCAGAAGAGCTGACTATGCTGTTTCCCATAAGTAACAGACTCTTACTTCCTGTGTCAAACTTGTATCCAATGTCTGAGCTCCAAACCTTGACCAGTAAAGTGACTTTTTGTATGGAGCACATTATAGGAAATAAATTGTGCAACCCATTTCCAGAAATAAGTTTCCATGTGTGTATGACCTCAGATATGCATCCTTGTCATCATCTCTGAGAACGTGAGCCCCACAGGAGCACCTAAAGCAATGGCTACATATTAAATTGTATGTTAATTAATGGCTTCGCTCTTGCTTTTTTAAAAAGAAATAATTCCACTTTTATTAAGACTGACCTTGCTGGCATTTCTAATGCTCGTCTCACACAGACCCTGAGAATTACTACAGACTGAATGTTGTGTTCTCCCAAATACATATGCTGAAATTCTAACCCCTAATTTGATGGTATAATGAGGCGAGCCTTTGGGAGGTGATCATGTCCTGAGCAAGGAGCTCTCATGAAGGGGATTAATGTCCTTATAGAAGAGATCCTGGAGCACTCTCTTCCCCCTTCTTCTACCTTGTAAAGATACAGCCAGAAGACTGGGATCAGGCCCTCACCAGACACCAAACCTGCCTGCACCTGGATCCTGGAGTTCACAGGCTCCAGAAGTGTGAGAAACAAACCTGTTGTTTATAACCCACCATGTCTATGGTATTTTATTATAGCATGCTGCATGAACTCAGACATAATAACTGCAAAATATTAAATTATTTTAAGAGCTTAAATAGTGAAAATTATTCCCCTCTATAAAATAAAACAGTCTTTGCCCTATCAAGACTACATAAGTAAGATGCTCAAATTCTACAGTAATAAAACAATTGGCACTACAAATGAGGTATTTCCTGCAGATAAAATTAGTATGACTTAAACATGATATACCTACACTGAATAGAATACATGATAGATGCTGGGGTACAGTAACATGAAAAAAGAATTTTTTACCCAGATCTAAGTAGCTTGTGGCAAAACAGTCACCTGAATACATTGTTTATAAGAAGTGTAAAATAATACAGTCCTTTGGAAAGCAATATGACAATATGTATCAAGAAATTTAAAATAGCAGGGGCACTGGCTCATGCCTGTAATCCCAGCATTTTGGGAGGCAGCAGCAGGCAGATCAACTGAGGTCAGGCATTCAAGACCAGCCCGGCCAACATGGTGAAATCCTGTCTCTACTAAAAATACAAAAAATTAGCCGGGCATGGTGGCGCACGCCTGTAATCCCAGCTACTTGGAAGGCTGAGGCAGAAGAATCACTTGAACCCAGGAGGCGGAGGTTTCAGTGAGCCGAGATCGCGCCACTGCACTCCAGCCTGGGCGACAGAGTGAGATTCCATCTCAAAAAAAGAAAAAACCAAAAAATAACTTTAAAATATTTATATCCTTTACCTCCACAATGAATCTCTTCAACATAAGTAATAGTCCTAAATATAGAAAAGAACTGTTATGTATAGACATGTTCATTGAAGGAGTATTTACATTTGTAAGAAAAACAAAAGGGAGCAACTTAAACGTCTAAAAGCAGGAAAAAATAAGACTAAATAAATTGTGAAATTCACTTAATGGAATATTGATATACATAAACACTGTGCCATGAGAAATGCTTTTTATATATAAGATTGAGAAGTATGCAACAAACATGTATATATATGTACACAAATATACAAGTCAAAAAATGCATAGAAAAAATATTAGAAAGTAATGTAAGTAGTTATTACTAACGTTGCCTTTACATAGTAAGATTATGGTCTTCTTTTTTTTTTAATCTTTCTTATACCAAATTTTAATAATAAGGTATTAGTTTATTAAAAAAATTTTATTTAAAAGCATTCATTAGCACCCATAGCAAAAAAAAAAAAAAAAAAGATAGCTCAAGGCTTTCGTAATGCAATATATCCATGAAATCCTTATTACAAAGTTCATTAACTTCCAAAAAATAAGTAGTACCAGCATTGTATACACCCTAAAACACATTTCCTTCTTGAAAGCAAAAGAGCGAATGAGAGTGGAGAGCCACGGGTATGGAGGAGGGGCTTACATAATTGTCTCTTGCAGACCAGCCTGGATAAAGTTGCATATGTAGCTGTCTTTCTTTCCGTGCTAATTCATAATATTTAGCCTGCTCTTCACGGGAGAGGGCATGCCACTAAAACAGAGAGGAAGGAAGAAAAATACAAAAATAAGCAAAATAGCAATAGTATATTTTATGTTTCAAAAATCAAAAAATGAAAATATTAAGCATTTAAACTTTGATTTATTTTTAAATTGCAGAAGACCAAGTGCCAAGTGCTATAGAAATCTACTTAGAGTCTAGTGGCTACAGTGAAACTCAAACTTTGGTTTCTCTATCCTGTTCTCCGATATCACATGAAACACATCAAAGTCAATCAAAGTATTCAAAGTAAAATGATCTCTGTCACCCACCCTTTCTCTTTTCCAATATAAATTAAAAAGAACTTTCAATGGTGAACCTCAACACCCAACTTAACTGTTTTTCACAGTTAGTAGCATATTCTGATATCTGAGCCCAAGTACTTTTTATTTATGCAAAATGTGATAATTTCCAGATGTCTTTTAAAACAGATACACCCTCTCCTCATATGAACACTTTCCCGTTTTGTTATAGGAAGAGTCTGAAACCTTAATCATATCCTTGTCTATAGAGAAGGACATGAAAAGTCAGCTTGTCTGTCTCCGTCTCTTCACTGTCTCCTCAAACTCATATAGACGCTATCTATAGGGACAACACTGACGACACTGTCCAGTCACACAAGCACATTTTATGGCTATGGCTTTTAGCTTCCTTTTGATGGACAGCAAGTGGCATTATTGAAGTTTATTTTGCCATCTAGAATTTGAGACTATAGTTTCTAATATGAAGAATACAGCTGCTAATATCCTACAAACTTTTTGTCTCCTTTTTACATAACTGATTATATAGCATATATAACAAAGTAGTTTATATAGGAAAGGTATCTGGGATTTTAAGGGGTTTACATTTGCACACTGCTTTGCATATATCTGCACATGACTCACCCCAGTCCCCAGCAGACAGTGTTCATGTATTTTCCCAACTTCCCCAATGCCAGGACCTGCCAGCAGAACTTTCCAAGGGAGAACCATCTGGGATTTGGGGGAACCACTGTCCATGAGAGTATGACACAGAGGCGATGGTAGCTACCCAAGGAGACCAACCAGAGCCCACACTACGCACACATACATGCTCACCTAAGCACATACACACACCACTCACATGCTCACCTGAGCACATACACCCACACCCACATGCATAACACACATGCTCCTCTGTGCACATAAACTACATGCACGCCACACATGCTCACTTTTGCACCTGCAATGCTCACCCATGCGCACACACCATCTGTCAGCTGGGAGCCTCCCTGCTCCTGTTCTCCCCCAGCTCTCAGGTGTAGAGCTTCCCAGTTTGCTTCCTTCCCATTCCAGGCTACGAGATCCTTTCCCATTCACGGCTGCCCTGCATATTAATTTTTATCTCCCTGTTCATGTCTTTTAAAATGATTTTTATATAAGAAGGATGTGGGTGGGTTGGAGGAAGGACCAAGTGAGAGAGGTTGATGAGAGAGAAAATCTTCTCCTAGAGGAGGCTATATGTCTAAGTCTTAATCAACTTGGACTCAGCCCCTAAAGTGTAGCTAAGACAACAAACACCTGCTGCTCTTGTTTGACAACAGAACATGAAGCTGATTTCAGGACACGACAGCACCTTCTGGCCACACCCCACCTCCAGTTCCAGCCTCCAGTGTGAGAAGCAGCAGTTCCCACTAGCAGGGCAACAGAGTCCATTTCCTTTGAAAGCCCCTTAACAGTCAGGCTGTGCTGAAGAGAATAGGTGATTTATTGTTTAATTGCTTTAGAAGTACAGAGTATGAGGTTAAAAAGCATGACACAAAGCAGGGCTTGCCCCGAGCCTAAAGGCAAATCAGGTGATGTGCTTTTGTTTTAAAAAAAAAATTACAGGGAGGTGCCAGAAAAACAAAACAAAACAAAACAACCCTGGAAACAGTTACCTGAAGCACAGTTCTTTTTACTAGAATAAACCTTAGACAAATTGAGCCTAAGAAGAAGCTATTTCTGGGGCAGCAGCGGTGGTTTAAATTGGGATGGAAAAGTCACACTGCTTCTAGCAACTGACAGCTTTTTAAACCTGGAACACTGGCCTGGTATTACAGACCTTCAGAGGGAGAAAAACCAAATTGGACACAAAAGGAAACATCATCAGTTTTCTGATGTTTTGTTCTTTTTGTTTTTGTTTTTTTTGAGACAGGGTTTTGCTGTGTTGCTGGAGTGCAGTGGTGTGATCATAGCTCACTGCAACCTCGAACTCCTGGGCTCCAGCAATCTTCCCACCGCAGCCCTGAGCTAGGATTACAGGAATACATTACCATGCCTGGCTAATCTTTGATTTCTAAAAAGAAAAGTGATATTTATGGTAGGGTGCAGTGGCTCATGCCTGTAATCTCAGCACTTTGGGAGGCTGAGGCACACAGATCACTGGGGGCCAGTGGTTCAGGACCAGCCTGGCAAACATGATGAAATCCTGTTTCTATTAAAATACAAAAATTAGCCAGGTGTGGCAGTGCCTGCCTGTAATCCCAGTTACTCAGGAGGCTGAGGCATGACAATTGCTTGAACCCAGGAGGTAGAGGTTGCAGTGAGCCAAGATTGTACCACTGCACTCCAGCCTGGGTGATAGAGCAAGATTCTATCTCACAAAGAAAAAACAAAACTGATATTTACACAGTGAGCTTTAGTGCTAAATAAAGATGACTGGCAAGAGGCAAAGCTTTACCAGTAAGGAAAAAAACAAGGTACAAAAAAAAAAGAAAAGAAGACAAGAAGTCTTCCATTTTAAATTTATTATTTGACAAGTATCATTCCCTTGTATACAACACCTTTTGTCAGTATAATTTTACATAACTTACAGCAGCTGAGAAAACCTGGATTCATAAATACAAATTAACTCCCAAAACAGATATCAAGGTTGGGTCTTCTACCCAAACAACCAGGGATTTTTCAGTTAAAACAAGAAACAGGCTGACAAAAAGATCCAAGCTAACGAAACTGAATAAAAGGCAAGGAGGCAAAGTAGGCATAAGCTAAACTATTTACATGTTCAACTGCTTTAAGTTTTCTGATCCCCCCCCCTTTTCTTTTTTGAGACAGAGTCTCGCTCTGTTGCCCAGGCTGGAGCGCAGTGGCGCGATCTCAGCTCACTGCAACCTCTGCCTCCCAGGTTCAAGTGATTCTCCTGCCTCAGCCTCCCGAGTAGCTGGGACAACAGGTGCTCGCCACCACGCCCAGCTAATTTTTTGTATTTTTAGTAGAGATGGGGTTTCACCATGTTAGCCAGGAAGTTCTCTGATATTTCTAATGTACAAAAATGACTCACAAATAGAAGATCACTTACCAAAATGAACAGTAGATAAAATGATGGAATTAAAGTTTTGCATTGAAAACAAAAACAAAGTCTAGTACAGACCTGAAAGATGGTCTTTCTTTACGGGAATTTCTGAAACACAATTGACTAAAAATGCTTCTCTATCTCTGTTTACTGCAAAATAGAGAGTGAAACTTTTTAAAAATCAAATCTCATTGTCAAGATTTCACCAAGTTGTGGGGAAAATACCCATTTAATTTGAATAAACTTGTACAGTTCCAAGATAAAACATTCTCATGACAAATTTGTGATAAATGGATTTCCTTTAATAGCCAGGAAGGTCTGAAGAGAAAAGCCTTATTTTACAATAAAATTTGTCCTATTATTATTTGTAATGTGGATTAAAAATAAAACTTTGATTAATTCACATGAACACTTCTATTTTACAGATATAGTAAAGATGAATAAAAAATCAAAAGATAAAATGTTCTGGGATGGATTTAAGATCCATTTTTAAGAACTCAAATTGTCCCAGTGTGAAACGTCATGATTTTGATGCCAGAGACTTTAAAGAGCTAGCAAGGGCTGCCCTGCCAGAGGGGAGTTATGAAAGGACCGAAAACCTGATCTTAATCAAAGATTCAGAGGCCTATAAATAGAAACAGGTGTCTAAATCAGAGACAGACAGAGACCCCAAATAAGAACCATCCTTTAGGACACATGCTCAGATCTGGGGATTGTTAAGGGAGCTGAGAAAGTAGCAATTGTTGGAAATGTGCATTAAGAATAGGAAGCATACCTTCATATCATATCCTCACTTACTCTCTTGAGCAGGAAAGTACTTCCCACTGGAAGGCCAGGGGGCCCTTAACTCAAAAAAGAAAAAACTAAGAGTTGCATACAAGCTGAAATAAAAACATCAGCCCTTCTTTTCCTCTGATTTCTTCTTTTAAAGAGTCAGGGAAAATGATCATCAGCCTTTAAGGCAGAGTTCTTCCAAGATGATGGGAATCACTCATCTGCCATGATCTGGCTTGGGAAAGCACTGTAATTATTGTTATTAAGTGTCTAAGGATCCACAGGGAGATAGGGCATTGTACACAGGACACCAAAAAAAGCTATAATCTACCACCGCATCCTCCCCTGGAAACCCCGGTGACTTGCAGATTGGAAATAGCTGCATTTTGAGGCTATCCGACGGGAATCAATAATGTAAGAGGGCCTGCTTCCCTCCTGTTCACACGGACTGGAAATCTCCTGAATGTTTTCTCTTATAAATGTTCAAATTTATTAGGTTCAGAACAGACCTGGTAAAATTATCATCAACAATAGCTAACACATGATCCTCTATGTTTCACAAGGGTTGTTAGATCCTACACAACTGAATGTTCATTTGCCAATCATGAATTTGAGAGGTTGCAAAAACAAACGCAGGGTCACAAATTAAGAGGCTACCACACAGATATGAAGAGCATCAACAAATTAAAATGAAACATTTCTAAAATTATAATGATACTGTGATTATGGTGAAAATGTAATTTAAATTAGAGAAATTCAAACTCTCTCTACCACTCTTCAGCCATCTAACTAAAATCACTTCTATCCCATGCAAAGTACTTGGAAGGACTGACTATGTATGTCTTTTGGCTGACAGCTGGATAAACAATCTTAGAGTGTCTATCCTAGTTGTAGCCTGCTGCCTGGTACATAATAGGTGCTCAGAAAAACATCATAGCATTGGTCAATGAATGAATGAAAAGAAAAGGGCAACCCAGAAACGGCAGGTGTACACTTTGAGATTTGGAGAACAGTCTTTCTAGAATCAAGACTCCTCAGGATCATATACATTCTTCCATATAAAACCTCATGGTAGAAGAGCTCTGCTTCTGTCCTGGAAGGAGTGGCCACCTCTGTTTGCCAGGCTGGTCCCCCAAAGACCTTGCTGTAGGCTCTCTGAAAGGGCTAAGTGCTTTCCTGTTTCAGAGGAGGCACACACATGCTACTCCATCTGCATGTGGGGGAATCTACCTCTCCCCATTCATCTCTACTTAGCTCTCACATCTCAGCTTAAATACAGTTTCCTCAGAGGGGCCTGCCCAAGCCCCTACTGTTCTTTCTCACTGAATCTGATTCCCTACATTCACAGTATTTATCATAATTTTTATTATATATTTATTGGCAATTATTTATCTAATGTCTGTATTCTGTCATAAAACTTGAAGCTCCAGAAAGGGCTGTATCTATTTTGGCTAATACAGGCCCTAACAGTGATTTATATATCTGTAAATTCTAGTTGAATATTTATTTATTTAATTTTTTGAGACAGAGTCTCTGTCTGTTGCCCAGGTTAGAGAGCAAGTGGCACAATCTCGGCTCACTGCAAACTCCGCCTCCCAGATTTAAGTGATTCTCCTGCCTCAGCCTCCTGAGTAGCTGAGATTACAGGCATCCACCACCACACACTCAGCTAATTTTTTTATTTTTGGTAGAGACGGGGTTTCACCATGTCAGCCAGGCTGGTCTCGAACTCCTGACCTCAGGTGATCTGCCTGCCTTGGCCTCCCAAAGTGCTGAGATTACAGGTGTGAGCCACCGTGCCCAGAGGCTGCATCTGTTTTATTCAGCAAGTATTACCTAATCTCCAGGCATCACGCCTGGCCCAAAAGTATAATCAATATTTGTTTAAAGAATGATAATTGGGCTTTAGGAGGTCGAGGGAGATGGACGACTTGAGGTCTGCAGTTCAAGATCAACCTGGCCAACACAGTGAAACCCTGTCTCTACTAAAAAAAAATACAAAAATTAGCCAGGTGTGGTGGTAGGCAACTGTAATTCCAGCTACCGGGGAAGCGGAGGCAGGAGAATCACCTGAAGCTAGGAGGTAGAGGCTGCAGTAAGCCAGGATCATGCCACTGTACTCCAACCTGGGTGACAGAGCGAGACTCATCTCAAAAAAATAAAAATAAAAATAAAAAAAAGAATGAATACAAGGCCAGGAACAGTGGCTCACACTTATTCACCCAGCACTTTGGGAGGCCAAAAGTGGGAAGTTTGCTTGAGCCCAGGAGTTTGAGACCAGCCTGGGAACATAACAATACCACATCTCTACAAAAAATTTTTTTTAGTTAGCCAGGCATTGGCCGCTGCCTCGTCTGACAAGTGAGGAGCCCCTCTGCCTGGCCACCCCGTCTGGGAAATGAGGGGCACCTCTGCCCGGCCGCCCTGTCCGGGAAGTGAGGAGCGCCTCTGCCCAGCCACCCAAATTGACTGGTAAGAGAGGAGTACCTCTGCCCCACCATCCAACCGACTGGGAAGAGAGGAGCGCCTCTGCCCGGCCGCCGCCCTGTCTGGGAACCGAGGGGCGCCTCTGTCCGGCCGCCCGCCGCCCTGTCTGGGAAGTGAGGGGCGCCTCTGCCCGGCCGCCGCCCTGTCTGGGAAGTGAGGGGCGCCTCTGCCCGGCCGCCGCCCTGTCTGGGAAGTGAGGGGCACCTCTGCACAGCTGCCGCCCCATCTGGGAAGTGAGGAGCGCCTCTGCCCGACCACTGTGCAACCCTCCAAGTGTGAAGTTGACAGCCTTGTGTGTGATCTTCCTGCCCTCCCCAAGTTGCATTTTCAACATTAAAGTTTACTTTTTAATGAAAAGTTTTAAATTGGAAAAAAAAAAAAAAAATTAGCCAGGCATGGTGGCACAACGACTATAGTCCCAGCTATTCGGGAGGCTGAGGTGGAAGGATCACTTGAGCCCAGGAGGTCAAGGCTGCAGTGAACCATGATCATACCACTGTTTTAAAAAACAGTAACAGTAAAAACAGTTATCGAAATTGTTTAAAATGCATCATATCATATCTTGAAGTGCAAACACATTCTATGACCACCTGATATGTGATTAAATTGGGGCAGATTTTCATGAAGCAGTTCCATGGCTACCATAAACATTTATACATGATTCCACTACTTACCCTTCTGCCGAGAATCTGGTTGATAGCTGCACTTTCTTTTAGAGTACACTCAGCGACGACATTCGCTCTCATTTCTTTCATGTATAACATAAAAGCATTCAGAGGCTTCTTAATGTGAGGTCTTTTTGGCTCCTGCTCCTTTCTCTGTTCATGCTGAGGCTTCCTAAAAGGTGGTGGTGGTTAGGGGAAGGGGTGGAAGGAATGAGGAAGGGATGGAGGAGGAGAGAAGCAGAGCACCTGCTCACATGGCTGCACTCAGGATGGGGACAACCCTATCGCCTCAGAACACCACCAACTTGGAAGAGTAGCTCTTGACTCATCTGATGAAACACTGGGAGGCAAACCACCCATCCAATAGGGCTTCCTATCTACTCAGTGACTGAGAATAAAACGCTTTGGTTTGAGAAAGTGGACCTGTCATTAGAGAACTATGAACACCAAGTAGAAATGGACTTGGCATTGTGAAGATGCTCCAGGTGGGCTCTGAGGCTGAGTTCTCTGGTCCCCTCAGAAGAAGCTGAACACACAGCACAGGTGATCATTCCTCTTTCAGAATAGAGGCTCTTAAGTTTTGCAGGGGGTTAAGGACCACTTCAAGAAGCTACTAAATCTTTGGACCTTTTCCCCCAAACAAATACATGTTGCCTTTGCATACATTTGCAAGGGCTTTATGGACAATCACATGCTGCCTCCCATCCCCACCCTCCCATTCACAAAACCTAGATTAAGAAGCTTAATTACTAATCTCTTCAGAGTAAATTAATTTAGCCCTGCACTCACAGTCTGAGACAACCCTGGCCCAACAGGGAATCTTGGGCTTTATTTGTTCCTTTCCCTTGAATTCTGTGCTATTGAAGCTTGGAGCCACTTTCTTCTTCCAGAAGAAAGTGCATTAAACCCTCCAATCTACTTCACTCAGGTAGGAACAGGTTCTCCCCAATAATCTGAACCAAATGAAAATTCAGTGGTAAATGGCTAAACAGCTCAAGAGTCTTGAATGCCCATGTTCTGAAGATTCTTCCATTTTGTTGAGGTTCCCATGATCTTTTAAGGTCCACACTCCTTGCAACCTCAGAATCAAAATCAGCACAGTAGGAATGAGGCTGCTTAATGTCCTCAGGGACAGAGCTTTCAAGGCAGAGGTGCACTGAGTTTCACAGTCACAGAAAGGGGTGAAGGATCACTGTTGCAAAGGAGCAACAGTGTAGAAATCTTCAGTATCCTCAGGCAACCACAGCAGAGCCCGGGTGGATACTTACACGTGCATTAGGTCACTGTCAGTGTGGGGATGTTCCTGTTTGACCTGAGGTGTTACAATAGCTGGATGAGGGATGCCAGTTGTGTGGGGACCAGGAGGACCGGGAATCATATGATGAGAAAACCTAAAAGAAGGAAAGAGAAGAAAACAATGTACTACTGGCTGCTGCAGCAAAAGCTAGATGGAATTTCAAAGCAATCCACTAACTGCTACTGGCTAAGAATAAAAACACATCTTTATGCACAGAAACATTAACTATAGAGTGGGCTGATAATTATTTTTTTTTTCTTTCTATATTCGGGTGGAAGTATTTGTAATTATTTCCTGTACTTTTTTGAAACTAATAGTAGAATCTGACATTTTTCCTAGGAGGGCTGTAGGCCATGAGATTAAAAAAAAAGTGAATCATTTTTCTTGCAAAGCAATTTTGAAATAGGAATTTCACTAAAAGTAATTATTGGAAATATAACACTTTATTTAAGACTTAGCTTTTTAAATGCTTTTTAAATGAAGGCAAAAGACATCATATTTTAAAATCTCTGCCTATATTCCTAAGCAAACCATCACAATGCGAATTTTCTCATATTATTGGCTTTCTCATCCATATTAGGAGGGAACAACTGAGAAAACGGATAGGAATCAATCTCCCATTTAATAAGGTTTCCATTAACATCATCCAAAATGATTTTCTGTGCAGAAATACACTAATGTTTCAGAGATCTCATCTTATGGAAAACTGGTAAGAGAAATAAGGAGAAGAATTTAAAGGGAGGATAAAGTTTTGCATCAAGGTTAAAAACTACACTTGCCAAAGGCTTTTTCCCCAAGTACGCTTGGACAGCATTAAAAAAATCTTAAAATATCCACCACCAGCCAACACAAAGGAGGGAAACTGCCATGCAAGAAAAATAAAATAAAGACAGTACTTTCAATAAGCTCTCTAGATAAATTTGGATATGTTTTAGAAATTTTTGCTTTTCAAACTGTTTTAAAGTAAACATTTAATTCAGCAAGAACAACATTCTCGGGTCTTTCATCACAGCCTATACAATTAATTTCCTCTTCTTGAAAGGAACTCTGCTAGAATATATATTTTTCAAAAACAAATTTTAAAATATGAAGAAAGCATGGTAAAAATACAAATATTTGACCAAATAATGAGGCTTTGCTAAATGTATTACTTGCAAAAATACATGATGCTAGTTATTTGCCTGTGAGAATTCTATCATCAGATAGTTCTTACGATGTTATAAAGTATAAAAATATGTTTTAAGGGGAAGGATATTAATTCCACCTCCTCCCACAATCAGCTACATTTACAACTCACTGAAAAAAAAATTTTTTTAAAACTGTAATTCACCACAGAAACTTTGAAAACTATACCCATATAAAAAAGACATATTCACAACCAGTTAATAACCCACCAGTTTGACTTCCGGCACAATAATGCTAGCTCCCTTGACAAAGCCACATCGAACACACAGATGATGCACCCCAAATGTGTGTGTACATCAAGCACAGGGCACAGAGCCATCCTCTCCAGAAGCAAAAGCATCATACACAGCAGCTTCTCGGTGCGGCGCGGCAGGCCTCCCGAGCTCCGCTGGCACGACCATGTCCACACAGGGCCTGATTCACACACTAGGACGCACACCCTGTATGGCCTGCCAGCCTGTCCGCACTGTTCTGTCTCCTCTGACAGCCTCCGTCCAGGAAGACTCTAGACTATCTGGGCATTTTCAAACACTGCCGCATCAAACTGATACAACTTTCCACAAAGGAAGCAAATTATAGAGCTGAGACCAAACCAGTTTTATCCTCCTCCCTTACCCCACCCCCGGCATATTTTGAATCAAACAACTCTTCCTTCTAATGTCCGCTTTCCGGACAGTTTCCATCCCACAGTCAGGCGGCCATGAATTCATTTGGAGGCAACGCTTTCCAGGGAGGCTGAGTCCATCCCCCGATGGTGTGGCTGATCCAGCCAGGGCATAGCACAGAGCTCCTACCCGGGACTCTCTCTGACACCTAGTGTGGGAGCCAGGCACACTGCACAGACAGACACATGGCTGAGGTATGCACCCTCCTAGCCAACCAAAAGGCAAGCAGAGGCGCACAGGATGCAAGCACGAGAAGAGCAACTTGTCCTCGAGCGCCCCGGTTTCCACCTCCACCTACCTGGACATGGAAGTGTCGACTGACAGTGAGGATGGGTAGGGTTGCCTGAATCCACCCGTGATGGGATATACAGGCTGACCTTGCCTGAGGTCACAGAAGAAAGGAACCCATCAATGACAAAACACGAGTTACCAACCAGTAGTAAGAGTTGGATGAGGGGAGAAGAGGGAGATATTCAAACAGAATCTTGTGGAAGCATTACAGACCCCGGCATTGTTTCAGATATGTAACCGTTCCCCTTCCTCACCCTCCACCCAATCAAAGCGTCATTTGCCTTCAAAGAAATCTCCCACCCTCAATTTTGAAACAAACCGGCCACCAATTATGTCTCTTTTATCCCATCCCCTCTCCCAATCCCATTAATGCTTTGAACAAAGTAAGCACTTAAATGTTTACTGAATATAACAGAACCCTGAGAACAGTGAAATATTCCCTTCAGAGAAGGAGCTGAGTGACTTCTTTATCTGAATATTTGAGAATTTCAGGCAAGGGAAGAAAGAAAATAAAATTGTATATTTATATAAAAATAAACAGTTTTAAAACACTGTACCTTTTCCCCCATATTCATGTTAAAGTCAAGAAATAAAAGACTAATTCACTGGAATTATTTTCTCTCCACCCTGAGAAGTCCATTTTTCCCTGTGTTCTTTCTACATCTCTCATTTTTCATTTACATAGACTTTATTTCCAGCTGCCAGTGGTACAATTCAGCACAGGACTATTGCCCCTAAGTCGCTAAGTTCAGACAGAATAATTGATCTAGGTTTGAAAGTGTATGCATAATCAATTAAATTCAAGCAGTTACTGACTAAGAGATGTAATGCTAGGGAGAGAGAGAGAGAGAGAAAGACAGAAAGCTGGACTGTCCATGGCAGGATGACCCTTCCTAGCTGAAGAAGGCTAATGCAAGGATGTACAGGTAGGGAGATGGGGGAAAATGACATGGGGGCTGTGACATAGAGAGTCAAGTGGAAAAAAGAGAGAAACAATTGCTAGAGTTGAGCATTATTTCTATGGAGTGAGAATTGGGGAGGGAAGAGTGGAGAGAGTATGGGAGTGGGAGGAGGAAACGTTGTGGGCTAATCATAAAATAATAAAAATAGGCTATACTATGTTATTCTTCCTTCCCAAAATATATTTCCTTCACCTTCATAATTGATAAGATTTTGGAGGCAGCAGTAAGCATATTTTTAGAAATAAACAACAAAATAAAGAGCATTAGCATTTATATTCAGAAGAAAAGAAGGCCCCCAAATCAGTTTTTTACTACTCTGAACTCAAATTGGACACTTACTTCATTAACATCCCCAAAATGCTCTTATATTGTTGAATTTCTCTCTAGTTATTTTTGTCATTTACCTTACTTGCCCACTTACAAGCAAAGGTAGATATTAAATGTGTCTAAATTCATTTTTGAAAAATATAAGTTGTTCATTAAAAAAACCTAGAAAAGAAAAACCACACTGAGTACTAACTTTGTACAGGCATAGCAAATGCCCAAAGCCACAAATGGAATCCATAAAACTATAAGCTTCAAAGCAAATGCTACAGTCATTTTCTACCCATATTAGCAATCAGATCAATCCATTTCAAAGTCTGTATGTTTTTTAATCTTTTAAATTTAAATGAAAAATGAATAAAGTTAGCACCTTGCTTGTTGCTATGAAATTTTCTCAACTCCTCAAGTGTTACCATTCATAAATCTAATTTCCATGAATGCAAAGTGGAGGAACATGTGTTCAAATGCCTGGCTGAAGGGTACAGCAAGGTTCTTACCAGCCAAGAGGTGGGGTGATCTGTCCAACACCACCCGGAGATAGGGGATAAAAAGTAGGGATATCAGGAGCTGGAGGATGTCTGGACATGCCTGTTAAACAGAACAGAGAGGTATTATTTGCACATTCACAGGATATTTAACCAGAAACGCAACAACATGTTTTATACCATTCAAACTTAAGGTTCAGAATGAAACAATATTTATTCACCAGAGCCAAAGAACAGGAGTCAATTTGTTAGCTTTTCTCAAGATTTCAACATCTGGGAAAACTGGGCCTTCAGACAGTATTATCCTAAGGAACTCAAAAGGAGTAAAGATGCTGCTAGTAATACAATCATCAAAATAGACTTTTAAATTATTTATTTTGCCCTCAATATTTCACATTATTTAAGAAAATGGTAGACAATTGTTTTGTATAGAATGAGAATCATTTTTTTTTTTGTAGAATGGAAAATGAGAGCCCTTCATAAGTAGATGGCTTGCCATGGTGTTCAAGGATTAGGTAAATTGCCATTTTTGTATTTTTATTGGTTCCCTTATGGACACACAGATTTGAGAAATGTGACATCTCAGAGGATCAAAGATTAATAAGGAATCATCTTCAGCCCCATAATGGTCACACTTGATATGATTCATTTGGTCTCTGTCTAAGCTCTTCATCGAGTTGAGTCCTCTGGGCTGCAAGGTCAAGCTGTTCTGGATTAGCTGAATTCCACAGAAAATGAGAGTGCCACCAAATTGGTTCTTGAGCTCACACTCCCTGGAGTACACTGCCCTGAAACTGTGAAAACCACCTAAAGATTATATGTAATCCTAGTCCCAAGTGACATCCCTTTATACCTTACCCTACGTACAGAAGAAAAAAAATGACAAGACAAATGCATAAAATGTAAAATATAAAAACTTAGATTCAATGTTTTTGGGGGAAAGTGATTCAGAACAGAAAAAAGCCACAGATGTGTCTTCACGTAGCTAATGATGGCTTTAAAAGACCATTTCCATATACAAGCACAAATTCCAAGGTTTAACACTCAGATTATATGTTTAGTGACTGTAAATATCACATACTGGCTAATCTGTGGAATCAGACGAGTACGTGGAAGATGTTTCTTAAATATTCTGCTTTTTACTATTTAAAGTGCCTAGGAATTTCATTTGTATCTTAAAGATATTAAAAGCCTTCAAATTGGGAATGACAAGAAGTGCTGTCTTGAAAGTTGGTGTTAATTCAACTTTGAAGTTAGAATGAACTATTTCTCAATTCTTACAGAAAGTAGGTGGGAAGGAAAAAACGTTCTTTAATCTCTCAAGAGAGGGCTTACCTTAAATCATCTCATGTTTTGCTGTTTTTAAAATAATGGTCTCAAATCTCCTTTATTTAAAACATTGTTTTTGTTAGAAATACTGACTCTTTTGGTTATAGCGGAACATAAATTTTTTACCTTAGGATTTTTGGGGGGTGGGGGAGTTTGCAGTGGTGATTCTTGACATACCAGAATCACTGAGGTGGGTTTTCAATTTGCTGTCCCCTTAACTCTGAGATCCAGATACCACCCCAGATCTCAGGGTCTGTAAGGGGATTGCTCAGTCGCGGGGGAAACAAAATCAAAACAATACGACTTGACCAACCCTGAAAAACATTAGAAACTTAGTAAAAATTTCAATGTTCTGTACTTGAAAATCGTAGCGGTCACAGACCACCTGAATTATTCACTTTATTTTATTTTATTTTATTTTTGAGACAGTCTCGCTCTGTCACCCAGGCTAGAGTACAGTGGCGCAATTTCAGCTCACCACAACCTTCACCTCCCAGGTTCAAGCAATTCTCCTGCCTCAGTCTCCCGAGTAGCCAGCACTATAGGTGTGTGCCATCACGCCTGACTAATTTTTATATTTTTAGTAGAGATGGGGCTTTGCCATGTTGGCCAGGCTGATCTTGAACTCCTGACCTCAGGTGATCCGCCTGCCTCATCCTACCAAAGTGCTGGGATTACAGGCATGAACCACTGGGCCCGGCCTGCTAGAAGGAAGAAGGAAGGAGCTAGAGGGCAGGTCCTATGCTAGGCGTTTGACTGTTATCTATAGAAATTCTACTCTTCTTTCAAATGTTCTTCTCATAGGCAATTTTCTCTAACTTACAGCTCTGAGAAATCTTTTCCTTTGAATCTACAAGTTTTTTATTTGTACTTTTAATGTGGTACTTGGGATGCTTTTCATTTTGTTTTATTAGTTAGTCTGTGCAAATGATTTCCTATATGAGCTTATATACTGCTTGGAGAAAAAGATCACATTTTACCAATTTATGTATCAAACCATGGTATTCTGCAGAGAAGCCTCTCAGTTAGTATTTCTGACCAACTGAACAAACAAACAAGTGAAGTCAGAAGTGTTAAAACAGACCCATTCCATATGCTGGGTCAATATCCTCAATCATTTGGCACGTACATGCAAATACATGATGTAGCTTACGTCATGTGAGCAGAAAGTGGATCTGGGTTTTCTAAATAGGTCGTCGTCCTTTAAAAATCCTATTTCCAAAGAGTCTCAGAAGTGTGTGTCTCTCCACCAACTACTATGCCACTGAAGACACATTTCACATCATTTTTTTTAAGTTTGTTTTTTATTTATTTAATTTTTTTAGAGCTGAGGGGGGTCTCACTCTGTTGCCCAGGCTGGCCTCAAACTCCTGGCCTCAAGCGATCCTTGCTTCAGCCTCCTGAGTACCCGGGATTACAAGCATGAACCACATTGTGCCCAGCCCATTTCACATCATTTATTCAACTAGTATTTATTGAACACTTACTATGTGCTGGAGGATATACTCAGCATAGCCTTTAAGATTTTTAAACTTTTATAGGTAACTTCTATAGACATAGGTGAAATAATACTGAAGTCAGACTATATGGATATACTGCTCACTAGCTATGTATTTTTGAGGAAATTATTTAATTGCTACTGTTTTATAAAATCAAAATAGGACTGTTGTGAAGAATAAATGCATTAATATATGTACTATGGAAAAGTGCCTGGTGCAAAAGTATAAGTATTTGTTGTCGATTGTAAGGATAAAATGGGTAACACATAGATAAAAACAGACATATAAACCTAGGATTTCCTAAAAGTGCTTTACTTTTGATATTTTTACCAGACTCATAATAAGAAAATTGGCATTAACATACTTTCCCTTACACACACACACACGCGTGAAAACTAATGTGCTCCCTAATAGAAAATTAACCTGGAGTTGTTTTTCCACCAGTGAGAACGAGTTCTGCTGGCAAACATTTTATATTTACGCGATAGTTCTACCTAGGGTTAAAATGTGAATATGATACTCTTTGGTTGCTTTTTTCTGGCTGAGGTGGAGGGGTTGGGGAAAGATACAGCTAACTAGTAGTCTATTACCATCTTTGAAACCAGCAGCTCTGGCCTCAGTACCATCATGCGCTAACCAGCTGAGCTCATGATATATCCCAAAAGGCAGGAGAGAAAAAGAATTAAAAGCAAGAGATCTAGAAAGCTTATTTTCTTCGCAACAAAAGTACCCAACTGGAATGATACAAACTCAGTATCATGAAAGTGAGTGCTTTTTTCAAAGTGGAGTTTATATATCTCCAGAAGTACATGATAATAAGGAACACAAAGCCCGGGATAAAACAGGATCTTTATATTAAAACAAGCATAAATAGTGCATAGACCAGAATACAAAAATCACACCAATCTTTAGAACAAAATAAAGACCGAAGAAACTGCAAACAGACAACTTCTGGTGATGACCAGTAGTCCCTTCTCTGTAGTTTTGGAGAGTTTGTTTAAAAAAAGTTTGAGAAGCAATGATACAACTTACAATTACTCAAAACAAGGTAGGGTGGCAGTAAGAGATGGAAACAGAAGAGAAACTATAACTGCAATTGAGAGCCAGTTATAAACTTAACTTTTTTAAAAAAATTGAACTGTCCTATTATTCTTGAAAGAAAAACTACTGAACTACGATTGATTTATTATTCTTTTTAAAAAGTTAATGTTTCAAAGAGTTTCAAACAGGACCTAGGACAGGGTAAGCACTATTTAATTGTTAAATAAAGAAATAATTAACAACTAAATAGGTTCCCAGACGTACACACCCTGCTCGGACGCTGGTCGGAGACCCACACGTTTCAGTGGCCTACCTCCTGTCTCCCCTTGGGTATCTCACAGACACTTCAAATTCACCATGACCACGACCAAGACGAGTCCTCCCTCTCAAACTCAGCCTACTTCCTGAGACCCCTATCTTAATTCCCTTTCTCACTATACAGCCATAGACCTGACTCTTGGACATTCCTAATTTTTTGGAGGCTCTTGATTAAAGGAAGCAGGGTGGAGGAAGGACTGAGGATAAAAAATAAAACAGAGGCAAACCTGGAAATGTATGTATAAGTGATTCTCACCTTTTCAAAGTACTCAGACTACTCAAGTCTAGTGCACTAGTAACTAAGTCCTCAAATAAGCATTCTGTTTTAACAATGAAGGGAAATGAAAGCGTTAAGTACTTAATCTAGAAGTGTTCACCAGTAGTGGAAAGAACACCCAGCCTCTATGCCACTCTTTTTCACACAGTCATTAAATTTTATTATCCATTGTAAGTCTTAGAAAGGGATGGACAAAAGGGTAAAATGTAGGCAGGGACAAATTTTACCCCTTTACATTCTCTGCCTTCACTTTTTTTAAAATCTTTTATTTTGAACTTTCAAAGACCCTGATGAAGTCCAAGTGTGCATGTGCATGCAAAGAGGAACGAGCTATCCTGAGAGCAAATCCACCCTTGAGGTTTGCCCTGAGTGATGGGACCAGAAGGCTTGGTGGACCAGAGCTCTCCATCCTATTCCCAACTCGTACTCGCACACATCAGGCAGAAACAGGATGTTTTAATTTTTCAGACCTCTTGTACTATATATTTTTTCTATAAACAAAGTAGAAGCAAATATTAATACAGAGGCATAAAATAAGATTCATGATTCTTGGACTTTAAATAGAGATTTTATACATCAATGATTATTTAGAATATGTAACCTAGTGCTGGTAAATAACAAAAGATGAAACACCATAGGGATATAATGGAATAACCAAAAGAGATTCAAAAGAATAACATCTGAAGTAAAAATCTCCTACTTTCCCCATTCCTATTTTAAAATTACCAGCATCAACATGTTGTACATGCTGCAATAAATAAATATTGTAGAGTACTGAATTTTTAGTATATTTGCACAATCTATTGGTTTACATAGTGAGTGAAAGATTTTCAAAGCTGTCACCTGTGGCCCTGCTATGCTTTTCTTCTGCTTTTTAATAATGAATAATACATGTAACAAATTCTTGTGTGTTTCTAAAGAATTGCTATCAAATGAATTACTCTTGTCTTGTAAAAACGTATTCTGATCCACCCAGTGATATGGAGCACCGGCGTCCGGAGGGTCACTCAGGCTGATGAGACTTGGCTCTTCATTTAGCAAAAAAGGCTGGGAAAGACAGGGACTCTCACCTTGTTTGGAGTTGACATCTGATGGGATGTGTGACGGGTGTGATCCTGGAGAAAAGTGCTCGTCACTGTAAGTGATGAGGGGAGTGAGAGGATGGACTGCATGGGATGGCTGCACCACGGGCACTTTATTTGACTGCAAAGTAACCACAAGGTCAACAGTTAATATGGATGCTCAGCTCCAGTCTTTTCTCCCAAAGAAAAAAAAATCACATAGCAGCCGTAACCAGTCATCGACATAACCCAAGAATCACCTTCAGACCTGGACAAGTGGAATTGTCTCTTTTAGAATTTTTCTCAATTTTTCCATGGTAAATACTTCTCAAATATATGAATATGTCACTGATATTCATGAGTTATCAGTTATTTCACCAGTGCCTCTTCAGAGATTTAGGTTGATCACTACTCTTCCATATGGCATGAATTTCGGTACACATCTATTTACCCTCTCTTTTAGATTATTTTCTCAAGTTAAGTCAATAAAGAGCGAATCAGAGCAAAATTTATGAATGTTTTACAACATTTGTATTCATTACGTATGTCTAGCACAAAAAGTAAAAAACTGTTCAATGAGCAAATAAATGAATAAATATTGCCAATTTGAAGGACAAATTTTTAAACCCAATAAATATAAATTTCCTATACTGATATCCCCTCAGCTTATAGAATTCATAATTCTATCATTGTACATCTTTAAGAACCATGTTACACCATTCTTTCAAGTTTTACAGCTTTGTCAATCAAACACGACTAGCCATTATGCTTTAGCCCTCCTCAGTTCATCTTCTGTTTCTCTAGTTTCCATAAATATTAATTGATAAAAAGGAATTTCCAATCTTGAGTTGAACTGCATAACATGAAATACTGCCTTTTTTTTTTTTTTTTTGAGATGGAGTTTCACTGTGTCGCCCAAGCTGGAGTGCAGTGGCGCAATCTCAGCTCACTGCAACCTCTGCCTTCCGGGTTCAAGTGATTCTCCTGCCTCAGGCTCCAAAGTAGCTGGGACTACAGGCATCCGCCACCACACTCAGCTAATTTCTTTTTGTATTTTTAGTAGAGACAGGGTTTCACTATGTTGGCCAGGCTGGTTTTGAACTCCTGACTTCATGATCCATCCACTTTGGCCTCCCAAAGTGCTGGGATTACAGGCATGAGCCACCATGTCCAACTGAAATACTGCTTTAATAATATTTTTAATTGTTAAAATTGTATATTTTAACACATTTTATATGTCTTATACTTGTTTGCAAACATTTTATTGTTAATTTGGAAGTCAACAGTCACACATTTTAATTCAAGTTATCTAATTGGACTTCATCAATTTGAAATCTGTGATCACTTTGGTTACAAAGTTAAGGTTGTTCCTCCCCAACCCAAAAGTGCTTACTAAGTAATTAAAAAATATAAAGAAGACTTAAGTAGGTTTAACCTAATTAGTAAAATCACTTATTTATTTATTATTTATTTTTATTGATATGGCATAGCTATAGAAATTATGTGGTATATGTAACATTCTGATATCCGTATAAAAGGTAGAATGATCAAATTAGGATAACTGGGATATCCATCACCTCAAACATTATCTTTTGTTCTGTGAACATTAAAATTCTTCCCTTCTAGCTATTAATAATCTATTGTTAGCTACAATTTCTCTACTGTACATACTACAACTTATTCCTTCTATCTAACTGTATTTTTATACCCATTAACAACTTCTCTAGGGGGATCATTTTAAAGAGACCCAATAACCCTTCCACCAAATAAAAAGGGACTCCAAGCAATTATATACCTGTTAAAGGTGTTTGTTTCTGATTTTAAACTAATCTAATAATTAAAGCAGTTGCAGGAAAATCTCTACTTGAAAACACTGTACTAACGGGTAACATGAATTTAAGAGAAACTGAGCAGATTATGCTCAATTCACTAGTTCAGACATGTCTTCATCATAATTAGTTTGAATTAGTAAGATCTTACAATATTATTGACTAAAACGCATGTGGAATCAGTTTTCTCCTGAAGCAAATATTCATATTTTTTTTAAAATTTGAGGAAGTGCCTAAAACTGCACAATGTGAACTGCTTAAAATGTAAGTCCATATCTGAATGGTTAAGAGGGCCCCCACAAAACACTCGTGTATGGTGGCTCTACCCATGATGTACACTAATTTTGAACTTGATATTTTTTACAAATTAGGCATAAAAAATATGTGGCTCCAATGGGAAGGACTCCCCTCAGGAAAATTAGAAATAATTACCCTAGTAATTCTCCTTATACCCTATCATCACAACCTCCATCCAAAAAAAACTTACAGGGGGGAAAAAAAAAGCAAAGGAAAAAAAATCACACTTTTTTTGGAAAATGATACAATTTCCATACTAGATTTTCCCTATTTTATAATTATCAGCTCTTCATTAATGGCAAAACTTGCATAGCTCATATAGCTCTTGGCATATATTAAATAGAGCGCCATTATCAAAGCCACACGATTTTTCTCTAAACACCTCAGCACAAACATCTATGCATATAAATGTGTAAAAGGTTAAACAAATCTTTTAATGCTTTTCAAGTGTTAATGATGCAGTTTTCCAAATAACAGAATAAGCTTCTTAAATACATGGAATTTAGAATGCTAGAAGTGGGGGTGGGTAGACATGGGGATAGGAGGAGGTTATTATAAACTCTTTTTAAAATGGAAACATAAATCTCAACACCCAAATGTTAAAATGAATAGATTTCAAATATACTTTAGAATAATAGCTTTTAGTTTCATTTTGAAATTCTCATAAATAAGCATAATTGCCGAACAATCTATAAAGGTATTTTCTTAGGGTACTTATAAAGAGTAAACACTGCGGAAATCTTCTGGATATATTCTTTTTTCCAGAGCACCACCTTAAGGAACTTGCATTAGCAGGCAGCATCTTCTTAATGTCTGACCTATCCCTCCAGTCATACAGCTCAGAATCTGGTGCCATGAATTTTTGCTAAATTATGCTATCCTTGCTCTCCTCTTAATTTTACGGTTTTCAACACAGATTTGCTTTCCTGTGGGAAGGAGATAAGAAGCCGAGGATTTTAATTTAAGCCTGGCCTTGTCTTATATTTTGCAAGATGGATAGCAAAAGCAGTACTAGTAGGTGTGTTAAAGCCAACAAGGATTATGTCCATTTTTGTGGCCAAATAATGAAAGTAATATGAAATTTCAATAGCATGTGTGAGCAGAATTCCAAGGGTTATGGTTTGCTTCCCACCACCCATCTCCACTACATATATAAACAGAACAAAGTGGATTCCAACTTACACTGCAGATATGTGGCACATTGTCATCACGGTCAAGAGTCCTCAGCCCACAAATCTGCGGGTTTCCTCTGATTTCAGGAGTTACTGCCCCTTGACACTATGTGCACACACAAAGTGAGAACCCTGGCACTGCTACTTTGGTTAAGTTTTGAGACAGCCAGTATAACCATTCTTAATTCCATTCATTTATGTGGTATGTATTTTCCTGTGGGGAGTAGGTAAGGGGAAGAATAATCAACCAACTATCTAAGTGTTTGTAGACAAATTAAGTGGCTACATTATATGCAGAGTTACACATGCCCGTGTGCATTTGTATTTATTAAGCACCTAAAATGTTCCAAGCACTGTTCTAGCACCAATGACCAACACACAGATAAGGTCTCTAACTCATGCAGTTTACTTTCTGGGGCTCTGGAAGTGGGATCAAGCAGCAGAGGGTGGGTGTTGGAAACAATGAATATCTAAAGGACAAAAAAAGACAAGCAAAATCTGAAAAGGCAGCATCAAGTATTATGAAGAAAATGAACCTGGTGATAGGAGAAAGTATGTATCTAAGAATATGCCTTTGTATTATGTTTAAGCTCTAAGAAACCTAAAGTACATTTAGTAGCTTATTTTAGCTCCATATTTTAATTTTACAGACTGGAAGCTGAGAAACAGAGGTCATCAGGGAATGGATGGCTCAAGTCAGGACTACTGTACAAAATAGTACAGCGCTGCTCACTACACAACTCCAGTAACACAGGGACACTTTGAGTACAATAGGAATGAACCCCCTGGGTTGCCCAATACAGTGGAATCAAGCAGCAGAGAAATTCCATCCTTTTGGCTCTTACTCTGTGCTGGGTACTGTACACATAGTAAGTACCTCACTTAATAGAACCCAAGTCTCCCTATTTCTACTCAGGTGCTTTCCCTACTACACATCTTGCTGTAAGGGAGGGAAGGAGGGAAAAAGGATAAAAATCACCTTGTTTTTTCATTCACAGATACAATCAGGTAAGTCTTAGCTTCCAGCTAAGAATCACCAGGTAGTCCTAATGTGTGCTCTGTTTCATTATCCCAGGGTAACAGGATGCACGGGTACTCCAGCTTTACAAGATACCTGGCAGCCCTAAGTCACCCCAAATTCTCCACTTCTGCTCAGAGGTTCAGTGACTTGTTTAAGCTCACAAGGCAGTAGGAGGTCAAAACCCTTTGGTTTCTGATTCCAACTGCACATTATTTAATCTCAGGCAGGTGATTGGTGGGTGAGCCAAAGAAAAGATGAAAACAGTAGATACTTAAAAAAAAAAAAAAGAAAAAGAAAACGGAGAAAATATCAAGGATGGCTGTTCAGGGAGAAGCTTGAAACCCTTTCTTAAATTTGCAAATCACCATCAGGCCAACCTACCCACATAATACATAGTAATTATAGCAATTAATACTTATCAACTGCTTACTGTGTGCTAAGCACTTTATCCTCACAACAGCTTTGAGGCAGGTACTATTATTATCCCCTTTTAAAGATGAGGAAACAGGCACAGAGAAGAAAATATTCTTGAAGGGTATGTGCCTTAGCAAACAGCCAAGCCAGGATTCAAATGCAGAAGTCTGGCTCTAGAGGTCAAGCTCATTACCCGTACATCATGTGGCCTTCCTGAAAGCCAAGTTCATAAAATCTTGGACACTGAGGTGACCATCTGGGCCACACCTGACAGCATGTGACATCTATGAAATGGGTGTGTGGTCTCTGTCCCAGGCACAGGAATCACTTCAGACAAAGAAGCACCTCAGCAGAAGTGGTTAGAGCTATGGAGACTCAACTGCAGCCTTTCTCTCCAGGACTGGAAAACATTCCAAGGAAGCTTGGTTGGCTGCCACCCAGGCTGGTCCCTGCAGGTAAGGACCTCTTTGGCATCACAGCCAATAAAACCCACACCTCCTGTGGACACGAAGTGGGTGCCACTTAGGGATCCTGAGAGCCACCCCCAAAGCAGCATTCCCAGAAATGACCCACTCACCGCTGGCAGGAATTGAAGGTGTCATGAAAGCTGTTAGCCTCAGAGGATGTGGTTCTGGGAAGAACTAAAAAGGTGGTTCAACTCCCTACTGGCTAAGGCCTGGGGCCTCCTGGTAAGAGGAGTAACTGGGGGAGAAACCTGCTGGCCGGGTAGCTAGTTCTCATTTTCCACATCTCCAGGTTCTAACTAAACTAAACCCAAAGTGCAGGATCTGGCTGTGCATAAAGGTCTTGAATTTCAACTGGCTGTGCATTTAATCAATAATCCTCTGGTAATAACTGAATCCAGGGGAATTTTAACACTTCAGGAATTTTCATCTGGCCTTGATTGTCATGAGGTGGCATTTTTGCTTTTCATAAACACTTCAGAAGTCTGGTACTCGTGAGATAAAGCCATGTAACTTCATGTTGCGCCTTTCCCTCCTTTTCTGAGAATCTGAGCTTCTCAAGCCTTCTCAGAAAGAGAGGCATATTTACTCCAAAAGGATACATTGATTCTCGCATCTAGACCTCAGAAATAAAGTACTGGAAATATTTTCTAAGATGCACCAAAGCCAAACACTTGCTTCAGGTCTGATGTGGCTTTCAAATCTAAGACCCCCTACTGGTGGTGATGCAGCTGGCATTTTTCAGGTAAGAATGAGGCTCCAGGCTCTTAAGATTCAAATGGTCCATGAGTCCACCTCTGGAGGGAAAGGGACGGTCTAGAGACCTGCACTATCATCAGACAACTGAAATGTTTTCTTAAGAGGGGAAGGAACATATCACAGGGAAAGGAATTAACACATGGGTTGCACAGTTAGTAAGTACCAGTCATTACAGTAGTGCTTTTATATACTCTGGCACTCACCCATGTAAGTGGGTATTATTACCCCCATACTTACAGATGAGAAGGCTGAGTCTTTTTGAACACAGAGCTAAGTAATAATTAGTGGAGAGAGGATTTGTGCCGGCATTTGTTTGATATCGAAGTCCCTGCTCTTCCTGCCCCATACTGTTTGGTGCTCAGCTCCTCTCTCCATCTCTGTTCCAAACTACCCCCCAACCAAGTGAATGTGGCTAGCTGTGGACTCAACTGCAACGAAGCATCTGGACAGGAACAGTGGACCACCGGGAGAAGACTGATGTCCCCAGAGTCAATGAGACTACAAACAGAATGCTGGAAGGGCTCCCTTTTAAAAAACATGGAAAACTCACTATTCTCCACATTCTCTGTAAGGTGATGAATTCCAAACACTACGTCGTTTAATCCTAAAGCCACTCCTAAGTTAGGTGTTAAGATTTCTGTTTTATTGAGAAGGAAACAAGGCTCTGAAAATAATTCATTCTGGGAGCCAAAAGGAGACCCACTGTTTTCAGTAACTGGAGCCTGTAAATAGAGGGAGTGGGGTTAAGGTTAGACGCTGAGAAAAGATCAGGGTAAAGGGAAAATGACATCTAATTATGTAAAGTTGCAACATCCTATTATTTGATTGATTTCACAACATCCTCACCACACCCCTAATCATCTAAGTACTCCATTAATTTTTCATGTTGAAGAAAATACTTTGAAAATTAAGAGAAGGAACTGGAGTCATTCAAGATAAATGAGCCAAAAAACAAACTAAAACTACAATTTGCAATTTACTTACTTGTGCTATTTAGTGGTAAAATAATACAAGTACGGCATTACAGTGGTTAATTCAGAGGTCAAATAAAGGGATGGGGCATAAGTAAAAGAAAGGACCATCAGATTCTCACCAGATTCTAAGGAGGCAAGAGGAAGACGAGGAGAAAGAGAAACAGGATGAGGAGGAGGAGGAAGAGAAAGAGGAGGTGCAGGAGGAGGAGGAGGAGGAGGAGGAGCAGCAGCAGCTGCCTGCCTGGACCACTAGCTGTAGTGGTGCAGGGATTCTATGGGGTATGGAAAACTTTGTAGTGGAAGGACATGGGCAGAGCAAGAGTCCAATGGTTCATCTTTTCTGGATCACAGACATGAAAAATAAGATGAAAGTTGTGTATAAATGTTTTTATACACAAATATAATCACATATCAATGGGTTGGGGCAGAGGAGTTACAGTATGCACAGGGGAGGACAGGGAAACAAGTGGCCCATGATCCCTAGATTTAAAGCTGCTACCTTACCAAAGCAAATGGACAGATGGGATGGAGAGCAAAGGAAATAGTCAACAATGTGAAGAGACAACCCACAGCATGGGCAAAATTTCTGCAAACTACCCATCTGACAAGGGATTAATAACTAGAATATATAAAGAGCTCAAACAACTCAATAGGAAAAAGTGAAATAATCCCATTGTAAAATGGGCAAATGGTCTGAATAGACATTTCTCAAAAGAAGACACATGAATGGCAAACAGGTATATGAAAAGGTGCTCAACATCAATAATCATCACAGAAATGCAAATCAAAACTACCATGTGACATCATCTCACTCCAGTTAAAATGGTTTTTATCCAAAAGACAGGTAAAACTAACGGTGGCATGGGTGTAAAGAAAAGGGAACCCTTGTACACTGCTGGTGGAAATGTAAATTAATATGATGACTATGGAGAACAGTGTGGAGTTGCCTCAAAAAACTAAAAATAGTACCACCTTATTATCCAGCAATCCCACTGCCAGGTACACTCAAAAGAAAGGAAATCAGTATATCAAAGAGCTATCTGCATTCCCATATTTGCTGAGTACTATTCACAATAGCAAAGATTTGGAATCAACCTTAGTGTCCATTAATGGATGAATGGATAGAGAAAATGTGGTATATACCCAATGAAATAATATTCAGCCACAAAACAGAATGACATCTTTGCATATGCAACAACATGGATGGAACTGGATGACATTATGTTATGTGAAATAAGCCAGGCACAGAAAAACAAATATCACATTCTCGCTCATTTGTGGGAGCTAAAAATTAAAACAATTGAACTCATGGAGACAGAGTAGAATGATGATTACCAGCAGCTTGGGATGGGGGGTGGGGGAGTGGGAATGGTTAATAAGTGCAAAAATACAGTTAGGATAAGATCTAGTTTTGATAGCTAGCACGACAGGGTGACTATAGTCAACAACAATTTATTGTAAGTTTTAAAATAAGTAAAAGAGTGGAATTGGAATGTTCCTCACAATGAAATGATAGATGCTGGAGGCGACGGATACCACAATGACCCCAATGTGATTACTACACCTTGTATGCCTACATCAAAACATCACATGTACCCCATAAATATCCACACCGATTTATGTACCCATAATAATTAAAACCTAGAAATTTTTAAATATCTGCTGCCTTATTCTGAGAGAAGTATTTTACCAATCCAATCACTGCATAATAACTTATTATGATTAATAAGCTGAAGTGTAGTCAGCTTGATGAAAGTAGTATTTGTGCAAGTCACTGGAAAATAATGCAAGGTAAACAAATCAATTAAGGTGAGTGAGAAGTCAGGAGCAAAAGCTTTCTCTGTCTACCATGCAGAGAGCTCAGACCGGAAGCAGCATGAGGCAACCCCAGGGACTCCAGAACCAGAGAGGGGGGGCACTTTTGGGGCGGGTTGGTTCAGCGGGGGACAAATTCCAGAAAGATTTCCTCAGAACCTCATCAGCCACCAATCCTGAATAGACTCAACAAGGTTTTCTGGTGCTGGTCTGGGGACATGTTGGTTGAAAAGGCTCTTTGCCTCCACTGCCCAGGGATGGCATATTAAGAGGGAGGGACTTCCCACAGCCACCACAGCCACACCTCTCTATTACCCAGTTTAGAGGGTGGAAGAGCTCTCCTTGGCATGCAGAATGTCCAGCAGGAAATGACGAATGGTCGCGCCTGAGATATGGACTCTAGATCTCCTGTGGCGGGGTTGCGGGGGTCGGCAAGCTACAGCCTGCCCAAGGTCAAGGTCAGAGAAGTCCCACAGCTACCCAGACGCGAAGTGCAGATGATCTGTTTATATGTTCAGACTGCAAATGGAGGGTGTAAAATTCCATAGGCGAAGCCAACAGACTTAAATCTAATTATTTCCTATTCAAAGGGGGTGTCTTTCACGCTTAAGTTTCTATGAAAAGCATTTGCCTGATTTTAGTTTAAGTAAAACTGATTCTTATTTTAAGATCAGGTGTGAAGGATTTACAGAACAGTAACATAAATGCTTATGTGTACGATTTTGTCCCACCAAGCCTTCTCTGATTTTAATAAGTGCCATATGTATACAGTATTCTCTGCTTAAAATTGGGTGTTTTAATAAGTGCAAAGATAACATTTATGTCTACAGGGGTCCCCATCTTTCTACAGAACTTCTGAAGAGCCTTTCAGAAGTCAAATGGGGAAAATACAACAAATTAATTGGGTTCAGCTACTAACAGTAAGATTGGGACTAAAAGTATGAATAATTGAGAGCTAAAGTTATTGGAAAACTCAAATCATTTTCTACGAACATGTAAATTTGATATTTACACTGTAAGATCAGCATTAAAGATATTCTATAGTGTTGTAGAGTTGTGCTGTCCAATATGGTAGCCATTAGGCATTAGGTCGAGCCCTTGAAAGGTGGCTAGTCCAAGTCAAGACATGCCATAAGTGTAGAATACATACTAGAATTCAAATATTTTGTGTGAAAAGAATGTAAATGATCTCAGTATGTTTATATTGATTACATGCTCAAATAACATTTTCGGCATATTATGTTCAATAAATGTATTACTAAAATTAATTTTACCTGTCTTTACCTTTGGATGTAGCTTAAGAAAACATAATACTACAAATATTACTTGCAGTTGTGATCTGCATTATATTTCCATCAGGCAGTTCTGCTTATAGTTTAAAAATTTGTAGGTGGGATTGCCCCCTTTTCATCTTGTACTCCAATTTGACTTAAACAAAAAAAAATTGGCGTTTTAAAAACAAAGGTTCCTTTTATGGAAAAGAAAACTTATGGGTAAAAATACTGAAAATCAGAGAAGGTAAGTGGTAGAGCTGGTAATTTAACATTGCATTTCAATATCCCATACTGAGAGTCAAGTCTATATATGTGTGTGTGTATATATATGTGTATATGTGTGTGTGTATATATGTATGTTTTTATATATGTATGTGTACATATATATAATACTTTAAATTCTGGGGTACATATGCAGAACGTGCAGGTTTGTTACATAGGTATACACGTGCCATGGTGGTTTGCTGCACCCATCAACCCATCATCTACAATAGATATTTCTCCTAATGCTAAAGTCAATATATTTAAAACCAAAAAATATTTATATGACAACTAGTACAGAACTATAACCTTTCATTTTATGGTGTAAAAAAAATTACTAAAAGCAGGGTAGAATGATCCTTATGATTAAATGGTGTGTCTTGAGGCAGTTATATGTAACTTCTTCAACTTGTCAGTCAGCTCAGATAACTTTTACAAATACCTAATACACATTTTCAGATTCGTTACAAGTTACCAATGAACTCATTTCTTGACAGGTAACTATCTTTTCCATTTCACATCATAGCACATTATCTAGAAAGAAAAAACAGAGCTTATCTTGAGTGAAAAATGATGCTGCAGACAACACTATTCACAGGATATATTTATATGAGTCAAGAAAAAAAAATAACCTTTTGTTGTAGACTTAAAAACAAAAGCTGAAATGAGTTGGAAATTGAGTCTGAAAACTTAAATGAGAAAGAAAGCAGATTACATAAACTGGGTTCTATGTAACTTTGCATCATCTTAAAGCTCTCAAATAAGTCAAGCCAGAAGAGAACATTTTCCCTGAAAACATTTGTTTCAAAGAAGAGGAAGCAAAATTTAAAGACCTTTTAAAAGACATTCAATTCTATTAATAAATTATAAAAAGGAAATATTCTATAGACCATGGAAAACTGTAGTAGCAAAGACAACAACAGCTATTCTCTGCTAGTGAAAAAGGGCACTTCTGTGGATATGAAATCAAAGATAAACTCCATTTTGTTCCATGTATTAAAAATAGAAAATTTTCCTCCTGAAGTTTATTTTTATTTCCATCTCTTTTAGGGGAACATGCTGAAGAACTCAAGACAGATACTGAATGCCTAATCTATATACCTTTCCCAAGAGCAATCTACATTATCCTGAATTTACAGTAGTGTCCAGGAGCGGCTTGTTCTAGCTCAGAGAGCTGATGGCTAAATTTTCAGGAATTTTGAGAGCCTGTTATTATCATGTTGGTAGCCTGAAATTGGTCATGGTAGGATTATTTATACCATGGAAATTGGCACATGTGAAAAGTCCCCTCTCCCTTGAGCTAATTGTTTCACATGTAACAGCACCCCACTGGCAAACGTTGAATCCCTTACTAAATTACTAGGTGAAAAATTCTTTTCTTTATTTCTCTTTGAAAAACAACAGGATCATAATCTTGATCTTTGTCTGAAACTATTTCAGATGAAAAATTTCAAAGATCATCATTTAACATTGCCTGGGGTGACCTGCTTCATGACCCACTTCCTGCTAACACTGGAGGGATGTGCAGGCATTCGTCCCTAATTACTCTGCCTGGTTCCTTGCCTCGAGCCTAGACAGCATTGGGTTTGAGTCACTGGATACAAGGAGGAGCTTTACTGCACAGCAGTGAGAAGAGATCTGTAGAAGATTCACAGGTGTTTTCTTCCTTTTACTTCTCAAGGAAATAGTTAATGTAAGGCATAATGTAAAACGCTTGAAATGATTATTTTAGAAAGTTATCCATAAGACACAAATTTTACACAAAAAAGCAAATAATTGAGACTATTTCACAAGTGCATTAAATAATAATTAATGCAGCTTTTGACATGAGGCAGTATATCAGAGAGCAGTTTTCCAGGCCAAATGCACACAAGCTGACATTGGGCTAAATACAGCATTATAATAGAGAAAGATGAGACACTTTTGTCTTTGCAGCAGATTCACTCAAGAAACAAATTCTTTCTAGACAATATGAAAATCAGTTTAGGGATTTCTGAAAACCACTGTGAATCTCAGGAAGAGGGGTAAAGAAGTAAAAATAATTTAAGGGCTTACTGAAGAATGTTCTCAAGACAGTCTACTCTTGTATGTAGCAAGAATGGTAAACACAAGTGAGAGGAGTGGGTAGGCAAGATCCTGTGTACGACAATTTGGAGTTTGTGACCCATGAGCCTTGGATTCCTGCTATCAAGAAATGATAAAGTGTGAGCACTGGATTCCTGCTATCAACAAATGATAAAGTATGGGAATGATTATCTCCAATGCCCTTTCCAGCTCCAGTGATCCCGTGATCCTATGGGTTCTAAAGCTTTGAATTTCAACACTCTAATATTTTGTAGTTCTGACACTATGGCTAAAAGCAGCTATGGAAAAAAGTCAGGAAAGCAAAAGAAAGAACTGCATATGGAAGCCCAGGTAGGCGGATCACCTGAGGTCAGGAGTTTGAGACCAGCCTGATAAACATGGAGAAACCCCATCTCTACTAAAAATACAAAATTAGCCGGGCGTGGTGGAGTGCGCCTGTAGTCCCAGCTACTTGGAGGGATGAGGCAGGAGAATCACTTAAACCCGTGAGGCAGAGGTTGCAAGTGAGCCACGATAGCACACCATTATACTCCAGCCTGGGCAACAAGAGTGAAACCCCGTCTCAAAAAAACAAAAAATGAAAGGACTTATTTACATCTTAAGAATCAGTTTTAAGATGGATCAGTGCCACACTGCTGATGGTGGACACTGGTTTAATGGCAATGTGCACTGGGAATCTGAAAGAACATAAATGGTAATTTGAAGGAACATCAATAAAGCTTACAGAACAGATTTAAGACACAGAGCAGGAGCATTCTGTCATTACATTACTTCAATTATCATTAAAATTACTACTAACCTGATTTCTTCCAGTGTAGGGACCTGTAAGGTTGTGCTAATCACTACAACCTACAGATGAGATGTGGTCATCCTGCCAAAATTTCACAAAGGGCTATGCCCTTTCTTCAGCAAAGGCACCACTCTGTACTCCTACGCCTTCGACCTGCCTCGAATCTCTATCACTAAATTAACCTTCACAGAAAAACTCAGTTGGACAAGTCTGTGATGAGAAAAGTGGCATTCCTCAGTCTCAGAAGAAGGGAAGGAGATGGCAGGCACCTGGAGTCAGTTGCATAGACATAAAGTCAGTCCAAAGACTCCAGCAGATACAGGGATATGATGTTCAGTGGTTCTAAGTTCTATGCCTTGTATGATTACAGAGCTAGGGTCTTACATACAGCAAACGTGGAATAAGAGTCCTGTCTTATTCCAGTGGTCTGGATTCTGGGTCTCCAGTAAGTACTTTATTTCAAAGCGGACACATCTTTGGCAGTGTGGTATAGCTATGAATGAGCTCCTCCAACGAAAGGGTGATGTCTTGAGGGAGACAGCTAGAATTAAACAATAATGAAAACCATCAAATTTACATTAGTTTACAAAGTGCTTCCATGACCCTTATCTCATTTGGATCTCACTATCACCCTGCAAGTCTGCAAGAAAGGTATTAATAAATATCCCATGTTTCAGAGAAGGACAAGAAAGCTCAGCAAAGTCCAAAAGCACACAGTAAGTAACAAAGTAGAACTCAATCCTGTTTTCTTTTGCCAAACCATGATGCAGTCCATTTTCTGGTTCTCTTTTTTTTTTTTTTTTTTAATTTATTTATTTGTTATTATTATACTTTAAGTTGTAGGGTACATGTGCATAACATGCAGGTTTGTTACATATGTATACTTGTGCCATGTTGGTGTGCTGCACCCATCAACTCGTCATTTACATCAGGTATAACTCCCAGTGCAATCCCTCCCCCCTCCCCCCTCCCCATGATAGGCCCCGGTGTGTGATGTTCCCCTTCCTGAGTCCAAGTGATCTCATTGTTCAGTTCCCACCTATGAGTGAGAACATGCGGTGTTTGGTTTTCTGTTCTTGTGATAGTTTGCTAAGAATGATGGTTTCCAGCTGCATCCATGTCCCTACAAAGGACACAAACTCATCCTTTTTGATGGCTGCATAGTATTCCATGGTGTATATGTGCCACATTTTCTTAATCCAATCTGTCATTTTCTGGTTCTCTAAGAGCACGCAGCTCCTGTCACTACATGGGTCTCAAAAGTTGACCTAGAGTGGGCGACTATAGGCCTCAGAGGCAAGAGTGAGAATTGTCAAGCTGCAAACACACAGCCAAACAACAAAGAATCACCATGTAACCTTCACCTTCCTCCTAAAATGCTGTCATCATCTGTGTTTATGTTTTAGAAATGGTTATGCAATATCATGTGAATGTGCTAACAAACAGTACAATCAATCAATATATTATTCACAAGCCTTGTGAGTCCCAGGACAAGCTGATAAATGGGATGTCAAGAAAGAATGTAAGCTATTCTTGCATATTCAGAAAAATCCCATCCATAGAACAAAGAAGCATCCATTTTAAGGAATGAATTTATGTGCCTATGTTTTTCACCTTCCCCTTAATTTTCCAGTTTACGCTAATAATGGTAATTTCTTCATGCTCTCAATTCTTCCAGCTAACTAGAAATGCTCAGGATATCTTCTCTACCTTGTTACATCTAATTCTTGACAATAATTACAACTTATTTCACCAGAATTTGGATATGTCTATTAAAAGATCTGTGGGAATTCAATTTCTCCACCCACCCTATTTAATCATTTCTATGTGTAAACAGGGAGATACTGTAAGTCAATGTAAATAATGTTTCCTTCTGCTTAACATAACCTGAATTTTTCCTTCTCCTCTACTAATCCAGTTGTTTTCTCTAACCAAATGTGTTAATTTAACTCCCTCTCCCTCTTAAAAAATTCTAAGTAGTTGATATTTCGAGGTTTAAAGATATTCAAAAGAAATAGAAAACAGTTTTGCAGTTCCTAAGAAGGTAAACACAGAACTACCACATGACCCAGTGATTCCACTCCTTCTGAGAGAATTGAAATCATATATTCACACAAATACATATATACAAAATGTTCTTAACAATGTTAAAAACTAAAAACAATTCAAAATGTCCATCAACTGATGAATGGATAAACAAACTGTGGTATATAAAATGCAATGGAATATTATTCGTCTATGAAAAAGAACAAAGTACTGACATTCAATGGATGAACTTTGAAAACATTCTGTTAAGTGAATAAACCATAAACAGAAAGGCCACATATTATATGATATGTATATGTATATGAAATGTCCGGACCAGGCAAAGCCATAGTAACAAAGTAGATGAGGGGTTGCCGGGGGCTAAATGGAGGAAGTAATTGAGAATGGCTGCTAACAGATACTGGGTTTCTATTTGGAGTGATGGAATTAGACAGTGGTGATAGTTGTACAACATAGTGAATGTACTATAAAAACCACAGAACTGCACACATTTCATGATGAATTATAAGTTATGTGAATTATATCCAATTAAACAACAAACCAAAGGCACAAAAACTGATTCGGACTAATTGAAGGCTAATTTTACTTTGTACAGAAGGCAAATCCAAGTGAAATTTTACCATGTATACATATTATATCTCTGAATATTGTAATTTCACATGTAGTCATGACAGGGGAATCCTAGCAAGCTAAAATTGGAATGCTATATAACCAGTGTCCAACCCACAGCAAAAGTATGACATATTGTGTATGTTTAGGCAGACAGATGACACCCAAACTATCGTATGAAGGACATACCTAGGAATGCTCCTTCCCACTCCCCGCCCCCAATTCCTAAGCCTATCTCCCCATGATGGCAAAAGGGCTGTTATTAGTCTTCCTTGCCCCTCCCCTTCCAGGGCTCTCTCTGGAGTTCCATAAATGGCATCAATCTGACTCTCTGTAGGCATGCCGGTGAACTGACAGCTGGGAGTTGGAGGTGTGCCTTTTCAGGTCTCCTCCAAACTGCCAGAGGACAATTAGGGAATGTGCAAGCCTCCTGGGAATCCATGCTGTCTTCTAGGCTTGTTCTCAGCTGCCAGGTGAGAGACAGGCATGTGACATGGGAACTGAAGAGAACGTTCAGACTCTAAAATCACAGGCATGAGCAAAGGTCTCTATTACCATGCCCAGTTAGTCTTCATCAATAACCTGGAAGCTATACATATTTAACCCTCAGAGCTTAAGACTATGGGTTTATGTTTTTCCTACATTTAAAAACACTGTTTTTTTAAACTTAGAATTGCATGAAGAATCCACTCTTTTTTTTTTTTTTTTTTTTTTTTTTTGAGACGCAGTGGCGCAATCTTGGCTCACCACAACCTCTGCCTCCCGGGTTTAAGCAACTCTCCTGCCTCAGCCTCCTGAGTAGCTGGGACTACAAGTGTGTGCCACCACACCTGGCTAATTTTTGTATTTTTAGTAGAGACGGGGTTTCCCTATGTTGGCCCGGCTGGTCTCGAACTCCTGACCGCAGGTGATCTGCCCGCTTCAGCCTCTCAAAGTGATGGGATTACAGGTGTGAGCCTCCGCGCCCAGCCTGAATCCACTCAAAATATCCACTCCTTAAGAAGACTACTAGGGTTCTAATGAAAAGGTTAAAAGCCACTCTTAGAATTTCAAAAATTGTTTTTATCTCAAACATCTCCATTTTCCCAAGTGTTTTCAAAATTAATTTTAATAATGTTTCAAATCATGATTTGTACAGCTATGAATGAAATTTTTAAGTCTTCTATCTCGTTTCTCTATAGATATGAAAAAATTCTTATGACAGAGCAATGGATATGATCCCATCTCTCCCAATTTAAGGTCTCTATCAAAGCTTTCATTAGCCTCCCATCATAGGATATGTGCAAAGTGACTCCTGGGCCAAATGAAAAATTCATTTACCTTATAAAGAAAGGCAGGAAACTTCCACTTCAAAGTAATTAAGTGCAAAGCAGTTTATGAATGTAGAATTCCAGAGCTGAAGGAGCCTGAGGGTTCAATAAATTCTAACTACCCTCAGTCAGTCAACGACGAAAGTGATATTCAGAGAAGTCAGGCAGCTGGGTCTGCAGTCGGGCTCCAAATTTTGCCACTCCGAATCCAGTGCCCCACCTGGGATACAAAGCTACTACCAGACTCAGTCACAAATGCTCAGAGGTGAGCCCAGATATGGCTCAGGGAGATCAACGGTTCCGTCAATTAAGTTAATCTATCCAACTCAAAAAGCACTTAAGTGAACGCCTACCATGTTAAGGTGCCATCCCAAGGAAGCATGACAAGGAGACAACGATAAGTAAAATCTCATCACTATTCCCAAGGAACTTAGTATCTACTCAAGGAGGTAAGATATATATGCAAACACCTATAATATGGAATGTTAAGAACAAAGCCAGTTATTAGGAGATGAAAGTCCAGGCAGGAGGTAATAAGGATGGGAAGAAGACAGTGACAGCCTGGGTGTGCTGGGTGAAGGGGAAAGGCCAGGAGAAAGAGGCTTCTAGGTTTTCAAGATTGAGGCTGTCTTTATGGACTAGGATGGGGCAGGCAGGCAGGATAAGGAGAGATGATGGGCTTCATTTTCAGTGTCCAGTGGAAGCAAGTCAGTGACGATATGGTACACTGATGTACACATTAGGGTACTTTTGTTGTTGTCATTTCATGCAACAAAAGTTACAAAGTGACTTGCATGAGGTCATCGGGCTGCAAAGTAGTAGAGCCAGCACTAGACTCTAAGGCTCAACTTCTGGTTCCGAGCCATCCCATAGCTCCAGAAGACTATCTATCATGGATGAGTTGCAAAGATCAGTGGAAGAAATACAAATTATTTTTCCAAAAGTGAGTCAAGTTGGTCAAAAATATGCAAGAAAACTTGACATGACATGGTCATCCAAAAACACTCAACAATGAAGGGGAGTTTACACATATTTACATTCCTTTTCTATTTCTGTGAGTGCATAGAGGAAACCCATCTGCATGGAGGCAGTACACAGGCTGAAAAATGGGTAGTGACAGAAGAATGAGAAGAAATCAGACAGCAGGTCAGACACAAGCATTGTCACCCAGAGTCCAACAGCTGGCTGGTCACTTGTGCATGATTGGAAAACACAAAAAAAACCCCACACCTCACATGCCTCTTAAGATAAAAAGACTCATTAAGCTGGCTCGAAAGGACTGAGCCTTTAAACAGTCCACTCTCTCTGCCTCTCATTATGACTCTTATTGGTTTTATTCTGCACAAATGTATGGCCTCATGCCTCGGAAGAAGAGCTGAGGTCAATGACCTTTGCAGGCAAACATGATAGAATTTATAAGCACAGAGAGAGAAAGGTGTTTTTTTGTTTTTTTTGTTTTGTTTTGTTTTTTGTTTTTCGGTAAAGATCACACAGATCTAGTAGCCTGACTTCTGGGAAAAATATAAAATTTCGTAGAAAGTCTACAAAGAGAAAAAAAGACCAGAAGTATATGCACTGAAATGTAAACCACAATGTTAACTTGTGAGACTATAGGTAATTTTCGTCTCTCATGCTTTCCAAATTTTTTATCTAGAATATTGTGTATTATCCTTACAATCAGAGAAAATGCTTATTTTATTTTTTTTAAAAAAGGGAAATGATAGTGCTACTTGAGCTGTCTTGTAAAAAAAAAAAACAGTTGTATACTTTGAAATTTATTTTGGATAGTCACTAAAGTCAGACGCATATGAGATTTTTTACTTTTCATAAAGTTTCACCCTATGTTGATGTCAAGGAAGTAAATACCATCTTTTTGTCACTCTCTGAGAACACTTTAGCTCTTCTGAAGGACAGTAAAATAGGATGTTATGTCCTTTGACTATCATGGAGTCTAACAGTCCAATTTCACTCTTCACCCCCTCCCAACATGCTGCTTCTCACTGCCATTTTCCCTGTTATTGATAAGAGAAAGAACAATAGACAGAAAACCTACTACAGGCACATAATTCAAAAGGACAATTACCACATGAAGATGCTTATACTGATCTTCTAGATGCTTACACCCAGGAGATCCCCAGAAAGCACAGCTCCCACCATTCAATTCAGAGTCAGACATCCACAGTGCAAAAGCAGGCTAGAAAGGGACAGGTCTCCTGGGCAGGGATAGGGAAAAGCAAAGCAAGCTATAAAGTGAGGCTGGTCTTCACTTTAATTCAAGAGAGAGATGCAAGTTTCGAAGAGACCCAACCATCTATTCAATCACTCTGGAAAGTGTATAGTTGCAAAGGACCTCAACCGTGATACATGGCTTTTAATAGTGTGCTTCGACTTTGAGGTTTCCTTTCCAATTGCTCAGATTTTCCACATCAACCTTCAGGTGCTTTGCAAGAGATGACTGTTTTGTAACAAGTCCTAATATTGTGCTGGTAATAAAAAAAGGTCTTAGATTATCATCATCTTATCTGCAATCAGTTTGTCACAGCGCCTCTTTCTTACTTTCAGCTTCTTCTAGATTTGACTCACTCGTAGTATATACCCTTTCTCCTTGCAAGCTGACCTGGTTAAGAGGTGCAGCACCAATAATATTTTTCTGGACTTGATTTTTCCTATCCAAATTAAAGTATTACATGGATAAAGATTGCTGTTCTCCTTCTGTATGTGTAAAATAAATTATATTAAAATGTAGGAGATGTCCAGTGGTCTTGGAACCGGGGATACTTCTATCAAAATAAGAGCAGCCACACTGTAAGGAGAAACACTCAAGTAGCTGGAGTCCCACTTGTTGATCTTACCAGAATTTTCCATGTGGTAAACAGGATCACTCATAAAATTGACACAAATCACTAACTTCTCAGTTTCTTTATTTATAAGACATACAGGCACTGAGTTAGGATTAGCAGTTAAATATTAGGTTAAAAAATAAACAGAAAACAAGCAAACAAGCTCTTCCTGTTGAACTGCAAGTTTCTCTCTCCTCCTTCATACTCTTACCCTCTTAATTACATTAAAAAGATCTGGAGTGAAGATCGTACAAATAATTAGAGTTGACTTATGTGTGTATTTCATTTTGTATCTGTAACCGGGAATGCAGGACTGAATCAAATTCAATAGGTCTCTCCAGTGTCCCCAGCTCAGCCTGCAAACTTTGATGTGTAAAAACTTAACATTTCTACCTAGGGATGTAGTTTTGATAAAAAAAAAGGAGCTTGGCAGACAAAGGGTAATTTGTTAAATCTGCTAGAAGCTACTTATCTGCTGTGGGCATGCAATCTTTAGGCATATTTCAGTTAGCCCCTGTGCAGAACTAATTAAATTGGAGGAAAGAAGAGAAATCCACTCCTTGTAGGGCCATCAACTATTACGTCTCAGTGTTTTAGCCTGAGCACTTCCTCGGAGCTCAATTTGTTTCAATTATTAACAGACAGAAGCTAAACGCTGTTGACTTGCTGGAGGCTGTAATCATCTAGAAAGGCCTCTAAAAATGAAAAAGGACAAGTTGTTTTCCAGTATGGAAGGTGATTAAGCATGAACTCCAGAGACAGGCTGCCTGGGTTTGAATATCACTTCTGTCACTTACCAACTGGGTGACCTTTGGCAAGTCTTTCCATCTCCATGTGCCTAGTTTCCTCATTTGTAAAATGGTATTAAGAACAGAACAGCCGGGCGCGGTGGCTCATGCCTGTAATCCCAGCACTTTAGGAGGCCGAGAAGGGCGGATTACGAGCTCAGGAGATCGAGACCATCCTGGCTAACACGGTGAAACCCCGTCTCTACTAAAAATACAAAAAAAAAAAAAAAAAAAAAAAAAAATTTGCCGGGCATGGTGGCGACGCCTGTAGTCCCAGCTACTTGGGAGGCTGAGGCAGGAGAATGGCGGGAACCCGGGAGGCCGAGCTTGCAGTGAGCCGAGATCACACCACTGCACTCCAGCCTGGGCGACAGAGCGAGACTCCGTCTCAATAAAAACAAAAACACAAAAAAACAAAAACAAAAAAACCCAGAATAACCCTTGAAGGACTGTATGAGCGGGACATGCATTAATATTTGCAAACCACTTAGAACAGCATCTGGCACATAGCAAGTACTATGTAAGTGTTAAAACATGTAAAGTGTTTAGAATGATGACCAACAGGCACTAGATATTACCATTCCTATCTAATGTAAGTTTTAATCTAGAAAACAGAAGGCAAAATATTCAGGGTCCTGAATACTAAGACATTCCGTCAAGTTCTAAGCTACGGCCTCTTACTGTATACATACAGTTTTTTTTTAATCCAGAGAAGTTATTTTCCATCATCAAGTGTCCCAGGCTGAGATGGGAGGCTCTTGGGGTAGGAGGGCAGATGCGGCAGGTCCACAAAATACACACCTGCCCAGCCCCATAATTAAAAAGAAGTCACCATTAGAGAACACAGATTTGTTTGAAGTTCACGGGAGCTTTACCAATACAAATTACTTTCTCCCAGTATTTCAAGCAATTATCACTTCTAAAGTCTAGTGGGGGAAAGGTGTGAAAGGGAAAGTAATGAGGATTTGTATTAGAACTGTTCTCTTCAGCAAGAGCACACAGCCTCCACTAGGAGGGGAGATGCGGAAGAAAGGCAGGTGGCATTGTTGGCTAAACAGTTTTCCGGGTAGAAAACTAACATTCTCCAAACAATACTTAATTGTTAAATGTTTCTGTCTCTCCTATTTTAAGTAGAGCAGCAGGGGTCACTAAGTATTATAAATCATTTCCTTATGGAGCATGTTTTCACTTTCTAAAATTAACAAATTTCACTATTCTTGTTTCTCTGAAGTCAGAATTTTTCTCAAACATCCAACATTGCAAGCATTTACTATCTCTACAACTTAGTAGCCTTAATATGCCCCTAGTGAAACTACTGTTTGTCTGTTGCCTAGAAGGTTGCTAATAAGATGATTGCAATTTTCTTTGAGATTGAATTTGTATGGATATTTTAAAGCAAAAACAAACAAACAAACAAACAAAAAAACCACACACACACAATGGAGTTTTTTTCCCCACTAAAGAGACAGACATATCAATGTTCTTTATCTCTTTACTATCCTAAAAATTCTATCACCGCTTCTCTCAGGAAATCACTGCAGCTGATCTGTGCCCCACCCCCTGCATGGGCACATCATGCGGGTCTCCTAGGGTATGGGACAAGACCGACAGACCTGGGCTTAAACCTTGACCCTGCTCCCTTCCCTCATCCTCGTTGAGTGACTTAACCTCCGCTTCCTCCACTGTAAAATGAAGATAATATCCACCTTACAGTGTTGTAGTAAGAATTACAGAAAATATGCAGAATTCACAGCCCTTCATAAGCTGCTTAGTAAGCACATTGCAATCTTTCATATTATTTCAAACTTTGAGTAGGTCCTAGAACCACAGTACCTCTGAAATCTGTCCAGACTCTAGGTTACAATTCATTTTATGGCATTTCAATGAAAATGAGCACTTACTAAATTGGATGAAAGATAGGTAATCTAGCATATAGAAAGATGACCTAACAATTGGGTAAAACTGGATCAACAATTTTCTCTAAGTTCTTCCAAGGCAAAATATAGTGCTAATCAATAACTACCCCCAATATTTCCATAGGATACACCAAATGAAAGAACACATAATGAAAAAGAAGACAGAATTATTCGTGTTAATGATGCAAACAGAACCTCTGTAAGAACAAATGAAGAAATGTAAGATGTGCCCAGGTGCTTGTGACAGTCTCTGCCTTCCTTCCATTCCCACTGGCTTTTTTCCTGAATGTATCTAAAGCTGTGATGACTGCAGAAGAGCTGTATTATTATCCTGACTCTCAGCACATTGGCCTGTAGCTAATCTTTGAAAGCACCACCTGCTGAGTGCACCTGGGGACCCAGCCAATGCACTGCATTATTGGCTAAGTCACCTTCCAGCAACCAGGCCATCTTGCAGGCCACACAACTCCTGCCTGAAGGGAGAAAGGAGGGGAAAACAGGAGCGGCCTGCAAAAAGTGATTCTTTACCTTTTGTAGCCACCATATATATTTCTAGCCCTAACTGTCATGTATCCCTATTTACCTCATTTAATCAGAGGAGGAAGAGTGAAGAATGAGGTAGAGGGAGGCAAGAAAGGTATTGGCATACAGGCCAGGTGTGATGGCTCATGCCTGTAATCCCAGCACTTTGGGAGGCCAAGGCAGGTGAATTGCTTGAGGTCAGGAGTTCTAAACCAGCCTGGGCAACATGGCAAAACTCTGTCTCTACAAAAAAATACAAAAAAATTAGCTGGGCGTGGTGGTGCACCCTTCTATTCTAGCTACCCGGAAGGTTGAGGTGGGAGGATCACCTAAGCTTGGGAGCACAAGTGAGCTGTGAATGCGCCACTGTACTCTAGTCTGGGTGACAGAGTGAGACCCTGTCTCAGGTTATAAAGTAAAAGTACTGACATACAAAAAAAGTGGCAGCAGGATTTAGGTCCTAGTCTTAAGGTGGACTACTGACACTGTATCTTCTCATCTGTGAAATCAACCCTGCCCTAATTCCCCTCCAAGGCTCAGTAGCTAGTGATCTGAGTATGCAAAGACCTGGGCTGTTGAAGACAGGCAAAAAACAGTGGTAATGACCTGTCAGGAGTTCAGTGGTGCTAGGATGTTGGGAGGTCAGGCATTGATACACACTGTGTGGGTGCTGGGGCTTTAGAAGCTTCCATCTCTAGAACTCTGTCCTATGAGCTTATGATGGCTTTCGTGTGGTCAGACGAGGGCTGTGAGGTACCTGCTTCTGTAAGCAGAGGTCCAAGAAGGGCCAAAGTCAGTACAAATAGCTCCTAGGCTTGAGAGTCAGTTTTTCGCTATGTGCCCCCATCCCTGGGGTAGAGTGTTCTGATCCTGGTTTCTCCAGGCAACGAGAAAATGTCCCTTGCAATGCCATTCAGGACTGTGTGATGGCCACCTCCACCCACCCATGGGCACACGGCCATGGGGCAGTAAGAGGATGATGCCTGAAGTCAGACTGCCGGGGGCTGAATCTCAACTCTGCCACTTGTTGTACAACCTTGGGCAAGTTACTTATTCTTTCCGTGCCTTGATTTTTCCTCATTGGAAAATAAGGATCATGATGACAGTACCTATTTCATAGGGTTGTTAAGGATTAAGTGAGCTGGTATTAGTTAAGTTTTTAGAATGATTCCTGGCTCATAATGATATATAAGTATGTTTGTTAACTAGATAAAATGTAAAGATAAATCAACATCAGCTGCACAGTAAACAAATGTCATTGCCTGCAAGTGGGACTAATACAAATAGTTTCACATAAACATAATTAGTATATGCTCCTGATTTTAATCCTACACTCTTGTACAGAAACAGCCTTCTCAGAAAAGGCAGAGTCAAACCAGAGTCTAACTCTACAAAGTAAAATATTATCTGTCTCTAAGACGTCCCCCAGCTACCCATAAGGTACCCCATTAGACAACGTCATCAAAGCACTGTCAGAAACCAACCTGTTGGAGGAAAAACAACATTAGAACAGCAGAAGCCCAGGCATGGAAGCCTAATGCTGCCACATCTCTGAGCTGTGGAATGCTATCCGAGGTGAGACATTCTTAAAGTGAAATGGACATGGTGCGTTTTTAAATTAATACAATGATGGAAACCATTCTCTTTGTTTACTGCCATACTGTTCACTAAAGAGGAAGAAACACATTTTGCCAGTAAACCTATTCAGATTTTTCAATCTGGAAATCAGAAAGAAAGCTACATGGAACCAGACAGCATTTTGAGGATGGCAGAAAAAAGGTAGAAGAGCCCCAGAGCACCAGCTGCTGCCAGGGGCATGGGTCAGGGAGGAGAGCCGGCTGAGTTTGGGTGGGGGAAGTGAAGATCTCCGCAGCTGCGTTACAGGGGAGAAGGGAACACCTACTGAACGACTGTCTTTTGACAAGTCCTGAAACAAACCCACACACAAAGAAATTGTTGTGGGGGTGGGAGGGAAATGGGGACCAAAGTTAGGGAGTACCCACCCTGCCACAAGCCCACTGCATGTACAGTCAGGCTCACCTAAAACATCCTGTTTTTGCCACAGATCACAGCATCCTAAACCCAAGTCTGCATCTAGTGCTGTCAAAATACCAAAACATACAACACCTACAAATCTGTTCTTCGAAGAATTCGACAGGACTTCCCTGGCACTCTTTCAAATGGGAGGATGGGCAAATGCAAAACAGCCGTAATGTGTTGGGAGGGTGGGACCATGGATAAACTGCAGGTATGCATGTTAAGAGAAAAGTAAGAGAGGCAGGGAGGATGAAGCACTATGTGGCTATTTCTACTACTCAGCTACCCACTGTCACAACTGCTTAGAATAATCATTTTGAATAAAAGAAAAAATGGATCCAATTGAAAGTTGCTTTGTTCTGCTTTCAGCTGTAAAAGATTTAGTTCTAGACCCTAAACTCATTTAAAAAACCACTATATGAAGACAAAGAATAAAAAATAAACACACATAAGTTTAAAGCAATATAGAGTTTTTTTAAGGCAAGTATGTTAGTGAAAAATCAGGAAGTTACAATTACTCAAAAATTTTCAGCTATTTATTAGCATTTACCAAAAGTTATTCTTTTCATTGCAGAAAATCAGCATATTTAAGTCAGTAGTTACAGTCATACTCTGTGACTCTGTAATAGGCCAGTTATTTAGCATTTAGGCAAACAAACACAAAGAAAAAGTGTCCTTCAGAGATTTCTCTCTTATTTATTATTAACCCACTTGGTAAGCAAACTAATTTAAAAAGTATTATCAGAGTCAAGTAAAGGAATCTGTAACAATAAGCCAGGGAGGAGGACCAAGCTTGGCCTAAACGATAAAGAGTTTGTAAAAGCACTTTGTATGCAAAGAATCATATATATGATGATGATGATCATCATCATCATAGTCAAAACAGCAGGATGATAAGAAATGTCAACTAGGCCCTTCCAGAAAGTGGTTATTGCAGAAACAACACAGAAGCATCTTCTGTTAACAAGAAAAGGTCAAAATGAGGAAAACAGCAAAGCCTCAGTGGTGAAAAGGTAAGTAGTTTGGGGAACTAGCCCAAAGTGATGTGAAAACAAGAGTGTTTTCTAGATGTCGACATAAGTATGGTGCATATGAGCAGACAAACTCCGCAAGCTAAAGATATGGGACTTAATGTCTGAGGAGATAACATGAAATACTGTGAGCAGCAGCCAAACAGGAAGGAAAACACCTTGCCTTTTGGAAAAGGGTTTAAAGAGAGAGCCTTCGGACTTCCGTCAGGGGCTGTCAGGTCACATCACATCAAAGCACACGTGCAATGTCTGAGAGAACTACCCTTCCTTGTTCTAAATGGAACAGCCGGCTTCCTCTGCGAACAGAAACTCCAGAGACCACTGCCCTGCATTTGCCCAGGACGGAATTATCTCAAGCAGCACTTCTGGGGGTCGGGGAGGGCAGGGAGCTGCTGCCTAAAAGGAAGGGAATGGGATGGGACGGGATGGGACAGGAGAAGACGAGCATCTGAATTGTGCTCCCACTGGCCTGCTGTGGACAACCTAAATCCAGGAGGCTAAATTTAAAGAAGCAATTTATAATCCATTTTAGGTTGTAAGGCTTCAAATACAGATCTATGTCCACATATAATTCCATATGCACACCTATACTATCTCTTGGAGAAAGTATCTACTGACAATGCAAGTATCCAAATTTATATATTGGAAATGAGCTATCCAAATAGATCAGATCAATAGACACAACTGAATGAATCTGAGGGCAAGAACAGTAGTAGTAAGTAGGAACAGTGGTGAGACTTGATCAAGGAAAGTTACTCAGATATAATTCAGTTTAATACTGGGAAGCTACCCCCTCTCTCGGTGGCTATGGTGAATCCATGTCATTATTCTGCTATGTAACCTTGAGAAAATTTCTATTTAAGTGTTAATTTTAAGATGGTTCACATTATTGGTCTTTCTAAATATAATTGTGCTAATAACCCAAGAATTGGTAACTCTGAGCTCTACCTCAAAAATAAATAGTAGCTGATGCCACAGAATAGATAATTGCTATCAAAACAGTAGGATGAAGCTGAGTCCTAATCAGACTGGAAGAGGTTAAAGAGAGAAAGAATAAGATAGTTGTGTAGCTGCTGCTGTAGAAATAGATAAGACTAACCTCTCTCTGCTTCTGGCATTTACAGCATGAGAAAAAAGAATCTGTAATGGAAAATGTTGAAAGATACACTGAAGCTTTTCAAAACATCAGAGCAGTGAGACCTTGAAATTCATTTACTTCAATCCTTGCATTTTACCAATAAGGAAACTGAGGCGCAGGGAGGTTTATGTAACATACACACACATACACACACACACACACACACACGCACACACACACACACACACATGGCTGTAAGACAGGCCTGCAGTCTGAAGGCTGCAGTGCCCCTTCCTCTTTACTGCTTTCTTACCTCTACTGAGGAGCAGTTATGGAAAGCTATTTTTGTACAGACAATTGAGGTCCCTGACAATGACAGAAGGAAAATAGATGGTGGTTTCAATTCCAAGTTAAGCTATAGGCTCACTGCTGTGCTCCCGCCCAGGCAAGATTTTGACTGCCAAATCTGGTCAAGGTAGCTGTGTAGCAGTTGGCTTGGAACTCAAACAGTGAAAAGGGCAGGGGGACATGAGCTGGATTCAGCTGACAGGAAAGAGAAACAGTAAGCAAGAAAAAAGGGTCCAGGCCAGGCACAGTGGCTCACACCTGTAATCCCAGTACTTTGGGAGGCCAAAGTGAGAGGACTGCTTAAACCCAGGAGTTCAAGACCAGCCTGGGCAACATGGTGAAACTCCATCTCTACCAAAAAAAAAAAAAAAAAACATAAAAGTTAGCTGGGCATGGTGGCACATGCCTATGGTCCCAGCTACTTGAGAGGCTGGGGTGGGAGGACTGCTTGAGCCCAGGAGGTAGAAGCTGCAGCAAGCTGTGACTGCGCCACTGCACTCCAGCCTAGGTGACCGAGCAAGACTGTCTCAAAAAAAGAGAAGGGTCCAAAGAGCCCTCTGAGTCCACTTCTGAACCACACTAGAGTACAGTACACCCCAGTTAACCCTCATCATGGCCACACACATAAAATCCAACTTGAGAGTTGTGTGCCCTGAGGGCTGTCAGGACAAAGTGGAACAGTATGTGGTGGGAGCCTGGATTCTGGGGCCCAATGAACCTGGGTGTGAATCTTGGCTTTGCTTCTCACTGGCTGTATGCCCTGTTTTCACATCCCTGTGTCTCAGTTTCCTGTAAGGTAAGGATAACAGGATCTACTTCAGGAAGTTGTGGAGAGGATTCAATAAGTTAGTATTAAGAGTGCCAAGAACAGTGCTGGGCACATCATAAGCACTGTGTAAGTGCTCACAAGTAAAGGGACTGGTCACATTCTATAGCTTCAAGCCCACAAGACGCCAAAGGTGGCAACATGTGACACAGGGTGCCCTCACTCTGAGACATCACTGTACACAATTCACATTCACACATCCTCTTTTCTGTGAAGAGGTTAGCCTTTTCATCTGAAATGCAATTAGGGTTATTTCTTTGATTTTCTTTCTTTTGTTTCTTCCCATTAGAATCAACCCATGTAAAACATTTAGAAAATCTAAACAAAAACAAAACAAAAATTACCTAATACTGCCACCCAGAAAAAAACGTAGAGATAAATTTCTTTCTAACCTTTTTTCTCCATTATACCTTCACGTATAAACATTTTTTTAAAACCTTGATATTATTTTATAATCTAATTTACTCAACATGTTGTAAATATTTTCCCTTGATTAAATATTTTAACAGAATTTTTAATGGTTGCACAGTTTAACTACAGTGTAATTTACCACGTGTTAGCATCTTTATGACAAGATTTAACCTCCACCTTTCTATTCCCACCGCTTGCACATCCCAAAAGAAAATGAAAGCATAACAAAGCTTTTGATAGCCACCCCCAAATAGGTGTTCTTCAGTAACTTTCTTCCCAGCTGGGCTAAGCCCCAGTGTTCAGAAAATGGCTCCTAGAAAACGCCTCTCCATCTGAGCTAGAGCTTCTGCAGTACAAGGTTCTGTAAGGGCAGCTCTTGCAGTCGGCTGAGTGTCACCACTCCAGGAATGTCTGACCTTTCCCAGGACTTTGATCAAACGACCTCCTGCTGAGCAGAACTGGCCAGAGAGAAGCTTCGAGGGAAGGGGGAGGAAGAGCAGGGAGGGGATCAGGGTGGGCGTGAAGGATCCCAGGAATGGGCAGTTCGCCAACCTCTGCAGGGTGACTGGAAAGGTCTGACTGGAAGAATCTTAGAGATCACCTCCCAAGTCCCCATTTTAGAGATAAGAAAACCAAGGTTCAGGAAGATAACAGGACTTAATTAGCACTTGTGAAATACAACTTAATATTAGCAGTGATAACAGCCACAATTACTATTACTAGCATTTGGGGCAGTCATTATGAGCCAAGTATTATGCTAAATAAATGTTCCGTCCCAGTGACAACCCTGTGAGATTGCTATCATTATTTCCATTTTAGGGAGTGGGGAGTGATGAAGCTTCGACTAAATGCGTTGCATAAGATCCCACAGCTAACAAGTAGTAGAGGTAGGAGTCAAATCCAGATCTTTCACCAAAGTCCACAATACTTTCAAGCATACCACAAGAACGAATAATTATTTTTATTTCCATTGCATTGTTTTCTAAAAGATGAGCTTATTAATACTGCTAACTTGGAAGGTGGCAAAGAATTCATGCTTTCATCCCTAGTCATCTTTTTACAAATCTGCATCACTGCATTTGCTAAACAGTGACATAAAAATACTCAACAGATGGATTTGTCAACAGTCAAGTTCCATACATTTTATAGAAAAATGATTTTGAGTGCAAAACTTAGGCTTAATGTGAACTGTCAATTGTCATGCTATAGTTAAACTAACATGGAGGTAAAAGACTGCATAAAACACTACACATCCAATGAATGACATGTGAAAAGACATTACTTCTAAATATCTATGTAAGGCCATCTCAGGTTTAGAAAGGCCTTAGGCCAGGGACTCTTCCAAGTACATAATTACAATGCTTCTCTTAGATGATTATCAGGTAGAAGACAGAGATTTCAAATAGTTTGTTTACTTATTTTTTTTAAAGGCTCTTTCTCAGTATGACTCATGTGAACAATTTAAACAAACAGCTGTGGCAGGAGATGGCCACTGCAGCCTGCTCCAGTAGGTAAAATGTACTGAACCTGTGTGGTTAATTAGATCAATCTTGACTAATTTTCTTTAATGAGAAAGTATAACACACAAACTCCATCAGACCTGTTTTCTGGGTTTTGTTTTACATAATTTGTTGTTATGGTCTAATCTATTCTTGAGCTTCTTTTTGGTTAAAGCAAAAACTTTCTGAGTATTTTTTTTAAACAAAGTTTTTTTGTGTATATTCAATAGCATGCATCCTTGTGAGGGAACTACACTGCACAGCACATAGTTTGTGATCAAATACAGTCAAGCAACTTACACAAAAGAAAAACACATAAAAATAAGAATTTTTTAAAAAACTTTTTTTTTCAATTTCCCTGCCTTTCAAGCAGGTCAGCTATACAGATTGTAACTGTAGAACTGAAAGCTAACTCCCACATACACGATAAAAGTTCAACATCAGGTGATGGAAAATCACATATTGAGGAGAAAAGCAAGTCCTTGCCTTCTAAATCATTTGTCTTTGTTTTCTGTTAAAACGGGGAAATTTTCTATCTTTTTTCCTTTCATTTAGAATAGATAATTTCTATTCCTGATCACCTTTGAAAGCACACACTGAGGTTTTGTTTTCACTGACTAAACCCTAGGGACACGACTAATTCTCATCATAAATTTTCATTCAAGAAATTTCTGAGTCCATATTATATATAGAACCTAATAACAGAGTTCAAAATATCATGTAAAAGTATTATGGTAATGTACCAAATGAAATACTGAGAATCACCACACTTTTCAAGAAGTCCCACTGTAATGCAAAAAATTAAAATAAAAAACCCTCAATAAAAGGTGTGAAGGTCTTTGCGGATTTCAGGATGTGCCCTGTTTGGGAATATGTTGAATGATCTGGCCCATCACGATAGCCTTCATTACAAAAAGAAACACACATGTATCTGTGCATTTGGTAGCCTCAAGTCTTTCCTAAGAAACAGCCTACAAGTTTGACTTAATTTTGAGTGGTTCTCAAACTTTTGGTTTCAGCATCCATTCATAATTACTTAAAAATTACTGAGGACACCCAAGGAGTTTCTGTTTATGTGGACTGTATCTATCAATGTTTACCATATTGGAAACTGAGAAAATTAAAAAATATTTATTAATTTGTTTAAAAAAATCTATTTAAATTGTTACATGTGAACATAAATATTTTTATAGGAAGTTGTACCATTATATGTATATATTTTATATATACGTGTGTGTGTATATGTATATATGTATGTATATTTTTAAGGAAGGGTCTCACTCTGACACCCAGGCTGGTGTGCAGTGGTGTGATCACAGCTCACTGCAGCCTTGAACTCCTGGGCTCAAGGAATCCTCCTGCTTTAACCTCCCAAGAAGCTGAGACTACAGGCATGTGCCACCGGGCCCAGATAATTCTTTTTATTTTGTAGAGATGTGGTCTCGCTTTGTTGCCCAGGCTGGTCTCAAACTCCTGGGCTCAAGCAGTCCTCCTGCCTCAGCCTCCCAAAGTACTAGGATTACAGGCATGAGCTACTGTGTCCAGCCACCATTTTATATTTTTGAAAACCTCTTTAACATCTGGCTTAATAGAAGACAACTAACTTTTCATATCTGCTTCTGCATAAAATCTGCTGTGAAGTACATGTAGAAATTCTAGCCTCACACAGATAGATAACTGGAAGGGAAAGAATTATTTTAATAGCTTTTTAAGATAATTATGAATATTCTTCTTTGATACTACAATGGACAAAGCAGTAACTTTTTAAAGGTCAGCTGCAATGTGGAATCTGAAACTATCAGTGAACTTTTCCTACTCTGTTATATTGAAATCCATTAATCTATCAAAGTCCTACACTTTGAATGAATCTCTCATCCATGTATGATTTTGCAACAAACACTGATCATTTGAAAAATGTTGGGTTTACTGAGTCATGCAGATTTTCCCACTGTTTGTTTACCTGTTTCATTATATAATATCACTATCACATTTGTCAATATCACCACTGAACTCATCAGAAGAGACATTAAAGGATAAGAAAGCTGTCAAGCTTATGTTGCGGAATACAAGATTTCCAAAATTCTAATTTGTATTTGAAAGCTTGAATTTTATACTTGACAATTGTTTTCCTTAAAACAATAGGCTAATTTCACTTTTCTACCAAATAACCAAGTCTGAAGAGCCATAGCTGACCTGTCAATCATTCTGCAAAGTAAAAACTCAATCACACTGGTATTTGAGACAACCATAGCACTTTGCCACATTGTAAAAGTGCTTTATATGTACTTCCCATCTCATCACTAGAATATTAAAAAGACACATGTGCTTAAGGGCCTATGTTTAAGAAATTAATAACTTCTATTGCTTTATTAAGTGACACTAGCATTTTTTTAACTGAGAGTCCACGGTGATGAATATAGTAACTAAAGAACTTCTACTACAGTTGGTGCCACTGTCATGATTTGTGCCAAGTGACCAGCAGCTTTCCCACTATTGTTTTCATACAAGTGCAGATGTCTACACAGCGAAAATGGCAAAAAGTGATAGTATTATTGTGAAAAGAGTTTTGATCTCATGGACCCCCTAAAAAGGTCTCAGGGACCCCAGAGGTACAGAGACTACACTCTGAGAATCTACCTGCTAAACCAAAGCTGCTGCTACTGATATACTGAACAAAAGGAGCTGAATTTTTTTAACTCTTGAGGAAAAATATAGATACCAATGCACAAGTCAATTACACTCCACTATTTCAGGCATTACAGAGCTGTCACTTTAATATTCTTACTTGCTAGACCAGGTATTGCCAATAACTTGGATAACATTTTCTGGCCAAGATTATAAAAAACTCACACCTAACATTATCATGAGCACTCCCAAAAATACAGGGGCGAAAGGACTGCTAGCAGCAAAGGCCACTAGTCCCTGCCTGCACTATGCTACAATCATTCTTCGTGCCCCATTCATTCTCTTTGATCCACCACATTTTTACTGCACCTTTTAGTCTTTATTTGCTGGTATAACTACTTAATGCCGTAACTTTCCTCTAAGTACCTGTTGGCTGTACATCACTGGTTTTGATATGTAAACTTTTTATTACCATTCAGTCCTGAAATCTTTTCTTTGACCTTTGAAGAGTTTTCCTTATTGATAAAAGAGGGTTTTTCTAGTTGTTTCCTTCTAAATGGTTTTCTGAGCAGAGAATATGGTCTGTGTCACAACTAATCCTTTGAAGTTTTTTAACACTCTACTCGTGGCCCAATATTTTATATTCTAGAGTTGTTGGATATGGCAGCTCATATAACCCATTTGATCAAGCTTAACGGTTGTTCAAATCTTTTATAGCCTATTTACTTTTTGAAGGTGGTAGGGGGCTCCTGTTGATTTACTAACTACTGATAGAGATAAGTTGAAATCTCTTACTGGAAGGTAGATTTGTCTTTGTGGTTCTGGTCCATTTTTCCTTTATAGATCTTAAAGTTATATTATTATATGCATAATGATTCAGAATTATATCTTCCTTTATCTGTTGTTACCATAGTTCCATCAGCTTATTCTGGGATGATCATAGCATATTTTTTTCATACCTTTCATAATTTTCCTTTTGGTCTCTACAATTCTGCATCACTTCTTCAGATCTCTCGTTTCATTAATCTAGTCAGATCTAATCTGCTGTTACCACCCATTCATTTTTGTTTTTGACACAGAGTCTCATTTTGTCACCCAGTCTAGAATGCAGTGATTCACTGCAGCCTCGACCTCCTGGGCTCAAGTGATCCTTCTACCTCAACCTCTTGAGTAGCTGGGAGTACAAGCGTGCACCACCATGCTCAGCTAATTTATTTTTATTTTTATTTTTTGTAGAGATGGGGTCTCACTATGTTACCCAGGCTGGTCTCAAACTCCTGGACTCAAGCAATCCTCCGACCTTGGACTCCTAAAGTGCTGAGAATAAAGGTGTGAGCCACCATGCCCAGCCAATAATTCTGTTTTCTAAAGTTGCACTGCCCAGTGGAATAGTCATCAGCTATGTAGCTATTTAACTTAAGTAAAAGTAAAAATTCAGTTTCTCAGTTACACTAATGAAGTGTTCCATAGTCACATGCATGCAGTAACTACTAGGTTGGATAATACTTATGACAACACAGATTTAAAGATTTTTGTCTGACTCAACTGCATATGTTGACTTTGGCTCATGGGGCCATGTTTCCTGTGTGCTGTGATTTTCTATTCTTTTTTCTTTTTCTTTACTGTAAGTGTCCATTTCTTACAAGTTTAGCTGCAGAAATTACCTGAGGCCTATATAGTATCTGCTTCCAGAATGAATCTGTCTTCACTTCTACCATATTATGCAGAGCATTACCAAACCAGGTCTCTGTTGAGGAAATTCTCAGCTAGGGGTCCTTTGGTCTCCCTTGATAATATGAACTAAGACTGCAAACCTGCATCAAAACCACCCGCCGTTAGAATTCTCAGGACAGCGTTTTTCCTCTTCTAGTCAGTGACAGTACTTGAGACAAGAAATTTTCACTGCAGTTCCCTGGGAAGGTGGGTTTATTTCTAGTTTGCCTTTACACTAAAGATATAGCGTGTGGGACCCCAGCTTTCTGCTAGTGTTGGTTTTTTGTTTTTTGTTTTTACCTATTAGTCTACTTTTTGTCCTGTGTACCCTACAAGATAGAATCTGAAGCTTGGTTCACCACATTCTACAGCAGCCAGCTTTAGTGGTCCATTTACTGCTTTCTGAGTACCCTCAACTTTCATTCAGCTCATGGATGCATTCAAAATGTATATTCTGGGGGGAAAACTTTACAGATTGGATATGTGTAAGTATGTCTGTGAGTATATATTATGTATATGTGATATTTGTGTGTGTGTGCATGTGTATGTAAGTAAAATATGTCTCCATATTTTTAGTGTACTTCAGCAGATGTTGGTCAGGGTATTACATCTACCATAATGCCAGAACATCAATTTTTAAGATGCCTAATATCAGCTTTAAATCTAAAATTAACAATCTATAATCTGATATCAAAAACTTTTCTGGGCCAGGTACAGTGGCTCATGCCTGTAAATTCCAGCAATTTGGGAGGCTGAGACAGGAGGATCACTTGAGGCCAAGAGTTCAAGACCAGCTTGGACAACATAGAGAAACCCCCATCTCTACAAAAAAATAAAAACTAAAAATAGCCATGTGGGATGGCATGCCCCTGTAGCCCTTGCTACTCCAGAGGCTGATGTGGGAGGATCGCTTGAGCCCGGGAGGTTGAGGCTTCAGTGAGCTATGATTGCATTCCGGCCTGTGGAACAGAGAGAGACTCTACCTTAAAAAATTAAAAACAAAAATCTTTTCTCTTAGCAAGACTGTATGGTATTATTATTCTAATTTACATGAGATAACTGATATTTTGGTTCATATGTGTTAGATGAAACTCACAAAGCCAGATATTTTTTCAGTTTCCAAAATATTCACATATACAAAAATACAGAATGCACACTGTTCATTATGTAACACCCCCAGCAAAGTGTGGTGAGTATATACTCCTTAAACAGATACATGAAATGTTTTTTTGTTTGTTTGTTTGTTTTTTGAGATGGAATCTTGCTCCGTACCCCAGGCTGGAGCGCAATGGTGCAGTCTAGGCTCACTGCAACCTTAACCTCCCGGGTTCAAGTGATTCTCCTGCCTCAGCCTCCCAAGTAGCTGGAACTACAGGTGCACACCACTACACCCAGCTAATTGTTGTATTTTTAATAGAGACAGGGTTTCACCATGTTGGCCAGGCTGGTCTCAAAACCCTGACCTTGTGATCCACCCGCCTTGGCCTCCCGAAGTGCTGGGATTACAGGTGTGAGTCACCGCGCCCGGCACATGAACACTGCTTTAGCGAAACATCCAAGTAGGAAAGACAAGGCTATAAAAAGTCTTAATATCGGTCAGTTTGGGCCACCACATAAAAGTTATGAAAACACTAAGATTTCAGAGCTTTGCGGATTTCCACATTCTTTTGTCGTCAATTTGTCCAAAGGTCAACTTGGACCTAGGAATAAAACAGATTTTCTAACACTCCTTTCTAGGTATCACTAGGTTTGTTCCATACACTTGAATGGGGCAGAGCTGGTACCAACCTGTGGGAGTCATTATTCTTGACTGGTTATATCTGAAATGACTTCTCTACTAAAAGGCTAATCATATAGAATTTAGCTCCTCCTGACTTAGAATTCTAACATACCAACATATTTTCCCATGATAGGTCAGTAATTACGTCTCTGAACTTATGCACTGTACTGGTATTCACTACATTCATCAATTCAATATAATTTAGTCATCGGTGTACCTTTATTTATTTATTTATTCATTTATTTATTTTTGAGGCAGAGTCTCACTCTATCACCCAGGCTGGAGTGCAGTGGCACAATCTCAGCTCACTGCAACCTCTGCCTCCCAGGTTCAAGCAATTTTCCTGCCTCAGCATCCTGAGTAGCTGGGATTATAGGCACCCACCACCACGCCTGGTTAATTTTGTATTTTTAGTAGAGATGGGGTTTTGCCATGTTGACCAGGCTCGTCTCGAACCCCCGACCTCAGGTGATCCGCCTACCTCAGCCTCCCAAAGAGCTGGGACTACAGGCATGAGCCACCATGCCCGGCCATACCAATATTATTTACAGTGGTATGACTCGAACTCTTTTAAATATATCCTTCCACATGCTATCATTTTCCAGTTTCCCACTATTACACATAAAATATTTAGTGTTTGAGAATTTACTGAATAAATTAATGAAAATTTATGAAAGTTCAGCAGATATGTACATATTACTGATAGTTTTTATGATATTACAGAAATTTTTACAACTTTAAGTTCTTCCAGAAAAATCACTTGCTTGGTACATAACACACCTTGGGATTTTTTTTTTTTTTTTAGCGCATTTTTAACATCTTTGGCACATTTTTTTTAACATATTTGGAAAACAGTTTAGTAGTCAAATTTTGGAAATAATTGACCCACAACAGTTTAAGTACAGCAGTGTGACTGTGCAGTGATTCATCTATAAGGTAATCCTAGGTGTATTATGGATCCTAAAAAGGTTGTTTTACTTAAAACTCTAAGTTCAAAAAGTTACTAATCATAACAGCGTTAACACCAATCAGATTTTTCACCACCAAAATTCACAACACTAACTGTAACCTGCCAATTACAATGTTTAAGTACTTAGAGGTACATGAAACAACTTTACTGGAATAGGGAATTTTTTACTGTTGTTGTTTATTTCAGGAAATAGTCCTATTCCTGAATCTAGTGGTCATAAAATGTTCTGAAACTCTCTTCCATTTTCCACTAAGGACTTAAAGTTCCAGTTATAAGTTTCTTCAATTGCAAAATACACATGAATAAGAAGCCAGTTCTAGATTTTTGACAGTAATAAATAAACAGAGATATCATGGATATTTTTGTAAGTCTTTGGAAGTTATTTTAGTCAGTTTTACCAATCTCTCCACTGAAAATTTTTCATCTAAGTCCCCGACCAGGACTTAAACTGATTATAGAATTTGATCTTCCTGTGTCTTTGGTATGTACATTAGGGTGTGATAGGAATGAAGAAAAAGTGGTTAAAAGAACCAGGACAGGCCGGGCGCGGTGACTCAAGCCTGTAATCCCAGCACTTTAGGAGGCCGAGACGGGCGGATCACGCGGATCACGAGGTCACAAGATCAAGATCATCCTGGCTAACACGGTGAAACCCCGTCTGTACTAAAAAATACAAAAAACTAGCCGGGCGAGGTGGCGGGCGCCTGTAGTCCCAGCTACTTGGGAGGCTGAGGCAGGAGAATGGCGTGAACCCGGGAGGCGGAACTTGCAGTGAGCTGAGATCCGGCCACTGCACTCCAGCCTGGGCAACAGAGCGAGACTCCGTCTCAAAAAAAAAAAAAAAAAAAAAAAGAACCAGGACAAAATGTAGTTGGAATAATCATGAATTAGGATAAATTATAACTTAATAGTTTCTCAAAATACTCATTTCCTGATTTTTTATTCTTTTTTAATAAAAATTAGGTAGAAAATGCAGCCGGGTATGGTGGCTCAGGCCTGTAATCCCGGCACTTTGGGAGGCCAAGGAGGGCAAATCACTCGAGGCCAGGAGTTCAAGACCAGCCTGGCCAACATGGTGAAACCCTATCTCTACTAAAAATACAAAAATTAGCCGGGCATGATGGTGCATGCCTGTAGTTTCCGTCACTCAGGAGGCTGAGGCGTGAGATTTGTTTGAATCCGGGAAGCAGAGTTTGCAGCCAGCCAAGATCATGCCACTACAGTCCACCCTGGGTGACAAAGGGAGACTTTCTCTTAGAAAAAAAAAAAAAGAATAGGTGGAAAATGTCATTCATTTACTCTATTATTTACTGATACGTGTGTGTGTGTGTAGCTCTATTTCAGGGGCTAGTCATACAAATACGGCCTCTGTCCCTAAGAATCTGTATGTAGTCTAATGAGGGGGATGAGATGTAAATGAACAACTTTCGATACAATGTGAAAAATGCTGTATGTGAGACATGGATAAAATACTACAGGGGTAATTATATGGCCAATGAGGGGCTAGAAGAATCCTTCTCAGGAGACATAGGACATAGGAGACATAGGAGCTAGGCTGGAAATAGGAGTTTTTCATGTGTGCTGGGGGCTCATTTTGGCAGAAAGAACAGGGTAGGTGAAGGCCCAGAGGCCAAGAACAGTATGCTAAAACTAGGGAGAGGCTCGGTGATCAGACGTGGGACTTCTCATTTGACGAGTTAATTCTTTGGGTTATTTTTCGGGAAGTCTCCTCATGTCATGTCAAAACCCTTTAATCTAGGGGACGGTTAAAGGAATAAAAATATCCACAAATTACTTATGTCATTTATAAAGTTGTGTATCTACGGAAATGTTTACCGCCTGAATGCTGCTATATATATCACTGAAGCTGAATCTCATGTGACTCTCCAGGGATAGGCTAAAGAGAGAACTGGAGAAAGAAGTGGCAAGAAAGAAGCAAACCCAGGGATTCACTGCTGACAAATTATGTACAATGACTATCATGTTGTCATAAATGTATGTTCTCTCTCCTTCTCCCCTTCTACTTGAAAACCACCTCAATGGGACTCCTGGTAGTATCCTGAACAGGTTTTACAGCTCATCTCACTTACTTTGGCAAAGTATCTAGCCATTTCTCACTTATTTAAGCAGAAAATAAATTATCGTGACTGTAGGAAACCAAAGATTTTAGGAATATAAATAGTAGGAAAATTGCAGTCAACAGAACTTAGAGATGCAATAGTGGGATATGTAACTTGTACAAGACAAAAAGTCTGGATTATGGGAAACAGAAATTTAAGATCTGGGACTAGGCAAAAAGAACGAGGTCACGGACTGGGTGTTTGTCCTTGCGTCCCTTTTTCTGGAGTTTCCACATAATCCTGAATCTTCTCTGTAGGGTCTGTCCTGACCATTTCAGCCCTACGGGCTCTACTTCCTTAACTCTTCAACCACTGGAGGTTTGCTTAGGTGTTATATTTTATTTGTGTTTATAAATGTGTGTATATGTAATTATGATTATTGGAAAAAATTAGCAAATGAATTATGTACCATTCTCAGGAGAGAATGGCAGACTCTCAAAATAAATACACATGCAAACTCTATTATAAAACTGAGAGTATTCACCTATTTGGGAGGGAGCAGAGTTCTCACCAAGGAAATTTTACCAGTGGTAGCAGAGTCCAGCAATCAAGTCAGAACCTTCACAAGAATCTTCAGTCCTGCCCTCTAAACACCAGTTATGGATTCAAGAAAAACAACAAAAAGATGAACAAAGTGGAACAAGAACTCCTAAATGTCAATTATTACAATATAAACAAAATTATTTATCATTAGAAAAACTTCATAAAAGCTTGGCAAGGTATCAGTAAGTCATTGGCAGAAAAACAAGGTGGGATTAAAATTCTCCAGGGAAAAAAACAGACTGAGAAAGGACTTTTTTTTTTTTTTCCTATGATAAACTGGACTTTCTTTTGCCCTTTGGAAATACATTACTTATTTTAAGGCTGATTCTAAAGGAGTTCTTTTCTAAAATGTAAAATATGTTCATTTGAGCTAGCAAATAAATAAAGATACAGAAGCCATACTTATTGAAAAGATAATCAGTATGAACCTATTCTTATATCTTGATCGGGTAAGACTAAGAAATGTACACAATATCTATGTATATGGGCAGGACTAGAAAAAATTGTAAATCATGACAAGAGTTCTCTATCAGGGCAGTACAGTTAAATATATTTCCTTTGTTGTTGGTTTAATAGAGATTAAAAGACAAAGAAGAGAGAAGAAACCCATAAAAGTGTCCATACAAGTGGTTGTCAGTAGCAATCAAATAAATATTATTACAGATGAAAGAATATTTCCCAAATTATAGGCTAACATTTTTACTTTAAAAAAGAAGGCCAGGAAAAATCCTGGAGAGGGTCCACTGGGCACCAGCTTCATCACTCCCTCCTTTCCCACCACTCAAAGCCGAATCAGGACATCCCCTCTGCGTCTGTTCTTCCTCAAAGTCCTCACATTACTGAATCTGCTGCTTCTACGGGAATACAGAGCAGAACGTTCCTTTGAACACCTCTGCAGGATTGGGGCCACTTCGAAGTCCTTCTGAGTATATGGCCCTCTAGTCAACTCCACATTGTTTCTACTATAAAATGTAGATTAGTCAACCAAATCACTAGAAGGAGGTCAAAAAACACAAACCCTTTCCATTCCCAAGAACCAGTGTCCAATTAGAATGCTTTCTTTACCTCTAGCATTCCAAGAGTACTGGAATTCCAAAGCAAATTATAATTTTAGGAAGAAAAAATATCACTGAATCATAGTTTCTCTAAGCCTCAGGGTCATAATTTTTCCTGTAATAGTTAGAAACTCAAACCATGTATGGATTGCATAAATTTTGAATGCTTTGTTCTATAAAAACATGGTCCTTCATGAATAATGGAGAAGCAAAGGAGAGAGGGAACCATCCAAGTAAAACAACACTTTTCTGGATTCTGAGAAAATTCCAGATAGAGAACAAAAACCTTGCCAGGATGTTCCACTTCATAAACAACAAAACTAAGGTTGTTCTACTCGTTCTCTATAAGTCTTTTCAACAACAAAATATTCCCCATTAATAACAAGGTCATACCTTGGCATTCTAATTGTTGAATAAAGTTAGAAATATGCTTAGTTTATGTTAGTAAAAGCTGGCTGCAAATCCTAGGCACAAAAAATGTGATACAAATTTGGGTACTTAGTAGGGTATAATCACATTGTGATTACACACAGGAATCACACTGTGTACGCTTTGAACAATTTTCTTAGTGTTTCTCAAGTACCAATAACAAATGGTATCTATTTAGGAAAGAAACACGGTCCTCTTAAGCTGTGTTATGAGTAAAGATACTATTTACAGGGTGAATGACAACCAAGGTATTCAATAGTGATCCCATTTTTCATTTCTTTTCTTCCATAAGATCAATTCCAATAATCACCTAGAGGAAAATACTAGTTCATATACTTCCCTTTGAGTCTTAGGGTGAGCTAAAATAGCCCTTCAAATCGCTCCCTTCATACAAGGACATTCAGAGCAGCAACTGGAATTAAGGTTAAAAAAAGAGGAGGACCGATGATAACATTAGTGACCAGAACCAGTTATTAAGACTGCTTATATGATTCTCCTTAAATGAGACCATTAAGAGTTTGACAGATAACTATCTACCTGGATAATTTTGATGAGATCCTTAAAGGCACAAGAATGCTCTCTTATGTTACTTGCCAGTCCTGTGATGCTGCATTATCAGTCTAAGATCATATTATTAACTATTTACGGCTCATCAAAAGACTTTCCAGGCCGGGTGCGGTGGCTCATGCCTGTAATCCTAGCACTTTGTGAGGCTGAGGCAGGCAAATAACTTGAGGTCAGGAGTTCAAGACCAGCCTGGTCAATATGGTGAAACCCTGTCTCTACTAAAAATACAAAAAAAAAAAAAAAAAAAAAAAAAAATTGGCAAGGTGTGGTGGTGTGCACCTGTAATCCCAGGTGCTAGGGAGGCTGAAGTGGGAGAATCCTTTGAACCCAGGAGGCAGAGGTTGCAGTGAGCAAAGATCATGCCACTGCACTCCAGCCTGGGCAACAAAGTGAGACTCCGACTCAAAAAAAAAAAACAAAAACACTTTCCAGTTAATTTGCTAAAATGTAAAGTAACACATTCCCTTCCTTGCCCTTCCCAAGTTGCTTCTTAGAACTTAGACACTCCACTAACAAGCAAAGAAAGAAAATTAATGAGACATATAATTTTTTTTCTTTAACAATATTAAACAACTGTATTTTGGTGGTAGTGGTAGTAAGGTGCTAAAGAGAAACGTTTTCTTTAATTTAAATCACCTAGGAAACTTTTTGCCAAACTACTGTATCTTTCCTCCCAAGTTATTTTTTATTTATTTATTTATTTTGTTTTTTGAGAAGGAGTCTCAGTGTATTTTCCAGGCTGAATTCAAACTCCTGGACTCAAGTGATCCTCCGCCTCAGCCACCCGAGCAGCTGAGACTACAGGTGGCACCACTACATCCAGCTTATTTTAAACTACTCAAGCAGTGGCTCATGCCTGTAATCCCAGTGATCTGGAAGGCCAAGGCAGGAGGATCACTTCAGGCCAGGAGTTCGAGACCAGCCTGAGCAACACAGCAAGGACCCATCTCTATTTAAAAATGTTTTAAAAATTAGCTAGTCATTTAATGTGGAGGTCCAAGCTGCAGTGAGCTATCATGGTGCCACTGCACTCCAGCCTGGGTGAGGTGACAGAGTAAGACCCCATCTCTTAAAAAAAAAAAAAAAAGTTTTAAATAAAAATCTATTCAAGATTATCTACATAATGCCTACACAGCTATGCAAGAGACAAAACCACACTTCCATATATCACTGGACATAATTTTGGCTGAAAGACATTTGGAAACACTGGAAACTCAAGCAACACCATCAAAGCCAGTCTCCACAAATTGCCTACATGGTGTGAAAAACAAGGTTGTTGAATACCCACCAAATGCCTGTGTTTTGAGTAGTATACAAGCTGATATAAGGTACTAGGCACAATTATGGCTTCTATGAGACATTGGCTCTTTGGAAACAAATTTTTTTTTTTAGTTTTTGACATGCTAAGAGTCCTAGATAAAACCCTGCCTTTATGCAGCTTATTGTATCAAATATATCTCATAAAAAACTTAAAATGTAAAAACTCCCAGTAAAAAACTTAGGTGCATTGCATAGGGTATGATGATATAATAGTGAGTTCAATGAAATACTGGTTGTATAAAACCACACATGAAATCAGGGTCATTTCTTTCTAGTGCAACAAAATGCACTGAAGCAGTATTAGGATTTAGGTCGATCTGGAACGAAATTTCGAATTCAAGGTAAAGGTTTTTATTGACAATTAGGATGGCGCTCTTATTAGGCAATAGGGCTAGAGATTCAGGAATCCAAAATGTATCACAGGACTAGACTGATGTGCCTAACCTTAATAAGGATAAAGGCAGGTACTTGGGTCCAAAAAGAATTTATTTCATATTCACATTATGTAAAAAATGTAATTAACTAGTCTGGCTGATAGGAGCTCTCCCTTGTTAGTATCGTACCCCCACTGACATTCTAGAGATGATTCTGTTCCCCAGCCAATGAAGAGGTTTTACTGTTCTCTTCCTTCAGCGAGGAATACTATCCCATTCTGTATCCCCTCAAAATCCTACCCATGTCTTAAAGCACATACTTCCCAAAAAGCTTTGTCTTGGCATCCCAATTAGAATCCCTTTTTCCTCTTCTATTCTGTTTTTGCATCTAGAGTCTCATTTAGAGTCCTTTCAGGATAGCACCTTGGCATAGGATAACCTAGATCAAGTATACTTTGAGACCTGGAGTGCAGGGTACTATGGACCCTCCAAAGATTTTCCTTATGAAAAGTAGTTGATATTGTTTACTGAACTAGCCTGCATCAGAATCATCTGGAGGGATTAATAAAATGCAGGTTTCCAGCCCTCAACTACAGCATTCTCAATAGATACGGGATGAGAGCGAAAATCTGGTGGTGTTTTTTTTTTTTTTGAGGCAGAGTCTTGCTCTGTCACCCAGGCTAGAGTGCAGCGGCGCGATCTCGGCTCACCGCAACCTCCGCTTTCCAGGCTCCAACCATCCTCCCCACTCAGCCTCCTGAGTAGCTGGAGCTATAGGCATGTACCACAACACCCAGCTAATTTTTTGTATTTTTTAGTAGAGATGGGGTTTCGCCATGTTGCCCAGGCTGGTCTCCAACCCCTGGGTTCAAGCAATCTGCCTGCCCCTACCTCCCAAAGTGTTGGGATTACAGATGCACCCAGCCGGAAATATGTTTTTTTGTTTGTTTGTTTTGTTTTGTTTTTTTTGAGACGGAGTCTCACTCTGTCGCCCAGGCTGGAGTGCAGTGGCGCAATCTTGGCTCACTGCAACCTCCACCTCCCAGGTTCAAGCACTTCTCCTGCCTGAGCCTCCTGAGTAGCTGGGATTACAGGCACACACCATCATGCCTAATTTTTGGATTTTTAGTAGATACGGGGTTTCACCATGTTGGTCGGGCTGGTCTCAAACTCCTGACCTCATGATCTGCCCACCTCGGTGTCTGCAACAAGTTCCCAGGTGATGCCGATGTGGCTGATCTGGAGACCACACTTTGAAAACCACTGGGTTAGATGAACCTTATTAAATAAGAGTTTATCATGTAACTTTTATTTAAATGTGACAGTGACTATGTAATCATAGAATACAAGTAATAAATGTTAAGCAATTACAGACTCGCCCTTCATTACGTGCCTGTACTCTCCAGCACAGTGTCCCGTGTTCAGTTTATGCCCTAATTCTCAGAATGGGCCTGGGCTGTAAGCTCATTCCATCAGAGAAACCTCTGTTGAGCTCATCCACCTAGGGCTAAACAAACTATGTCCTTTAAAAGAAAAATGTATTTAAGGAAACCGGGTCTTGCTGTGTTGCCCAAACTGGACTTGAACTCCTGGGCTCAAGCAATTCTCCTGCCTCTGAGACTACAGGCATGTGCCCACTGCACTGGCAAAACTGTGTCTTTTAAATCAATAAATGCAGGGTTAGGAAGGACTTTAGAGGTCCAGTTTCCTACTCAATATCATTAACTCCTGTGATAATATCCTTAACTCCTGTGATAATATCCTTAATAGATGGTTTCATGGCAACCCTCACCTCCACCATGAATGATCTGTGTCTGAGATGTCATTACATCAGAAAATAATCTCATTTTATTGTCAAATATGTGAGGATGTCTTCCTTAAACTTGGTTGTATTTGTCAAGACTTCTATCTACTCATTGGTTCAGGCCCCTAATCTCTTAACCAAAATCCTTGGAGCTACATGTCTTACAACTTAATTTTTCAGGTTTTAGATAGGGCACACATACTGCGTATTTTATACTCTCCACAGTGGGGTCCAGGGAAGCACTCTATCATCAAACGCATTTGTATTTTTGCAGTGAAGCATATAAATATTCACAATTAGTGGGCTAACAAGTATATAGAAATAACTCCACATTAATTAAAGTTGGATTTTGCCACCAAATTTACCAAAAAAATAAATAAAAATCAACTTTCACATATCTTTCAATTCCAAATTTACAAATAAAGAACTGTGGACATATATTATTTTGTCCTCAGTGAATACACAAGTAAGTCCACTTCTCTTCCGTGCTAGCGGTCATTCCACTATTGGAAGACAGCTCTTACACTGCTCCCTTATCCACTGTGCCTCCACACGTTATACTTCTAAATTATCAACTGACAAATTAACCTAGTGTAATCGAAGAGGGCGAGGGAAGGGCTCCACTACTCATCCAGAGCAGCTTAATTTCTTTATTTAAAGTTCAAATGTGGAATAATACAGGGCACTGGAGGAGCAGGCTACAACAATGGCACTCCATCCTAGAAAAGAGGAGACTGGAGAAGCTGATGGGCCACACAGAGTTATTCCAAATATATCAAGACATACAGATGAAGGATTAAACTCTATCAATGTGATTCCAAAACAGGATAAAAAAGAACTAACATGTATTGCCCACTACAATGTGCGAGGCACATCTGATGGTTTGCATGCATACTCTCCAGTCCTTACTCTGCTCTATGAAGTAGGAGGTAACGTCATTTTATATACGATGAAATTAAAACCCTGAGAAGTTAAAGTAAATGGCTCAAGGTCATATAGCAAGCCAAAGGGATATCCAGGATTCTTATCTGATTCCCAAGTTGAAGCAGAACCCTTTCATATACTCAAAGGGTAATGATAACCCACCCAGCATCCCTGCTTCTTCATACATTTTAATCAATGACTTTAAAGGGGATACAGATGCCTGCCTTTCAAATTCCCATATGACAAGAAAATGGAAGGAATAAAAAACACTACATCCCTGGATCCAAAAAGACCCCAAATGATTAAAATGACCAAGTAAATTGAGAAGGGGGGTGCTAATATAGATTACAGTAAAACATTGCAAGTTGATGGGTCCATAAACCAAACTTGTTAGAGGAAGACAGGAGTTTTAGCTGCCTAAAATCTACTTTGAGCCCAGGTGTCAAGAGGCTATTAAGACTCTAAAACCTGCAGCTGCATTAATGGAACTCAAACGTCCAGAATGAGGGAAGTTACAGACCACTCCTATCCTGTAGGGGCCAGCTCAATCTGAAGCACTGAGTGCACTTCAAAACCCAAACTTTTATTGGGCCAAAACAAAGAATGTAACTAGGAGGGGGGCCAGAACAGCAAATGTTCTGAAACCAGCAGGCTTGGCGACCTAAGACTGTTTAGCCTGGAAGAGTGATAAAGGGTGGCAGGAGGTAAATGAAAGCAGGCTCAAATACAGATGGAGATGCACTTCCATCTATTTCTGGTGATGGCCCTGAAATGCAAGCATCCCTTCCAGTGGAGGTTCAGGATGGCGAGAGTGAAGGTCGAGGGAGTTATTCCCACTGGGGGGCTGGCATGCCCCAGGAAAGGTACAATGCTGTGTCTGCTAGCCAGCAAGAACAGGGGCCTCTGGGCAACAACGCCCCGCTTTGTCTGTGGAGAGCCTCTAGCAGTGGGAACTGGGGGCAAGGAAGCTGGCTGAGTGACACTTCAATGGCCTGCCAGCGGGGGAGATGTTTTTAGGCAAGTGGAGACTTGTAGCCCTCCTCCAGCCATAGAGTGTAGGTAATTATCCACTGTGAGTCCTTCAAGCTAACCCGCTTGGAGCCTGCAATTCCTTCTGCTCTCCTCCCACGCACCCCATGGGCTGGCTCCAAGGAACTTTTTCTTTTTGGCTTCATCCCCCTTTTCCCCAATCCTGCCCAAATGTGAACTGTACAAACAGTATGACTTCTTCCTTGCCCATCCATGAAGAAAATCAGTCACAAAATTACTACACAAACAGGCTGAATGAGCAAAATCTGGTCTTAGCTGCTCAGGGGAAGGTGATGATGTGATGTGAAAATAATGAAATCCTTCAAGGGTTAAAATTCAGGTAGAAAAAAACAAAACAAGTTATGGTAGACAAGAGAAGAAAACAGGAAATAACTCTGAACTTAAATGTAAAATAACTTTCAGAAGCATAGTTAATCTTTTCTAAAACAAATGTGCAAGCATTAGAAGTTCCATGAAGAATCTGCACCTATAAAATTTCATGTGGTATTGGTTTAGCATTTTATAAAATTCGTATCTTTCTTAACCATTTCTGCTTTGTCCTTCTACTACATGTATATTCCCCCCAAACCTTCAAAACTTAAATTCTGCTGGCTATTTGACCAAGTATTCTAAAATCAAAGAATTAATCTTTATAAAAACATGTACAGTTATATAGCATATTGCCAGTTCAAATACTTCTCATCTCCTTAAATTGCCTTTTTTAAAAAACTTTAGATGCTTATGCTGCATAGTATTATAACAATTCCAGGTTTGGATTCCAGATCTGGAAAGTTCAGCCAGAAGTTTGTCTTTCAGGGGTCTTATAACTGCAGACCTAGAGTTACAATTCACACATTGTATAAAACATGCTATGTAATTCCTGCAGTGACTGAATAGTCAAATCTAATAATTTAGGGTCATTTGCCCTCCAATAAGGTGTCTTTTTCTTTAAAAAACATAAATGTTTGTGATTATTTACCCTACTGTGCTTGTAAGATTTTAAAAATAATGTTCTAACTCAAAATATCCAAGGGTAAAAAGGGAAATAACTTCCACTAATTTTTATGAAATTATGTAAGTATGTAGTCTCTGTAAACTAAATAGCTGCCAAAAAGAGCTCTAAGTCTTCCTTTAAAATTCTGATAGGTTGTCTGGTCATTTTTGCTAAAGATAAAGCTATTTAATTAACTCAGACTAAGTTTCTTTTGGCCTATTAAAAAGTCAATTTTTTCTTTATTGTAAGTACTTTAAAATTGGCTTTAATGTTAGTTAAAATATGTATTTGGTGCCTCTCCCTAAATAAGTATTGTAATTATTCTTCAAACAGTACAGAATTTTGAAGCCACAAAGAATAGTTTTTTAAATAGTTATTTTCAACATTTTTTACAAAACATCACAAATCATCAAAGCTAGCAATTTCCTATTAAAATAAAGAGTTCATTGCAAAGGCATAAGAATGACACAATGGACTTTGGGGACTCAGGGGAAAGGGTGGGAGTGGGGTGAGGGATAAAAGACTCCACACTGGGTACAGTGTACACTGCTCAGGTAATAGATACAACAAAATCTCAGAAATCACCACTAAAAAAACTGATTCATGCATCCAAAAAAAAAATTAAAACAGAAAGTCCAAGTAATATTTTAAACATCATAAAGCTATCTTCATACTGCAACTTAGATTTTTCAATGTGGAGCTTGTGTGTGATAAAAATGCCCTCAAAGATAGGAAAAGAGGAAAGTGGCACTGATTTGTTGGCATGAGGATTAGAGACTGTGGGGGAAGAAGAGCAAAGTCTGAATGTAGGAAGGAACGGTATTGGTTACTTTGCTGTCCAGAGTCTGGTTTTATTCAGAAGACTATAATAATTTATTAACTTGAATCTTGCTCGTCTCACCCATCATATCCCTGAATATTACAAATTGTAGATACTAACTCATATTTTGTGACTCAAAATATTTGAATATGGTTTTCCTGCTACCATTCCAAATGCTAATGAATTACATACTCATAGACTCTATAATAAAAACTTAATACTATCTAATAGAATATATCAACCCAATATAACACGCCAAAATATAACATTTGCCTAATTTTAAAACATTTTTCCTTTGAAAGAGATATCTAATTTCCTTTAGTATGTTAACACTAAAAAGACTAGGGAAAAATGTGAACTATGATTTTGCTTTCCTAAATTCCAAATTACTGAAACCTAAGAGGTTAACAAATTATTAACCACATAACTTTCTCTCGGAATTATGCAGCCTTTAGGATAACCCCAACAAAATCTCCTATTTTTGCTTCTTCAACAGAAATACAGGTTTAGATGAGACTTGTTGGACTCAGTTCTTTCCTCCACCCCTGGCCTCTACTCTGGGAGCTGGTCAAACGTGGAATTTCAAATATCAAATATGTATAAAATAAATAGATGAAAGAGTACATCTCAAAAGGTCAGTAATGAAATCCAAATAATGTTTTCATGATGTATGGAATGGAATTGTTCTTTTCCAACAACAAGAGGTATCAAGTATGCTCTGTATTTGCATTGCCTTTACACAAGCCCATGGGTCGCTACTATGATTACTCCCATTATACAGATAAGGAAAGTGAGCATTACAATGCTTTAGGAACTCACCTGGCAGTGAAATTCCAGCACAGGCCATCTGACTCATGAGCTTTAAACACTGCATTATATGCACAAGTGTGTACACACACACACATGAATATGCCTGACAGCTTACCTAGCATATACATTTCTACATAAAGGGGGCTTAGGAACAGCAATCTGGTTGCAAGATTGAAGTAAATGTTGTATCTGAAGAATATTTTTCCTTAGCATAGGTGTTTATTTGGGATGGCGAAGGGTATTACTGGAGATGGTGGGGGCTCCAAACTTCTTGAAGTTGCCACTGCCTATATGAGAATAGAAGAGTTGAGAATTTAGGGCTGAGAACATCAGAAATTCAAAGGTGCTTCCATGGAGGACAGAACGGAGCTTGCTGACGCATGATGCCTATGGGACCTACATGTGCCACCATGTCCCATTTTCCTCCTCTGCCTTCCCTTCCTTGCATGTAAACATGAAGCCACTTGTAGCAACATCCTCTAAGTAGCCTGGAAGGATAACAAGAAGGGATTAAGGTTAGGAAATGGTAAAGAGAGACTGCAGTGGAAATGCTAGCTGAACCAAGCCTGAAGGAGAGTTGGAGGACAAAGACCTAAAAATACAGACTGAGATGCCCTGCCATGGTATAATTGTAAGAAACTAGAAAGAATCTTCATTCCCCTCCTCTCAGGGCCTATAGAACATACTGCTAAGCTTCAATGTTTACAGTAAAGTACATTCATTAATAGTTCCAAAAAATGTTCAGCCTTAGATGTGTGGAAGTGGCTCTGCCATTTTTCTGCTCATTAACTCTATACTGGGAAATATAAGTTGCAACCATCAGTGCGTGGTTGTTTTCCATTTGAGTTCACATAGTTTTCAAAACAGTGAGTCATCCGAACTATGCAAAGGAAAGTTATGATGGTTTTACTCAAATGATTAACTAGAGTTTATATATAGAACACGCATCTTTAAATAGCAGGGCATCTACATCTACAATGCCAAGCTAACTATCCTTTTCTCTCTGAAAACCTGGAAACTTGAAGGGCTGTTAAATGTGACTATGTCCAGCACAGATCACAGGGCAAGGTGCAGGCTGGGCTCCACAGTGGTTAGGGAGGTGGATGCAGAGCCTGGACCTCCACCCTGGCCCTGCTCGCCCCGCTGGCCCTGCTAGCATTAGCTCAAAAACATGACTCTCTCAGTAAGGAAAACAAAGAGGAAGCAAAGGGAAGGACAAGAATGAAATACGTGCTGCCATTTTGTGAGAGACCTTTAGGGACGTTAATAGAAGAACTGTATCTTGGATCATCTCACAAACGTTTACAGCTGTAAAACAATTGAGTAAACTGGTTTATTATTTTCTAAAAATATGTAAAAATGTAAGGCTTTTTTTTTTTCAAACTATAACTCAGATTCATAAAAATATATACTGGCTCATATGTTAAAATACCATCGAAAATGGTTCAGACAGTTATAATTAATATCCAAAAAGATCTGACATTACCCACAAGAAACAGAGGAAGAACACAGATTTCTTACCTCAAAAAGAATTCATGGGGACTTTCCAGCTCTCCTTAGAAATTCGTCTTGAAGAAAAAACACACTAGAGATTTGCCTTACTTTTCATGTAAATCTCAGCTTTCAATAAACATAAAAATACACACACACACTCTCTCTCTCCCCTCAATTTATATTCAAAATATCAAGGGATTATCAAAACCCCTAATTTGCTGTTGAAGTCTGTGGCAAGTTTTATATCTTGAGTGAAATGCAATCTAATTCCTATGTGGTTATATTTTAGAGGGAGGGGGGGAAAAGCAACTTCATTGAAGCCAACGCTCCAGGCAGCCCTGGAGCAGACTGGATCCAGTTTGAAAAGAACTGGCAACCCTAAAACTTTTTGATAAGATAAAAATTCATTGATGTTGGCTCATATGAGGCCCACTTCAACTCTGCACTTGTCCTCCGTGTTTCCTTGGCATATCTGCTCCTTTCCTCTATCTGCTTTAGCATAACTTTATTTTTCTCTTTTATCTTTCGATAACTGCACCCGGGGACCGGAGGGGATTGATTTTTTGTTTTGACTTATTGTTTGAAGATCTGTAACTCAAAGCAGCTCTCACGCCTCTGATGTCTAAGCTGGAGCAGCATAAAAGGTAAACCCAGGCCTGGGTATCAAACTGAGCAGAAGCAATACCATTTTATAATCAGCCATCTAGGTTTTCATCTTATTTTGCCTTTCCCCTCACCCGGAGTCGGGTTAGCTAGCAAAGTGTGAGGTTACTCCTACGCCTTTGTTAGGTGACAAGAAGAAAGTTAAAATAAAAATAAATACCTCGATAGCTTTGCATGCCAGGGCTTCAAGATTAAGCATACTTGTACTTAAAGCAAAAAGTTATTTCCTACCTAGAAAAATGCCTTGCTTTTCTTCTCAGTGAAAGGAAACTTCAACACATTTGAGAAAGTTGCTTTTCAAAAATTAAATCTGAAAATAAGGGAAGATGGTACAACTGACAAAAATCATTTCCCCAAAAAGCCTCAATCAAGATGAAAAAAACATGCTTTTTTGAGATAAGTTTACAGATTCAAAATAAAAATGTTATTCTTGAAACAGAAGAGGTTTAAAGACAGATCCATATATATTAGGTTAGAAAGTTAGTTGTGTTTTCAGAGTTTGGTGTCAGCAGTAGTATATACTCCAAATTAGCAACTGTAATAAACCAAAGTTAAATTCACTTTCCTTCTCTCTTTCAGTATAATCCTCAAATTATTAGGATTATTTTTGTCCTAATTCAGCCAATATCAAATTCATATGCTAGTCTCTGTACATACAAATATTCACAAGAGTTTTGAGGTTCTGTTCCCTGAAGTTGTTCAGCTTGCTGAAATATGGTTACATATGCAAACATTATCTCCCAATTGTAACCTCATTTTCTGCTCTGCTGGACAGCGTGACCAGTATTTGTCATAGTGCCTCCCCCGCCCGCCACATCATTCATATGTCTATAATTGTCATCGAGATGTGGCATGTCAGCGGGACTCCAGTGTTCTCTGCTCCCCGTCTTCACACAGTCACTCAGGTAACAAACCCGTAATCTCGTCCTGTTTTCATGATGGTTGAATTACACATAATTGTTTCTGCACAGTGATTGATTTCTGCCTGAATAGAGACCTCTGCCTTTTTTCAATGCAAGCGAGTGGCAGCCAAGTCTCTCCATCTAGGAGGAGGCAGCAGCCTTTGAAGAGATCAAAGCCAAGGCCGCAAGCAGTTGTGCGCCCTGGGAATATGGAAAGCCTTTATGCTCTCAACCCCATTTCCAGCATCATGTTGGATTGCAGCTGCATTACATTCTGCCAGCATTCTTAATGCTTTTAGTATTGACTCTGACATCACCGATAGCTGTTTTAAAGTAACAAAAGCTGAAAGATGACTTATTTTCACAACTCTGTAATTGGAACATGCAAAGATGGGGGTGGGGAAGTAAGAATGAAGGGGAGGGAAATACATTTGCTTTTAATTTAAAGCAGCACAAAAGGCCCAGAAAAAAAAATTATATAAGTTTCCACAAATGAAAACCATGTTTTTCATATGGAAAAACCAGCAGGGGCATTTTATAACTCAGACCACACAAAATGAACTGATAGCTAAATACACACTTTTTCAAGCCTAAAGGGTAAAATGAAAATTATGGGGTAAGTGATTCCAATTGGGAAAGGGACTCTAACATGTATTTGGTCTGCAGACTTTGCAGACACCTGATGCAAGGTGAACGGATGCAGCTGCTCAAGCCTGTCCCCCTGCCTTACCTGCTCCTCCTTAGCCCTTTTTAATCGACTATGCAGAGCAGATACTTGCATTTGTAAGAATCACAGGTTTATTTGGGAAGTTGTAAATGTATGATTCCTTTAACAAAAGAGGAAGAACAGGAAAGTCAAAGGTGGTTTTCAATTCTGGTTCCAGATACACAGACACAGATCAGTCTGACAGGATCACGTCTTGACAATTGAATCAAAATCTAACGCCACCAAAAGAGGCAGAAAAATTCCTAAGAACATAATAACCAAAATACATCAACACTAGTATCCTAGTTCTTAAAATGGAAATTAAGAGTAAAGTTATTTCTAATTATTTTAAAATAATTAAGGCATTTTGGACTTATGATTAAATACATTGTCTAATCCATCCATTATTACATTTAAAATCAACATAAAAAGCAAGCAGGGCGACCATAAATCACTATACTATGTCTCTGGTGTTACATTTAGTGTTATGTATGTCCAGTAATCACTCCCTAGTAAGAAAACCTTCTGTTATTCCAATTCTAATTTTTAATTACTGCCTTTGAAAATGTCTGCCCTAATCAATATACATAGCTCTACAGAGAAACTCTGAATTTACACTCACATTGAAAGGACAAGATTATGGACGGAGAGAGCAGGAAAGTGGAATCTTAAGAGAGTTTATAAAACAAAATGCATCTCGTTTAATAAAGTCCCCTTTTCACAAAGATTTAATATTGTTTATGTAGACAGTAGTCAATGAACCATCACTCTTCAACTTTTCCAAGTCTACAAAGTTCTAAAACTTATTGACATAGGAGAAATGACTATGAAATAACTGCTTCCTTTCATTCTACACAAAACTTCTTAGTTCTGAAACACCAAGTAATTGGCAAACAAAAGCCACCTTTGTTTGAAAGGATTTTGAATCAACAGACCTGGCTGTAAGGTACCCAACTGTAAATTTTCTTTGAAAATTTGTCTGTAACTGTGCAGAACTGGAAAACTCTTTCTTTTAACAGCCTGCCTACTTCAGTTTACTGGGTTACAGTTTTTATGTTTGTTTCATTCAGGGTTTGTTTTGCTTTAGAGGAAAGGGTACAAACTACATGAATTCAGAACTGCAAAACCAAAATCGGCAAGAAAACCTGAATAATAACATCTCAAAATCTGTATCTTTTTCTCTTGGAAAAGTGCTATCTTTCCTTAATTTTACCATTTTTGGAAAATGCCAGAAATAAGTTCCAGTGTTATTATTTTTCTGTAGGTTGCATTCTTAATAAGCTTATTGCATTTTCCATATCCCAAGGCCCCCTTCTAATTTCAGATTATCAGGCAAAAAAAAAAAATTTCTTTTATGATTCTATCATTAGCCTTCTCTTGCAAAGTAACAAGCAAAATAGTCACTGGAAGCATCCCAGGCTTCTCATTCAAACCAAAGGAAAAGTCAATATATGGCAGCCCCTCAACACCCCCACCCCCGCCTTCTTCAAGGCGCTCCTCAGAGAAACCTGTACTTAGAATTTTAGTCACCTGAACAGCATGTGAGAGAACACAGCACCACTTGCTCAGCTACCAACCTTGAGAGAGGCACTCCAGTGGCTAAGCAGAGACAAACTAAAAGCATATGGAATCTCAGTAGCCCCCCGAGCTGTGGGCTCCACACATTCCTCAGACTGCCCTCAGCAAAAATTGCCATAATTGAGAATGGAGGTGACAACACCGTAATGATACACAGGAGACTCGTTATATAGCATAATCTATGTGCTGGCCTATTTATTTTTCCCTTCAGGAAGGAATATAATCTCTTGAAGAACCTGGAGGGTCCGTATGCTCCTTACTGAAAAGAAAAGAAAACTGCCTCAGAGGTGAGAAGTGGGGGAGGCAAGCCGGGTGGGAAGCAGGAGTTAATAGGCACTGCCCAAAGTCTGGGACCCCTCCAGGTGAGGCCTTCCAATCGCTTCACACAAATACAAATTTATTCTTAAAACCTTTAAATAACCAGATTCGATGCTTTCCTTTGATAAACCATTCCAATGTTTATTAATCCCTCCCTCTGAAGTAATTCTCCCAACCTAAATTCTTCCAACAATTTAAGTCCATTTCCTTTGGTTATTCCTTCAGTGAAGAACAAAGCTGGTCTCAGGCACATGTTGAAGAAACAGTCCTCATATTTGGAGTTGAGTTTAAACTGCTCTCCCGTCTTCCCCAAGTCAAATGAACAGCTTATCAAGCAGATCCCCCTGGGAACTGGCAGAGTTCTGCCATCAAGATCTACAATCATATGGCAAAAACTGGATGGTGCCCAAGTTTCAACATGCTCATGAAAGACTGAGAACCATCTCATATAGCACAGAGCCTTCTTTTCAAGCGGTTTCATCACTTGCACACACAGTACATCTTTGGTTTAAAATAGCAAGCGCCCTAGTGCAGACATCTAATCTAGAGGGAAGGAAGGGAGCATAATTCCCACACAGCTGCTGGAGGGCAAGGCCACAGGAGGGGTGAACAGGAGATGTCACAAGGTCACCATGAAGCATGACCTCAAATGATGTCATTTAGCTGGGCCACCTGAGGGTGAAACACAGTCTCAGCCCACAGCTCAGTGTGCAGCAAACCCAGGTGATTCTGACCAATCTGCAAGTAATCTGTACAGCAAAGAATTGACCCAACCAGCCAAAAAAAAAAAAAAAGTATTCTCATGAATACTGCATAATCTGCAGGTCTCATAAAAATCCTTCATATGAAACACTCAACAGCCACACTTTCCAAAGTATCTTATTGGAGCAAACAGGAATAGAGTTCCCATTGACTTTTCCCAGCCATCAATCTAGAATAGTTGGTTATCACACATCATACAAAGAGTAGCATTATCCACTGGGGTGCAGCAGGAAGAAAATACTACAACTTCAATATATATTTTTACATGAAAAATTTTAAGTTTTACCAAAAATATTTAACATACAAATTGCCACTGGGGCCCCCATTTGCTCTGTATGCCAGATGGTCAAGAATGCCAAGTGGATTGAAGATAACAGTAATAATGTAAGCACAAGAAACATCAAGAAAATGGCAAAGCCAACACTTCTACCACTAATATCAACACTTTAAGAGCTTGCATTAAAGCTAAAATATATAATGACACTGGACAAGACTTGTCAAGAAGCTGACCAAAATAATGAGAAATTATCAATTTTATTTGAAATAACAGCCATTAGATAATTATATAGTTCAGGTATATAATTCATAATTATACAGTGGCCAAAATTTTTAATTGATGAGGGCTTGCAATAAAATAATTCTCACCACGGATTTCGATATCTGAAATATCAATTGATTTCACTTTCCTTCCTCTCAATACAGATTAAATCAACTCCTTTTCTCACTGTACTGATCTAACCTTCAGGAAGCAAGATGGAGCCATGGAAGCCAGACTGTGATACTCACTGTGACACGAATAAACCCTGAATACATTACGCTAAGTGAAAGAGGCCAGTCACAAAGGACTACACATTATATGTGCCTATGATTCTATTCTTATGAAATGTCCCAAATAGGGAAATGTGTTGAGACAAACTAGGTTAGCAGTTGCTTAGGCCTGGGGTGAGCACTGAGGGAATGAGAGATAAGGGGATAATAGCTAAAGGCTATGGGGTTACTTTCTGAGGTGATGAAAATGTCCTAAAACTGACTGTGATGATGGCTGCATTAACTATGGGAATATACTAAAAACCACTACACTGTACACTCAAAATGGGTAAAATGTATGCTATATGAATTATATCTCAATAAAAATGAAACTATTTTAAAAATAAGTAACCACTGAAAAAACATTTGCTGAATGAATAAGTGAATGAATTCCTCCTATCCCAATTAAACAAAAGCCAGAGGAAAAGCTCTCCTGGACATGTTCTCCATGAGTAAAAACAACTGTGTTGCTTAGTCTTTGTCCACGTAGCGACCCTGTGACTTTAAAACACCAAATGTTTGCTCATGGAAAGGAGTATCCGGATGATGACTGGGGTCAAGGAATTCCAGGATTCTATGAGAGAGTGAGCAGAGGATGAGCAGAAAGTAGGTACGGGTTGGTGCTCCGAAGGCAGACCTTCGGAGCAACCCAACCCGGTGGAATTATTCCCATTAGATGTCCAGATCTGATTTGCTGTAACAGGTATGCACTTGCGGTGCCCCTAGTAAGTTATTAATGTATGAGATGCCCTCCCAGAACCAGGCAAAAAGAAGTATTGAGTCAATCTTCTACCTTTCTCATGCCATCAGACCTTGCTTCACCTCTAGAGCAGAAAAACACTCCTTTCTTAAAGCACTGAGGTAAATTTGATGCTTTCGGTACAGGTTGAGTATCCTTTATCCAAAATTCTTAGGTCCAGAGGCATTTCAGATTTCATTTCAGATTTTGGAATATTTGCATTATATACCTATTAATTCAGTATCTCTGATGGGAAAATCAATATCCTAAATGCTCTGACAAGTTTTTTGTTTTTTGATCTTCATGTTAGTGTTCAAAGAGTTTCAGATTTTGAAGCACTTCAGATTTTGGATTAGGGTTACTCAACCTGTATTGATAAAACAACTCAAGAGAAATGCAAGTGTGTCTTCTTTGAGTGAGCTCTAAAGTCTGGTACCATAAGAAGTCCAGGAGCTTTTAAGCAGGGGAAGCACAGTGATACGACTATGTTTCCCTTAGTCTATACAACAGTCCTTCGTTAGAACTTCAGATAAGAAAACAGGCTCAGTGGGGTGCGGTGGCTCATACCTGATTCTTTGGGAAGTGCAGGAGGAGCACTTGAGCCCAGGAGGTTGAGGGTGCAGTAGCTATGATTACACCATTGCACTCCAGCCTGGATTACAGAGAGAGGTCCAGGAGGGAGGGAGAAAAGGAAACAGGCTTGAAGAAGTTAGGGACTAGTTTGTTCAGGGATACATGGCTAGTCAATGACTTGCCTAACTCTATGTCAGTATTTTTTCCTCTACCACGAGATTGGCAACAATAGAAGTCTAAAAAAAAAAAGTCTTTAAAAGATTTTTCTCAGGTAGCCAAAATATTTTCAAATTCGCATAGACATTATTGAATTAACTCAAGAACTATTAAAATAACAAATAAGAACAAAAACAAACATCTCAGATATCCCTGAATTATGAACCATTTTTTCATTTGTAGCTTAAATGTCACATTTCTCTCACCACTACACAGAGGCCTCTGTTTTTTTCCTGATACCCAGCCATCTTAGGAGGAAATATTTCTTTTTGAAAAATGTAATCTGCATTTTCCTCTATAGATACATAAGAAGCCCTCATAAAATCTAGTACATATAATCCTGTATTACATAACTTTTTGTTGACTTCACATTATTCACTAAATGGGATCTAATATCCTCAAGCCTGCAATTCACAGTCCTATGTTGGCACCTTATTCCTAGCAGTATAGTGATTCTCTGCAATGAATTCTGACCAAGTATTTCCTATATGTGGGAACTAAGTAATATTTTTGAAACACTCATTTCCTACTCTTTCCAACTTACTTTTAGGATGCCAGAAATTTTTTCAAAGTACTTATGAGTAAAGAAACAGAAACAAAAAAGTAAAACAACTTTCCCACCTGTAGTAAGTGGCTAATCCTGGATTTGGGCTCAGGCACTTAAGATGCAGAGCATGTGTTCTCAGCCACTACATGACATACGTAACTATGAAAACTTATCTACCTTCATAATATTCTGTTTGCCCAATTCAAATTGTAGTCAAATTTAACAACAACAATTTAAAATGTGGTTAAATAGTACACAAAGCAAGTGCCTTACACAAGGTAAAGGTTTCTGGTGGTGGTACTAATGAAACAGTGACACAGTACCAACAGCATAAAACAGAAGAGGGTCTAAGTCCCGGCCTCCACTCTTACCAACCATCAGTTAACTTGGCAGCAATGTTTATAAACTTGTTCATTTCAAATGCTCTATAAATAGTTCTGAGTTTCTGAGTTCTATTCTTAAATAGTTTTAGGTTACTTAACATGAATGCTCTTTTAATAATAAAAAAAAAAAAATTTATCAAGCAACTTTCCTGGCCCAGCCCAGAGTTGTCTACACAGCCCTTTTTAAACAAGTAAACCAAATATTCCCCCATCATGCTTCAAATGGGCCACATGGAACTGAAAGCAGGTAAAGAATGAATCGCACATATAAAGACAGTCCTCTGGAACTGCTCTACTAGGCTGCAACACTCCAGGGTGAGCGGGCTAGGCTCTTCCCACACCTGTATCCCTGGGTTGTAGTACTGATGTCATGCCTGCCTCACTCTGTTCAGCTGTGGATGTTTGCACAAGTGTCTCTCCCTCACTAATCTGTAAGCTTCTTGAGGGTGGTGATTTTGCTTTTATCATCATGTATTCACAATGGGGCTCAGCACACTGACTGTCAAAATAAGTATCTTCAATGAATATTTATGGAACGAATGACAAATCATTCCTGAAAACATTCTTCAGTATTTATCTTCATTCTACCAGGAAACTTGTTTATCCTTAAACTTTAGGATTAGTTCAGAAACTCCTAAAACAACATATATCTTCTAATTAGTGAACTGGAATAAGATATGCTTTCTGGTCATTGCACCATCCTATGACGGTCAAAAGAGCTGTATTAGCATCTTCACTCCTGAAATTAAGTATAAATTATGAACCAAACTAATGCTGCAGGGATATCAGAGATAGCACTGGGTTGCTATGAATTTTCTTATATTAAGCAGCGAGTTCTTGACATATTAACTTGCAAGCAGATCTTAATTGTGCAGGAGTAAAGAAACAGATACATGATGTTGGTGTAAAATAGTTTTGAACCATTATTTCATGAATAGTTTGTCAAAACTGTTTACATGCTTAATATGTAAAAAGTTATCTTAAATCAAGAAAGCTATGAACCAGCAAGTAACATAAACAAATAGATTATAAATATATTTTTAACATGGTTTCATTGTAGTAGTATTTAAAATAACAACGAAAAAACTTTAACATCCATAACTGAGAATAAATCCAATAAATTAAAGTGTGTATATATATATGTGTATATATAGATACATGTGTATATATACACATATATATACATATATATAAAATGGCTGGATACTATCCAGCCATTACAACCGATGACACAGACCTACATTCACATAAAAAGATGAGCACGCGTAATACATTTTTAATGACAAAAGATTACAATAGAATAATAATCTTATAAGCTCATTTATAAAAACGTTTGTATTACAGGTATAGATACAAAAAGAATGTCTGAAATGAAACAATTCATCAAAATGAAACCATTATATCAGAATGACAGAAATATAGGTACTTTTTGTTTATTTTTTCTGTTCTTTCATGGGTTTTCCCCTGTTTTTATATATTACTGTTAAACAAACAACCAAAAAAAAGACATTTCCTTTTGAGAAAAAGAAAAGACTGTTCCTAATATCTCCTTAGTAAGAAAAGTTTCTTCACTTTTTAAAGGAAACTCACTGTTGCAACTTCTCAGGAATGATCACAGTTCCAGTTAATCCTAAACTAATTTCTCTTATTTAAACTAACATCTTGATACCACAAAAATCACCACTAACTGCTCCTAAAAATGAAGCACATACCACATTTTAATTGCTTGTTGTGCAAAGAATGCTCTTTGGCAGATTTTTGCCTGTAAATGCTCAGTTCTTATGTAATAAGGAGGCAACATCATTTGCCAAAAAGATTATAAGAATCATGAAACCTTTGGTCATACAGCTATTTGATTAATCTATTTAGTCCTTAAGACTTGGGGACACTGGGCCTCTAGAAGTGAGCAACAGAGATTCCCATAAAAATCAGACACTTATCAAAATATGTCTGATATACCCCAGGAAGCAGTATTTTTCTGGGAATTTTCAAGAATACATTGAGCAATCACATGGTTATGTGTTGAATGAACCAGAAGACAATTTCTAAGTATTCTTAGAACCTTTTATTTAAGCCATTTACATTATTTAATAAAAGTATAACAGATACCTTTAATCCTCAAAGTAGTTTATTGACTAAGGATTACTCTCAACTCTTCGAGAGATGAACTAATTTATGAATTGGGCCCCAGCTCCTGAATCAAAATACCTGACTTTGAATCCAAATTCTCTACCACTTATTAAACTCTGGTTGGGACTATGGACATTCAAGTAACTTCTCTGTGCCTCAGTTTCTTCACTGGAAACATAGACATATTAGTAGCGTTCACTTCATAGTGTTATAGTAAAGATTTAATAAGAAAAATGCATGTAAAGTACATCATTAAATATTACATGTTAGTATATTATTAATACAAGTACTCTCTTCACCCTTGGACAAAATACCTATTTCTCATAATCACATGGAGGTTTCTGGTCAAGGTCCAGGAAGCTTCACAGGTAAGTGAAGTGATTTTGTGAGGCATTGTTGACTTACATCAAATAAAGTATGGACCAAAAAGATGCCCATAATGTAAAATGGTTTGGTTCCAGATCTTGGTCAATTTTGTTTTCTTAGCATAAAACCGAAAAAATGCTTCCTAAGCTAAACTCATGAATGCCTGTCTGCAAACTGGCTTCTCTTTCCAAATTCATTATTTCCATTAATACTGTCCTCTCACCATCAGGCTAGAACACTCATCATCTTTTACACAACTCCTTCCCTCCTCTACATCTAACCGGTCACCTTTGAACTCTTGTGTTCTCCACTAGCACCATAATAGCTATTACTACCCAAACTATGTTAAAGAAATGTACAATTTCTAATTTTATTCTCACAAAACCCAACTAAGAATCATTTCCATCTTACCTATGGGAAACTCAATGATTCAATAATCATCTAGCATCTTCTGCACGCTAGTGGCAGAAATGGTAATAAGAAACTGAAGTTACAGAAAGTGCCCTACTGTGAGAGTGAAGACTTGAGCCTCTATCTGGTACCACTACTTACCAGTCGTGCAATCAGAGTAAATTATCTGATCTTCTACTTCTTGACCTGTTTATAGTCGTCCTTACCCTTCTCTATGCCCTGCATGCCATTTCTCAACCTTCTCTATACTTCAGTTCCCTCAACTATAACACAGGGATATTAGACATAGCACTGAGTTACTCTGAGGATTAAATGGGCTAATGCATAGAAGGGGTTTAGAACAGTTCCTGGCATGTACTAAGTACTCAAAACTAATAACTAACGTCTAGTCCATGGATTCTATACGAAATGGTCAAGTAATTTCTAAGCTCCATTTTGGCTTTGCAATTCCATACAAATGTATATATGTTTAAGAGATTCCATTGAAATATGGATTGATATCTGGTGTTGCTGCCTTACATTCTTGAAGTTTTAAAATTTCTGTTCTGTTTGTTCCACAAACATCTGGTGAGTAACCTGCTCTGTGGCAAGTAACATAACAGGTTCTGGGCAACAAAGATGAATAAGACATGCTCCCTATCCTAAGGAAACTAATAATCAATGAGAAATACAAACACAAAGACAAAAAGCTATTGGAAAACATGGCTACAGAGCTCTGAGAGAGGACTTATGAGGACCCCAAAGAGATAGCAGTCAGTCTTGACTGATGGTGGGATCTGGAAGAACTTCACTGAGGAGGCAGCACTTACCCCAGACCTTTAAGGATTGACAAGACCCTGCTGGCAGGGAATAGAGAACAGGGCATTTCAGTGAGAGCAAGCTATAAGAATCCAAAGACAGCGTTTTGGAAAAGGGTTTAGGACGCAGGTCTGGGAGTGTAGCTGAATCGTAAGCTGCAAGGTAGAGTGGGGAGGAGGTAAGACTTGAAAGGGAGATGGTTCCACGGTGTGGAAAGCTTTCAAAAATAATGCCCCAGAATGTGGTTTAGCCAGTGGGGCAAGGCACTCAGGGAGAAAACCTCACGAGGTCTGACTAGAAGTGAAGAGTGCCAGTGGTCTCAATTAGGGCCTGATATGGTTGAGTGAAGAGAAAGTGAGCTTGGGGCCAAAGGGCCACACTTAGAGTCCCAGCTCCACTGCTGTCTGGGTGTGAGACCTCTGGAAAGTAATTTACATTATCTAAACCTCAGTTAAATTACTGAGCATCTACTGTGCCAGTGTTTTTCCAAAACTTATTTTATGGAACAATCAATGGAGTTTGTTAAAAGTGCATCTACATGACCTGCCTGTAGTGTGTGATTCAGGACATTTGCAGAGGGGGCCAGTAATCTGCCTTTCTAACAGAAACACCTGTAATTCAGAGGCCACTGGCCACCTTCCAGCCATACCACCACCAATGCCAGATGAGGAGACCAAGGGTCAAAGCGTGTGAACACACATCTAGTCGGTAGCAGAGTGGTGGCATCTAGGTATATGGACTCCAACAGCAGTGCTTTGCTGCTGCTCTCATTTATTTACTCATTTATTTTACCATTATCTTGGTTGGACCCTAGTCTCACTGACTGCAAGTCATGACTATAGAGACCATCACCTCACCCTTTTCCCTTCCTCCCTAGCTTGGCCACTAAAGTAGGAACTGCTGCCCTTTCAGCAGTGGCTGTAGCCCTTTTCCCTCCTCAGCACCTCATGCACTCTCTACAAGGAAGGACACTCATCTCTTTGGCAGCCTAGAAGAAGGAACTGAGCAAGGACAGACTGACCCTTTGTTGTCTCTGTCGGGCCAGCTTGCCCAAACATGGGTTTGGTCTGGTCTCCAGTTCTACAGGATGTGAGCACCCTGTCTCTGCGGAAGAGGCATGTGGCTTGGTGTTGGGTTCAATTTAGGAAAACCAAAGGAAGTCCACGGTTTGTATCACAGTTCAAGTCACATTCTCTAATCTAGCCTTATTGATAATAGAGTTCGTATTATACTGCCTGATATTGTCTGGCCTTATTAATAATAAAGCTGATATTATACTTTCCCTCTGTGTGATTTTGCTGGACTAATTCTTGATTTGAAGAGGAATGAAAATTAGCCTCAAAACACCACAACCAAAGTTGAATGTAAACAAGTACATATTTTTATATATTGACTTAAAAAACATGTTTTTAAGGTTAAATTGCAATGCAGGTAACTCCTACCTAAAAAGGTACATTGCCTTTGACTGCAATTCTGGCAATTTGTTCCAAAGAAACAATTCAGAATTTGTGCAACGTTTTAGTTAGAATATATGCATTTAATCACAGTACTGCATAAGGTGGGGAAAAAGGTGATACAATCTGAATGCCTACCAATAAAATACTGGTTAAACAAATTAGGCAATCTATTAAAAATGATGTTACAGAAGAGTATTTATTAATAGAAAAAGATATACATAATATGTTGGTGGGGAAAAAGTTGCAAAATGATATATTATGTTCCTTTCACCATGAATATATAACAAGTATTTGCGTTTGTTTACCTACATTTATATGTGTGCATAGAAAGAAGTCTAAAAGGCCACACAGAAAAAGTGATCATCTTTAACAATGGGATCCTGGGAATTTAATATTTGGTATTATTTTTGCTTATTTGAGTTTTCTAATTTTTCTAGTGAACATGTATTGCTTTTTAAATTTCTTTTTATTTTAATAAAAATGGTTAAGCATTTTCGAAATTTCCAAGAAAAGTATTAACAATTGCTCCTCTTTCAATTTCAATCAATATCATGATGAATTTAATAAGTACTTTGTATTCTTAAAGGTAAATATGGCTATTTTTAATGAAAACAAACAAGTCTTTAGACCTTAAGGAAGTGTATTAAATTGGGGCAGGTTACTGCTGTTCCTGAGGATGGATTCCTTGTCTTTAACACCAGAAGTGTAACACTCACCCCAGTTTTCACATTAGGATTAAATTAAATATGACAACCCTGTAAGGTGCCTTGGAGAGTACGTAGCACAAGGTAGTAGCAAAAAAAAAAAAAGGAAAAAAAATCAGTCCTTCTCTCTTTCAAGGAAAAAAAAAACAAACAAACTTGAGTGTTAACTTAAAATTCTAATGTATGAATACAAATAAGAAAAAAAAAATTCAAGCAATGATTATTTTCCTAACACTGCCAGATAGCTGACTGGTCAGCCCAACTGTAATAAACAGTAAATATTATTTACTTCAGTACTTTTGGTTTTGTTACAGACTTTAAGATGCCAAAACAAAGTCTAATATATTTGAGATAAGACTTCAGCACCTTTTTCCCTTGATCCAGGTCATTTTAACTAGTATACCAAGATGATACGACCATAATTATTTTCAGGTACCATTTATAGTGTTCAAAATTGAGGAATCCCATACAAAGAAAACTGCATCCAATATATAAATATTTAACATTCATGGGATTTTACTGAAAGAAAAAGAAAAGTCCTGAAAGGAAAGAAGCTGGAATTTCCCAGGAGGCTAGAAAAACACTGATTTCTCCTTGCTGGCCAGCCAACATATCCCTTTGGACCTGATCCTTTTTGGTGACAAGAAAGCTAGAAAACTTTAAGCCAGAAGGAAATTCGAAGGGAAAAAAAAAAAAAATTACTTGCCCGTTGTCCTTCATATGGCTCCTGGATATCCTCTCTCTATAATTTTTGCAGTGGAGAGAAAAAACCCAGCTCCTACAGGATTAAGGGGAAAAAAATCTCCTAACCAAAAACATATTCTTACCTCAATTCAACTCCATTCAAGTAGTTAAGAGTTATCTGGCAATTTCATATCAAATATTAGAAGGCTATGAGACTTTCGGCTAACCTGAAATTTAGAAATCTGTTCCCTCAAACGTCTCATTCCCTTTCATGGTGGATTACGGTGCTAAAGAGGAAAATCTGCTGCTCTCCTAACAATCACAAGGAAAGTGAGCCCAAGACAGGAAAACCAGATCTGGAAAAATACAATGACATTCCCCTGAATTTTTATTTATGCAAACATTTTCTAAAGGTTTGTCACCCAGTATCCAAACTCTGAGTCAGCATGATGGCACAAGAGGAACTGAAAGTTTCTTCCCTTTCTCTGGAGTTTCCCAGGTAGAGTCAAGCACTTCTTATGGCTGCAGAAATCCCACCAGGTGGGGCCCAAGGCACTGACTGACACCATCTTAGACTCCTGCTCTGCGGCCACAGCTAGAAAACAGCGCTTTTGCAGGCTTTGTGCCATCTGAACTTCTTGTCAACCAGATCAGGTAGACAAGCCAAATATTAATATGCCATTTTACCTTCCCAAAGTTTTCAGATGATGGAGACCTGACATTAGATCTCAGGTCTTTTAACATCTAGCCTAGTCCTTCCCTCCTCTATGTTTAGTCTTCATAGGGCACTGCCTACCTCTCTCTCTCTAATTAAGGCTCAAAAATTTTGTTCACCACATTGCAAAACGATAGAATCAATTTACAACACACAATGGCCTAGAACAGTCAGCACTGAGGTTGCCATGTGTATTTGAAAAGGACAGAACTTTTTAATACCTGAAAATACCTCGTGTTACTGAAAAAAAAGTCCCTTCTATCAATAAAAATGAATTGAAAAGCATTAACCACATGATTCTGAAACATACTTGAAGATGGTTTTCCTTTTACTAGTACTGTGTTTCCATCTCAAGAATCCTTCTGAAAAAAGCATTTCTGTCATCTCCATTTCTTCAATTAGGTTTCTAGGATCTAACTGAGAGATAAGTACTCCTAAGATAAATCCTCATATGAGGGTCTAGTCCCTTCTTTCTTTATTCCAGTAGTGCACTCACCCAGCTGTTTTCAGGAGTTACCTGGAAACTCAATATTCCATATGGAGTAGTTTTGACTTCCTCATTAAAAACACTGGTCTAATGCTATTTTATTCACTGACGCAAAAAATAAGAGAAAAAGTAAAATAATCAAATACTAAGGATTACTTAGTAAACACTTTCAAGTTTTACTTTTCACATAGCATTTGGTTTCATAAAGACAGATCATTTGGAAATATCCAGAAAACACACACGCAAAATTTCTTCTACATTCTTCGTTAACTCAGCAAATTTACTGAGGTTTCTACTCTGTGCTAGGCTGACTGTAACTATCATAATTCATCAGCAGTCCCTGAGTTTAAACTGGAGGACTGCTGATGATTGGCCCCCAGTTACTTTATGATGGCAACTGATCACTAGGTCATTAACTATCATCAATATTTTTTACAATTTTTATTGTAAGGTTTTCCAGGATTCAAAAAATTTATAAAAATATCTAAGTAAAAACGCAAATATCACGTTATTGCTTATAAGTGTGAGCCAAATAATGTGGACATAGAGTGTCAAACGATAGACAGTAGAGACTGGGAAGGGTGAGGGGGTAGGAGGGGGGTGGATGATGAGAAATTTCTTAATGGATACAATGTATGCTACTTGGATGATGGATTCTATAAAAGCTCTGACTTCACCACTATGCAATCTATGTATGTAACAAAATTACACTTGTACTCCATAAACTTATACAAATAAAAGAAATATATCTTAGTAGGTCAAATTTTAAAATTTTGCTCTGGTTACTGTTTCATTCAGAAGCTGTCAATAATAATAAAAGAAAATTAAATATACCCTAGAACCACTCTCATTTTTAGAGAGCCTACCTTCTATCTACCTCTTCATTCTCTCTCTCTCGGCCTCCTGGGTTCAAGAGATTATCCTGCCTCAGCCTCCTGAGTAGCTTGGCGCCCGCCACCAAGTCCAGCTAATTTTTGTATTTTTTAGTAGAGATGGCGTTTCACCATGTTGGTCAGGCTGGTCTCAAACTCCTGACCTCAGGTGATCCACCTGCCTCTAGCAATAGGCAACTTTTTACAAGCGAACATAACAATGACTATAAATTACTATGATGAAGATCAAAATTTCACCTGCAAAACTGTCATCAAGTTCCACATAGGATTCCGTGTGGGCATAGGTAGATACAACAGTCAAGAAATCCAGCTTTTTAAAGATTCTACTTGTCCCTAGTTAGCTGCAAAAATAAACTATATTTCTAGACATTCTGTGATGCAACCTGTCTGCTAGTCCTATTTCTCCTATAAATGGAAAAATGGGGTTGGCAACAAAACTCTTGTTTGCTCTGCACTGCCCTTACAATTTTTCCCTATACAGATTGATGGCATGTGAGTACCATCGCTCAGTGAACTTTGTAAGTGATCTTACAAGTGGATAATTTCAGCAGGTTTACAGGTTTAGCTAGAGTGGGTATTGTATACAAATGCACTCTTTTACAGAGACTTTATAATCCTCTACACAGCCACTGCTAACAGTCTGCAAATAGTCCCAGCTAGATTATCAGAATTTCTGAGTTAGCAATGCTTCCTGCTCCCTGTCCAGTCCTCTGCTCAACTCCCCACTCTTCACTTGGGTACAGTTTAACTCCCAATTCCCCCCACCTCCACCCTCAGTCTTTGTTGTTGTACTCTAGGACATTTTAAGGCTTTCGGCTTCTCTTGAAAGACTGGATCATTTATATCCCTAAAAGAGTTTATAGCAGAGTCTACAGTTCCTAGGCAGGGACTTCAAGATCATAATATGTAAAAAGTAATGATGAACCTAAAGTATAATTTTTAAAATTATCTGAATAAAATCCAATGGCTGCCTTTTCTAAATAAGTAAGGACATGAGAGGATAGCACAGAGCAGTATTAAGTCTCTTGATTACTACAGTATTAGCTTCCTACAGACTGGCTCAGCTCAGCACAATCACTTAAGCAACAGCTTTAAAGAAGACAAGTTTTAAATGAACATTCCCTTAAAAAAAAAAACAAAAAAGAGAGAGAGAGAGACCTTTAGTCCCAGGACAGCAGCACCTACATCATGCTGAGCTCTACTTTTACCTGGGAATAAAACATACATGTTTTTCTGCTTGCCACAGACAGTGCTAGCATGTTTTCTCTTTAAATTCCAAGTCTTTTACCAAAATCAAAAGGAAATAAGCTTTATAAAATTCCAATCATGTCTATGATACATAAATGAGGAACAAAAGGAGTCAAAAATGAAGTGATTTGATTGTTCAAAAAAAATTCAGTCACATAAACCCAAAATGGTTCTGCCTAAAGAACGTTTAAAAAAAAAAAAAAAAAAACCTCATCCGCTACAAAATTGGTATTATAGCAAGTACTTGTGAGTCCACAAATTCAAGTCCAGAGGGTGCCATTTGTGAGACCCTATCTCTGTTCTGTTAAATCACCTAAGAGTCTCGGACCACAGGAAAGACTCGATCAAAACAATGAGGTTGATGAGAGCAAATTTAAGACCTGCATGGGGGTGGAAAAAACACTTCAAAAGCAAGATTTTTGCACATTGGCCCAATGGTCTCTTTTTCAGTGTGTGGTCTTTTTTTTTTTTCCAGACTATCTTTTGAGTTGTTCTCATGTCTTTATGAATGAAGAAGAAACTACTAGGGTCATTTCAAAAACACTATCTGAGTAAGGACCAAGTATGTAAATGCAATATTAGCTCTGCAAGGGTTACGTGTAGTATGGCTCCCTGGGACACTTAAATAAGCAAACTGGCCATAAGGTATTTGATGGGGGAATGGCAAGAGCTCCCAATTATTCTGACTATGATCCTGTCCCAAACTGTAGCAATGCAGTTAAGGAGGGATCAAACAGGAAACTTTGGGGGTTCTGAGGAATTTTCCCACACATTCTCCTGACATCTATATATACATTTGAGTTAGAATAATATACTTTCTAAAACTTATTCTACACTTGAAGGGGAAAACTCAAAAAGTGTACAACTTAAAATAGAAAAGTGAAAATTATAGGTAAGTCAAACGCAATAGCTTCTTGCAATAAAGTGAAAAGATACTCTACCTTAAAAATCTTGCATGAGATATAAGCCTTAGTCTCCGTCTATCCTTGAATATTATTTACGTGATTATTTTCAAAGGTATCCAACAATGTCACATACAGTAGTATATTCAGAAGCTTACTGATTAGACAAGCCCAACTTAGTTCCTTAATTCCAGATGTGAACAATGACAAAATCAGATTTTACCTGTTTATAAGCAAGTACAAATATGGAGGGTAAGACAAGTTATAATAGGTATAATTCTGTTTAATAGAAACCAAAGTGTTGATTCGCTTAAGGTAAAAGTCACAACAGAACTAAGTTATACAAGGTAATTAGAAAAGAACTCATGGAACATTTTCATAGCAATTTCTACTTAAAAAAAAATAAACAAATAAACATTTTAAAAGATAGCTGAAATGAGAACACCCCTATCTTTCCTTTCTCACCTAAAAATTGACTCTTAGAAAGATCACAAAGAACCAAAAACAATGAAGTTCGCAGCGCTACACTGACCAGGTGTTATTGTGGTTTGGTGTGACTGAGCTGCAATGTTTGCTGCAGCTTCCTGCACTGTGTTGCTTTTCCCGCCCCAAGCATCTGAAGAGAAATGAGATGTTTCTTTTCTGAGGTGTTAAACATTTGGGTTGCATGCGGGACAAATGGAAGATTGACACCTAAGATGAATAACCACAGTGCATTAGGCGAGCGGGAACTTTCACTACATTAAAGCTAGCCAAGCTCACCATTCACACGGTGTTCAGGCACACAACTGCCAGAGCCAAACTAGGGATGTAAAGAACGATTTTCTTCTTTTAATACTTTACCATTGGCCTACAGGGATTTTCATAAATAAAGTTCAGAGAAAGAAAGGTTTGGGAGTATGCTTTTAATAAACTCTCCAGGGTCCTGGCTCTAAAATATTTAACAGGCTTCTGCATCTTCTCTTCACTCTCTGTGAAGAAGATCAACTCAAGCCAAGGTTTACTATGCCCTAAGAACTCACGCTGACACCAAATATGTCATGATAGGTGCTTTCTTCTTAGACTCAATTTATCTGAACGAAGAATTCTTATTTAAAACTCTGTGAGAGACCCATTCATAAGACTTCTGGTATAGACACATTCATACCCCTAAGGATTCCAGTTCTAGAAGGATGTAATTTGCCAATTAAAATTCCCCTTGAGAAGAAAAAAAGCTGAGTAGGTTAAAGTGGTTCTCCTGAACAGATAATACTGTATATTAGTCACAGCTAAAATCTGTTCGAGCATACATAAATTAGCGTTTGTCTAAAAAATAAGCAAAAGCATATGCACTTTTTATAATTAGATTCCAGCAGAAACATTTCTCTGCATGCCAGGTGGCCATAGCTGGTATCCTCTGGATTATCTGCAGTTACATACAAGCAGAAGACTATTTAGGGAAGGAGTGGTCAGGTCCCTCCCCCACCCCAGGTGTTTTTCCAGTCCTAACACTTTTGGGAAGCAGATGCAGTAAACAAGCAATTGTTTGTAATGCAAATTCAAGTAGCAGGATGCCAAGGGGATGCTCCCATCCTAAGCCCAAACACAAATGGTCACCATGCTCCTGACACCCTAGATGTAAATCTATCATTGTGGATGTTAGTGACAGAAACACTCAGCTCTGCTAAGGACAGAGTTAAAGAGCAAGAAGGCAGAAGTGTGGTTAGGGGTGAAGAAGAGCGGCTGTCTTCCGGTTAGTGTTTTTGATCTCAGAAACATTAAAAACAGCTGTTAGGTATTAAAAACCAAAGATTGTAACTCACTTCGGTTGCACCCTAAAAAAAAAAAATTTACATAGTCTTGTGGTTACAGCTGAAAAGCTTCTGGAATTGTGCAAACTGCAGAGTATCTCAAGAAAACATGCCTAAAATAAATACATCCTAATATGCAACAGAATAAAGCTAAGCAACAGATAACAGGGTAACTGTTTCCTGACCACACCCCTTTCTTACACTCTACCCAGACCAACATTTATTCTGGCCACAAATCTTTCCTAAACAATGAATGACTGTTTGATTCACTGACCTCAAAATTTTAATACATATACTAACAATAAATACCTTCCATCAAAAGATATTTTCTATCAAAATTTCAAAATGACTAGTATACTGGTAGATTGGGAGAAAAGACTGTGGAAACAGAAGACAGAATGCTGGCATAAAGAGGAAGACCAGCTTAATTTTCAACATTCTTAGGGATTATTTATAAATACCAATACATTTTCATTATACTGATTTTTAAAAATTACCATTTTGAAAGGAGAAGTGGAGAAGTAGCTGATCTTTTTAAGAAATAAATTCCACAAATGCTGTATACGCACAGCTGAAAAACATAAGGCTGTTTTGGTGGCTATTTTCTATTGTCACCAACACTGTACTTTGATTTGGCAAGATTATTTGTTATTCTCAAAATGATTTAACAGGCATCTTCAATTATTCCTTATCTAAAACATATTCTCCTTCCCTTCTCCACCCCCTCCAAAAAATAACAAAAAACCTTCCCAAATATTAAAGAGATATCTATATATTTGCATGTTTTGTTCAAAAATTTAAAGTCTCCTACAACTTTTAAAACTCAAGCATTTATTTGAGGGGTCTCTAAATATTAAACTATTTTCACTTTTTAAAATTCCTTTTAAGGTAGGAGATTCATCCTCATTACACAGATATCTTTATCATTAAATACTTGAAAAGCCTTAAAATATGAAATACCTATTTCTTATAGCAACCATCACAAGATCTCCCTCAAGATTAGAACTCCAAGATCTTCACTTTAACTACTATATAAAAATTAGAAAAATCTTATTCCCTAGCTGAGAGATCAAATATCCTTTTGAACTTTATTGGAAAATAATTACAGTACATCTAAATCACAGTGCTCAAAGTGATCATATTTGATATAAGTATCATTTCAACAACTGAAGATTACATGTAATGATAACCACAAATACTCTTGTTGATAACTGTTGATTTTGAACCACTATTCTCTGCTACTTTGGTGAATCTTCTCACTCCCAGATTTTGTTCACTAAGGTATTAACAACGTTACTCTTCCCAGATGTTTGTGACTGATTTTTTTCAGTTGGTAGAAACACTGGGCAAATAAGTCAAACACTATAGGTTCCATTTTACAATCCTAGATTTGACCTCCAGGGCTGTCAGTGAGACTGGAACCCTAATCCCTGAGACCCACACACATGTGTTTTTCATTGGGGGTTACGTGGTAAAGGGAGAGTGGGGCTGGAGAGAAGGTAAATATATTGATGGGTCAGTAAAAAATCCATCACCACCGCCGGTGGGCTAATTCTAAGAGAGAACTCCATCACCAGCACATTTTACATCTACATACTACACAAGTTACCAGTTAGGTGTTTTCTCACTTAAATGAGGTTTCCACTTCCTAAGAGAAATGTCATCAAATAAACCCGAAATTCTTTATAATGTTATGCATTTGCATAATGCAGTTATAATACCACTGCATTTTTAGAATTTTAAAAGTTAACTAAACCACAAGATTAAAAGAAAGGAACAACTTTCATTAGGGTTATCTTTGAGTGATGCTTTCTCTACAATTGACAATAAAGCAAAAATAACTCATCCTCACCAAACCGATCCTAAGGAAACATTGACTGATACAACAAAATAAGACACTGTTTTAAAAGCCAAAGTAACATAACAAACATTCAGCTCCAAATGAGCTAAAGTAGTTCAGGTTCTAGAAAGCTTGTGGGCATTAAAAGCTATACAGTCCTTATTTAGGTGAAAAAATAAATCAGTTTCTTTTTCCTCTTATCACCATAGAGAGTACAACACTCACAAAATCATGGATTTGTTGATGTAACTTCACTTGATTTTATAACTTATGATCTGTTACATATTTATTTTAATCGATAAGCCAAAAGCTAAAATTCCAAAGGCAAGACATCAAAGGTAGCACTATTTTAAGGTGGCCATTCCTCACAACAGCTCTTATTTAGCAATGACTAGTTATATATAATGAAAGCATTTCCAATGAGTTTGGAAAAATAAACATTCTGCCAAAATACGAATCAATTTGCACTTCTGAACATAATTTGCAACATCAGCATGTTACTTACTGTTCTCGGGATGGGTGGAGAAAGAGATCCATTTGACATGTATGGGTCGTTATTCATATTTGGCATCATTATGTACCCGGAATAACTCGAGTAGGAGGGTCCCTTGTTGTAGAGGCCTCCATCTGGATGCTTTCCTGGGAGGATCCAAAGAACAATCAATGATGACTTTCCTTTTATATTACTGTATTTTTCATCTCAAAATCTAATCGTTCTAAGATAAATCAGACCTTATATAAAAGATTTGTTTACAAAATACTGTAACTGGATTATTATGCTCTATTTTAGATTGACAGTATTTATTCTCTTAAATAGCTTAGCAGCAAACCAGATGTTTTAAAAACATGTGGTTCAAACAGTTCTTCCACTATTAACTGATGTTTTTACAAAACTAAGTGTTATCCATCTAACTTAATTTGTTCTAACACTAACAAACTGGACTAAAAAATACAGAACACACACAAATCTAAAACTGTAATATAAATATATTAAGCCATCTAGCTACACACACATACAGATTTATACACGTGAAGTTATGTTTTGCCTTGCAGACAAACTCAAAAATTCTACCTGTGCTTGTAGATTTCCAGAAAAATTCTAGATTCTACTGCAAGAGTTGTTATCTAGTATATAGGCAACTATCCAAATTTATAAAGGATTAACTCTGGGAGGTTTAATTTCACGTGCTACACTTAGATCATTTTGCCAAAAAATTTCTGTTCAATATGTATATTTCTTCTTGTTAATCTGTGTAACTATTTTGTAGCTGAGGAAGAAGCCTAATATATAACTCTCTTCCCTGCTCCTGGTTAACATCTTGTATGTAAAAACACTTCATTTCAGTTAGGCCAATTGTTAAGTAATTAATGGAGAACAGACAGGCTGACAAGGAAACCCTAAGGTGACTTCATTCTTTTAAAGTCACAAGGAATTCTCCTTAAGTCTAAATACATATGTATGTAATTTTAAAGCTTTTAGTAAGAATCAGAAATACGGAGAAAGTGTATCATCTCTGATATGCACATTCCTAATTATAAGTTTTATGTTTTTACAAGTTAGATTCTGCTCTGCTCATTTACTGAGCGCCTTTTCACTGTAATAAGGAACAAGAAACAGCAATTTTGCAAGTGAAAATCCACTCAAAACTATTCTGGTTGGAAAACAAATCAATATATACTGTCATTCTTCTTAATAATATATTAAAAATACTAAAGATCTAAGCTAATTAGAACTTAAAGTAAGATGAGGAAGAGAAAAACTCATTATAGACATTCCCTCTTCCCCAAAGAATCTGGAACCCACTTGAAATCCAAAGGTCCCTAACTCATTCAAAAACACTTTTTAAATTACGTAACATACATTAGAGGTAAGCCATAAGTTTCCTGCGTTTTCTTTACCATTTTATTAAAATAGTGGGCATAGTCTGACCTAGTCCCAGTTTCTTGAATTCAAAAATAACAAATTGCACACCTTATCTGCTAAAGTCAGAAGAAGTAGAATGGGTGTCTTACCGTCATCGGGGTGTTCTCTGGCCTTGTCGTGGTAGGGCTCCTGAGAGGTTTGTGCTTGTCTGGCCACCTAACATCATGAATCCCCACACCCAAAAGAAAGAAAATCACCTTAGAGTTTGTGACAATAATGATACAATTGTGTGTGCACTGGTAATTCAAAGGAAGGTTTTTAGGGGCAACTCTGTTTTATTACTCTGAGAAACAGACATAAGTTAGTGTTTAGTACTGCAAAATCTTTTTCTTGTCAACATGTATTTTTGAGTGATTATTATCCACCCGAGAGCAAAAACATATAAATAATAACACCAATAAAAATACAGTTAAATTTGGGAATGATCCACATGCTGTTCTGACTGCTGTTTATTAAGCCATATCAAGGCTCCCTGGATGACTACTATTAAAGGAGTAGGAGTTAATGGGGTTGATGGTTTTGATAGCCTCTTCAACCACTGTTCACTTCAATCAGATCTGATAAAAAGAAGGCTGAAATATCATTTTGCAACTGAAAATGACATTTAAACATAAACAAGCCAACCACTCAGATGAGTCCTTAAGGCAAGTGCCCTGAGCGCAGTTTCAGTAGAAGCTCCACTCGAGCTTATAACCTACTATGGCTGGCTGAGCGCAGGCTTACAAAAGTAGAACGATTCTGTGGTTAAAGGGAGGAAAATTAGAGAGTCAGGTTATAGACATCTAAAAAGTAGCCCAGTTGATATCAGTTTTGGTAATCACCATCCACCCAGACAGACTCAACCACGTGCAAATCAGTGGTATTACTCCTTCACCCTCAGGCCTCATGCCCACTTAACACCCAGCGAAGAGTAACGCTTTAACACCCGAGTGCTCGGATTCGAACGCAGGGTCCTTCACCCAGACCAGAAAAGTGGGGAGAATATGAAGTGGGTGGCAAAATTATCTACGGACTAAGACAGGACTAGCAAAATGGGTAGAAAAAGAGGCTGCTCTACAAATAGGAGAGTTTGGCAAAAAGCCTGTGTTTTGGATGTTGTTTGGTTCTCGGAACGTGTGTCCTCCCTTTGACCTCCTTTTCCTAGCACAGACAATAGTCACAAATCTTTTACGCGGGGTTAGGTGCACCCTACTCCCGCCCCCATCCCGCTCAAACTGGATTCAACGGGTAAAGAACACCCTTCTGTTCTCTGAACGCAGGCCCCCAGCCTTTCAAAATGCGTACTCACCTCTGCCATTGGGATAGAGAAGGCAGATCTGAGATGTTCTTAAACGCGCTGTTTAAAACCCAAAATGTCCCCGCCCTCAAAACCACACACTTTCTTTTTGGGGGTAGAAAGATGCCATTTAAGGGAAAAAAAAAGGTATATCCTTCAAGTTTCTTTGGAGGGAAAAGGCGTTGGTTAAATCATTCGGGTGTCAGGACTTTTCTACCGGATTTCCTCCAGAGAAAGGTTTCCCAGTTGTGGAACAAGAGTGACCAGTGGAGTGTCGGGTATCAGGGTCCATCCGCCCCCTACCAGCTCTGGACTAGGCTTCAAACAGCCCTCCAGCGCGGCCCCGCTCCGCGCTTTCTCCAGCCAGCACCCACGTGTCTCTATTTACTCTACTCAGGTTACCAGCTCTATTGCCCGCAGCGGACCAGAAGACCCGATAAAGCGCCTTCCGCCCTGCCGGACTAGTGTCCGGCTTCCGCCGCTTCTCCGCCTTTCTTTTACATAGATTTAAGGCCTGATCCGGTCCCAAACCCCAAATAAAAGTTGTGGGTTTGTTTCCAAGTGATGGCGGTTGGAGAAAACTAGAGTTGGGGGCGGTACAGCTTGGGGTGGCTCGGCTCGGCGCACCCACAGCTCCCAGCTGCCAGCCCAGGCTCTGGGGCCGCAGGGACTGAACCCCGCACCGCCCCCGCAGCCCGGGCGCGCGCCCCCTAGGCCGGCCGGCTCCCTGCGGCCGGTCTCGGCGGTGGTAGGGACGGCCCCGCCTGCCCCAGCCCACGCCCGCCTCCCCTTCCTCCTGCCTGTGGCTCTGCTCGTCTCCACCTAAGCCTCTGGTGGTTTAACGCACTTTTGCAGAGACATCTACCAAAAGATAGCGGGTGCACTTTGTTTTCCGTCCCACGGAAGAATTTCTCAGTAGCGTTATTCAGCCATACTCGCTTTAAAGCCTGGCACTCCTCAGCCCAACAAAAAGACCGAAGACGAAACATTGTGGGTTAAGGGCACGTTTTCCTGCCCACGAACCAACCGTTCAGCCACCGAACCCCCTAAACTGATCCAGTTGGAATAAGTTTCCCTGCCCCTCTACCTCCCATTCTACACACACACACACACACACACACACACACACACACACACACACACACATATATGCAATGCGGACCGGGGCCCCAGCTACGCACACACCCCAAAACAAACGAGGGATCTACTCGGGACCCTCGGCCGGGCGCCTTCCCTCCCTTCCTCCCTCTCTGCGTTTCCCAGGGACCCGCCACGCCTCTCGGAACTGGGGCAGCGGCCCGCTCACCTCGTGTCCGTTGCTGGCTGGGATGATTTCAGACTCGTTCACCAAGGAGGACTTGATGTCAGCTAAATCGCCTTCCTCTTCAGGGTGACTGATCTCGGCGAAGATCTTTTCCTTCTGAGGATCGCCCTCGTCCTTGAAGGGGATCATCTCGTCAGTGGCGCAGAGTTCCGGGTCCCCCCCGCCGCCGCCACCTCCTCCGGAGAGTTGGGGCATCCCGGCGGCTCTGTAATCTCCGCTCCGCTGTGGGAGCACCCGCGGCAACAGCAGGAAAGACAGAGGGGTAACTCAAGGGTGGGGGAGGAAAGGAGAGTTGGAAGGGTTCGTACAGGAGGACAGCAGGCGGAAGCGGGGCGGGTGAGCGCGGGGCCGCCGGCCGGCAGCCGGAGCAGCTGCCGCGGCGCCCGAATCCCGGCGGCCGCCGCGCTTTCCCGCTTCGCGGAGACCGACGCCGGCGCCCGCCCCCGAGGCCGAAGGGCACTGGGCGGCGAGGGCCGCGGTAGCTGGCGCCTCCGGGGGCGTCTGCGCGGCGCGCGCTAGGCTAGGCTGCCCCGGCGGCCACCCCACGCCCCCCGCGTCGCCGGGATTTGCGCGCGGAGGACGCCGGTTCTGGAGGGAGCACCACTCTCCAAAGTGCAGAGGAGGGTCCGGCGGCGCGTCTCCGCGGACACCCTCTCCACTGTAGTTACCCCGGATGCCGACTTAGTAGTTTGTTTGCCGAGAAAAGAGAGGGGGTCTGGGCAAAAAGCCCCCGTTTGCCCCAGCAAAGAAGGTGCAAGGATCAGAAGATAACGAAACGTCCACTTCCTGAAGGGTGGGAAAAAAGAAAAAGAAAAAAGAGCCACCCACGCTGGAGATGTCCGTTTTAGAGCTTCTTATTTTCTTCCCTTTCGCTTCGGTTTTCCTTCTCGAGGCTCATTTAATCTGCTAGAGAAGGAGGAGGAGGAGAAGGTGGGGGCCGAGGAGGCGGGGAAGAGAAAGAGAAGTTTGCCAAGAATAAAGTTTTTGCCGGCAAGCGCGGGGACTCCGCAGTGGAGGGCACGGCGGAGTCTCGGGTAGTCACAGCGGGGACCTCGGGCCCAAATGCTTCTGCCCGGAGCTCGAGCCGACACACACACTCAGCCCGACCCCTCTTTGTTCCCGGCTCGAATTTCTCAGCTTGGCTAGCCGGCTCGCGGATCTGCACGCCTCCGTCGGCCAGCTCTGTCAAAGCAAAGAGCTGCGCCCCTTGGGTTCGCCCAGCCGAGGGGAGGGGACACCCCGAGCTTGGCCGCGTGCGAGGCTCCGGGCGCGTCCTGGTTCTTCGGCCCGAGAGCGCGCAGCCCGGGTCCCTCCTCCGCGCCCTGCCCCGCAGGTGAGCTGCTGCGCCTCCCCACTGCTTCTCCTCCTCCCGCGCCTAGCCGGCGCTGAAAAGCTACCCACTTGCGTCGCTTCTCCTCCCTCTCCCCTCCCCCGCCTCCAGCTCTCCTTGGCTGCCCGCTGGAGGGGAGGCGGGGGGTGAGGGGGAGTCGGCGAGAAGGAGGTGGTGATTGAGGGCTTTTTTTTCTTTTTCTTTTCCCAGATCCTGTAGGACGAGTATTGGTTTTGGGGTGTGTGAGTGTGTGTGTGCGCGCGCGCCTGGAGGGAAGGATCAGGCAACTTGGCGAGAGAAGGAATGACCCGGCGCTGCTTATAACCCACCGAGAGGCACGCTTTGCCCGCGTGAAATTGACAAGAAACATTGCCGCAATGGCTTGACTTCATCATCTAAGTATCTATTTTCTTGGCCCCCACCCACCCACTCCTTTTCCTCTGCCAGTCTCTCCCCTACCTCCTTGACGCCTCCCACTCTCCCTCCCTCGCTCTGGCCGGGGGAGGAAGATGAAAGAGAAAGCCGCCGCCGCTGTGATCGACACCACATTGATAGATGCTCTGACAGTGGGGAGAGGCGGGAATCTGGGACTGAGAAAAGAAGGAAAAGGGAAAAATATAACAGACATTGCTCAACTATTAAGAGAGAACAGAAGGACAAGGAAAAGAGAGTTGTGGCTTTCCCGAATATAATATCATACACACGCTCTTTGGAAACAAGGGAACACGCTAGTGAAAATAAAATCTCCAGGCTTACCGAGAAAAAATATGACGAGGAAGAAGGAACTGAAGACTAGATTTTAATTATTGCTTTTTAAACAATATCTCTTTCATTCTGTCCTCACCACGGGATGTACGGAGAGTTGTGCTAGGTCTCTCGTGGGTTTTCAAAGACACACACCGCAGTGTGTGGGAACCTCATCGAGAATGAAAAGATAATCCAAGAAGGGGGAAGAGAAGGCAAAAGGACTCGGGAGAGCAAAGCCAAAAGAGGGAGGGAGGACGGGGTAGTCCCTGGCACCTTGGACTGCGAGCTGAAAGGAACCCTTGAAGATGCAAATCCGAATACAACCTCAAAAATTCCCCAGTCTCCACTATGTCTTTGATGCATTTTGTACAAAGACAGGAGTTTTCAGGAGATACTTTGTGAAAGTTACAGCAGAAGGGAAGCTGAAGTTTGAAAACACATTACATTTTGTCCCTTGGTTCTCAAACCCCCTCTGTTAAAAATCTAGGCAAAATTATTATATCCAATACAGTAGCCATCTGTAAAACTTCAGAACAGTAAACAAAGGACATAAAGAAATGTATCTTCATCTCCCTTAAATTGAAAATAAGGAAAACACTACAGAATCAGATTTTGCTCTGTTATATAGGAATGGTCTAGCAAAGATTCCTCTTATTTTCCTAAAGGTGAAATTTCAGGCTGCTGAATATTGAATGGGTAAAGATTTTAACAATGCTGTATCTAAGTGAGCACTTAAAACTTCACCTACTAATAACTACTACTTCTTGGGAATGAGAATTTACTAGGAAGCAATTTTTAAAACTTTACGAAGGATCCAGTTGGTCCCTAGAATATGGCCAGTAGTCACATGTAAATTCTATCTGGGAGATTGGATTAAAATTAAGGGGTTGGTGAAGGAATCCACGAAAAGTAAAACATTAAATCCACTTTTAATAGCTGACAATGCTATGCCTCAAGAGAAGAAAAGGAGTATATTCTGCTACAGTGTGTGAGAAACCCAATTTTTGTTTTTGGATGATGGTGGTATGTCACTTCCCTTAAAGTTATGCACCAGTGTGAGTGTCCCAGAGAGGTGAATATATAGCTGTGTCAGACATTTATAGCCCCATTCTTAAAAGACATATGGGAAAATAAAGTCAAAAGTCCTCCCATAACTGCACCAATTTGACCAATAGGAAAACAACTAGAAAATGCAGTTTCACCAAAGCAGAGTTAGAGGTTCCTTTTCATCAAACCCTCAGGAGGGGGAGGGAGGAATACAGAAATGGCTAGGGGGTAGTTTCTGGAAGCCAAAGAGAGATTAAATGATGACTCTTACATTCCCCCCGCTGTTGAAGTGCTGAAACTAATTCAGATGCCACTTTCTCCTTCATGTTAACTCTCTGGATTCCCCGAGCCATTTGGAGCCTATGCTCCAGGTTTCCTGAAGGGTAGAAGCTCAAGAAGATGCGAATTTTTAGAACAATAGTGGAAACTGTTTACTTGAAGGGCCAAGGGTAGGTGGCTGCGTTTGGTATTTTACTGTGACCCTGTCCATTGAAAACATTGTTTCTAACGAAATAACCCAGCACCTTGCTCTATTTGCGTGACTGTTTTCCTTACAGTGGTGTAACTGGTGTTAGCTGATTGTCTTTAGGATTGTTGTAAATCTTCTGATGAGCAGCACTTAGAAGGGGCTTTAGTAAAATCCATGCGCCCCAAATTTGTGAAGCTTCGTTTGGGAGAGAGGTTGACACTTCCACGTGAAGTCTTTCTTTTGGAAAAAGCAGGAGGACGCAGGACGGGCGAAGTAACCCGGGGAAGACGTTCTTCCCCCTCCCTTACGGATTCAGTGTAGTTTCTGGCATAGGCAATTCTGTCACCGGGCGGTCTTGTCTAATTCGTGTGGGGGCTGGTATTAACATAAGCAGCCGCCTCTTCGGGTGCGAGTGGGATCCCAGGTCCGGGATGTGGTGGGTGCGGTGCGGGAGAGGCACCCGCCGCCCGCCGCCCCCTTCACTCGGATGTTAGAGGCAAGTTGTTGGTGTGAACTCGAGCGAACGACTGGAGGAGGTTGGCTGTTGTAGGTTCACTCCTTCAGGATGTGGGTTTCAGGGGGCGTTTTGATGTGATTTAATTCCGACCGTGAAAACAATTGCTAGGGGCTGGCTGGATTGCTGCTGGTTTTTCCCCTCCTGGTGGCTTTGCTTGGTTTGGGTTTAGTTTGGGAGCAAACTTGTTTTATATCAACACTTCCTTCTACATCGGGCGCCGTCGCCTCAACTGTGCGTGGGGGGCGAGGCGCCCACCCCGCACAAGAACAGAGGAGCCGGGGAGAAGAGACGGCCTCGCTGCCCAAGGGGTAAGCGGAGCCCAGTCAAGCTCGGGAGCAGGCAGCAGAGCCAGAGGAGTGACCCCCACTCACACCAGAAAACCCCTCCCCCCCGGCGATTTTGTTGCCAACTCGAGTCGGCTACAGACAGTCCAGTGAGTCCTTAATTACAAGGACGAGAGAAAAGCACGGTGCCCCTCGAGTCCTCTCCGCCCCCTCGGTCCTAACCCCCGCCCAGGCTCCAGGTCTTCCCCTTTGTGTGGCCTGGACTCTCTCCCAGCTACAACTTTGGTGGGATCCCAAAGGAAGGAGGTGGCGGGGCCTACGGAAGAGGATACTCAGGAGCCGAGGAGAAGGGCTAGAAAACGAATAATGTGACTCCAGAGGCGGAACTCCGACCCCCTCGAATTCCCACCCAGTCTTCGCCTGGAGACGAAAGCTGTGGGGCATCTTCAGTTTAACGGACCTCGCAGAAAAGGAGAGAAGGGGGGCGAGGGAAATGGCAGTTTGTGTCCCAAGGGTTCTTCCGCTTCTTCTTGCCGCCTCCTAAAGACAAACAAACTCAACCCCCCACCCTCCGGGGTATCTGGGAACTCGTGGGACCGTGAAAAAGTCGTTCCCAAATCCGGCCGCCTGCGGACGTCGGGCTTCCGCGGGGCCGGCGCCCGTTGGCGTCTGCAGCTCGGCGCAGCCTCGCGGGGCTCGAGCGAGCGGGGTCCGCCACCCCTCCCGCCCTCCTGCGGCTTTCCCCGCGCTGGGCCAGTGCAGGCCGAGCCCCGCGTCCCTGCCTCGCTGGGTGGGGGTCCCGGGCGCGGCTGTCCAGAGGGCCGCCTCCTCCCGCGGCCCGCGGGCAAGGGGCGCAACCCACCCCGCTCTGCAGGCCGCCCCTCTGCCAGCTGGGAGGCGAGGGTACACGTCCTAAGGCTGCCCAAGAGGGCGAGGAATCGCGCCGGTAGGAGAGCGCACGGGAACCAGCAACGCAAGGCAGGCACAGGGGAGCCGAACGAGCCAGACAGGGCCCGGCCACGCGCCCTCGTCGCTGGGCTGCTCTCCGCGACGGGAACCCGGGCTCCCACGCATGGGGAATGCCTAGAATGGAGCAGGAATGGAGGTGGGAGCTGGAGTCATTTTGCGGGCCACAGGACTGCTCATTTCGTGGGCAGGACGTGACATTCTTGTCCCTCCTTTCTGAAAAACTTTTCTCAGGCGCCTGAACTTGGCACGGGGACCGGCCTCGGAAGGCCGGCGGGTAGCACGGCCGCGGCGTCCAGCCCTGGGCCCTCCTCGCCCAGTCCCTCCTTGTCCCTCGGCCCGCCCCCCGGGTCGGGGACGCGCGCGGAAAGGCCGCCCGCGCGCGCGAGTCGCGCCTTATATCGGCTGAGGGCGGCGCCTGCGCAGGGCCCGGCGCGGCGGCGCGGCCTTTGAAGTCGCGGCGGCTGCCGCTTTCATCCTTTCTTTTTTCCCTCGCAGGCCCCTTTGTGTGACTAAATTTGGCAAGAATATGGATCCGAGCCAGTCTTTCCACGTGTGCTCCCAGCTCCCAGCTGAGAAGGCCAAGGGTTCTCTTCCGGGTAAGGAGACAGGGAGAAAGATCAAAGAGTTTGGGGAGCTGGATCTGAAATGTGAATTGAAAATAAAAATCAAGCCTGGACACATTCCAGTTTCTAAAGCAAAACCAACCCTCAGCAGAGGCCGGCTCTCTATATAGCTCTCTTTCTTTCTCTCTCTGCTCCCTTTGCCTCTTTCTGTGACCATTCTTGAGCACATGGAATGAAATAAAGAGAACATAGGGAAACAGTTTCTCTATATTTCGTTTTGGAGTACTTTTATTAGGGAAAATGTCTTGTTCATAATTACTGGTATGTGAAGCCGAATTTCTTCAGTCGTAAATATTGTCTTATTTCAGCACGCTTCGCACTTTCTTCTGCGGCCACATTTGGGAAGAGAACGTTGACGCAACACGTGTGGATATGTTCGTTGTGTATAGTGGTCCTTTTTTTCTACACATGATATGGTGCACCGTATAGTTTTCTTTCACAGAAGTTAGATTCTGGAAAACCAATGTTAATATTTTTATCAAAGTACTCACTATCACAGTTGATCCCTATAATTTGAAACCCTCTCGTCGATAGACTGCAGAGATCTTTTCTTACAGGCCACTCAATCAGACACCTTTGTGTTTTTAAGGTTAAAAAACTATAGGTCCCTTCACTTCTGTTGTTATGGAAGTAACTAAAATAAAGAGACAGCTTTGAAATACTGTGATGCGAAAAGTCAGAAATCCTGGGCTGGAGATGGGCCCTGCCACTCCCTCTCATGCCATTGGTGACCTCAGGCAAGCCATTTAACCTCTCCCAAAGTCTGTTTCCTCTCTGAAAAATGGATATAATACCGTACTATTAAGTGAGATAATGCATGTGAAAGTATGTACAAATGTAAGGTATTATTAGTCCATGAAGCAAAGACGATCCTTTTAAGGGGACCTGTTAAGTTGCAAAATCAAAAACTTCTGAAGCCCTAGGAACCCTTACCACAGGAGCAAATGGGGACAGTGTTACACTCTCGTGTCCACGCTATGACCATCTCCACGCCTCCATCAGTTGTGTTACAAAGGCCATTGAAGCGGTTGTTACCCCCCAAGTGAGTGTAATGAAAGAACATTTTAAGAACAGGGTGAATATGCTTTAACTCGTGTTTATGTTGGGCTCTCAATGAATTTATAAATGAATGAAGAAAATAACACCAAAAACAGTACCTTTTTGTGAGACATTTAACACACATTACAGCAGCTCTAAAAACAGTCTTAGTATAATGGCCTGAGAAAGTAGTAATATTTATGTGGATAAAATACCCCCAACAACAGTTGTAAGGACTCAGAAGTAGGGAGAGTGACTAGAAAGGTATATAAGAGTTGTTTCTTGGGACTGTGTAAGTGCCACCAAAATCTATGTTTTAAAATAGAAAGTGATTATGTATCCCAGGCAGAGGTATCTCAAGTTTACAATGCAGTGAAGATTATTGATAGGGCTGACTGTGAAGTGACAGGAGTACCACAGGTGTGGTACATAGGGCATTTAGCTGAATGCACTTCAGTGTGATCCTTTCTAACCTAAGGTAACCCCACCAAGGGAGCCATTTCCTGGGCTCATTGGGAGCCATTTTCCAATATAAGCTTTTCAGTGTGACCTGTGTACAAAGTGATGAAAGCAGCAGGGCTGGGAGGTGGATGGGGTTCCAGGGTTCCTAGGTCCCTTTGGCATGGCCCAACGCTGCTCAGGGTGCAGACTCCTCCTGAGATGCTCCATCTCCTTCAGTTGCCTCCTGCTAGCAGCAACCCTCAGCCTTTGCCAATTGTGTAGAAGGGACTCTATAGCAATTTTTATTGGCACTTAGAAAGCACCTTCTATTTTCAATGTACCTTTCCCCCAAATGTCCCAAATTAAAAGTGGATGCTGATCAAGTTCACTGGTCAACTTCAATTCTTCCTTTCCCTTTTCTTTACAGATGCAGCCTTTTTGAAATTTATTCTTGGTCAAAAGAGGAACATAGATCAAGGATTCTATCTTGCTTTTGCGGGGCAATGGAGAGACCCTGAAAACAAGGAAAACCCTGGGGCCTTCTATAAGAAAATAAACTCCCTGAAAGGGGAGGCATGGCCAAGGAATTTACTTATTTTTATAAATCTCTTTCCTGGATGGATATGGTAATGGATGTGTTTCTTGAATTGTGGTAAATGCACCTCATAAAATGGATGGACTGGGGCTGTATTCTCAGGCTTCCTGGGCTCCGTTGACATTGGGCAAGCATATAATCCCTGGTTTGAGGCTAGAAGCCAAAGCCACAACCTTCTTGCAGTACCAACTGAGCCATTGGGAGATTAATGCAGAACAAGGTCATTAGTCTCATTGTTTATCCGGTTACTAGCCGCACAGATTTGTGTAAATTTCAGCTACAGTGGTTGCAGCCTGCCTTTGATGTGTGTAATCTGTACATTTTAGTGCTCCAGGAAAGTGCCTGATTGACAAGATCTACATCCAATGCCCAGAAAACACATCCTGCACAGGCACAGTGAAGCGTAGAGTTGAACCATTTTCCAGTGAGTTCCGTCAAAGTAAATAAACCAACCTAGAGGGTCAGGATTGAGCCTCCTTTTTTCATGACATGGCTTTTGAGTGTCCTTGGGAATGGTCTGTATTTGTTTTCATTTGAAACTGGGTGACTGCTTTAAATCCTTATTTACCTCTCAGAGGAAGAACTTGGCCTGTATGACATTTGACCTTGAGGATGCTTTCTGTTTTAAAGCACTTCTGTCCTTAAAAACAGACTCCTTGAGTGAGGTTACCCGTAGTCATATATACATTTATCCAAGACATGGCCAATTTCTAGTTCCTTCCTTAACTCTGTCTTGCTTGTATGGCTATGCTTAAACTCAGAATTAACAATAACGGGAGTGAATTCAGATGGTAGAGAGAGCCAGTGCAAATAGTTTAGGCTACAAAATTGTCATCTGGCTCCACCAAACACTTTTCTTTGGCAGAAATAAAGCTGATTTGCCTTATCTGAATTTGACTTAAAGGTCCTGCAATCCCGCTCTGCCAATTAACGGATCTCAAGTCTACTTCCCTTAGGTTAAATTGGCAGAAAGCAAGGGACAGAGATAAACTACTATCCTATGAGGTTAGATGGTAATTTTTGACTGCCAGTTCTGATAACCACAGACTCCCAAATATATTTTGAAATGTATTTGAATTACCCAGATATTTGATTTTTGCAGTTCAAATTACTGGGATAATTTTTACATTGTTTTACTTTGTATCTTACAGTGGCTGAGTTAGACAGACCTTGTTGAAGCTCTAGCTCTCTCACTGTTAGCCCTCCCTGTCCTGCACCTTTGCAGTTGCCTCCTAATGAGTCTCTGGCTTCCATTTTTTTTTTTTTTTTTGAGACAGTCTCCCATTGTTGCCCAGGCTGGACTGCGGTGGTGTGAACTCAGCTCACTGCAACCTCTGCCTCCCAGGTTCAAGTGATTCTTGTGCCTCAGCCTCCTGAGTCGTTGGGACTACATGTGTGCACCATGACACTCGGCTTTTTGTATTTTTAGTAGACAGCGGGTTTTGCCATGTTGGCCAGGCTGGTGAACTCCTGACCTTAAGCAATCCACCCGCCTTGACCTCTCAAAGTGCTCTGGCGTCTATTCTTGCTGGGTTCCATGCATGCCCCACAATAGTCCATGCCTCATAGAGCAGCCAAAGTCATCCTTCAACATTTCCTACTCGTGGCTTCCAAGTCCCTACGTAAACTGTTTCCTGGCTTCCTCTTGCTTACTGCTCTCTAGCACCACGGGCTCTCCAGCTGTTCCTTCAGAGTGCAAAACACATGCACGCACGTGTACACACACCACCACCGCCCCCCCCCCCCCCACACACACACAATACACCTCAGTCCTTGTTCCCTCTTCCCAGAAGCTCCTGGCCAGGTAGATGTTCACAGGGCTCACTGCCTGACTTCATTCAGGTTCTGCTTAGATAGCCCCTTCTTAGAGCTTGTTATCTTAAAAAATAGCCATCCCCCCAAACCTTCTGCCTTCACTCCAATTCCGGTCACCCTCCATTTTTTTAATGGACTTCATCTTCTTTTAGTGTCACTGCCTGGCCTATTTTTTATACTTACTTACTATACTTATTAGCTTTTTCTCCCACTGGTTCGTAAGTTCCATGAGGGTAGGGACTTTGCTTTGTTTTATCCTCACTGCCTGTGGCAGCTCTTGGTGCATAGAAAATACAAGGTGTGTAGAAGAATAAATTAATATGCCTTTGACAACCTCAGGTTTCTTATCTGGAATACCTTCCTTATGGAAGATTACAAATAATTGATATAAAACTACCTGGCATACAGTAGATACACTCAGTAGGTGATACTATAATTATGTAGATCAACACTGCCAAATGAAATATAATGCAAGTCACATATGTAATTTTATTTAACCCAGATGTTGAAATTATTACCATTTTAATATATAATCATTATTAAAACTTCCTAATGAAAGATTTTACGTTCTTTTTTCACATTAAGTCTTTGAAATCCAGTGCAGTTTTCTTACAGCACCATTCAGTTCTTTTTTTTTTTTTTTTTTTTTTGAGACAGAGTCTCACTCTGTGCCCAGGCTGGAGGGCAGTGGCGCGATCTCAGCTCACTGCAAGCTCTGCCTCCCGGATTTATGCCATTCTCCTGCCTCAGCCTCCCAAGTAGCTGGGACTACAGGCACCCGCCACTGTGCCCGGCTAATTTTTTTTGTATTTTTAGTAGAGACGGGGTTTCACCGTGTTAGCCAGGATGGCCTCGATCTCCTGACCTCGTGATCCACCCACCTCGGCCTCCCAAAGTGCTGGTATTACAGGCGTGAGCCACCGCCCAGCAACTTACAGCATGATTCAGTTCTAACTGGCCACATTTTGAGTGCTTGAGTATAGCTAGAGGCTACTGTATGCAGTTAGTCAACTCTTTAATGACAAGTCTTTGTCAGATTCATCTTTGTAACCCCCATACTGCCTTACACATTTTTCTCAAAACAGTAGGTGATCAAAAATGTATCAATATCATAACAATGTATTGTTATATACTATTTTTCATGGCAAATTCAGCCTTTCAACTTATTGGAGGGTGAAATAAGTCTTGGTGAAGTAGCTTGAGATTATAATCATTTTAAGTATATTTTAACAGTGCGTTGCCCATAACAGAGGTGTGCAATGAATAGTTGTCGTTCTCATGTGTTGCTGAGTTAAGTACTTTTCTACGCTGTAAATAATAGATTTATCATTGAGCTTCAGGAAATACATAAGTTGAAGGTTTTCTGTATCATATTCTCTAGAATAACTTTCTCCTCCCTGTAAAACTGCCAAACCTGCAGTTCTGTAAGAGTCATCCAGGATCAAAGGTTTCTCCAGAGATGTATACCATGGAGAGTGCCTACTCCCACTGCAGATTTCATTTTCAAGTACAATTCCTGAACTACTTCTTGGTACACATGCGCTGGATATAATGGTAAGTCTATTCTGTCCTGTGCCTTGAGTTTTCACTAAAATACTTTAATAAGGCATTAGCCTTAGGCCTAGCAAATGCTTTTAGTTGCAAAAGTCATCCCTCTCCATTTCAGAGATTTAAACCTGATGCAATAAGAGGAGAAAGATGAACAAAAGAGCAAGGTCATTTTCTGGAAGAAATGGGTAAAGACTCTTTTGTTGAGAGATATACCTCTAAAGCCTTGATGTGCTTTTATGGAAGAGAAGTATTACATAAACATACTATCCTTTACTGTGACTTTAAAAATGACCCATAGGCCAGGCACAGTGGCTCACACCTGTAATCCCAGCATTTTGGGAGGCCAAGGCAGGAGGATCACCTGAGGTCAGGAGTTCAAGACCAGCCTGGCCCACATGATGAAACCCTGTCTCTACTGAAAATACAAAAATTAACTGGTCGTGGTGGCAGGCGCCTGTAATCTCAGCTACTCAGGAGGCTGAGGCAGGAGAATTGCTTGAACTCAGGAGGAGGAGGTTGCAGTGAGCTGAGATCGTGCCCTTGCACTGCACAGCCTGGGTGACAAGAGCAAAACTCCATCTCAAGAAAAAAAAATAAAAATAAAAATGAACCATAGATTTTCATCGAAGTACAGAGAGTAGGCTGGGCACAATGGCTCACACCTGTCATCCCAGCACTTTGGAATCAAGGCAAGAGGATTGCTTGAAGCCAGAAATTCAAGACCAGCCTGGCCAACATAGCAAGACCCCATCTCTACAAATAAAATAAATTAGCTGAATGTGGTGGTGTGTGCCAGTAGTTCCAGCTAGTCAGGAGGCTTAAGGCAAGAAGAGCACTTGAGCCCAGGAGTTTGAGACTTCAGTGAGCTGTAATCATGCCACTGCACTCTTGCCTGGGCATCAGAGTGAGATCCTACCTCAAGAAAAAGAAGAAAGAAGAAGGAGAAGAAAAGAAGGAGGAAGAGAAAAGGAAGAGAAGAGGAAGAAGAAGAAAGAGTTGGAGGAGGAGGAGGGAAGAGAAGGAAGAAGAAGGAGAAAAAAGAGGAAGAGGAGAAGAGGAAGAAAAAGGAGGAGGAGGGAAGAGAAGGAAGAAGGAGAAAAAGAGGAAGAAGAGAAGAGGGAAAAAGGAGGGAAGAGAAGGAAGAAGAAAAAGGAAAGAAAGAAGAAAGGAAGAGGAGGAAAGGAAGCACAAGGAAGAGAAGAGGACGGAAAATAAGAAGAAAAGGAGGAGGAGGAGGAAGGACGAGAAGGAAGGAGAAAGGAAGAGGAGAAGAGGAAGAAGAGGAAGAGGAGAAGAGGAAGAAGAAGAAGGAGAAGAAAACGGAGGGAGGAAGAGAAGGAAGAAGGAGGGAAAGAAGAAAGAGGAAGAGGAGGAGAGGAAGAAGAAAAAGAAGGAAGAGGAAAAGAGAAAAAGAAGAAGAAAAGGGGGAGGAGGAGGGAAGAGAAGGAAGAAGAAGGAGAAAAAGAAGTTGAGAAAGAAGAAAAAGGAAGAGGAAGAAAAGAGGAGGGAAGAGAAGGAAGAAGGAGAAAAAGGAGCAAAAGGAAGAGAAGAAGAAGAGGAAGAGGAGGAGTAAGAGGAGAAGAGGAAGAAGAAGGAGAAGAAAACAAGGAGGAGGGAAGAGAAGGAAGAAGGAGAAAAAGAAGAAAAAAGAGAAAGAAGAAGAGGAGGAAGAAGAAGACAAAGAGGAAGAAAAGGAAGCTTTTATAACTTTGAAAAACTTGGAAAGGTCTAGCTGTGGATTTCTGAAATTCTAATATAGCTTGATGGTGAAATATCACACACCTTTGATAATGATGCTCAATTATTTTTATTCCCATAAAGATATTAGTGATACATTACTAAGTTAAAAAAGAGAGTTATAAGAGAATAAGTGCAATCATGCCTCATTTAAAAAAATTTGTCTACAGATCATTTATTAGAATGTAAACTCTATGAGCAGGGGCACTATCTTGTTTAGCACAGTATATCTGATGTCTAGAACAATTCCTGGCACAAAGTAGGCACTTAGTCAATATCTGTTGACTATATCTGGAAGGATAGACAGTAAGATACTAATAGTGGTTTTCTCTGAATAGTGGAGATTTTTATTGTGATTTTTATTTTTTGTACTTTTAGAAATTTCTTTTTTTTTTTGTTTTCTTTGAGACAGTCTCACTCGGTCACCCAGGCTGGAGTGTGGTGGCACAATCTCGGCTCACTGCAACTTCTGCCTCCCAGGTTCAAGCAATTGTCCTGCCTCAGCCTCCTGATTAAGTGGGATTACAGACATGCGCCACCATGCCTGGCTAATTTTTGTATTTTTAGTAGAGACGGGGTTTCACCATGTTGACGACGCTGGTATCGAACTCCTGACTTCAGGTGATCCACCCGCCTTGGCCTCCCAAAATGCTGGGATTACAGGCATGAGACACCGCACCTGGCCGCATTTGGAAAATTTTATATGCAATGAACCAACATTATTAAAGTAATAAAATATAATTTTAAATGTTATGTGATAAAAATATCTTAAAAAGTGAAAGAGCTGTCCTGGGTAATTTTGACAACAACAAAAATTAGTAAATCACAAAGGAAGAGTATCAGGAACTGGGGGCAGTGTTGGAGCCACTGCATCATAGCAGACACAATTTCAGGGCCACCTGCTGGTCACTCAGAGGTCAATACAAAAGGGCTTTGACAGTTTATAGCAAGCTTGTCCAACCCATGGCCCACAGCCCACATATGGCCCAGGACAACTTTGAATGCAGTCGAATATGAATTTGTAAACTTTCTTAAAACATTATGATTTATTTTATTTTTTAGCTCATCGGCTATTAGTATATTTTATGTGTGGTCCAAGACAATTATTCTTCCACTGTGGCCCAGGGAAGCCGAAAGATTGGACACCCCTGGTTTATAACGATCAGAAAGATGGGCTGTTTTTTTTTGGGTTTTTTTAAGGTAAAATTTGAACACAATGAGATGCGTAGGTCTTACGTGTACAAATCAACACGTGTGTGTGTGTGTGTGTTTTTTTAATCAGGCAGCCCTCAGAGTCACAGGTGATTCTGAAAGACTCCCCAGTGTGTTTTGGTTAATATATACACCTGTGAAACTATCATTCCATCACGATATAGAACATTTCAGTCGTCCCGGAAATTTCCCCTATGGGATGAACTTATTTCCAAGCTTAAGCTACATTTTTGGTGAAATGTCATTTGTTGGTAGTTTGTGGTTTTCTTACTGGTTGCTTTGGATATATTCCTCAACTCTGTAATTTATTTCCTCTATCTGAACAACCTGTCACCTTAAGAGTATGCCTTTCTAGAAAACATGCTAATAATGTAATGTACTTAACAGGAAGGAGAGAAATGGCACTCAGGTTATTGGATTGGCTATCGAAGTGCTGAATTGAAACAATGACCAAGTAAATTGCATGAAATAATTTGTATTCTAAACTGTTTTTCATTGTAGTAAATGAAATGTCTGTGGTCTAAACAGACTGACAGTCAGAAGAGGTCTTGGTTTGCTCCAGACATGGGTGTTTGGGAAAGGGTATTAGGGGAGCAAGTGACTAAGGACCTGATGGGGTGATTTCCAGAGGCAGCTGTTTGCCAGAAACTTGGGAACATGAGGCTCTTTGGTGGGTGCAGAAGCACAGGAGAGCAACACAGTGGATTTGTGCCTGCCCCCTGCACATACCTTCTAGGCTTAGCATTCCTCTGGCCTCTGTCGGCTCTAGTCCACTGCATACGTGCAGTTGAACACAGCAAACAGAAACATCTTTTGGCTGTGGCATAATATTGTACTTACTGTAAAAAAGATAGCATTTCCTGAATTTCTTTTATGGGAAGTGTTAAAAAATGCAGATAGGATGTAGTCTGACGTTTTCCCCCCTTATTGTGAAATAGCTGAAGTTCATTTCTCTTTTTCTCTCTTTCTCTCTCTCTGTCTCTCTCTCTTGTTCTCTTTCTCTTTCCTCTGTTTCTGAGGTGAAGATAAACCTCAACTTCCAGGAAGGGAAAAATTTAACTTAAATATGGGTTCAAAGGTCCATGCCAAAACAATGTGATCAATACATAGGTTAAAATTGTCCTAAAGAGGACTATGGAATGGATTGCAACATGGTTCAGGTCAGATGATTTCTGGGATTACTAGCCTGGTAGTCCAAAAAGACATTGCATGCTGTGAGGGAAATAAAAACAATAATGCGAAAACAACATTAAGGATCTACTCCAAGCATGGCCCACAAGACACTCCTGAGCTGCTTGCTGTTGCGCCACTGTGCATTTCATCCCTCCCCCTCTCTTCATCGATCCTGCAGCATGTGGGGTGTGAAATCACTTGAGAAACTGTTTCCGCTGGTTTGCTATGAGAATTTCATAGTTTGACCCCTGAAAATGAAGGGAATTAGAATTGATAGGAATGATGATTTGGTGCCCAAAGTGGTGAATTGGTGCCAGAAGGTCACCTTCGTAAGAAATGCCTTTGCTTGGTGGCTGTGTAAGTTAGAAATAAGTGAGCTGAAAATTACAGTAAAAAAGGTTAATTTCTATGAGAATATCAGTTGGACAGAAAGCAATTAGATAAGGTGTAATCTAAGAAGTAAAGCAGGAGAGAGAGTTTACTTAATAACTAAATATTTACTTTTATCTCTTTCCCTCACTTGTAAACCAAGATAGGCCTGTTTGTTTTCTATACAAGAGTTAATGCTCTATGATTAATTATATTCATTATTCCAATAATAGCAACAATGAACTTTAAATGAAAATCATTGTCATTATATCTATTTATTTCTTGGTTGCTAAAATTGAAAAAATATTGAAAATCAAATGGACATTGTACATTACTTACTATTTTGCTTACTGTGGATGATTAAAAAAAAAAACCCTATTCTGTTTCACTTAATGCTTCAAGTAAATTACATTTTCTGCCTCTCACATTTGAATACAAGGCTGTTATCTTAGGGCTCCCAGCACTGTGGAAGAAACATTTCATGGAAGTAACTCTATTTCAGCTGTAATGTCTCTTTCTGCTCCTTTTTTATTGAAGAAAAAAAAGAAGAAAAAGAAAAGAAAAAGAAATAAAGCAATAATAATTATATTTCTAGCCCAGAAATATGATCCTTTGAATAAAATTCTGCCCTGACTTTCAGTTAATCAGAAGATGAGTGATACCCTATTTCTTTATAGTTTCTTCTAGTCTGAGTGAGATGAAAGAGGAATTTGCAATCAAATAAGAGCGGTATTGCAGACATTACAACTAATTTATATAGTTAAGAACTCAGAATTGTATCCAGATCTGACCAGGAACATGACACAAGATTTAATTTAAAAGGAAAAAGGGGGCAATTTCTTTTTTTATTTTGGTAACTCAATTTACATTGTGCCATGACTCAGTAATTATGCTGCAAGCCTCACTGTGAACACTGATGAATTGACTTTGTGTCCATCTATTATGTTGACACTGGATTAAAATAGAACTAACTCCATCATTCAGGTTGGAGATAGTTCAGAAGTATTGCTTGCTCCTCTTTTTCCTTCTACTGTCTCCTTTTTCTCATCTTCCAGATTATTGGTGCCTCACCAGAAGAGAACAGAGGAGAGACTTACTGACTTACATAAAACATTCATTAACTTACCATAGAGACTACATATGCAGAATATCCATCATATATAACCCACATACTGTAGTATGTAGCCAATATTTTGTTCATGTGAAAAGTAGAGAATTGCACCAATCATTTAAATAACTTAGGTAAAACACTGTTGAAGAAAAACTTTATTTAGACCCAAATTAATCAATTAATTCAAACAGAGCTAATATTCAATCATGCTTTATTTTGTCAAGGAAATAATTAGATATTTCTTTAGGTTCCAAGCAGCACCGAAATCATAGGCAAAAAGGAGGTAGCAAATGAACATACATTCCTCCTCTGCCTTCTCTTTGGAACACATTCCAGACATGGTTTTTGCCCCAGCTCTCCACCGAAACTGCTAAATCTGATGGTCAGTTCTCGTCCCCCTTATTTGACCCATCATCAGCATTTGACACAGTTGATTACAGTTTCTTCAGACACTTTCTTCCCTTACTTCCAGGATGCCACCAGCTTTGGTTCTTTCCAGATCTCCTGGGCTATTCATTAGTCTCCTCTGCTTGTTTTGTCTTCCTGACCTCTGTGTAGTTGGTGGAGCACCCCTACAGCTCAGTCTCTCACCCCCTTCTCTTTTCTATCTAATTCATTTCCTGATGGGCTCGTCAAGTCTCATGCCTCTCAATATATTATACATGCTAACAACTTTGAGTTATATCTTTGGCCTAGACCTAGCCCCAAATTTACAGACTTACATATCCAGCTGCCTACAAACCTCTATTTGATGTCTAATTGGTATGTGAAACTCGACATGTTCAAAACCCAACTTATGATCTTTCCCCAAATCTGTTCCTTCATAGTCTTCTCCGTCTCAGGAAATGGCAGATCTATTATTTCAGTTGCTCATGCCAAAAGCCATAGAGCCATCCTCACCCTTCTCTTTCTCTCACTCCCCACATCCAATCTATCTACAAATTCTTTTGTTGTTGTTGTTGTTGTTGTTGTTGTTGTTTCTGAGACAGAATCTTGCTCTGTCATCCAGGCTGGAGTGCAGTGGCACAATCTCTTCTCACTGCAACCTTTGCCTCCCAGGTTCAAGCGATTCTCCTGCCTCAGCCTCCCGAGTAGCTGGGATTACAGGCACCACACCCAGATAATTTTTTATTATGTATTTTTAGTAGGGATAGGGTTTTATCATGTTGACCAGGCTGGTTTTGAACTCCTGACCGCAGGTGATCCACCTGCCTTGGCCTGCCAAAGTACTGAGATTATAGGACTGAGCCACTACACCCAGCCTTATCTACAAATTATTTACCTGTGAAATATAACCAGAACCAGCTACTTCTCACCAGCCTGGTTCAAGCTGCAATCATTTTTCATCTAGATATTTATAATAAGGGCTATTATAAAAAAACAGGTCTCCCTGTTTTTACCATGCTGTACCTGCTATTGTCTGCAAAGCTCACAGAGTAATCTTAAAACTATTGATGACAAGCCAAATTCTGTAAAATACTTAAAGAGGTTTATTCTTAGCCAATATGAGTGACCCGGGCCTGGGGAACAGTATTAAGAGGTCCTGAGAAAGTATGCCCACGTGGTTGGGTTACAATTTTTTGGAGTGCAGTGGCACAATCATAACTTACTAAATCCTCTACCTTGTGGGTTCAAGTGATCTGCCCACCTCAGTTTCCTGAGTAGCTGGGACTACAGGCACACACCACCATGCCTGGCTAATTTTTGTATTTTTTGTAGAGACAGGGTCTCACCATGTTGCCCAGCCTGGCCTCAAACTCCTGGGCTCAAGTGATCTGTTTGCCTTGGCCTCCCAAAGTTTTGGAATTACAGATGTGAGCTGCCATGCCTGGCAGCAGTTTGGTTTTATACATTTTAGGGAGACAGAAGATACCAGCAAAAACATAGATCAATACATGTAAGGGATACACTGGTTTGGCCCCAAAAGGCAGGACATGTCAGAGTATGAGGGGGTTACTTATAGGTCACAGGTGGATTCACAGATTTTCAGATTGACAATTGGGTTAAAGAGTTAAGCTTTGTCTAGACTTGAAGTCAGTACAAAGACACACTAGAGTCAAGATGTGGGGAGGATTGTGAAATCCAAGGTTCTTGTTATTTAGATTAAACCTCTAGGTAACAGCCTTAGGATAAATGGTAAATGTCTCTTTTCAAAACTTAGAAGTGTCAGACTCTCATTTAGTCCCTTTTAGATCCAGGAAAAACTAGAAAGGGAAGGAGATTTCCTAGAGATGCTTATTTCCCCAAGAGAGGGCTTTCTAGGACCATTTCAAAATATGTCAAAGAAATATATTTTAGGGTAAAATCACTTTATTTCCTTCAGAGTCTTCTATCTCATGTGATGCTATATCAGAATCAGGTTGGAATTCGGTGTCTTATTGCCACAAAGAGTCTGTTTCTGTCAGTCTTGTGATCTCTATTTCAGTGTTAATGCTGGTCACTTGTGCCTAAACTCTAGAAGGGAGGGGTATAACCAGGCATGCCTGACGTCCCTTCCTCTTATGGCTGGGAATTCAGTTTTTTGGGTTTCTCTGGGATCCCCTTGGCACAGAGGGGGTCCATACAGTCAAATGGGGGCCTTAGCATTTTTTGGTTTACAACCTTAGGTCAGTTTATGTCCCTCCTCTGCTCAGAATGCCCCAGCAGTTTACCATTTCCCAATGTTCTGCAGGATCCTATGTGATCTATGCCCACCTCTTACTTGTCTGATCTCATCTCTCACTGTTCCCCTTGCTTTCTGTGCATTGGCCACTTGGGTTTCTTTGCTTTCTCAAATCTTGGGCATGTTCTTACCCCAGGATCTTTGCACAGGCTATTTCCTTTCTCCATAGTAATGTTTCCCCAGATCTTCACATGGCTCACTCCCTCACCTCCTTTGGGTCTTTCCAAATATTTGTTAGTAAGGTCTTCCCTGATCATCCTATTTAAAATTATAACTCCTCCCCCAACGGTTGGTACTCTTTATCCTCTTCTCTCACTATATTTGTAGTACTTATTACCAGCTGACATCCTGTATATTTTATTCATTTATTTTTTGACTATCTTCCCTAGTAGAATGTAATTCCCTGGAGGGAAGGGATTTTTGTCTGCTTCCTTCATTGCTATAAATCTAGGCACCTACAGTAGTTCCTGACTTGTAGATAGAATCGAGTAAATGTTTGTTGAATGAAAGAATATCTACAAAAATACATACACACAAGTATTGTAGCAAAAATACATGTACACAAGTATTGTATACTTTACCTCTTGTTATTGTTGTGATCTCCTCAATGGATATAGCTTAATATACATATAAACAATAAATCATTTTAAACAAATCAGGGAAGCTGTTATTAGAAGGCATTTGACGGTCCTTTTACAAAGGTGAAAGCTCCATTTAAAAGTAAACAGTCATACTCTCATTTGTCTATGTTGTCAATGTGGGTTTTCATCTTAATGACCTGCGTCTCTAGAGATGACTCTTTTGGAATGCTCTATTGAACAGGCAGGTATTATGAGGCTATTTCTAATTGATAGGGAGAAGAGTAAACAAAATATCTGAAAAGTTCTGTTTTTCAGTGGCCTGGATGGAATTCCGCCAGGCCCCTCAGGACAGTTGCTGTGTCCTTGCTGAGCTGTTCCAGGCCTTACAAGAGTATTTGAAGGTTTCCAGGGGTTGGCGAGCCTTGGCTTGGTGGTATGGGAGATGATTTTGAGTGATTTACAGGACTAGCAATAAATTCCTTTCACTCAAATAATGAGAAAACTATTTCCTTTTCTATTCTCTATCAGTCTAGTACCTGTAGCAGCCTCTGTTGGAACCTGGCCCTTACCTTTTCACCTTTATCAAGTGGGTGTATGCCTGCCAGAGTTCCATCTGCAGCCCTTATATTCTTTGTCCAAGGCCTTTTTTTGACTCTGAGACCTGCTTTCCTGCCCAGAAGGCAGCCCAGGAATGCTGGGGAATTAATGTCCTAGGGACTGACCTTCAACAAGTGACTAACAGCAGTTGGTGTATAAATACCCCGTCTCTCTCATTCTTTGTGTAGGCGAATTCTGAGCTGTGTTCTACACTGGCTCCCTGAGTTTCCCCAGCGGGATGAAGCTCTAGTTGTCCAGAGTGAGAGCTCACTTTCCACCTCCCTCATTGTGTTTCCACATTTCCTTCACCTCTCAAGTAAACTAATTGCAACTGAATTCTAGTCACAGGTTTGCTTCTGGGAAAGCTCAGACTATAGTAGCTGCAAATCTTTAACCATTTCTACTGCCTGTTTATTTACCTTTTTACCAGAGAGCTAGCTCAGGCCTCAGGCTAGAAACCTCAAGTTGTTGAGAGAATCTTGCTAGAATTAGTACTAAGAGGATTTTATTTTTCTTCATTATATTTATTTTTTAGTTACCTACTATTTATTGTGATATTAGATTTTCCATTTGCTCTTGTGATATAACTGAATCCATATAAGAACTACTTTATTTAAACCAACTGGTTTAAATAAAATGCTTCTAGTAAGACTGGTGGTAAAGAGATTTGGCAAAAATCATAGACACAAATGGCTGAAGCTTGGGGAAAAACCTGCTGTGAGTTCCTGAGCTAGCTCTGAAGGATCTTTGGAAGAACCAGAAAGTTTCACACTGTGCTTCATGTGGGGCCTGTACAAAATGGCAAGCAGTAATATGGAACTACTGTATTGTTTTATGCCATATTCCTTATAAAGCTGGTATCTTCTCTTAAGACTTTAAATGCTTAAGCAGGTTGAATAAACTTGCTTCATCTGTGTAATTTTAAAGGGTTTCCTTTTGGAATGTTGTGCTTTCATCTTCCTCCCTCACCCTTTTTCTGGGGACAAAAGAAAATAGCAAACACCGTCATCTGAACACCTAGAAGTAACACTTGTGGACATTGTGTCATATTTCCTCCCTGCCTTTTTCTAATAATATAAACAAAGCACTGAACCTGCTCTACTGTCAGCCCTTTCCTTGATGACTGCTAAGAGCAAACTGGCCCTCACTTCTGTCGGACTCCTTGTTCCCTGCACAGCATTTGATGCCCCGATCCTTCCTGAAGTTCTCTCCTATTCGCCATCACACTGCTCTCTTCTTTTTCCTTCTCTGTCTGCTCCTTCTCCACCTCCCTCTAAAGGTCTCCTGTTTCTGCTTGCTTCTTAAATATAGGCCTTCCCCTGGTTCTCCCTCAGTGATCTCCCCCTCATGAAAAGTATTCCACATCTGCTTCTTTAAGTCACATTTCTCTCCTAAGTCCCAGACCTTGGACATCCTTTTCTGCCTGTCTGGTGGCCACATCAAACTCATCATGCCCAAAACTATCCTCATAATTTCCCCCTGCAAACCTCTGGTTCTTCTATACATCTAATTTCATTCACATAAGCCAAAACCAGGGTGGCATTTGTAATTCCTCTCGCTCCCTCACCTGCATGATGGGTGAGGAACTAAGCACCCCCAGCACTGCCTTAGTACATACAGACTCTCACTGTCTCTGAAAGAACTGCCTCATCACTTGGGGAGTCTCCCTGGCTTCAGTCACCCCATCTACTACCTTCTACCCAAAGTGATTTTTTTTTCTTTTTTTGAGACAGAGTCTTGCTCTGCCGCCCTGGTGGGAGTGCAATGGCATGATCTCGGCTCACTGCAACCTCCACCTCCCGGGTTCAAGCGATTCTTGTGCCTCAGCCTCCTGAGTAGCTGCTATTATAGGCACGCAACACCACGCCCGGCTAATTTTTCCTATTTTTAGTAGAGATGGGGTTTCTCCATGTTGCCCAGGCTGGTCTTGAACTTCTGAGCTCAGGCAATCCACCCACCTCGGCCTCCCAAAGTGCTAGGATTACAGGCGAGAGCCACTGTGCCTGGCCCAAAGTGATTTTTTTAAAAAAAATACAAATCTGATCATTGCATATTCCTGCTTAAAATACTCTCTAATGAAAGATCCAGAAAGGTAAGCATTAAATTCTTACCTGTAGGGAATGGGGCAGGATCATTTGCTTTTTATTCCCTGTACTTCTTTACTGTGTGATTTTTCTTTAACAATGAATATATGTTGTTTTTACAATTAAAATGAATAAAGATTATCAAAAGAAAAACACGCTCAATAGCAACTGCCTGCCTCAGTTGCTTACAAGAAATCACTTTGTGCTCTGCCTCTGATTCTCCCTCAGTCCTCTCCCACACAGCAGTCATACCACAGGGCCCAGGCTTTCACCATAGGCTCCAGGTGTTCAACTCCATGCAGTTTTCCAGACCTTTTCTCAGGCTTTCACTGCATCTGAAATGCCGTTCCAGTCTTCACCACCTGTGCTATGCTTAGACATCCTTCATGGTCTAGCTTGTGTCATCTCTTCTCTGAAGGACTTCCCCACTCCAGGGAGACATGACTGCAGCTTCCTTTGGCGCTACCCTAGAGCTTTACCCTGTGAAGAAGTCTACTCTAGTACTAGATAATTTATTTGCCTCCTCTTCCTTCCTGTGTCCATAGGTCTCCTGAGAGCATGGACTGCACCTCTCAGCAAGCATTGAGAAAACAATGAAACAAAGCAGAAACAAACACCTGTCATTTACACCCTATTCACTGCTTGCCCTGCATATCACACATGTGATTTCTAGTCCTGGAAACAATCTGTAGAGTATCTCCATTTCACATGAAAACTGACACTCAGAGCTGGGCTAAGGGTCATGCAGATGGTTTGTGGCAGAGCTGGGATTTGGAACCAGTGCCCTATGCTGCCTCTAATAAAGCTGCTGAAGGCAGGGGCTGTGTCTTGTAATTATCTCCCTTGTAGCAACTAGCACAACTGGTTGCTCAATAGTGCTGCAATCAGTATGCGTTCCTGAATAATTTAGGAGGAGAGTAGTCCACCTCACCAAAAACCACTTACCCAGACTGTGAAAGAGCTCAGTCATTTCTCCTCATACTCTCTGAAAGATGAGCCCAAGGGCAATTATAGGACCACAGAGGAGTTTGCAGCGGGTGGGCAGTGTGTATCTACGCTCAAATAATCTGCCCTGGAGTGGATTGTTGGTAGTCATTTTAAAGTTGTTTGTCAAGTTGGTTACTCAAGAGCATGTCCCCAGGGACAACTTTGTCACTGAACAAGGCACACACAAAAGCTCTGGGGTAGGGCTTCCACCTCAGGGAAACATAGAGCTGTTCTCAACCTCTGGGCAGAGGGAATCAGGCCAGCAGAAAAGCGTGAGTGGTGAGTGCTGTGGAAGAGCCTGGGTGGAAAGCTATGGATTGCCTGGCATTCTACTCCTGGGAGTGATAGGCATGTGTGCATGTGGGGGTGGGACTGGGGCTGAAGCGCAGTGAATGAAGGACAGTGAGGCACTGGGCAGTTTGGGGCTGGCACAGGTGGGGATAGTTTTGTGCCAACCTAGCTTGGTTCAGGGCTAGAGGTTGAGGGAGCCAGAGGTTCTCACAGTTCCTGTAAATGTTCAGCCTGAGTAGGCCTCCAGAAGTAGGAATGTGGCAGGGGAAATAGAGGCTCTAGTGCCCTTTTGCTGGGGAGCAGTGGGATGGGGTATAGTAATTTTTGTGAGCCCAAGAAAAGAATTTTAAAATCAGTATGCTTAAATCAGTTTTTAAGACTGTACATGGAAGTTACTCTGAGGCTACGGAAGGAGGTGGAGAGGGGGTCCTAGTTCCTTCCCAGAGGAGTAGACATTCTAGTGGTGGGATGCTAATATACAAACATAGAAAAACAACATGGTATGGCATGTGCAACAATGGGCAGGCCCACTGTGGGGCAGCAGCCATGGGTGTGTTATTTCACCCAATCATCACAGCGTCCCAGAGAAGTAGGCATACATACCCTCTTGTTCTTACCCATGACAAAACTGAATTGTAGCTGCATATGAGCGTCAAGTGACAGCAAATCCAGGTCTTTCTTGACACCAAAATACATCCCATTGTAGCACATCATGCACTTAAGGGGTAAATGAAACTCCAGATGCAAAGTATATTATGCAAATGTGGAGTGAATCATATTATTATGTCTACACCTAGCACTGCAGTGCTTAGAGAAAATTGGAAACCAAATTTAGTCAGGTTGCTGTTGGGAAGTTGAAGGCTTCCTGCTGAACAAACATTACTTTTTACAATTCAGGATTTGGACCACACAGTACTTTGATCTAAAATTTTTAGTAGACAAAGAATGAGTATTTATTGTTTTTATGAGCATTGTTTTGTATAAAACAAATTGGGGGAGTGGGAAGGAATAAATATTTGGGACAGCAAACATTTAAATGCCAGTAGTTAATTTACTTTGCTACCTTGATTTACAATGGTAACATTTGGGTGGAGAGTTGAAAAGAAGGAACCCTCTTTTGTTCTTGTTTTATTTAGAATTTCTAAAGTCTAAAGGAATGTTTTTATTGCAAGTACATAAAGTAATGAAAAAAAAAAAAAAAAAGGAAAAACCCGAGGATTTAAATGCCATTATAGAAGCTTAACTCTTGGGTGTTAAATGAGCAATGGACATTCTAGCAGATTTCTTTTAAATATTTTTCTAACTTTCTTGTCTTCTTAAAGTAACTTCCAACTCCAAATTTGTTGTTACAAAAAAAAAAAAAAAAAGGTGGAGCAAAGGAGTGTCAAAAAGAGGAAAACAGGAAAAAGAAGCTGAAGCTCCAAGTGAGTAGACCCAGGACATCCCACAGTGAGAATGAAGTGACGGTGGGGTGGTTTGGGACAGTGGAGACAGTAGGTAGCCCACAGGTCAGAGGATTTTATTTGACTAACTCAGATAATTCATCTAATGCAGCATGAATCACTCAGTCCTTTGCCTGCATAGATCCGGCCTGGATGACTAAACAGCTACCAGCTTCGGAGTCTTAAGAACCTAAAATCCTAAAATCACATTTAGAGCTGATGTGATGTTTAACAAGGGTCATCTAGAGGGAAATCATCTGATAGGCTTAAGAGGTACAAACACTGGCTCTTAATGTTTCAAACATACCATTGGCCTTGATCAGATGTTATTTTCAGGAAAGAAAATAGTCATGCTTGTGGGACTTTAGCTCACTAAAAATTGTTCTGAAATTTTAAAATACTCCAAAGTTTCACAATCTGCATAAGTGTTCAAAGGGAAGAAAAAAACACACACAGCTTATGTTTTTTAGGGCCTATTGTTTTATTTCAAATTTGATTTTACTTATGTTTTATTTGTTTTACATCATTATCCCAAGCAGAATGGTGTAGCTATGGCAATGCTTAGAGAATCTGTGTGTAATGCTCTGGGCAGCAGGCAGCCATCATACACTCCAGAGCAAGGAGGAAGATGACATCAAAGAACCTGAAGACAGAGCACATTTACTTTTCTGATTCAAATTACTTTGTTTGGAAAAGAGTAAACACAATTACCTTAACAACTGAGCTGGGAGGCTTTGAGGGTTTAACACTGCATTGTTTTCCCAGGGAGAGGATGGGGACTGCTTAGGATCAGGGAGAGAGACCTAAAGAACCAGGTGGTTTTATTTGTTTTCACTTTCTTCTCTTTCCAGAAACGAGTTTGGGTAATTACAGGGCATTGAGTTCCTTAAAAAATTAACTTTGTTTATTTTTCTGATTTAAAATGAAATTAATGTTCATTATTTTAAAAATTAGGACAAAAGAGAAAACGTGTGAAGTTCCATCACCAAAACTCAGATTTTATATCCATTTCTAAATATATATACACCACCCCCCCACTACTCCCACAAATGATAGCATACCATTCATTGTTTCATTATTTGCCTTTTTAACTTAACATATTCTGGAAGCCTTTTACGCTCAGTCTCTCTAGAGCTGCTTCATTCTTTTTATTTATAATATAGTATTCTGTTATATGGACGTTTTCTGGTTTATTTTACCTGTCCTCTATCGATGGATATTTAGGTAGTATCTAATCTTTTGCTAGCACTAACAATGTGGTAATTAATATTCTTTTGTTTGTGTGATTTTGCAATTGTGAGAATGTGCATGAAGTGCAAATGATTAGAACTGAAATTCCTAGGTCAGAAGGTATGAGCATTTGTGGCTTTGATTGAAATTGTGTTGCCATATTGCTTTCCATAAAGATCATACCAATTTATACATCCACTACCCATATATGACAGTGCCTGTTTCCTCACACTGATCAAATTTCTCTATCTTTGCCAGTCCATAAGGTGAAAATATTGCCTCAATGTATTTTAATGTGTACTTTTTATACAAGTAAGGATGAACATCTCTGCGTAAGTTTAAAGAGCTCTTTATATTTCCTTTTTCCTTTTTTTTTTTTTTCTTTGAGATAGGGGTCATGCTCTGTTGCCCAGGCTGGACTGCAACCATTGTTCACTGCAACCTCAAACCCTGGGCCTCAAGTGTTCCTCCTGCCTTAGCCTCCTGAGTATGTATTTCCTATTCTGCTGAACTGTATGTTCATACCCTTTGCTCACTTCTCTATTGGTTTGTTATTCTTTTCTTATTGATTTTTTATTGCTCTTTATGTATTGATAATGTTAGTCCTTTTTTCTGGGATATGAGTTACAAACATATTTACCAGTTTGCTGTTTGTATTTTTCTCTGTTTAGTAAAGTAAAATATAAACAGCAAAATGGTAAATATGTTTGTAATATTACTTTTTGTAGTAAAGTAAAATACAAAAAGTTTTTATTTTTATTCAGAAAGTTTTTATTTTTACGTAGTCAGCTATCCATTTCTTCTCTTCTCTGACTTAAGATTTTTATGTTATACTTAAAGAGACTTTTCCCAAAATAGATTTTTAAAAACATCTTTCTATGTTTTTACCTACTTTGTATATGAATGTATATTTAATACATCTGGAATTTATTTTAGTGGAACATATAATGTAAAAAAACAGTTTTAGGGCTGGGTGCGGTGGCTTATGCCTGTAATCTCTGCACCTTGGGAGGCTGAAATGGGTGGATCACTTGAGCTCAGGAGTTCGAGACCAGCCTGGCCAACATGTTGTAACCCTGTCTCTACTAAAAATACAAAAATTAGCTGGATGTGGTGGCATGCATTTGTAATGCCAGCTACTCGGGAGGCTGAGACAGGAGAATTGCTTGAACCCGGGAGTTGGAGTTTGCAGTGAGCTGAGATCATGCCATTGCACTACAGCCTGGGTGACAAAGTGAGACTCTGTCTCAAACAAACAAACAAAACAGCTTAGTGATATTTTCCATATCACTGCCCGTTTGCCTCAAGACTATTTCTGGACATTCTATTTTATTCTATTGATCAGTTTGCCTAGTTAGACACCAGTACCACTTTGTTTTAAAAATTTTACTTTTATTATGTGTTTTGAAATCAGACAGAGCTTATTCCCTTTTATACTGTTCCTTTTCTGAATTTTCATGGCTGTTCTTGCATGTTTATGAATATTAAAATCAGCTTGCTGAGTTTCCCTAAAAAATTCTTTCAGCCTTTCTGTTGGAAACATGTTATTAATACATTTACAGATTGATTTAGGGAAAATTGGCATGTAAGGATGTTGAGTCTTTTTCTAAGAATATGGTATTTTTGGCTATTTTTTTTTTCAATTCTTCTTTTGTGTCTGGCAGCAGATTCTTCTCATTCCCATCCCCAGCAAAGGAAATCCCTGCTAATGAAGTGCTCACAAGAGGATGAGCTTCCTGGAGAGCCGTTTTGATAAAGCAAGATTTTGGTCTAACTCATGTATGATTCTAATCTTTGAGAATTGTTTTTCTGCTCATTTAAATATACATAGGTAATGCTTTTACACCTGTGTACCATATCAGTAACACACAAAAGCATTTACAAAATTATCCTGCATGATTTTGTTGTATGGATTTAAGAAGCTAGCAAGATGATTTTCTGGCCTCTAGGACTATGTTCTTGCTCTCCCCCTCCCTCTCTCTTATATTTATATTTATATTTATATTTTACTTAATGTTTAAAACAAAATGTTTTTATATTGGAATAATTTTAGATTTACAGAAAAGTTCTAAAGATAGTACAGGCTGGGCACTGTGGCTCATGCCTGTAATCCCGACATTTTAGGAAGCCAAGGCAGGAGAATCGTTTGAGCTCAGGAGCTCAAGACCAGCCTGGACAATATAGTGAGACCTCGTCTCCACAAAAATTAAAAAATTAGCCGAGTGTATCAGTGCATGCTTGTAGTTCCATCTACTTAGGAGGCTGAGGCAGGAGGATTGTTTAAGCCAGGAAGATTGAGGCTGCAGTGAGCTATGATCATACCACTGCACTCCAGCCTGGGCAACAGAACGAGACCCTGTCTCAAAAATAAAAAATGTAGTACAATATTCCTGTGTTCCCCACCCAGTTTGCCCTACTGTTTATATTTTACATAACTATGGTGTATCTGTCAAAACTGAGAAATTAATGTTGGTACATTACTATTAACTAAACTCTTAACTTTTTTCAGGTTTCATTAATTGTTCCATTCACGTTAGTTTTCTGTTTCAGGATCCAACCAGGATACCACATTGCTTTTAATAGTATTCTATTTGATTAGTCCGAAGAGGGAGGCAGCGACCTAATACTCTGCAGTCTCTGGGGTTATCCATAGAGGCCTTTATTGATAAGGCTGGAGGAAACCCCTTATGGCCACAGAATCAGATCATCTGATCACATGATACAGCCTTTCTGTCGTACATATGCCTTCCTGTGTTTGCACTATTCCATTAGTTTAGCCTAAGAGTGTGTGTGTGTGTGTGTGTGTATATACGTGTGTGACAAATCAACACTTTTAATGCCTTGTAATGTGCCTCATTCAAATACTATGGATAAAGTTGACATGCATATTTTGATGAAACCATTACTTGTTTTCATACTCTCCTCATTTGCCTGATCTACAAAGATAAATAGTATGATTTGGTTCAGTGGTTAAAAAAGAGCATGCAGTCTTAAAAATCTGGGTTCAAATCCTAGCTCATGTACTGACCAGCTATGTCATCGTGGGCAAATTCCTTCATGTCTCTGAGCTTCAGTTTTGTCTCCTGAAGAATGGAATGATAATAGAAACTTCCAGAGATGATTTATGCAGATTTCTTATACAATAGAAATTCTGAATAAAAGTAGTTTTTATACACTGGCATCACTCATTATTCCTCTTCTTGAATAAGGTTTATATCCAGCATATTACCCAGGCCCACCGCTTGGGAATTATCAGTGTGATTTTTATGCTGCGAAAGAACAGGTCTGGGAAGAAGTTTGGATAACATGGTCAAGTACAGAGACCACACACTACTTCAGCTTCTCCTTTTTCCGTGTGTTGCTCTTTCCCTCAGTACTGAATGCTTTCCCTGGTGTGCTGGTGGGAAGGATGGAATTGGCTCAGATATGTATGATTTATGCATAATCCTTATACAATAGAAATTCCTGATAAAACCCAGTGGGGTGGAGGAGTGTGGAGCAGGAAGAATCATTTCCCTTCTCTCAGGTGGCCCTGAGTGTGGTTGCAGCCCTTGAGTGTCTGCCCAGGTGGGCCTTGCCAAGAGGCCGGGTGGCCTGGGCTGGGCAGAGTTCACAGGCCTGATTCTGGGAGAATCTCCTGCTCTCTGTTCTGTGGCTGCAGCTGTGGGGGCTCTTAAAGAACTTTCACTAAGGGTAACTTTGGGTCCTTCTGTGTGCCACTTCTGGGTTCTGTTGCTAGAGGGAAATTTTCTAGTTTACCTGGAAACATGGAAAATGCCACAGAATAGGAGAGGGGGGCAAAGGTGAGCTGCTTGGTCTGTTCCACAGACCATCCTGAGTTCGACTGAGAGATTCCAGTTCTGGGTATTTCTGAGAGATTTATTGTCATTAACATTCTTTAGTCAATGCTGTTACCTCTACAAAACTTGACACATTTTACAATATGGAAGTAAGTGTTTCCTGGCTTTACATATACAGGCCTTCCATCTCAGCTCACATATTTCTTTACCTAGGGGTGATGCTAATGATTTCTTCTTTCCTTAATCTTATTTTTCTCTATCATAGGGATGAAATCCTGTACAATATATATCTATGTAGAGAGAAATATAGATATATAGAAAAGTTTCAAGCTATAGAATTATTTCAGGTGCTGAATAGAGAATTATTTACGGGACAAACAGAACCGTATGTTCTGGAGTTGCTCTCATCTCTAAGGATGTTGTTTTTTAAAAAGGTTTGGAAAATATCTCATAGATAATACATACCCTCCCTCAAGCCCATCCAACAATAAAATAATCCCTAAACTCAGTAATAAATAATCCACATGCCTACAGCATTCTTGCAGACATACACACTGTTCTGTTTCAGGGTCAGAGACATGAGAATAGAAAAGGTTGATTTTTAGTATATTGTATTTTTGAAGAATAGACTGACAATTTTTTTTGCTTGCCATGGTATATTTAATATAGGATGCTGTTTTACATTTTTTACCACTTCCCTTCAAAGCTGGTGTATGGATCCTTATATCTTTGAATATGAATAAAAATTATCATGACAGTATTATGGAAAAGAAAGAAGTCTAATACATACATTTCTTGCACTGTTTTCTTTTTCTTCTTCCAGGAAAGCCAGTTTGGCTATTAAGGGAACCTGTCGACACAGAGCAGAGCAAGATAAGGCCAGGTTTCAGAAAGAATAGCTGTTTACCATCAAAGCAACTGGGTTCCACACAGACATGGTATATTATACACAAAGACGAAGGTAAATGCTCCATGGTTTTTATGAATAATTTACTGTGCTTATATAAATGCACTAGAGCCTCTAGAATTCTTACTGATCATATTACTTTCCTTTCTATTGTTAAAAAAATAGCTAACTCATCAAATGTAATTTTAAAAGTCAGTTTTCTGGATTCCCCCTCTCTCTCTGCCCCACAACCTGATGCTTCTGGTGTGTTAACACCTGTATATTAGACAGGAATGATTTTTTTCCACGTGATAAATGCCATTTTGGTGCCATATAATGAAAATTTACTAGATCTTCATTTATCAAAGTGTCTTTCTCTGCTCAGTTTCAAAAAACAGGAGTTTTACTTGGAGTGATATATTTCTTGGGTTAATTTATATTTTATAAATATGTGAAATTATTAATTCATTCTATCTGTAGCATGTGTGGACCCTGAAGCTTATGGCAGTGCCGTTATCTGTTGTAGGGATGCAAGCATGCTCTTTGATGTGTTATTCTTGGGGACTTGGGAGGATAAAGATGGAATACTCATTTGGCCCAGCTCTCCAGATGGGATGAAAATGCAGCAGTGGTTTATGTGCATTTCCACAGAGCAAGGTTGTAACTTTCTATTCTGTACCATGTTGTAGATAACAGAAAACTTCAGGAAGTAGCAGTCTCAGCTGATTTTGCTCCGGCCTCTCTAGGATGGGGCAATGGGCATCACCAGTGCACAAACGTGCCTTCCGGCACATGCTTGCCTCAGTAAACTCCCTGCACGTTCACTGTGTCATGTGGAATATCCTACCCTGGAAAGATGTCAAAAGTAAATCATCATCCTCATATACAATACCAACATATCCTAAATCTTGTTCTAAGTGCTTTATTTATATTAACTATCTTGTTCTGGTTTTCTTTTTGTTCTTTTTTTTGAGACCGGGTCTCATTCTGTTGCCCAGGCTGGAGTGCAGTGGTACAGTCGTGGCTCAGTGCAGCCTCAAACTCCTGGGCTCAAGCATACTACCATCTCAGCCTCCTGAGTAGCTGAGACCACAGGCACATGACACTACACTGGCTAATTTTTAAAGTTATTGTAGAGATGGCATTCCACTATGTTGTTCAGGTTAGTCTTGAACTCCTGGCCTCAAGCTATTCTCCCGCCTCGGCTTCCCAAAGTGTTGGGATTACAGGCATGAACCACTGTGCCTGGCCTTAACTACCATTTTTAAAATTTAATTATTATTATTATTATCTTTTTTATGAGGCCAGGTCTCACTCTGTTGTCCAGTCTGGAGTGCAGTGGCACGGTCTTGGCTCATTGCAGCCTAAAACTCCTGAGCTCAAGTGATCCTCCCACCTCAGCCTCCTGAGTAGCTGGAACCACAAGTGTATACCACCATGCCTGGCTAATTTTTGTATTTTTTGTAGACACAGAGTCTCACTTTGTTACCCAGGCTGCTCTTCAACCCCTGGGCTCAAGTGATCCTCCCACCTTGGCCTCCCAAAATGCTGGGATTACAGGCATGAGGCCACCATGCTTGGCCTATTTAACTACCTTAATACAATAACCCAGTAGGTGGGCTTTTTAAATAGACCTGACTAACAGATGAGTAAAGTGAGGCACAGAGTGGTTACCCATATATCTCTCTTATTCTCTGGCCCCACACCTGTGTTCTTTTAGTGGATGTAAACTGATTCTTGGCATTGAGACTTATTTTTGGTTTTATCTTTTTGGGACTTTTTCTTCTTTAATGTATTAATTCATTCTTTCAGTCAGTAAATATGTTGAGGGACAGTATGGGACAAGCACTATGGTAGGTGCTGAGGATGTAGACACAAACAAGACAGACATAATGGTGGCCCCACAAAGCTTATAGTCTATTGGGAAGACTGATGTTAAACAGATAAGAACAGTAGACTGCATTGGTGGTTGAGGAAATTCTAGGTGCTGTTGAGGAAGCAAAGCTGGGGAATCTAATCCAGTTTTGGGGTCAGAGTCACTTCCCAGCAGAGGACTGAAAAGTAGCCAACTGAAGAGAAAAGAGAAAATTGACCTCCACGGAGGAAAGCCCAGGGGAAGGCAGGTAGGAGGTCTGTGAAATAAAGAGAAGTTGTTGCTTGGGGAACTGAACGCTCAGGTTAGGTCTGGAGTGTGGAGCTGGGAGTGGGAGATGGTGGGAAAGAGACACTGGAGAAGCTGGCAGGGGTGGAGGGTGGAGGACCCAGTAGGCCACTGTGAGTTTGTACTTTACCTCCAAAGAGAAACCTTTAAAGGGATAATCAGGGAAGTGATGCCATCTGGTACACACTGTCAAAAAGATCTCCCACTGCTTAGTGGACAATGTTGTGAAGTGGAGGCAAAACTGGATTTGGAAAGCCATTAGTTGACTGTTGTAGTAATCCCCCAACCATTGGAGATGCTTCTTTTATCACTCCACGTATGGGGATGCTGACAGATTCTCTCCTCAATCTGCAGACATTCAGCATGGTAAGGCACAAAGTGCTATGTTGCACCAAATACCTGTGAGTAAGAATATGTAGGATTCGTGTAGCCAGGTTGGACTGATCCAAGGCCAAGCAGCCTGTGTGCTCAACTGAGGAGTGCTAAGGAGAAATGGAGCTCTGGGCAACATAGGTAGACCCTGTCTCTACAAAAAATAAAAAAAATTAGCCGGGTGCGGTGGCTCACACCTGTAATCCCAGCACTTTGGAAGGCCGAGGCGGGCGGATCACGAGGTCAGGAGATCAAGACCATCCCGGCAGAACCCGTCTCTACTGAAAATACAAAAAGGTAGCCAGGCATGGTGGCGGGTGCCTGTAGTCCCAGCTACTCGGGAGGCTGAGGCAAGAAAATAGCATGAACCAGGGAGGCAGAGCTTGCAGTGAGCCAAGATCGCGCCACTGCACTCCAGCCTGGGTGACAGAGGGAGACTCAGTCTCAAAAAAAAAAAAAAAAAAAAAAAAAAATTTAGTGGAGCATGGTGGCTCTCACTTGTAGCTCCAGTTACTTTGGGAGGCTAAGGTGGGTAGATGGCTTGAGCCTGGGAGGTTGAAGCTGCAGTAAGCCATGATTGCACAACTGTACTCCAGCCTGGGCAGTGTTTATAGTATGAAGTTGAAGTGTACATACAGCTACAAAAGGTGACAATATATTAAGAGACAACCAAGATTATATTATTATTTTTGTTTGCCTTAGGCACTTTTGCTTTTGTGGGCCCTTTTCTTTATCAAAGAAAAATTTAAAAATATATCCTATATATGTATTCAAAAAAGAATATAATCCAGGCTGGATTTGTTATTCTTATTTTCTGTTTTTTAATTCTCATTTTAAAACAAATTAAACATTTTTGTGGACCTCTAGGCACTACGCTACTACTGCCTAATGGATAAGATGGTCCTGCTTCCAAATAAAAGACACAGAGAGAAAAAAAAAACTCTGAAGAGGAGGAGATTTGATGTAAACTATAGCTCTGTGGCATTCAAATTTAGCCAAAAGATGATGCTAAGTGGTTAGCGTCCAGGGCGAGGTGGAGATAGAATGGGCAGCTGGGTCGAGTCTTGAGTGCAGAGAGAAGGAAGCGGGGACAGCTGCATAGTGAGAGAGGCTGGAGATCCCTTTTTATCTGATGCCAGCTGTGAGTGTGGGAGGAGATTACTAAAAGACACTATGCAGGGTGGGGCAGAGACCAACATGGGCCATTGTGGGCAGGGAAGGGCCCATGGGAAAGGCGAGATCTTCTGTGGGTCCTGGGACCCTGGCCAGGACTCTGAGATCCAGAGAGTAGAGTAGGTGGATCCTGGGGATAATGGCAGGGACAGGGGCAAGACTATGCAAGGCAATCCAGACAGGCACATTGAAGCAGGAGAGAGGTGGTGGTTACTATGACTTGGATCATTCCCCATTCATGGCAACTTTATTCTAGTGCTCCTTCTTGTGTTGCAGAGCCCATGGTTTATAGACACCCTTGCAGCTGGAGTTCTGGATGTGAATTAGGCTGGACCAATCAGATGCATCTCATGAGACTTGAATTCACACCTAAAGTGGGAGAAGCATAGTGTATGACACAATTTTGCAAAAGATAAAGCCATATTGCCTGAATCCTCTTCAAGCTTCTGCTTGCATTGTGTCTACTACTAAGCCATCACATGGCTGAACCTAGAGTCAAAGAGGCAGGGCAGATTACTGCAAAGTTACATGGCAAAGGGCACCAATACAGGGAGAGGTGAAGAACTACAGCCATTATGGCAATTCACTACAGGGAGTAGCATGATACAATTCCCATGTTAAAAGGACCACTCCAGCAACTGTGTGGAGAACGGATTGAAGGGGAGCAAGATTAAAAAGAAAGGGAGAACACACAGGAGGTTATGGCAAGAGTCCAAGTTAGAAATGAGTTTGGAGTAGGGTAGTAGCAGTAGGGATGGTGAGAACAGGTCGAATTCTGTACATATTTTGAGGATAGAGCTGACAGCACTTGCTGATGGCTGAGATGTATGATATGAGAGGTAGAAAGGAATGAAAGGTGACATTCTGGTTTCTGGCCTTAGCAAGCGGTTGTCACTTCTTTTGAGGCTCCAGTAGTCCAAGAAGTGATTGGATGCATAGGGAATACATGAATGTGTTCACTTGTGATAATTCATTGAGCTGTAAATACTGTGCATTATTTGCATGGCTTTCTGCAATGTTATGTATGTTGCCTCTCACTTAAAAACCTAAGAAAAATTTGGTAGAAAGATGTTTAATAAATACTGAGAGTCAGGCTCACCACTTCCTCTAACTCATCCGCTTGACTCATAGACTCTTCTTTTCAACTATCTGTTGAATTTATTCTTTCTTTCCATCTCCCTTGTTCATGCTTCAGTTCAGACCTCTTGCCTGGACAATTGCAGTAAAGCTAATTTATCTCACTGACTCTGGTCCCCTGTCTATCCTCACACTATGGCAGGAACATCTTTATAAAATACAAATCTGATCACGGCTCTTTCCTGAAAAAAGTTACTTCTTTATGGTATAAAGGTCAAACTCTTTCAGGTCTGTCCTCTACCTCACCATAACCAATCTTCCACTGCCCTCTCTTTCCCACTCTATATTACAGCCATCATGGACTGTTCACAGACCATGCAACACCCTGGAGCTTGTGCACGGGCGCGTCTCTACCTGGAATGCCCTCCTTCCTTTGTTGGCCTGGATAAAACCCCACCCAATTGCCTGCACCTCTGTGAAGTCCTCCTGGTTCCTAGGCAAAGTCTCTCCCTCCTTTGTGCAAGCACATGGCTTTACCTTCCATGTATTATTATAAATATCATACTGTATTGTAATTGTTTTTTAAGGCAAAGCTTATTTTCTATTTCCTATTAAAGAGGTCTGAATAAGGTGAGGGAATTAGCCATTTAGATATGACCTATACAAAAAAGTAATAGAGGGAAAAAGCACCCCAAATCTCACCATGTAAAATCTCCCTTTTCAGTCTTTTTTTAATGCTATTTTCTTATAACATAATTGGAAACATACAATATAAATTTTGCCTTACTTCTTCATGTAGTAACAGTGATTTTTTTTCTCTTGGTATTTAAAAATGCTTTATGTATTTTTGTGAAAAACCTATTTCCATGTTGCTTCTCAGCACCTTCTTTATTTGTTTTTACATGTGCTATTTGACCATCAATTTATTGGACTTAGTGCTTTTTATTGATTTGCATAAGCTTTTTATATATAAAAATAATCCATTTTTTTAGTTTAAAAATATCATTTAGAGCTGTATTAGGCTGCAAGTAACAGAAAACTAGGCGCATTATTTTTCCATTGCTGTGTAACAAATGATCACACATTTGATGGCTTAAACCAAACAAATTTATCATCTTACAGTACTGGAGGTCAAGGGGCCAAAATGCATCTCATTGGGCCTAAATAGAAGTGTCTTCAAGGCTGTGCTTCCTTCCGGGGACTCCAAGGGAGCATCTGTTTCCCTGCCTTGTCCAGTCTCTAGAGGCTGCCTGTATTCCCTGGCTCACAATCCCCTTCTCCGTTTTCAAAACCAGCAATGACAGGCTGAGTCGTTTGCACATTTGCACTCCCACCTTTCCTTTTGTTATCACATCTCCTTCTCTGATCTCTCTCCTGCCTCCCTCTTCCCCCCTTTTTTTTTTTTAAAGCCAGTGTCTCACTTTGTTGCCCAGGCAGGAGTGCAGTGGCACAATCATAGGTCACTGCAGCCTCAACCTTCTGGGCTCAAACAATCCTTATGTCTCAGCTTCCCAAGCAGCAAGACTACAGGTGCACACCACCACACTTGGCTAATTGTTTTTATTTTTTTGTAGCGACAAGGGTCTCACTATGTTGCCCAGGCTGGTCTGGAACTACTAGCCTCAAGTGATCCTTGCACCTTGGCCTCCCAAAGCACTGTGATTACGGGCATGGGCCACTGAACCCAGTCTACTTTTATAGACATTTTTTAATTACATTGAGCCTACCTGGATAATCCAGAATAATCTTCCTATTTTAAAATTAGCTGAGTAGCAACCCTAATTCCATCTGCAACCTTAATTCCTCTTTGCCATGTAACATAACATAGACACGGGTTCAGGGGATTAGGATGTAGATATCCCTGGTAGGGAAGGGGTGGGGACATTATTTTGCCTCCTATACCAGGCATATAAACAAGTGAAGTGTTTACTTGTCTTACATAAAAAGAAGTCTGGGGGAGTGGTGGAGAGGATCACAAAGAGAAAAATAAACAAAAAAGAAGGATAGGGTTAGCGTGACAACTTAATTATATCATCAAGTATCCAGTCTCTTTCCATCTTTCTGCTATACCATCCTTAGCGTATCAGGCTTTGACTCTGTGCTTATTGCCTCATGGTTGCCAGATGGCTGTTGAGTATCTAGGCATTTCATCCATGCTCCAGGAAAGAAAAAAAGTGGCCGTGTGAAGGGTAGAGGAATGAAAGATGGAAGAGCATGTCAGCTGAGTATATGTCCTAGGTCAGATTCTCTAGAAGCAGCCCCTCACCCATTCATATGCTAGTGATTTACTAAGGAAGTGTTTCCAGGAGATCTGTAAATGGAATAAAGAAGGCAGCACAGAGAAGAGAAAGCCAAGCAAGAGTGATTTTGGGTCAAGGACCAGCTTCAGCCCAGTCTCAAGAGGAATCCTGAGCGTAAATTACACTAGAGTTTGTGTCAGTTTGAGGCAAAGTAGCTCAGTGTACAGACTCCTGCTCCAGTTGATGGGAGAGGAGTAGTGGTGGTTGCAGTGGTGGGGATTGACCATCCAGGCCCTTCAGACATCCAGGCAAAGAAGCTGTAACAGCCCAAAGTAGTGATCTGAAGAAAGTGACAGGTGCCTGTTGTTAGGGATACAACTCAGAGAAATAAGAGAGTGAGCTCACTGAGCAGGTAGAGAGTTGGAGGCGGTCTGGGCGGAGTACCATGACTTTGCTGCAGTTTCTTTCTTTTATCATATAAAGCTTCTCTGGATGCCCTACTTAGCAAGCTCCAATATAGTTTTTTGATCCAGACTTATCATATAGCCACCTCTTCTAGCTGCAAAGGTGTCTAAAACGGGATTTCTGATTGGATACATTGCCACTTTTACAAAACTGTGGGTCTGGCCAGGTGCTGTGGTTTATGCCTGTAATCCCAGCGCTCTGGGAGGCTGAGGTGGGTGGACCACTTGAGGTCATGAGTTCACAATCAGCCTGGCCAACATGGTGAAACCCCATCTTTACTAAAACTACAAAAATCAGCTGGGTGTGGTGGCGTGTGCCTGTAATCTCAGCTACTTGGGAGGCTGAGACAGGAGACTCACTTGAATCTGGGAGGCGGAGGTTGCAGTGAGCTGAGATAGCACCACTGCACTCCAACCTGGGTGATAGAGTAAGACTCTGTCTAAAAAAAAAAACAAAGATTTGGGGCGGGTTCTGTTAGTAAAGTAAAAAGGAGAGAACCATGCTAGGTAGACAACTATCAGACTCTGCCAAAATATATTTCTCATTTTGTTTACTTTAACTTTTGGTCATTTTTTAAAACAAAAGATTAGAACTTTTACATAGTAGATATTTTCTTTTGTAATTCCTTCCAATATATCAAAGTTACAATTCCCTTCTTAAACAGAGGTCTAATAAATGTCAACCTATATTTTATTTGTTTTTTCTAGTTCATAAAAATATTTAACTCTATTCTGTCTATAACTTATTTTGGTGAATAATGTCAAGTGATGCTATAGGTGATTTTTTTCACTAATTCCTAACCAATTTTCTCAATATTATGTGTGTGTGTATACCCATATGTACATGCAAACACTATATTCTATTTGTTGGCTATGTGTGCCACTCCAGTGGTCTGTTGATCCTTTTGTCACGTTTTAAAAGTAATGTGGTTTTATAATATATTTTTATTGTGATAGGGCAAGCACCCATCCTCATTTCTTTTTAATTTTTCTTGCTTTGTCACCCAGGCTGAAGTGTAGTGGCACCATCTCTGCTCACTGCAACCTCCGCCTCTTGGGTTCAAGCGATTCTCCAGCCTCAGCCTCCCGAGTAGCGGGGATTACAGGCACCCACCACCATGCCCGGCTAATTTTGCAGTTTTAGTAGAGACGGGGTTTCACCATGTTGGTCAGGCTTGTCTTGAACTCCTGACCTCAAGTGATCCACCTGCCTTGGCAGATCTCCCAAAATACTGGGGTTACAGGAGTGAGCCACCATGCCCAGCCTTTTTTCTTTCAAATTAGTATGGGTTTCATAAAATTACTTTCAACATTTATTGATAAGATCATGTAATTTTTCTTTTTTTTTTTTTTTTTTGAGACGGAGTCTTGCTCTGTCCCCCAGGCTGGAGTGCAGTGGCCCGATCTCGGCTCACTGCAAGCTCCGCCTCCTGGGTTTACGCCATTCTCCTGCCTCAGCCTCCCGAGTAGCTGGGACTACAGGCGCCCGCCACCTCGCCCGGCTAGTTTTTTTTGTGTTTTTAGTAGAGACAGGGTTTCACCGTGTTAGCCAGGATGGTCTCGATCTCCTGACCTTGTGATCCGCCCGCCTCGGCCTCCCAAAGTGCTGGGATTACAGGCTTGAGCCACCGCACCCGGCCAAGATCATGTAATTTTTCTAACTGATCAGTTTATATGCATGTTATTACTTAGCTCTGTTACATAACATCTTGAGCTTCAATTTTCTTCCCCCAAAAGAAGGTGTTCAATTAGGTGACTTTCAGGCTCCCATCCAGGTCTAACATTTTATCATCCTAAGAATTGTCTGTCTTTGAAGAAGATTCCACATGGTGACCATGTTGAACTCAGTAGTTGTTGCTTTCTGCATGAACCAGTAAGTGCCCGTATGTAAGGTGTGAGGTGACGGCACTTCTAGAAACTCAGTAGTCTCTAGTCTTCCTGCCAGTACACTTCACTTTTCCTGACCAGCCTAATAGCTTCCTTCCTCAGGCTCCAAAACTAACATTTCTAAAGAAAAAGTAGATGGAAACAACAACTCAGATCATAATAGTAAAAATAGTAAGTTACTATATTGATCTATATTTAATCAATAAGTTAAACTTAGAACTGTGCCTGGTATTTACAAGCATAACATAATTACTAGCTGTCATATTTTGTTGTTATTTTTTAATTGACTATTTCATAATACATGTTGAGATGGGAGATCTGAATTTATTCATCCTTCAGTTGGTCTCAGTTTACTCTTGCTTCTTATAGAGTTAGGATCTTCTCATTCTGAGACTCTCTAAAATTTTGTTCTAGTGTTTAGTTTTGTTCTCATGTTTTTTGCACAATGTGGTTCCTAAATGCTAGTCAACTGCTTCATTTGGTGCTTATCTAAGGAAACTGTTTTCCTTAAAATACTGAAGAAAAGACTTGCTATGTTGGACTTAGTGAGAGGTGATATGTCAGTTTTCAGTACATCCTGATTATTTGCAGATTACACCTTTGTGAATCCACCTACTCACTGAAATTAATTTGTAACCCCCAAATCAATATTTGCTGTGCTTTCACACTCATTCACAGACCTGCAACAAACAGTGAAAAACTGAGCTGCGCAGTGCACAAGTTTCCCAGCTGAGGCTGAACCAGGCAATGTTCTGCTGTCTTGTTTCAGTTCTCATATTGTCAACTGTCCTTTCTGAGATCAATTTAATGCCATGGGTTTTTTTTGTTTGTTTTTTTGCATTTTTGTGCTCTTGTTGGTGATTTTGCTGTTCAAGATGCCCTTCAAGCACAGTGCTGAAGTGTTGTTTAGTGTTCCTATGCTCAAAAAGTCTTTGATGTGCCTTACAGAGAAAAAAAATGTGTGTTTGATAAGCTTTGTTCAGGCATGAGTTATAGTGCTGTTGGCTCTAAGTTCAATGTTAACGTATCAACAATGTATATTAAAGAAGGTTTCTTTGAACAGAAACACATATAAAACAAGGTTACATCTCGATTATGAAAATGTTGTGACCAGAGGCTTGAAGGACCCTAACCTGGTATATCCTCTAGGACAATGGCTCAGGATTTGCTAATTTAGTGTTTGCAGTAACTTTATAGAACATGCCTACCACAAATACTGAGAATCAAGTGTCCTTTTCTATGGAATATTCCAGGATTATTTGGGCGACTTGTGAATTTCAACCTTGAGTGTATTCATGCCACTCCCCACTCCCCAAAAATGGGACTTCCTTGTATCTTACCTGAGCATGAAACAAGAAGCATTTACTATGCTTTCTTTCTTGACGTCATTTAGACCTTGTTATTAAAAAGTCTAGTGAGGGTGGTTCATTGTTTAATTTCACAATGTCATATATTCAGTTTCATCCTTAAAAAACAATGACTTGTATTAGGAGTACTGAATATAGTTTTTAGGGAGGAAGGTAAAATTGCACTCTGATTAATGACGTTATGGATTTCTCAGTTACTTAGGGAAAGTATTTTCTTTTTCTTTTTTCTTTTTTTTTTTTTTTTTGAGTCAGAGTCTCTCGTTCTGTCACCCAGGCTGGAGTGCAGTGGCACGATCTTGGCTCACTACAATCTCCGCCTCTTGGATTCAAGCGTCTCTCCTGAGTCAGCCTCCCGAATAGCTGGGATTATAGGTGCACACCACCATGCCCAGCGAATTTTTGTATTTTTAATAGAGACGGGTTTTCACTATGTTGGCCAGGCTGGTCTCAAACTCCAGACCTCAAGTGATCCATCTGCGCTGGCCTCCCAAAGTGCTAGGACTACAAGCATGAGGAAATGGTTAGGAAAGCATTTTCTTAATGATAAAAATAGTTGCCATTAAGTTCTACCATGTTCCAAGCACTGTACTAAACACTTTAGATACATTATTTTATTGTATCTTCACAACAACTCTGCAAAATAGTACTTGTATTTATTTCACAAATGAGCATGTGAAGATCAGGGAGCTAGATTTAAATCCACATCTATTTGACCTTAAAGTCCAGGTCGTTCTACTAAAACATTTGCAATAGGCACTAAAAGTCCATGTTAGCTGTTCTTCCTTTTGTATACTGAACAAAGCACATTAGGAGAACATGAATCAAGTTTACTCATCTGAATTGAATGTTTCACATCAGCATCATCTTGACCCAAGGATGGCAAGCAATATAATGAGCATAAGACAGAATCTACAAATTTGACTCATGGTTTGTTACTTTAACCAAGAAAGAGAACTGTATAGGAGAGAAAGGGAAAGCCACCCACCAGACCATCTATTTTTCTATTTTAATTAATAATTAACTATAATACACAAATACTTGTCTAATATCTAAATTTCATAACCTGAAAAAGTCACATAATTCCAGAAATAGCACCTTTAGCTCCAGCATGCACTGACAAGGCAACTGCACTTGCTATGTCAAACACATAAAACAGATTCTTTCTGCCAAAACTCTCCGGGTAATGGTAATTAAATAGATGTTTGGTTACTCCTATCCTATATTCTGCACTAAGTTGATTAACCTGTTTAATGAGTATATGAGAATGACCAAAGCTGACCTCACATCAAAGAGTGCCATTGTTGCTGTGTGCTGACCTGAATTTTAATTGTGCACTAGGTTCTTTAATTGCACCAGGGATGTGCTAGAGAATAGAGTAGATATTTTAAGCAGCAGTGGGTTTCTTGTCCCAGATGTGTTCAGTTACTTGTAACATGCGGTATTAGATGCTGATTTGCACATCCAGGCTCTGAACACTCTCCATCTTTGCAAAGATTCGCAGTTCAACAGTTATGTTTGATGCAGTTGGCAGTGGTGATTAGTTTATATGGTAAAACTTACCTTCATGTATTATTAAACATCACAAACGAGTTGAGAAAAAAAGAGTCTGTAAACGAGTCAACAGTGAATAAATTCAGATCCAAACAGCGTTTGAGTCTCCATTAAGGTCTCTCACCTTGGTCTTCAGCCTCCATGAGAATCCTTAAAGGCTGATGTGTTTTCTTTATTGAGCACTGTCACCAAGGACCAATTGTTACTTCAATCTACAAGTACCAGGTGGTAGACAATAGGAAGCCAGTTCTTAAGTGATAACATTGATTTTTTAAAGAACCCCGGAACTCAATAATATTGACTGCAGTCTTCTTGCCAATTCGCCTTTAGTTTATTTTTGTAAGCAACTTGAAGAGGGTATTTTAGCTAACCACTTGTGAGAAGATGAAGATGTTCTGAACTCATTTTTCATAGCAGTACTTTAAAAAAAAAAAAAAACTTTGAAGGTCATATACTTCTGCTGCTTAAACCTTAAAAAATAAGTGTCTTAAATTTTTTTGCAACAAGTTTTTTTTGGGGGGAGGTGCATATATAAATACAGATAAATAAAGTACTGCTGGAGGTGCAAGGTGAGCCCAGTAAGGATAGGAAGGGGCTCAAATGACTTCTGTCCTCCACTGTTTTTTATCATCTGTGACATCACTGTCCTCTGCTGTAAAATGGCATCTACTCCAGGATGGATAGCAGCGGTGTGGGCAGTGGGCATTGCAGTAGGGCTTAAAGGAATCATGTGGGGTCAGTCGTGATCAGAGGGTGTATATGTCTCCGATTTGCCTAATCCCCGTAGTCTTGGATTCTCAAAGCTGTTTTCTTTTACTGTTTTTCTTCTCCTGCTGCCTGTGTTGCTCATATAGTTTCTTGTCCTAACACTAACTTGTACTATGGCCTTAGGACACTCATTTAACTTCTTTGGGCTTCAATTTCTTTATTTGTAAAATGAAGATTAGGACATTTTCTCCAAAGCTTGTTCCAGTAAATGCATTGTCTGCTATTTTGTGGTAGTTTTGTCAAAGTATTTTTCTAAGATAGTTAAACTATTTCCTAAAATCCCTTTTATTTTTTGAGGTATCTTTGGATTTTATTTCATGTACCTCCACAAACATTTAAAGAACAAACCCAGTCTGTTGATTATGGATGGTTTTATGGATAAAGTAACTGGAGTCCAGATAGTCTCACAATGATTTTGGGGTTTTCTCCCCCAGAATTGTGGTTAATTTTCTGAAGAGAAGTATTTATGTTGTGCATGCTGGTACCTTATCACAGCCAGAAACAGGCCACGTTAGGAAAATCAGGAAAGATGGGGCAGTAAAGGTGTTTGTGTCGTTGGCAGAATCCCATTAGTGGTAATTCTATCTCTAAATGGAAAGCACTATATGATTTTATTGTTCAGGGAAGATTGCTAGCACATCAGCTGGGCCTCTCCTTCACACAATAAGTCAGCAGGTGGTTAAGGAATTTTCGTTCCTCAGTGTGTCTGGCTAGCACTAATCCCATGTCTAAGTGGATAGTATTGTGTGTTCACTGTGTTGACTGCAATGCCCCGCAGTGGGGCCTACTGTAGATGTTGACAACAGCGGCAGAAGCACAGACACATTCTGGGCAGACAGTGTCTGCATCACCTTTCTTAGGACTGCTCAGCTGAGGAATGGTCCTTAGGCAGATGGTGGCAGTGGGGGATGGGAGGGAGTGCTGAGGATGGAGGGGACAGAAAGAGAGGAGACTCAGAGTTCACTGAGGCCGGTGAGATACAGGCCCCTCTTAGGAAACAACTGTCCCATAAATTACCTGTCCCATAAACTACTGTGAGTAGTCTTTCTTCATCATTATCAAACTTTTCTTTTGCTGGCTTTTTACATTTTTTCAGCATCTATGTCTGCATTCCTTCTGGTTCATATTTTGGTTCCAACCTAACTAGAAGTAGGGAGGCAGCATCAGGGTTCTGGATGTCTGGCCACTGGTCTGCCTGTTTCCTCACGCCCTGTGCAGAGTGAGCAGCAGTCTGCCTGGGACCATGCCCCTCCACAGCAGCCCTCCCCAGGATGGCTCAGGAAGCCCCAAGGGACTTATAGTAAAGGGAGTGGAGGTTTTGATCTTAACTCAGATCTTAAGTTTCTGCTTTTAACCCAGAAAGCTGGTTGAGGAAAATCGTCTATGCCTAAGCTGAGAGGAGGGTAGGCAGAAAATGTGACGTATGTCAGCAGGAATGCAGGAAGAGGCACCATTAGGCTCCACAAAACACTAGTTCTGGAATCAGACTTAGATTTCATACAGCTGCAGTGCTTATTATTACACGGTAATAATTGTAGGTTCAAGGAACAAATAAATATTTTACTGAAATTATGTTTGGTTGTTTTCTCCCATTTGGAAAAGATGGGTTTGGCACAGCTGAGTTGTGAGACCTCTCAGGCAGCAGGTTTTAGAATTAGTTCCTTACCTCTGAGGAGTTCAGTCTCAGTTCCAGTCACACTTATTAGTGGGTGAACTCAACCAAGTTTCTTGATCTCTTTGAGCCTCAAGCTCCTCATCTGCAACCTGGACCTAAGGACATTAGCTATAGGAAATGGCCACTTAGAAGATACAAGAAGAATTTTTGTGAATATGTGATTAAGTACTATATATATAATTTCAATCTTTTGCCCCAACCACAGTAACTATATAATGTTTCTATCATGCACATGTTTTTGTATTAGTTTCATTCTAGGCTTCATTTTTGGTCTCTATTTTTGCTTTATAGTTTCCCACTTCCAGTTTATAAATCTGCTGAGTATATATATAGTTTTATATATATATATATATATATATATATATATATATATATATATATATAGTTTTTGGGAAAAGACAGAGTATATATAAATAATTGAATAAGGTTCAACCATTTTTCTAGTGGAGCACTAAAAGAATTAGAAAAATAGGCTAATTCCAAACTTCACCATGTTACCACAACCCAAGATAAGCCCTGCTAGCTTATACCAACCTCAATCACTGAATTATGTTATGTCAGGCATCATCTGTGGCCCCTTACTTACTGTCACTTTCTAGGAGAGATGATACTTGATCAGTGTTTACTTGACTGAAATGGTCAGCTATGTTGGTCACCTTGTATAGTCCAGCATGGACAGATCTTAGCTTCAGGCCATGTACACTCCAGGGCCACCAGGTTGGTGTGCTCTTTCCCCGATGCCATCACAGGCTGTCTTTCTGTGACAATGTCTTTCAGTTCACACTGGAAAGGCCAGGAAAGCCATTCATTCATTCCATAAACAGTTAATGATTTACCAGTTACTGTGGTGGGCACTCTGGGTGATGTAAGAATAAATAAGAGATGGGCCTGCTCTCTGGGAATGTGTAGTCCAGTGGAGAGACAACTATGTAGGTAACTAAGCAGTTTAACGATAGGGTGCTTGTGTGCATAGCCCCTGTTGGCCTGCTCTGTCACTTACCAGCTGAAAGACCTTCAGCACTAACTTCTCTGTGCCTCAGTGTCCGTATCTATAAAATGGGAATAATTATGGCACTTAACAAATAAGGTTGTGGTGAGGGTTACTTGAATTAATACACATAAAACAGTGCCTGGCATCACAGCAAGCCCTAGATAGAGGATGATGATGGTGGTGGTGGTAGTGATAGTGCTCCAAGTGGGAGCCCGAGGAAGGCATATCACTTTTATCCAGGAGGCTAGGGAGGGCACTGAAACATGATCTTACTGGGCAGGGGAGAGGGAGTGCCCTTCAGGTGGAGGATGCAGCACATGGACACAGTAAGAATGTATTCTGAGAATTTTTTATTCAGGCAGGAACTTTCTCAGCTCCTGAATTCTGAGCTTGGTGGCAAAGTGGAAACAAGCATGACGTTTCTATCTCAAGGACATTTTGTTTGTTACTACGAGAGAAAATTGACTGACTGAAAAAATACGGTTTTTAAATAATTGCATTTGTTCAATAGACATAATCCATGCTGACAGTGGCAGGGAGGTTGATGACAAAAAGCATTTATCTAGTTAAATTCCGATTGGGAAAAACTTGTTAAAAAAAATAAAGATCTAAACAAATCTGAATGAATTATACAGGTTGGCACTATGGTCTGAGTTTAGTAAATTATTTTTTTAGCCTTCTCCCTCTCTCTGTTTTTTTAACTATTTTTTTTTTTTTGAGACGGAGTCTTGCTTTGTTGCCCAGGCTGGAGTGCAGTGGCACGATTATGGCTCACTGCAAGCTCCACCTCCCGGGTTCATGTCATTCTGCTGCCTCAGCCTCCCAAGTAGCTGGGACTACAGGCGTCTGCCACCGCACGTGGCTAATTTTTTGTATTTTTAGTAGAGACGGGGTTTTACTGTGTTAACCAGGATGGTCTCGATCTCCTGACCTCGTGATCCTCCCACCTCATCCTCCCAACGTGCTGGGATTACAGGTACGAGCCACTGCTCCCAGCCTTTTTAACTTTTATTTTAGGTTTGGGGGTACATGTGAAGGTTTGTTACATAGGTAAAGTCATGCCACGGGGGTTTGTTGTACAGATTATTTCATCACCCAGGAATTTAGCCCAGTACCCAATAGTTACTTTTCTGCTCCTCTCCCTCCTCCCACTCTCCACCCTCAAGTAGACCCCAGTGTCTGTTGTTTCCTTCTCTTTGTTTGTAAGTTTTCAACATTTAGCTCCCACTTATAAGTAAGAACATGTATTTGATTTTCTGTTTTTTGTTAGTTTGCAGTTCCATCTGTGTTCCTGCAAAAGACATGATCTTGTTCTTTTTTGTGGCTGCATAGTATTCCATGGTGTACATGTACCATATTTTCTTTATCCATCTGTCATTGATGGGCATTTAGATTGATTCCAGGTCTTTGCTGTTGTGAACAGTGTTGCAATGAACATTTGTGTCATTTGACTTTATGGTAGAATGCTCTATATTCCTCTGGGTATATATCTAGTAATGAGATTGCTGGGTTGAATGGCAGCTCTATTTTTAGCTCTTTAAGGAATCACCATACTGCTTTCCACATGGTTGAACTAATTTATAGTCCCACCAACAGTGTATAAGTGTTGCCTTTTCTCCACAACCTTGCCAGCCTCTGTTATATTTTGACTTTTTTTTTTTTTTTGATTTTTATTTTTTTAGTAGAGATGGGGTTTCACCATGTTGGCCAGGCTTGTCTCAAACTCCTGACCTCGGATGATCTGCCCACCTCAGCCTCCCAAAGTGCTAGGATTACAGGCGTGCACCACCATGCCTAGCTAATTTTTAGATTTTTAGTAGAGACAGGTTTCACCATGTTGGCCAGGCTGGTCTCGAACTCCTGACCTCAAGTGATCTGCCCGCCTCAGCCTCCCAAAGAACTGGGATTACAGGCATGAGCCACCGCTCCCAGCCAATTTTTTTGACTTTTTAATAGTAGCCTTTCTGACTGGTATGAGATGCTGTCTCATACTTTTGATTTGCATTTCTCTAATGATCAATGATATTGAGCTTTCTTCATATGCTTGTTGGCCACATGTATGTCATCTTTTGAAAAGCGTCTGTTCATGTCTTCTGCCCACTTTTTAATGGGGTTGTTTGTTTTTCTCTTGTAAATTTGTTTAAGTTCCTTATAGATGCTGGATATTAGACCTTTGTCAGGTGCATGCTTTGCAAATATTTTCTCCCATTCTGTAGGTTGTCTGTTTACTCTGTTGATAGTTTCTTTTGCTGTGTAGAAGCTCTTAATTAGATCCCACTTGTCAGTTTTTGCTTTCGTTGAAATTGCTTTTAGTGTCTTTGTCATGAAATCTTTGTGCATTCCTACGTCCAGGATGGTATTGCCTAGATTTTCTTCCAGCGCTTTTAGAGTTTTGGGTTTTACATTTAAGTCATTAATCCATCTTGAGTTGCTTTTTGTATATAGTCTAAGGAAAAGGGGTTTAGCTTCAGTCTTCTGCATATGGCTGACCAGTTATCCCAGAACCATTTATTGAATAGGGAGTCCTCTCCCATTGCTTGTGTTGGTCATCTTTGTTGAATATCAGGTGGTTGTAGGTGTGTGGCCTTATTTCTGGGCTCTCTATTTCTACTTATCTTAAGAGAAAAAAAGTCCCAGGAAGACTCACAACTCACAATTAAATGATACCAGTGTTGGGCACAAACGTGGATAAAATCTCTGGCATTTTAAATTCAGAGATAAAAATAGTTTCCAGAAAACTGTTCCTTTAAAAAACAAGAGACATGAAATGTTGTGAGTCTCCAAAATGACAGAAATTACTAAAAATAAAACCAATGACAGGTAGCGAGAAAAAGCTCCACTTAACTTTAGCTTATGTAAACAAGTATATTTAGGAAGTGTACATAAACAAGTTGATTTATATATAATTCAGTGTATTCTCTTCAAAAACATTGAATTCCCAAACAGAATAATCAGTTTAAAATTAATGTGGTTTATTAACAATTAAAAATGATAACACAAGCTGAAGAAGATTGGAGGTGAAATGTTGAGTTTCCTTTGATAGGTAGAGTAATTACAAAGTGTGCTTTTGAAGTTCAAGAAGACAGCCTTAGGACACAACATTTTTAAAGTAAAAATTGGCTTGCACTCTGTTCAAGTGATTTATTTTGCACTAAGAAATGGGTGTGAGACATGATGTGATTTAAAATTTCATCCCTTGATGGAACTGCTTGAGGGTGACATTTTTTTTTTCTTTTTTCTTTTCTCAGCCTGCTCAGCCTATGAAGTTTCCTATCTAAAAGTTAATCTTCTGAAATTGCTTAGGAATGTAAGGAAACCTAATCTTTTGGTGTGTAAACAAAAGGGACTAAGTATATCACTCCCCCTCTGACACCCAGGAGCCCAGAAGTGGTGAAGTAGCAGCTAGCAGGATCTAGTGCTTACTGCGGCAAAGCAAATCCAGCCATTCTTGTTTGGTTGCCTGCTAATTAATTACCTTCAAAAAACTGCACCTTTACCATCTTTCCCTCTCTAAGAAGGTTTGAAAGGTGTGGGGAATTGAAGAGGGGAGGTAGAATGTACTAAAAGAAGAAAGTTCAAAGGAACTGGGATTTAGTTAAAATAGAAGGCTAGATTATCAAGGGAACAGGGAGGGCATTGAGGGAGAGAAGACAAATGCAGTCATGCATCACTTAACAATGGGGGATACATTTTGAGAAATGATGGGTAGGTGATTTCGTTGTTGTGCCAACATACAGCGTACTCACACAAACCTAGATGGCATAACCTACTACACACCTAGGATACATGGGCTAGTCCTCCTAGGCTACAAACCTGTACATCAGGTTATGTACTGACTACTGTAGGCAACAGCAAACAATGATAAGTATCTGTTTATTTAAACGTGTCTAAACATAAAAAAGGCACAATAAAAATACAATATTATAATCTTACGGGACCGCTTTGTTTATGTGGCCTGTCTTGACCAAAATGCCATGTGGTGCATGACTGTAGTAGTTTAAAAAACTGGCTGATGGCAAAGATATTTCACTTGTTTTAGCAAGTGCTTTTTCTTTATTTCTACAAATGGAAAGAAATGCATTTAACCAACTTTAAATAAAGTTTTCAATAGTCTATTGATGTAAGGAAACAAGGTACTTGAAAAAAATGTGTCTGTTGGCCAGGCACGGTGGCTCATGCCTGTAATCCCAGCACTTTGGGAGGCTGAGGTGGGCGGATCACGAGGTCAGGAGTTCGAGACCAGTTTGACCAACATGGTGAAACTCTGTCTCTACTAAAAAAATACAAAAATTATTTGGGCATGGTGGCACGCACCTGTAATCCCAGCTACTCAGGAGGCTGAGGCAGGAGAATCGCTTGAACCTGGGAGACGGAGGTGGTAGTGAGCTAAGATTGTGCCATTGCACTCCAGCCTGGGTGACAGAGCAAGGCTGCATCTCAAAAAAAAAAAAAAAAAAAAAAAAAGTCTATCATGATATGCTAGTAAATGCTGAAACACTGGCTGGCTGGGGTGAAGGGAGGGAAGGACTTGCTGTGCAGTGTTTGTCAATTTCTGTGGTGTAAATACTCCCCATGTGGTGGATTCTACCACCATGAGTCACTGACTGTGAAGCTGGGAACACACCACTGGGCTTTCCACCAGAGAGATGCAGTAGACGTAAGTGGCCCCAAGAACACAGATAAAGGTAAAATGTAATTAAAAGCAGTGGGGACGTGATGCTTTTCGAGTACTTCTTATCTTTGTTTTTAATATAGTTTGATTATAAGTTTATGCAATTTAATATTTAATAATGGCTTTCTTTTTAATAGCCAGCTCATAGCTTTCCTGAAAATTTAAGTTGTCTCTTAAGAACCTGTACAAGCTGGTTCTAGCACACCGCTAAATACATATATAATGGCAAGTTATTGACTGTGGTAATCACTGCCCCCCACCTGGGGGGAGGGAGGGAGTTGTAGTTTGTGGCTAGGGACCTTCACCATTTACTCTGTATGCTTCTCTTTTGTATATATTGCTAGTGTAATAGAAGTGAATAGAAAATGACTTTCATAAAATATCGATTGCTCTCATAACCGATACTTCCTTCCCTGTTTTCAACGGAGCCCAAGCCCCTGCAGTAGCATGGCTCAATGTACAGAGTATTGAACTAGGAACTAAAACTTGTCTTTTCATCCTAGTTTGACCTTTAAAAGACTGAATACCCAAGAGCAAGTTATTTAATTTCTCTGAGTGTTAGCATCTTTGTATGTCAAAGGAAGATACGTAGATTTTATCTCTAAGAGTCCAGACGGTTCTAACCTTTGCATTTCTAATTATTTCTTATATCATTCAATACATTTACCATCTGCAGGAGATCAGAGCAGTCACACAATGTATTCTGTGAAGTCTCAAATTATCCCATTTATTACTCATTTTATTTCCTGAGTTTTTGAAATGTTATAGATCTGAAATTTACGGTCAGTGTTGATAATTATAAAACTTGGGTGGGTTGAAAAAAATCAAGTTTTGGAAGCTGGCTAAAAAAGGGTCCAGAAGATGTTGTCTGACTAGCTCTGTTCCCTGCAGGGTGCATTGATTTGCTGGCTCATGGATGGTATGTATGACAAGAGGCCTGGGACCTGGGCCCTTTGGGAGCCCTTCCACGCCACCTAGGTTTATATTCTTCTAGAATGTATTGGCTTGAGAGCTACCCCGAATATCGGTCTGCACTAGTCTGATTCTAGTCTCTGACCAGGAAAATTAGGAGTTTGGTTCCTAATTAAAAAAAAAAAAATTTCAATATTTTTATTTTTAAACTTCAAAATAGTGGATGTTTATTATAGAAAATTTAGCAAACACAGATGAGCAAAAAAGGAAACAGAAAGATCACTGATGTTATAGAATTTTCTGCTTTTTGTTGTTCTGTTTTATATATATGTAAATGAACATATGGATGTTTTAAACGATATATGTTGGCTCTTGAGACTGGGGCACAGCATAGACTCAGAGTGTAGACTCTGGAGCCAAAATGTTCACATTGGAATCCTGGCTCCATCCCTCACTAACTGTGTGACCTCGGGCAATTCACCCTGCCACTTTGTGCTTAGTGAAAAAAGGATGATACAGTCTACCTTGTAAGGTTATTGTGACAATTCAGTGAGTTAATATGTATGAAATTCTTATAGAACTCATACATAGAATTGCTTGGCACGCAATTCAATGAATGATAGCTATTTTTATTGTATTCCATTGTGTATTGATGCACTGTAGTTTACTAATATCTTACTGTTGGACATTCAAGTGGCTTCTAATTTTTCACAACTGAGATGAAATCTCTTATAGGTTATAACTTTATATACATTATCTGGATAAATCCTAGACATGGAATCATTTAGCATTCACATATTAAGGTTCTAAACACATATTATGAAAATTAAAGTCTTCCTTACATATAGCCAAATGAGCATCCACTAAGTGCGCAAGCACGTCCCATCTCTCCCTCGTGTCAATGCTGGTAAATGGGTTGGGCTTTCACATTTTCTTATCAAAATGAGAATTCCACTTATTTCCATAATATATACAAATCTATGCTCTTTATCTTAAATGCAGAAAAAGTGCCCTGAGATATTATTAAACTGTGAAAATTAATTAAATCTTAAGGCAAACATTTTTTTTTTTTTCTGGAAATTAATGCACCGGGCTGTGCCTAGGCATGGATATACATCCATGGTAAGCAATTCACCCCCAGCCCCACTACTGGGCAAAAGCAGTAAAAGAGACACAAACTGCAGCTCCTCCAAGGTGGAGGGCAAGAGTGCCTCCCACCTCCGCTCCTCAGCCTTATTGGACCTACAGATTCTGATCCTTCCTCATGGCTCTGAGGCAGACCCTTTCCCCAGCCTTGGAAGAAGATGCTATCGTCATCCCTGCTGGCTCCTGACTCCATTTGAGAGGTGTGTTCGCTCAAATCATGGCCAGCCTGGCAGGGACGCTGATGAGGGAACTCTACAATGGGCAGTGTGTCAGCCAGGTTCTCCCACAGACCAGAACCAGCAGGGGACTGGAGACTCTCCACAGGCACCGAAGTTGCTGTCCCCAAGTGGGATTTCTTCTTCTGCAGGGAAACCTGAGTTTTGCCCTTGAGGTCTTCCAGCTGAACTGATTGATGAGAATCTCACAGTAACAACTAGATTCGTGTTAAATTTTTTTTTTTATTTTAGAAACAGGGTCTCACTATGTTGCCCAGGCTGGATTCAAATTCCTGGGCTCAAGCGATTCTTCCACTTTGGCTTCCTAAATAGCTGGGACTACAGTGTGGGCCACTATGCCCAGCTTAGTGTTTAATTTAATGACTGGGTGCATTAGCCTGGCCAATTGACACATATGACTGGCCATCACAGGCAGTCACAAGAAGAAGCAGTGTTCATGAAGGATGGCCTGAGTCCTGCTCCCACCGGGTCCCTAAGCCCCCTTTGAGTGCCATACCAGGCAATGTGCATGATTTCTGGGTGATGTAGAGATGCCCTTAGCCAGCTCTTCTTCTGCGAGAAGATAGTGCTAAACTCTCTGCATAGAAAGGCATATGGGAGCTTATTATTCTTATTTTCATGTAGGGTGATTTGGAAATCACAGATCATCAGAGTTATGTAATAAATGATTTCAGAAGGAGGTCTGAAATATCCACTTTAAAGACTATGGTGGAGGGGGCCAGAGGATTAATCCTGGTATAACTCAGTGATTCCAAGTATAATTCCAAGGTGAGTTCAGAGGAACACTAGTTCCATGGGATAGCAAATAATAGGTGAAAGGTAAAGATTCTGAGGTAAAAAAAATGTTTAAGAAATTCTGGTTTAACATCAACAGTAGACTGGATACAGAAAATATCATACATATACACTGGAAAACTATGCAGCCATAAAAACGAATAAGATCATTTCCTTTGCAGCATCATGGATGGAGCTGGAGGCCATTATCCTAAACAAACTAACACAGAAACAGAAAACCAAATACTTCATGTTCTCACTTACAAGTAGTAGCTAAAACAAGAATACACATGGCTACTAAGAGCAGAACAACAGACACTGGGGCCTACTTGAGGGTGGAAGGTGGGAGGAGGGAGAGGAGCCTCCTTAATAGGTTAATGTACTAAAGACAGGAGTCTCTTCAGTTTAATAGGCTAATGTACTAAAGAGGAGCCTCTTTAATAGGTTAATGTACTACAGAGAGGAGTCTTTTTAATAGGTTAATGTACATGGGAACTCTTGAATGGGTATTCTGGTATGCAGTGTTTACAAGCTTTCTTGATCACAAAAACAATTTTTTGCTGAGCACTTTTTGAGTCTAGTGTCCCACGAAATACCTTAAGAAAAGATGTTATAACCTACAGTGTTAGCCACCCAGAATAAAGAATAAAGATGGGATACACTTTCTTCCACGTTATCCCACTTATTGCCATTTAGCACCACTAGATTCTATGCAAAAGTAAATTTACTGAGAAATTCACTTCAAAGACGCCATTGAACCCCTGCATTTATTGCATGCCCATTATGTGTTACTGCCAGGAATAAGGGCTGCATGAGAACAACACAGACCCTAACTTCATGGAGCTTATGCCTTTCTCTAGACATATATCGCATGAGGAAGTGACCTGCTGACTACACCTTCATTCCAGATAGGGCCCAACAGACCTGACATCAACCCTGGTGCACAAGTTTCCTGGAGTTAAAGGATTGTAGAAATGAGACCATGTGTCCAAACAGCCTGTTCCTTGGCAGAAGGAAGAGAAATGCTAAGAAAAATCACATCCCTCTTACCAGGGAACTAGTTCAAAACCAGAAGAAAGAGGATCTTTTCCTCTGGGGTGGGCAGTTTGGCAGAAAGCAGTGCCTTAGAGTTTGATGGAAATAAAAGGTGGCCAGTCTCCCCTTCTTGCTGCCAATGTCTTTCTTTGACAGCCAGAGAAATCTTTGACTGAAAACCTTGAATATGGAGGAAAAAGCAAATAACTAAAAAGCCCCCATCTTTCACAGCCATGTAAGTTAAAAAAGCCAACCAGGGATGCCCATACCCAAGGTTCTTATCTCTGGATTCCTGGTCCGTCTCACTTTGACAAAGAGGAATTTTAATCAATGTGAGACTTTTTTTTGTGACTCTAAAACAGTAAAAATGCCTCATTAGCTGTTTTATGCAGGGCCGCTGCTTCTTGGGCTTGCCACACACTGTATCCTACTGGTCGAGCTCAGCTGGGCCAGCTGGAACATAGCCAGCTAGCTCCTGGTGGTGAGTTCATCTGCAGTTTTCTAGATTAAAGCTCCGATCTTGGGGAGGTGCTTCTGAGCAAAATGGAGGAAGTGGTTCTCCCAGAGGATCACTGGGGAGCCAGGGAGACATGACATGCAATCAATCCTTCCTTCTGTCTTACACATGATATCAATCAACAAACTTGTATTGACATTGCATTAAGGAGACATTAAGGTAGATCAGGTATCTTGAGAGTAGAACTTTAATTCAAATTGGGAAATTATAAGTAGATGTTTTCCTAAGTTGGAATTGGACGTGGACCTGAAAAGTTTTCCTTTTATATTTATTCTAGTTTCTAGCCTCTGTCCTCTCAGTCCATAAGTCCTTCCATTTGCAGGTTCAGTTTTATCCAATTTTTATTATAACTCAGTTCTGATTAGGACAGCAAGCAGGTTCAGTACCCTTGGCATACCAGGTAGTGGGGCATGACTTAATCTTGTTGCCACAGACCGTGTTTCGGGGATGAGTACTGACCTGCCCAATTAGTTGTAGCTTTCTCCTAATATTGTCCCCCGACTTATTTTCATCCTATCCAATCTTGATGTTTGAATTTCCCTGACATTCCTTCTTTTAGATCCCCTTGGGGTCTGCAAAGGATACTGCTTCACCTTGTAGGAGTTAGTACCAAAGTAAGTCAATTTCTTCAACCAAATTTGCCCTTAGTCCAAGCAAGACTGATCTAACTGATCAAGGAAATTACCTATAAAGGTCAGTTATGACCACAGGCAAACTTGTGAATGGCGATGGTTGATAAAGAATGCTCAGGGACCTGTCCATGTGAATTCAAATCCTAGGTCTACCACTTACAAGCTGTACAGTCTTTGGCAAATCACTTTATCTCTATTTTTCTTATCTATAAAATAGATATACAAGCTTGTAGAGTTGTTGGGAGGATTAAGTAAATTGTAACACCTTTAGAATAGTGTGTGTCACATAGTAAATGACCAATAAAATTAGTAATTGTTGTTACTATTATTATTTTCCTGGTTGATCTAAGGGAACTCTCAGTTTAGTAGAAGCAGAATCCACCTACTTGGGTTCTGGTGTCAGAGTGGGTAGAGGTGTGGGAAATGCTCATTTGGACTGTGAAACTCATATTGGTAGTTCACATTTGCAGAGAGTTCAGGTTTGACCCTGTAAGTGTTCATCTCCCAAATCTGCTAAAACAATTTGACAATTAGAAGTTAAAATATGGTCCATTATAAGTTTGAGTGCAAGGTAAAAATTGTCACCACTCACATCGAACTACCAGCGGATCCATTAAGCAGGAGCATAGGGCAGGAAAACAGGCTGCCTCTAGCCTCATTTGCCATTGGAGCACTGCCTGCTTGGGTATCCCTCTCCACCTTTGAACACTGAGCTTTGAACTGTTGCCTAAGACTCTAACACCTTCTCTTTAAGAAGACTTCTTAATTTGACTATTACCCCCAGGGAAATCCACTTGCCAAAAATTCCAACAGTAACTATGGACTGAGATCCTGGGGGTAAATTAGTATTGGATTTCTGGGCAATTTGCCCTAAATGCTAATGTATAAAAATGCACCTGGGTAAGGACATTTTTTCTTCTGAATCACAGATTCACTGCCTAATTAATTTTTACTATCAAGAAGAAAAATGCTAGGTTTTTTTTTTTTTAACTAAGTACAATTGTCCCTCCATACCATGGGGGATTGGTTTCAGGATCCCCACAGATACGAAAATTCAAGAATGCTCAAGTCGCTTATATAAAATGGCCTAGTACTTGCATATAACCTACACACATCCTCCTATATATTTCAAATCACCTATAGATTACTTATGATACCTAATACCATTTAAATCCTATGTAAATAGTTGTTATACTGTATTGTTTAGGGAATAGTGACACGAACAAAAGTCTGTACATGTTCAGTACAGATTCCACCCCCATTCCCCGCCAGCAATATTTTTGATCTGTGGTTGGTTGACTTGACCAATGTGGAACTCATGGATGTGGAGGGCTGACTGTAAATTAAATAGGTTCTACCCAGGTAACAATTTAAGGTAGGAACTCTGTGGCATTCTTTTCATTGTTCACAGCTTCCAAACTAATGCCTTGAACATGGAGGTGATCCTTTGTATTGCGTATTACAAAGAGGATGTGTAGTGGGGTCATAGAATCCTGGGTTCAAATTTTAGTTCTGCCACATATTTACTAGTGGTGGGGTCGTGAGTAAGTGTTTACCTTCTCTGAGAACCAATTTCCCCTCCCGGAAGTTGGAGATAGGTAATAACACCGACCTTTCAAGCTTTTTGTGAGCCATTAAGAAAATAAAGTAGGAAAAGTACCTGACACATTCTCTGCCATTGTTGATTGTTGTGTGATGGAATCTGGGGATCAGGGGTTCTCTCCCAATTCCACAGACCCTCCTTGAGAAACATTTTAGCAGTGCTTAATTTTACAGACTTAAAAAAAATCATTGCCATTAGAAAATAACTTCCTAACTTTCCTTTTCTTACCATGGAGATAAACCACATTTGCTTTTTTGCTACCCAGTTTTTAAAAAAACAAGCTATTATGCCTTTATAAATATTAATCACTTTTATGAAATAATTATATTTGTATTACAAATGTTAATATTTCTTTTTTAAAAATGTTATTGTGTCTATTTAAGGTATATAACATGATATTATGGGATATATGCAGAAAGTAAAATGGTTACTATAGTAAAGAAAATTAACATATCCATCATTTCACATACTGACTCCCCCTTTTTTTGGTAGCAAAAACAGCTAAAATCTAATTTAGCAAAAATCTCGAATACAATACAGCATTATTAAATATAGTGCTCAGGTTGTACATTAGATGTCTAGACTTATTTATCCTAAATTTCTGCTACTTTGTATCCTTTGACCTGCATCACCCAGTGTTTTATTCTCTATCTCTGTATATTTGAGGTTTTTATTTTAAGATTCCACATATAAGTGAGGTCATGCATTATTTTTCTTTCTGTATCTGAATTACTTCACTCAGCCTAATGTACTCCAGGCTCATCTATGTTGTCGCATTTGGCAGTGTGTTAGTCTGTTTTCACACTGCTATAAAGAACTAGCTGAGACTGGGTAATTTATGAAGAAAAGAGACTTAATCGACTCACAGTTCTGCATGCTTAACACGAAGCATGACTAGGAGGCCTCAGGAAACTTACAATCACGGCAGAAGGCGAAAGGAAGCAAGAACCTTCTTCACATTGTGGCAGAATGGAGAGAGTGAAGGAGGAAGTGCCACACACTTTTAAACCATCAGATCTGGTGAGAACTTACTGAGCAGCAAAGGGGGAATCGACCCCCATGATTTAATCACATCCTACCAGGCCTCTCTTCCAATTCGGCATTAAATTTGGGCAGAGACACAAATCCAAACCACATTAGGCAGTATCTCCTTTTTTAAAAGGCTGAATACTACTTCATTTTATATATATACATATATACACACACACACACACACACACATATATATATATATATATATGTATTACAGTTTCTTTATCCATTAGTCCATCAACAGACACTTGAATTGTTTCCATGTCATGGGTGTTGTGAATAATGCTGCAGTAAACATGGAATGCAGTTATCTTTATGAGGTGGTGATTTCATTTTCTTTGCTGGGCCATATGGTAGTTCTTTTAGTTTTAATTTCTTTTTCTTTTCTTCTAAGATGGAATCTCGCTCTGTTGCCAGGCTGGAGTGCAGTGGCGCGATCTCAGCTCACTGCAACCTCTGACTCTCTGATTCAAGTGATTCTCCTGCCTCAGGCTCCCAAGTAACTAGGATTACAGGCACGCACCACCATGCCTGGCTGTTTTGTATTTTTAGTAGATACAGGGTTTCACCATGTTGGCCAGGATGGTCTCGATCTCCTGACCTCATGATCTGCCTGCCTTGGCCTCCCAAAGTGCTGGGATTACAGGTGGGAGCCACCGCGCCTGGCCTTTTGTTGTTGTTGTTGTGGTGGTGGTTGTTGTTGTTATGGAGTGACACTCTGTCATCTAGGCTGGAGTGCAGTGGTGTGATCTCAGCTCACTGCAACCTCTGTCTTCCCAGTTCAAGCAATTCTCCTGCCTCAGCCTCCAAAGGAGCTGGAATTACAGATGCCTACCATCACTACTGGCTAATTTTTGTATCTTTATTAGAGACAGGCCATGCTGGTCAGGCTGGTCTTGAACTCCTGACCCCAAGTGATCCACCAACCTTGGCTTCCCAAAGTGTTGGGATTAAAGTGTGAGCCACCACGCCCAGCCTTAGTTTTAATTTTGTAAGTAACCTCCATACTGTTTTCCATAATGGCTATACCAATCTACATTCCCACCAACAGTGTACAAGGGGTCCTTTTCTCTTGTTATCACTTACATTTTTATCACTTTTGTTTTTGATAATAGCCATCCTGAAGGGTGTGAGGTGCTATCTCAGTGTGATTTTGATTTTGACAATTTCCCTATGATTATGGATGTTGAGCAACTTTATATATATATCTGTTGATATGGTTTGGATTTGTGTCCTTGCCCAAATCTCATGTCGAATTGTAATCTCCCATGTTGGAGGAGGGGCCTGGTGGGAGGTAATTGGCTTATAGGGGGTGGATTTCCCCTTGCTGTTCTTGTGATAGTGAGTGAGTTCTCAAGAGATCTGGTTGTTTAAAAGTGTGTAGTACCTCCTTCCTCTCCATCTTCCTTCTGCTCTGGCCATGTAAGATGTGCCTGTTTCCCCTTCTACCATGATTGTAAGTTTCCTGAGGCCTCCCCAGCCATGCTTCCTATAGAGCCTGCAGAACCATGAGCCAATTAAACCTCTTCTCTTTATAAATTAACCAGTCACAGGTAGTTCTTTATAGCAGTGTGAGAATGGACTAATACACCTGTTGACCATTTTTATGTCTTCTCTTTAGAAATATCCATTCAGGTTCTTTGACCATTTTTTTAAATGGGTTATTTGTTTTTCTGCTATTAAGTTGTCTGAGTATTTTTTTTCATAAATTTTGAGTATTAACCATATACGTATATACACATATATATACACATATATATATAGTTTGAAAATATTGTTTCAAATTTGTAGTTTGCCTTTTTATTTTGTTGATTCTTTTGCTGTGTAATTAGTGTTTCTCGTTATGTAACCTTTGACTTTATATCATTTGAAAATTCTTAGTCTAAGCTTCTCAGCAGAAAAAAACAGATTATTTACCAAGAAAGATAATTAGATTGGAACCTGACCTTTAATCAGCAAACCATATATGCTGAGATTATGGATTTTAAGGATAAAAGACCAGATGCCTTAGAATTGTACACACAGTCAAGCTATTGTGAAGATGTGAAAACACACAGAAAATATGCTCCTACGTACTATTTATTTAAAAAGCTACTCAAAGAAGTACTCCAGCCAAATTAAAAGTAAATCATAATAAAGAAATCAAGAAGGGAAATCAAGTATATAGGATAGAATCACTTTAAAATTCATAGTAGCTCACTAATGATGTAGTTATAAAGTCTAATGCAGATTGTATTAAACTTTACAATAGGGAGAGGAATTCAAATCTGCTGAAGATCAATTTTGATGGTTGTGTGGAGCTTGGTTAGAGATTCTGAATAATTCTTGATTTTCTAGAGAAATACAACTTCAGTTATGTTTGTTAAAGTTAAAATAAACAAAAGCTGATAAAAAAGAAAGGGTGCAAAAAGCAAGTATAATAAATATAAATTAAAAGCACAAGATAAGATGGCAGGAAAAAGGTTAAACTGGCCTTATTTAATATATTGCCCTTTTCTTTTTGAGACAGGGTCTCCCTCTGTTACACTGCTGGAGTGCAGTGGCACGATCATAGGTCACTGCAGCCTCGACCTCCCAGGCTGAATCAATCCTCCCACCTCAGCCTCCTGAGTAGCTGGAACTACAGGTGCACGCCACCACGCTCGCCTAATTTTTGTATTTTTTTGTAAAGACAGGGTTTTGCCATGTTGCCCAGGCTGGCCTCAAACTCCTGGGCTCAAGCAATCCTCCTGCCTCAGCTTCCCAAAGTGCTGGGATTACAGGCATGAGCTACTGTGCCTTGCCTAATATATCCTCATAGTAAGAGTATATTGATGGTTAAATAAATATGAACAGTTAATTCTTCTCTCACACCACTTAACAATACCTAAACTAAAAAGCAAAGTCTTTGTGAGTGAAAGAGCAAAATCACTATTTTCTATTTATAAGAGATATACTTAAAAGTAAATAACAAAATTAAAATAACAACGGATTATTTTAAAAACAAGCCATGGAAAGATGTGTCAGGTAAATATATGAAAAAGGAAATTCGAGATAGAAATATTTATAAAAGAAGAATATGATAAAAGATATATTGAAGAAAACACGGAGAACTATTTTAATATTAATGAAAGATACAATTCACCAAGGATATATAGCCTTTATACACTGAAAAATGCTTCATTGAACTGAAAACTATTTGCAAGCAATATGGCAGACAAAAGGTTAACAGCCTTACAAAACAAAAACTCTTACAAATTAATCAGAAAGATATCAACACTCCAAAAGATGAACAAGCAAAGAATACTAACAGGTAGTTCATAGAATGATAAAAAAAAAAAAAAGTTCATTAAACATGTTGAAAAGTCCTTGACTTCTTCATAGTAAAAAAAAAATACAGATTAAAACCACAGTAAAATATTTTTCCCATGTCTAATTGGCAACCATTTTTAAAAAGTTAATATTTTAGTGTTTGTAAAGATGTGAGGAAACCAGTCCTCTTGAGTGCTCTTGATAGAAATATGGATTGATAAAATATTTATTTCTGGAGAGCAATTTGTCAATATTTATGAACATTTTAAAATGGGCCCATTTTATTTATTTATTTTCTTTCCAACTTTTAAGGTTTGGGGGTACATGGGTAAATTGTGTGTTGCAGGGGTTTGGTGTACAGATAATTTTGTCACCCAGGTCATCAGCATAGTACCTAATAGGTAGTTTTTGTTTGTTTGTTTTTGTTTTGTTTTGTTTTGTTTTGAGACGGAATTTCGCTTTTGCCCATGCTGGAATGCAGTGGCACAATCTCAGGCTCACTGTGACCTCCGCCTCCTGGGTTCCAAGGTTCCAGCGATTCTCATGCCTCAGCCTCCTGAGTAGCTGGGAATATAGGCATGCACCACCGCACCCAGCTAATTTTTGTATTTTTAGTAGAGTTGGGGTTTCACCATGTTGGCTAGGCTGGTCTCAAGCTTCTGACCTCAGGTGATCCACCTGCCTTGGCCTCATAAAGTGCTAGGATTACAGGCGTGAGCCACCACACCTGGCCCTAGGTAGGTTTTTAATGCTCACTATCCTCACCCTCTACCCTCAAGTAGGCCCCTGTGTTTTTCCCTTCTTTGTGTCTGTGTGTACTCAATGTTTAGCTCCACTTATAAGTGAGAACAGCAGTATTTGGTTTTCTGTTCCTGTGTTAATTTGCTTGGAATAATGGCTTCCAGCTCTTTCCATGCTGTTTCAAAGGACATGATCTTATTATATTTTTATGGCACTGTAGTATTCCATGGTGTATATGTACCACATTTTCATTATCCAGTCCACTGTTGATGTGCATCTGGGTTGATTCCATGTCTTTGCTATTGTGAATAGTGTTGTGATAAACATATATGTGCGTGTGTCTTTATGGTAGAATGATTTATATTCTTTTGGGTACATAACCAGTAATGAGACTGCTGGATCAAATGGTAGTTCTATTTTAAGTTCTCTGAGAAATCTCCAGACTGCTTTCCACAGTGGATGAATGAACTTACATTCCCACCAGCAGTGTGTAAGCGTTCTGTTTTCTCTGTGACCTCACCAGCATCTGTTATGTTTTGTCTATTTTTGTCTTTTCTTTCTCCTTTTTGTGAAGAGTGTGGTGTTTCTATGTTGCCCAGGCAGGTCTTGAATTCCGGGCTCAAGCTATTCTCCTGCCTCTGCCTTCCTAAGTGTTCGGATTACAGGTGTGAGCTACGGCGCCCCACTGACTTTTTAATAATAGCCATTCTGATTGGTGTGAGATAGTATCTCATTGTGGTTTTGATTTACATTTCTTTAATGATTAGTGTTACTGAACATTTTTTCATGTGCTTGTTGGCCGTGTATATGTCTTCTTTAGAGAAGTGTCCACGTCCTTTGCCCATTTTTCAATGGCATTTTGTTTTTTGCTTGTTGTTTGCTTTTGTTTTGCTTGTTGTTTTGTTTGTTTTTTGCTTGTTGCTTTAAGTTCCTTATAGATTCTGGAAATTAGATTTTGTTGGATGCCTAGTTTGCAAATATTTTCTCCCATTCTGTAGGCTGGCACTTTACTCTGTTGATACTTTCTTTTGCTGTGCAGAAGCTCTTTACTTTAATTAGATCTCACTTACCAATTTTTGTGGTTTTTTTTGCAATTGCTTTTGGGGTCTTCATCGTGAAACCTTTGCTGGGGCCATGTCCAGAATGGTATTTCCTTGGTTTTCTTCTGGGTTTTTATAGTTTTAGATTTTACTTTTAATTTTTCAATTCATCTTGAGTTGATTTTTGTATATGGTGAAAGGAAGGAGCTAAGTTTCAATCTTTTGCATATGGTTAGCCAGTTATCCCAGCACTGTTTATTGAATGGGGAGTCCTTTCCCCATTGTTTGTTATTGTTGGTTTTGTCGAAGATCAGGTATTGTAGATGTGTGGCTTTATTTCTGCATTTTCTAACCTGTTGCATTGGTCTATGTGTTTGTTGTTATACTTGTGTCATGCTGTTTTAGTTACTGTAGCCTTGTAGTACAGTTTAAAATTGAATAGTGGGATGCTTCAAGCTTTGTTCTTTTTGCTTAGGATTGCTTTTGCTATTCGGGCTCTTTTGTTGTTCCAAATTAGTTTTAGAATAGTTCTTCTAATTCTGTGAAGAGTGTCATTGGTAGTTTGATAGGGATAACGTTGAGTCTGTAAATTGCTTTGGGTGGTATGGCCATTTTAACAATATCGATTTTCCTATCCAAGAATACGAAATGTTTTCGCATTTGTTCATGTTATCTCTGACTTTTTTCAGCAGTGTTTTGTAATTCTCCTTGTAGAGATCTTTTGCCTGCCGGGTTAGCTGTATTCCTAGGTATTTCATTCTTTTTGTGGCTACGATGAATAGGATTATGTTATTGATTTGTCTCTCAGCTTGGGTGTTATTGGTGTATACAAATGCTATTGATTTTTGTACATTGATTTTTGTATCCTGAAACTTTGCTGAAGTTGTTTATCAGCTCAAGGAGCTTTTGGGCAGAGACTATGGGGTTTTGTAGATATAGAATCATGTCATCTGCAAACAGGGATAGTTTGACTTCCTCTATTCCTATTTGGATGCTTTTATTTCTTTCTCTTGTCTGATTGCTCTGTCTAGGACTTCTAGTACTCTGTTGAATAGGAGTGGTGAGAGTAGGCATCCTTGTCTTGTTCTGATTCTCAGGTGAAGTGCTTCCAGCTTTTGCCCTTTCAGTATGATGTTGGGTGTAGGTTTGGTTCTTATTATTTTGAGATATGTTCCTTTGGTGCCTAGTTTGTTGAGGTTTTTTTTTTTTTTTTTTTTTTTTAAACATAAAGAGATGTGGAATTTTTTGGAAAGCCTTTTCTGCATCTATTGAGATGATTATGTGGTTTTTGCTTTTAGTTCTGTTTATGTGATGAATAATACTTACTGATTTGCCTATGTTGAACCAACCTTGGATCCCAGGAATAAAGGCTACTTGCTTGTGGTAGATTAGTTTTGTGATGTGCTGCCGGATTCAGTTTGCTAGTGTTTTGTTGAGGATTTTTGTTTCTATGTTCATCAGGGAGAGTGGCCCGAAGTTTTCTTTTTTTGTTGTGATTCTGCCAAGTTTTGGTATCAGAGTGATACTGGCTTCATAGAATGAGTTGGGAAGGAGTCCCTTCTCAATTTTTGCAGTAGTTTCAGTAATGATTAGTACCAGCTTTTCTTAGTACATCTGGTAGAATTCAGTTGTGAATCTGTCTGGTACAGGGCATTTTTCTGGTTGGTAGACTTTTTGTTACTTATTCAATTTTAGGACTCATTATTGGTCTGTTTAGGGTTTTGATTTCTTCCTAATTCAATCTTGGGAGGTTGTAGGTTTCCAGAAATTTATCTATTTCTTCTAGGTTTTCTAGTTTGTGTGTATAGAGATGTTTGTAATAGTTTCTGAGGGTTTTTTGTATTATATTTCTGTGGAGTCTGTGGTAATGTCCCCCTTGTCATTTCTGATTGTGTTTATTTGGATCATCCCTCTTTTGTTTTTATTAGTCTAGCTAGTGTTCTATCAATCTTACTGATTCTTTCAAAAATTGAACTTCTGGTTTCATTGATCTTTTGTATTGTTTTTTACATCTCAATTTCATTTAGTTTAGCTCTGATTTTTATTACTTATTTTCTTCTCCTAGCTTTGAAGTTGGTTTGCTCTTTCCTAGTTTCTCTAGGTATGATGTTAGGTTGTTAATTTGAGATCTTTCTAACTTTTTGGTATGGGCATTTAGCACTATAAAGTTTCCTCTTAACGCTGCTTTACCTGTATCCCAGAGATTCTGGTATGTTATGTCTTTGTTTTCATTTGTTTCAAAGAATTGCTTGATTTGTCTTAATTTTATTGTTTACCCAAAAGTCATTCAGAAGAAGATTGTTTAATTTCCATGTAATTGTATGGTTTTGAGAGATCTTCTTGGTATTGATTTCTGTTTTATTGTGCTGTAGTCTGAGAGTGGCTGATGTGATTTTTAATTTTTTGGAATTATTGAGAATTGCTTTATGGTCAAGCATGTGATTGAGTGGTTGAGCATGCGCCTTGTACAGATGAGAAGAATATAGATTCTGTTGTTGTTGGGTGCAGTATTCTGTAGTTATCTGTTAGGTCCATTTGTTCAAGTGTTGAGTTTAGGTCCCAAATATCTTTGTCAGTATTCTGCCTTGATGATCTGTCTAATACTGTCAGTGGAGTACTGAAGCCTCCCATTATTATTATTGTGTGTGTGGTTTTTTTTTTTTTCCAGACTATTGTGTGGTTTTCTAAGTGTGTTAATACGTCTCCAAGAACTTGTTTTATGAATCTTAGTGCTCCAGTGTTGGATGCATATTTATTTAGAACAGTTAAGTTTTCTTGTTGAATTAATACCTTTACCATTATGTAATACCCTTCTTTGTCCTTTTTGATCATTGTTGGTTTAAAGTCTGTTTTGTCTGAAATAAGAATAGTAACCCCTGTTCTTTTTCATTTTCTATTTGATTGATAGATCTTTCTTCATCTAAATATGCTCATTTTAAAATAGGAATTTACCCTACAGAAACACTCTCACACATGTACAAACACATATTTATAAAGATATTTAGGCTGGGTGCACTGGCTCACAACTGTAATCTCAATACTTTGGGATACCAAGGAGGAGGATTGCTTGAGGCCAGGCCTAGGCAACAGAATGAGACCCTGTCTCTCAATACATAGATATATAGTATAGCACTATTTGTAATAAAGAAAAATATGGTCATCAACAGAAGTTAATTAAATTTTAGCACATCTCTACCCTGGAATACTAAGTATCTAGTAATAAGAATGAGATATGCAATGATACAGAATGATTTCCATGACATATTAATGGGAAAAAAAAAGCGAACTTCATAGCAATGCATATAGTATGAACCTTGGTTTGTTTGCTTGCTTAAACACTGGAAAGAAACTGGTAACAGTGCTTATCTCTGGAGAGGAATTCAAATAATGGAATTGAATGATATTGCTCAAGGCAAGCTAGAGTGGAAAAACACACACACAAAAAACCCAAGAAACATTTGAGTCATGAACATTTAAGGACAGGAAATCTGACCTGCATCTATCCATCCAACCATCCATTCATACATCCACTCACAAACAACCATCAAGTGCCTGCTCTGTGTTCAGAGCAGTGCTTCGTGCTGGGTACACAGAGATGAATATTAGGTACAATTTCTTTAAGGCACAGATTAAGATATTGAGAGGCCTTAGCAAGGAAAAGATCAGAATGTACCCTCTTTAGGTAATTCAAAACAACAATAGTGCTAAACTGTAAAGAAGTAGAAAGTTCAATGAAAAAGATTCAACAGCATGAAATGCACAAGTCCAAGTGCTTGAGGACTGAAAAATAATTTTACATCTAGGATTTGAGTTTTTAGCAACTTTTGCCAGAGGAATTTTTGTAGAGTTAAGAATAAAGCATGAATCTACTGATTTGGAAATTGAGTGGAAAGTGAGGGAGTAGAAGCAACTTATGTCTCTTTCAAAAAGTTAGAAGTAGAAGCAATTGATGTCTCTTTCAAAAAGTTGATACTAAAGGAAACTGGAAGTTTGAAGGGTGTTATTCAATGGTAACATTTTTGTGGGATGTTAGAGACTTAAGCTTGTTTGTAGATAGACAGGAAGGAACACCGTAGAGAAGACTAAAGATCCCAGGAGAGGACAGATGACTGATATGACAGGGCTTGGAGAAGATATGAGTCGGTGGGATCAAGGGTTTGGGGTGAGCTTAGTTCTTTGTCCCTAGTATATCTGTTCCTCAACCTCTTCGAAACTCTTGTTCCTTGGCTCTCTGTTTTCTTAATTGCCCCTTTCTACTGTGTAGTCCATCCCTATCTGGCCTGAACAGCATGATCCTCTGTCACTTTCTTGCCTCAACTTATTATTCCTTATCTTTCTATTGAATCCTCCTGGAAAATGTCCACCCTACTTCAGTGTCACAAGTCTTAAAATGTGCTCTTTTATACATGCTGCTTGAGAAAAATTAGTGTGCATTATAAATTCATAGTCTCAAAACTCGATTGGGTCCCCAACCACTATTATAATTTTATTTATTTATTTATTTATTTATTTATTTATTTATTTATTTTTATTTTTGTTTTTATTTTTTGGAGACGGAATCTCACTCAGTCGCCCAGGCTGGAGTGAAGTGGCGCGACCTCAGCACACTGCAAGCTCCGCCTCCCGGGTTCACGCCATTCGCCTGCCTCAGCCTCCCGAGTATCTGGGACTACAGGGGTCCACCACTACGCCCTGCTAATTTTTTTGTATTTTTAGTAGAGACAGGGTTTCACTGTGTTAGCCAGGATGGTCTCGATCTCCTGACCTCGTGATCCATTCATCTCAGCCTCCTGAAGTGCTGGGATTACAGGGATGAGCCACTGTGCCCGGCCCACTCTATTGTTTTTTTAGGCTCCTACCCAGCCTTTTATTTAAAAAAAAAAAAAAAAAAAAGAAAAGAAAAAAGGGAAATGAGGACCAGGCACGGTGGCTCACGCTTGTAATCCCAGAACTTTACAAAGCCGATGCAGGCGGATCTCGAAGTCAGGAGTTCTAGACCATCCTGGCCAACATGGTGAAACCTCATCTCTACTAAAAATACAAAAATTAGCCGGGTGTAGTGACATGCACCTGAAATCTCAGGTACTTGGGAGGCTGAGGCAGGAGAATCGCTTGAACCTGGGAGGCGGAGGTTGCAGTGAGCCAAGATCATGCCACTGCACTCCAGCCTGGGCAACAAAGCGAGATTCCATCTCAAAATAAATAAACAAACAAACAAATAAATAAATAAGTCTGGATATGGTGGCTCACACCTGTAATCCCAGAACTTTGGGAGGCCGAGGCAGGCAGATCACTTGAGGTCAGGAGTTCGAGACCAGCCTGGCCAACATGGTGAAACCCCATCTCTACTTAAAACACAAAAATTTGCTGGGTGTGGTGGCACACGCCTGTAATCCCAGCTACTTGAGAGGCTGAGGTAGGAGAATAGCTGGAACCTGGGAGGTAGAGGTTGCAGTGAGCCAAGGTCGTGCCACTGCACTCCAGTCTAGGCGACAGAGCAAGATTCCATCTCAAAAAAAAAAAAAAAAAAAAAAAGAAATAGAAAAAAACAATAACAACAAACAATGCCATATGTATGAAGCTGACAGAGACTGTGGTTAGAAGAGTAAGTGGAGCAAAGTGAAGGCAAAAAGAGAGCTTAGAGGGGAGGCTTGCAATTTTAAATATGGTGGTCCCAAGGGGCCTCACTGAGAAGGTGAAGGAGATGAGGAAGGTAGCCATGCGGAAATGGTTGTCTGGGTAGAGGAAATAGTGCAAAGACTCTAAGGGAGAGTCCTTGACATGCCTAAGGAACAGTAAGGATGCCAGTGTGGATGGAAGGGGTGAAGCTGGGAGTGGTGACTCATGCCTTGTAGTCCAGGCACTTTGGGAGGCCGAGGCAGGTACCTCGCTTGAACTCAGGAGTTCAAGATCAGCCGGTGCAACATGGCAAAAACCCGTCCCTACGAAAAAATGCAAAAATTAGCTGGGCATGGTGTTGTATGCCTGTAGTTCCAGCTACTCGGGAGGTTGAGGCACGAGAATCGCTTGAGTCTGGGAAACGGAGGGTGTAGTGAGCAGAGATTGCACCACTGCACTCCAGCCTGGGCAACAGAACGAGACTCCAACTCAAAGGAAAAAAAAAAAAAAAAAGAGTGAGAAAGGAAGAGAGTAGTTACAGCAGGAAGGTAAATGAGGACTGTGTTAGTTATCTGTGGCTGCAAAATGAAATTACCTCAAAATTTAGCAGCTTAAAACAACATACATTGATTATCTCATGGTTTCTGTGGGTCTCAGGAGGAGAGGTACTCAGGAACAGGGTAGCTGAGTACTGCTGGCTCAGGTTCTCTTGTGAAGCTTCAAAGATGTTGGCCTGCACCATAGTTATTTCAAGGCTCAGCTCAGGAAGGATCTGCTTGCAAGCTCACTCACATGGCCATTCACAGGTTGCAGGTCGTTTCTGATCTCAGATCTCTGCCACAGAGGCCATTCCATACACCGCTTACAAAGTAGCAGCTTGCTGCTCTCAGAGGTAAGTCACAAAGAATTCAGAATGGAAGCCATCGTCTTTTTAAATCTAATCTCAGAAGTAACATTCCATCACTTCTGCTGTGTTCTGCTAATTAGAAGCAAGTCAATAAGGGGAGGGTATTATGCAGGGTCATGACCACCTGAGGACTGGCTCATTGGGTACTGTTTTAGAAGCCACTCACTGCAAGCCTGATGATGTGGGGCCCTTGTAGCCAGTGTAAAATTTTTGATGTTTACACTGAGTGAAAAGAAGAGCCACTGGGGAGCATCCAGCAGAGAATGGGGTGATCTGACTTACATTGTAGCAGAGGTTCCTTGGGCTCTGTGTTGATAGGGCCAGGGTGAAAGTAGGAAGACTAGTTAGGAGGCTCTAATAATAATTTATCAGGCGGGGGGGTTGGGTGGCTCACGCCTGTAATCCTAGCACTTTGGGAGGCTTAGGCAGACAGATCACTTGAGGTCAGGAGTTCAAGACCAGCCTGACTAAAATGGTGAAACCTCATCTCCACTAAAAATACAAAAAAAAAAAATTAGTTGGGCATGGTCGCAGGCTACTTGGGAGGCTGAAGCAGGAGAATTGCTTGAACCCGGAGGCAGAGGTTGCAGTAAGATGAGATCATGCCACTGCACTTTCGCCTGGGTGACAGAGCCAGACTCCATCTCAATAGTAGTAGTAGTAATAATAATAATAATAATAATAATAATAATAATTTATCAGCACTCAGGAGACAGGTATGCTTTGAAGGTACAAATTTCAGAGACACTGTAATATCGATATTGTTAAAGCCATGAAACCATCACCAAAAGAGAGTGACTTCACTTCTTTTCAGTGTAATGAGACAAAATTCTGTACATAACAGGATAGAAACAAGTCAAATGATTTTGTATGCCTTTCGGAAATAATATCTAAACAGCATTCAGGTATGATCCACATGGTGTTGAACCCTCTGCTTAGAGATGAGAAACTGCAGCTGTCTGGAAGGTCCCAGATTTCAGAGCAAGTACTGGTGCCCCAGCACCTGGAGGTGAATGGCAGAAATCACCATGGCCCATAGCAGGGTCACCACAGCTTGTCTTTCTAGTAAAGGGTGAAGGTTTTCAACTTTTTTTGTACTCTTAGAGAAGAAACTGTGAGCCCATAATTTGAAGGTTATTTATAACTTCCTTTTGCCTTATTTGGGATACAATAGAACAAGTTCCTCTCAAATCTATTTATGGAGGTACACATAGCAAAAAAGGAAGCAAATGGGATTTCTAAACAAAAATAGTTTTAACTACAATTTCCTTCAGTGCAGACAGAAAATGCTGCAGGGACATTGGCCTATCTTTCTTAAAGTTCATGGTCAAAATCTATTTGTCCCACCTGAGTCATGTGTAGGAAAGCCATAATGTCCAGCACAAGGCATTATGCCCCAGTTAGGGGTTTTCCTGATCATCCTCTATAACATGAGATGCCTTGGATTGGAGCAGGGCAGGAGGGCCTGTCTGGCTTCTCCATGCCACTCACCCTTGGTGCCATGAACGGAGGGAGCATTGAGCCTCGCTGTTACATCCAATTGCTGTGCTGCTCCTTCTTTCCTACATCTGTAATGAAATCCAGGGCCACCACCTGGTTCTTCCACATCCCTATAATTTTGTACACCACACTTTCCTTAACTTAAAGCTTCCTCCCCTTCCCCACAACCTGGCTGCTATTATTCCTTCAGCTTTTAGCTCAGATGCAGTCTCCCATGGGAAGCTGTCGTGGTCGACCTTCTAAGTTTTGGCTAGTACCTGTTTTTACATCAATTGGAGCATGAGTCCCACTGTTTAGTTCCTTTTTGTTTACTGATCTGTCTCATCCTTTACAGTATAGTTGTTTGAAGGTAGGCTTGCACCCAGCTGTGGCCTGATATACAGTCAGCACTCAATAAATACTTCCTGAATCATTTAGGTAATGTTCAAATGAGCAGGGATACCTCTTGTCTGAGAGAAGCATGAAGTGGAAGAAGAGGTGTGTAGATAGAGCTGACTGGAGAAGTCAGGACAGAAGTGGAAGTTGTGCTTGCTCACAGACACCTGTTATCTCAGGGAAGGGGGAGGTTAGGCCACCTGCTGAGAGTGAGGGAAGCAGGGAACTGGTAGGACCCTTGAGGAAAGTAGTAAAGGTTTGGAACAGCTTGTATGGAGAACGGAAATGGAGCAGATGAGAAACCCTTGAGGGCCCAGCTGAGATTGGAGCTCATAAATTTATAATGGAGCCCAGCAACATGAATATGCAATTTTTCTCCAGAAAGCAGTCCTGAACAAGACATAGGAGAAATAATGCTAATTGCTATTTATTCATGCCTGCTATATGCAAAGATCTATGCTATATGCTTCCGTTGCTGTTCTATATTCCTTGTAAGAAGCCTGTGATGCAGGTATCATTATCTCCATCATTTGGCTGAAGAAACTGAGGCTTATGGCGGTTAATCACTTAATATAAGTCACATAGCTGGCAAGTGACAAGCAGCTACAAACCACAGACTGACTCCAAGGGCCAGGACTTTGGGGCCGTGTCATTCCACTACAGCTTCTGTGGGTCCAGGTTGGTTGACCTGAGCTAGGGATGGTTATGGTGAAGGCAGTGAAATGACAAAGGAGAGCAGAAAGAGGCATATTGGCTAGAGTGTTGATAGAGTGATTAACTATTAATAACTTTGGGCTCTAGGTGAGCTGATGTCTGAACCCCGGTATATTTGGGGACATCCAAGTGATAAGGAACTAAAGGTGTCAGTGCTATGAAAGGATAGGTTTATAAAGAGTAAAGGAAAAGAAGAGAGGCACAAATAGGAAGATGTAGTTTGCATTTACGAGTTCAGAATGGCCCAATTCCAGGTGGTAATAAAGCTAAGATATGCTCATGAGAATGGACGTGAACAAACCACGATAAAGGAGGGCATGGAACTCCGAGGTCCTTCTGTATTGTTTCTTGAAATGTTAGTGCCTGGCGTATTTTAGATGCTCAATATTTACTGGATGAATAAATAAATTAAAGGGTAACCACAAATAGAAACTATATAGTGAGACTTCTTTAGTCATGTGATTTGTGAACATTTAGCACTATTTTATAATCTCATCTAACCCACTGTCTAATAAAATAGATGAAGAGAGATAAAAGAAGGTGGCCATCTAAATTGAAAACAAAGTGCTCCCTTGAAGTAATTATCTGATTGTGGAAGCTTGAGTTACAGAGACGTGAACATTTGGAAGCCTTTTTAATTGGAAGAGAAAACAAAGTTCAGTGAAAACAGTTATTGTTGTTATGGCCAAGCAGTGATAAAATTCAGGATGGCAGTCTTCTGTATACTGTTTTTGTTCATATGCCGTATATCAGCTAAAAGCTTTAGGATCCTTCAGCAAAGATAATATGAATGTTCTGTGTTTTCTGTGTGTTATATCAGGGACCCAGGCTCAGTCAACACGTTCATAGTTTGAAACTTTAATCACGGCCTGGAGTATCATTTAAGCTAAGTCATGATTATCCCTCACAAGTGAACTATAAAACAGAATCTTGATTCATGAATTAGTTCATTGTTTTGCCCTCTGATGTTTGTTAGATATAACATATATGCATGCCAAGTGAAGAGAGATGAAACAGCATGATGTAATTTAGTTGTGTTTCAAAGAGTAAAACCTCCAGGGTATTGGTAAACATACAGCTAAATAGAAGCTCACAATACACTTCTGTGTTTTATGGTTTTGTCAAAATCAAAGGAAATGTATTTGCTTTGGAACAAATAATTGTGGGAAATTTCTGTAGTGTCCCTGTGGCTTGTATTTCATTGTAACTAGAATTCCTTTTGGTATGTGAATGACATTGCATAAGTAAGCTGTGTTGGACAAAGGATAAGATGTATTCCAGCTTTAATTATGGTGTAGAGGAGTTTTACCTTAGGCTTCTGACTTTACTTGTCAGAAAATAGACATGGAAAAGTGCATTATTGTTCCATAGTTAACTGGTTCTTAACTGAATATACTCTTGGTGAGACATAAAAGTAAGCAGAATTTCTCAACCGTGTATTCTTAGATTATTGAAATTAAGAGATAGTTCTGGCTATCTGTACTTTTCTACTTTCATGATCTTACAATGGAGGGGATAGCCTCCATGTAACTTGGCTGTCTTTTTCTTGTGTTTTTTAGGTACTTGCAAACAACATTCAGCCCTATTTCCCTGCTTAATTATATGATGGTGAATAGTCAGTGTAATAAGCTCCTTCTACTTTTTTTTTTTTTTTTTTTTTTTGATGGAGTCTCACTCTGTCACCCAGGCTGGAGTGCAGTGGCGTGATCTCAGCTCACTGCAACCTCCACCTCCTGGGCTCAAGTGATTCTCCTGCCTCAGCCTCTCAAGTAGCTGGGACTACAGGCACCCACCACCACACTCAGCTAATTTTTTTTGTCTTTTTAGTATTTTTAGTAGAGACTGGGTTTCACTATGTTGGCCAGGCTAGTCTTGAACTCCTGACCGTGTGATCTGCCCATCTTGGCCTTCCAAAGTGCTGGGATTACAGACGTGAGACACTGCACCCTGCCAATGAGCTCCTTCTACTTAAAAATGTACCCATAGGCTGGGTTGTGGCTCATGCCTGTAATCCCAGCACCTTGGGGGGCTGAGGCAGGTGGATCACCTGAGGTCAGGAGTTCAAAACCAGCCTGACCAACATGGTGAAACCCTGTCTCTAAAATTAGCTGGGCATGGTGATGCGTGCCTGTAATCCCAGCTACTTGGGAGGCTGAGGCAGAAGACTCACTTGAACCTGGTAGGCAGAGGTTGCAGCGAGCTGAGGTGGCGCCATTGTACTCCAACCTGGGCAACAAGAGCAAAATTCCATCTCAAAAATAAATAAATAAATAAAAGGAAAAAAAAAAAGTACCCATAAAAGGAGCACTCTAAGATATAAAATCTACGAACCAAGGATTATGAGTATTAACACTCTCCAAATCATACTTTCTTCTCACCTTTTTTCTAAAATAATTATACATCAATGCTCTTGAAATTTGTTTAAAATGACAGAAAGACTCACTCTGGAGATGCTTTCAGATATCACCCTACATAGCATGAGGCACAAAGCAGAAGGCAAAAACAGAAAAGTCCTTAGTTGTCTAAAACATGGGGATACCAGGCAAACAGCCCACACCCTCAGTGTTCTGAAGGTTCAGTTGATCCTTATATTATGATTGAATGTCATTATAATAATTATAAAGCATGCTATACTGTGAAACTGGAAAGCATGGGGTTAATTGATGATGACACTGAGATAGATATGTCAAGGCAGGAGTAATGATACACTTTGCAAGACAAGAATGCATTAGAAGTAATTGTCAGCAGAATCCTAGTGAAAGTGAGTCACAGTAAAGGCTTGGATGGAACCAGCTACATGTACAAACCTCCCCAAACTCACTAAAACGGAAAATTAATATTGAATTTTATTCTTAGTTAGAAGGGTGTGTATCTTGGTCCTTGGTTGCAAGAGCTAGAGATGATCAACATATCTTCACATTAGATATGTTTTTCCAAATTTTAATTATTTATTTTCCTGGCTTAGTGGAAGAATTTGTTAAATTAACTCATTACCATTTGTATTAGTCTGTTTTCATGCTGCTGATAACGACATACCTGAGACTGGGCAATTTACAAAAGAAGGAGGTTTATTGGAGTTACAATTCCATATGGCTGAGGAGGCCTCACAATCATAGTGGAAGGCAAGAAGCAGCAAGTCACATCTTACGTGGATGGCAGCAGGCAAAGAGAGAGGAGAGAATCTCCTGTTTTTAAAACCATCCGATCTCGTGAGACCCATTCACTATCACAAGAACAGCACGGGAAAGACCCACCCCCATGATTCAATCATCTCCCACTGAGTCCTTCCCACAACACATGGGAATAATGAGAGTTACAAGATGAGATTTGGGTGGGGACACAGAGCCAAACCATGTCACCATTCCTGGGAACTACTTCAGCAAGTAAAAGAATACTGTGTTACTCATTATAAATCAAGATAGTTATATAAATCACCATATATTGTCGTTATGCTCTAAAGTTAGAGTATTGGAGGGAAGAGGAAAAAGAGCCATATGATTTGTAATTTACATCCTGGAGTTTCTTCCTCTTTCAGAAAAATAATTAAGAACACTTTTTTTTTCCTTTTAAAATCAACAACACAGCACTGTGAGAATTGGGTGGTGGGTAATTCTTGTAAGAATTCCACTGACAAGGCCTAACTCTGTTCTATTTCAACCTTGGTTTCAAGTGATCCTTCTAGTATCCTGTATTTTCCTCGGTGGTCATGCTAAAGCACTGTTATTAGACCACAGGGCTGGAAGCCAGATTGCAAAGCCACAAGGCAGGAGTGGGTGGTCAGGAAGTAGAAGTCAGCCGAGTAGATTTCTTTTAAGAAGTTGGCAGTGAAGAGAAGAAGAGAGAATGCATGACAGATTAAGCAGTAGTGTGATGAAGAGAGTGCTCTTCTAGGATAGGAAGAGAGGTTTGAGCTTGCTTATTGGCTAAGAGGGAAGACTCAGTAGAGAAGGAGAAAGGGAACAGTCCTGTGGACTGACAGCTGATAGGGATGCTCAAGGGGAATGGGATGGATAAGGTATGGAAAGTGGGACCCGTTCTCTGTGCTGGGAAGGAAAGAAGAGAAATGGACAAAAATTTAAAGATATTTTGAGGAGAAACTGGGGAAGTTGAAAGAGCTATCTCTTGACCTGAGGCAAGATGGTAGGAGGATTTGAAGAAAGGGAATTATGTAGAATTGGCTCTGTAGGGAATGTGATTGAGAATTACAGAATTAAAAAAACTGTTGAGTAGGAAAAGGGGAAGGATGAAATTGGATATATAAATTTTAGTGGAGCTATTAAGCTTTTAAAGATTAAAAAAAAATTTAGTGTCTGCAGTAATGGTTAGTACCTTAGGAGGAAACTTGAGTATAGATGAAGACCCAGGTTTAAGAATTGTTAAGATGAGTAACGCTAGAGAGCTTGGGCTAGTAGAATTAATGCAATAAATAGAGATTATGAAAAGGTCTCAAAAGGACGAATGAATACTGAGAATGGGGAGTGTTTTAGGAATAGAAGGAAAATGAGAGCAGAGAGCAAGTTTAATAGGGATTGGAGGTTATCAACAAAGAGAGGGAATTTGAGTTTTAGATCTTGGAAGTGTGCAGTTCTAAATTATAGATCGCCTGATCTAAATTGAGAGTCTCTTTACAGGAAGCGCAAGTAGAATAGTTAAGATGATCGAGAAAATGTGAGGAAGAATTGACATATGGATATTGAGGTACCCATAGGGTTTGAGCTTCCACTATTGCAGTACTTATCTCCTTGATTAAGCTAACTATACGGTTATCTTCCTTTTATGTGTCTGCCTTGTTCTTGCTCACCTGGTATTTCCTCTATAACCTAAATAAAGTCTTATTTCCCTTTATTTCCAAAGTGCCTGGTGCGGAATTTCAGGCACCCACTAATGCTATATAATTATTAAATACATACATAAGAACAAAATTTGAACCAAGTATAATTTATGAAATAGCTAAGATACATGGCAGCAATGAAAATGGAAAAAGGTGCTATATATGGATGGCCTTGATTTCAGGGGTAAGCAGATGTGGGGAGAAGCCTGATTGTGACTGGAGCATGCTCACCTCACAAGACAATGGATTGTAAGATGAGTGGTTACCATGAGGAAGGATTATGAGGGAAATGGTATCCTCAGGGATAAGCCAATATTAAGAAGAATGGACAAAGAGGGTGTGATTAGAACAGAGGTTCCCAGGACATGGCAAAACAGCCCAATAGGGGTTCAGGGATTCATCTTGTGGAGAAGGTTTGAGTTGAGCCAGATCAGAATGAGAGTTTAGAAAGTGAAGACAGATGGTGACTATTTCCATCTGGGGCAGTATTTCAGGATTAGGAGGAGGAAGGAGATTGGGAGATGGGCTGAAGATGCAATGGTGATGCTGACTGAGGTTGCAGAAATAATCATAGCTAACATGTATTGAGGCCTTATTATGTGCTAGGCATTGTGCGAAGCACTTTCCATGAATTCTCTCTCTGAGTCCCACAGCAGTAATATGAAATGGATTAATACCATTTCTATCTTCTAGAAAGTGAAGTAACCTCTCCACTGTTGGCCAGTGGCAGGTTTAGGATTAAAATGTCTGGAGCCTGTCCTCTTAATCATCACACATCCAGACCCCAAAAATAAATCCCCACCTAGTGTTGCTTTTTCACAGACACTTCCCAGGTGCCACCCAGGGGTAAAAGTTCTAAGAATTCAGAACATTTCAGGTCCTGTGTTCTTTTAGGTAGTTATCAGGAGAATGACGTTCATTTTTGGTTAGCCTGGAGTGAGCAACCTTCAAAGTCACACACTGAATCCCAGCCTTGAGAAGCACCTCACAGACTGAGGCAATTGCAGCATGCATTGATTATTTGGTTTGTTTTTTTCTTTCTTTCTTAAGAAAGACCTAGGTAATTATGGAACCTATTCAACTTCGACAGAAGAAAAATGTCTTGTTTAATAACAGACTGAAAAGGACAAGAACATTGGTTATCTTCCACGAAGAGAGGGTTGCATGGTGTGTATGTGTTAATGTGTGTGTACACACATGCGTGTGTATGTGTGGAAGTATGGGGAAATTAACAGTTGTGTGTAGAGGGACATTGTTTTGATAGCATACAAGGCAGACCAAGTGTTTTCCTAATGTGTCAAAACCTTAGGAAGCACAGACTAAACACTTTTTTAAATTGTCAATTGGCTGGGTTCAGTGGCTCACTCCTGTAATCCCAGCACCTTGGGAGGCCAAGGCAGGTGGATCACTTGAGTCCAGGAGTTTGAGACCGCCCTGGGCAACATAGTGAGACCTTGTCTCTACGAAAAATAAAACAATTAGCTGGGTGTGGTGGCATGTGCCTGTAGTACCAGCTACTCAGGATGCTGAGGTGGGAGGATCACTTGAACCTGGGAGGAGGGGGTTGCAGTGAGCTGAGATTACATCACTGCACCCCAACCTGAGAGATAGAATGAGATCCTTTCTTCAAAAAAAAATTGGCAATTATGCCCCATATATATGTTAGGATGGGTTGTATTTTGCCGGGTGAAAGGACTGAGCAAAGACAGTAGGGCTTACGAGGTCATTGTGTAGTGTGCACTGGAGAGAGACAAACTCATCCAATGCCTGGGGTCAGAGTGAGTGAGGGATAAATGGTGAAGGTGGAAATAGGGACTCTAACAAGGCACAGAGAGCTTCATCAAGGAGCTTGAAAGGCTACAATTGGCCGGGCACGGTGGCTCAAGCCTGTAATCCCAGCACTTTGGGAGGCCGAGACGGGCGAATCACGAGGTCAGGAGATCAAGACCATCCTGGCTAACACGGTGAAACTCCGTCTCTACTAAAATACAAAAAACTAGCCGGGCAAGGTGGCAGGCGTCTGTAGTCCCAGCTACTCGGGAGGCTGAGGCAGGAGAATGGCGTGAACCCGGGAGGCGGAGCTTGCAGTGAGCTGAGATGGAGCCACTGCACTGCACTCCAGCCTGGGCGACAGAGCGAGACTCCGTCTCAAAAAAAAAAAAAAAAAAAAAAAAAAAAAAAAAAAAGAAAGGCTACAATCTAGGGGCAAGACAAAATTTAGAACTGGGAGAATACTATGAGGAAATAGAACGCATGAATATGGACTCAGATATGCTTTCCTTGAACCCTGGGCTATTTCAACCACAAATGCTCCTCAGTCTTGAGCAGGTTGAAGATACTATTCACCCTCTGGCACCTGAGATAGGTGAAGGAAATTTGGTTTGAAAAGTTATTCAAACTAAAGTATGAGACATTTTTAGTTTGTGTTTTGAGGACTTGCTGAGGAATTTGTAGTGCCTGTCATTTTGGCTTTCTCTGAGCCTCAATATATTCACATTCTAATCAAGCAATTTGTTTCAGGCTGATCTGCTACAATTCATGATTCTTGGTCATCTCAAAGATATTTATTTCACAATGATATGATACAGTGCTAGGTATTACATATGAAAACTTAGATTTAGACTTTGCCACTTGGCCAGTGAGTGTGATTTTAGGTTGCCTCTTTGAGTCTCACTTACTTATCTACAAAATGGGAATCATTAAGCCGGCCTCACAATATTGTTGTGATTAAATGAGATTACATAGGCAGAGTACATAGCACAGTGCTTGTCATACAGGAGGTCTCCAGTAAATAGTAATTTCCTTCCCTTTTCCCTCCTCTCCTACTTTGGTGTTGGTGTGATTCTCATCATGTCTGTTTGAGTCAGCTGCTGCATACCTTGTCAGTTACACTGACTAGATTTGTAATATATTTCTGCACAATTTGGATAAAAGATTGATATTTTTATGCTCAAGGAAATTTGCTTATGATCAATTAAGAAATGGCTATGTTGAAATCATTTGATCATTAAAGGAGTAACAGGGGTCCCTGACAAAAGAAAAACAATCCATAGTTTTGTTTGAGAACCCAAGAAGACACATGGGTAACGGTGTTGAAATAGTCTCCAAAGCCACTGTGAAACCTCTAGACCAAAACACTTTGCAGTAACCACTTGGAAAAATATTTTTCAGTACAACTAACGCTAAACATACACATACCTCATGATCCAATAATTTCACTCCTGGGTATATACCCAATAAAAATGAGTGCCTGTGTCCACCAAAAGACATGAACAGGAATATCCACAGCAGCCTTATATAGAATAGCCTCAGACTGAAAACAACCCAAATGTCCACCACCAGTGGAACAGATAAATGGTTTGTGGTGTTTTCATATAATAGGATACTACACAGCAATACAAAAGAATGAACTACGAATACACACAATCTGGTGTATGAATCTTACAGACAGGAAGTTGGCTGAAAGAAGTTAAGCAAAAATAGTGCATGTTGTATGTGGTGAATTAAAAATGTCTTCATATATTTGCAATTACTCTTCTCAGGAGACCAGGTCTGTTTACTGGCCCCTTGAATGCAGGTTGTTTTGTGACTTACTTTGATCAACACGATGTGAAGGAAGTGACATTGTGTGACTTCTCAGCTTAGGCCTTCGAGGCTTGCAGCTGTCACTCTGTTGGAACATGGATGCCATGTGATAAAGCCCAGGCCACCCTGCTAAAGACATAGAGCACAATTGACAGCCCACAAAAACACCATTTGGGTTGTTTTCAGTTTGAGGCTGATTTGAAGATATTTATTTGGGTCCCATCAGATCATAAAGCACCAAATTGGGTTGCCAGATGCTGCAGCCATGTGAGTGACCCAAAGTGAGACAAACAGAAGAACTGGCTAGCTGAGCCCAAGCCAAATTGCTAAACCAAGGAAGTGTGAGGAAATGAAATGGTGGTTGTTTTAAGTGACTAAGTTTCAGGGTGGTTTGTTATGCAGCAAAGGTAACTGATAGACTGTATGATTTTATTATCTGAAGTTCAAAACCAGGCTCATCTACAGTGATAGAAGTTGGAATAATAGTTATCTGACTACTGTTATCTGACTACTAGTATTGGCTGGAAGGGAGCATAAGGAAGCTTTCTAGGAAATGTTTGAGCTTGTTGATGGTCACACAAGTCTATTCACCTGGTAGTAATTCATCAAGCTGTACACTTGAGATTGGTGCCCTTTACTATATGTAAGTTATACCTTAATTTACACACACACTCACACACACACACACTGCATGTGATCCATATGTGTTGGATGAGTCAGCAAGCAGGCATACAGGGACTGGCAAAGTCAGCAAATGGCAGGGGCTGAAAGTCAGACTGTTGAAGACGCAGGCCATTCATTTAAAATATATGTATTGTTCACCTACTTCTGACCAAGCACTCTCCTGGAGAAAAATACGTGAATAAACAAAATCTGACCTTGCAAATTATGCATGGTAAACCAGGCCAATGCAGAGACAAGAGCAAGAACCAAATGATATTATTTTACCATGACAAATGGAAAACTGAGGATATAAAGTGTAATTAAAAACTGGATTATAGCCTGGGTACAATGGCTGAGACCCGTAAGCCCAACACTTTGGGAGGCTGAGGTCGGAAAATCACTTGAGCCCAGGAGGTTGAGGCTGCAGTGAGCTATGATGGTGCCACAGCACTCCAGCCTGGGTGACACAGCGAGACCCTGTCTACAAACAAACAAACAAACTCCAAAACACACACACACACACAAACTGGATTATAAACGTATCATGAACTTCGAGAGATAAACTGTGAAAGTATTGCCTATTAAGGTTCAGATCCATAAACAGACTTACAGAACTGTGTATCCATCATTTTGTATAATGTAGTATGCATTTATAAGACTTGACCACCACTGAGTTCAGGGAGTGCCAAAATAGAAGGTGCCAGCCCTCTCTTGGTTAGATCCTGTTTTAATTCTTTTAGTTGTCAATGAGATTGACATTGCAGCCTACTAAAGCAAAGAGTGGTTAAACAATTTCATTTATCCTTTATTCATTACCAAATGCCATGTAAATAAGTTTTTGGAAAATATGCATTCAGCTTCTACCAAAGGGAGAATTGTTTAATGAGCTGAATGCAGGCTGAGAATGAAACCGGCATGGAGGAGAGTAGAACCACATGATGGAGAGACAGGGTTCTGATGACACTTTTTGAGCCCCCTGAGTCTGGCTGTGCCTGAAGCATGAACATTTTCCATTTATTATTTATTTACTGCTCTAGCAGCTTGAGTCTGGTTTTTGGTCACTTGGAAGAGTCCTAACCAGAGGTGGCCTGACTCCCCCCGCCCCCAACTCCTGCCTCTTCTTGACTGCTAGCTAAAGCCTTACTACCGCTGCCTAGGCACAAAACTATCTGGAGTTATCCTCTCTCCTCCAGGCAAGGATAGAGGTATGGTAGCTGAAGTCGTGGCCAAAGAACCAGAAAATAGTAACAGTGGCAGGATCTAGGATTTTTCTTGTTTGAAAATATGAATTCTAGTTGCCATCTTGTCAGTCACCCAAATGTGTGGTGCTGGCAGTGCTAGAGTTGCTTATATGTGGGATGTAACCTGGTCACACACATATATTAAAGATGCAACTTGCCAGAAGGTGAACAATGAACACCTTTAATGCATTTACTGTGTTAGCCTTTATAGCACTTTCCATTGTGAACTATAACAATCTGCATTTCCTTAAGTTAGGATCATTACTATTTATCAAGAAGTGTGCTTTGGTTTTCTATGTGTTGCTTGTATGATGAGTTTATTACTTTCTAGTAGACCCTTATATATGCATATCATATATTTCAATTCAAGGAAAATTTATATTGGTCACTGGGAGTGACAAGAGAGGAATAAGACATGACCCATGTTCCTCGGGAATTTACAATTTAGTTAGAAACACAGACCTATAAACTGTTGGTAGACGTCAGTCTGGGCACGGTGTCAGTGTCATCAAGTAGTAATATAGTCTGTTGTACAAACATGTATATATATATATAAATGTAGTGAATTAGAAACTAGAAAGGCACACAGAAGATGTGGTCCCCTCAGTGGTATATTACAATCTGTTTTCTTGCCTGTCTCCCACACAAGAGGGTGAGGCCCCATCTTCAAGGCTAATGTAATATCTTATTCAACTTGTCTTATAGACCTCTGCATAGTGCTTGGCTTAAGAAATGTTCCATTGAATTGCATTAATATTGTAGCTGTGTCACTGGTTCATTTAACTTTATAAATATGTACCATATTCATCTCTCTTGACTGCTGGCTTACTTTGTGTGGTTCAGAGGAAACAAGTAGATTCCTATATCCTGCCTTTTGCTTTTAGTATATGCTGGGCATCAAGCCAAGCAATGGCCAGGTGGACAGGCAGACAGGAGCCTAGAAAGTTTATACCAAAAGTCAAGGAAAGGCGAATGGCCTTGGGTTCAGTCAGGCATGAGAAACAAGGTGGGCTCAAACTTGAGCAGCTGTCAAGGGTCTGGGCAGGCAGCCAAGGCAGCTCTAGGAACAGAGTCAAAGGAAGGGGGCAGGTCAGTGGGCCACTGATTCTCATGCAAGGCTCTAGTCCAGCTAGGAGCTAATGCCTTTGAGAGTAACACGTAATCTTAGGATATGGGTAGTGCAGAGGGCTCTTGAAAGAGACTGGCTGGCTGTACAGTGAAGCTCCCAGGTGGTTCTTTAGCAGGACAACACTCCATATTTTTTCCCTACTGACAGCAGGACCTCACTCATGCAAACAAAGGATTATCCTTTACGATACTTGCATAAACAGGATTCTAATTAATGAATTCACAAGTAGTTATTTCCTGTTTATGGGCATTAAACAAAGTGTACTTATAAGTTTTCTTTTAAGCCTAAATCCAGGAACATAGCTGGATACAAAATATATATGCTGTGTGTTTACAGGAACAACTCCCAAACACACACACACGCACACAGTTAGAGAGGAAATAGCAATAGATCATTGGGCTTGGATCTGAAAATATGACGTAAAACACAAGAACCATAATTTATGGGAATGAAAATAGGGCTTATATAAGGAACACTGAATTCACTTAGTCCACATATGTAGCTCTGGATTGGACTGAGAAATTTGTAGCAATTGTTCAACACTAACCCTTAGAAATGATAATTTAGATTTCTGAACCTGGCATTAAATCCCCTGAATCAGCTATTTGCATTGAGCTATGATAGAATAACAAGGACTGGGTTTACCCTTCTGCCTTAAACAACTTTCACAAAAGGACAAAAATATGTGGAACAATCATGTTATTTAAAAATAGATAGTACAGGACAGTGATCTGTAAGAGAGGGGAAACAAATGAGGTGAGCTCTATGATTGGCCCAGCTTGCTGCCTGGTGAATGTTTTCAGGCTGCAGTGCAATCCTCCCTGCGACGAGGAGAAAGAGTCTGTAGCTTGAGGAGACCAAGGTGGCTAGAATTCACAGGGCAGAATACAAACAGGAGACACCCACAGAGAAAATGCTCTGGAGATATGCAGAGGGTACTCCAAGTCTTTACCTAATTACTGATCAGTGCATGTATGTGAGGAAAGTTCTGTGCCCGGGGAAGGAATCATTGGGAAGAAGCAGGTGAACAATCCCTGGAGCTCACTCAAAGTCAGGCATAGTTCATTTTCCCACCATTCAAAGTGGAAAGACCTCTTAACACATAGGGCATTGAGTATAGGTCTCAGAAAGGCGTTTCCTTAGTAGTGCAGTCAAGCTCTACACTAAATGCTGTTCTAGATCTGCCTAACAAACCTGTTTCTAAGTAACTTATCTGTCTCAGAAGAATGTTCAAGAATAATTAAAGAAACATAATAATAAAAGGAATGTATTACCCCACAACCCAAAATTCACAACCGGTATCTAATAAAATATTACCAGATAAGCAAAGAAGTAGGAAAATACATAATATAGTGAGGAGAAGAATCAGTCGAGAGAAACAGACACAGAAATGACATGAATCATAAATGTAGTAGATAAGGATGTTAAAACAGCTATTATAAACATACTTCTTATGTTCAAGAAAAAATAGGAAAGCATGAGCCTGATAAGGAAAGACATGAAAGATATTTTAAAAGACCAAAATCATACTTCTAGAGATGAAAAATCAATGCTTCAGATGAAAAATATACCAGATGGGATGAATAGGAGATTAGACACTGCAGAAGAAAAGGTTAGTGATTTTGAAGGCATAGCAATAGAAACTATCTCAAATGAAGCACAGAAAGAAAAAAGACTGAAAAAACAATAAGGAAAACAAAATAAAGAAAAAAGTAAAAGAAAAAACCCAGGCAAAACAGTATTAATGAGCCTTGGGACAACATTAAATAATCTTATATTTTTAAAGATATTACATTTGTAGTTAAAATTTTTCTAGTAAAGAAAACCCCAGGCCCAGATGACTTTACCTGTAAATCTTACCAAACATTTAAGGAAGAAATAATACCAGTTCTAACAAACAATGTGGCAATTTCTTAAAATGTCACATATCTACCTACTATATAATCTAGACATTCTACTCACAGGTATTTGCCCAGGAGAAAAAATTATATTTCCACACAAATATATGTGTGTGTGTGTGTATATATATATATATGTAAATGTTCATAGTAGCTTTATTTGTAGAACTGGGCTCATTAATAGGTGAATAGTTAAGCCAATTATGGTATATCCAGACTCTAGGATACTACTATAAAAGGAATCAAGTGTTGATACACAGAATAACATGGATGAATCTCAAAATCTGTAGGCTGAAGGAAGCTAGACAAAAAGCAGTGGATACGGCATGATTCCATTTATATAAAATTCTAGAAAATATAAACAAATCTATAGTGGCAGAAAGCAGATCAGTGGTTGTCTGCAGATAGAGGGAGGGGGAGGAATGGATTACAAAAGGCCACAAAGAAACAATTTGGGGTGATGGAAGTGTCTGTTACCTTGATTGTGATGATGGATTTATACCTATATACATATGTCAAAGCTTGTCAAATTATATACTTTAAATATGGGCAGTTTATTGTCTGTCTGTCCCTTAATAAAGTTGAGGAGGGGGAAGAGAGAGAAAGACAAACACATAGAGAGAAGGAGGAAGGAAGACAGGAAGGAGGTAAAGAGGGAGGGAGGAAGGAGCAAAAGAGAGCATTGAACAGCTCCGCCTTGGATGTGCCTCTCCTTTGCCATTGACCAGCTTAAGTGATGCACTTTCCCATTTACTGGGAGCAGTTTGGGAACCAGGTTGAATTGTGTGGAGTGTCCTACTTGTCTGTTGTGACTCCTAGGACACTGGCAACCAGAAGCAGCTCTATTTGGTCATCATAGCCACGTGAACTGCTTTATATTTGTTCAGGCTTCTCCTACAGAAGCTGTATGAGATTGTGGCAGCTGAAAGCCTGAATCCAGGGACCTCATTACTGCAAATTTCTTTGGGAAATGATGGCATGGTCAGCAATCCTTAGATTTTGGGTAATTTTTTTTGGAGCAAAAGTTTTCACTCAATTAGAAGTTAGCTGTGAGAAAGGGGAAACACCTTGCTATGGAACTTTCTACAGTATTTGAAAGAAAATGTAAAATTCTTGAGATGTTTAAACTTAGATAAACATTTAGTGACCTCAAGTCACCCTCAAAAGATGTCAGCCTTAATAATGAGTGATCAGGAACAGCTTGAAGAGAAGTGACTGGTAAAAGTTAATTCCATTTAACCAATTCTTGTACTTCAGACTGAAACAGATTTTATAGTTAAAAAAAAACCTCAACAAATAAATCTAAATAGTTAGCTCTAGGTAGACTGAAGGCTGACATTTCTGGAGATGTAGAGTCACTAGGACAAAAATCAAGCCCATGAAATCACTGGTACCTTCTTGCCAGTATATGTATATCTATCTATCTATCTATCTATCTATCTATCTATCTATCTATCTATCTATCTATCTATCTAGAGAGACTCACTTTGTTGCCCAGGCTGGAATGCAGTGTTATGATCTCAGCTCACTGCAACCTCGACCTCCCGGGCTCAAGCGATCCTCCCACCTCAGCCTCCCAAGTAGCTGGTACCACAGGTGCACACTACCACGCCGGGTAAATTTTTAAATTTTTTTGTAGAAACGGGTTTCTTTATGTTGCCCAGGCCAGTCTCAAACTCCTAAGCTCAAGTGATCCAACTGCTTTGGCCTCCCAAAGTGATGGAATTATAGGCATGAGCCACTGCACCCAGCCTAAAATATTTCTAAAAATAGAAAAATACCTAAAAGTGAAAGGCTAAAAATATAAAAAGTTCACCTGAATCCCGAATGTTACTTTCTGTTGGAAACAAAGAGTAATTTGGGGAGAGAAAAACTAGAAAAATAATATTAGATAGAGAAGTTGGGATTTAAGAAATATAAATGATAATTCTTACTGTACCAGATTTCTATAATATCTAGTTTTACAACTAGTGTGTTAATTGGCCCTAGTCCTGGAGGTAAAAAAAAAAACCTCTCAGAAGTATCTATATATGCAATGTGATTTTGTTAAAGTTGCGAGCTTTTGGTTAAAGTCAAATGGGCAGATTGAGCTTTTAGTGGGCAAATGTTCTTCATCTTCCTTTTTTCTTGCTCTTTCTGCAACCTGTTAGGTGGGGACCACACCTTTCTTCTTAAAGTCCTCTTTTCTTTCACTCCAATGACTCTGGATTCTTTTGGTTTTGAACTCCACTTTTTGAATTGCGTTTGGATCTTTTCTCACGTAATTTTATATACCTGTCGACATTTTCTCCCTAGGAAATCTAATGGTTTCTGAATCTCCAGCTCTAACCTTCTTTCTGACTTGAGATCTTCATTTCCAGTTGCCTTCTAACATCTCTCACACCGTGTCACAGCACCTCAAACTCAAAAAGTACAAAATGTGCCTTCATTTCCAAACATGTACCTCTACTTGAGTTTTCTACTTCAATAATGCTATTACCAACTTCCCAGTCACGCTATCAAAAAATATTGGTGCCTCTCTTTATTTCCCACATCTAATTACTTATCAAGCAATATTTGTATTCTATATGCAGAAGTCTCTAAAGTATCTTCCTTCATTTTCACGCTCACTGGCTCTTCCATAATTCAGGTTCTAGCATTTCCTTGCCCAGATAAATCATAGCAGCTCCCTCCTTCTTTTCTCTGCCAACATACTTTCTCTTACTCAAGAAATTCTTCACACTGATACTTGAGTTTTATTCCTAAATTTTGTCTTGGTTTTTACAGCTCATTCATTTAAAAACCTGTAGTAACTCCTCATTGCCTATGGAATGAAGTCCAACTTCTTAGCTAGGTGTTCAAAGCCCTCCCCAATCTGACAAAACCTTCATTCATAGTTTATTCTCCAACTCTACCTTTTTGTGGTTCCCTTACGCATGTTCACAACTCAGTACCTTGCCATATATTTTCCCTTTCCCTAGTGAGGCCTCTTTCATAGCACCTATTAAAAACCATACTATTCTTGAAATTCTGCTGAAATGCCCTTTTTGATGAAGGCTAACTAGCTTGAACCACTTTTTGTGTGCCGCTGAGATAGTCCTCTGCATGCCCATCAGGGCTAGCACTCATGCTGTGCTTGGTATGAGATACATCACATATCTCATGCTGTGCTTAGTATGAGATATACCACAGCTGACCTGTATGTTCCTAGAAATTAGAGACTGTCCTACACACACCTTTGTAACTAATAGTGCTTAGCATCCTGCCTGCACAGAAAAGCAAGGTTAACTATGCCAAGTCAAAGTTAAGCACAGTTCAAAAGCAGAGGAGCACCCATGCTGTTTATCCTCTTATTACAGGGTACTTAGCCTGGTGTAAGTCTGTCTCAGGTATACAAACAGAAGACTCGTGGATAAAATCTCATTTATACTAACTACTCACCTTACCAGAGCTTCTTTTAAGTATGTGAACTCTGTCAATAAGCATAACAATATTAATAATACATTGATGAAAATGTAGTTGATGCACATTTATAAGCTCTAGCGTACTTAAAGTAACTACCTCCATTTATTCTCATGAGGAAAAAAGTATGGTCCCCATTTTCCAGATGGAGAGCCCAACAATAACACATTGGGTCACAGAGATGGTAAGATCAGAAGTGGGCATCACACCAAAATCAGGGCTCCTTCTACAATGTTTTGATTTCATAAGACCACATTTGGGATGGTAAAAAATTGTTTCGGAATCGTTAAAGTTCCTAGTTCCCTTCTGAAGACAAGAGTTTTGTGAGGCATTTCATGCATTCTAGAAGAAGAGCACCCTGTTTCTCGTTTTGTGTACTTCTTGTCACCCTAATGGCTTACTTACTTGTGGGTACCTTGGATCCCTTATCCCTTGGCAGGGATGGGTATGATTAAGCCAGCACACAAGGTCCTATATAGGAAAGGACTTTCCAAATCATAGTGTCTCAACATTTGAGTTGTTTTCTGAAAGCAAGGTACTGTCTTAGCTTCTGTAAGCAATCAAAATACGCAGAAATTTTTTTTTCCTAGAAAAAAAGAATTAAAAAGTCAGTTCTTGGCTTAAATTATATGGTAAGTTCTCAATTACTGAAGTCTGTAATTTAAATGTTTGGAATGGTTAGCAGAATTTAAAATTTTGTGTTTTGTCAGCAGAAGAAACCTATGTACTTTTATTGGGTCTTAAAATATAACTAAGGAGAATATGCTATGAAAATATGCATAGAACAAACTTACGGAATAGACTCATTTGGTTATTAATGACAGAAACCCCGCTAAATTACATGCTTCTGCAGTGGAAAACTCCAAGGGTAGAGCAGCCTTTTGTTACTGTGAAGATATGCAGATAGTGTCATCCATCTGGAGTCTGTCTTTCCTTATCTCTCAGCTCTGCATTCTCCTGCACTGGCCTCAGTCCTGGTCCTGCTTTTTCCCTAAGCTTAAATGTGACAGCCATCAACATCAGGCCTACATCCTACCAGATTAGCATACTAGCAGAGAGAGAGCATCTCTCATAATAGTTCCAGCAAAGTTCTTGGGAGTTTATTTTATTGATCCGTAATAGGTCATATGCTCATCCCCAAATCTGTCGCTGTGGACAGCCCTGCTGGCCAGGCTTAGATCATATGCCCACTCTGGACAGGGGTTGCAGTCAACTTCAAAGTATTTTCATGGACTGCGAGAAGTGGAGACATGGTTTCCCAAGGGAAAATAAGAGTGCTACTAGTGGTAGAAAGGGAAATGGACCGTGGGCAGGAAAAAACAACAGAAGAGTACTATAACTTCTTAATTACTGACTCCCATAATTCCAAGTGTGATAATTTAGGTAAAGGCCTAAATTTTAATGGTATTAATAGAGAAAATATTTATTTAAAGAAATTAGTGTCACAGATGGCATTACTAATTATGTTTAGTCTATAGAACAGAAGAGGCTTTTAAAATAATGAGAGTAAATTTTCTTGAATCATTAAGGCATTTAGTAATTAATTTATTCCAGTAACTCCTTTTGAGTGTTTACTACATGTCAGGCATTGTGCTAAGTGCTACAGGTACAAACTCTTTAAGACGTCATCACAGATTCCCTTTTTCACATAATCTCCTGTGCATTCAAGCTGCCTAAGCAAGAGCTCTATTTGATAATGTGGATAGCAACTTCAATTACATCTTGTACTACAAGGTAATGCAACTTAGTTTCTTTTAAAAGTGTTTTATAACTTAACATTTTTAAATTGATACATCCTGGCTTTGCTTTGAACTAAGCCAAATTAGTAATTTGACCAAATGGCACATTCTCTAGTGTCTTATGTCTGGGGAGTTCACAGTAGCCATATAAAAAGGCACAAATTCTTATGTTGTTTATTCTTCTTTCATTATGATTAAACTGTGATACACATGTGATCATACCATCCAATGTAACTGATATTTTTGAAGATCAATTTCTAGTCATGATGAGTCCTTTTATTTTTGAATCAGTTATGCCGAAACAAAGGCAGTCTTTCTTATTTCAATTATATTGAGTATTCACATTATTTATTAAAGGAGGATTATGCAACATTTAAATGAAACCTCCAATCCATAAAATACCTGTCACAGATGAAAAACAAGAACGCGGATAAGCATAATGCATTCATTTACAGGATATGGGTCCACTCTCCCTCAAGGAATGTTATAAATCCACGTGGTGTACCTGGGCGTCAGGCTTGGCCACAACATCTGTGGCTGGAGAAGCCAATGTGGCCCAGGAGCTCCCTGCTGGCTGCACATCTGAACAGCTTCAAGAGTACAAGTTTCCCCATCAAAGGTTTGGAATAAATTACACTAAAAAATTGGCTCCAGAAAGAGTTATTTTGGATAGGACAAGGTGAAGCTCTCATGAAGTGTGTTAAATGCATCCCTCTGTGCAGTGGGAGGCTGCGGGAGAGCTGGAGCGGGTGGTCAAAGACTGTGGGGAAAGTGGAGAAACTCTAACCCTGCACACTTGGACAGAAATGCCAAATCTACTGACTAGACAAGATTTTGGAAATTCATTTCTTAAACAAATGGCTTTACAAAGCTTTATAACTTAATTTGAATATATATCTTATAAACTAGTCATCCTTTTCTTGATACTTCATTTTCAAAGGATGTCCTTTCCCCGCTCGTAGAGTGCTGGAGCCAGCTCACACAAGCTTATGAGAGCTGATTGTTAAGTTTTCAGGAATTTTGTGAGCCAGTTGTCAAACACAGCTGCTATTAAAAATTAAATTACATAAACTTTCAGTTATATGTTATCTTAAAAACAAGGGTAAGAAATGTCCCAAACTCATCATCATTTCCTAGTTATTTTGCTACATTTTATTATGATCTATGTTCTTGAGGTTAGTTACATCTCTTGTACCTGTTTGATGGACGTACTGTATAATTGTGGGCCACTGTGTATCTCATTTCATCTCCATGTTCAGTGACATCACATAGGTAGTTTGAAGTCAACATGTTGGGGGTATTTGCACCACAGAAACTGACTACAAATCAGGGTGTTGACTTATCATTTCATTGATGATCCAGACAAGAAAGTGGAGGAAATGTTAATAATGCATACTAAATTTAAACATGTGTTGTGCCTGCAGTTGTTACATATGAATAGCCTAAAAATTGAGAAAAGATTCTTTCAGTATTTAACAACTATTAAAATATTATCTAATTCAGCAAAGAAGTTGCCCATGTCATCAACGAACAAGTGTTGTACTGACATAAGTCATTGTTGTTTATTATTCGTTAATATAAGTGAAAATATTAAACAACAATTTATGCAGGAATTACACTTGTTTGTTAACTGCCATCGTAGGTTGGCTAAGGACATGAGTTAGATAAAAATCAAGGAGAGCATCCCATGAGAAATCAACTTACTACATAGAATTTACAATATAGAGTTTTGTATATTTTATTATACTTATAAATTATATCCTTAGATCCTTTGTGTTAGTCACATTGATAGTAAATCAATGCACATATTTATGGATACATTTCTTTCCTGGAGAGTTGATTGTTAGACTTTTACTAGCACATCACTGCCCATAAATCAATTTGAGTTTCTTCCTCCTGCTTGGAATTTGCCTTTGTTTTCCCAGAGCCAAAGTCCCTCCTGTATTAGATACTGGAGGAGCAATGGCACATGTGAGGGAGAAAACTGCTTGGCCTGCTTAAGATGACTCCTGGGATTCCCCACAAAAGGAACTGCAGCTTTGCCAGAAGAGAAGAGGCAACAAAAAGTCTTTCTGTTCATGCCTCCCCAGGCCCTAAATATGGATCCTATTCATCAGAAAAATACATGTGAAAAGATTTTTCAGTTACTTACCCAGGCTGCCTTCCCATGGCATTTTTTGTTCTAGTACTCTGAGCCCATGGAGCCATATTTCATCTCCCAATACATGCTTCAGACCCATTTTAGTTTGATAATGTGTTACACCTCCTTCTCTTTAATGCAACTCCACCCAAGCTTAATGGTCTGAAATCTGTTAATGCCACCAGCTTTGGCTCATAGCCTGTGAGTCAGATGGTACCTCCTAGCACCCACATCCCCACACCATCAAGAGAGGGCAGGCTGGCAGCCTAATAGTGTCTAGCAAAAGGCAGGGGCTCTTTGGATGCTATTTAACCACTGACTTTGGCAGGGACAGTAGCAGGGAAAGGAGGAACATGGTGGTGGCCACATGGTGGCTTGCTTGTGACGCATTTGGGGTACCCCTTGAGTTAGTCTAAGTATCAGATAGAATATGGTATTTGAAAGAAAATTAAATTTACCGTTTTGTACTTTCTGGGCATGTTCAAGCATTCAGAGACTTTAGAAAATGTTCTCACCCTCATAGCAGTATCCTTCTAATGACTCCTGCACAGAGGGAGGACTGTGTGGCCCAGTGGGGAAAGATTTGAACTCAGGGGACTTGGTTCTACTCTCATTTCTGTTACTAATGAGCCCTTTGACTTTGTACAGGTCATTTTACTTCCTTGGAACTAAGTTTATTATAAAGTTATCTGCAGTTTCCAGTAGTAAAGGTTCCTTATAACCCTGTCATTCTATGACACTTCGTCTTTTGTTTCACAGAGTAAATGACACACACGTCTTTGGTCAGAAAGTCAAGGGCAGAGTCTAGCATGTTGGTCATATCAATTCTTTGTATCCCAGGCCTCAAATCCTTTATGGCAGTAGGCATAAATCATAAATAATTCCAGGCTACTACTCCCAGATTTCTTAGAAGGATCAGAGCACCGACATTCTTTGGCAGATGAAAAAAGAAATTCAGTTATCTGGAATGCAAATAAAAAAAGAGAATAGTCTCTCCTGTTGAAAATCTTTTTGAAGGGCAGTAGCAGTTTTTTTTTTGCTTTGGTAAAAACAGAGAACATAACAGCATTTCTCATGTTATCATGGCTCTGTTCTGCTGCAGAATTGAGATTCGGAGTATGAATGATCATTATGCATTCAGCATCATTTGCTTTGCCTATAGAAGATTTAAGAGATTGGCTTGAACATACACTGTTTTAGAAAACCCTTTTATTAAGTGTATTTTTACTTCATGCATAGATATTTTTATTAATTAAATAATATGTCTTATTAATTATGTCTTTGGTCTCCATGCCAGAAGAGAAGAGGCAACAGGAAGTCTTTCTGTTCATGCCTCCCTGGGCCCTAAATATGGATCCTATACATCAGAAAAATATATGTTTAAATCTCTCTCATAAAAGTGGAATGTCAAAAAAGTTTCAAATAGTTTTTAGGGGGTGGCTGTGGTGGTAGTGTTCCATTTTGCTGGGTTCTGGTTAATTAAAGTGCTAAGATGTTTAAAGAATCCAGAAACATAAAACATTTGTACTGTGTTCTGAGTATCAAAGACTACAGTTGTTATTTAAAAGGACACTTGCTCATAAGCAAATGTTTTCAGCCTGACCCACCCTGTCGCAGGAGCTGCTTTTCCTCAGATGCAGCTAATTCCTCAGTACTGGATTTTGGGGTGGTCATGGTTTTACTCTTTAATTAAAAGTGCTTTTTGGAGCACCATCTCTGTGTCCTCGTGCTTCTAAGGAGCTTGCATTCCGGTGTTCAGGTACAAGACATATTCCCTGAAACGACCAAGACCAATTTCCAAGGCAATGGAAGAGAAAGGGAATGTGAGAAAGATGACCAAGAAGGAAAGAGATAGAAGAGCAAAAGAGCAGGGTTAGTCACATAGAGCTTGTGCTGCTTAATTTTTAAGTAGGAGAACAGAATTCAAACTCTAAGAACAAGAACATGAATCACATCCACGTGCGGAGGGCCTGAGGTGGAGCGTGTCTTCTAATGGGAATCATAGGTTCTAGGTATCAAAACTGTGGCATGTAGTTCATCCACTGGGCTGTTTTGACTCAAGACTTTCCTGCTCCTTGTCAACAGGATATCATAAAACCCTCTTCCTATCATAACACGATTTCAATCATGCAAAGATTTCAAAAAATAAAATAAATGTTAAGCCTGAGCTGTTTGTATCAAAGAATTCAGAGCTAAACAAGTTTCTTGATGACGCTGGTGTTGGAGACTTTTTGTGTATCCTTGGGTAAGAAAGGGAACCGATAGTGTTCGTTCCCGTACAACCAACGAACCAACCAACCAATCAACAAAACCAACCTCTCTTCACTCACTTCCACTGCTGTACCCTTGCCAAATGAAAAACATTGTCTCTGGTGTTGAGCTCTTGATATAGCCATAAGCTGATTATTTCTCTGTGGCTTACTCACTTTGTCAGTTATTCAGATCATTCACTACTTTTCTTGCCTACCTGTTAGCATCTTTACCAATAATGAGAGAAGATGATCTCAAACTAGTTCATTTGGTTACATATTAGCAGTTCTTGAATTACTTTTAGTAGAAATAAAGTTGAAATTAATGGATAAAACTAGGGTTTTGCATTATTCTGGTGTTTCATTTGTTTATGTCAGTCCTGACCCTTGTTTCTATCCGTATTTGAGAAGTTATTCTCACTTCTATTTTAAAAAATTTCAAAATCAGTTTTGTCAAATGGCTGAGACCGAGCCCCTACAACATAGTGGTGGTAATGTTGATGTGCTATGCCTCCTGACTTTATTCTAGGTAAATAAATCAGTAACAACTCTTTTGAGCCTTTCACCTTTCTTTTACTTCCACTGTGGAAAAGTTTAGGTAGAAATATATCTGTGTATCTATATCATGCATGTTTTTTTGTGAAAAGGGTAATGGAATACAGAATGCCATACATGGGTTATTCCCGCTATGAATTAGTCTCTTTTATCTGACTCTGACCAAAACAGATGTTGGCAGCCTTTCTATTCCAGCTCCCTAAGTCAGACTAAGACTATCAGTTCCGCTTAGGGAAGCTGTAGGGAAATGATTTAACTCTTTCCATAGACCCTTACTGATTTTTCCCTTGGTTCCTTTTTATTATAAACTACAGACAAACAAAATTGGAATGCATCTCTATGCAACAATGAAAGAAAAATAGCAATATTAAAAATACATCAAATACAACTCTAGAGGGAAGTGAATTTTTATTCAAGGACTTTTAAGAATTTTGACATTGAAAAGACATCTTTGCTTGAGGAGGCAGCTGAATGTGTTTCCAACTTACAGTCAAAGATCATTTGCATAGAATACCAAAAGAGCCATTTTTTTTTTTTTTTTTTTAAATTCAGAGAAAGAATGTCTATCAGAGTGTGGCAGGATGCATCCTGCCAGGATTCTTCTGTTTTCTACAGAAACTGACCATTTAAAAAAGTCTTTCTATGATTGGTGCCACAATAAAGGTCTCGTACCGGATTCTGCAACAAAATGTAAATTAATGGAATGTGAAAAATGGAAGGACTGCAAGGGAAAGGATCAAAAGGTGAGAAGGGAAAGGGAGATTATTAGAAAAAAAAAGTTTAATAAACACGTAGCATTCCAAGAATTTGCCATGGAAAGAAACAATCTCTTTTTAGATTTCAGGTAAAAAAAAAAATTACGTAAATTATTATGTAAAGACTTTAAGCATTTTCCAAACCATGCCAAGGAAAGAGAAAAAAAATTACTTCTTAGTCTCCAGCTACTTTTACATAATTTATCTCACTTAATTGTCATAATTATCCTATAAAGTGAGCATTTCTATTGTTTTTTCATATACTACCCATGCCAGGGTACCTATGTATTAGACTCCCAGGTAATCAGTTCTGTGGACTAATGCCTCTGCTGGCACATTCTCTGTATCCTGTAGCCCTTGCAGAAATGTTGGAAATACATGGCAGGAAGGGCCTGCTGCCTTCCTTGCCCAAACCCTTCCAACAAAGTCATCAAACAATAAATGTAATTGAAGATGCATTTTAACCACTAAACTCAAATTCTCTACACTGCCAAAGTAAAAGCTACTGTTTGTTGACACATTTACCATATGCCGGGAACTATGCTAAATCCTTCATATGTATTACGTAATTCAGTCCTTCCAGCAGCCTGCAATGTAGGTGCTATAGTTTTTTTTTCATTTTCAGAAATTGAAATTAAAGAGGTTATTAGTCACCTGGTATCACAAACCAATAAATGGTAAAATATGGCATTTTTAATTCCAGAGCTTGAATTCCTAACTGCCTCATTCAAAACCCAGTTCTGTTGCATGTCCTTGATTTCACTCACAGCCACAGAAGAAATGGGGCATGCCCCCTGTTCTGTTTCTCCAATAACCTCATCCCAGAACCCGGAGGTCTTTCTCTTCCCATCGCTGCCCTGTCACTAGCAGGTATGCTGTGTCAAACATCCCAGAGAGATATTTCTTGAGATATATAGCATTTCTGCTTAGGTGATAGGTGATGGCCACACCGTTACTTGCTGATCACAGAAGGGCTTAAAACAGGGACATTAAATATTGGAGGAAATCATGGATCACAGAAGTTCACTAACTTGCCTGTCACATGAGTGTACTAGGATTGGGAGCTAATTAGTCATCCTGATCTGGATTTGAGACAGGGTAGGATTGAGATTTGTGACTTATAACATTGATCAATTCTTCAGCCTCTTTCCATTGTACTGAAGGACTGGGCTATTTGGCTCAGTATATTTTAGATCTGCTACCGTGTTTTCAGTCATGAGAACCTATTCTATGAGGTGAGAGTCCTGCCCATTATCTTTTGAGCAGGCCACGTGTCTAACATAGCTGTGTTGGCCATACAGGCAATTTGGATAACATCTATTCTGCCAGCACACTGACAAACTTCCGTGTTAGGGAGGTCACAAAGCAAACTGTTGCACATTTGTCACTAGACTGTTCTTTGTGTGTAGTTCTCACTTAATCCTACAGCTGACAACAAGGAGAGCATCATGTGTCTATAGGACAGCCGCTTCCTAGCATTTGTATTACAATTCAATTTCTCATGGCAGTGTTTTTGGTTTGTTTTCAAGATTCCTCCCTCTTCTTTCCACAAGTGAACACCTCTCCTATTCTAGGAGCTGGGAATTCAGTAGTGAATGAGACAGGCAAGGTCCCTGCTGTAATGGAGTCTGCATCCTAGTGTAGGTAATAAGACAATGAACAAAGTAATTTTCAAAGCAAACAAAATAAGGGGTGCTCTGGAGAGCACGTGGAGATCTGTTGTAGAGGGTTGGTTGAGGAGGGTTTCTCTAAGAGTCAATGCTCGGCTGAAACTGGAATGACCAGATGGAGTCAGCCAGGAGAACACCTGGCAGTGCATTCCAGGGAGGGAAGACCAAATGCAATGTCCTAAGAGGCGAAAAGCCTGGCAGGTTCCTGGAATAGAAAGAAGGTATGTGGGCCCAATGTATATGGTGGAGCGAGGTAGGAAATGAGCTCAGAGAGGCTGTCAACACACAGACTGTATTCAACATTGGAGGCCCTTAAAGAGTTTGGACGTTGTCCTCAGTATAGTCATGGGGTGCATAGCGATGTTTTGGTCTATGACAGACTTCACACGCAGCACTGGTCCCACAAGATTATAATGGAGCTGAAAATTCCTGTCACTGGGATTGTCTTTATGATCTTGACCCTGTGTTTCCCTAGGCCAATGTGTGTGTTTGTGTCTTAGTTTTTAACAAAAAAGTTTAAAAAGTAAAAAAAAAAAAAAAAAGTTTTTAAAAATAGAAAAAACTTATAGAATAAGGAAATAAAGACAACATTTTGTACAGCTGTACAATCTGTTTGTGTTTTAAGCTAAGTGTAACAAGAGTCAAAAAGCTTAAAAATATTAAAATTCATAAAGCAAAAAAGTTGTAGTAAGCTAAGGTTAATTTATTATTATTAATTTTTTTTTTTTGAGATGGAGTGTCACTCTGTCACACAGGCTGGAGTGCAATGGTGCAACCCCGGCTCACGGCAGCCTCCGCCTTTTGGGCTCAAGTGATTCTCCTGCCTCAGCCTCCCGAGTAGCTGGGATTACAGGCACACGCCACCATGCCCAGCTAATTTTTGTACTTTTAGTAGAGATGGGGTTTCACCACGTTGCCCAGGCTGGTCTTGAACTCCTAATCTCAGCTGATCCACCTGCCTCAGCCTCCCAAAGTGCCAGGCTTAAAATTCCATGAGCCATGGCATGAGCCACCACATCCAGCCTAATTTGTTATTGAAGAAGGAAAATTAAGTGTAGCCTAGGTGTACAGTGTTTATAAAATCTATAGTAGTGTATAGCAATGTCCTAGGCCTTCACATTCACTCACTGACTCACCCAGAACAACTTCCAGTCCTGCAAGCTCCATTCATGGTGCATGCCCTAGACAGGTGTACCATTTCTTACTTTTATACCATATTTATATTACATCTTTTGTATGTTTAGACATACAAATACTTGCCATTGTGTTACAATTGCCTACAGTATTCAGTACAGTAACGTACTGTACAGGTTTGTAGTCTAGGAGCAACAGGCTATCCCATATAGCCTAGGTGAGTAGTAGGCTATACCATCTAGGTTTGTGTAAAGTACTCTCCATGATGTTTGCACAACAAGGAAATCATCCAAGGACAAATTTTTCAGAATGTACCTGTTGTGAAGTGACGCATAATTTATCTTAAAAAAAATTGGAGACTTTTGAGTTCAAGAATAACATGACATTAATTATTTAAGAACACTAAAGCTATTCCTGTGTGTAAGGGAACAACAATGGCAACGAGGAGATGGAAGTCATTCAGGTGAGATGCTGATGGCTGGGACCAAGGTGATAGCAGTGGTTAGATTTGAGACTGAAGCTACTGAGATGGGAAGAGTGGGGGAAGATCACTTTCAGGGATTGGGTGAGGGTAAACTCCATAGTTCTTGTTTGGCCATGATAAATTTGAAATGCCTATTAGATTTACAAGTAGAGAGTCAGGTCAGAAGTTGCATATATGTATCTGGATCTCAGGGATGGAGATAGAAGTTTGAATTCCTTTGCAAATTTGAGGCTACCTCAGTTACAGTCAAAAAAGGGTTTTCAAATTGAGATAAATCCTAGCAAATAAAAATTGGGGAAATGGCATTTCTAGAAATGGAGAAGGGTTACATGATTTACTTTGCAGTTTATTGTATGAGCATACATTTACACATAAGGCATGTGTACTCTACACTACATATGCACAGATTATAAAAAGTCAGTAAGACCTAATTACTTGAGCTCTAGGAATTCATATCTACTAGAGAACACACATATGAACAGCAGACACTTGTGACCTACTTCCTTGCCCTGTACTGAACAAAAGCCTTCCACCAGGTGTGCACATCATTTTCTTGGATATTGAATGAGGAAAAATTCCTGTGTCTAATCCTTCAGGTCACTAGAATCAGCCCTGGAGGTCAGTGGGCTGACGTGCTGGAGGCAGACCATTCTCAGGCACTAACACCACGTGCAGTGAGCCGTGGGAAAGGTATTTCTGTACAAGAAGCTAAAGGAGCCTGCCAAGAGATTACAAATCTTTGCCTTGAGGTTCATGGGAGGCTTCATAGCAGAGGTGACATTTGAGATGCATCTCGAACTATGAGCAGGAGTTTACCCCGGGGCACGGGAGGAGTGGGAAGGCTGTTTCTACCAAGGGAGTTTTCTAGAGCAAAGGGGTGTCCTGGAGAAAGTCAGCCAAAAATGATTTTACATCTTTGAACACATTTCCCAGCTGGATACACAGGTCCAGGTGATCTGTGCTAGGTTACTCAAATTTTTATTTTACTTTTGAAATCTGCCAGTGCCAGGCTTTTGACGTTTCATATATGCATTAAAAATCCTGGGTCACTTTATTTGCTCAACTTGTGGTGACATTTTCATATAAAGCTTTGACTAGAGAGTGTTCTTCCCTGTACCCTCCCATCTTCTGTCATAGGCAGAATTGACAAAAACTGTACATAAGTAGATGATTACAGCATAACTATAACCGATTTCCTTTTATGTAAAAAACATTCCAAAATGATAATTACAGGTAATTACTGTAGCATAGACCTCAGTCTGTTCACCTTCTAACCTGAAGTGAGTTCAACGGGAGGTCACATATTGTAGATGGTGGCTAGTTTTTGAACACACTGGTGCTCTCTACACTGCTTTATCATTGCATTTGTAAGAAAATGCTTTTCAGCCACCTCTTGGCTTCAGTTTGAAGTTACTGTGTCTTCCCATTACACCCTGTAATGCCAATTTGTTCCTCTTCATTTTAATGACTCTTCAATACAGATGTTTAATTGAAGATTAGGAAAGAGATTACTCAAAACAGGGCTTTCTGACTGTTGATAGTAAAATATTTGCAAACCACTGCCCTGTTTATGTCACTTAGGCTCCAGAATTCCTCTAAATCTCCTGGGAATTGCACAGAACAACAAAGTCACCGCCAACAGATAGACAGGCTAGTCTGTAGGAAAGCACCGATTAGCCAAATTACTTTCTAGAAGTTTGTTCATACGTGATAGACTGAACAGTAGTGTTTTTTTTGGGGGGGCGGGGAGCAGCAAAGAACTAATATCTCTTCACCTTCCAAGATGAACAGAAGATGAAAGTTGCTTTTCTGCTGTCAACTTTAAGCATGCTTCTTGCCATGATTGTGTAAAAACATTTAGGAAAAATATAAATGACTTTCCTTGAGCAAGTTACACAAACTTTCTGATTTCTCAAGCTGATAAATGAGGATAATATCTCCTTCATGGAGTGGTAAGATTAAATTAGAGCATTCATATAAATAGTCTAGCCCAGAGCCTGGCAATTCTGAGTGTATGGCACATGTTAATTATTTCCTCTTACCTGGAGCCTTCATAGGGCTGCTAATTCCAAAATCTGATGTTCCCGATTCCAAAATTTTCCAAGTTAAATAATTAGTTTCAGCTGCCAAATAATGCCTTACAAGAAATCAATAAATATCACCAGTGACCCACTTGATCATTTATTTTAGTTGTCAGAATAATAACAAACCCAGGTGCTGGTGTTTGGAGTTGAGCTCAGGTGGTCTTCTTGTTATTTAAGTGCTCTGGCTCAATTTGATAGAAATAGGACTAGGACATACAAATCTTCAGATTTATTCTCTGTGTGACAATTCAGTAAACTCTTCGGAGTCTCATGATGGTTCTAGGGCAAGATGTTGATAAATATCCAAAATGGAAATGTTTATATAGCTCCCTTGTTTTCCCACTATTATCCATTTTGTCTGTAAACCTTCACACAAGTTAGTCGAACAATTAAAATTTTATATCTCATTTTACTGCTATTTTAAATAAAGAAATTATTTTTTAAAAAGTAACTAATAGGCCGGGCGCGGTGGCTCAAGCCTGTAATCCCAGCACTTTGGGAGGCCGAGACGGGCGGATCACAAGGTCAGGAGATCGAGACCAGCCTGGCTAATACGGTGAAACCCCATCTCTACTAAAAAATACAAAAAAAACTAGCCCGGTGAGGTGGCGGGCGCCTGTAGTCCCAGCTACTCGGGAGGCTGAGGCAGGAGAATGGCGTAGACCCGGGAGGCGGAGCTTGCAGTGAGCTGAGATGCGGCCACTGCACTCCAGCCTGGGCGACAGAGCGACACTCCGTCTCAAAAAAAAAAAAAAAAAAAAAAAAAGTAACTAATCAGCCATACGGCTTACACTAATAGAGGATCCTAAAGTTGGATGTTGGGTAGTGTGATAATTTGAATGTTCCCCTGAAGTCCACATTTTGGAAACTTAATTCCCAGTGCAACAGCATTGACAGGTGGGACATTTAAGAGGTGATTAGGTTATAAGGGCTCTGCCCTCAGGAATGGATTAATGCCACTATCTCGGGAGTGGCATCGTTATAAAGGATAGGTTCTGCCCCCTTCCCTCTCTTTCTTGCACACTTTCTTGTCATGTGATGCCTTCCACATGTTATGACACAGCAAGAAGGCCCTCACCGGATGTGGCCTCTCCATCTTGAACTTCTCAGCCTCCAGAACTGTGAACTGAGTAAACTTCTATTGTTTATAAACTACCCAGTCTGTGGTATTCTGTTATAGCAACACAAAATGGACTAAGAAAGATAGGCTTACCGTATGTTTCTATTTGCCCAGAACAGGCTCATATTATGCTTGTCATCCTCTTGTAATTATTAATAACACCCCCTTTACTGTCAAAAGTTGTCCCAATATGTGCAATAAATAAGTTGTCCCAATTTTGGCACTATGTTGGACTGCCTTAGGGAGTCCACTGTATTCCATCATTAGCTATGTGGTCTCTCATGAACTCCAGTCTTGCAGTAGAAGTACAAATGATTACATGGGATAGACTGTTGAGGTTTCTCTCCAGTGATCTACTGTGAATAGCTGAATCTGCAAATGTTGAGGCTCTACAGAATTTAAACACCCACTGAGCCACATCCGTCGACTACTAAGTGGCTCCCCTCAGATCGAATCCTGCAGTCTTTCAGCAAGCAGACTCCCACTTCATTCAGAAGATTTCACCAGGGTTTGAGGTTGCTTCTTATCACCAAGTTTTTTAATGGCATCAGCACCCAGCCTGAATGTTCTTTTTTTCTGCCCACAAGCTGTATTGTTACTCAAGTGTGCTTCTTAAAACAATGAATATGTAACTTATTAAATGCCTTCAAGAAAAGGGAGATGTAAGGAACTAATTTTATTGACTGACATGGACTGCAGAGACACACAGAGCCTGCTCACATCTCTTGTAAAGTTTGGATCCAGAGACACTCCCCAACCCCCACTCCTAATGTAGAAAGAGACACCATCACACATGTTTATTGACTGGTGGATGCAAGGATCTGTCGGCCATATGCACACAAGTGAAACAACATTGACCTTGACAGGAGACATTTCTTGTGAGTTGATTTAAGAAAAATTTTTCTATCACAGGCTGGTGTCACATTGTTAATACCAAATGAGCCGGTTTTGAAGAACTCAGTGGGTCACCTTGTATCTACCTTACCTTCTAGGAAGAACTACATTCATACCAGCCCAGCTTAAACAGGAAAAACAAATAAGTCAAAACAATCCTGAAGAATAAAACTCCCAATCTCCCTCAGTAAGAAATTTCATTCTATTCAACATCTCACCTCAATTTCATGCACTTTAATTCTCAAACTTCTTACTCTTAATGGAAATATAGCAAATGCTTATAATTAGTGTAATCCTAATAAAACAACAACAGCAGTATCAAACACATAGCAATTACTATGCACCAGGCATTGGTTCAGGCATTTTACATATAGTAACAAGTCTAATTTTCACAAAAACCTTAATAAGGTAGGCACTATTATTGTTGTACTATTATTGTTGTTATTTTACAGGCCAGGAAACTGAGGCTCAGAGAGCCCATAGTCATGCAGTCAGGAGTGCTGCAATTTAGCTCCAGAGTCTCTGTACCTAAATTGTTTGCTATCCTGCCTCTCACCTACAGGGAATTACAGCTCACATAACACATCTGTTAAGGTCAATATTGCTTCACTTGCATGTATATGCCTGCAGATCCTTGTCTTCTGCCTGTCAAGAACCGCCCCCATCCCTTGGGAATATAGTCACGTCTGCCCTTAGCCTTATTCTCTTAAGGCACAATATACCTAAATTCCTTTATTTCTTTTGTTGTGAAACTTATTTCCCAAACATTTAATCGTTTTGGTTGTTCTCTCCAAGTGTCCCAGAACATGCTTCAGCTGGTACTTTCTGCCCTGTTCCACTTCAGCAAACACATATGGCTACTTGAAGAAGAGGGGTTTTGTATGGTTTAGGGGTAAACAAGGGAATAGAAACAGACCTTGCTCAAATTCCCAAAGCCATAGGCCATTTAACTAGGAAAGTAAGAAACAATTCCTTCATTTCTTTCTGTGACCCATGGAAGATGAGTCGTTTAGTTTTCCATGAAGAGAGGTGTATGTTAACACAGTTAGAATCCTAGTTAAAAATCTGCCTTAGTCACCCGGGAAACTGCTGGTGGGAGACATAAATGCATGTACCTTGAGCAAATAAACAGATAAAGAGAAACCACACCATGACTCCAACCAGCTGCCACACTATTATGAAACCTCTCCTGTCTTTAGTAAATGTTGTAGGATAATTGATGGTTGTATCTTTTTTCTTGTTTCTTGTGGTATTGTGGTCTTCCCCCTTAAAGGATAGTCATCCTTTTAAGTGGGATACAACCACCTTCCTCAAAGGTTGGAAGTCAAAACTGAGCCAAAATGACTTTGAAATGATATTTAATGTCAGGTTGTCAGGGTTTTAGAATATGAAGGTGTTTGCATTAGGAGCTTACTTGCTTGGTTACGTTATTTGATTTTGTATAAACTCCGTGTCCATTCATAAGCTATTTTATATAAGTAGTACACAGGCTGCACATAACAGTTGTTCAAAAAATGTTAATCATTCGACTGTAGTAAGTTAACTTATGCCTCAGCACACTTTTACAGTGCCATCTCGTATCCCCAGTTTCACACTCCATGTTTGGTCTAAGTTGTCATATGTGGTATAAACATGAACAAATACAGCTTTCTTGGTGCTCGGTTTAAAGTGACTATCTCTAAAGAGCAACATTCCTCACAATGGGATATGGTGATATACCATGAACTTTTAAAAACATCTGATTGACTATATATTTATTTAACATGTATTGGAATACTATTTCTGGCATACCAAACCTGCTATTTCATGGATATTATTTCCTAAAATGAGGCTGAAGAAAAAAGAAGTCAACTTAAAGAAAAAAATGTAGAGTAAATATGCCTATAGGCCAATATGGCAAGACTTTTGAGGAAAATTCATGAATGTATGAAGGTTGAGACACCATTATAGGGCATCTTGTGATACAGGGACTCTGTTTTCCTTTGTCCGTTGATGGCTATGGATGAGTGCCAAGAATTTTATGGCTCCTCTTCCAATAGCTTCTAGATTTGTCTTTAAGTCTCGAATTTTCCTGCCCATTTCTGACTCTTGGCCTTGCTCTTCTCTAACCTTGGAATGCTCTTCTAGTCCTCTGCAGCTCTCCAATTTCTTCCTGCTGTTCAAGGTCCATTTCATGTAGTATTCTTCTGTGAAGCTGTTTCCATCCATGCATTCACATAGCCTTTGGTTTCTCTGTTACTTGGCCTCTTGCCTTCTCTCTCTCCTCCCAGGTCCCTGGCACAGTGCAACACATGTTTGCTAATCTGGGTTGTAATATGCTGAGTATTGAACAGCCTTGGTTTCTCTGGGTTTCTTGAATCTGGGGGAGGGCAAAGGCAAAACCAATTCAAGCAAGTCACAGGTCAAATTAAGCCCAGAAATTTGTTATTAGCTTTGCTGATAAATATTCCACTAAGTTGACTTGTATCCATTAGGACAGTCCACGAAAACTCAGATTCTCCCATATTACAAGTCACATCATCAATCAACTAGAAACAATAGTGTTCATTTTTAGGTAGCTTGCTTGTTTGTTAGTCAAAATCCTGATTTCATTTATTTTCTGGATTCTGATCAAATTTCCAAGTCAAGGAATATATGTATTTTAAATGTTGGTGTTTTGCCAAATTTGTCCCCGAGAGAAGTTGTGTAATTTATCTCTCACCACACACTTGCTTACATGCGTGCTTTGATTTTGGATGTGTGGGTTAAAACGGGGTACATCATTGTGGTGTTAATTTGACTTTTTAAAATTATGAGGGATGTTAATATTTTTAAATTATGAATGATGTATATAAAATTATGAGATGCTTTTTGTGTTTGTTTTTTGCTTTTTTTTTTTTTGCCTTTCTTTCTTAATTCTACCTTTTCCTTTCCTTCTCTGTCTTTCTCTGTTTCTCTCCCTCCACTGATTTTTATAAGAGATCTTTTTTTATGAAACAATACGTATTGCAAAAGTTGTATTCAAGTTTGTTGTTTGTCTTTTGACTTTATTTACAGCATATTTTTCCTATAGAAGTTTTAAATTTTGAGACAAATTCAGTAGATTGATCTTTTTTTATGGTTTCTGTTTTCCTTAAAAATACTTTACTTACAGAATTTTAAAAAATTCTCTCATTGTAAATTCAGATTTCTAATTTTTAAAAAGATGCTTTATATTTATTTTATCTATGGTATAAGTGGAACAAGCACTCTGAGAGGCTTCAGAGAGCAAAGAAAGAACCTGTTTCTGGCCTTCCTGGCTGTTCTCAGGTCTCCCTCACTCTTGTCATTCTATGCAACCTCTGTACTTGGGCTTCTGCTGCTAACCCCTGATTTAGCACTTACATGTTTGAATGACCTCTTGGGACCCATTTATTGGGCCTATAGATCACAGTCTGGTGCAATATTGTTTGTTGAATGAATGCATCAAAGGGCCCATATAGGTAGAACAGTGCCTGAGACAAAGTAAGGGTTGTATAAATGTTAACCGTCACCATTCCCAGTTCTGAGTTGAAATTGTCTTTATCACAGTTCAAAAATAGTTAAATAGTTGAAGCTGCTGATGGTGAGGACAAAAACTAATTTCTAAAATTCATACAGGATATTATGAACAAACTAAGAAATATATTTAGCTATATTCTATTTTACAGTGTTTGAAGAAGTTGCAGTGATAAGTAATTCCTTTTAAATCATTGCCACTGTCTATCTGGGATACAAGCTGCTTGAAGTTGGGACTGAGGCATTTGGGAGTGAAACATAATAAGAAGCTTGGCTAAAGGCACCTTTAATGTGTTCTCACACTATAAGGAATGACTCTTCTGTTGAGTTTCTGCGTCACTTCCCCCGTATTTTCTTCCCTAGCTGACTGCCTGCTATGTGACATTGATACATAGTTGTATTTGTTTTTGTGATATTTTTGTATTGATTACAAAATAAGTCAAGTCACTGATAAACTATCATAAACTTATATGTTGTTTTCCCAATTAGGTTTGGTTCTTTTCGACAAAATTTATACCAGTTTTTGTTAGGTGGAGAGGGGTTTTACATTAGGCTTTTCAAAGAGGGCTGGGGGTATCATCATTAGCTATCAATAATTAACAGTGCCTCTGTTTCCTTTCAAGACCATTCCAATTCTCAAACTTTGAGAATGAGAGCTATTAAAATAGCTCATAAATGACAACCTCAGTAAGAATTCCATATCGTGTTAAAAAAACCCACTGATGTAGTTAATAGAATCTGCTGTAGGGAAATTGATACACTTAAATTATTATGCACACTCTCTCTATATATATATTTATATGCGTATATATAAAAATACATACATACACATTTTATTTATTTATTTATTTGTTTATTTTTGAGATAAAGTCTCACTCTGTCACCCAGGCTGGAGTGCAGTGGCGCAATCTTGGCTCACTGCAACCTCCGCCTCCTGGGTTCTCCTGCCTCAGCCTCCAGTGTAGCTGAGACCACAGGCACCTGCCACCATGCCTGGCTAATTTTTGTATTTTTAGTAGAGGTGGGGTTTCGCCATGTTGGCCAGGCTGGTTTTGAACTCCTGACCTCAGGTGATCTCCCCTCCTTGGCCTCCCAATGCGCTGGAATTACAGGCGTGAGCCACCACGATCCACAATCTTTTATTATGTCCTTAAATGAAATGGGATCAAGCTGGACACCATCATCCAAGATCATTTTTCACAGACTTGTAACATTTAATAGGTCTTGTTAAGTGATGTGTTAGAGCCAAATGGCACCAGCTCAGGGAGATGAAGGTACATGAGCATTGCATCTCTTCCCAACTCTGTGTTTTGTGACCTCATGTTGATAGCTTGAAATTGGCAATTATGGGAGAATTAACACCATGGAAATTGGCAAATGCTATAAATCAGGGGTTCATTTTTCAGATAGTCATCATACCAGCATACTACTTGTTTCTGTCTATACACATCCTACAAAGGGAGGTAGCAAGCTACTACTTGAATAATCCATTTTCTATGTTGATTTTGCAGACTATCTAAAGGGATTAAGTACCTAAAATGTCAAAAATGTGGCTTTAAATTATAGAATGAGTACCCAGTTCTTGACACAGCATGTGTACTTAGAAATAAATATAATATTAACTGGAAGAGGCTGTAAAAGTTTTGTTTTTTATGAAGAACTATTTTATGAAGAACTCGTGTTACAGGATAGCTGTTATTTTTGTTTGTGGTGAATCTCTTCCCTCTTCTGATAATAACATCTTGAGTTTTCTCTTGCCAGCTCTCAGTCCACATGATCTAGGAAGGAGGAATTTTTGGCCTCCATCCCTCTTTTCTGCTCTGGTGTTTACACATGACCCAGATTTGGCCATAGAAAGTGCTCTATGCCCATGGCCACCAAGATGTGTGCAGAAGTAAGCATACGCCTTCTGGCTGATGGGATCATGGCTTTCCCATGGCCACAGCAATAGGCTGAGGCACTTGACTTAAGCTGGAGTGAATTCTAGCAGCTGCTGGTGCTATCAAGAAAAAGCCATTGCTTATGTAATGTAAGACTGGAGCTGTAGGTTACCATCTTTGCCACTAACTCAGGGGTGACATTCCTGCATATGAAGCCAACACAAAAGCAGGCAGAACTGAGCAATGGAGAGAGTCCTGGTGATATCATTTGAGTCTTTGGGCCCATTTGTGCCTGAATCTAGAATTATATTGAACCAAATTCATTTCCTTTTTGCTCAAGCCATTTGAATTAGTATTTTGTCACTTGCAGTTGAGAGCTCTGACAAATATAATTTCTTTCTATGATAACTCTAATGAGTACTCAGCAGCCAACTCTTGAATGCATCTAGTGATAGGGGCCCCCACCATTTTGTGAAGCAGTTCATTTCCTTTTTGGTGATTCTGAATATAACAAAGTTCTACACTGATTCCAAATTTGTCTGAGCTCATTGACCCTATATCTGCTATCAATGGCAACACTTGTGTTGTGACTGTACATCTTTTTTGTTTTTTTAGACAGGGTCTCACTTTGTCACCCAGGGTGGAGTGCAGGGGTGCAATCATGGCTCACTACAGCTTCGACCTCCTGGGCTCAAGCGATCCTCCTGCCTCAGCCTCCTGAGTAGCTGGAACTACAGGCACATGCCACCATGCCCAGCAAAATTTTAAATTTTTTGTAGAGACAAGGTCTCCCTATGTTGCCCAGGCTTGTCATAAATGTACATGTACCTGCCTTGTGCCCTTTGTAAACTCTGAGTTAATTATCATGCCTCTGCTAAATCTTCCCTAGCTAAACATATTTAGCCTCCTAAAAGATTCTACATAATTCTCATCTTTCTAGTCATACTGTGCTGGACATACAACAGTTAGTCAATGTCTTTTTAAAAAAATGTGACATACTCATAGACCTACTATTTGTCATAAATTTGAATAGTTTAGAGTAAAGAGGAATTATTGTCTAGTTCTGCCTACAGGACTGACTATAAGTGAAGTGCCTAAGGGGGGAAATACATGATTAAGACTTGGCTTCCTTTTCTGTTTTTACTCCTTCTATTTCTATTACTTCACTCCTTCAGAGTTTATTTTCTCTTTTCACCGCAGGGGTCATCTCACTTTTTTTCCCCTTCTGTCTGCCCCACCACTCCTACCTTCAACTCTATTCTGCAACCACAAACCCTCCCTACCAAGCTGGTCCTTATTACAACAAACAGTAAGGAGTAGATCTGAGTTGAAATGCAAAATAAGTGATAAGTTTAATATGCCCCCTCTCTTCAGGAGTATATATTTTTATTTCCATACACCAAAACTTGATTAGTTTCAATCAAAGCAAATGTTCCAGTTGTAGAGGTGTAGCTGTTGTTGATGAACCACATAGGCAGGGTGCTTTACCGAAATTATATCATGTATTTTTTCCCTGCTTCATTTGTAGACTCTTTGCCAGCCTGCAATCTCTAGCCCTGTTCCAGCAACCTGTCCCATGGCCCAGCATGGTTAGGGCCTACTCTTCTAAGCTTGTTGACGTCTAGCTATGTGTTTTGCTGTCTTATTGTTAAACAATAAAAATACTTGTTCTCAATGGAAGACAGATTAGGCAAAAATAAAACAAAACAAAAACAAAAACTTGGAAGTCAGCTCCCCTTCTCCTGTGACATGCACAAAGGTCCTCCTGTCACTAGTACAGAGATGATGTCAATGTCCTGGATGGAATCTAAGATAAAAATGAAAGTTACGTATTTTACACATTGAAATCCTTTAGAGATCACATACTTTGACCCTCTTAACTACTAAGTCCAATTCCATGGGTTCAACTGGTCAATCAATCCATCTGTTATTATCATTAAATTAGCTAAAGAAAATCATGTCTTTTTTTCATTTCAGAAAATAGATTTTTATTGATTTTAGCATTCTTTTGATATTGCTGATAAAGTTTTTTGTTGTTGTCGGTCCTGTGAGGTGGTTGTATTGCAGAGACTAGCGCAATTCCTGGCTCTCAATAATTTTTTTTTTGCAGTTTTTCATAAAAAAAATCAGCATGTGAGTATAACTATTCAAAGCAATATCACAAAGCTGTTTAAAGTTTGTGCTTCAAAATTTCAGTTCTTGAAGAAGTTTAATGGAGCTTTTCCGTAAGACCTATTTATGGAGGAAAATTTATGATAATGTGGGTTCCTCTCGTCCTAAATCCTTGGGTATTCACTTCTGAGAAGCAGCAGAAAGACCTCTTTCTAATCCGGCTTTTCTCTACATCAGTGTGCTCTGGAGTGGCCCACCGGCCAGCATGATAGTGACATCCTGTGTGTTCCCACAGTGATTTTCCTCATGCCGTGGACGAGTCTCACCAAGCTGGCTGCTCCACAAAAATCGAAACTTCATTTTTCTGTCAGTTAGTTTTCGTGTTAAAAATCTTTTCCAAATCACTTCCCAGTCTCTCTCCATGAAACCACCACTGGTTAATGGAAACCTCGGGTACTTGATGGAGTGGGATACAACCATAAGTTCTCAGTCGATTTTCATCTTTGAATAAACGGGTCTTTTCTAAGGGCACTGCTGGTGGTTTGATTCTTGGCAGTTCCTTCCCTCAAAAACGTGTCTTAGGAGAGCAAGCGGTCCTTCCTGGTAGAATGAGCACCTTTCAGAAAGCTTTCTGTTTGTTTAATTTCTTGATTATATGAAGTACATTAAAACCAGTCCAGGGCCCATCAACATAATTTTCATGCATGTTAGTTCTGGCAAAACACACTAGACAGGAACTGTATGATAAATGAGATAAATAATTTTGATGGAGCAGTGAAATAAAATAAACTTTTGCTGTTTAAGAAAACAAATCAAGACTAGTGGGGTGTGCATGAGAATCAGTTTGTGTTAGGGTGGCATTCTGAGGGTGGCCTCTATCCTTAGACTGTTCTGGGGAGAAGGAGCTGCTGTTTTGTACCTACAAGGTCTAGGGGCAACTATAAAATAAAATATTATGAAGCCTTGTGTCCATTTCTTAGGAACTGATTACCCATGCTGTGGATTACGTGAGGGTGCCCTACTTCTTCTCCTTGGCTGCCTTTTAACACATTGCCTAAAAAATGGGCAAGGGCAGACAGAAGAGATGAGATTTGTATACATTTATATTGAGACTTATTAACACCTGTGGGAAGAAATTGTTGGAGGCTGAGTAGATTCTTTCCAACAAGTTTAATTTTGCTTAGTTAGCAGTTTACAGACTGTTGTATGATCAGGCTCTGCTAGAAATGTCTGTCAGAGTTAGTAGTAGAGTCAGAAGTTCATAGGCCTGGGTAAAAAATATAGCCTTCTTGTCAGTAGGCCTGGAAAACACTTTTCAAAATGGTATTACAGGCTTCTGTGTCCTCCAAATCATAAAAGCTAGGAAGAGCCCCAGATGAGACCTTGAGTGTTCTGTTTTTGTGTTTAGAAGTTTTCAGAAATGAGCCCCTGGAAATAAGCTATTATGTTGGTGCAAAAGTAATCGCGGCTTTTGCCATTAAAAACAGTGGGAAAAACCGTGATTACTTTTGCGCCAACCCAGTATGTTGTTTCGCAGTGTGTTGATTGTTCCAATGTGACCTGGGTTTTGAATCATTGAGACCTTCTTCAGTGCAGAGCTGTGCTTCTTGGGTGAGAAGGGGAGAATTCCACACAGATGTGGAGGCCCTGGCAGAAGGTGGAAAAATTACACTTGTGTAATTTATTTATTTATGTATTTATTGATTGATTGTAGTAAGGACATTTAACATTAGCACTGCCCTTTTAATGAATTTTAGGTGTTTAATACAGTATTATTAACTACAGGCATGAGGCTGTACAGAAGATCTCCAGAACTTATTTCATCTTGCATAGCTGAAACTTTATACCTAATGAATAGCCACCTCCAACCCTCATTACTTTTTACTTCTCACACTGATCAACTAGAAGAAATTCAGGCAATAGATAACAAAGATAAAATTAATGAATTTCGGGGATAATTGGTGGACTTCAACTGTCCTTGCCAATGTGTATTAGTCCATTTTCACATTGCTATTAAGAACTACCTGAATTATCAGACACGATGGCGGGTGCGTGTAATCCCAGCTACTCGGGAGGTTGAGGTGGGAGAATTACTTGAACCTGGGAGGCGAGGTTGCAGTGAGCCAGGATCGTGCCATTGAACTCCAGTCTGGGTGACAGAGTGAGACTCTGTCTCAATAACAATAAAAAAAAAAGAACTACCTGTGACTGGGTAAATTATGAACAAAAAAGTGGTTTAATTGACTCATGGTTTTGCAGACTTAAGAGGAAGCATAACTGGAAGGCCTTGGGAAACTTACAATCATGGTGGAAAGCAAAGAGGAAGCACGCATGTCTTACCATGGCAAAGCAGGAGAGAGAGAGAGAGAGGGAGAGTGGGAAGGGAGAAGTGCCCACACGTTTAAATCATCAGATCTCATGAGAACTCACTCATTATCATGAGAACAGCAAGAGGGAAGTCCGCCCACATGATCCAATCACTTCCCATCAGACCCCTCCTCCAACACATGAGGATTATAATTCGAGGTGAGATTTGGGTGGGGACACAGAGCCAAACCATATCACAATGTCACCATCATAGCACTGCCAATAATTATGAACTGCTCATGTACCACATGTGACAAGAAGCCCTTGGAGTTCCTGCTTTTAAATACATGGAAAATTACAGCACCATGTCTCTGCCACCCACTACACATTCCCAATCTGTCTCTCATTACACTAGCCATTGGATCTGCTACCATAATAAAATCTTCATTATCTCAAAAGTCTAATGTTGATGATTGTCTTAAAGTATGGTTTTGGAATGCTGAGAAAGTGGTGGTACTGTGATTTTTGGATTTTTCTGAATTCCCCACAAAAAAACCAGAAGGTGAATGTTATGGCATATGAATTACTTCTCAATAAAGCTGTTGGAAAAAAATAAAAAAATACATTTTTACATGGCTGGGCACAGTGGCTCACGCCTTTGATCTCAGTGCTTTGGGAGGAAGAACAGCCTGGGCAACATAGCGATACCTTGTCTCTACAAAAAAAATTTTTTTTTAAGTAGCTAAGTATGGCGGCTCACATTTGTAGTCTCAGCTAGCTAAGAGGCTGAGACTGGAGGATTGCTTGAGCCAAGAAATTTGAGGCGACTGCAGCCTGGGCAAAAGAGTGAGACCCTATATTAAAAATACATATATATTTCACATATATGTATATATATGAATATATGTATATTTGTGAATATGTGTATATATGTGTGAAATATATATGTGTATATATATGTGAAAGCTCAGGATCCTAAACTATAAGGAAAAAAACGAGACCAACTAGATCATAAAACCAAAAACTTATGGACAACATGTATGAGAAAGCCAGAGGATAAAGTGAACCTAGTAACCCTAAAATATTAGCCACAAGACTGTGCCTTTCTGGCATCTGTGTAAGAGAAAACAGGGAAGCAATGAGGTTGAATTGGATGGGTTTGAGAATAGAAGAACCCCAAAATAGATGAAAGTAGAAATTACACTATCAATTTGATAACAACTGCTGAAACTGTCAAGTGTTTGCCTACCCGGCTGCTGGTGATGCAGGAGGCCCATGGTGAGGCTTAAATGACTGGAGCAGCATATCCCTTGTGAGCTCTTTAAACTGATGTCCCAGGCTCTCTTCCAAGGTAGGGACCCACAACAGAGAGATGAGAAAAAAAGATTCAGGCAAAAGTGGGTGGGTTGAGAGTACAGAGCCAGGATGGAGCAAGTTGCTATGTGTGTCTATATAACAAGGACCAATTCATTGCTTCGAAAACTGGGTTGATAAAAGAGAAAAATCAAGCATTTATCTGCTTTTCCTCTGTGAACTGTACTACTAAACAAATATCTCCTTATAAAATTATTATAGCTAACAAATAGAAACAAAATGATACAATTAGAATGTCATTTTTACAGCTCCTAATGAATTAACAGATCCAGACAATGAATATCAATGGTTGCTTACATCAAAAAGGAGGGAAACCAGACATTTTGTACCTCTTGATGAAAGAACACAATACCATCTAGAGTTTTAACAAACTGAATCTGATCTGGTTTCTGGAACCAGTTACCAATTTGCAGGAAATACCAAGGTTGGAGGAACATATTGAACCACACCAAGGGTATGCGGTCAACAAAATCCAGCCTGTGGGAAACTCTACAGATCAAATAGCTGGAGATTTTTTTCAACAGATAAATTACAGGGGAAATAAAAATGGCCTCCAGATTGGAAGAAAGTATTTGTGCACCATATCTCTGATAAGGGGTTAATATCCAAAGGATGTAAGAAACTCACGCAACTCAATAGCAAAAAAACCAAATCACCCAGTTATAAAATAGGCAAAGGACTTGACTAGACATTTTCTAAAAAGAAGACATAACAAATGGCCAACATGCATATGAAAAGATGTTTAACATCACTAATCATTGGGGAAATGCAAATCAAAACCACAGAGATACCATCTTACACCTGTTAGGATGGCTAATATCAAAAAGACAAGAAATAAGAGTTGGGGAAGATATGGAGAAAAGGAAACTCTTGTATACTGTTGGTGAGAATGCAGATTGGTGCAACCATTATGGAAACACTATGGAGGTTCCTAAAGAAATTAAAAATAGAACTACCATATGACCCAGCAATCCTTCTCCGTATATACCCAAAGGAAAGAAATCACCACCTTGTAAAAATATCTGCACTCCCATGTTTATTACAGCATTATTCACAATAGCCAAGATATGGAACAAAGCACCCATCAATGCACACGTGGATAAAGAAATTATATTTATATATACAATGGAATATTTTTCAGCCTTAAAAATTAAGAAAATCCTGCCATTTACAACAATATGGATGAACCTATGAGAACATTATGCTAAGTGAAACAAGCCAAACACAGAAAGATAAATACTACATGATCTTATATGTGAAACAGACAAAAGTGGATCGAATACATAGAAACAGGGAGTAGAAAGGTGGTTAGCAGGGCAGGGAGGAGAGAAGAGGGGAGCAATGGGGAGGTGTTGGTCAAAAGGTATAAAGTTGCAATTATGAAGGATGAAGAAGTCTAGAGATAATGTACAACATGAGAACTACAGTCAAGAATATTATATACTAGTAATTTGCCAAGAGCATAGATTTTAGCTTCTCTTACCACAAAAAAAAAGATAAAAGGGGAAAGGTAACTATATGAGGTGCTTGGTATGTTAACTTCCTTGACTGTTGTGATCACGATGTATATGTATATCAAGATAAATATATCAAAACATCATATTCTACACCTTAAATATACACAGTAAAAATAATAATCAAAACAAGGGTTGTAAGATAACACGTAGATTAAAAGAAATGGAAAATGTATCTCAAATGTTAAAGAATGGGCAGGAATTAACCACAGTGTCTCAGGATGCACACTTGGGTGATAAAACCATAAAGAATTGCAAGGACATGATTACTTTTATTATTATTATTGAATCACAAAGTTTTAATATAAGATATTAAAATAATAAAGCCTATTTGGTAACATAGCATTTGCGATTCAAGCAAAATATTATTAGGACATGATTACTTTTAGTCTTAGGATAGTAGTTACTTCTGGAAAGAGGGAGGAGCCTGTGATTGGAATGAGGCACAGAGAAGAGCTGCTGGTGGCTGGCAAAGTTCTGTTTCTTGACTTTGGTGGTTACAGGATGTCACCCTGATAATATTACCAGTGGAGGGTGCCCAAGTTCTTGGCACTTTGAACACAGAATTGGGCAAAATGCACGAGCAAAGCAAGGAAAAAATGAAACAACAAAAACAGAGATGTATTGAAAATGAAAGCACACTCCACAGGGTGGGAGTGGGCTGGGCCAGTTACAGAATTTTCTGGGATTTAAATGCCCTCTAGATGTTTCCCATTAGTTATGTGGTATACATCCTATGTAAATAAAGTAGTGGCCTGTTACCAGTCTGATTGGCTGTGGGAGGGGACCAATCAGAGGCTGAAGTTACAAAGTTACACCCTAGGCAAATGTCTGATTGGTTGCAGAAGGTGACCTATCAGAGGCTGAAGTGAAGTTACATAGTTATACTCCTATGCAAATGAAGACTTGGCCGGTGACCAGCCCGATTGGTTGCAGAAGGGGACAATCAAAGGTATTTTTAATTTTTCATCTGCCATGCAGAAAAAAGCAGGGGGTGTTGCAAAGGGAGTAGCCGCTGGTCCTTTTGTTACTTGGGCATGGAAAGTTGGGGTTTTCCTTTTGATTGAGAGGAAGTCAGTGTGAATTGACCTTAGGTTCCCTCCTTCCAGACCCTATTCTCCTGCCTCAATAATAATTCACTAAGCCAGACTTTGGTTTAGTGGGGGGTTTTCTGTTTTCTGCATTTTATTGTAGGTTTCTAAAAATTTTTTAAAAGGTTTTTAAAAAGATGTATTTTAAAAACTGGTTTTTAGTGGTAAGCTTCTCTGACATTCTAATCAAAGTGCTTACCAGAAAACTGTACCAACATCTGATTATTTCTTGTGGTGTTGAGGGATCCATGGACCCCTCCAACCTCTGCCTCCCCAGTTCCACCCCAGTGGGAACTATGAACTCCAGATGAAGAATTCCTGTTTAAAAGATATTTTACTCAGGGGGGGATAAGGTGAATTCAAACAAAATTCAATATTAATCAGTAGCGAATGAAATTAATAGAACTTGCCATGAGCTGAAATGTTCTGTTTTCACATAAAGAAGAGATTTTTAAATTGGAGTCTGAGATTGAATTTCAAGGAGCCTGAGAATCCCCTGAAATGTTATGGGACTTGTTTTCTGTGTATAAGCGCATTTTTCTAGGGAAAGGGTACAAAGCTTTCATTAATTATCAAAGGGGTCTGTGACCCCAAAGTTCAGGAACCCTCAAAACCCACGAGGAGCTGAACAAGCTGTGATGTTCCTCTGTGCAACTGAACCACCGTGGTGTAGGGGGTGCTTCTTTGTGCCTTTGGCTAAGTGAGAAGAAGGTCTGGCTGTCTGGACTCCAGTGATCTTTCTTGTGCCCTCATCTCCATCATGTCCCCAGCGCCAGAATCAGGCTATGAAACAGCAGAGAGTCCCTGAGATTCCAGACAGGTCTTTGCTCACCAGCTTATGCCTATATCTGGACAGAGGTATGTTTCTTTCCTTTCAATCTCAGAACAGTGAGTTACTGTGTTTCCCAAATGTCAGTTATCATAGACCACCTCCCCAGACTGGCAGATCTGCCATCACTGCTACTGTTATTTCCTTACTGTTTGCCTCTTTAAATAAAGTTAAATTTAAAAAATAGTGTTAATGTGTGTGGGTTTAACCCACCCACTTTTTCACTCAAGTTTATTTAAAAACTTTAAAATTTATTTTATATATTCTGCACAAGTGCAGATTTCTTACATGTATATATTCCATACATGTCAAGGGGTCAAGTCTGGGCTTTTAGTGTACCCATTACCCAAGTCTTAAGTTTATTTAAAGAGGAAAATGCCTGTGAATTGGGCTCATAGTGCTAATTAAATTTTCATCCCTAGCGTGAGACCATCAGAACTTGCTCCAGAATCACCTGGGCAGCACTGACTCAGAAGCTCCTGGGGAGGAAAGCGCTTTAATAAGCTTCACAGTTGATTCTCACTCAAAGTAGTTTGAGTCTGAGCCTTGTGGCTCATACCTGTAATCCCAGCATTTTGGGAGACCGAGGTGGGTGGATTGCTTGAGCCCAGGAGTTCTAGACTAGCCTAAGCAACATGATGAAATCTCATCTCTGCAAAAAATACAAAATTAACCAAGTATGGTGGTGTGTGCTTGTGGTCCCAGCTACTCAGAAGGCTGAGGTGGAAAGATCGCTTGAACCTGAGAGTTCAAGGCTGCGGTGAGCTGAGATTGTGCCACTGCACTTCAGCTTGGGTGGCAGAGTGAGACTCTGTCCTAAAAAAAAAAAAATTAATAAAGTTTGAGAACTACTGCACAACTGAAGAAGTTTTCTTCCACATGTCAGCTAGTGATGTGCTGTGCTCATTACACTTTGGGAACATTTAGAGGTTAACATGCATGAGCTTTTAATAAGGAGGCTTGTGTTTAATTCCTGGCTCTTACATTTTCCAATGCTGTAAAGATAGCCAAATTACCTAAACCAAATCTCTGTTTCTTCACCTGTAAAATGGATATAAGAAAACCTACCTCATAGGATTCTTGTTAGATTGTTATGTTAGATAAGGTATGGGCCCAGAGAACACACTTCCCAGGCCTCTTTATATTCTGAGTTTTAATCTAGCTTCAGCATGTAATTATTACATAACTTGAGTCAAATCACTCAACTTATTTCAAAAGTACTGTATTTTCGATCTATTAAATAATGATAATCTTTGATGATATTTCCTACTAATCTTGGAAATTAAGGGCAAACAAGCTCTTAGTAATTTCGTAAACTGATGATCAATGAGAACTGCACACCTCTGCTGGGAGCAATATGAACTTTGGAATAAGGGTGCCTCTTGTCTCCACAGGGCTTCGTGAATGCTCAAGCAGCAACTTCTTCACTTCTACCTGACCATGAAAGCATGCTTCACGAAACTCACATTGAAAACAGCCATTTTTTCCCCTACCTCTGACTTGCTGTCATACACGATTTGCCTTTTTGTCACTTGAACACACAAAGCTTTGTTAAAACATTCAAAATAAATTGGCCAAGTGTATGGACACTTCAGATCAACAAACACCAAACACTAAATAGGTAGTTCATTGGGCTAATAATTTTTTGAGTCATCTGAATAAATATCTGCTTTACATATCAATGACATTTGAAGAACAAAGGGTTAAAAATGTAAGCGAGAGTGGCTACACGTCACTCAAAGTTCAGGTATACTCACTTCCTGTCATCCAAAGGCCAAGCTTACTTCATTCTGAGTTTTGTTAGTTGTAAGTCATTTATAGGGTCATTTTAGGGAAAAGGAATTGATGACCACATATTAGGAATCTGAATCAATCCCTGGTCATACACCTATGGCTGTCTGCTTTTCACGAGGATGGAAATCATTTAGATCTTGGGCCAAGCATAACATTTCTTTTATTGCTCCTTTGAAGTGAAACTTAATTCTTTGTGTATTTTTTTTTAAATACAGGACCTCAAAGAGGAAATCTCACATTAAGTGAAACATGAGACTGTTGGCTATTAATCATAATATGTAGGTGTCCAGACGATGGCTTATGAATCTGGGCTGGAGTATATGGGTTGGTGGGAAAACCCTGCCAAAAATCTGTTATGTCATTGCTGATTTCAGTGGAAGACTGAATTTATGTCGATAAGAAACAGATAATTGAAGGAAAACTCTTTTGCTATACATGTTGCTTAAAGCGTGTACTGGATAATTCACTTGTCTTTGAAACTTAAATTAAAATGTGCATCAGTACTTATAAATACTGATTATTGTGATGGTTCTCTTTCTGGACCACCTTCTTATTGTACTGTTCGTATGAATGTTCCCTTTCTACCCGGGAAAGATAAAAACAAAAAACAAAAACAAAAAACAACCCAACACCTATAATGTGACAAAAACACAGTGAATTTAGAGGTTGGTGAATAGGCACACTCAACCACAGCTTCTACTACTTACCCGGATGGAAAATTTTAACTTAACCATTTATTAGTCTACAAACCAAGAATTGGGAGCATAATTTTGGTGGCATTACAAATTCTAAAACAACACAAGATGTAATCAATCAGCTGCAAGGTAAGTTCAAACATGGACTAATCAGATACCTACTGGGAAAGCTATATGTTCCAAGGTGGTCTACTAGGGTGAAACTTGAGGAGTCTCTACAATTATCTAGCTGGAATACCACTTCTTATCCTGCAGTGATTGTTCCATTCTCACAGTTTGGAGATAGCTCGTATAAAAACATCTTTTAACTGGGCAGAGAGGATCTGGATTAGAGATCCACCAAGCTACAATTTAAGTCACCAGGGGAGCATTTCAATTTACCAAAGTGTCTACTGGTACACTTTGTTCCTTCCCCTAATGCACTTATATGCAGAAACAACCTGGGCTGGGTTTGAATTTTCTAGGACAGTAAGACACCTCAGGCTTACTCATACCCCTAGCTAAATGTTGGAGGTAGTAGTAGCCTATGCAGGCTGGAGTACTCTCATAGTCCAAAATTCAACTGATTTTAAACTGGAAGCAGGAATTCACACATGCAAAAATCACCCAGGAGCTTGCTAAAAAGGGAGATTCTAAAATGCAACTCCTATGTATTCTAGTTTAGTAGATTTGGAGTGAAACCCACATTTCTTTATTTTAACAAGCATTCCAGGTGATTCTGGTACAGATGACATCTGGTCCAGATTTTAAGAAACACTACTGTAAGGAATCATTTACAGTGCTTGTCTTACAGACTATCCTCTGAAGATACTGCCACACATATGGTAGGCTGAAAAAACAAAAAAGGGAAAACATAACAACCCATTTATAAATGATTCCTTAAAATGCCTGAAAATATCTAAGTACTTTCTAGAGAAGGATACGTTGCCGAACCAGCAAGAATGACCACCAATTTCTGTTTCGTCCCCAATGAAAATGATCTAGAATTGTGAGAAATAATTTCCCATATCCTTTGAAACCAAACTTTGGAAATCTACCCTTCCTCCATCAGAACCCATGCCTCCACTCCTAAAATCCTCACCCAGGGAAGTTTTGCTAAGTGCTTGACATCATGGAAGACTAAACCACAGGCTTGTTTGGACGTCTTTGCAAAAGAAAAGCAATTCACCTCAAGTTAGATCCCCACAATTCCATTCCTGCATTAATTTGAACAGATGAGAAAAGATTCCAAGAACTTTTGGTAATAGAATATTCCCCCCTCCTTTATCTTTCTTAAATGTGTTTATTATTTTTATTTATTTCAGACAGAGTCTCGCTAGGTTGCCCAGGCTGGAGTGCAGTGGCGCAATCTCTGCTCACTGCAACCTCCTGCCTCAGCCTCCCTAATAGCTGGGACTACAGGCATGTGCTACCACGCCCGGCTAATTTTCTGTATTTTTTAGTACAGAAGGGGTTTCACCGTGTTTGCCAGGATGGTCTCGATGTCCTGATCTCGTGATCCACCCGCCTCAGCCTCCCAAAGTGTTGCGATTACAGGCGTGAGCCACTGCACCCAGCCCTCCCCTATCTTTTAAGGTTCATTTTTTTATGAGTTGCAGGACAGAATGATCTTTGGTGAGTCCACCAATAGTTTGCTCACTCTCCCGGTTGTGTTCAAAATCTCCTTAGGATGACTATGGAATTAAATAATCTATTTCAGTAAATTAATTATAATAAAGAATAGCTGTTAATCTTAGAGCACGTGGTTCTCCTTTGAAATTTTAAAAAATTCTAAGTAGCAGGAAAGCATATGAAATTTAAAAAAAAAGCTGCTTCTAGAGAGATCCTTCACCAGACAAGGTAAGACACTGAAGGCACTCCTTTAACTATTTGTTCTTCCCTTGCCTTAGTGCTTGGGTGAAATGGTGGAATAGGCCACGCTATGAATCTAAAGACAGAAAGAAGGCTTTGCTGATGGCTGTCCAACGGAGTTGCAGCTGCCCTATATTTTTTGTTAAATTAGTGTTTTTAGCTAATTTAAAACCTCGTCTGAGATGGGACTAGAGATTCTGCATTTCTATCAAGCCCCCAGGTTGTGCCTATGCTGCTGATTTGGAGACCACACTTTGAGCAACAAAGTGCTGAACAACATGGGCCAAAAACAGAGATAGGGGTTTATGAATGTTGTATTTATGGCACTTCTTTTAGGTCTGAAGTGTAGTCCCTCTGGTTAAACAAAATAAAGTCTCTGTTTTAGTTTGACTACCAAGCACTTTACAGTTGGTGTATATTTATTTCATCACTTTTGAGGGATTTCACTGATGTAACCATTGTGGCACTAGTAAATAGCATTAAAACATTCCTTCAGTTTGTGCCATGGCACAATCTGCTATCCTACAACAAAATGCTAGTCCAGACAGATTTCAAATGGTCACATATACAGTTTTTCGCAGATTTCCATGACATGTGAAATGTGCCTAACAATGACAGAAATAAGTGTGCCAGGACTCACATTTCACAGAACTTTTGGTGAAGGATAGTATGGTTACTACTCTTCAAACAATTTCCCTTAACTGAATTCTCTTTGATATCTGGGGTCTCAGAAAGAGTTGGACTCATTCAGCATTCTCACAATTAATGTAATGCACCAAAACCAAGCAGATTTAAGTGTTCTAATCACAATGTTTTGCTTTCCTTCCCTTCTATATTGTGTATTACACTGTAAGCTCTTTGGCCAAAACCTAAGAGGAGCAGAGAGCCTGACTCATGGTAAAGCTGCTGGTTCACAGGTAAACAGCATGTTTGCTAGGATGAGCTCATGTGGTTTGCAGACCCTCCATACACTTAATGGAGAACTTGGTATTATTATGATGTTGGAGGATGAGTTGTCATCTTTGATTTGTGTTCAAATCTGTTCTCTCAGGAATTTAAAATTGTCTAATTTTATTTTGTTATGAAACTGCCCACGCCAAAGAAAAGTACACTAGGGGAAGAAGTGGAAATGCTTCTGGGTGAGGCTTGAAAGAGTTTTAGTGAAACTTAACTACTTTTCTTATTTTAAGAGAAAAGTGGGAGCAGGGAGGAGATCCAGAGAAAAGTAACCAAATGACCATGGAGATGGAAATGGGTTCTTCAAGAAAAAGCTGATGGGGATGGAATTGTTTTACCTGTAAAGGTAGAGATGAAGGAGTCACTTAATTCTCATTTTTAGAAATATGGAAGGTCATTACAAGGCAAAGAGATCCAGTTATTCTCTTTCTTCACAAGGAAAATCTTTACAAGTGAAGATTTGACAGATAACCTCTCTTAAGTGCTTTCAAGAGCTGCCATTTCACTTCTTTTAAAAGTTAAATAGTGCAGTGATAACAGGGTCTTTTTTTATGGCAAAACTCATTGTGTGAAATCTGTATTCATGTATAGAATGGTTGGGCTATTTATATGTGCTAATAGTGATATTTTCTAATCTTTGCAAGTAGAATTTAGTTTCACCATAGTTGAAATTGTGAACTACTCACACTAAGCTTCATCATTTGTTCTCTCTTCTTTTGAAGTTCTTTATTAGCTGTGCCCTCCACCATAGGCTCACCATCTAAGACTAATAAGTATAAATTATAGTGGTGCCAGCTTGTCTTACCTTTGTTAAATATGTGCCAACTGTTTCACAATGAACCTTTACTTTCCCTTTTATGACTGGCTGTAAAAAAAAACTGTGCTCAGAGCCAATGAATGGACATGGCTTACATTTTTTTGTCCACAATCTTGAAAGTCCCAACCAAAGCCAATTTTTTACTCTCCAGGGCATTTACTCTTCATGGCGTTTTCCCATTTTTTTGATGTTCATCCTTTAGTCTCTCTCTCTCTTTAAAAACAAAAACAACAGAAAGGCATTCTCTCACAGTTCTGGAAGCTAAAGTCCAAAATTAACGTGTCAGCAGAGCCACGTTCCTTCCGCTTTACTCTCTTTTTTTCTTTGTTTTTCTTCTGAAAGAAGATGGGAAGAAAAACAAGAGAGTAAGCATTCATCGATCAGTTTTACTCTACAGTGTTACCTTTGTGTACACATTTGGTAATGGAGGAAACTGATGTTATAAAAATAGCAATCTACAGCCAGGCATGGTGGCGTGTGCCTGCAGTCCCAGCTACTCAGGAGGCTGAAGCAGGAGGATCGCTTGAGCCCAGGAATTCAAGGCCATCGTGCACTACAGTCATGACACTGCACTCCAGCCTGAGTGACAAAGTAAGACTCTGTCTCTAAAAATAATATTTTTTTAAAAAGCAATTTATAATTTAATGTAATATAGACTGCTCTTCCTATCCATTGTTACTAGGGAGTAACTGAGAGTTGTTCATCTTTTAATCAGATGGCATAAAATTAGAATCAACCAAGTGAAGACCTAATAGTTTTACAGTTCATTATCTTGGAGGGAAGATTGATTTAATTCCTTGTTTACAACTTTACGAAAAGTGTAAAGCATGATTTCGTGGTGGGGTTTAGAATTAGATAACTCCAGAACATATATGTACTTTTTCATGACCAGAAAGAAAAGTAAAATAAGATCTTAAAAACAGTATATTTGATACTTAAAAAAAAAGTAATTAAAAACCAGAAATATTTAGACAGGAAAGCCAATAAATGGAGATCCAAAGAGCACCTAAAAACAATCAAATGACGAGTGAGTATTGTGAACGTTTTTGGATTTCAATAAAGAGGCAAAATATGAGGAAAGGGAAATAAAATAACATTTTTGGAAAAAATGATTTCTAGATGTCTTGAGCAAATCAGGATAAATACAATCTCCATTTACTCTCAGTAGAGTTAATGAAGAATCTCCTAGGAATGTTGCATATTGGATCTTCTTGAAGGAAATTGGTTAGGAAACAAAAGTTTTGACCTTCAGACTTAGAGATCCAGGGTCCTTGTTATTTCTTAAATCATGGAACAGGTTTTCTGCATCATACATTCCAAGTTATGACTCTAGCTGACCATATGATCCAGATTGAGCTGATAAAACTTCCCTACAGCTATGAGTGTAACGGATCCTAAATAGGGATTTATGATTTTCTTATAGGAGAGGCATGTAAGCAAATAAGGAGTTATCTAGAAATGTCATATGCACCCTTTTAATTGTAAAGCAAATGGAGAACAAGCCCAACAGTGGATTCTCGACTACATTGCCCACTTTGTCTTCTCGTGTTCTCTTGCATAAAGCTTGCAGTGTGACTCTTCTTTACGTTTATTCTGAAAGGGTGGTTTACATGGAGGTGGAAGGTAAAGGACCATTTATTCACATTTATGTAACACAAGCCAAATAGCAAAGGAGAAAGCATATGCTCTCTCATTCAGAAATACAAATCCTGCTGCTTCATGCTTAGGAGCAAGCCAGGTGTCTCAAAGCCAGTGGAAGAAAGCATTAGGGCTGGGCACTTGGACCTCAGCCCAAACACCACAGAGATTATCTTCCATGCTAATGTATTTGACATCAGGAAACCACTGTTCACTGACTCTGAACTTTGCCAGGCCATTCCCAGTGGCTCTTGAAGTCATTGGTAAGTACAAAGGGAAAAGAGAAAGGGAATATTGATAGCCTCAGGCAGAGGTGAGGGGACTGATTTTGTAATCCAAGAAATGCTGAGAAAAAGCCTCCCATATCCCAAAGGAAAAGGAAGGCTGAACTATCCAAGGGATGCAAATGAAAGACCTTTATCTTGGTACTACCTTCTTTCTTGGGTATGACTGTTCATCACAGCACTCTTTCCTGCCCAGCCAGGATATCTTCTGAGAATCTCTCTCAAAGTAATGTTCCAAGGAGGCCTTACCAACTGGCTGAAATTAACCTCAGACCGATTTGACATCTTTGATTTATGCTGTAGGATGGCAGCATTTCTTTATCGGGGAAACCATTTTGCTGGACCCAGGAAGAGTAGGAACAGTAATGGCTTGTTTTTTTCTGGAAGGTCTGCCTAATACCATGGAAACATGAGTATAGTACAAGTGGACTGTTACTTTCTGTGGATAGATCCTATGATAGATCTATGGACAGGTAATATCTTCCCCCTGCTTGTCTTGTTTGCACCAACATTCCAAGTGCTTAGCTGTCTTTGACATGTAGTCAATACTTAGTACATGTGTGCTGAATTAATAAATGAATGAAAAAAAAATGGCCAGGATTAGTAGCTCACGCCTTTACTTCCAGCACTTTGGAAGGCTGAGGTGGGCAGATTACTTGAGCCCAGGAGTTCAAGACCAGCCTGGGCAACATGGTGAAACCCCATTTCTCATAAAAAAAAAAAAAAATTAGTTGGGCGTGGTGACATGCACCTGTAGTACCAGCTACTCAGGAAGCTGAGGTGGGAGGATTCCTTGAGAATGGGAGGTGGAAATTGCAGTGAGCCGATATTGGATCACTGTACTCCAGCCTGGGTGACAGAGTGAGACACTGTCTCAAAAAATAATAAAATTTAAAAGAAAAGAAAAGAAAAAAATGGCTAAAATTAAGTCATGGTGTTCTAATCCCATTTTGTAATTTAGAATGAGTTTACCAGAATATTTTGTTTTGAATTTTTCTCCTTTCTACCTTTAAATAAAATATTGAGACCTGCTGATATTTAATTTAGCAGTGCTACTGAACTCATAGCAAACAAATGTTAAGAGAAAACTTTAGAAATGTGATTTAAGAGAAAACAATTTCATATGTATATTTTGAGATGCAGAGAACAGCATACATATAATATGGGGATATTTTTCTACTAGTGAAATGCAAGGAATTCTATGGCACCAATTCATGGTGACATGATTTTCAGGTGTTCCATGATCTGAATATGTTTAAAAACCACTTTCCCTGCCAATCCTTATATTTTAGAGCAATAATTCTTAAACTATAGTGTGCAACAGAATGACCTAGAAGGTTTGTTAAAACATAGATTGCTAAGTCCTGCCCTCAGAGTTTCTGATTTGGTAGGTTTGCAGTTCTCACAAGTTCTCAGGGGATACTGTTGGTCCATGACCACACTTGGAATATTTAGGGCATAATTTCTTGAGATTAAGATGCCTTTTATTTGCTTTGGTGGATCCTCCTAACCGAATAGCATCCAAAAGATGAAGGATGTCATAATAACTCATATTACGGTGCACATAATAACTCACTAAGTCATGTGAAACCTGGCGAGGGGTGCACTGTGATTATCCCCACTCTGAGGCAGAAAAAATCTGAATAGTAAGTGGGAAGAACCAGCTCTTGGACCCAGGTAGTCTAGCTTCAGAGTCTTAAACACAACATGATAATGACTTTTAAGAAAAAGACTGAGGTACATCCCTCCAATCATGTAGTTCTGAGTGAGGCTGAGAAAAATAACTGAGGAGATTCCAAAAGCCTGTCTCATGGATCAGAAGAGAAGCAAGCAATGGGATCTCTCAGAGGGATTGCACTGGAGAGATGCTCCCTTCCTGCCTAGTTGTCACTGCTTAGGGCAAAATGAAACTTCCTTCCTCAGAGGGCATAGCAAATGACTGGAAACAGCCTAGATGTTCCTTTATTCGAAGAGGACTGATAAAATGCACTAAATAAAGGTACATTCATTCAATGAATGGAACACAGCTTCAAAAAAAAAGAAAGAATAGGGAAGTGGTTTACATACTAGTAGGTACATAGCACCAAGATGTGTTGTTAATTTTTTTAACAGGAAAAAGTAACGCATTTATGTTTGTCTACATGTGCATAAAGAATGACACCTAGAAGGACACCTAATAAATCCTAGGAGGACACATATAGGACAAATAATAGTAGCCATCTGGGAGAAAGGGCACTAGGTGATTAGGGACAAGAATGGGAGGGTAGTTTTTTCTCTTTTTCCTTTTATATATTTTTTGAGTTTTGAAATAATAAAATAATTAACATTTGAAAGCCGGTGATACGGTTTGACTGTGTCCTCACCCAAATCTCATCTCAAATTGTAGTTCCCAGTTCCCATAATCCCCACACGTCATAGGAGGGACATGGTGAAAGGTAATTAAATCATGAGGGATGGTTACCCCTGCGCTGCTCTTCCTGCGAGATAGTGAGTTCCCGTGAGCTCTGATGGTTTTATAAGGGGCTTTTCCCTCTTTGCTTGGCACTTCTCCATCCTGCCATCACATGAAGGAGGATGTGTTTGCTTCCCCTTCTCCCATGATTGTAAGTTTCCTGAGGGAACTTTTCTTTATAAATTACCCAGCCTCAGGCAATTCTTTATAGCAGTGTGAGAACGGACTAATACAGTTGGTGATAGATTTTCTGTGACTTAATTACCCAGGGAAACCTTTTCACTTTGGGTGCATTTGCCATTCATTCCCAGAATCTCTTAGATCCTTTTTGTTACCCAGTTAGAAGTCCACTGCTGGCTGGTGGGCTGTGTTTAGGGCTTGTTTAGTATCAGCTTGTGAAACGCAGTTTTCATGGTGTGTGTTTCAATGACTTCAAAATTATTTTTGCATTGTATGTAAATTACTAAACGTAAACAATTTAGAAGAAATAAAAAGCTTATTTTTCTTAGGAAACAGTGGTTACTATCGCTTCTCAGCCTTTTGGCTGAGATCAAGTTGTGAAAACAGTGGCTACTTTAATAATGGCGTCTTACATTTATATAGCACTTTATTGCTTATAAAATCCTTTCACATGCATTAGGTCACTTACACCTCACAACAGCTCTGAGAGGTAGCTATTATAGTTCCCATTTAATAGATGAAGAAACTGAGGCTCACAGAGTTCCAGTAATTTGTCCAAGGTCACAAAACTATTAAATAGTAGAGCCAGGACTGATACTCAACTATTCTGACTCTAAAGCCAGTGAGTATTTTCCTCTGCCTTTTTTTATAATTGTAAAAAGAGAAAAATTAATATGCTTTAAAAAAAAGAAAAAGAAAAAGTCTGAAACATCCATAATGTCATGATTCCAACAAAAACATTATTAAATTTACATATTATCTTCCAGGGTTTGTCCATGTGCCGACAACTGCTATCTAGTTACAATCATAATATATGTACAATTATGTATTCTGTTTTTCCCCCACTTTGCTCTACTACCCTGAAGCCTTTTCCAAGTTGCAACATGATTTTCATAATTAGCAAATTAATAGGTTCATATTTCATCAAGAACCATACTATGGCAATCTGATACTGTTTAAGATGGATTCGTTTGATTCATTCATTCATTCAACAAATAATTATTAAGGACCTACCATGTGGCAGGTCCTGTGCCAGCAGTCGAGGACATGCCAGTGATAGGCATGCACAGGGAAGTAACACTGACATGGCCTCAAGGTAAGGAAGCAGCAGGTCAGGGGGTTGTTACTGAAAAATACAACACTACTGTAAACACCTTTGTGCTTCTAGTTTTTCTTCCTTTTTTTTTTTTTGAACTATTTTTTTAACACAAAGTGAATTACACTTTTATGGTTTAAAGTGTCTATATTCCTTTACACTGCTATCAGAAATACATGCCTGTACAACTTCATTATAACCTCACCAATACTGAGTATTTTTAGTGGAAAAGAATGTTTGTTAATTTGTTAATTTTACAGCTGGAAAATGGTGCTCCATTGTTGCTTTAATTTGCATGTCTTTGATTAATAGTGATGTTAATATTTTTCCATATACTTGTTTATTAATTGTATTTCTTCTTATTTGAATTATCTGTGTTTTGTCCTTTGCCTAATTATCCACTAAGGTCTTATTATGTTCTTGTCTATGTGTCAGAGTTCTTTATATAATTTATTTCGGTAATATATCAATATCATTTAAAAATTGACTTGACCTGGTGTTTTATATTGTAAAGATAATGTAAACATGACAATTTGTCACGTTTACTGATTTTTTCTTAGTCTATTTGCCTTCTCATTTTAATATTTATAATTAAAAAAAATTAAGAGAACCTCTTTCTTTCTTTCTTTCTTTCTTTCTTTCTTTCTTTCTTTCTTTCTTTCTTTCTTTCTTTCTTTCTTTCTCTCTTTCTTTCCTTTTTGTTTCCTTTTTTTTTTTTTTTTCCCCAAAACAGGGTCTTGCTCCATCACCCAGGCTGGAGTGCAGTGGTGTAATCAAGGCTCACTGCAGCCTTGACCTCCCAGGCTCAAGTGATCCTCCCACCTCAGCTTCCCAAGTAGCTGAGACACTAGGCACAGCCACGACATCTGGCTAATTTATTTTTATTTTTTTGCAGAGATGGATCTTGCTATGTTGCCCAGGCTGGTCTCAAATTTCTGACCTCAAATAATCTTCCCATCTCAGCCTCCAGGCTGGTCTGGAACTCCTGGGCTCAAGTGATCCTCCTGACTCCACCTCCCAAAGTGCTGGGGCTACAGGCATAAGCCACCATGCCTGGCCCCTTTAATTCTTTATTATTATTATTATTATTATTATTATTATTATTATTATTATTTATTCCCACAGGTTTTTGAGGAACACGTGATATTTGGCTACACGAGTAAGTTCTTTAGTGGTGATTTGTGAGATTTTGGTGCACCCATCACCTGAGCAGTATACACTGAATACAATTTGTAGCCTTTTATCCTTCACCCCCTTCCCACCCCTTCCCCCTGAGTCCTCTGAGTCCATTATACCATTCTTATGCCTTTGCATCCTCATAGCTTAGCTCCCACTTACTTATGAGTGAGAACATACGATGTTTGGTTTTCCATCCCTGAGTTACTTCACTTAGAATAATAGTCTCCAATCCCATCCAGGTTGCTGCTAATGCCATTAATTCGTTCCTTTTTATGGCTGAATAGTATTCCATTGTATACATGTATACCATAGGGTCTTTATCAACTTTTTGATTCATGGGCATTTGGGTTGGTTCCACATTTTTGCAATTGCAAATTATGCTGCTGTAAATATGCATGTGCAAGTATCTCTTCCGTATAGTGACTTCTTTTCCTCTGGGCAGATAACCTAGTAGTGGGATTACTGGATCAAAGAGTAGTTCTACTCTTAGTTCTTTAAGGAATCTTCACACTGTTTTCCATAGTGGTTGTACTAACTTACATTCCCACCAGCAGTGTAGAAGTGTTCCCTTTTCGCCACATCCATGCCAACATCTACTAGTTTTTGATTTTTTAATTATGGCCATTCTTGCAGGAGTGTGGTGGTATCGCATTGTAGTTTGAATTTGCATTTCCCTGATCATTAGTGATGTTGAGCATTTTTTCATATGTTTTTTGGCCATTTGTATACCTTCTTTTAAGAATTGCCTATTCATGACCTTAGCTCACTTTTTGATGGGATTGTTTTTCCTTACTAATTTGTTTGAGTGCGTTGTAGATTCTAGATATTAGTCTCTTGTCAGATGTATAGATTATGAAGATTTTCTCCCACTCTGTGGGTTGTCTGTTTATTCTGCTGACTGTTCCTTTTGCCATGCAAAAGCTCTTTAGTTTAATTAAGTCCCAGCTATTTATCTTTGTTTTTATTGCATTTGCTTTTGGGTGTTGGGTCATGAAATCCTTGTATAAGCCAATGTCTAGAAGGGTTTTTCTGATGTTATCTTCTAGAATTTTTATAGTTTCAGCTCTTAGATTTAAGTCCTTGATCCATCTTGAGTTGATTTTTGTATACGGTGAGAGATGAGGATCCAGTTTCATTCTCCTTCATGTGGCTAGCCAACCATCCCAGCACTATTTGTTGAATAGGGTGTCCTTTCCCTTCTTTATGTTTTTGCTTGCTTTGTTGAAGGTCAGTTGGCTCTAAGTATTTGGATTTATTTCTGTGTTCTCTGTTCTGTTCCATTAGTCTATGTGACAGAACTAGAAAAAAAAATCCTAAAATTCATGTGGAACCAAAAAAGAGCCAAAGTAAGACTAGGCAGAAAGAACAAATCTGGAGGTATCACACTACCTGATTTCAAACTATACTATAAGACCATAGTCACCAAAACAGCATGGTACTGTTATAAAAACTGGCCCCTTTAATTCTTAACAGCATTTGGAACTCATTTGGGTTTTTGTGTAAGTAAAGCATGGACTTAGGTTTATCTCTCTCCCCCATTTTCTAACCAGATAGTACACCACCATTTATAAAATAGTTTAAGTTTCCATATCATATTACATTCTTGCATAACAAACTTTCTCGACTGGGCATGGTGGCTCACGCCTGTAATCCCAGCACTTTGGGAGGCCGAGGTGGGCATATCACTCAGGTCAGGAGTTCAAGACAAGCCTGGCCAACGTAGTGAAACCCCATCTCTACTAAAAATACAAAAATTATCCAGGCGTGGTGGCATGTGCCTGTAATCCCAGCTACTCAAAAGGCCGAGGTGGGAGGATCTTTGAACCCGGGAGGCACAGTTGCAGTGAGCCAAGACTGTGCCACTGCACTCCAGCCTGGGTGACAGAGCGAGATTCTGTCTCAAAAAACAACAACAACAACAAAAACCCAAACCATAGAAACTTTCTATATAGCTCTATTAGTGCATCTCTACTTTGTACTAGGATTAACACTGTTCTGATTTTGCTTTATATCATATTTTACTATCCACCAAAAATAGTCCTTTATCCTTGTGCACTTCTTTCAACATACTGCTTATAGTTTTACTCATTTGTTTTTCCAGATGAATTTTATTTTAATTTTGTAGGATATTGTTATTAATCTTGTTGAGATTTTTATTGGGATCGCATTTAAGACATACATTATTTTGGTAAAAAATCATGCATAATCTATACACCTAATTTTTCCATTTAGGAGAAGAAACATTTCTCCTCCTACCAAGTCAATTGCCTTCTTTCTCAGCATATAAGTAATGTATCCCTCTTGCTGAATTTGTAAGTATTTTGTATTTTGGGTAGCCATTCAGGAAGAAATTAATTAAACATTTTAACTGGTTATTATTGGTACATGAGAATGTGATGAATTTTTGTATGTTTATTGTGTATCTGGAGAGATAAAATATTATCTATCAAAGTAAATAGCCTTTTAGTGAATTTTTTGGGGTTTTCTAAGTGTGCAATCATGCACCCTTTGCAAATAATTGTATTTGAATCTCTTTCTGATAGTAATGTCTGCTTAATTTCTTAAGATGCCATATCTAGGAAATGGTGAAACTGGGCCTGGCGCTGGAATCTGTTGGAGAGATGAGACCGTGCTTAGATGTCCTGTTCATTCAGGAATGTTTCAGGCAATCTCAGGGCAGGTCTGGCAGGCACAGCCTGGCCTGCTGCGATAGGCATTGACTCGTTGCTTCAGGTTGAGCAAATCTCACTTCTCAGGGCCTCATGGGATCAAGGTAGTTGATTTCTGAGAATTTGACCAACTTTAAAATACTTTGAAATGGAATTACATTGAAAAAGTTATCTAGAAGGCATCAATTTGGGGCAGAGTTTTTAGATAAGAGGAATTGAGTGAGACTTGCTAGAGGAAGGAAGTGTGTGAGGTTGTTGAGAGCAGCAGTTATCACCGAGAACAAAGAATTGATATAAATATACTGTTCCTTTTGATATGCTATGTACCAAGGCAAAATACTTGCTTCTTGTTTGGGGATTATTTGACACAAGTCTGTTTAATTAACATTCTTGTCTAGATGGTTTTATTTGAGAAGATTGCAAAGTTCATGTATCATTGCAGTAGTATTTTGTTTTGTTGTATTAATAACTTATTGTAACACTCACTGACCTACTAGTACTGGAATTCTGTGTAAGAAGTGTGAGCCAGGGATAATGGTAAAAAACAGAGAAGAGGGATAAACAGAGCAAGTTAATGGAAAAAGAGGAAGAGATTTTTAAAATCACTTATCAATAGACACATCCTGCCTGTTATCCCGGCACTTTGGGATGCCAAGGTGGGCAGACCACTTGAGGTCAGGAGTTTGAGACCAGCCTGGCCAACATGGTGAAACCCCATCTCTACTAAAAATACAAAAACTAGCCAGGTGTGGTGGTGCACACCTGTAGTACCAGCTACTCAGGAGGCTGAGGCAGGAGAATCGCTTGAACCCAGCAGGCAGAGGCTGCAGTGAGCCGATACCGCACCACTGCACTCCAGTCTGAGCAACAGAGACTCTGTCTCAAAAAAAAAAAAAAGGTGCATCCTAGTACATTACATTAGGCTTAAGACTGTATACTCTAGGCCAGGCGCAGTGGCTCACACCTGTAATCCCAGCACTTTGGGAGGCCGAGGCGGGCAGATCACAAGGTCAGGAGTTCGAGACCATCCTGGCAAACATGGTGAAACCCCATCTCTACTAAAAATACAAAAAAAAAAAAAACAAACTAGCCAGGCATGGTAGCAGGCGCCTGTAGTCCCAGCTACTTGGGAGACTGAGGCAGGAGAATGGCGTGAACCCAGGAGACGGAGCTTGCAGTCAGCCGAGATCACACCACTGCATGCCAGCCTGGGCGACACAGCAAGACTCTGTCTCAAAAAAAAAAAAAGAAAAAAGACTGTATATTATAGAGCCAGACAACCTAGGTTCTTATTCTAGCTTGCCACTTGACAGTTATGTGAACTCAGTTTCTCAATGTTCCCATCTTCAAAATAAGGGATAATGTGATTTACTTCATAGAATTGTTGTGAAAATAAATGAGTTAAACAATGTAAAGGGCTTAGACACCATCTCAGGCACCTAGTAACCGGTCAAGTTTTATTACTATAATATTTCCTAAAAACATTAAACATATACATCACATTAGCCACCTTTTCAAAAATGTTCCTTAGCCAGGCGTGGTGAGTCATGCCTGTAATCCCAGCACTTTGGGAGGCAGAGGTGGGTGAATCACCTGAGGTCAGGAGTTCAAGACCAGCCTGACCAACATGGTGAAACCCCATCTCTACTAAAAATACAAAAATTAGCCGGGCATGGTAGTGCATGCCTGTAATCCCAGCTACTTGGGAGGCTGAGGCAGGAGAATCACTTGAACCTGGAAGGCGGAGGTTAGAGTGAGCCAAGATTGTTCCATTGCACTCCAGCCTGGGCAACAGAGCAAAACTCTATCTAAAAAAAAAAAAAGTTCCTTGTTATTTTCCTACCCCAGTGTTCTCAGAGGGTGCCTTTCTGAGGTGGCTCCTTGGGTGCCTCTGTAACTTAAAATTTAGGTAAAACATTTTACTGTCAGAATTCAAAGAACCACATGCTTTGGGTTATTTTATATTTATGAGACTTAATTCCAGTTTATGTTCCAACTTGTACATCACATTCTTTACCTGATTTATTGCTACTTGTAATAATACTATTTATAACACTTTTCATCCTTAGTTCTCTCAAGTTTTACATACCTCAATTCATTCCAGGTAAGTAAGTGGGTGGTAAGTAGTAGAATCTCTCATTTCTCAAGCAAAAAAAAAAAAAAAAAAAAAAAAAACCCTAAAGGCACAATAGTGAAGTGACGCCCAACAAATTAGGGGTAGAGTTGGTAATATGATCATGGGGCTGACTCATTACTCAGGCCTCTGAGCTCTGAGGCATTTTCACAAAATAGCTCATTTCTTTAATGGAGGTGATTGTGGTGGGCACAGGCTCTGTGGTCAGGTCAGACAGATTTGCTTTCAAATCCACTCTACCATATACAAACTGTAGAGTCTTGGGAAAGTTCCTTGAATGCTTTCAGGTTCTATATCTTCCTCTGTAAATTGGAAATGATAATTTTGCCTTCTTTATAGGTTTGGGGTAGGGAAATAGGTAAGGAAGTGGTGGATCGAATAACACATGGAAGATGATCAATAATTGTGGTCTTTTCTTTTCTTTGAATTTGTGTCTTTCAGGCCATCTTCTCTTGAGCTCCTATCATTTTAAACAACCTCTTGCATAAATATTTGAGTCTAACTTTTACAAAGGGAACTGTTAGCTTGGACCTTCAGTAAGGTGGCTTCTGTTTGAATTCTGTTCTTCATCTATCTGCCATTGCAGTTTGGATTATGTAGAGTTACATGATCTGGTCCTGTGTTATACGAGGTGGAAGAGAGGGAAATGTGGAGCATTGTAAAGAATATTGTGGTTGGAATTTTCTAAACTTCAGCATACCAGAATCACCTGACATACTACATGGATTCCTGGGCCCCACCCCAGAGTTTCTGGCTCAGTATGTCTGAGGTGGGACCTGAAGATTTTTGTTTCTAACAATATTTAGGTGATGCTGATGAGGCTGGCCTGGGTCCCATACTGCGAGAATCACTGGGTTAGGGTGATGGAGACCTGCAAAATCTCAATGACTTACAACAACAGAGGTTTAGTACTCACAAAATATAACCCGCATGAGTCAGCTTTTTACATGAACTATTATGTTTTTGTATAGTCAGCCTCTCCAAGGTGCTAAGCTCCTAAGCAGCATGGTCACCGTTTTGGTTTTATGTTTTTCACAGCATTTAATTCAGAGCTCAACACAAATTCGATTCCCAGTGAAGACTTCTTGAGCTATACCTAGAGAAGATCAACAGAAGATTTCTGGCTTTTTATTTCGTGCTACTTTAAAAAATTGCTCCTTCCATATAGAGGTCTGAGGTCACATGGGCTTTTAGCAAGGCTAGGACAGATCCATTATTATTATAAATGGAAAATGTAAAAGTCAAGACATATGCAATATGTATATATTTAGCTACACCTCATATTATTCAAACAAAACAAAACAAAAACCCTAAACCCTCTAAAGGGAGGGGAGAGCAAATAGTCTAGTGATGAGAGCCAATATAGTTACTATTTTTATATCATAAGTTTCACTCTGAGCTTCTGGTAACAATAAGAGAAGTGTGATGGATTGCATAATTATTTCCTCATCCCTCACCCATCCACTGCCTTGATCTGTTCCACCGCCATCTGGTCTCCTTCGCTTTCCAGTTTCCTTTCTCTGTGCTGGTCCTCAATTGCTGCTTACAGTCTTCCTCAAATTCCTTTCCTGGCTTTAAGAAGTTAACACCTCTTCTTTTTATTCTTCTTATACTGTGTCCTTGAAGTCTAAGTGAGATGTATGTGTTCTTATGGCTTTAACCCAATGACCTCTACTAAATCACTCCTTCAGGGAGGCAGGGAGGCAGGGAGACAGGGAGGACGTTCTGTCTTCTCCAGCGATCCCAGGTGTGCAGGCTGTGCTCGGCATCAGAAAGGTCACTTGGCAGGCAGCAAGGCCCATGGTAGAACTCTGGTTCTTCAGGAGAAGAAAATCAGAATGATGCAAGTTCCAGACTCTAAGGGAATACAGCTGTGGCAAATCGGTTTCCTCTTGAGTGTAGTGGCTTCCTAGAGAAAGATCCTGAAGTCACTTCTAGAGTCTGCAGGAAAGAATGCTGTGATCAATTGTTGACCTCTGCTGAGATGTTTTCTATTCCTGCATTTTGTAGTAAGCCAACTACTAAGATTGTATCTTAGGCCCAATAAAGAAAAAGATATGGTCCAGAATTGGGTTATACATGAGAGCTTGTTCTCAAAAACAAGAAAGAAGCCCAGTTCCTAGAACTAGGTTAGCAAAGGACTAGACATACATTGATTTAATACTCCAGTCACCTGAATACTGAATTGGGACTCCTTAATTATAATATGTTCTGATTGTTGTGGGGCCTGGAATAGGGCTGAGGCTATACTTTGTGGTCTCCTGGCTCAAGCTTGAGGGAGGAAAAGGCTTGGGAGAACCAGGCAATTTGGTAGGAATAATGTTGGCTAGTAGACACTTTGTGGCTTGCCAACTGGTGCCCCTTAAGGGTATTTTGGATACAAAGGGACCTCCCGTGGAGTGTACCTCTTGAGTCTGCTCCAGCTCTCCTGTGACCAGGACAATTTTCCCACTCCCCTAATCATCAACATCCCATGACCAGAAAAAGAACAGCTTCAAGATAGAAGAGATGTAAACATTTATTAAACTAATTCCTTTATAATATTGATTATTTAGTATCTACTAATCAGGAGACCTAGGTTCTAGTTCTAGTCCTGCTAATAACTTACTGGTTTTGGGCAAATCACTTACCTTTGCAGGGCTTCAGTTGTCCTCATCTTTAAAATAAGGGGCTTCGGTTAATCTTCATGATCGATTCATGCCCATAAAGTTTAATGAGCTTTGATTTAGCCTCCCAGAAAAGTGTCCAATAAATTTCATTTATTCTACAAATATTCACTGTATATCTATTCTGAACTGTACACTAGGCTGGGCACTAAGAATACAAAGTCACACATTCCCATCCTTTCCCTAGGGGCTTGCAGTTTAATGGGGATCAATGTGTAATCACATTGAGCAGAGAATAGTATAACTGCTAAGAGGACAGGTTCTAGAGCCAGCCTGCTCAGACGTGAATCTCAGCTCACACATTTCCTATGTATGACACTGGGCAACTTTCTTAACCTCTCTATGCCTCCGTTTCCTTATTTTCAAATGGGGTCCATCTCATTTGGATGATATGAGAATTAAATGAGTTAATAGAAAACTATATATCATTAAAATATTTGCTGGTAGTATTAGACAAGTGAGTTTTTAAAGAGTGATATTTTGGGGGATTCTCATCTCTCATTCAAACCAGGGCAACTATCTTCAAAGGTTTTATAAATTAGGCATCTGTGTAATATTTAATTTGAAGAAAAGATTCTACTGCATACGCAAACAAACACAAGAAGTTTAAATACCAAGGCTTCTGGCATCATATAAGGGAATATTTTCTTGATTAAAATTATGTCTAAACTCAGGCAAATTGGATCATACCTGGCTACAATCTATACTCTATTAAAGAACCATCGTGGATGATGGAGCTGTTCACAAGACAGAGGTAAGTAACCATTATCCTGCTTGAGAATCACCAACTCAACAGTGCATGGAAAGCCGCATGCCCAGCTCCTTCATTTATGGAAGGAAGGGGTGAAGGGACTCACCTTGGATAACAAAAGCTTATTAGGAAAGACCCTGCTCTGGCCTCTGGGTTTGGCCCTTTCTAGACCACTGTGATCCTGGGGGTTTGTATGGATGGAATACTTAGAGTCTGATCTGATTGATTGACTTGAGTTTTGTTTTTTTCATCATTAATGTTTCTGAGTGTACCTCTAAAAGGTAAGGACTTCAAAAACACCCATAATACCATTATCACAAGAACAGTTAACAATGATTCCTTAATGTTGTAAAACATCAAGTTAATGTTCCAGTTTTAGATTTTGACACAAGGTTTAAAGTCAAGCTGACCAGGTTTGTGTGACCTTGGAAATATTGTGTAACCTCCTTGGATCTCAGATTCCTTATCTGCGACCTGGGGAAGAGTCTAATATCATTAGAATTGTTGTGAATATTGGATAAAATTTATGACATCCTAGTAAGATGCAGCATATGTTAAGAATTTAATAAACCACTGTTGAGATGATGGAAAAAAGTGCCTGGCACATGGCAGATACTTAATAAATCTTAGCCAGTATTACTAAACAAACAATTATGATATAATAAGTGCTAGGTCCATAGACAGGAGACCATGCCTGAAGGGCTAGGAAACAAAAACCTTCTAGAAGAGTGTTAGTGAAGAGGCAGATGGACAAGACCATCTGTGGGGTGGGGAAAGGGCACTCCAGATGGAGGGAGAACTGAACTCAAGGATGGGCAAGCCACTGGCTCCCAGGTGCCTCTCTAGAAAAGGTACAAAAATACCCCTGGAGAAAGTTAGGAAGGAATATGGTGCCATTTAGCTGTAGTTTTCCCACATTATCCCTTATGTAATTGGTGAAATGCAAAGTGGTCTGGCTTCTGTTCTTTTTTTTTTTTTTTTTTTTTTCTTGAGACAGAGTTTCACTCTTGTTGCCCAGGCTGGATTGCAGTGGCACGATCTAGGCCCACTACAGCCTCTGCCTCCTGGGTTCAAGTGATTCTCCTGCCTCATCCTCCTGAGTAGCTGGGATTACAGGCACCCGCCGCCATGCCTGGCTAATTCTGCATTTTTAGTAGAGATGATGTTTCATCATGTTGGCCAGGCTGGTTTCAAACTCCTGACCTCAGGTGATCCACCAGCCTCGGCCTCCCAAAGAGCTAGGATTACAGGCTTGAGTCACCATACCCCGCCTAATCTCTGGTTCTTAATTTGAACACGTCACAGGGAAAAAATTACTGTGTATAATCCCCACTGTCTTCAAGAAGGGTGGATCTTGGTAACTAGATAATCTTTTGTTTGCAAATCACAAATTCCTCAATCTCAGTATAAAGTATTAAGTATGCAAGTTTAGAAAGAGAAACTGGGAAAAGTTAAATAGCTTTACATAAAAAAGGGAGAGATGGGAGATGTACCAAGAAGATGAAGGAAAAAAGGTAGTATGCTGGAAGGGAAAGAGAGAGGAGACCCCACCCCTGAGGATGTGGGAACTGGGGGAAGGGACACAGTGTCTTTAAACTTATTTCTGCCTTGGACTCTTTTGGAGTCCAGCGAAGCCAATGGACTCCTTTTCAAAATTTTTAAACACAAATGAGATAAGGATTTTTGTTATAGTAAAGTAGTAATCAAACAATTTTTTTAAGCCACATTGTTTAGGGGGAAGAAGTGATGAATAGGTAGAGCACTGGAGATTTTTAGGGCAGTGAAACTATTCTGTATGATACTATAATGGTGTAACCACCCAATGGGTTCACCTTGCCCACTGCCTAGACAGCTGATTTATCAAGACCGGAATTGCAATAAAGAGTAATTTGTACAGAGCTGGCTGTGTGGGAGACAGGAGTTTTATTATTACTCACATCAGTCTCCCAGAGCATTTAGGGACCAGAGTTTTTAAGGATAATTTGGTGGGTGGGGGGCCAGTGAGTCAGGAGTGCTGATTGGTTAGGTCAGAGATGAAATCATGGGGAGGTGAGGCCATCCTCTCGCACTGGGTTAGTTCCTGGATGGGGACCACAAGACCAGATGAGCCAGTTCATTGATCTGGGTGGTGCCAGCTGATCCATCAAGTCCAGGGTCTGCACAATATCTCAAGAGCTGATCTTGCGTTTTACAATAGTGATGTTATCCCCTGGAGAGATCTGGGGAGGGTTGGAATCTTGTAGCCTCCAGCTGCCTGACTCCTTCACCGTAATTTCTAATCCTGTGGCTAATTTGTTAGCCCTATGAAGGCAGTCAAGTCCCCAGACAGGAAGGAGGCTTGTTTTGAAAAAGGGCTGTTATCATCTTTGTTTCAAAATTAAACTGTAAACTAAGTTTCTCCCAAAAGTTAGTTTGGCCTATGCCCAGGAATGAACAAGGACAGCATGGAGGTTAGAAGCAAGATGGAGTTAGTTAAGTCAGGTCTCTTTCACTGTAGTAATTTTCTCAGTTGTGATTTTGCAATGGTGGTGGTTTCAGTGGTGAATAGGTGACATTGTACATGCCAAAACGCATAAAATATACATCACCAAAAGTGAACCCTAGTGTACACTATGGACTTTGGGTGACAATGGTTTGTCAATGTTGGTTCATCAATGGTAACAAATGGTACCATTCTGGTGCAGGATATCCATAGTGGAGGAGGCTCCGCATGCATATGGGGGGAAGGGACATGGGAGCTCTGTATCTTCTACTTCATTTTGGTGTGAATCTAACAGTACTTTAAAAAATAGTCTATATGTTTTAAAAATCTTACATTTGTGCTAAACTAATATATACATTTCTTTATTAACACTTGAGAAGATCTAGCACTGAGTCTAACTACCATAATTCAAATTAGTGATGACTATAAACAATATTCCAAGATATCCAAAACTACTCTAATGAGACATGAAAGTGACTCTGATTTCTATGGGTGAAAAAAAATCACAAGTACTGCTAATACTATTGTGGTTTATTACGTTCATAATTAAAGGAAATGCTAAATTTCAATTACAGGTAATTGAAAATAAAGATGAAAATTATTTTCCATCCATCCTCAGTGACCACCTCCTCAAATTTCATCCACAACACCCTTTGGGGAGGAGGGTATCCTATAGATCCCTGATTACAGATGCTTTGTCTAGACCTAGAATACAATTTTTCCAATTTCCCCATCTCAAAGACTCTATTGCTGTGTTCCATTGTTGTCTTCTAAGGTTCCTAACAATTCATCTGTTTTTCTCTTTGTTGTTTTGGCAAGTAATGCTAGTGATTTCTAGAGCCAGGTGACCCTGCGTATTCCCAATGTCCTCTGATATTCAGGAAAAGCAGAGCTGCCTGTGACATGAACTGAAGCAATGTCCTGAGACATTGTAGTAACTGAGAAGGAGGGAGTACCACTTAAGGGATCTTCAAACTTTTTTTTTTTTTTTTTTTTTTTTTGAGACAGAGTCTTGCTCTGTCATCTAGGCTGGAGTGCAATGGTGCAATCTCGGCTTACTGCAACCTCCTGGGTTCAAGCCATTCTCCTGCCTCAGCCTCCCAAGTAGCTGAGACTACAGGCATGCGCCACCATGCCTGGCTAATTTTTGTATTTTTAGCAGAGACGAGATTTCACAATGTTAGCCAGGCTGGTCTCGAACTCCTGACCTCAAGTGATCCTCCCACCTTGGCCTCCCAAAGTGCTGGGATTACAGGCATGAGCCACGGTTCCCAACCTGGGATCTTCAGACTTTCTAGTTGGCCTTTTATGTTGGATGCTAGAAGGATGTCTCTCTTTCATTGGTTACTAATAACAATTTGTAGCATGTTTATGGTACTTTTGAACTTCAAAAGATTTGGCCAGTATTAATAGCTCAGTTCTGATGTTGAGTTGATGAGGGTAGAATTGCTTTCTCTTATGAGTGTTGCTCCACTAGTCCTGAGATCTTATTGAGGTGAATAAAAGGGAAATATGCACAAGGACAATTAAACCATTGTTGTCCCAGATGCTGTCTACTACTCACGTAGAAGACGTGCCCTTCAGGCTAGTGATGACACATAACCATGTGGATAAATGAATTCATTTCTTCCTCACTGAACCCCAAATCCTCCTCAAGACAATATTCCTGGTGATATGGACAGGAGGTAGGGAAATACTGGGTAGAAGAGGACAGTCCCTGGCAAGGGCCACACCCTCAAGCCTGGGACCATGGCCCAAAGTGAAAACATGCATTCCTGTTTTCCCACCCGAATGTTGCCTTTTACAAAATCACCCTGGCCCATCCCACCCCTGATTCTATACCCACAAAAAACCCAGGCTTCAGTGGCAGAGGCACAGTAGAGTGGCTGAGAGGCAGAGTGGAGCAGCAGCAAAGGTGAGAAGAGAAGTAGCAGCCAAACATCAGAGAGAAACAGCTTGACTTCAGAAGGATAGCTTGACGGTGGGACTTAGGAGAAGAGTTCAATAGAGGATGGCTGAACTCCGGGGTAAGACCACCTTCCTGCTTCATCCCCTTCCCAGCTCCCCATCCTGCTGAGAGCCACTTCCATCGCTCAATAAAACCCTCGACATTCACTGCCTTTCAATTTGTTCATGCAGCCTGATTCTTCCTGAACGCTGGACAAGAACTCGAGTACCAAGAAGGTGGGTGCAAAAGGCTGTCACCCTGATCCTCCACTGAGCTGTTAAACACTTAAGCCATCAGTGGATGGCCAAGCTAAAAGAACACACTGTAACACGCACCCTCTGGGGCTTTGGGGGTTGCAGGTACCCCCCTAGATGCTGCTGTGGGGCCACATGGAGTTCTACTCCTGCCAGTGCCCAGAAGTACTCATCCCGGCCCCTGCCCCTGCTCACCTGCTTGCTTCCCCTCCTGTGAGGGGTTGAGAGCTGTGGGCTGAGTAAACAAGCCAATCCTTTATGAGTCCTGCAAAAGAGTCAAGGGAAGTATCCAGTTTCACTGGCAATAATGGCTATTAATAAATCAAAATAAGTACTTTCTAAGGATGAAATATATTTGCCTTGACTATGTGCTTGAAAAAATGTCACTGTTATGTAGTCTTTTATTAATCTCCATTTTCTCCTGGATAAAGCCTAGGCTTCTTGTTATGGCACTCAAGGCCTACTGTCAGCTCTTCCCAGCCCATCTTTCCACCACCATTTTCTACCTCAAAGCCAAACTTCTGTGCTCCACCTTTTTCTAACCACAAACGGATCTCTTACATCCTGTTTATTTTGCTCAGGACATTCCTTTGGCCTAGCATGCTCTTGCCTTGTTTTATACCATTGTTTTCCCCCTAGACACGTATTTCCCCCCAGCCAACCTTTCCTGAAGCTGTTCCTTCTGGCATTCACTGCTCCCTCCTGTATGCTTGCTTTATAGGCTTCCTACTACCCTGTGTCTCACATTGCCTTGAGTTGTTGTTAGTTATGGAGCTCTCTATTCCTAGGTAGATTGTAAGCCCCCAGTGGGCAGGGACCACATTTTTTCTATTCCACCCTAACACCTACTTGCATGTAGAAGACACTCAAAAAATGTTTATATGAAAGAATGGATCATCCTACATTGTTCACCTTTGAATTCCCTTTGAACTGTGTTTATGATTTGTAAACACTAGAGGAGATCACCTCTGTGTAACTGATCAACTTATTACTCTATAAACGTAAGATTCTTCACACACCACCCATCCCTCATCTCCATTTTCATCTTCCACTCCAGTCACACCTTCCTAGAATCCCTGTAACCCAATCATACCAGGATGTAGCAGGCTTCTCCAATCCCTGGTGTACTTTTGTATTTCCAGATTTTTATTATCCTGGACCTTCTGTGTGGCATGTCCTTTCTCCTTATCTATCTAGCAAACTTCTACTCATCTTTCAAAGCCCACTAAAATATTCTGTGAATCTCATAGGCTGTCTCATCCTACCAAGACAGAATTAATTGCTCTCTTATTTGTTTTTTGTCAGTGCTTAAAACAATACCAGCTGCATATTGGTTGCTTAATAACTAGTTGTTGAAACTGAACCGATTGCTCCAAGTTATTTGTTTATAGTACAGTTTCAGTTAGAAGGAAACCCACTGGTCAGCAACTCAGGCTCTCAGATCAGTTTTGCTAAAGCAGAGATCCATAAGTGAGTAAACAAAATGTGAGTAGGATTCAGGGAGATGATGCCCCTGAAGTCTTAATTCTCTGTGCATAATTCTCCAATTGTGTGCAAATGCTTGAAACAGGAAGAAAGGAAGGAGGAAGGAGAACTTGTGAGTGTAAGAAGAGGGAAGGAAGGAAGGAAGGAAGGAAGGAAGGAAGGAAGGAAGGAAGGAGGGAGGGAGGGAGGGAGGGAGGGAGGGAGGGGGGAAGGAAGGAAGGAAGGGAAACTTCTGAAGGTAAGAAGAGGGAAGGAAGGAAGGAGGGAAGGAAGGAAGAGAGGGAAGCGGAAGGGAAGGAAGGAAGGAAGGGAGGGAGGGAGGAAGGAAGAAGGGAAGGAAGAAAGGAAGGAAGGAAAGGAGGGAGGGAGGAAGGAAGAAGGGAAGGAAGAAAGGAAGGAAGGGAGGGAGGAAGGAAGGAGGGGGAACTTGTGAGGGTAAGAAGAGGGAGGGAAAGAAGGAAGGAAGGAAGGAGGGAAGGAAGGAAGAAGGGAGAGAGGGAGGGAAGGAGGAGAGAGGAAAGGAAGGAGAGAGGGAAGGAGGAAGGAAGGAAGAAAGCAAGAAAGGAAGGAAGGAAGGGGAACTTGTAAGGGTAAGAAGAGTGAAGGAAGGAAGGAGGGAGGGAGGGAGGGAAGGAAAAAAGAAGGAAGGAAAGAAGGAAGGAAGGGAGGGAAGAAGGAAGGAAGGAAGGAAGGAAGGAAAGAAAGAAAGAGAACTTGTGAAGGTAAGAAGAACCAAATTGTTCAAGACTATAATCTGAGTACAGTTTAAGATATAAGCCCTTACTGTTAGAGCTTAAAGCCAGAATTTCATAGACCAAGCTCATAATTTAGTTTATGGCTGATCTTCATGGTAATAAAAAAAAATCTAGAAAGAAACTGCCTGGCACCATTTGCTGAAAATGTTTTTTAATACTGTCAAATGATTCATAATTATAAAGGGTGAATGGACCATGTTTGCTCTGTAGTGGTTATGCTGAGACTCATTAAGTACTTTCTGCATCCAGGAGTCCTGTTTTATGTAAACAAGACCTCTGAGGAATATATAGATGGGTAATAAAGATGAAAGGAAATGAAGTATATTAATGTGAGGACAAATTAATAACGGCCTTTCCATCTTCTAACAGGAAAATCGGTTGCTGTGGAATAATTGCGCTTTTCAATGCAAAGGGGAGCAAAAGTCCAGACAAAGCAATAGACAGAAGACAGACAAAATCAGACGGGATTCTGGGGTCAAACTACTTTATGGAGATAGTCTGCACTTTGGAAAACTTATGTGCTTTCCTGGCCAGGCTTCTGATGGGACTTGCAGAGAGCTTTTACTTGACCACAAATGAAATCATCTTTCATGTTTTGTAATGGACAGTGGGACATGAAGAAGTTCTCTTCTTCATAAAGGGACAGGGAGAGGAGGGTAGGAGAATACAAGTGTTGAGATGGCAGGAAAGGTAAGATCAACCAAATCACCATCTTATTTCTCTTCACATTAAAGAGTCAGAGACTGTGTGTTGAGATTTGGTTGAAATAAATAACAGCATTGATAAGACAAGGCTGAGCTAACATGGGTAGATCTGTTTTCCTATCAGCAATGTACTGTCTGAATTCCTAGACAAGTAAGTCAGCTAAACTGAGTTTCCAACTGACCAGACCCTATATAGGTCACCATAATATACAAAGTATAACACAGCAAAGATGCCCATTGGGTCACCCAGATCTTTACATGGCTCAAGCCTGCTTGTCCAGAGTTGCAAGTAGATAGCTCCAAAGGGCCTGCCCCGTGTCACTGAATTTCAGAAGGTATTTCCACCCCAAAGATGGCCTGCTTTCTCAACCTTCAGGCATTTCTCTACCCCTGGCGTAGAGCTGACTTGCTGTCTGCTGGGCTTCCAAAACTCCAGATTTATCTCTCTGGTGCTTTGCTTGGACCAAGGCTGGAACTAGGATGAGAGGCAAGCCAGATGTGGGGTGGGAGGGATAAATTTAAGGAGGCACTCCATCTCAGGTCCCGAACCTACACTTGTACTTCCTTGAGAGTAAGTGCTTCCTTAAATTTTGCACCTAGGAGCTTCCCTTGCCTCACCCTACTCTGGGCCTTTGACTCCAGAGTCTCTAGTGAGAGATCTGTGGATTGTGTTAGTGTGGGAAGCCTCGCAGGAAGCCAGATCACTCTCACTCTGCTTGATAGCTCTTCTGTTTACCTCAACTAACTCTTCTTTATATTAGTCAGTTTAAAGAATTTGAAGACTAGAAACCTTGCATGGCATTTGAAATGCAGAGCAAGGGGCCCATGTTGCTTTCTTGTTGAGCTCAGAGGGGGCCTGACTATGCAAAGGCTGAGAGCAGTCCTGGAGCCATCCCTACTAACCCAAGACCAAGACATCCCAGGGACTCAGGGATGCTCCTTCCAGGACTGGCTTAGAAGGGGCCTGCTTAGTGATAAAGCTCTGCTGTTATAGCCTTGACATTTTAAATAATTTTTAAACAAAGGGCCCTGTATCTTTATTTTGCTTTGAATCATAAAAATTATGTATTATAGTTAGTCTTGGCTCCACTTACATCAAATTAAAAATATCTGGTATGTCAAATGCTCCCTGCCCCTTTAATACCCATCTTGATTGTTATTGGAGTACACACAAGTCTTTACGATGGTCCACAAAACCCTGCTTTGTTGGGCCTCAATTCACTCTCCAGCCCTGGGTTGTCCCTTCCTTCTTGTTATCTGCACTCTGGCCTTCTTGCAGTCCTCAAGAGCACCACATTCCCTCTCACCTCAGGGCCTTTGCACAGGTTGTTTCCTCTGCCTGGAATACTCTTCCCCAGCCCCACTCCCCAAATCTGGCTGCTACTGCTTGTCTTTCAGTTCTGAGCTCTGACATTAATTTCTCAGGAAAGCACTGACCCACCAGGCTAGACTGAACCCCACATCGTATATTCTCACGGTGCTTCTTCAGCGCCTGCCACAATGTATAATTAAATCTTTGTCTGATCATCTGATTAGTGTCTCTATTGCCACGTGATTCCACATGAGACAAGGACTGTGTGTCTTTTGTGCACTTCTGTAGGTTCAAGGTCTAGCACAGTGCCAGACACTTATTATAGCAAGCACTCAGTAAATAGTTGTGAAAGGGAAGGATAAGGGAGAAGCCCAGGTAATCCTGTCCGGGGATGTTGTGCGGGGGAGGCAGGGTGGGGAGAGGTTGGAGGTGGGAGGTGGGTTGAGGGGAGGTAACCTCTGGAAGGATCTGAAGCAAAGCTGAATGCCCTTTGGCTGTTGACTTCCAGGCTCCAATACCCGATACTCTCAATCTGAAGTCATCCTCAGAAGCCAGTTCAGCTCCACACTAGCCTCTGGTGAGGGGAGATGATGAATGAGCAAAGTTTAATCACATTGAATTCAATTTGCTGATGGTCAACCTAGATATCTCAATAATTACGGGAAAATATACTGTGTGTTAGTAATTTCTAATGAGCATGCAAGGTTTCAGTTTGTAGTGTGGTCTGTTAAGCATTTTAATAGTTTGAGTTTTCATCTCATCTTTGCCTTCCTTATTTAGTGATACACTTCCCTTTGCGGATTTTATTCCCTTTGATAGGCTTGTGAAAGCATTATTTTTTCTAACTCTGTGGTGTATGTAGCTTATTTTGTCTCTTTGCTTCCTTTATTTTTTCTTTTGCAAGTCACTGAAAGTCATGTGCTAGTCTTTGATTTCCTTCTATGGTCCCACATACCTTGATTGTAGATTTTTTCCTTGTGATCTTTGAAATATCCCCCACAAGGTCAAAGAGACTGCTACTTGTTGTAGGGAAAAAGAAAGTCAAGACTCCTCGGTTGTAGGACACTTGACTTTCTTTCAATATCCCCCTGCCCCACCCCTTACACTGTATTCACCCAGATCCTAAATGCTCCTTGTTTTGGTTCCAAAAACTAGTATAAATACTTCTAGTGCTTCTCTCTGTGGCAGAGACACAGATCGTTTAATTTTTTTGTTGTTCTTACAAGAGAATAAAGAGACAAATGGTAACTTTTCTAAGCAGCTATTCGGTTGTCTAAAGATGGAGTTTTATACTTGAAATGTGGAGGCTTCTCTAAGGAACCATTTTCCATAACTTTGTCACCCATCAGCTGTTGGTGTCACTGAAATTCTCAGGAGCTGTGACAGGGGAAGGTTCTCCTTTTTTGTTCCCACCATGCCCTCACCACTTTGGAACAGCCAGGAATACCAGTAGTGACATAACACATCTGATTATGCATTATGATCCAAATCTTAGTTTAAATGAGGCTCCCAGTAACTGATGGTTTAGGAAAAAAATAAGAATTCAGTGGAAATACTTAATTTCAGATGGCTTGGGATCTAAATAAAGGGATAGATTAGGAAATGATTGATCTTTCTTAGAGTCCAGAGTATTTAGCCATTCACCCGGGTGGTGAAATGCTTCTTTTTGCTTTCTTGACTTTTTAAAAAGTAAGCTTCACACCCTGGTACTTCCCAAGTTTTGATGCAGAAACCATGATTTGTCTTATTTCTCTCTTACCTCTCTCTCCCATCAGTGTGTCCCTTTATCTGGTTTGCTTCAAGTTCCACTAGCACATTATGTGCAGGTCTTCCTGTCTACATTCTATTGAAACATTCCTTATAAATATTTCTATCCCCCTTACTGATCATTAGCTGTGTGACCTTGGGCGAGTTACTTAATCTTTCTGAGTCTTGTTTTTCTCAACTGTAAAATGCCAACACCAATAACTTCCTAGTGGTGTTTGTTAATTCATTTGCACACCTATTGATTCAACAAGTGTTCCCTGAGCTCCGCCTCCATGCCAGGTGCTACCCTAGGTCCCCTAGGTCCGCTAGGGATACAAACAAAACAAAACAAATCCTTGACTCCATGGAGTTCACCTACAGAGGGTTAGAGAGACAATAAGCAAATAAATATGTAATATATCCAGATGTGCTAAGTTATTTGAAGAACAATAGGCAGAGTAGGAAAGAAAGAGAATGATGGGTTGTCCTGCAGGTTGGATTCCCTGGGAAACAGGTTCTGTGATGGAGACACAGGATCATACCTGGTGGGAACAGAAAGGCAGGAGGAGGGGAAAGGCCTCAGCTGACTCCATGGGGAGTTCTGAAGCTGGGATGGCTTTTCTGAATTGGCCCAAGTTGGGACAAAGGGTTTGGGTCTTTATATTCCTGCTTTGATCAGCCACTGGACATGGGCTGCCCTTAGAAAAATCGCTCTCTCCAGCAGACAGCAAGTTTTAGAGAAGGCTGAGAATTTAGGGTTGTCAACTGACATTACTACTAGCACCTAGAAGAACAAGCCTTTCAGTTCTGAAGGGGATGGAGGTGGTATATAACCATCTCCACTATAGATGGGGTACATAGTGCTATTTACAACATGTTTATAACACAGTTTTATAACACAATTTTATATTTTAAAACACAAATTTATAAGAGATGTGCTATTTATGTGGTGGTAAAAGAAGCTTTCTCTGATATGGTGACATCTGAGGCGAGGTTTGAAGGAAGAGAAGATTAAGCCTTGCAGATATCTTGGGAGAGAGCACACCAGGCAGAGGGAGCAGGCAGTGTTAAGACCCTGAGAATGGAACATTCTTGATATGTTCAGGGGATCCAAGGAGACTGGCATGGTTGAAGAAGAATGACCAACCAATGGGAAAAATGCTAGGAAATGAAGTCAGCCTGGAGCCAGATCATGGAGGACTTCATAGGCTACTGCACAGACTGCTGTGATAATTACTTTCACTGATTCACATAAACTGCTTAGGAATGTGCCTGCAATATAGTTCTCAATGAAATTGCTATCATCATCATCATCATCATCATCATCTCTCTCTGTATGAGGGTGGCTTTGTGTATATCTCACCACGATTGAAATAAATAAATAAAAATGCAGTGAATTAGAACATTAAAGATGGGCCAACTCCTCTGGAATAATTATTAAATCTGTGTTAATTTGGTGTGGGTTTTTTTTTTTGAAGTTTTAAATGATTTTTCTGGGTAACCATCAAAAACATCCAAAGTACGTATTGAGCAAAGTCAGTTCAGGCTAATGTGTTTTCCCCCAAAATATTTTGTAGTTCAGAATAAAGTAATTATAGAGCTCCCTATAATACTAGAGAATTTGCAAGGACTTGAATAAACTCTTTTCAGAAGGATTTTTTTGAATAAATAAAAGCACCTTATATTATATTGGATCTTTATAGTAAATAGAAAAATATATAGTTGAACCATATGAAATTACCTCTACTCAACTCTTTTTGGCCTATAAAAATGTCAAGTTCATATATTCAACCAAATTTACATATTTTTCTGTGACATCATTAACTAGAAAAAATGCATTTTTATAGTAATAGTCTCAGAGCTTTATAATTCAAAATTTAAATTTCTGTAGCCAGATCATAAGTTGCTTTTGATTATATTTTATGTATTTCCAAAGTCTTCTTGCATAGTCCTAAAGGAAGAAACCGAAGTTCAAATTTCTTCAAAATAAAAATTATTATAGGAGAGTGTATCTGACAGGTAACATTTCATATAGATCAAAAAGTAGTTTTAAAATATATTTCCTTTGACCAAATAGTAAAAATTAAAAGACTGGATTTATTGCTTTGAACATCAATTCTTTGAAAAGGGCTCCAACCTGAGAATTAAGAGCCAGCACCTTTTCCTTTGGCCTGCCATTCAAGGATGTAAAGCTCAGAGAACAGGATATATACTTCCTTTGTTGTGTAGATCGCTTCCATGGACAAATAATTGACTCCATTTTGAGTTCATTCTTTTTTTTTTCTTTAACATTTTATTTTCAAAAAAAGTCAAACCTATAGAAAAGTTGAAAAAACAGTACATCATCTAGATTTACTAATTAACATTTATCATATTGTCATCTTCTCTCTATATACACACATAAACATTTCTATATATGTACATATATATTTATAAACATGCAGATATGTATATATATACACGTATAAACATTTCTCTTTATATGTATGAACATTCAGTTATTTCCTGACTTTTTTTTTTTTTTTTTTTTGAAATGGAGTCTCCCTCACTCTGTTGCCCAGGCTACAGTGCAGTGGCACGATCTTGGCTCACTGCAGCCTCTGTCTCCTGGGTTCAAGCAGTGCTCCTGCCTCAGGCTCCTAAGTAGCTGGGATTACAGGCATGCACCACCACACCTGGCTAAGTTTTGTATTTTTAGTAGAGACAGGGTTTCACCATGTTGACTAAGCTGGTCCTGAACTCCTGATCTCAAATAATCCACCAACCTTGGTCTCCCAAAGTGCTGGAATTACAGAGTTGAGCCACTATGCTCAGTCATTTCCTGACCATTTTTAACGTAAGTTGCAGATATCACGACATTTCACCCCTAAAAATGTCAGCACCTATCCCCTAAGAACAAAGACATTCTCCTATATAACTAAAATGCCACTATCACAGACAAGTAATAAACTATATTACAATAATATCATCTAATATATAGTCCATATTCAAGTTTACCCTATTAAAAATATTCTTTATAGCTCTTTTTTTAAAAGAAATAAACCTAGAATTTTCTCAAATATTGTTCATTACGTTTAGTTGTCATGCCTCTTTAGTCAGTTTTAAAACAGAACCGCCAACTCCCACCTGTGAATTTTTCTCCTTTCATGGCAATGACATTGTGAGGGTGCTGGCCAGTGTTCTGGGCTGGTCTTGCTAATGGGTCCAGGTAAATCCTTCTAATAAGAAGACTGCCCCAGTGAGAGTGTCTCCCTTTGCATTGTCCCTTCAGGAGACTTTAGTGTCAGTTGCACATTAAGCTTGGTCACTTATTTAAGATTCTTTGTGTTGATTCTTGTCAACTTTAGTTAAAGTGTTTTTTGTCCTCATCTACAAAATCTCTGGAATTTGTAGTGTCTATATAGAGAATGTTATAAGTCTTGAACATCGATGTAGCTCATATGCCGAACTATTATTAGCTTATATCGAACAGGTTGTTTTTTTTAACTGATGACTATAGTAATGTGTGACTCTCAGAAATATTGATGACTCCTTGAAGAGTATGACAGAAACTGAAATGCTTGTCCCAACTGCCTGGCAAACTGAAAGAATGCTTAGAGATCGCTCTGTCTCTCTCTTTCAGTCTCTCTCTCTCTCTCTCTCTCTTTTACCAAGATCATCTCATTCTATTTCCCTATAGGTTGCTTTTGTTTAAACGTATCCTATGCAGAACAGATATATAGAAGAAAGGACTTGTAGGGAAATATTTAAACTCAAATCTCTCTTTAAAAAAAAAAAAAAACATGGTTTTTATCTGGTGAATATTTGCTGTCGTTGACAGAATTTTCTGTCCACTTCGTAAGAACTTTGTCAAAATAACTTTCTTGCCAATATAAGCCCCTGGAGCAATCCACCATCCATTGCTTTGTGCTCTGGGGAACAGCTGACCTTGGTTAGAGATTAATTTATTACTTCCTGTTTCCTTTATATCTCCCACTTCCCTCCCCACCTCCTTGTGCTAATAATGACACATAAAGTTAATGAGCACTGGTAATTAAGAGGGCCATTTTAGAACTAGTGAGTTGGGTATTGAATGCCCTTGACCTAAACTTTACTTGGAGAAAGGATAGCTGAGTAATTAGAAAATGGAGTTCAAAATCAGAAGCTGAGAAGTCTTTTCTGCCAGTAATTTGTGTAGCTTGGGCTGGATCCCTTTACCTGTCTATGTTTTATTTTGTCCATCAGCTAAATAGGAGTTACCATTCTCATTAAAAGTTTTTGGGTGCACGGATGAAAATCATAATATGGTAGCAATATAATTTTAATCTTAGAAGAACTGGCAATGTGAATATTTTTACTAGTTATACAATCCAACATATTTTCCTTAACTCACGTTTGTACTTTTACCTGCTTAAATCAATAAAGGTCACAACTTAATCTTCTAAGTTAAGGCCAAGTGCAGTGGCTCACACCTGTAATCCCAGCACTTTGGGAGGCCGAGGCAGGCAGATCATCTGAGGTCAGGTGTTCGAGATCAGCCTGGCCAACATGGTGAAACCCCGTCTCTACTAAAATAAAAAAAAATTAGCCGGGCGTAGTGGTGGGTGCCTGTAATTTCAGCTACTCCTGAGGCTGAGGCAGGAGAATTTCTTGAACCCGGTGGAAGGAGGTTGCAGTGAGCCGAGATCACACCACTGCACTTCAGTCTGGGCGACAGAGCAAGACTCCATCTCAAAAAAAAAAAAAAAGTTTTAAGTTACATAGCTTAAAATATGAAGGGAAATAAAAAACACTTTATTTCTAATTTCTTATATAATGACCAATTTTATCCTTAGAAAATTTTAAAATTAAAAATTTTAATTTTATTAGAGAAGTAATCAATTGAAGGAATATCAGAAAATGTAGACATGTAGGAGGAAAAACAAATCAGAAAATCATGTGTCACAACAGGTTCATGATTTGTAACAAATGTACCCCACTGCTGAGGGATGTTGATACAGAGGAGACTCTGCATGTGTGGGGACAGGAGGTAGATAGGAAATCTTGGTATGTATGTAGCTCGTATGCCAAACTATTATTAGCTTATATCAATAGTAGATATATATCCCTTCTGCCATTCCAGAAGGGATCATCTACTCATATCCTTTTATAACCTGATTTTTTTTCATTTATTAGTCTATTTTCAGTATCTTTCTGGTTCATTCAAAGTACTGGTAAGCTAATGCTATAATGTCCCACCCAGATCTCCCTTCAGAACTAGAAGACTTAATTACCCATCTGTATGGTGCTGGCAGGCACCCCTTAGCCCTCTGCTCCATTTAGAACTGTTGGATGAAGGTATTTGCCTTGCCCAAGGGAAAACCCATATCCATCAGCTGCAGGCTTCCAGTGGCTGCAAGATGCAAGGATATAAAAGCCAGGCTCTCTTGCCCTGACTTGGGATAATTCTTAAGGCTTATTCCAGCTTCAGAACTCCCTGTGGGGTAGACTGAGGCCTTCGTTGGGACAGCACTATAGCCCCTCTTCTCCCTCTGCTCAGTCCTGCCAACCCATGACTTCCTTTCCAGAGACATGGCCCTAGGAGTACTCTTTTATCAACGTCCTATATGTTATTCTTGGTCTCCGAATTTTTTCTCTGGGGGGCCCAATCTATAACAGCTACATTGGGAGTGGTCTGAGAAAGCAGACTCTATGATACAAGTTTCTAGCTGGTTCACTTTCTCCCGAAGACCCCCTGAGTGGTGGTGGATGGAGTATAGACAACCCCTTGCCCAAGGAAGCAGAGCATTGTTAAAGCTTTCACTGAATGGGGAACTGGAATGGGATATTGGTAGAAGAAAAATGCACTACCTAGTGGTATGGCTTCATCAGTAGCAATGGGGGTCAGAGAATCCCAAACATTAGAGACTAAGTGGCGGCATTTGACCATCAGAAGCCAAGTCAGTGCAATTAATGTATTGAGTAAGGTCAGAATGAAATGCAGGGAGACCTGCCTCACAGAAAGTTATGTAGTTGGTTCAATGAGATATCATCGCACTCCAGTTAAAATGGCTTGTATCTAAAAGACAGGCAATAACAAATGCTGGTGAGGATGTAGAGAAAAGGGAGCCCTCCTACACTATTGGTGGGAATGCAAATTAGTGCAACCACTATGGAGAACAGTTTGGTGTTTTCTTAAAATCTAAAAGTAGAGCTACCATATGATTCAGCAATCCCACTGCTGGGTATATGCCTGAAAGAAAGGAAATCAGCATATCGAAGAGATATCTGCTCTTCCATGTTTGTTGCAGCACTGTTCACAATAGCTAGAAATTTGAAGCAACCTAAGTGTCCATGAACAGATGAGTGGATAAAGAAAATGTGGTATGTGTATGCAATGGAATACTATTCAGCCATAAAAAACAATGAGGTCCTGTCATTTGCAACAACAGGATGGACCTAGAGATCATTCTGTTAAGTGAAATAAGCCAGGCACAGGAAGACAAACATCACATGTTCTCACTTATTTGTGGATGCTAAAAGTCACAACAATAAAACTCATGGAGATAGAGAGTAGAGGAATGGTTATCAGAGGCTGAGAAGGATAGTAGGGGGTGGGGAGGAGAAGGGGATGATTAATATGTACAAAAAAAATTAGAAAGAATGAATAAGACCTACTATTTGATAGTATAATAGAGTGACTATAGTCAATAATAACTTAATTGTACATTTAAAAATAAGTAAAAATTGTACATTTAAAAGAGTATAATTGGATTGTTTTTAATGCAAAGGAAAATGCTTGAGGAGATGGATACCCCATTCTTCATGATGTGATTATTACATATTGCATGCCTGTATCAAAACAGCTCACATACCCCATAAATATATACACTTACTATGTACCCCAAATTAAAAATAATAAAACTTTTAAAATCAAATGAAAAAAGAGAAAATTATATTATCATTATATAGTTCGCTAATAGAATATACTACCCTGGGGAAAATAGATAGGCAGCCAACAGGGTGCTACTCAAGCTGTTCGATCAAAAGAAATCACGGTTGAATGATCAGGAGACTGAGGGTCATCACACTTATAAAAAACAAAAAATCAGTCTCTTGCTTACTTTCTAACCCTGAGACAGTTTTTATTCTCAGAAACCCCTACCTGAAGGAGGTGCCATCCTCAGGATAAAGGATCCTGCAATATCATGCATGACAAGAAGATGTGGTAATGGATCCCCAGTCCCCCTTCAAAGGGACCTATGGCCATTTACTTGGGTGACCATACACTAGGGAAAGGGGAATACCTAACTAAACACAGGCTCGAAGTTAACATGGATATCCTGAGACCTGAAGCATCATGATGTGGTCATATACAAGTCAAGTAATAAGTAGAATCCTGCCCCAGGTCTGGCTCACAGTGGCTCCACTGGGTCCACGGATCCATCTGGTGGTCAGTTCTCTGTTCCCAAATGTGTAACGGGAGAAGGTACACAGATGGTCCCCAACTTACAGTGTGTGACAGGATTTTTCAGCCATAAGGTTATGAAAGTGATAAGCATTAAGTAGAAACTGTACTTCAAGTCCCATACATTCTATTTTTCACTTTCAGTACAGTATTTAATAAATTACATGAGATAATCAACACTTTATTATAAAGTAGACTTTGTGTTAGATAATTTTGCCCAATTGTGGGTTAAGGTAAGTGTTTTGAGCAAATTTAAGGTAGGCTAGGCTAAACTGTGATGTGCAGTAGGTTAGGTGTATTAAACGCATTTTTGACTTGACAATATTTTCAACTTATGGTGGGTTAATCAGGATGCAACCCCCTTGGAAAATGAAGAGCATGTGTACTTTGTATTTGGCACAATCCTGTATTTGTTCCCTCAACTTTTGAATGAGATCTATCATAGTGGGAAGGCCAAGTGGAGCTCTGAATCCTGCAACTCGCTCCCCACTCCCAGCCAAAATAATCAATCAAAAATAATATCACACATCAGCCACCTTTAAAGATGGAAAGATGCTGAGGTGGTGGCCCCATCATATCTCTGTTTAATTCATTGGTCTGGTGCCTGCAAAAACCAGATACTGGAGGATGACAGTAGACTACCGCAAACTCAGACATGTAGTACTCGCAATCGCAGCTGCTATGTCAGGTGTGGTCTCTTTGCTACAGCAGATTAACCAGGTCTTAGGTCCATGATAGGTGGTCATTGATCTGGAAAGAGGATCAAAAACCATTCACATTCATTTGGAATGGACAAGAGATTACATTTACAATTTTGCCCTGGGACGGACTATATTAACTCTCCTGTCCTCTATCATAATACTGTCTGAAGAGTCTTGAATGGTTGAACAGCTTGCTAGACATCACACTGGTCCACTGTAGTGATGACATCCTGTTGGCTTGCCTGTTGGTGAGACAACATCCCCTCCAGAGTGAGAGAGAAACTTGACAAAGATCCAGAGGCATTTTCATGTTAGTGAAAATTTTGAGGATCCAGTGGTGTGGGCGTGGGGAAAATCCCCAAACCCGCTACAAAATAAAAACTAAACTATTTCATCTTGTATCTCCCATCGTAAAAAAAAAAGAAGGCATAACACCTCATGGGGTTCTGGAAATAGCATATTTCACACTTGCGAATACTGCTCTGATCCATGTGTCAGATGACACAAAAGGCTACTGGATTTCAGTAGAAATCAGGATGTTTCCTATAGCAGGTCCAGGCTGTGGTACAAGCAGCCCTTCCATTCGGGCCATGTGATCCAGCAGAACCTATGGTATTAGAGATGTCACGGTGGGAAAAGACCATGTGGTGTTTGTGACAGGCCCCAGTGGAAGATTCACATGACAGAGCCCTGGGTTTTTGGAGCAGAAGTATGCCATCAGCTAAGGAGAGTTATACACCTTTTGAAAACAGCTCCCAGTCTTGCACCCTAGTAGAGATGAAATGCTGGATCATAGAACACCAAGTGATCAGGCCACCAGAACAATTCATCTTGAGCTGGGTCCTGTCAGACCACCAAGTCGTAAAGGTAGATGAGCCCAGCTCAAATCATCGTAGGATGCAAGTGGCATATCCAGGATCCAGCACAGCTGGAAAGCACAGGGAAGCTATAAAAGGTAGCCCAGGACCCTATGCCACCCACCACTGTTGAGCTGGCCCTTCTCTCTCAGCTGGTATCTGTGGCCTCCTGTGAATCCTTCATGACAAACTGACAGAGGAGTAACAAGCTCTCTTTGGTTCATGGGTGTGTCAGCCCGAGTGTGGTCTGTGTGTGCAAACTGAAAAGGGTTGGCAGGTGCACTGCTGCCGTACTCAAGGATAGTGGGAAATCCTCCCAATAGCGGAGGTTTGGGTGGTGCACCTGGTCACCCACTTTGTGTGGAAAGAGAATGGCCTGAGGGTAAAATATACACAGACTCTTACTTGGGCTGTGGCAAATAGCCACCTTATGAGCGTCCTGGGAGGAGGATTGGAAGATAGGAGACCAGGGGTAGAGGCCTGTAGATCAACATGGGAATGGCCATGCAGTGTGAAGGTCTCTGCATTGCTTGTTAATGCCCACAAGAAAGCATCCACCATGGGAGAGTAAGTACTTCTTTAGTAGGCACAATAATTTAGCCTGCTTGACACCAGCCAGCCTCTGTCATCACCCTGGTCCTGGCACATTGAATGCTTGAACAGATTAGTTGTGGAGGCTAAGAATGGAAAAGAGGAGTGAGCAAGCCAGAATGAAGATCTATGGAGAGAGGGCTGGATGAGAAAAGATTCTCTGGCCAGAAGAGTAGCTTTAGAGGCTGGAAGAACTGAAATGTTGGGAAGAACTGTAATGTCTACTGAAATAAATACAAGTGAATGGAAATTTATGAAGTGTTTGCTGTGTGGCTGAGTTAGGGTTAGGAATCCTTATACAATCTGACTAACCAAAGACAATACAGTTGCCGTTGTCAAACATCAAAGCTGTGTATAACAGAGATCAATTGTGAGTCCCAGACACAGTGCCAGCTACCTGTGGCAAGTCAACTACATTGGGCTCCTTTTACCTGAAAAAAAGCAGTATTCACCTCAACTGGAAGAGATACATATTTTGAACCTATGTTTGCCTTTCCTGTCTTCAAGATCTCAGCCAGCATCACGTCCCAAAAGCTCATAAAGTGTTTGATCCACCTGCATGGGATTACACATAACATTACATCAGACCAAGACCCTTCTTTCCATACCCATGGGATCCACTGGTCATACTACATGTGACACATCCAGATATTGCCAGCCTGCTAGAATGACAGAACGGGAATATAAAGGCATAGCTGCAGTGTCAGGTTGCAGGATGGGGAACAATCCTTGCGAATGCAATGGTCACTTTAAATCAAAAAACTTAAATGAAGATGTGTCCCAGTAAGTGGAATATATGGATCTAGGAACCAATGGAAGTAGGAGTGGTCCTGCTTACCATCTCTCCTGGTAATCCACTGGGATTGTGTACCTCCTGTCTTCTCAATGCTGAGCTATTCAACCATAGAGATCACGTTTCCCAAAGAGGAAACACCTCTGGCCAGGAGACACATTGCTTTGTGTGTAGCGGACTCTAGGTTCAATGAGACTTTCCTTGAGCACCCTTATAAAATAGCCGTTTCTTCTACATTTGAATTAATCTCTATCTCCCTTTCTTCTTTCTTCCGCCTGGCACTTATCACTATCTTAATTATATTGCTTAATTTATTTGTTTACTTGCGTATTGTTTTTCTCTCTCCTCCACTAAGGTGTAATTTCCAGCAGAGCAGAGACATTTACTTGTTCTCAGCTGTGTCACTTGTGCCTAGAATAACACTGGCCACATTGCAGGTAATTGATAAACACTTGCCACATGAATGAATGACTCTATAATGTAATTTTTGCAGGCAGATAGTCCTCAATTGTAAGGATTTATCACAATTTATTTAACCAATCACTTTAGGCAGTTTATGTGCCTCACATGCTTTCTCCATTGAAATAATGGCAGGCAAAATCATCACCTATTACTTCCATAAGATGAGGTCCAACTAGTACAATTGCTGGCACAAAAGGTATGACTCAGGTTTTTCAGGTTTTCCATATGTGATGCTTCATGGTTTACTCTAAAAGTATTCATGTATTATATATGTAATCCAGATTTAGCTGTCCTCTTGTCAAACAGGCTGTTGACCAAATGTAAAACCAGCATTCTGACCTAGCGTCCTTCAACATTTTATATAAGAAACACAGCCATATTCAGAATGTTAAATTTTGTTTTTCATTGCCTTTGCTGAAGATCATACAGGAGTCCCTATCCCTAACTCTAACTCAACCCACAACAAAACACTTCGTAAATCCCAGTTAGACATTTCAGTTTTCTGTATCATCTCTCTAGGGATGCTCTCTTGGCTGGGGGAATGTTTTCCTCCAGCCCTCTCTTTATAGAGCCACATTCTTGCCTACTTCCTTCTTCTTCTCCTTATTGCATTTTCTCCCCCCAAAACTTAAATTACTCCCTCTATTTTGTTTTGTAGAGTACCTGCTCACTTTCTTATGAAACTAGGGCCCCACGTAGAGATGCAGGTGTTTGCTTCTAGCTTGTACTCTTTTCTTTAGGTCTCAATATGTTTGTGTCTCTTCCTACAAAGAAATTCTCTGACCTCAACCACAGAGAGGAAAACATTTGTTCTTCTCTTTTTTTTCCCTTAAGTTACTTCCTTAGAGCGTTGAAAGCCAAATTCTGCCATTCTCATGCTATCTATATCGTGGGACTCTACTGGGAGTCATGCATTACCTATATTTGATAGATGTACTTGCTACACTCAGGCTTCCTCCATAAGTCATTCCTTCTTCCCCTCCCCTCAGTGCCTATTTGTCTCAGGTCCTGAGCTTCAAATACTGAAAGATTTGAACTGGAGTCTTATCTCCACAAGTTACTGACTTTGTGAATTTAAACATATTTGACTACTCTGGGTCATTGTGTCTACATCTGTAAAATAGCACCTACCTATGAAGAGTAAGTGTGTTAACACACACATGTTAGCACAGTGGCCTGAGAAAATGCCCAACAAATGTTGACTGTTATTATGCCACTCTTCTTTTTGGCATTTCTGCCCTTTCTGTACCTTCTTAGTATAGGCATTGATTGGTTAATTTCCCTAATTTCTTCATCATTCAACTTTCCTCTGTAGAAACCTCAGATGAGGTTAAGTGAAACCCGCTACCCTGTCTTTACTTCTCAGAGGGTACTTTGTTCCTCCTGTCTTCTTCTTATACTTTCTTACTTATCCTTAGCTTCTAGAAATACCTTTCTTTGCCTGTAGTGCCCTTGAACTCTGTCTTCTTTATTTCCTGTGGTTTATTTAAGTTCCTGCTTACCCTCCTCTTCCGTCTCCTCTAGTCTCTGATGACTTTCCTTTGTGCTTTTGGACACTCTTGTTTCTTTTCCTTTTTCATACTTGTCCTTCACGCTTGGCTCAGTGACACTATTCTCTTATACATACATATTCTTTTCATCTTTGTAAAGATTACATGTAATTCTCTTTTACAGAGAGAAATAGCATTCATTTATTCATTCATTGAGTGAATATTATTGAGAGCCTGCTATCTTCAAGGGACTGGATCAAGTCTTTGGGAGACAGAAATTAAAGGCACAGTTCCTGCTCTTAAAGATCTCACAGTCCAGTGGAGAAGCAGATGAATAAACAAATTCTACTTGGGTAACATGGTTATGAAAGGGCCAGTGCAAGGTGAATTGAGAAGGAGCAATTAGTAGAAATTGAGGTGGAAGGAAGAGGTATGAAGGAAAGCATTCCAGAACTGTTGACTTCAGAGCTGAGTTTCAAAGCATGAAAAGAAATAAGCCAGGAGGAGTGGGGTGTGAATATGTTGGGAGTGCAGATTCTAGTTAGGGGGGGCAATATTTGCCTCTGCATTAAGTCAAATCCTTCATAGTTGTGGAATAAAAAGAGTTCAGCCACTGTGGAAAACCGTTTGGAGGTTTCTCAAGGAACTAAAAGCAGAAGTACCATTTGACTCAGGAATCTCATGACTGAGTATATACCCAAAGGAAAACAAATCATTCTACCAAAAAGACATATGCACCTATATGTTCATCACAACACTATTCATAGTAACAAAGACATGGAATCAACCTAGGTGGCCATCAACAAGGGATTAGATAAAGAAAATGTGGTACACATACAACATGGAATACTCTAGAGCCATAAAAAGAATGAAATCATGTCCTTTGCAGCAACATGGATGCAGCCGGAGGCCAATATCCTGAGTGAACTAATGTGGAAACAGAAAACCAAACACTGTTGTGTTTTCATTTGTAAATGAGAGCTAAACATTGGATACACATAGTCAGAAAGATGGGAACAATAATACTGGAGACTACTAGAGGCAGGAGGGAGGGAGGGGGACAAGGGCTGAAAAACTACCTATCGGGTACTATGCTCAGTACCTGGGTGATGGGTTCATCTGGACCCTAAACCTCATCATCACACGATATACTCTTGTAACAAACCTGGACACGTACCCCTAAATCTAAAATAAAAGATGGAGGAAAAATCTTTCATAGCTGAATCACTTGACTACTCATTATATCAGATGATTTATTGAAACCTAGCTACAGGACGTCCTGTAGTTGCGTTCCTTATCAATGATAACCTTTCTGGCATCTTTTCTTCTGATGTATTTTCTAAACTTTGCATAAAAGTTCTCACTTCTAATAGTTTTAATTAATGCAAATAATATGCCCCATGGGTTTATTCAAATGAATTGATAACCAGGTTCCCTCCCATCTTGTGGTCTCTTGATTTCATAATAAAACTGTTTTCAAAGGGGTCCAATCTTTACAGGATCCTTATTTGTTATTACTATTTTTGTGGTGCCCTCCTCCTTCCTGCTCTTCCCACTCCTCCTCCTTCCTCCTCCTTGCCCTTCCTTCCTTGTTTGCCCTTTCTTATCATCACGCAACTCACAACAGAAGCTTGTAGCTCAGTGAATAACAAGGTGAGCCCAAGCACATAGGGTGGAGGCTTGGAAAAGAAATGTGGACACTGAGGCAAGATAGGCCCTTGATATTGACCCAGCCAAAGGCAACCTGAGGAACTCTAATGATAAAGGCACAGCATAGTATTTGAATGTATTTAAAAGTATTCAGTATTTGTAGAACACAGTGATAGGCAATAATAAGCCACCCAGGCAGGTGGGAAACCTGGCTGGAATTTTTATTGTCTTTGTGTTGAAATTACACATTGAGAAAGCATTAAAATATTTTAAATATCAAGTCAGTAACCATGACTGTGGTATATGTTTTCATTTATTCAGTCTTCTTTTCTGTCTCTCAGTAGAATTTTAATTTTTTTCCATAAATGTACATTTATTGTAAAGTTGACTCTCAGATGCATTACAGTTCTCTTCTTATTGTGAATGGTACTTCATTTTCTACTTGGTTATTGCTGGGACGGAGGAACACTATTGACTTTCGTAAGTTGATCTTGCCTTAAGGCAAATTTGCCAAACTCTTACTACTTTTAATAGTCTGTTGGCTGTGTTGATTTTCTATGTAGATGATCATATTGTCAGCAATGAATGACAATTTAATATCTTTTATTCCAGTGCTGGTGTACCAGTTATCAACTGCTGCAAACAAATTATCCCAAAACTTAGCAGTGTAAAACAATAGACATATATGATCATACACACAGTCTCTGAGGTCAAGAATCCTGGAATCTGACCTAGTGTCAGAAACGGCATAGCATTACTTCACCTTATTCTATTTGTTAGAAGCAATTCACTAAATTCAGTCTAAACCAGGGGGAGCAAAATTAGTCTCTACTTTTTCAAAGAACTTTCAAAGACTCTGTGAATATATTTCAAGCCACCACATCCTGTAATCTTTTATCCTTCTTGTTTTCTATTTTTTAATTCTTGTGGGCAAGAACATCCCATGACAGGTTATATAGTATCAGACACAAAGGGGAATTTGTTTTGTTCCAGATATTAAAGGAATAGAGCCTGAGGTTTGTCTGCCAGCTATCATGTTGACCTTAGTTTTTTGGTATAGCGTCTATAGCAAATGAAAGTTCTCTTCTATTCCTGGCTACTGAGATTGTTATTGTTTTACCACAAGGAAATATAAATTTCATGAAACACTTTTGCATTCATAGATGTTTTTTCTTTCTTTTCTCCTTTAACATTGGGGTTTCTGATATCAAACCGTTGTTGCATTTTTGGGAAAAACCACACTTGGCTTGTTTTTAAATACATTATTGGGTAATTACTTAGATCACATGTTATACAGGATTTTTCCACTTATATTCATAAGTTAAATAGACCTGCAATTTTTTTCTTGTGCTGTCCATATTGATTTTAGAAATCAATGTTTTATTAGCCTCCTAAAATGAATTAGGCTGCTTTCCTCCTTTTCTGTATTCTTTGACTTGGAGGTTTTGTGGCATGCCTTTGTTACAGGGTGGCCTTCTTTTCCTTTCCACACTTCCATCTTCTCATGCCTGGTTTGGTTTGCATGCACTCCTTCATGGTCTGTGCCTTCTTTTCTGACTCTGTGTTGCTTATGTATAGCAGGGGATGAAAATTTATACTGTTGGGCTCAGATGTGCATTTAATGGTAATAATTTTCTATGACTGACTCAAACTTCCTTATGATCCCTTCATGAGGTCAATGATAGAGGCAGGGAAGGACAACATAAGGGTATGTGGTGGTACTGAAATTTGCAAAATATAAAGAAAGTAGCTCAGTAACATGGTTTAACACAATTGCATTTTGAATAAATATTCTCTCCCCTCCCTCTCTTTCTTAGGTTCTAAGATGATTTCTTTGGTTTGAGGGACATTTTCTTGCATTTGTGTTGATGAGGGGAAGGGAAGCTGACTATCTGCATATGCATTTACTTGACAACAGACAAGCTGAAGAGGCATCAGAAGACAAGAGGGCAGCCCAAGCACTGGAACCAGGCAGTCCCTCTAGTCACAACACAGGCACATAACATACGCAGATGCCGTCTTGGGAAAGTAGTCATGGGGACTGGGGAAGTTTTGAGACATGACAAATGGTCACTGAACTTGAATGAAAATAAACCAACCTGAATGAAACTTTTAATACTGAGAGACACTGAACTTAGTTTAATTAGGAAGTTTAAGTATTTTTTTCCTTACTACTCAGTTATAGAAACATAAAGAATGCTCCAATGTTTACATATTTCAGTGTGGTGGATAAAAATCTGACCCTACTACAATGAGACTGACTAACAATTTTGGCTTCCTTAGTTTGGAACCTTACCCATTGGAGACCTTGTTTCCTGGTCTCCCCAGATCCTATCCCCTTCCTGGTTCTGCGCCAGAGGAGTGGGTATTGGGTAGAAAGCTGCAGTCCATGCTGGCTATATGGCTAGTGAGCTATATGAGCACTCTGCCTCTTAATTTTCTAACCCGTAAAATGAGAAAACTAAAATAAATGAACCTTGAAATCTTTCCAGCGTATGGATTTTTTTTTCACAATCTTACCCTATCCCAGCACTTTCTTCTCTTTCTCATCAGGTGTATTTCAAGTGAGAGGATAGTCAGACTTTCCTGATCAATGATTCAATTTTATTTGCTCCCTTCATTGGTGTCTCTGTGGATTTGACTTAGGACAGGTCATGCTGTGTCTATATAATGGATAACACTAGTTCAAGTCCAGTTAGATTCCATAGCTACTCTATATGGCATATTGCCCCTCTCACCTCCCTCCTTCCCCACTTTCTTCTTGAGAATAGTTCATTGTGAAGAATTCCACTGGCATTTCATACCCTTCAAGTTCTACATCATACAGACTGTGTGGCTCTAAACGCAGGTTTTAAAAATCAAAAGCACCAAAGCAGAGAGGCTGGTTGCATCAGGAAAGCAATAGTGCACTTTTCTGATAACACTATTTCCCCAACAAAACATAAATGTGAACAAATGAATCTTACAGAATCACTGGTGCTGGGGAGAATTCTTTTTTTTTTTTTTTTTTTTTTTTTTTTGGTGCCTAGTAGGGTTATTTCCCATCTTCCAAAGCCTAAGCCCTAATGAGCTCCAGGGGGACAGGAGTCTGTCAATCACAAGGTACTTTTCAAGTATAGTCATCTCTGCCCCATCAGAGAACCACGAGGCATGAAATAATTAGAAAGCCCAGAGTAACTGCTCTGTTTTACAAGAGCAAAATCCGTATGTGGATCATTTACATAAACTTGTCACTTCCCATTACAGTTCTAATGTCGGCTGGGTAGTAATCGCAGGCATGCTGGGGGAGGGGAGGTCAAGGTAGGCTGTGCCTCCATATTGGAAGCCCAAGGTACGCATGTGCTGTGCCTGTCACCACCCCCACCTGCACTGACTACTGAATTAATGGAAAGTATCTTTTCTTTTCCATTAAATAAGAACTATTCACGCTGCTATGGCAGCAGACCCTGTGCTTAAGACAGAGAAAAAAGCGCTTCTGCATCAAGCTATTGTTAGGGGAGAATTCACTTTGAGGAGCATTTCAAAGCTGATCCGATTGGGGAAAGAATCATGTTAAATATTTGCTATGAAATATTTATAAGAAGAGCACAGGAGCAATTGACAAAGTTGCCTGGGAAAATAAGCATTTCTCCTCATTTGGACATTTTAGGTTGGGCGGTTTAAATGCCCTACGGAGAACTTATAGAAGTGCAAATACATGTGTGATGTGTGTTCACAAACGCGCGTGTACACACACATACAAGCACACTCACACACATGGTTGAATGGATTGATAGGATTTAAGCCAATCTGCATCTGAATGCTATTTCCCAAATACAGCCGCAATAAGAGGTCACTGAGGACTATCTTGATAATTGTATTTGAAGAAGCCCTGTGCTGATGCCGGCAGAGCAAGGCGCCTTAGCTGTACCCAGGCAGCCACGGCCATGTGGCAGGCAGCCATCTTACAGGTGCTTTTTACGTATCCGTACCCTAAGAAAGGGACTCTTGGAGGGGACAGACTCCCCGCAACCCTATCCTTTATTCCATCAGCTTGATACCCAAATGTATGCATTGAGAAAGGAAAAGGATGATTTGTTTGAAGCCAGAATAAATATTTTCAGAGTACAGCGTTGCCATCTATGTGGCTTATAGGTTAAAAAAAAAAAAAAAAAAAAATTCACACCGAAACCCTGCCCACCTGAATATACAATGATGTAATAAAATGTGGCAAACGATTTATTGATTTATATGGTTAAAAGAAGCTCTGTATCAACTGTGTATAATTTCAATATCTGTGGGGCTCTTCTCTCTATCGGTAAGAGAGAAATGAAAATATCCTGTTTTAATGCAATGTCTCCAATAAATAAATCACATATTTAACTCAGCATTTGCCACATACGCCTTGCAATCATTTTATGTAGTATGTTATACTACTGTGAAACTAGTGTACTGTAGTGTGATTAGCATAAGCAACCAAATAGCTAACTAGGTAGTGTATACCCTGTTACTGATGCTTATTTTAGCCTATAAATTCTATAGAGAATTTTGCTCTATGCCAGTTTTATTAATCAACAAACACATAGGCTTCTGGCCAAAAGGGTGAGTGCTCTGAAATGACCAGTTGCAGTCATCTGTATAGTATCTGACTTGGTCTGAGAGGGCCACGATTACCTAGTGGCGAGGCAGGCGGAAGGAAGACGCACGGCGGTGGTGGGGGACTGAATCACAGCCAGGCTGTTTCTTATCTAAGAGTTCACCAAGTGGGAAAGCATTGTGGATGGATTTAAATCAGCTTTTTTCTCCATCCCCCCTCCCTTGCACACAACAAAAGTCTAAATCCCTTTTCAGGCCAGATTGCCCCATTTCCCTGCATGGGCCAGGCAGATTGGAAACATGTTTGTCATTCAGCTTTTCTCCGGGCTAATCAGGAGACACTGGGGTGGTGGGATTTCTGCCTTTCATCTACGGAGCTTGCCTCTAAAAGCAGCCGTGCAGAGGCCTCTAGGCCTGCTCGAGAGCTGGGCTGCCTGTCATCTCTGCAGACAGATATAAAAATATTGTTAACCACGAGCCTAAGCAGAGGGTTTAACAGGGATTTGAATCTAAAATGTGATACTCCACATAGACCAACTTGATTTGGTCCAACAGAGCCGAACCCCTTATTCTGTTCTAACAAAGTGTGTCACATAATGGAGGAGATTTTGATGGGATTTACGACGTCTCTGTTTCAGGACTGCTGCTGAATAGATCTAAACTGTGAATGAACATAGCTGCCTCCGGAGGTATCCTGACAAGAGGCCTCGGTCCATCTGACTCACGCATCAAGGTCTTATTGGAGGACAGCTTTCAAGTTCACAGGGGTGCTGTCCCGAGCATGCAGTGGCAGCTGTGCCAGGCAGGTGTGAAGCAGTGAGGTGCCTTATGGAGCCACAGCCAGTGTCAGAGGGTTGCTACACAGTGATTCCCATACCTCCTATATTGGAAACTTGAGTGACCTTTTGAACCTGACAATTCTGGACAATAATTACTTGTAAAGACAATGGACACCAGTCATGAGGAGGGAGTATAAAGTGGTGGCTAGAGTCTAAGAGAGCACAATTTGACTCTTGGCTTCTCCACTCACCAGAAAACCTTGGCCAGATCACTCTCAACAACTTGGTTTCTTCATCTATAAAATGGGAATAATAATTGTATTTTCTCCCTGAAATTGTTTTGAAGAATATGGGAGGCAGTGCATGTCAGCACTAAGTCTAGACCATAAATCCTTGATATGCAATATTGCTAGCTACTGCTTGCACCTCCATCAGCAGTTAAGAATGGCTTGCGACCTTACCTGAACCACAGGCTGACTCACTCATAGCTGCGCTGTCTGAAAAAGCAATGGCCAACATTCCAGAAGCAAAAATGAGGCAATGACATACATTCATATCCATCTGCCAAGAGACTCTTTTGGAAAGTCCTATATTTCAGGCATAAACAAAATCCAGAAAATAATATAATGAACACTCATAGATGTTTCATGGAACTTTGACAAATTTTAATGTTTTGCAGGGTTTATTCAGATGGTAGGAAATAAACCACTCAGAATTTTGTTGAGTTACTCAGTGCCTCTCCTTGAGCCCGTTCTTCTTCTTACCTTCCCCCTTCTGTCCCAAGATGATTACTGTCCTGAATGTGAGTTTGAACAATCCTCAACATGTTTTTATGAAATTCATATGTTGTATAGCTATGATAATAGCTGTAAATGTTCATAAACAACACTGAGTTTTGTTTTATACAATTTGGTTTTTGTATTTAACATATAAGTCCACCACCGGCTTTTTCTCTTAATATTATGTTTTTATATTTAGTCATATTTATACATTTTTATAAACAAAGAGACATAGATTTGTACTGCAGTTTAAATGTCCATTTCATGAATTAATTTTTCCATTATCTCATTGGTAGACATTTAGACTGTTTCTACTTTTTTCTACTTAAATAATACCCCAGTAAACACATAACCTGCATGTGTTCTTCTGTGTATAGGTAAGTGCTTGTCTACATTTATACTGTTTGGCTCAGATCCTATTCCCTTAGAGATAATTCGGTATAAATATATGTGAGGAGAATTGCTGGTCCTTAGGGACGTATATCTTCACCGTTATTAGATATTACCAATTGCTTTTAACACCAGCAGAATATGAGAATTTAAGGGAAACATTTAAAGGGAAGGAAATATATTAAATGATGTTTACTCACCCAACTTTCTTTGGATTTCCAGGAACTGATTTAGGGGGTAATGCTGCTGCTTTCTTATCAGTAGTTATGGAGTACAGGTTACTTTTTTCCTCCCAATGTTAATTATCCCCTCTGTACCCTTTTGTAGTCTTGCATATCCTGCTGTTGATAATAGAATGTTCCTGGAGAAAACCAGACCCTCGACTTGGGTCAAAAGGTTAGGAAACAAATCGTCTCCTGTAGTCTTTAAATACCCTTCTTCCTGAAGAACCCCACTAAAAGTGAAGCTCCTTAGAAATGAAACAACCAAACTGAAAATGGTTCATTAAAAAATGTCAGGTCTCTACATTGACTCTCCTTTTATAACAGGGCACATACACAGAAGGGAGTGGGTAGAGAGATGTAGCTGGACAACAGCATCCTGGACACGATCTTTCAGCCCCAACTGGAACGGAGTTTGTGATTGTGCTGGAGGAAATACAGTTTACGTTTTCAAGAAACCTGATGAGTCAAGTTAAGATTTAAAAGATGCTTGAATGTCTTTTAATAAAATACCAGTCCAGAAATGATTTCACATAATTACACTAGTAAAAAAGCAAATAATTTTATTTTAGTCCTCTGTAAAATTAATCACAGGAATAGAAAATTAGCAACAGAAAAAGAGAGATAAACAATTGTTTTCAATTCTTTTGGGAGGGGGCATTTCCCTGTGTATATGATAAAGAATAAATGTACGTGTCCATGCTACATGCCCACAATTCCAAAGCCAAATAAAATTATTTTTGTATTACTTGCTATTTTGAATCATGAGTGCCATTACTTCCCTTCATTATTATGTCTAATTGTAAGTTGACTGTACCAGGAAATGAACTACAGTTAATTTAACAGTCAACTAGTGACCAAACTGGAGCTATAAAGGGCAGATTGTTGGCATTAATTAGAGGCTTCTGTTTGGCTTTTAGATTCTTATCTGTTTGACCTTGTGTCTTCTATAATCTGGCTGAAGGTTTTCTGGGTCAGCTGAGGGCTTCTGAGTCACAGCACTTGGAACTCTGCAGTAGCTGGTTTCACTGCAGAAATGAACTAACATCAGGATGATAATGCAAAGAATCCCTAGCTTTGCCCACAGGTTTTCTCAGCCAGATCCTGAATAAGAAGGAAACTTCTTGTTTCTTTCTTTCCCTACAACAAAACATCTGTCAGTTTAAACAGGTTTTTAGGAAACAGCCAGAATTTGAACACAGATTCTAGGTGCAAAGCTCCCCTGTTACCCTCTACACTGTCTCTCACATGAATAGCTGATGCTTAGCTATATGAAGTGCCAGACACTGTGCTAAGAGCTCATGCATTCCCTTTCTCAACCCTTACAAGTATTTTATGATTTAGGTACTATTATTATGTAAATACACCAAAATGTAATGACTTGAACAGGATAGAAGTCTACTTTTCTTATAAGTCTAGTAAATATATGCCTCTGTTCCATCCAGGGACCCAGGAAGCTGGGGTGGTTCCTCAGCATGTGGCTTCCATAATTGTTGCAGTTGTTACCTTCTACAGGCAGGAGAAAGCGGAAAGAGAGCGTGAGGAGTGCACCTCCAGGATCCCTGTGTCCTGACCTAATTCCCATTCCTGTTCCCTTAGACATAATTCAGTCATGGCTACACCTGGCTATAAGAGAGACAAGGAAATACAGTCTGGTAGAGCAGGCATGTACTCAGCCATTATTCTACTACTGTGAGAGAAAGGATTTCAGTGCTGACACTGGTCGTTTATTTATGGACATTCAGGCTTCTTTGAAATCTTAACTAAACCCGTTAGGTCTCTGGGCAACTTTCGGTCTCCACCAGTTATCATCTATATTTTACTAATGAGGCAAATTCAATTTAGCAATTTGAAAAACTAGCCCAACGTCACATACTTAGTAGAGGCAATGGGATTCAAACCCAGGCAATGTGAGGCTAAAAACTGAGCATTTAAATGCCATCTACACCGATGCCCTGAGTAATTAATTCTTTGGCGAGTCACTTTTCTCTAAATGGATATTTGTTGTGGGATTCTACTTAACACTGCTGGAAGATTGCGGTAATCAGAAATTTTCCATTATAGAAACAGTGGAGATGAGTCCTGGCGTTCCACATTGTCTGAGTTCAGGAGGCTAAAAGCCTACAGTGATTATCATGTCTTTGGAAGTGAGGTTTCTGTGGTACAGGTAAAAACCTCAGGATTTTCGTGGTTAGAAGATATTAAGTGACAAAGGAAGGTATTACTCTAAGTCATCTCTAATTAGGTGCTTTGGTTTAACACACCCAGTCAAGGATATTTTGAGCTAAAGCTTAAAAAAACCCAAGCTGCCTCTTTATAAGTCACCATTAATGCATAGATGAAAGGTATTTTGAACTTGGGGAACTATTGTCCATCAGCTCAACTATGTAGCTCATAATATGACATACAATTAGTGATTTTATTTACACTTCTATTAAGAGTGTTTTTTAGAGGAGGGGCAGTTTGGGTATTACAAAGAGAGAAACAGGAAAAATTTACATGAAAGGTGAATATTAACTGTATTTAAATAAATGCTATTAATTTTTAGCTCCAAAAATGAATGCTAATTTGTGTAACTCAGTAGATGTGTAACCAAAACAAATAATTACCCTCCTTAATTCGAGCAAGGGCTGCTCTTCCTAAAATACCAGAGATCTGAAATCTGATTTTTCTCAGTATGAACGCTTGGGCAAGTTACCTTTAACCTCCTTCATCTGTACAATGGAGACACAAACATTTTTTACTTATAGATTTGTTGTGAGAATTAAATGGAATAGTTCATGGAACAACATTAGCATAGTACATGGTAAGCAATGAGTAAATGTTGGGGATTATGACAACTGTCGACACAGTACATTTGAATTGCTGGTGGAGGTTAGGGATGTGGATAACAAATTCTGTAAGACTGTGAAAACACAGTAATGTGGAGGGAAGGCTTACCTCATTTAACAAATTCATTCAAAGTGTTAATCCAGAACTTTGCTAATGCCGGCTGTCAGAATCTTGTGATGAACTAAAGATTTCAGTTAATGTCTTTTTTAATCTTCCCAGGCAAAAATAATCATCACTTTCCTTTCTGTGACTTCTTTGCTATTTCTCCATTCTTCTATCCTTCTACTTAGCACCCTGTGTCACAGGTATTTGTTTGCCTGTTTAGACTCTGCAAACTTCCCTGGTGACCAAGTGACATGTGGAACCCTCCAAGCCAGGGACCACATTTCCTGGCTCCCTGCACAGTGCCTGGCATAAAGCAGGGTCTCCATAAATGTTTCTTTAACGAGTGTCTAAATGGCCTGGTGGAAGTTGCTGGCACACTAGAAGAAGAGCCTGGAAGTACCATGTTATATTTTTCTAGTCTGCTAATAATCAAACCTTTTCATACTCAGTTTCTTCATTTGAGAAATAGTCCATCCAGTGTGCTTCCCTTGCAGAGATGCTGTGATAATTAATGAGACTCATTGGAAAGGAACAACATTCTCTATCCCTTTGAAGTTTGGTTTTACAAGAAGATCTTTATATACAAGGCTGTAAAAATTCTGTTCTCCTTCCTGCCCTTTTTTTCCTCAAGCCCAAAGGTCCAGGAGAGATTATCTGCCTATGAAACTTCCATTTCGTAAATGCCAGTCTCCCCTGTAGTATAACCTGCAGTGTACTCGGCCAGTCAATCCAAGCCCTGAGGCCTTCTCTTTTCACAGATCAATTTGTGAGCATGCAGACTGGAAACCCCTGATAGCTTGAGAGTTGTCAGCAAATGGACTAGGGAAAGCCATGGTTTATTCACAGATGCTCTTGACCTTCTGTGTTCTTTTTGAGGTTGCCCACGTCTTCACTGAAGAAACCACTCGAGAGGGCTTGGCAGGAGCCATGCTCTGTGCTAGGCGTTGGGCCTGGATAGTGCACAGACAGGTGAGTTGTGACGTTACAATAGAGAGCCGTAAGTCCAACACAAAGAGGTGTGTGGGGGGTAGGTACAGGTCAGGAGGCAGCTCGGGCAGGATGAACCTGGAGTACAGTTAAGAGGATGGGGAGCCATGTCAGGCAAGGAGATGGTACCCGGGCCAGGTGTGAGGGATGAAGAGGATGGATTAGTTTTGTGAACTTGCGTTTAGCCTCACTGAGCCTACATTTCCTCATCTGTAAAATAGGTATAATAAACAACATGGGGGTTAAAAAATTAAATAAAATGATTTTGTAAATTATAAAATGCTTTATAAGTATCCGTTATTATTTGTATCTTCTAGTTGTTTTCCATAAGCTAAGCAGTGAAGACATGGTATTTAAGACCAGCCAAAGCTGAGCTGACATCAGTGGTACCAACATTGTGCTCTTCCCTGGGTGTGGTGTACTGAGCCCTCCACAAGGTGAGGATCAGGGACTGTGTTGGGGAGTGGTAAGAAGACAGGGGATGGAAGCCTTTGGTACCGTCCTTTCATGCTGGCAGCACCCACCCAAGGTAACGTACAGTGGCATCCTAACTGGGATGCAAAAGAAAGAATGCACTAAGTTTTAGGTGACCACTAGTATCCATAAAATAACGTAGTTTAGAGAGCAACAAGATGCTTTTCTGCATGTTTGAATGTGACCCCACCTGAGTTGAATTTCCATAAACTGTTTCATCTCTAAACTCATAAATTTAGGAACGTTACTCATTCCAGTACCAAAAATTCTAGCCTCTTGACCCTCCAGCCCACTTTCAACTTTACTTTTTCCATTATCTAGTAATCACTCTCTTGTCAATAGCTTCAACTGGTTTGTCTTTTTTTTTTTTTTTTTTTTTGTGAGTCTCTCTCTGTTGCCCAGGCTAGAGTGCAGTGTCATGATATTAGCTTGCTGCAACCTCCGCCTCCTAGGTTCAAGCAATTCTCCCTCCTTGGCCTCCCAAGTAGCTGGATCTACAGGTGCCCGCCACCATGCCCAACTAATTTTTTTTTGTATTTTTAGTAGAGATTGGAGTTTCATCACGTTGGCCAGGCTGGTCTTAAACTCCTGACCTCAAGTGATCTGCCCACCTCAGCCTTCCAAAGTGCCGGATTACAGGTGTGAGCCACTGCACCTGGCCTGTCCGTTGTCTTTTCAAAGCATTTGCCTTTAAACCCCCCACCCCAGATCAGTCCAGGCTTAAACCCAGTCTTCTGAGTGTTGCTAGAGAAAATCATGCAACTGTGAGATTAGCACTGCTACAAATTCAGGATTTCAGCAGCTATCTGATGTTCTTCTATCATGGGAAAATATTTTAAAATATTATTGGATGTATTTTTCCTTTCTGGTCATTCCTCCTGCCACCCATAGAAGCCAAGGGCACCCCTTACTTTAGGGGGGAAGGCAGTAGTAGCCAGCCAAGAACAAAGGAGTCAGTGTTGAGCTTCTGACTTCCAAAACAGGCTTCTGAAATTCATTTCAGGGAAAATAGATGTGAAAGCCAAGATTTTCATTTGCACGATCCAGGCTTTGTTGAGAGAGGAGAGGATTTGTGGGTTCTAAGGAAACAGAATAGAAAACTAGAGCATAGTTTACAGCGATAACCATAGAGTGGGGAGGATGAATGATGAGCTGTGATGTATGGCGGTTTCCTGTCAAACCAGAGGGCAACAAGGCAAAGCAAAACAAAACAAAACAAAACAAAACAGAAACTCTTGCTGGGCTGGAGGACTGTAACTTGATGCAAGAGGCATAGGAACACCAGGACATTGAGAGGTGACTGCGGGTTGAAAACCTTACTGAAGTTGGGGTAGAAGGTGAGGAGGCAGCATGGAGATCGCCTGGAAAGATCTGGGAATCCTGGAACTGACAGAATTGTGTAATCCTTTTCAACCGGGACTCTGAAATAAGGCTGTTCCTTACAATGGTCCTGGTAACATGGAGTGACCACAGTCAAGAAAACAAAAGAAAAAATGCCACGTTTAGGTAGAGGGAAGCTCTGATATGGGCTGTGTCCCCCCTAAATCCCTCCACTTGGCATAGAAGATCTCCAGATGTCCCACGTGCCCTGCTGGGAAGATGACATGCAGAGGGACTCTGGGATGTAGAGAATACTCTTCGCCAATGCTCTTGTGTTCCTCATGAGGACTCCTCCTCCTCTTTCTGTTCTTCCAATGCTGATGCTTTCTCCACACCAGCACTCTTCTGGCCTTACACGTAGCTCATGTTTTACACAGATCGTCCTCAAATTTGTGTCTTTGAGTCTAAAGAACAGATGCTGCTTCATACTTTTACCTCTAGAGCTTGGTTTATAATTGAATTTCAGAGTATATTTATCAGGTGAATTAATTAACTTTTGTGCATCCTGCACGGAATTGAAATCTTCCAGCATCTTTGCCACTTTAAGATGATATAATGCCATATGTTTGGCCTGCAAATAAATATTTACAAGATACTTCCAAGTGGAATCTTAGTGCCTTTGTTGAGATATTGACCCCTATAGGTAGTAAGTTTCATATTTTATTTTATTATTTTATTTGTTTGTTTTTGAGACAGAGTCTTGCTGTGTCACCCATGCTGGAGTGCAGTGGTATGATCTCAGCTCACTGCAACCTCCACCTCCTGGGTTCAAGTGATTCTCCTGCCTCAGCCTCCCGAGTAGCTGGGACTGCAGGTATGCGCTACCACGCCCAGTTAATATTTTATACTTTTAGTAGAGATGGGGTTTCACCATGTTGGCCAGGCCGGTCTTGAACTCCTGACCTCAAGTGATCCACCCGTCTCGGCCTCCCAAAGTGCTGGGATTACAGAAGTAAGACACCGCGCCTGGCCAGTTCCATATTTTAGATAATTAGTTTATTTGCCACTTGGCAGAGAAAATTTAGAAATAAACAACCTAATACTTTGGAGTAATACAATGTAACCCAAAGGTCACTTAGCCTAAAGCCTCCACCCTGTGATAGTAGGTTTCTAAGCCCTTCCTCAAAGTGTCCATAGGTTACTTGCAGAAATCCCTAGAGGGATGCATTACTTGTGTCAGACTGTCAGGTACTGTCATCGTATAGTACCCACTCCACTCTTCTCTTGCTTTGGTTCCAAACTGTGATGTCTGCCGGCCATGAAGCCATTTAGAACAATGTCGCTTCTGCCCATGATGTGAACAGTAATGCCCATGAAAATGTCATGAAGCTGTCCATCTTTGGCATACTAAAGTAATACTAGCGTCTATGAAGAAGCTGAGAAAATAACTTTCTCCATAATTCTGGGCCACATTTTATCACGGAGCTCCTAAGCTCATGGTCTCACAGTTTTGCAAGCTTCTGGTTATCCCCTTTCACAAAAAAGAACTCCATGGAAAAAGTTGGGAAATGAATACTGCACCATTCCCTTCAAACTCCTCTGGGAAAGCCCTCACCGAAACTCCTCTCTCTGTTTCCAGTTACCAAACAACAGCAGCCACAAAACTCCAATGCATATTAACAGAAGCAAAAAATAAGTTTAATGGACTGAGGGAGAGAAGGAAGAAAGGTTATTGTCTTCACTAGCAGAATTTAGGTAGCAATTCTTCCTACTCAAAATGCTGTTTCAAAATACCTTGTATATAGTGAAATATAGCATCATGACTGCTGGAAAAGGAGTTTATTCTTTCCCTAGTAAACATGGGGAAATGGGAGCCAAAAGAGTGAAGAAGATAAACCAGATTAGGAAATGACATCTTAAAAGATACTTTTGTCTTGCAGCTATATAAAGAATGCAGATCAGAATGACTCCTGGACATTAACCCACTGAAGGTCTACCTGAAGAACTTCCCACTCCTGCTGTACCTTGTACGCTGATTCTATCACCCTTCAGGAGTTTTGTCACTGACTTCACCATTTATTTTCCCATCATAGTGTGCTGTGTCCCTCAGACTTAACATAGCATGTTTGTCTTCTGAATAGAGACTTGTCTATGTTGAGCCATATATCTGCCTCCTCCTTCTGCTTGACACAGGCCTCCACCAGCTGGACTCAAACTTCAATCACCCCCGAACCAGGCCTATCCCTGAAAAACTCTCCTATTCTTGTACTTGGATCCAGTAACTCCCAGTCTTATACTAAGATCCAGAATAATTCCTTCGGATTATAGTTTTAAACATTGATGCTCAAAAGAAAATACAATCCTGGGGTGAGCATGATGGCTCATACATGTAATCCTAGCACTTTGAGAAGCTGAGGTGAGAGGATTGCTGGGGGCCAGGAGTTTGAGACCAGCCTGGGCAACATAGCAAGATTTCATCTCTACAGAAAATTCAAAAATTAGTTGGGCATAATGGCATGTGTCCGTAGTTCTAGCTACTTAGGAGTCTGAGGCAAGAGGATCACTTGAGCTCAGGGCTTCAAAGTTACAATGAGCTATGATCAGGCCACTGCACTCCAACTTGGGTGACAGAACGAGGTCCTGTGTCTAACAAAAAATAAATGAAAATAGCATTCTGAAGATGGATGGTGGTGATGATTGCACAACACTGAGCTGTACACTTTAAAATGGTTAAAATGGGGTGTGTGTGTGTGTGTGTACATGTATAAAGGCAATGATTAAAATGGGTTCATTCTTTTGATTTGAGAAGTTTAAAATTAAAATTGTGAACATTTACGTACTTTCAATGATTTTTTTCCCATAATAGTGTAAGTAATAAGGAAAGAGAAAGAGAAATCGAAAATAGAAAATTTTTGTAAAATTCTTCAAAAATATTAAATGAATTGGGTCAAATTTACATCAAGTACTTTTACAGTGTGTGCTTGGATATGCATAGACAGCTTCTATTTTTCTCATTGTGGGTTTGAGTATTTCTTTCCCTGGTGGAGGTCTATTGCCTCTCAAGAGAGAGAAAAGTTGTGGAAACAAAACGAGGCTTTGTGCATCTTTCACAAGGGCTGGTTTGTTTTAGAAGGAATTTCAAGGAAGTTGGGAATCTTAAAATTGTGTTTTGTTTCATAGATAGTAAGTTTTCTCCTATCACTGAGGTCCCACTTTTAGCAAATGCATATATAATTCTTCTTAATGCTGATAAATCTATGAGAAAAGGAGAATTGCAGATCATTTAGAAAAATCACAGGGTCCACATGATTCTCAGCTTATTCAAAGGTCTTGTTTCCAATGGGCCAAATACAAATTCTTCATTTACCACAAACCCTAAAATGTGGGAAGAAGATAGCTGAGTCAACAGGAAATAAAGGAGACAACTCTCAAACTCTGTGTAGGGAATTAAAATGCTACTGTTCCCACATACAGACATAGACAAGCCCTTGCTTTTAGGAGCTAAGGAGTGCCTTGCTTATGACCAGCTTGGGCAAAGCACAAAGACACCATGGGGCTCACTGTTAAAGAAGTTTACTTTCAGTGAATGAAGAGCATTAAATATTACTGTAGCATACTAAGTGCACCAACTTCTTTGAATTAAGAACCCCACTGTTTGGTGTACATCTTTGTCTTTTCAGAGATAAGAATTCCATTCAAACTAATAATAATCTCACCGACTAATCAAATAAATAACCTAATGTTAAAGCTATATCCAAGGCACCGGAAGCCCTTTAACGACAGCTCACTTATCAATACCCATGTCTCTGTGAAGGGTTACAGAGTTATTACTCTTACAGATTCAGACACCAAACCACAGAAGTTCAATGATTGACCCAAGACCAGCAAAGCCGGCTTGTCACAGGGCAAAGCAGAGATTTGCACCCATGCCTATCTCGTTCCAGTAGATCTTCTTATGGATAATTAAATTCCCAATCTGGGGAGTTAAATTCCATCACTGTTCCAGCAAGGTACTTTTCTGAATCAGAGTCTTCTTTTGCTGAGACCCTGCCTGATGCATTTCAGACAGTTTTGCAAGATGGCAAGGACTCCCACTTCCCCACCATGACTCACTGGATGTACATGGCACTCATCCTTTCTTTCTTTAGCTTAACTTTTAAAAATCATGACAACCTTTCAGTAACCTAATATAAACTATAACACCTCATTAACCAAGTGTTTGACAGTGTAATCAGGAAGCATAGCGACTTCAGGCAAGGAAGAAGTATAAGACAAGGTGAATGCTAAAGAAAAATGACATCGGCCCGGGAACAGGGACTCACGCCTGTGATCCCAGCACTTTGGAAGGCTGAGGCGGGAGGATCAGGAGGTCAAGAGATCGAGACCATCCTGGCCAACATGGTGAAACCCTGTCTGTTCTACAAATACAATAATTTGCTGGGCATGGTGGCATGCATCTGTAGTCCCAGCTACTTGGGAGGCTGAGGTAGGAGAATGGCTTGAACCTGGAAGGTGGAGGTTGCAGTGAGCCGAGATCGCGCCACTGCACTCCGATCTGGTGACAGAGTGACACTTCGTCTCAAAAAAAAAAAAAAAAGAAAAAGAAAAATGACATTCATGCTATGTGTTATTACAGTAATGTTCTTAGCTGTGAGATGTGTGCAAAGAGAAAAATCCTAGCTAGTAACCCATCAACAAACATGTTAAGAAAAAAGCACATTGTAGTTGGGTAACCTGCCTCATGACTGCACTTAAACCAATTAATAAGAAACAAAATCAGTTTAAGGACACTTTTTTTCAAACCCATGTATCGAACTGTTTAAGGGGGAATAGCCTAGAATGTCTTTCAATGATATGGTAAGAGTTAGGCTCCTGAAAAAATCTAGTACCTCGAAAGCTTGATTAGAAGCTATGTATGTTAGGTCTGTTGGACTCTAATATTCATCTCTTCATTCAACAATTATTCACTTAGCTCCTACAATATGTAATATGGATTTACGTGGCTTTTGATGTTGCAAAGAGTAATTGATTTTTTAAAGTATTTTGAAAGGAATCCATGATCATCTATTCTGTTCCCATGATCCTTTCAAATATTGGTAAAAATGAGCTTACTTCTGTTTCTGCTGGGGCAGGAATACCATTAACCCCAAGGGTAGAGCAGCATTCTGCCAGAAAATTCTAGCTGCCATCCCTAAAGTCAATTAAAACCTATATGTAGTAAATTTCCAGACCCTTCATATGTTCTTCCCATTATTCCTGGCAGTAGACACATATTGCCCTCCAAGAGCTAGCTGCATATCCAGTACACCCATGTGAGTGGGGATTGCTGACTTAAGCAGGGATGGAGTCCTGATAGCCTTCTTTGAAAGACATTAACCTCAGTAATTGAGATAAATATTTTTCCTAATAAGAGCCCAGAGGGAATATGTCATATACTTTACTGTTTTCAGGGTTTAAACTCAGTTGCAGGCAGAACTTTTTCTAAAGGTTTCAAAAGAAAGGCAAGCCAACAGGTGCAGTCATATCGCCAAGCTTCTATAACTTCTTCAGATTGTGGACATTGAGACGGAGAAAAGAAAGCTCGGAAAAGGAGGGATGGAGAGCTGAGTAGATTTTTCTTCCATGTCTGCATGGTCTGGTTTACCTTGTCACTCTATACTTAAGTAAGTTAAAAGTTTAATACACAAAAGGAAAGAAGTTGATGATGTTCTAATTTCATTCAGTTACCATAGGTGAGGATATTCTCTATGCAAAATTGTAGCTCACATTAGGTTTATAAGATAGTGCACCATATACAATTCATATCTTATTTAAATATCTTAGTTTATAGTCACTAGAATCTTTATTTTTATTTTATTTTAGTTTTACTTTTTCCAACTTTTATTTTAAGTTCAAGGGGTACATGCACAGGTTTGTTACATGGGTAAATTTTGTGTTGTGGGGGTTTAATGTACAGATAATTTTGTCACCTAGGTAACCAGCATAGTACCCCAATAGGTAGTTTTCAATCCTCACCTTCCTCCCAAACTCCACCCTCAAGTAGGCCCCAATGTCTATTACTCCCTTCTTTGTGTCCCTGTATACTCATTGTTTAGCTGTCACTTATAAGTGAGGACATTTGGTTTTCTGTGATAGTTCATTTAGGATAATGGTCTCCATGTCCATCCATGTTGTTTCAAAGGATATAATTTTGTTATTTGTTATGGCAGCATAGTATTCCATGATGTATATGTACCACGTTTTCTTTATCCAGCCCACCATTGATGGGCATGGGAGGTTTAACTGGGCATGGTTTCCTGCCTTCAAAATCTTACCTTGATTAAGTGTTCCACAAGAAAAATTGAAGAGTTCGGCAGAGGTAAGAAAGAAAAAAGGCACATCATATAAGAGAGAAGACCATAGCATGAGGCAACATGTATGTTTGTAACATCTCAAGAAACATGTGGAAAACAACTTCACATTGATCTGAAATCATGTGCCATGTGTCATAACCTCTCTTTGTTTCCATAAAATTGCATCATTAAGGAGTATATTTTGCTTGATTATTCTCTATCAAAGAATGTGGGTTCCATGAAAGGTTGGGTAGAAGAGTCTCTCTTACTTTTCCTCCCATATTTTCCCCTCAAATGCTGGATGAAAGGGAGAGAAGAACTACAAGTCCCTGGTGGAGGCCTCAATTCTGGGAGTGTCCCAGCCCCAATCTCCTCCCTCTGCCTGCCCTCTGGGAGGCTAAGGTGAGGGAAGTGGGTGCACCCATCAGCAAAACTCGATCCCAGGCCTGGGGCTGTTCCTCTGCTTTGTCTTTGCTTAAACCCTGTGGGAGGGCTCCTTTGAAGGCCAGAGAAAGGCAAGTCCACCATCTGGGAGGAGGAGACACACACATAGGATGTCACCACACCGTATCCTTAGTCCCTCGTTGGACTGGGTCAGATTTGCAGGTAAGCCTGTGAAAATAGCCAGCCACCCAGTCACTGCCCGGCTTCCGCCAATGTGTCCTGACTCCAACCCGGTCTTGTAAGCCCCTTTCAGACTCTCATTGCTCTGTCACTCCTGTGTTCACTTCCTATATTTTCACACAGATGTGGTTTAGTGTTTGCTTTCTAAGGCATATTTTGCATGGAAGAATGCTTCCAGTGAGCTGAGGCCCTAATTGCCAAATAATGGTTGCCAAAACATGTTATTTTGGCTTCAAGCTTGTACAGAGCTGAGGCATTTTCCCCTCTTAAAAAAAAAAAAAAACAAAAAAAAAAATTCCATCCTCAGCAGCCCAAGGGCCATTTGCAAACACACAGGACTGAGACCTCCATGGCTTTTCCTCCAGCTGGTGAGGGTGACTCCTTGTTACTTGAGGCAGCCTCAGTGGGCCTCGATCCTTGCACGTGGGAAGCTCCATGGTGGGGCCGCCTCTGGGCTGTGGGCACCAGGCTAAACGAAGGTGCTGAGACTTGCCTCCCACCAAGCCCTGCCAAGGGCCGCCTGCTCCGCCACGAGGGGTGTTCCTGCCACCCCGCGCTGCAGTGGGAAGCATCTGCCAGCTAACTGCAAACACAAGCCGCCCAGCAAGCACGGGAATTCCAAATAGAGACAAATCTAGGGCCTCAGGGGAAGCTGGATGGAACTGATCAGTATGAGCGATATCACCGCTAATTAAGTCCTGATCCCCTGGCTCCACTTGAAACAAACCAAGGAGGGATCAAGTTTTGAGAGCAGGTGCTAACTGGTTGCAAAAGAGGAGTCCATCACTTCAGCAAAAGGTTTGCCTGTACCTTGGGGAGGACACAGCTTTTCTGAGGAAAGTCATTACTGGACAGAGCAATAGGCTCTTATTTTGTCCTAGGACACGGAGGAGCTTGTAAAAAACAAAAAACACAAAAAACAATCCTCTGCTGTGACAAAGAACTGTTGTCCTTCCCTATGTTTTCCCCCTGATGGCTGATTTACTTTCTCCTCAGATGGACAATGGAGTAATTTACAGGTCAGTAAACAGTCTCCTGGAGATGCCGGAGCAGTTTCATTTCAGTACAGACAATATGGGATTTGTCGTGACACAAATATCAGTCCAGAGCGGGACTGACACAGCCACCTACCCTGACTGTTTAGGAAAAGAATATTCTAAGTACAATGCATAAATAAACCTAATAAGCAAATATTTACCCGCAGAAAGAAAATCTGAGAGTTCCATGAGTGTTGTGTGTGTGTGTGAAGAGGGAATGCATTGTGTTAAGGATCTGGACAAACATCCTGTCAAACATCCATAATTTTTTTCCATTCTCGGAAATGTTGCCTTGATGTTAGAAATTATGACTTTGAATACCTACTAACATGTACTGGGCACTTCTATGTGCCCGGAGCTCTGCCAAGTGTTTTACATTCATTATCTCATTTGATCTTTATGAGGGCCATAGGAAGTAGATGTGACTTAGAGATGTTAAATAACACCTCTAGTAAGTGACCCGCTAAAGTTTGGAATGCCACCAGAGTGTGTATTTCTAAACGTGAGGCTATCCTGCCTCCCAACTTTGGATTCGGCACAGAAATAGCAAAATACTTTGCACACTAAGTGCCCAACAAATGCATTAAGTGAATGACTGAACAATGACTGAATGGTGATATTAAGGACTCACTGCAGGTTCATACTAAAACAGTAACTTGGGAAATTGTTCTACCATATGTTAAGTCTAACAGTCTAGAGATCTTTGATTTTGGGGACAATATTTGTATTGAATAAAAAAATTATTCGGAGGGTCTTCCTTTGATCTGAGTGAAGAATGTTTTGAATCTTGACAGGGCTGGGCCTACATTTGGCACATTTTGATAACCTGCAGGCAAGTTGGCTGAAGTTGCTGGCAATGACTCCAGAAATCATTATCAACATAATTTCCTTTTTCTTATGACATGTAATCCTTTCCCTATCCTCACACCCCAATCTTCCGACCACTCTTGATAGTGGGAGGCTGCTGCTTTGAGTCGTGTACCCAGCCACTGAGCACAGGCTTTCTCTGGAATGTGTCCTGTGTTGATTGCACTATTTATTAGTTTTATAGCAACAGAGCTGAGTGCTTCTTTGGTGTCTTTGTTGGAATTGTGTACATTATTCAGCCAGAAACAGAGTAGTTTGGATTCTTGCTGGCACCTGAACTGGCTTGAAAGGGAATTTAGATCTCAATGCTTATACCACATAGATGTTTATAAGAAACATTGTTTTATACATGTTTATGAAAATAAAATTATTTCAAATGATGGTGCTTGAGGGTACTATGAGATGAGACAGGGCTGAGCTCAATAGTGAAGGCACAGAAATGGAAATGCTAAGGGGAGTTTTAATGGTTGGATTTAGCTCTGATGGGGCAACCAGGCCTTAACCTTGTTTTCTTTACCAGCTCTTCCACTGTCTTTTTGGCTCCCCTGAGAATCTAACAGTATCTCACTCCATTTCACTATTGCTGTAATGAAGAAGCAGTACCGTTGGTCAGTGAATTTTTCCAGAAGGTGTAGTTAAAGGGTAAAATAAGCAGAGGGTGATAGTCTGAGCAAACTCCAGATATGCACACTCCTCCACTCCCCTCTACCCATCATTTTCTGGAGTGCGATTTTGCCCCTGCAGCTTGCTTTACCGTCCACTAAGCCACTTTCTTGTTTTTAGCCATGTAGATTCTTGTCCTTGCAAATAGATTTCCCCAACTCTTTAGAACTTTGACCTTTAAAGTCTGCCCAAGGAATGTAAGAGAACTGCACATTTTACACAACTGATGTAAGATTTGTTTAGAACTTCAGAAAAAACGGGGTGGGGGGCAGTGTGCACAATGCATTTTTACAAGAGGCCCATTCAACAACACAGGATATGGCGAAAATAAAACAGGATTGGGTGGGATGCATGTTTGGGTTCTCAGGGGGCTGAAATCAAAGAGGTGTGCGAACTATTCTGCATAAATCCTTGCCATCCGCTTTGATAAATGAGATTACAGACTTGAAAGGTCAATTATATATTCGTAAGGAGAAATGCCAGGTTTGTGTTAATGTTTGTGCCTGACAGGATCTTAAAATAGACTTGAGTGAACTAATCACATTGATGACCATGTACAGTAGTGGAGTAAGAGCTTAATACAATTTTATTACCTCCTATGGGCAAATATTTGCCTCATGAGACACACCCAATCCCTCCAGAATAGACTATTGTAAACAACTGGCTCCCCTTTTACAAGAGCTGAAATCTTTATGATGTTTGGGAATGCTGAAACCAAGGGTTAAAGAGCTTATTTGAATCTTGTCTTTCAGCCAGGAAAACTCACCAATTGATTTTTTTCTCCCTCTTTCTTTCTCACTAACTGTGCCCAAGGCAATGTTCTAGAAAACTAACATTGGCTAGAGTTCTGTTCATCCTTCCCAGGTTTTATTCCTGGGAATGGCAAATGGTGGGTGTTTTCGAATTTCCCATGTAGTTCCAGCAGACAAATATGTTTCCTTCATGTTTCTTTGCCTGCATGCAGCAAGGAGCAGGACTTCAAAGTCTCAGAATCTCTGGTAGAAAAAGGTGAGAGTTGCTTCTAATATTTTTGCTGGCAGGATTTAAGCCTACAAGATTTAAACCTGACTGCTTGCACAACTCATGGAAATGTAATGAGTCTTTACCCTAAGTGCCTTACCTATAATCAAGTCTACACAGGGTTAATATCATTGCTCCTAACCTGTGCGGTTAGGCCATGTGACATACTCAATTTCAGTTACCTTCACTTGGTTTATTTAACAGAGATAAATGTATTACAGTGTGAAATGAAAAAAAAAAAAATGAAGAGAAGAGAGATAGTATCCTTTCTCCTCATTAATATGTAGATATATGTGTTTATGAATGTATTGGTATTAATGCTGGCTTATAGAGTTACATTTTGGAATTATTTAGGACTATGTAACACCATTCACGTTATCAAAACTGATTTAGTCTAGCCAGATTAAAACAATTCTGGCCTAAACAGGAATAATCTGTATTTCAGGTAGCTGTTAATATTAAGAAGGCCTAGTGATTCATATGTAACTTCTAAAAAATTCTTTGGATTGTTAACTACGCTCAAATTCTATCAAAGGAAACACTGCTTTTGCAATATTGTAAGCATCCGTTCAAGTTATGCCCATACGTTTGGAGCCATGTAAATTACCATTGCAGCATGTTGACTATGGATTTGAAATTATGCAGGTTTAAGAAGCAAGAAGGTCTTCTTCCTCATTCAGTACCCTTAGAGCCCATGTAAATAAATAAGTATAATAACATGTGGTGAGTATCTTACTGGATGTACGTACAAGGTTAAGTGGGTCACAAATGAACAGACGGTCAGCTCTAACTGGGGTGGAGGTGGCCAGGAAAGTCTGCAGCAGTTGAAGCTTGCACTGAGCTTTAATAAGCTGTGTCAATGTTCATCAGTGCACAGGAGGAAAGAGCTTCCCAGAGAAATGGAACTGGGTCTAGGCCCTCCTTAAAACTCTTCCATTTGCTGGCTGTGTGACTTTGGGAGAGCCACTTTCCTATTTGAGCTGAATTGTTTCACCTGTAAACTGAAACATCTGTCTTACAGAATTGTTAGATTATATGAGAGAACACGCATGAAAATGCTTTGACAATTGGAAAATACTGTTCATATGTAATATTTTCTTAGAGCACTAAAGGTTTTTCCAGCTTTCAAAAGAACTTACTTGACCTTTGAAAATAACTATGCTTGTATGATATGTGTGTGTGTGTGTGTGTGTGTGTGTGTGTGTGTGTGTTCATGTCAAATGTGACTGTGGGGGTATTTGTTAAGTTAGGCTAAACTGCTGTCACAAATAGAACCACAAATGTATTATGATTTAAACATAGCAGGAGCTAATTGTTTACGGTGAGTGTTCCTGGTCAGCAAGTAGTTTTTTTCCACAGTGTTCCTAGCTGGGTGTGCAGAAAGAAAGAGACTTGGGGGCTAAATGTATAGCAGTCTTTACCACCATGGTAGTAGTTTGTGTCTAATATATGTGCACACGCCTTTATACTTCAGGCAGCATGTGGACATCCACCCAGAGCAGAAATCAGTATAAACAAATCATACACACGAAGATGGAAACTCACGAATAACACTAGCTTCTCTTTTGAAAAAGCAGTAATGTGTGTTTGGTTTTGAGAAGATTGAAAAAAAAAAAAAAAAAGAAAATGGGCCCAGCAGAGAATGCCCTTTTCTTACTCTGTCTGTGATGGGGCTAACTGAGCCTGGAATAGAAACGGATGCCGTGAGGGAGAAATTGGTAGGCGGGAGAACTGGAGGGAGAGGCTTCCCGCAACCTTGTCTTCCAGAGCTTTATAACCATTCTCCCTACTCTGTCATGTTTCCTCCTAATATCTATTTCTCTTTGTTCACTGCTACTTGAGTAAGTCTCTACTGCCTCCCTCTCCAAGCAGCCCTGGCCACCCAGGGCTTTAACGACAAGAAAAAATCATGTCTTTTCCTCCCTACAAGATGAATATGCCAGAAGAGCATGATTCCCAGGAATATCAACTGTTTAAAAACATCACTAGATGATTAGATCCGAGGCAAAGAAAATGGTTAGAATTTTTGTATCTGCTCAAATAGTGGTCATTTGATAAACCTGCTACTTTTAGAGTACAGATGTCTTTGAAAGAGACTCCAGCTTGTTATGTTGCTCAACACTTCACCCCATATTGAGAGCAGGGAAGAAGACAACATCTACAACACTTTGTAGAAGGAAGGGGAAAACCCACAAAGAAGCCAACCTGACTTTTATCAGTGTGAGCTCTTTGTTTTGGTGACATAACACACCATGTCAGTTCCTGGCATGCTTAGTTTCTGGCCTGCCTAAAGTAACAACAATGCCAGTTACTAGAAATACAGCTGCTATAAATGGTAACTGATAATATTATGCATATTTTTAATGACTTGAAAAAATGTTTTCAGAAAATTGCCTTGGAGGCTCTAGTTTCAGTTCTGTAAGTCAAAGGGTGATAAGATTAAGCCAGGTAAATCTATGTTTTCTTGGGCTGAGGCGCCTCCAGCATCTGCCGAAGCTTCTGGCTGAGTGCTAGGCAGTTTCTAGCCTTGTCTTTGAAACAGAAGTCTGGAGAAGCCCCAGGGAGTGGGGGAGGGAAAGTGGGCTAGATTCCTCTTGAACTGCAGCCAAGATTCAGCTGCTCCTGGTCTTGGCCTCCTCTGACTGAATCTGTTTGGAGGCCCATCTGGCACTGTGGGCTGGGATGAATTCAGATCTGAAATGTAATTGTTGACCCCTGACTATATAGGAAGAAGAGAAGTAATCAGGACAGTACCTGTTTCCCAATATCACACCTAAGAGCCTGATTTTGAAAACTGTTGCTAGTAGTGGCATCAATAACTTCATTTAAGCATTGGGTTTTCTTCAGAATACAGAAATATGTGTTTCCTTAGTAAACTTTTTTTTTTTTTTGAGACAGAGTCTTACTCTGTCACCCAGGCTGGAGTGCAGTGGTGTGATCTTGGCTCACTGCAACTTCCATCTCCCGAGTTTAAGCGATTCTCGTGCCTCAGCTTCCCAAGTAGCTGGGGCTAAAAGGCGCACACCACCATGCCCGGCTAATTTTTGTATTTTTAGTAGAGACGGAGTTTCACCATGATGGCCAGGATGGTCTCAAACTTCTGACCTCAAGTGACCCACCTGCCTTGGCCTCCCAAACTGCTGGGATTACAGGCATGAGCCACCGCACACGGCCCTCAGTAAACTTTTTGATGTGGAGGGCCTTCTACAAGTGTTTGAAAGCCTGAATCTCTGTTTGTAAGTTAGTGGGAAGTATCAAAATGTTCTGGCCTTGACTAAAGAAGCCTCTGATTTTCTTGGAAGTGAATTTCTAGCTGAAATGTCACCTTTGATTAAGGTGATATAGTAGGTTGGGTTAGGTAAGTCTTCTAAACAACCTGCATTTTTGTCTGCTTCTGTGTGACTACCTCAGACACCACTGATATCCACAATTTCTTCTTTTTAAAGGACGATTCAAATACCATTCCTCTTTCTTAGCACCCTTCCTTCATGTGTCACAAAGGAATAGCCAACTATTTGGATTTGCCATGGTTCGAGATTGTCAAATTTTCCATTAGCAAGTAAAGGGAAAATCTAGTAATTTTGAACCCAGATAAAATTTCCATCAAAGTAAAACTGTTGTGGTTTTTTAAAATATTTCTATATGATAAAATTTGGATATATTGACAATAAATTCCACTATGATTCTTTGCAAAAATTACTGACATTTTCAACTAGAACAAGGGGGAGGATTAAATTACTTATATTAGCTTTGAGAAAATCAGATAAATTTCCTATTCAGAAACAATCCAGGAAGAGCTTAATTTCCATAAAATTTACCCAGAATTGAGAATATTTTAGCATTAAAAAAATCAAATTTTACTATCATGCTGGTTTTTAAGTAAAATTAAAACATAATTTAAAAAGAAAAAATCAAATTTTATATCTCCAGTAGTCTCTGGGGGAAAGTCTGGTTGAGAATATTTTGGGCTGCTTCTCTTTTTCTTTCAGCTGTTTGCTTTTTTATCATTTCACTACAGGTCAACCGAAAGTTGATGGAATTTTCACTCAAACTATTTTGCTACTTACTAGCAAAATGGGGGAAAAAGCATGGAAATGATTTGACATCAGTGATTTAAAATGTTAGATGTGTGGATTTAATTTAATTGTTTCATTCCTGACTTCCTTGATTGTATAATAATTTAATTGCCACAGAGCCTGTTCTTCCATCAAAGAGTCCTTGAGATGGCCTCTTTGTGAAGCCCATTCCCCAGCATGGTGGACACAGCAGGAGGAGCACAGGCAGCCTTTGCTGTTGAGCTCGCTCATCTTTTCTCTTCCTCTACTGCTTTTTCTGCGTTATTACTCCCATCTCTCTGGCTCATCTCCTCAACTAAATATTAAGGTTTTTGAGGTCAGGATCTATCTTAAGTCTATTTTCTCTGATAGTATTTATCACATCCTCATTCTTATAGTAGTTGTTCTAAAAATGTTAGTTGGATGAACAGATAAAGTTGGAAAGTCATGAAATTCTCCCTAACACCTTGCTTTTATTTGTCCTCATTTTCATAACTAACAATTTGCTTTATTTTTCTTATTTTTTTTTTTTTTTTGAGACAGGGTCTCACTCTGTCACCCAGGCTGGAGTGCAGTGGTGTGATCATGGCTTACTGCAGCCTTGACCTCACAGGCTTAGGCAATCTTCCTGCCTCAGCCTCCTGAGTAACTGGGACAACAGGCACATGCCAACACACCTGGATGATTTTTAAATTATTTGTAGAGATGAGGTCTCATTATGTTGCCCAGACTGGTCTTGAACTCCTAAGATCAAGAAATCCTCCTGCCTCAAACTCCCAAAGTGCTGGGATTACAGGGATAAGCCATCACACCCAGACACAATTTGCCTTCTTAATAAGAGCATATTACTTTTAGTTTTCCTGATGAGTAGAAATAGGAAAATTCCAGAAAATATGAAGATAAGCAATGAAACATCAACTATAATCTTATGCCCAAATATTACTCACTATTATTATTGGGCATATTTTTCAGCAATGTTTTTTCTACACATGTTAATGTATATATGTGTGATTTTTTGGTTCTGTTTTATTGCTTGTGAATGTATTATATGAACAGTTTTCTATGCAACTTTTCTCACCAAAGTATAATTAACATTTTCCCCATGCCTTAAGACATTTTTGGTTATATTGCATTCCATCATATGAATGCACCATAATTTATTAATTAGATAGGCTCCCTTTTAAGTTGCAGAGCCAACTCAACCTAACTGAAGCAGAACAAGAAGGATGGATATTTATTACAAGGTGAGAGAAACCATGACATAAATTAGTACGATCCCAAGTATACAGTGAGAAATGGCAAAGGCAGAGTGACTAGATAGAGCTGTAAGGAGAGATTAGCTCTGGCTGGGACATAGGGCTTCATAAGAGAGATGGTATTGATCTGGGCACAAAAGAGAGGTAACAGTGGCATGACTTACATATTTTAAGTGCTGCCCATGTGATGCCCTATTCTCACCATGTTACATGGATTATTTCATTCAAAACTTTTGCTCTTTTTACGTAACAGTTACAATGTAATATTTCCCCCATGCTTATCAATTAAGACATTTTTGGTTATATTATATTCCACCATAAGAATACATCATAATTTATTTATTAATTAGGCTCCTTTTAAGTTGTGGAACCAACTCAACTACCTGAGGCAAAACAAGGTTTTTTAAAATCATCTTTATTATAAGATACTTTCATTACCATTTCACAGATGAGAAAACTGAGGAGAGTATATAAAGTTACCCATGTTCAATTAGGATTCTGACATCCAGACAGGAGAAATGGGGGCTGAGTTGGGTGCAAATTCACCAAAACCAATAGCCTCACCAAAAGCATCATGAACCACATACATCTACACAATATCACAGTGAGTCTGCCCCTTGGGGTGCATTTCGTTAGGACCTGCCAGATGGAGAAGACAGGAAATAACTACCTTTCACAGTGGCTCTTTAATGTGGTTCCCCAAACAGCCACCTGCGCTACCCATTGCAAGGAACTGAGGATTTCAAGTCATCTCTTGAATCTTCTGTGTGACAGTTTCTCCCATAACGGCTCCTTAGTTGAAGATCAAAAGCCACCAGACGTTATAACATAGAGCCAAATTTTAATAAATGATTTCTGCAAAGATGGGTAATTGAGGTAACACCAGAGAAATATACACACCTACAAAATAAAAGCTAAAAAGTCTTACCTCATTTCTGGGTCTTTAAATGTGATGTATAACCTGTTAGAAACATGAATATTGGTCAAACATGCTATGATGAGCTGGTTCTTATCACTATCTGCCTAAGACTAAAACATAACTCTGGGCTTTGCAGAAATCCCTAAATGCCTCTCCAGGCTCATTCTTGCCCCTTTGCATCATAACTCACAATGCATGTGGGAAAGCTCTAATTTCTTAGTTTCCCTTGGCTCACTTGTTGCATGGAGGGAGCCACCAACTGGAGGCAGCAGCCCCAGGCTGTTGGAATGGCTGCAGTGGGTCTGTCTTTGAAGTCTTACCCTACAGTTATCTCTCATTGCACCAGGCAGGCTATAAGCAAGCCCGTTGCATGCAGCTGTCACCATTTAAGCCAGCAGGCGTTTGAAGATGTGCCGCCCCTCACCCCTTGTGAGGGAAGCCAGAATAGAACAAAGTGTGGTGTTCCCATGAAATCGTCTGAGTGCTTGATAAGAGTGTGAGTCTGCACCTTTTCCCCTTGAAGAAGGAGGTTGGGAGTAGGGGTCAGGGAGGAGACTAAGCTCGTATTACCTCCCCTTTGCAAATGTCCTACACGGGTGTGGCTGTAACTGACACACTTTAAGGCAGTTCTTGATGGTTCTTGATGACAAAAGTATGCATTTGGTAGAGATGGTGATGATGGCAGTGGGAGGGAGGCATGAGGGGAAGACAGGTCTTAGGATTTCTGGCAGACTTATCATGTGGGCCCTTACCAAGCAATTTTTCTCACCTCTTCCCTTCCGTGTTCAGAGTACAGTTGAGACCCCAAATCTTCACACTGCTGTCAAACATATGTTCTAAAGGAGTGGTGAGATAATGTCGCAGCCGCTGAGGCAGTGAGCATTGGCTGTGGTTTTTTATTTCCTCACCATGTCTTTATCACTTGATGAATGTATTAGTTTGTTTTACCCCTGGAGTGGAAGCTAGGACATTTTTGCCATCTCTTTTTCCCCACTCCCATACTTCATCTCTTAAAAGAAAGTGGCTGCTCTCAGAAGAGCACTGAATTTGCCAGACCTCCCAAATATCCCGTCAAAAGCTTCTTCCTTCTGGGTTGATTTCTCTCTTGCAGCAAATACGATACCACACATGGAGAACTGGCGCTTGGCCTCTGAGAGCAGCTCCTTGTAACAAAACTACTTACAGGATCCAGGCAGGGGCGAGGGGCGGGCGATGCACTGGAGGGTCCGAGGTTTGCTTTCACTGACCAGCTGTCCTGCTTGGTGAGCTGCCCTTGCGGCTGACTTCACAGAGAAGCCAAGCAACCAAGAGCAAATTGCTCATTTTACAAACAAAAATGCAGACAGTAGGAGAGTCTGTATAAGCTGAGTTACAAATTGCTGTCAGGCCTGCGTGGGCAGTTGGCAGTCAAGAATGGAGCCTCAGGTTCTCTGCCTGAAGGCAAGGAAGGGAAGAGTCTTGTTATTCACACTGGAAGGACAGTGGAGGAATTCCTGGTATGAGAATTGTCCGCCTCTCTCTGCATCTGCAGACACCATGTGGCTGGCCTGTTGGTGGCCGGGGAGATTACATAAAGAGTTGGAAAGCTCACAGTCTTTGTGAAGGATAAACATCTTCCCTCTGCCACCAAAGCAGTAGCAATTGTGGTTCCAGGATGGGAGGTTTCAAAACAAAAATAGGCCAATGCTATTGGCATTGCATTGCCTTCAACAAGATATGATCAGCTCTCATCAGAAACCAGTTTACTAGTTTCCGGATAACCCAGGCCTTTATTCTTCCCTCCCTACTCGGGCAGAATCCTAGAAAGGAAGTGAAATTTGATCCGGACAATTTTTCTATTTGTAAGTACTTTATAGAAAAGGTTTGGTTACAGAAATGACTCAAGCTACTGACCAGAATTCGGTTTATACATGATGTGTGTCTCTAAGCGGCATCGTCCTCTTGGAGAGAATTCTGAGAGCGATCAAAAGGCTTGGCCAAGCAGGTCCTGGGTCTCTCCACTCCTTTCAGCTTGAGTCCAGTGAAACCTAGAACATGGTTGGCTCGTTCCTACTTTAGCATTTTTGGTTCTCAGAGGCATCCTGTGTTCCCTCTTAAATCTCCGGGCAGTATGAGGAACTGCTGGGACCCTCTTGCTACAAGGTGTGTCACAGTCGTGGTAAAAGTAGCCCTCAGAGTCCGGAAGTTCTCCAAGGATTAGGAACACCCAGGATGAATGGTTATCTGAACATGCTGATTCCAATCAGTATCTAAGAGGTTGGGTGGCTACAAGGCTGTTTCTGGGGAGAAATGACAGGGAGACTATGAGTCACTCTTAGAACTCATACTCTTCATCAACTCTGAAACGCATCACAGAGGGAGTGCGGCACGCTTCGCTGGGCCGTACACTCCAAATCTCTCAGTTCACATACTTCTGTTCAATATGTGGTGTCAGAATGAGGCCAGGAGAGTTCAGGCTGCAAAAAATCTGGGTTTGAATTCTAAATTTGCCACTTAATGGATGTTGTTTATCCTTTCTGAGAGACACGCTTGTCTGATCTCTAAAATTGGGACAGTCATATGTATCTTAGCGAGCTGGTGAGTATAATAAATTAGATAAAGCTTATAAGGTCTAGCACCATGCCAGGCATATAATAAACACCCAACAAATGTAGTCTCCTTTTTATCTCCTGTTCTCCCATGTCCAAGATCAATTAAGAATAGGCAATGAAATATGCCTTTTTATTAGTTATTTGAGACATTAATCTTAAAGTCAAGCTAAACTAGATCAGTCTGAGAGGAAAAGAATGGGTGATATGCATAAAGTCACCCAGTAATCTCCTAGGTCTCATATCCAGCATGTGTATTTAAAACAGAGGCTGAACAAGTGAATCAATGGCAGCCGTGCACACAGGTGGTTTTCATTAGGCACGGTTGGCTGTATAATTTGGAGAAGGTTCAGGGCAGGCTATCCAGTCCCGTGAGGAGGGTGTGGTGGATAAAGGGTAAGGGGTAGGCCAGAGACTAACCCCTGGGGAAACGGGGTGTAAAGTAAGACTCATTCATAGGATAAAAAGGGCAGGTACCTAATTATTAGGGAATTTGAAATCCTCTAAGACAGAGCAATTCTGACCTTATTAATGACCTAGGAGTTCCAAATTAAAACACACACACACACACAACTATGAAATGAGGGTGATATAGCTTTCCTATAATATGTAGAAAAAGAACTTAAGATTTTATTTGACTCAGTATGAGTCAACAGTGTGATGTGGCCATACATTCTGGGTAGCACTTACTAAAAGTATCACCTCTAGTTCTAGAAAGAGGACAGCCCTGCTTTGTTCGAGTGCGCAGAGACACTGAACACATCTGTAGGTGAACAATGAGGTGAGGGGGTAGGAAGCTGACCCATCTGGAAATGTGGTGAAGGAACTTGGGACGTTTAGTCTAAAAAAGAAAAAGAAAAAAAAAAAAACATCGAGAGTACATAATACTTATCTTCAACTACGTGAAACAAAGTGTATCAGTCAGGCCTTGTGGCTGCTAACAACAGAAATGGATTCTGTCTAACGTAGTCAAAAAAGAAAGTTGTGGGAAAGTTATTGGGTGACTTGTGGGATCATTGGAAAACTAGGGAACCTGGAGGGGAAATCACACAAGAGCCAAGGGAGTCTGGCAGCAGAAGATAGAACTGTGGTTACTCTGTGAGAACCATCTATCCCAGTTGCCGCCCCTGGGACCACCTCTACCACACGCTTGGGGCCACAGTTGCTAGGCCTTTCTCTGCTTCCACAGATAGTCCACAGATAGACTATGTCTCCCCTTGCCCCATATTACAAATCCTACTCAGAGCTTTCAATTGACTAATGGCCATGCACTTGCTATCTAAGAGTGAGCAGAAGGAATACCCAGCCCCCTTTGGCTTCCATAGTGAGAAGTAGGGCCCTGCCTCCCTCTAAGATGTACATATTGAGACTAATTCCAAGAGAAGGAGAGGGTTAGGAGCCTGGGCAGACATGAACAAACAAAAACAAGAAAGCAAAACTAGCATATGTACACTACAAGGTAGCAATGTGCAATTATTTGTGTAAGACCTTAAGAGTTAGGAAAAAGAACAAGGGACATATGCAGTTGGGAAGCAGATATTCATTTGATTTCAAAATGTATTTCTTTCTTTTTCTTTTTTTCTTTCTTTCTTTCTTCTTTTTTTTTTTTTTTTTTTTTTTTTTTTGACGCAGCATCTTGCTTTGTTGCCCAGGCTGGAGTGCAGTGAGGTAATCTCAGCTCACTGCAACCTCCATCTCCAGGGTTCCAGGGATTCTCCTGCCTCAGCCTCCCAGGTAGCTGGGACTACAGGCACATGCCACCATGCCCAACTAATTTTTTTGTATTTCTAGTAGAGATGGGGTTTTACCACATTGGCCAGGCTGGTCTCGAACTCCCGACCTAAAGTGATCCGCCTGTCTCGGCCTCCCAAAGTGTTGGGATTACAGGTGTGAGCCACCATGCCTGGCCCTCAAAATGTATTTCTAATGAACACAACGAGGCCAACATAACTGAGCCGCTTTTGATGGTAGTGAGTGTCTCATTCCTGGCAGAATGCAGGAGGGGGCTGGTGACTACTTGGTGAAAATTTTCCTCTGTAATAATACATTTATAGTCATAAACCATCTAGTAAAAGACCAATGCATTTATCTCTAAGTTATTCTGTCTAAATTACAACAAAAGAAGAGAATATTTTAGAAATTATCCTATGGATTTTAAACCCTGGAACTCACATATGCCTAGGTACAAGTGTGGAAAAAGCAATGAATCTCTTAAGGATGAGGGGTGGGTAGGTGAGCGGGTGGTGAGCATGTGTTTTCTCCTTCCCCAGGAGTGAATGACACCGCCTAAGCCAGGCATAGGCCTATCCGAGGTGTGGAAAGTTTCGGACTATAAAATCCGTCCCTAAAACCTCCAACAGACTGGTAGATAGAAATGGGCTGGGGTTAGAGGAAAGGGAGAGAGAATACTTCTATTGCTCCTGATGCCAAGGACAGATTTTCCACCCTCCTCCTGCTTCCCCATCTTCCCACCCCAAAGGGAGGCACTGGTGGCTAATTGCATCTGGCACCCATGGAGTGACACTTGGGGTCACTGATGTTTGGCCATGCCTCTGCCCAGTCCCTTTACTTTGTTTGCTTGGGTCAATTTCTTCTCTGTTTCCCATAAATATTTACAGCTCCTACATGCCCTTGCAAATTGGATTAATCTTAGCATATTTCTGGGACAGTGATGCCCGTGTCCAACCTTAGTTCTAAGGAATAGGCAGAAGCTTTTTTTTTTTTTCTTTTTACCGAGTGAAAAGAAAAAGGGGAGAAAGAAAGAGAGAATGAGAGGGGAGAAATATAGGGGTGGGGTTGGAGAAAAGGGTGAAAAGAAGGGAAGAAGAAACAGAAGAAGGCAGGGAGAAAGGGAGAACAAATAGGAAAATATTTTAAATGTTGGCCAAATGTCAAAGGAAATATGTGTTCAATGTTTGGGGAGCAAATCAGGAAAATGGGACTTGCTCAGGGATAATATCAGTGCTCAGGTCAGGGGTGTTGAGATTGGGATGGGTCTAGAAATAGAAGGTACCATAATCTCAATTCTAGAGAATGATGTCAATTACCTGAATCTTCCTCCATAAGTAAGAGAAGGAAGGAGATGTCTCGCAATCCTTTGGATATTCTGGAAGTAAAAGCACTGATAAAGAAGTTTCAGAGCAAGGTTATTAGTGTGAATAATTACCATAATCATTCAGGTTTTATTCAGATTCATATGGTATCTTCGGAAATGGAATTTTAAAGCAGTTGAACTGCCAGGCACTCCTTCCTTGCAAATTTCAAACTGCCTGAGGATTCTATATTTTCAGATATTTACCATTTTCTGTTAAATAAAAAATGCCTTCCCTAAAATGTTGACTGTTAGGGAAATTTATCTTTTCCTTCAGTCTTCACAGGAATGTAGGCGATTAGCCACGGAGCCCTTCTCTGTCTAGCACCAGGCATCAGACGCCCAGCTACACAGAGGCCATTTAAATGGAACTGCAGAATAATCTTCAGAAGAAAAAGCAAGCTCACATGAGTGGCAGCAGCCCATTGTGCTGAATTAAAGACGCTGGAGAGAGTCTGGTTGGCGGCGGGGAGGTGTGGTGTTAATGACAATGATGGGGCTGTGGCTGGAGAGGTTAATGTCAGTCTAACGGACCCTGTGTAATTAGTATTCCTTATTATCCCTAATTAAAGACCCTGAGCATCTTGAAATTTTTAAGTATTTTTGTTTTGTTAGAAGCAGAAGACATTTAAATCCTTTAAACCCAAACATTATTGGGAACTCCAATATATAAAACCAATAATATCCAAAATGTATATAGCATTTGCCATGTATGAGGTTTTATTTATACTGATGTATTTAATCTCCATAACCCTATAAAAAGTATTATTGTCATCTCTACTTACAGGTGTGGAAACTGAGTCACAGAAAAATTAACTTCCCAAGATAACACAGCTAGTAAATAGTAGAGCTGTGATGTGAAGCCTAGCAGTGAACTTCAGAAATCCCTTCTGTTGATGTGGGGGGTAGAGGACTCCAGACCCTGCCCACTTGGCCTTGCCTCCTCTCTTTCTATCTAGAGATAGGTCTTTCTATCTAGATCTTTCTATCTCTAGAAAATACCTTGGCTCTATCAAATACAGCTCAAAAAGCTACTCATCCAGTTCACCTCTCTCCTTTGAAAGATGAAGATATTGAGAACCAGAGAGGTAAAGTGACTTCCCTAAAATCTCATAATTAGCAAAACAAGGTTATTTACATCTTGTTCCTTAGGTTAAAGATTCACCTGATTTTTCTCTCTCTACAAGCAGATTCTGCATATTTTCTGTTGAAAAAAAAATTCCTTAAGGGTGTATAAGGTTCTAAAATGAGCTTAGATGGATGCAGGAATCTGACGAATGTCCAAAAGATCAAAGAGGAGCTTGGGGGAAAACCCAAAATTAACTCAATTATCTCTTGCACTTCCTCCTACTTGTTGTATGAAGCACAGAATAAGACTAGTGCAAAGGAGACCCTAGTCATAAATTCTCAACATTCACTTATCCAGCAAATAATTATTCAGAGCCCACTATGTGTCATGAGTTGTACACATGCAGGTACGTACTGTGTGTCACATATTAGACACTGGGACACAGCAGAGAGTCAGTCAAGTCCCTGCCCTCACAGAGCTGTTGGATGACATAAATGAAAAAGTCCAGGGTGATTTCAGCCTTCAGCAATGATCTGATCATGGTTCTGCTTTTTTTTTTTTTTAATAGTTCTCTCAGCCGTAGCTCTCCTCTGAGTACTAGCATCTGTGCAAGGACTAATTGACTCTACCTGGAGATGGTCTTTAGAGGGCTTTGAGCCAGTCTGTAGCCTGGCCAGCTATCTCACAGCTGTGTGTCATTGGCCACTGCAGACCAAGTGAGAGGATGGAGGCCCTAGAACAAATCCATAACTGTTTTGGGGATGTTCTTGTCTTCCTCACGGTGAATTAGAGGATTACTATTATTATTATTATTTTACTGTAACAATTTTAAGCTCTGTGTCTCACTTCATGTTTATGTAGCGAGTACATGTTATATCTTTCATTTCTATGGAAGCATATAGAAAATTTTCAGGGACTGATAGCCTATGTTTCTCTTCATAAACTCACTGAGCAATGGTCTGTTACCATGGATGAAAATGCCAATACTTTATGATTTTCTTTCTCTTTTTTTTTTTATTTTGAGACAGGGTTTCACTCTGTCACCCAGGCTGGAGTTCAGTGGCATGATCAGAGCTCACTGCAACCTCAACCTCCCAAGCTCGAGCAATCCTCCTGCCTCAGCCTCCCAAGTAGCTGATTAGGCATGCACCACCATGCCCAGCTAATATTTTTGTATTTTTAGTGAAGACAGGGTTTCACCATGTTTGCCCAGGCTGGTCTCAAATTCCTGAGCTCAAGTGATCTGCCCACTTCAGCCTCCCAAAATGTGAGCCACTGCACCCGGCCTGGGATTTTCAGATTCAGTTCTAGAGTTTGCTGATGGCACAAACTTTAGTAACAGAAATGCGGTGATTAATAATGTTATATTTTAATGTGGACTAAATTATGTGTAATTATATTATCATTTTAAAAATATTTATCAAACCATGTTTGTATTAGTTTGGAAGTTTTTGATTGCAAATAACTGAAACTGAGTTCATGGTGGCTGAAGGAATAAAGATAATTTGTTGGGTGGCATAAATGGAATAGTCCAGGGTGATTTCAATCTTCAGGAATGGTCTGATCAGGTCTCTGATTTTTTACAGTTCTCTCATCCCTGGCTCTCCTCTGGGTGTTACCTTTATTTTCAGACTGGCTTTTCTCCTGGTGGAAGAATGGCCGTCTTACTTTGCAGCTCCAAATTCTTCCTCACTATGGAAGAATTTATCCTCAAATCAGCAAACAAATGTCTGTGTTTCACTCCTATTGAACCAGCTTAGGTCATGTGCCTTCTTTTTTAAACCAGTTGCTATGGATAGGAAATCAGGATCACACTCCTTGAAGCTGGAGGAGAGGTAGACAAACCCATAGAAACTGCAAAGCTGCTCTCCAATGGAGGCGAGGTGCGCAATGCTGGGAAGCAACACAATTCCACTTCAAAAAATACACTGTGCTAGGCTTTGAGGTTACCACAGTGGACAATCCAGTCTAGACAAACACACATAAGCAGATCTTTAAAACATTCATGGCCGAGCGCCGTGGCTCATGCCTATAATCCCAGCACCTTGGGAGGCCGAGACAGGCGGATCACGAGGTCAAGAGATCAAGACCATCCTGGCCAACATGGTGAAACCCCATCTCTACTAAAAATACAAAAATTAGCTGGGCATGGTGGTGTGCACCTGTAGTCCCAGCTACTCAGAAGACTGAGGCTTGAACCCAGGAGGTGGAGCTTGCAGTGAGCAGAGATTGCGCCACTGCACTCCAGCCTGGAGACAGAGCGAGACTCTGTCTCAAAACAAAAACAAAAACAAAAAAACATTCATAGCACAAGCTTGAGGGGGAGGAGGCACATGAGGTGGGGCGACACTCCAAACTGTTGCTCTGATATTTCTAGAATGATTTCCTAGTTCACAGTGCACCATGAAGGAATCGCATTGGGAGTCAGAGTTCTTGTTTGTTTACACCTCCAACAAATAGACTGCATATGAAACAGAATTAGAGGAGGTTCACTATGAGAATTTATAAGCTTTCTTTTTGATTCTGCTTTAGATTTTCAGTAGAAAGCAATTAAGCATCATATTTGGGAAAATTGATCCAAGCGATTGCTTTGTGTCTTAAACCTAAGTCTTAAGCAGGCTGCTTTTGCCTGGGCATGGCAAAGGGAAGAAGGAGAGTGTGAGAGTGTGAGAGTGTGCCATGGAGCTATTTCTCTTGTTGTCTGGAAACGTTCTCTGCAGCACACTGTGTCTGTAGAGTTTACCAACTTGGCAGCAGGCAGGGGCGACAGGACAATCACTAGTGAGTCCACCACAACAGTAGGGCTGGAAGTGGGATGAGAACTAAAGGGGGAATCCTGAAAATTCAGTTTCTCACAAGTACCTGGGGGTACACAGGCTCTATCTATTCCGTAGGTATATGTTGTATGGAAGCGTGCTCTCTTCCTGAAAATCTTTAAATTGCTGTCTGAGTAACACTTGTGAGTTGCATTTTGTAGATTTCTAAATTATATGCTGCTGTAGCATAAACAGTGATCTTTGTCTTATTCGCAGTCTTAACAAAGACTCATAGAAAGACAGCACAAGAATTTTGATGCTCCAGGGTGATAATACCAAACCTTATTCAGCAAGGCCCCATAGAAGTCAATGCCCTGTCTTTAGCCCATCATTACTACTGCTATTGCTGTCACTGCCAAGGCAGGCACACCAATTATTTATCAGCTCATTTTGAGATTCTTGGTCAACTCTGAGAGAACTGTAAAGATGTGAAAAATTCGGTACTGAGGTTGAAAGAGAAAAAAAAGAAGAGTTATGCCAAATGTCCATTTTATAAAATTCCATTTAGAACAAATTGTGCATTTTTCCAATGAATCATCATTTTAAAATTGGTAATTTGGTACAATGTTACCATTTTACTAAGGGAAATAAGTACTAGTGTACCTCAGATGACTTGACAAAGGAGAAATCTTTTCAGATTGGGGAACAGGGTGCATTTCACGCCTAGGGTCAGATCTTATAATCCCCCTAGTTAATAGAGCTGTGGATGTCCTCAAAGAAACAAAGGGACAGCATTCTGCCCTATTAAATGTGTTTCTGCATTAATCTAGAAATTCTTTGTTGATAACCAAATGCATAGCAACTATATTTAAATTTCAGAAAATTACAATTAGGTGTCTTTGAATAAAGAGGAAGAAGAAAGAAAGGAACCAAAAGCTATTAAGTGGAGCTTTTAAAGTCATGGCTAGGTGCTATTTCAAAACAAACATGTCAGCACCATCCCAGTTAAAGTAGATCAAACCCTCTAGTTTCTTCAGGAGTTGTGCTTGGAATATGAAATGAGAATTTTGTTTAGGGTTTTTCAGGTGTGATGTTTTCTAAAATTTTTGCAAGTAATATTTTTAATGCAGTTGCTTTTGAACAGGGCAGTGGGGGAAGCCAAGTTAGGTTAACAGATCAACCATAGAAAATTCAATAGGGTCTTTTGCTAGGCGAGAGGGAGCCTGTGGCTTTGCCGTGTGGTTGTGCGGCTCCACCGAGTTGCTTTGCCCGTTTTGCAGGGGTTTGTGGTGTGTGGATTCACTGACACTTCGGTGGCTGGAGGCTGACGATGGCTCTTCGGCAGCCTCAGCCAGCTTGGCACAGTCTCAGCTCTGGGAAGTCCACACTGCTTTACAAAGAGCAGGTGGGCGAGAAAGCTCAACACTGCAGGGCAGATTGTGCAGCTGTGAGAGGTGGAATTCCCCTCAAAAGGATCGGCGCTGCTTTGAAAATAAATTCATCATTAAATAGAAGGATTTCTGAAGCAGTAGACGAACACAGGGCTTGATTGGTTTCAAATTAACTCTTTGTACTCATCTTTCATTCATCCTTTAAGAGAATGTCTCTGCTTTTTCCAGAGAGGTAACACAAATAATCCTTGACATCTTTTCGAGAAGGAGAGTGGTTCGCTGGAGCACTTACGCCCCTGCATCTGCTTTCCATTCCCCCTGCATCTTGCTGCACTCAAGCGTGGCAGGGAGGGACCCTCACTGCGATTCAGGCGCTCTGTTGTGCTTCATGTTCAGTATTTTTTTTAAGTGGGATTTGCTTTTCCCTGGAAGGAGAGTCTATGCTTACCCTGAAGGTTAGAGGGAAGGGTGGCATTTTCCTCTCGCCTTTCCCTGTCGTCCCCTCTTTCTGGGTCTGGGTCTGCACTCCTCCCTTGGCCTCCCTCTCCCTCCTCCCTAGGACCTAAGAATGGCTTTGCTTCTGTTCTTGCTGCTAATTTACAGCCTTTTCTCTCCCCGTGAAAAATATCTGCTAACACCGTTTTCTCTGAGGAAGACTATTTATATATCTGTTAAAAGTGTCTTTCGTCCATGAATCCTGTAAACAATTAAACGCGTAGCATGATAGCCTGTGGAAATCTTTCTGGCTACTTAAGTGAAGTTTCCTAATCCTTTTCTACAGCAACCCAGACCAAGCGCCATGGCCCATTCATCTGCTGTTGCTCCTCAAGCACTTTGATCTCGGGGCTTCATTACAGCTCATTTCAGCATTAAGGATGATCTGAATTCATGAGCTCTTCCCTTCCTAATAAGTGCCATTCATATCCATCCTCAGGAGCAACCACAGCTCACGGGAAACTGGTTCAAACCACACGTGAAAGAATAATGGACTAGCTTCAAACACAAGTGAAAAATGGAGTTTTTATTAACCAAATGAACCTTTGAATAAAACACTTCGTTAAATAGAGGAGTCTTATTTGCAGGGCACTGTTAAATCTACCAGTTGCCACGCTGAGATTGGTAAGTGTGATGATTTCATTTTTTTTTTCCAGGTGGATACCCTGAGGTGGAGAAGAGACTGAATATGCCCACTGCATCCAAGGCAGAGTTGGAGCTGACTTGGGCTTATTTGGCTTCATAGAGCTTGAACACCATAGATACTTTTATATGTCTTTCCTGTTCGATTACTCTGGAGTAGAGTATGCTACTCCTAACACAAAGCAAAGCCAAACCAAAAAACAAACCTCTCTTTTTCATTTCCTTAAAGAAAAAAGAAATTTAATTTGGATTCAGATAATACCCTTATAACTTCTAAGGCAGTCAAGCAAAGAGGGGAACAGATAATTAGGAGATGATGGGAGCCAGCACAAAGCCAAATGGAAGAAAATAGGCACACAGTAAGGCGGCAAAAGCCACCACCTAATCCATTAACAGCCTGCGCTATAATTACGCTTGGCTCTGGCATTAAACTGGTGAAAGCACAAAGGAGACACTATTAAAGTCTTAATTCCCGCCAAAGGAAGCTCATCCTGTGTAACAGCAAGTACTGTGCACCAAAGCGGCACCTAAATGAGCACTGTGGCAAATTCTAATGTAGCACTTAGTAGGAGCATTCCACAAAATTGCAAAAATAAAGAGGAAGAAAGCTGAACGTGGTGATTCATGCCTGTAGTCCCAGCTACTTGGGAGACTGAGGCAGGAGGATTGTCTGAGGCCAAGAGTTTGAGGCCAGCCTGGACAACATAGCAAGACTTACATCTCTACAAAAAATTAAACATTAGCTGGTTGTGGTGGCATGTACCTGTAGTACCAGCTTGTCGAGAAACTGAGGCAAGAAGATTGCTTGAGCCCAGGAGTTCAAAGTCAGCCTGGGCAACATAGCGAGACTATGTTGTTTCTTAAAAATAATTAGAAAAATAAATTATTTCTTAAAAATAATTAGAAAAATAAATAAAGGAGAAGAAAAGACTAAATGGTGTTTCTTTAAAGGCAGTTCTTGCTGTTGCTCTATGGGTTTTCTTCTCAACCTTTCTCCACCCTCTGCAGCCCTCCCCAGCCATGTCTCAGCCCTCCCCAACCCCTCATTATCAGATGGCTTTAAGCATGTGGCCTTCCTAAAAGCTGTGGGTCGGGGGGTAGCAGCAGGCCAAGTCTTCCTCCTTTGCAGAAGGAGGGGCAGTGTGAGGTGCAAGTGGGCAGAGGCGGAGACTGAAGGTTCTTGAGGAGAACACGTGTGAGGCCACAGGAAGCTCCACCAGACACCTGGCTGTACAATGACTTTGCAGTGACAGCGCTTCAGCCTCCTTCCACGGGACCGCAGGATTCAAAATGGCATCACAGAGGCGGGAGGATAGCTTGAGCCCAGGAGTTCGAGACCTGCCTGGGTAATATAGCGAGACCCCGTTCTCCACAAAAAGGAAAAAAAAAAAAAAAAAAAAGACAAAATGGCATCACTGCCACTTCTGTCAATACAGCCACAAGAGGGCTAACATTCAAATTAATGGCAGGGAGAAGATCTGCGGGATCCCCCTCACTGAGCCTTTCAATCAAGCATACTGATTAGATCTTAGATTTCCTTACCACATAAAAAGACGAAGAGTTTGCTAATGCGAGTGTTTTTTGTCCCCCATTTTGACCCAGCCCTATGTTTTTAATTTTGCTGTACTGGGTAACCAAGTACGGAGGCCGCACTGCTGCTGGAGCCGATGCAGGGCACACGGGATGCTCCTACTACCTGGGCCCTTCTCCAGGGTCAGGCCTGAGAAGTCGCACGACCTCTGCATGTTGTATTGGTCTCTGCCCATAAGGCGGTTTCAAAGGGATTAGCATCAGTCCCCCTGAGATGGGGCCATCACCTCCCTACAGTTGGCTCTCACTTCCCGCCCTGTGGACTAAAGCAGCCAGGTGGGTCTGGATTCGCACATCGTTGTTCTATTCCTAAGTTAAGATGCAAACTATTCCCGTTTTTATAACTGATAAAAGAAAGAATATCAAGACATTTATGTGTCTTTCATGACAAATCACTGGAACAAACTTACTTCTCTTTCTCTCTGTGTAAGTCTTATAATGAGACTGCTTGACAGGACATTTTCTGGCTAAATTTCATGTCCCTGGGGGGCTGACGTCTTAGAAACAGAGTTGTTTCTGTGCCAAATATTAGACCAATGCCTTAGAGTGCAAACAAGTGACTTTGATCCTGAAGAGAAAATCAATGTTAATAGTCTAATTTTTAACAGTCACTCCAAGGCCTAAATGGTTTGGTTTGATTCTACACAATTTATATGTATAACTAATTATCAGAACTCTCTTATTTTTGCTATGTTGACTTGGTATAGGACACTTAAATAATTAGTTGTTTAAATTGGCCACAACAGGCTAAGAAAGTCTTGGGAGTGATGGGACGAATATACCCATGTTTTGGAACTCATGAGGTTGTAGGTATACTACAAAAAACTAGAAGGACAATTTTTATCCAGTTGCTTCTGGTTCCATCACAGAGAAACCATCACAATTTGCCATGTAATTCTCCCTCTTCTTTTGACTTTTGCATAATAAATGTACTGAGTGCAAGAGGTGAGGTGGGTTGGTATTATTATTACCATTTTAGAGATGAGGAAGCTGCAACACAGAGTAGATCAACTTAGCCATGGCTATAGAAATAAACTCATATCCAACACCTCCTAACTGCCAGCCCTAAGAAAACTGGTTAGGAAAGGAAGTTCTGCAGTCAGGCTGCTTTACGTAGAATGCTGGCCTTTATATACTTAAAAAGGACAAGCTAGTCATTGTACCTCTTTGAACTTCAGTTTCCTCCTCCACAAAATGGGAGTACACTAGAACTATCTCATAAGGCTGTTGTAAGGGTTAAAGGAGATAAGTATGTGAATCTCTTAGCACAGTGAGTTTAATATATATGAATAGAATACCCAATAACTTTATTATTGTTGTTGTTACTACGAGTACTACTACTATTGCTACTACTGATGAGGAAACTGAAGGTCAGACATTTGAGGAACTTCCATAAGGAAGGCCACACAGAAACAGTCAGGCCATTTTTCTCTTAGCTTTTGAACCCATTCCCTAGTAAGAACTCTTATTTCTTTTCCAAACAGAAGTATGAAATTTCCTCTGAACATTGTTGTTATTCAATTTAGTCTGTTTTCTAAGAATATACATATTTTAAAGCAGGATTAGCTTGCAGAAGCAGTCAAATGGAGAGCTGGTTGGAGGATTCATTCTAATACTTATTCTAACATAAATTTTAATACTGCTGAATGCATCAAAGTACAAGGGCTCTGTTTAGTTGGGTACCAAATAGTTCCAGCAAGATATTTTTCAAAGGGACACTCAGGCCGAAGCAACTTCAATTGCCCTAAAATATTATACCATTTGAAAATAAGTAAATAGTCGAATTTGCCAGCAAACATGTCTGTAATCCTAAATCCATCATTTTAGCAGTGCTCATAGAACAAGGTCCAGATTTACTTTCCACTTGGTGTTTGTTCTGTTCATTAATTATATTCATATCTGCTTCTTTGAAGTTATTGAGACTATTGGGAAATGTAAAAGAAAGCTGTATTGATTTCAGTCTTATTATCATTCCATCTTTATTTCCTTCATCTATGAACTCTCAGGCATGTTGAGTGACATGTGGTGGTGGGTATGGTATGTCAGGCACGGTGTAGGGCATTATCAACAGAGCCCAGGCGTCTCCAGATCTGGAGGGTTTAGATTTAGAGTGTCTGGATTGTATTCTGCTAAAATCTCCACAGCCTTTCCTTTCAAAATCAATTTCAGTTGTCAAAAAAAAAAAGGGGGTGGGGGTGAGTTACTTTGAAATCATATAGCTTATTATTATCATCTTTTTTAAAGCTTATTACTATAATTTTTCTCCCAAGGGAGCTGAGTTGATTTATAACCCCACCCTTCTTATCTCAACATGTGGCGGAGTTCAGAAGAGAATTAAATTGGGGGATTTTTTTTCCCTCCAGGGAAAACTGATAGACCATACCCCAACCTCATTTTCAAGTTCACCAGGAACTTTTTAGCCCCTTGAATTTAGTTTAAAAATGTACATACAGCAACTAAGCTCATGCCTCTCCCCAAACCCAAATTCACATATTTGCCCTAGGTACTTTAGAAACAAGGCCTAACTGCGAAGAGTCTTCACAACCGTGGATTGTAAACTCCACAACACTGCAAAACACACTTGGTAGAATACAACCTCATTGACAGCAAAGACTCTTTTTTTTTTCTTTTAACAATTTCAACTTTCATTTTAGATTGTGGAGGTACACGTGGAGGTTTGTGACTTGGGTATACTGCATGATGCTGAGAATCGGGGTGTGACTGAACCTATCACCCAGGTAGTGAGCATAGTACCTAATAGGTAGTGAGCATAGTACCCAACAAGTAGTGAGTATAGTACCTAATAGGTAGTGAGCATAGTACCCAACAGGTAGTGAGTATTGTACCCAATAGGTAGTCAGCATAGTACCCAACAGGTAGTGAGTATTGTACCCAATAGGTAGTCAGCATAGTACCTAATAGGTAGTGAGCATCATACCTAATAGGTAGCCCCCAGTGTCTAATGTTCCCATTTTTATGTCCATGTGTACTCAATGTTTAGCTCCCATTTATTAGTGAGAATGTGCAGTATTTGATTTTTTGTTTGTTTGTTTCTGAAAGCAGGGATTCTTATCTGAGTTGCTTACTGTTGTATCCCAAGCACCTAGAACAGTGTCTAGCTCATAGCAGGTGATCAATACATATTCAGAAAATAAGTGAATGAATACGGGAAATAAGAGAAAGTCGTAGTTAAGAGCCAGGGCTCTGGGATCAGACAGACAGACCTGAGTTCAAATGATAACCTGCAACTCCTAAGCTTAGTGACCTTGCTCAGCCTGCACAGCTGCAGAACCCTCATCTGGAAAATGGGCCTGAAGAGGGGGCCCACTGTTTCAGATTGTATGAGTCCACGCAAGGAGAAGACTTATGGGCTTTTGAGAACATAAATTCCCAGTACCTGGCTCATGTTCTTCTTCTTGTCATTCTTCCAGACTGGGTTTGAAGGCCCCCTTAAATACAAACATTAGCAGTTCATGAAGCATGACCTGTCTTCCGAAACTGTGCTTCACATCAACAGCTAAGAAGTGACCCTCACCACCAGTGAGGGATGAGTCCCCTGTCTCACTCAGCATTTTGGCAGTGGTGGGGGCAGTCTGTGCTGAGTCTCTGGGCCAGGTTTCATATCACTCCTGAACTGAGGTCTGTGTCACGTCATCCCAGGCACAGTAAAGAGAGAGGAAGAAACTATTTTCAGCTTGACTGACTGACGGCCTGGGATTATTATTCTTTGGGTTCCAGGACACAGTGCTCTTATTATTTACAGAGAGCTTTCATTTATTTTTTCAATGTTGAAAGCTCATGCCAGTACGGTCATCTGAAACCTCATGGCAGCATATATAGGAGACGATCATATTCCATTCTTGGTTCCCTTAAACAGGGTGCTACTGTTGCAGAAAGGAAGTTCCAGAGGTAACTATTCCCCTGTGACTCTAATGTGGTCAGCGGAACTGTCTTATGCAAAGTAGGCTTTGAAAAGGCTTTTGCTGGCTGAAATATAGGAGCTGCCATTCCCAGCTGCTTGTTTGTCCGTCCTGGCCAGCATCCTGCTTCTCAGCAGTGCCAACAGCTGATATGCCAGAAGAAGACAGATCTTTCCTTGAGCTCCTTTTCCTATGAACCAAAAGAAGCATCCTTCTCCTACCTCTTAGGCCTTTTACAAATAGACTCAGGAGTGAGATGTGGGCATGGTGAAAATTGAACGATGGAAAACCACTGTAGCACACATGTGCTGGGAATGGCAATCAAAGTCTCCAGGAGGGTCTGATGATTTGGTGTGATGGGTTCAGGGGATGAAAAATCCATTGCTTAACAGGGGTGAAGTGGGTTTCATAAAAAGGGAAGAGGGCAGATGTAAGGCAAAAATACCTGGGGAGGGGCAGAGACTGGAACAAATCTCCAAGAGAATGTTTTGTCCAGAGGGGACAGCCACTACTCAAATCCAACTGATGTTAGGTGTGATTCAAGCCCAGCGTGGCCAGATTTTTTTTTTATTTATAGAGAAGACAACAATCCTTTTTTTCCCTGTGAAATCTCTGAAACTGTAAATATTTGCAACATATTTATTATTTTTAAGCCATGTGTAGACCAAAGAAAACATATCTTTGGGCCTTCAGATTTCCCTGCAATAAACATTCACTCTACAATTACTTGCTGAGTACCTACAATGCGCCTGGCACTGTTTTGGGAGCCAGCAGATATAAAAATGCAGAAGACATGAATCATGTTTTCAAATCCTTTGTTAAGCAAAGGAGAAAGACAGAAGCAGAAGCAGATGTAATAATAAGTGCTGGAATGGAACTAAAGGCTATACATCCACAGGAAAGGAAAAGGCAATCTCAGTTTCTGAGATTGGAGGTCTGGAATCACAAGAAGGGTTTTATCTGCTAGAGAGGTGTTTGCAGGGGAAGGCATTAGGGAGAGAGGAAACAGCATTGCCAAAGGCATGCAGGGGAACACTGCACGGCACATGTGAAAACCAGCAGTGACCTTGCGGGGCTTCTGTGCAAGGCAAGTGGCGGGTGGGAAGTCTGGCTCTGAAAAGCCTCCAGCTCCAGGCACCTTGCATTCTCCAGATCTTTGTTTTAACTGGTGGTGCCCGACTTTTCTGGGTCTCAGGTTGATCCAAGAATGGCAGAATACCCTTCCACTTACCTCCAACACTCTCTGTGGAGTGTGACAGCTGAGGATCCAGGCACCATGGCAGCCTAAAAGTCTGCTGGGGACACCAGCATGGATATGCTCTCCCTTATCCTTGGCCAGCGCACATCTGCAGCCGCTCTGTCTTGATTCACTGTCTGCACCTCTCATCCCATTGTAACTGTATCCATTCAGCATCTGGGTGCTTCAATACCTATCCATACTCAGCATCTGTTTACAGTTGAATACGCTGAATGGCAGCAGCACTGATTTCACCAACAGCTAAATCTTCAACATTAGGTAATTGACTATCTTTCCTCAAACTTTTTTTTTAAGCACACATCTGCCAAATTCATATGGGCGTCCTTAATAATCTGTGAATATAATTCAGTTTTGCTGGTACTACCTAATACGGTGCTTGTCTTTTGTTTTTTAAAGACTTGCCTTTATCCTCCTACTCTGAGTTGTACAGGTCATCAGACAACTATCCTGGTTGAGAGACAGAAATATTGCCTTTTATCTACATGAGCTGTAACTACGGGGCAGCATAGCATGGTGATTAAACTTCTGAGTCTGGTGTTACGATTCAAATCCCAGCTCCATATCTGACCCATTGTGGTCACTTTACCTCTCCATGTTTGTTTACCATGCAGTACCTCAGAGATTAAATGAGCTAATATAAGTAAAACACTTAGCACCTGACACACAGATGTATATAAGCATTAGCTGTTATTATTAGTGACATTATTATTTCAAATGGCCCCAAACTGATAGAGGAGAACAGCTTTTTAAAAAATATATATCTTTGACTGGCCCATATCCTTCTCCAGCTCTATATTTGAATTGTGCAGTTTTTGTAGGGGAACAGAGTAGATTAGATAAGGTTTAAAAACCTTTTTTTTAAGCAGGCAGACATTCATGGGTATAGAGTTTTTTTTCTTCTTTGTATTAACTGCTATGTGTAATTCTAGAATTTATCATCAAATTGGCTAGAATAGGTTTTCCCTAGATTGAAGTAATAATAATCTCATTTGCCCCAACTCCAAAGCCCTTTGAAGTTAAACATTGAGAGGAAGAATGGTGGGGCCACTCAGCAGAGATTAGATCTTGTTTTAAACACTAGCTGCTCTGAGAATAATTTCCTTAATTAATATTCACAAGATATCATACACTTGAGACTATATTTTCATGTAACCTACTTGCATGTAATTGTTCGCTAAGACTCTTCACTTCGTTTGTATCTTCCTTTTGTGTCAGTATTCAACAAAATCATTTCCATCTAAAAGCAGTGCTGAAGGGGGTGGAGGTTCGTTGGGTCTCCCCTTCTGTGTGAAAGCCAGCACACATGGGCTTTCATCTCATTTCTAAAGTTAATATTGTTTTGTGCTTATTTCTGTTCTTAACTAGATGCACATGGCTCCCAGACTTGCTCTCCTTTGTGGACTCAAACCCTGAACATGTTCAGGTGTTGCCCTCTTGTCAGTCTCATGTTACAGGGTGAGGAGCTTATCAAAGCACCCTGGAGTATCAACTGGCCAAAGAGTCTTAAAACCCTGAAGGAGTCACATTTGCCATCAGTAACAGCATCTGAGGGGATCAATCTGGGTCAGGCAACCAAAGATTGTCAACTTAAAGGACTTTAGGTTATTCAGGAGTCAGCTTGCCCAAAGGTCAGTGAAAGGAGCTAAGATACCTTGGAAGGAAATCTTTCTGTATGCAAGCCTTGTCAGTTTTGCATATTTCTCAGAAGAAATTTACAAATTAAAAAGTTATCTTTTACACACTTTTTTTACGTTTAAATAAATTTGCTAACTGTTTAAGGTCTCTCTGTTAGTCTATTTTTTGCTGCTATAACAAAATGCCACCGGCTGAGTAAATTATAAAGAACAAATGTTTATTTGGCTCACAGTTCTGGAGGCTGGGAAGTTCAAGAGCATGGTACCAGCATCTGGTGAAGATCACCCCATGGCGGAAAGCAGAAAAGCAAGTGAGTGTGTGAGACAGAGAGAGAACAGGAGCCAAAATCATCCTTTTATGAGGAGCCCACTCCCATGACAATGGCATTAGTGCATTCATGAAGTTAACCATCTCATAAGAGTCCCAACTTATCATACTGCTATAATGACAATTAAATTTCAACATGAGTTTTGGAGGAGACATTCAAACCACAGCAGTCTCCAACCGGTGACTTTCCTACATTTGCAAATGCTTTTAAAGCAAAACAACATCCTCACCTCCTTCCATATACAACAAGTAGAAATACTTTTTGCTTGCTAGTTTTGTTTTAGAAATGATTTGGGTGCAATTTTTAAAATAGCTGACTACAGGCTGGGCATGGTGGCTCACACCTGTAATCCCAGCACTTTGGGAGGCTGAGGTGGGTGGGTCACCTGAGGCCAGGAGTTCGAGACCAGCCTAGCTAACATAGTGAAACCTCATCTCTACTAAAATTACAAAAATTACCTGGGTGTGGTGGCAGGTGCTTGTAATCCCAGCTACTTGGGTGGCTGAGGCAGGAGAATTGCTTGAACCCAGGAGGCAGAGATTGCAGTGAAGCTGAGATCTCACTGCTATACTCCAGCCTGGGCAATAGAGTCAGGCTCTGTCAAAAAAAAAAAAAAGTTGACTACAGTTCTACCATCAAACAATCAATAGTTGAGTTCTTAATAGCTCTTAGAACAAATTACATTAACAATTATAACGCTACAAAATACTTGAAAAGTATATATGAATACTATATATGTTATTGTATATGTTGAAAATGGTATATATGTTTATAAAACATACTGTACATACCTCCACACACATCTATGTATTCATACATATCTTTTTTTCTCCATAGGTTCAGTAATTGCAAGACCAAATTTCTTTACTGCCAACAGATGGTTTATAAAGTCTTACCATGGGAGGGTGCCAAATATTTTCAAGATTTTCTTGCTTTTTTTTTTTTTGTAACTTCTTAATTGCTATGTATAACTGAAGAAGCAGAGTATCTGCTAATAATTCTTTTTTTTTTTTTTTTTTGAACCATTATCAATCCAGGAATTTGCCTGCCTGGTGGACATGATCTACACACAGCTGACATTCATCACTGTCCAAGTTAGTATCATGCTCTGGCAAAGAGTCTGTGCTTCTTGCTGCAGGTCTCCTGAAGCTTCCTGCGTTAGACCCTGGTCTCTTTTCTGTGACAGGATCTCCTACCATTCACCTCCATGTCTGTTGAAATACTTCCATCATTCCAGACCTGTCCAGATAAATGTTCAAATATAAAGTGCAAGATAGTTCACAAAATAAGAAAATAAGTACTGAAACTTATGCAACATTATCTTCTCAGCCTCATTCAACTGAGATACATTTCACCAACCAGATTGTCAAAGATTAAAATGTTTGATGGCATAAAATAGGAGAAAGTGTGGGGAAACAGGCAGTCTTCTATGTTGCTTGGGAGAGCATAATTGGTACAACCCCAGTGAAAAGCAATTTGGCAACATGATTAGAATAATAACTGCATACATGTTTTGACTAGTGATTCCATTTCTAAGAATGTATCCCATAAATATATTCTCACATCAACTAGATGATGTATGTACTAGATTATTCATTAAAGCATTATTTGTGATAGAGATTGGAAACCACTTGGATGTTCTAGAATAAGGGACTGGTTAAATAAACAGTAAGGTATCGGACCAAAGGACTACCATGCAGCTACAGAAAGAGAATGGGACGTTCTATTCTGATATGGAGGATCTCAAAGATATCCTCATAAAGGGGGAAAAAGGAAGGGGAAAAGTATCCACCATTTAAGTGAAAAGGGTGAAAGTGTGAAGGTGAGTTGGGATATAAATACACAGTTGCCTGTATGTACACAGTATAGTCGGAAGGATTCTGAAGGCACTAGTATACTCATTCCTAGGTTGGGGGAATAGTGTTAGGTGGCTTTGAGACAAGAAGGGAAAAGGAACTGTCACACTATACCCTTTTTGTTCTTTCAGAATTGTGAAATATATAAAAGTATGAGCTACACAAAATAATAAATGAAATAATGTAAAAATGAAACAAAACCATAAACACCATATATACCTCTTGAAAGCTCATTTGTCTGATGGACACATTATTTGAAGCATAGCAAAACTAGAGAAATTAGAGTACAGAAATAAAAGTTATTAAAGAACTTGGGGAAAATGGCTGTAAGAATTGGAATCAGCTTCTGAAACAATAGGGCAGGGAAAGTCTTGAGATACCAACAAGTCAGTTGGGAGAGACAATGAGTTACTGTTCTCATTTGCTAGGGGTTAATATTGAAGTTCTGACTGAGAAAGGCATAGATGTGACATTGCAGAGTGAGGGACTAGATTGTCACTTGCATGTTTTCAAAAGGCAAAAAAAATGTAAGAATTGCTCTACCATCAGCCAGAAGTCCTGGAGATGGAAGACAGGGTGAGCTTAGCTCTGCTCCCTGGGGAAATGGAGAGGACAGGAGAAGACTCGTGAAGAGCTTTGATGGTAGATTCAGGAATGTGATGCTGAGTTGGAAATAAGCTGCACATTAATTTCTCAGAGTAAAGGGTACCTGAGTGTTTCCCAGGGACTAGATGAGGGTCACATAGGAGAGGATGAGCACACAGAAGCCTTCCCAAATCCTGCAGGAGAAGACTCCAGCTGCGGGCTTTTGAGGGGAAGGCTGCCAGAGTGGTTGTGGAGGGAGAGCCCCAGGGATGGAAATCTTGGAAAGGGTGAACTTAATCTTCTGTAAGTGCCAGGCAGCACAAAGTCATCCAGTCAAAGAAGGACTGTTCCACCCACTTTCCTGTCCTATCTTGCCCCTCTGTCACCTAGCTGGGGTCTGTACCAGACTAGAAGTAGGGGAGGAGATGAGCAGAAGCTGGCCACATCCTCCTTTGCCCCCAGGGCAGGAGCCGCCAACTGCAGGCCCCAGCAGGAAGGAAAGAAAGGCGAGGTCTGGTCTTCAATTGAAAATTGAAGAGTTGATTATGATCTTCGAACACATTCTGTCTGCTGATTTGAGACTTTAAGACAACTTGTTATCTAAGAGTGAGCAGAAAAATCATGGGGCCTGTTGAATTTTCCTCAAGAGGCAGGGGAATAAATTTTAAAAGAGACAAGAGTAAAGGAAACAAAAATGTTAAAGGAGACAATTTTAATGAAGAAATAAGAATAAAGTCAAGTCTTGGTCCTCTACCACAGATCATGTGTCCAATGCTTTAGGAGATTTATTTTCACAAAACCAAAAGAACTTAGTTTAAAGTGCATTCAGGGATAGTAAGACAGATTGGACATCACAGAGAACTTCCTTGCTCTAAATTTGCAAAATGTGAATTTGCTTACTATGTGAGATTGTGGTACCTTTTTGTTTTTTAAAGATAAAACTTTACCAATACTATTTTCTTTTTCCTTTCTTTATAATTTTTTAATGACATTAAAAGGTTAAAAAGAGTTGATTTAAGAAAAATTTAAAGTAAAAAATAAAACAAAGATTTGGCATAATTTGTGAAGATGGGATGTAAATTAACTTCGGAAAACACTTTTCTAAACAGGGTTTGTGTAAACGTCAGAAAACAAAATGCTATGCAATGATATTCCAAGTTACCATTTGGAAGAATTCTGTAGAATAATCTTTAGCTAAAGTATTTTTTTTTTATGATTGGTCCAGAATAATCCATAGATTTGTAACATTCTTCAAAATGATAATTCAAATCAGTTGGATCTAAAGACAGACTCAAAATAAAGGCAGGAGGCAACATTGTAGAACTCAAAAAAAGCGAAAAAGGCAAAGTCTTAAAAATAAAAAGAGAAAAGTAAAAGAACAAAAGGAAGCAAGGAAGAGAAAGAAAGAAAGTCAAAGAAAGAGAAAGGAAGAGAAAGGAAGAAAGAAAAAAGGAGAAAGAAAGGGTTACATACAATAAGATATAGTTTGTGAGCACTCTGGGTCCTAATTTTACTTTGATGGTTCTGTTAGCTCAGAAAACACTTCGATTTGCACTCTTGGTTTAAAATATGAATTAAGCTCTTCTGACTCCATAATTTTGGGCCTCTAATACACAGGCATTATTTAGTTTTCCCTGTTATGCATTAGAAGGTACAGACACTATGATTTTATTTAGCTAATTTCAAGATTAAAGATTTCCTTAATTGTAGTCTTCCGCTAGTTCTTTGTAGTTGCTAAAACTGCATGCTTGATTGCTCAAGGGAAAACTTGTACTATTTGAGGCCCTGTTAAGTGAAGTAAACTATAGGCTTCCACTTCTAGGAAGATAGAGTAGATGCACTTCTCCCTGTTCCTCCCACTAAATACAGCTAAAGGCCCTGGGCTTAGATGTATATTTGTTATATGTGTAACAAACATGAGAAGACTCTGAAAGGTGGATACAAGAAGGCAAAACTGCTAAGGGATTCAGTAGCCTAGAAACAACACAGTGATGATGTCCCTGCCTTATACATCCTAGACTTGGAGTGAAGAAGTTGGCAACTGGAAACGTCAATGGGTACAGAAGAAGAAGAAGAAAAAAAAAAGCCTCAATAAAAGTTAAAAGTTAACTCTTTCTAACCAATGGACCAGGAGTAGGGCAGCGCAGCAAAACACTAAACTTTTAGACAATGGCTGCTGTGCTCCAGCCAAAAAAACCACAGAAAAACTTATGGTCCCACCCCAATCCCCAACAGCAAGGGCTGAATGGAGAGCCTAGATTTCCACCTTTGCCAGGCTGGAATGTAGTGAGATGCCCTGACTTCCATGCAGGATAATATCAGAAAAGGTCAAGCAGTGAGTCACATCTTCACCACCGCCCAGAAATAATGAGACCACTACTCCCAGTGGTGTCAGTGGAGGCCACAAGGGAAGCAGTAAGGACATATCCCTTTCCCTCCCAGCCACTCAAGGCCTAGTGGGGTGGGGGTAGCAAAATTCCCACCTGTGTCCAACATAAATGAGGTGCACTCCCATCTCAGGTGTGAACAGAGGCCACGAGGGGAACCTGGCTATGCTGTCCCACCTGGCAGTAATAAGACAGTGCTCCCTCTTCCTCTGCCAGAGCAATGTCACTGGAAGCTGAAACAGAAGGTTTAAGAAGATTCAGAGCCTTGGCCTGTTGCAGTGGCTCACGCCTGTAATCCCAGCACTTTGGGAGGCAAAGGCAGGTGGATGACTTGAGGTCAGGAGTTCGAGACCAGCCTGACCAACATGTTGAAACATCGTATCTACTAAAAATGCAAAAATTAGCTGGGTATGGTGGCGGATGCCTGTAGTCCCAACTGCTGGGGAGACTGAGGTAGGAGAATCACCCGAGGGCCGGAGGTTGCAGTGAGCCGAGATTGTGCCACTACACTCTAGCCTGGGTGACAGAGTGAGACTCCTTCTCAATAAATAAATAAATAAATAAATAAGCATAAAACATAAAAAAACTTAAAAAAAAAAAAATAGGTCCAGAGCCTCATAAGAACCTAGATGTCTGGGTTTAAAAAAACAAACAAACAAACAAAAAAACCCCACTAATTGTACCAAGAACCAAGAAGATCTCCAACTGGACACCTGAAGACAATCAATAGATGCCAACATTGAGAGGATAGGGATGTTAGAATTATCATCTGAATAAGATTTTTAAAGCAGCCATCATAAGAATGCTTCCATGAGCAATTATAAGCATGCTCAAAACAAATAAAAAATAGAAAGTCTCGGTAAAGAAATAGAACATACAAAGAACCAAATGAAAATTTAGAACTGAAAAACACAGTAGCCAACAACAGCAACAACAAACAACCCCAATGGGTAGGCTTAACAGCAGAATAGACAGGACAGAGGAAAGAATCAGTGAACTTAAAGATCCAACAATAGAAACTATTCAATCTGAAAAATAGAGGGGAAATAAACAAACAAACAAACAAACAAAAAATATATATATATATGAGGAGGGCCTCAAAGACCTATAGAACTATAAATGAAGGTCTAACATTCCTGTCATTAGTGTTTCAGGAGAGGGGGAAAGAGGACAAGGCTGAAAAAGACTCAAAAAAAAAAAAAAATAGCTGAAAATTTCCCAAATTTGGTAAAAGATATAAATCTATAGATTTCAAGAAACTGAGTAAACTCCAGGTAGAACCCCCAAAGAAATCTATACTAAGACACATAAAAGTCAAATTTCTGAAAGCAAAGCAAAGAAGCCATGAAAAGCCTTGAAAGCAGCAAGAGAAAAACAGCGCCTTGCCTGTAAGGAAGAACACATTCCAATGACAGCAGATTTCTCATCAGAAACCATGGAAAACAGAAGGAACAAAAGGAAAACCATTTCACAGATTAGGAGAAACTAAGAGAATTTGTCACCAACAGACCTACTTTAAAAGAGCTTCGCTCTTCCCTTTTGCGGCCATCACCGAAGCGGGAGCGGCCAAAATGAAGTTTAATCCCTTTGTGACTTCCGACCGAAGCAAGAATCGCAAAAGGCATTTCAATGCACCTTCCCACATTCGCAGGAAGATTATGTCTTCCCCTCTTTCCAAAGAGCTGAGACAGAAGTACAACGTGCGATCCATGCCCATCCGAAAGGATGATGAAGTTCAGGTTGTACGAGGACACTATAAAGGTCAGCAAATTGGCAAAGTAGTCCAGGTTTACAGGAAGAAGTATGTTATCTACATTGAACGGGTGCAGCGGGAAAAGGCTAATGGCACAACGGTCCACGTAGGCATTCACCCCAGCAAGGTGGTTATCACTAGGCTAAAACTGGACAAAGACCGCAAAAAGATCCTTGAACGGAAAGCCAAATCTCGCCAAGTAGGAAAGGAAAAGGGCAAATACAAGGAAGAAACAATTGAGAAGATGCAGGAATAAAGTAATCTTATATAAAAGCTTTGATTAAAACTTGAAAAAAAAAAGAGCTTCATATAGGAAGTTCTCTAAACAGAAAAATAAGTGATGGAAGAAGGAACCTTGGAATATCAGGAAAGAAGAAAAGCAAAGGTAAAACAAAATATAGGTAATATAATGAAGTTTTCTTCTTTCAACCTTTCTAAATTATGTTCAATAGCTAAAGCAAACAGGATAACACTCTTGACTTGGCTCAAATTGCATGTAAGGGAAATATTTCAGATAAATCTATTATAAATGTTGGACAGCAAAGGAGCATAAAGGGAGGTAATGGTTTCATACTTCACTCAAACTGGTAACATCAGCAGTAGAATACGAGAAGTGGTGTATATGTAATGTAATATCTAGAGAAACCACTAAAAAAGCTACATACAATAATTAAATATAAATATATAAATATGACAATGAATATGAACACATGCACAGTTACACAAACATACACACACACACAAACACACAAGTGGTTCTACTTCTCTTATTGAGCCCAGATATATAGTATAAAGTATATTCTCTAGAATACATTTAAATTAATAGAATTAATATGACAATCAATAACAGAAAGATAAAAGGAAAATCACCAAACACTTGGAAACCAAAACATAATTTCAGGAATATAAAATGAGATGACCACAACAAATGCTGTAGGCTACTATGAATACCTCTACACATAAAAATTGTAAAACTTAAATAAAATGGACCAATTCCTTAAAAAACAAAACAAAAACAAACAAAAAAAAAAAACAAACCCAAACTACTAGAACTCACTCAATATGAAATAGACTCCTTGAATAACCTCTGTTAAGGAAATTGAATTTGTAATTTTAAAACTTCCAAGAAATAAATCTCCAAATCCAGATGGTTTCACTGGAAAATTCTACCAAGTGTTTAAAGAATGAAGACCAGTTCTAAGCAATTGCTTCCAGAAAATAGAAGAGGAGGGAACACTTCCAAATTCATTTTATGAAGTTAGTATTACCCTAATATTACAACCAGACAGAGTCAAAGTAAAAAAAGAGAAAACTATAGACCAATATCATAAATGTAGATGCAAAAGTCCTTAACAAAATATTAGCAAATAGAAGTCAGCAATATATTAAAAGAATTATACACAATGACTAAGTGAGGTTTATTCCAAGATACAAGGCATTTGAAATGCAATAATTAAAAAATAAATCATAATCTACCACACTAACAAACTGAGGAAAAGAAATCCCAATTGTATCAATCAGTGCAGAGAAAGTATTTAACAAAATTCAATACCGCTTCATGATAAATGCTCTCGGACAAATAAGAATAAAGGGGGACTTCCTCAGCTTGATAGAGAATCTATAGACAGCCTACAGCTAACATTATAGTTAATGGTGAAAGGGTCAATGCTCTTGCCCTAAGATTAGAAACAAAGTAAAGATGTATGCTCATCACTCTTTTTCAATATAGTACTGGAATTTCTAACCAGTGGAATAAAGCAAGAAAAGGAAATGAAAGCATATGGATCAGCAAAACTGTCCCTATTTGTAGATGATATGATTGTCACTGTAGAAAATCCCAAGCAATCTGCAAACTACCTAGAACTAGTAAATGAGTTAAGCAAGATTGCAGGATAAACACACAAAAAATCCATTATATTTCTATATACTAGTCATCAACACATAGACACCAAAATTTAAAATATAATGCCATTTACAGTTATACAAAAATATGAAATACTTGGAGGTTAACTCTAAAAAAACATGTACAGGACTTCATGTTGAAAATTACAAAATGCTGATGAAAAAATTAATGGTTTAAATAAATTGCAAGACATACTGCATTAATGGTTCACTGGAAGACTCAACATAGTAAAGGCACCAATTTTTCTCAAATTAATATACAGGTTAATGCAATTTCTATTAAAATCCCAGCAAGATGTTTTGTAAGTATAAACAAAATTGTTCTAAAATGTATTATGATAAGGCAAAGGAAATAGAAGAACTAAAATAATTTTGAAGAAGAATATGAAAGGACTCAGTCTAACCTCTTTCAAGACTTATTGTATAGCTACAGTAAGTGAAATTGGTGTAGAGATAATCACATGGATAAATATAACAGAATAGAAAATCCAGAGATAGTGCATATCCAATTGATTTTTGACAAAGGTACAAAAGCAATTCAGTGGAGGAAGGGCAATCTTTTCAACAAATGAAGCTGGGGCAATTGGACATTCATAGGCAAAGAATAAAAAAGCCTCAGCCTGTCTCACACCTAAGACAGAAATTAATAACTCAGATGGATCACAGACATAGGTAAAACAAAAAGTTATAAAACTTTTAGAACAAAATAGGAGAAAATCTTTAGGCTCTAGCTTCAGGCAGAGTTCTTAAACTTGACACTGAAAGCATGACACAGAAAACGAAAAACTGATAAATTGGATTTCATTAAAATTCAAAACTTTGTGCAGCCATAAAAAATAATGAGATCATGTCCTTTGCAGGGACATGGAAGAAACTGGAAGCCATCATCCTCTGCAAACTAACACGGGAACAGAAAGCCAGACACTGCATGTTCTCACTCATAAGTGGGAGTTGAACAATGAGAACACATGGACACAGGGAGGGGGACATCACCCACCGGGGCCTGTCAGGGGGTAGGGGGGCAAGGGGAGGGAGAGTATTAGGACAAATACCTAATGCATGCGGGGCTTAAAACCTAGATGACGGGTTGATAGGTGCAGCAAACCACCATGGCACATGTGTACCTTTGCAAGAAACCTGCACGTTCTGTACATGTATCCCGGAACTTAAAGTAAAATTTTAAAAAAATTCAAAATTTGCTCTACAAAAAAAATTCTGTTAAGAGAGTGAAAAGACAAACTAGAGACTGGGAGAAAATATTTGCAAACTAGAAAACCAACAAAAGATTACTATCTAAAACATATAATGAACTCTCAAATCCAATTAGAAAATAGTCAAAAGGCATGAGGAGATATTTCACTGAGGAGGATATAAATAGATTTTTATGGTAAAGAAGCACATAAAAAGATGTTCAACATCATATGCCATTAGGAAAATGCAAATTATGACCACAATGAGATATCACTACATACCTATTAGAATGCAGAAAATAAAAAATAGTGACACCACCAAATGCCGAGGAGGATGTGGAGTAACTGGATCACTCATACTGCTGGTGAGAATGTAAAATAGTGCAACCACTCTGAAAAATGGTCTGGCAGTTTCCTAAAAACCTAAACATGCAATTACCATATGACCCAGCAATTGTACTTCTGGGCATTTATCTCAGAGAAATGAAAATGTGTTCACCTAAAAACCTTCTTGAATGTGTATAGCAGCTTTGTTTGTAAAATCCCCAAACTATAAGTTACTCAGATGTCCTTCAACAGGTAAATGTTTAACAAATTGTGGTACATCCATACCATGGAACACCACTTAGCAATAAAAAGGAGCAAACTACTCACAGATAGAAACACCTGGAAAAATCTCCAGGGAACTATGCTGAATAAAACCAGCCAACGCAGGCTGGGCGCGATGGCTCACGCCTGTAATCCCAGCACTTTGGGAGGCCCAGCACTTTGGGTGGTCACGAGGTCAGGCAATTGAGACCATCCTGGCTAACACGGCCCCGTCTCTACTAAAAATACAAAAAATTAGCCGGGTGTGGTGGCGGGCGCCTGTAGTCCCAGCTACTCAGGAGGCTGAGGCAGGAGAATGGCTTGAACCCAGGAGGCGGAGCTTGCAGTGAGCCGAGATCCAGCCACTGCATTCCAGCCTGGGCAACAAAGCGAGACTCCGTCTCAAAACAAAACAAAACAAAACAAAAAAACACAGCCAATGCCAAAATGTTATATATTGTATGGTTCTACATAGATGACATGCTTAAAATGATGAAATTATATAAATGGAGAACACAGTGGTTGCTAGGCGTTAATGAGGGGATAGTTGTGGAAGAGAAGTAGATGTATCTTTAAAAAGGGGCACAGGTTGGATCCTTGTGCATGTGAAAATGTTCTAACTCTTATCTGTATTGATGTCAATATCCTGGCTATGATATTATACTGTCGTTTGGCAATACGTTACCACTGGGGGAAACAGCGTAAAAGGTACACAGGATCTCTCTGTATTATTTCTTACTATTGCACATGAATCTACAATACCTCAAAGTTTAGTTTTAAAAAAACATAAAATATCATATATGCATGCAATATAAGCAGCAAAAATTCTGGAGGGCCACATACCCAGCTTTAACGCAGATTACCTCTGCAGAGGTAGACAAGTAGCTCTGAAGATTAGGTGAGGTTGACGAGAGGATTCTTTCTTTTCATTTTATTCCCTTATGAATCTTGTCTAAATAAATTTCTTAACATGAGTATGTACTACTATTATAATAAAAAGGAAACAAGTTAGTAGGATTTAAAAATAAACCATATTAATTTCTCATTATTTAAACAGAATCTTTTCTGCAATTACCCATGTACAAAAAGTTTCTTGACAAAACAGCCCTAGTATTTAGTAAATGTATTAAGCCTTTTACAGGAAGAAAATCCTTAACTTAGTCTTTCTAAGGGGAAACTCACTCCAAAACCTTTAGCTCATAGGAACTACCCATTATAAAATAAACTTTTATTCTACAAAGTGCTTCTCAGATATTTCAACCAATCTCTGACACAAAGTACCAAAGGTGATTTAATATATGCCAGGGTCCCTTCTCTTTTGTCCACTAATGGGAGGGGAGGGTATAATCTACACACCAAAATTCCCACACTCTTCAGCGCCAAAGAACAGGTGCCCAGCTGTCCCTGCAAAAACCCTGGCCATTGAGAACACCCCAGTTAAGGAACAGCAAAGGAAGCTGGTGCTATCATTCTGGTCCCAGGTAACCAAGAGACTGACTGTTCTTCTCATAAGAAACACTGTACCTGCTCCTGCCCTATGCGAGGCCAAGCCCTGTTGGGTATAGGTGATGTGGCCAAATGCATACAACTTCATTTATCAACGGAAGCTGCATCATATTCTTCTTTACACATTAGACCACTAAGTACAATTTTCTGTCATGATTCTCCATTCAACTCACAGCTTTGGGACAAAATGTGAGGGCAGAATTTGGTTCATTGTTTATGTTCACAGCAATAGGTTTGGGGTTTTCACATCTTCTGAATATCTGTAGGAAAGTTCAAGTACAAATATTGTTGAGATGCTCAAGAAAACATCTTTAATGAACAGAAACAGACTGTCTCCTATTGAAATTCCTTAAAGCCACAGGTATTTTATTTTAACATGCTTCTTCCCCACAGATTTGGAATTTGGGAGCTGAATACCCAAGTACAGGCAATGACTAAAAAGCTGACCCTGGGAAATTTGGGCATCATTAAATGATACTTTGAATCATGACAATGACATGTCTTAGGCTGTGATGTCATCCTCTTTACCAAGAAGAAATGAGGAACTGGATTAAATCAAGAATACTCTCTGATTGGTTTATTCCAACTAACCTCAAATAGTCAAAGTTATCAGTTACTGAGTATCGACTCTGTCCTGACACTTAACTAGTTCCTAATTTCCCGAACCATGTAAGGCAAGTGTCATAGGCGGTCTAAAGAGGAAGAAACAGAGACTCAGAAAGTTGAGATAACTTGTCCAAGATTACACAAAGGGTAAGGCGAAGTCAGGTTTGAACCCAGGTCAGCTGATGCCAGAGCCCACCTTCCTCAGTTCTCTGATGCCACCCCTCATACTGACGTAGTAAGCTTTAAGAGGTTTGTGATGATGTCGATGATATGTCACCTAGATCCTTCACTCTTTCCTCAGCTAGGAATGTAACCAACCCAAAAATTTCCTGAAGGTGGAAAACCCTGACTACTTTTCACCATTTTGGTGAACAGCCTTTGGCTATGCTTTACTCACGAAAACATACTCTCCCCAAATCATAGAGCATTTGATCTGAAGAAAAGCTCTGTAGAGAATCAGTTTCTTGGCAGAAATAGGCCTGGTAGAAAAACGTGTAAATCTAATACGATGCTTATCTTGCAAGGTTTTGGTAAGAAACTAAAGTCAGAAAGGTAAATGATACACTCAACACCCTGCAGCCAGCTAATGGTGAACAAGATATACACTCAGACACAGCAACCCCAAACACCAAGTGGGACGGTAATTAAATATACTGCTGAGGAAGTATCCCTGCACAGAATAATGTTCAATGACAACTTCAACCACCAGGTCCTTCCTGATACTTCTGTGCAATATACCTTATTTAATTTGAATACTTTGCTACTCCTGCTTTACAATTAAGCAAGCCCTTTCTTACACATAGTCTTCGTTGTTACAGTAGACACTGCTATGAACTAGACAGAGGGAATGGTATTTCCTTTCACACAAAAGGAAACTGAGGTTCATGAAATTAAGTGATTTACCTGAGATAACAGAGCTAGCAAATAGAACTACGCCCCAAATGTATCTCTTTCTGTAATGCTAAGCGGCAAAGTAGTAATTATTGAGGTTGCCTGTTCTTCCTAATATTTGATTATGAAAACTTCCTAAAATGTATTTAAAATTAACATGTTCCTTATCATAGAAATAATACGTTTATGGTGGAAAATCTAAAAGGTATAATAAGGCAAAATAAAAAGCACATCTGATCTCACTACCAGAAGATATCATCATTGTTAAAATTTTGTGTAAATTCTTCCAGTCTTTTATCCATGCCTATATATACTAAAATAACACAGCAAAGACAAAATGCAGTTGTGATGTATATGCTCTTTTAAGGTCATTTCCTCTCCTTAGCATTATACAGCAAACATTTTTCCATGTACTTCAATATACTTTTACACAGTATTCAAAGAGGGCACCATATTCTATTGTGTTAATGTATCAGAGCTTTATGCAGCCAATATCCTATTGCAAGGCAATAAGTTGTTTTCAGTTTTTGTACAATTATAAGCATTGCTGTGGTTAACGTCCTTATAGCTAAACTTTTGCATACATCCGTGATAATTTTCTTCAAATAAATTCCCAGAACTAGAATTTGTTGGTCAAAGAGCTTGCAAAATATTAAAGCATTTAAGATATATTTGTGTAGTCCAAATTAAAATTTAAGGTTGCATTTGGCATGGGATTTGCTTTAGCAAATTTGTATACCGTCTCTGAGCTTTCACTAATTGCAATGTCTGTGGACTTTAATGGTAATCTTCTGAGCCAGATGATAAAACATTCACAAGATTGTTCCTATCATTTTACTCTGTAGTGAGTACTTTAAAGAATTCACATTTACAGAAGAAGAAAATCAGAACTGAGGTGCACAAAGCTACATTGTGAGATGTGTGAGATGTACTGTTGTGGACAGACCCTAGGTGGCCCCACCTTTCCCCATGATCCCTGCCCTCTACTGTTTATGCCTTTGTGTAATCTCCTCCCCTTGAGTGCAGGTGGGTCCTGGGACTTGATCCTAACCAAAAGAACAGGGCAAAGGTGATGGGATGTCAAGCGTGTGATTAAGTTATGTCATAGAAGACTCCCTCTTAGCTGACTGGAGCTAGAGACTGTCCTTGTGGGCTTAATGAAGTAAGTGACTATATTGGAGAAGCCTGCATGGCTAAGAAATGCAGGCAGCTCTAAGCCCTAAAGGTGGCCTCCAGCTGACAACCAGCAAGAGCTGGGCCCTGAGTCACACAGCTACAAGGAATCGGGTTCTACCAATAGCTTTGAGTGAGTCTTGAGGTGGATTTTTCCCCAGTCAAGTCTCTAGATAAAAATGCAGCTTGGTCACACCTTGATTGCATCCTTTTGATATCCTGAACAAGAACCCAGTTAGGCAGTATCCAGACTCCTGACCCATGGAAACTGCAGATAAATGTATATTGCTTAAATTGGCTAAATTTGTGGTTATTTGTTATGCACCAACAGATAACGAATCCACCTACCTGCCCTGAAACCAGTGAGCTTGCATGACTTTGACTTTTACCCCTTCAACCTATTATCACCCTGTTCTTGCATCCCCTTCAAAGTAGCCCTCCATCCACAAAGTGCAGTATTGTCTATATGGGCTGATCCTTGGTGTGTTAACCCTCAGATCCATGCCCCATCCTTCCCAGCTGCTCTTCTATACTGGAGGGGGCTGACTCCTGCAGGAGGCATTTCCAGGTTCCTGCTTCCAGTTGAGGGTAGAAGATGAAGCCTCTCTCCCTAAGCTCTCTGCCTTTGGTTGTGGCTGCGTATCCTTGATGGCCCCTGCCCCCACAGGACAGGCCTTCTGTGGTTCCACCCTTTGTCAGGTTGCCTCAGCTCTTGGGAGGAACTTCCAGCTTCTCTCTCTGTTTTTCCAGTCTAGGGATGGTCGTGGTTCCCATTTGTGGCTAATTTCTGATTTACCTCTCTTTTCTTCTATTTGGCTTTTTTGGTCCTCTGACACCTATGGAACCAATTCTCTACATTAAATTCCCTTTGCTGTAAGCACTTAAAGCAGTTTCTACTTTCTATCAAGACACTGGGTGATGCACACCCCACATCCTGGAGCCTGCACCTCATTCTGTACCAGGAGCAGCAGCATAGTACCTGGGTAATGTCAGTGCCAACGGCACTGAGTGTGTTGTATAAACAAATGATTGCTCTCACAGTGTTTTCTGTTTAGGGGTTCTGCCAGGTGTCAGGGAAACAGCAGCCAGTGGAACTGGGCCCCCATCCTTGGGTGTGCACAATCCGGGGCAGGGAACAGACATATAAACACATAATTAGATAGATGTGATACCAATTACAAGAGAAGTATATTCAAAGTAGAATGGGAAAAGAGTTGGAAGAAGGCCCAGGGTGGTGGACGTGGTGATTGGTAGGGCAGAGAAAGAGTGTTCCTAATTAGCTAGGCATGGTGGGGTGAGCCTGTGGTCCCAGCTACTCAGGAGGCTGAGGTGGGAGGATCATCTGAGCCTGGGAGGTCAAGACTGCAGTGAGCCATGACTGCACCACTTCACGCCAACTTGGGTGACAGAGCAAGACCCCATGTGAAAAAAGAAGTGTTCCTATCAGAGGAAACAGCCTGTGCAAAAGCATGGTGTCCTGGAAGAGCATAGTAGGTTCTGTTATAAGTGAGAGTAGTCACAGTGAGGTTTGTTTTCACTCGGCAACAAATTCATCTCAAAAATATCACGTAGAATTCTACCAGTCTACATGTACAGGTCAGGGCACTTTTCAGCTCCTGTCTCATTTTGCCAACCCATGGGTTTTTTTCCGTTCTTCATACCCTTCTTGCTAAAATATTTTCAGGATTAAAGCTCAACTGAATGACAGCCCCTCTGGCACTCAGCAGCCTCTCCTGGAGAGGTTTCTAAAGGCTGCAAGGGCAGGCAGTATGATAGGGTAGAAATAGAGCAGAGAGCATGGCCACGCCATGCGCTAACAAGATGAACTTGGGTAGACAGCCAGGTCCATCACTTATTAGCTGTGTGATTTTGGGCAAATTGCTTTACCTGTCTAGGCTCCTTTTGTATGGATATAATACCTACCCGGGGAACAGAGGAAATATCTTGTAAAGCATATTTTTACCCCTGACTAAGTGCTAAGCACTACGCTAGAGTTTATTATTCATTATCTCACTTAATCCTTAAATAAGTCTATAAATGGGTGACTACTATTAGTTCCAATTTAGAGATTTTAAACATTGAGGCTCAGAGGGTTTAAGCAACGTGTCCAAAGTCACACAGCAATTGATGGGCAGAAACTTGAAAGTCCGTGCCCCTATTGTTACTTGAATACTGCCCCATGGCAAAGCATCAGGCCTGGTGTGAGGCTTGAATTAGCAGCTCAATAAATTTATGTTCTCTCCCTTCCCACTTTCGGAGACAAGGAAGATGAGTTACTTTCTCCAGGTCTGCTAGCACTATCCAGAAGCTCTAGAAACAGAAGACAAGGATATCAAAGAGCAAGCTACCAACTAGATTATCTGCCACCAAGTTCTGAGCTTTGGAGATGAGTGTTTTTAGGGTACGAGGTGAGTACCAAAACTTCTGAAGCCAAAAGAAAGCCAAAGAATCCCAGTTCCTCAGCAAACTCACACCGCCATTAAAGACAAAGGTGGGAAACAGTAAGTCACTGTGCAACACCATTTTATGAAATTCTCATCCCAGGAGAAGGAATTTATTATGTATATTTTGTAGATGTTGACCTGAGGGCTTAACTAACTTGTTCATGTCACTGGGAAGTGTCAAAACTGAGCTTGGGGACCCAGAGTGAGGGAAGGTAGGGTCCTGGGCTCCTCTGCAGTTGTCATTATCATCTTCTGCTTCCCTCACTCTCTGAACTCCTGCAAGTAAGACCTGTGTTCGGCAGTGCAGCCTGAGGGGCCGGCAGGCCTGGCTAGAATCCCAGTGAAGTGTCCTTAACTTCAAACCCTTCCCCAAGGGCTCAGGGTGTGGTGCTTTGGCAGCCTTTCTTTCTTCCTGCACTAGGATTTAGCTCTCAGAGAAAGGAGTGGGGGAAGGGGACACAGCCAGCTGCTTGAGGATCAAAGAGGTAAGGGCCCAGCCTGTCTGCACAAGTGCTTGTCGGCCAAGCACGCAAACACACACACACACACACACACACACACACACAGAGTACATGCATACATATCACGTTTAACATATACTCAAGCATGCCACATGTAACACACACACCACACACATTCACACACCACATATAACACACACACACTGTACACATATTCACACATACCACATATGACACACGCCTTTATACACACCACATGTAACATACATGCCACACACACATATTCACACGTACCACATATGACACATGCCTTTATACACACCACATGTAACACAAACGCCACACACACATACACACACCTCACATTCATACATGTCACATATAGTACACACTAAACATGCCACATACAGCACACATACCACACATTCATGCACACCACATATAACTCACACAACACACCTCATACGCTCACATTATACATGTACACCCCACACATAAATATACCACACATACACCAAATATCACACAGAGCAAACACACTACAGCATACACACAATACTTCACACCACTTTTTGGATATGCACATACAACACACATATATGCACCACATACACCATGTTTTACATGGCTGCATGTAACACACACTACAGCGCATTCATATCACTTTACATCCTTGTATCTCACATGCCACACACATACATGCTCAATGCACCTATATACGGCACATACACACCACACATCCACGTATTACCTCACACTTTCACATCATATGCACAGAGTCCATTCACATTTGTGTACCACATACATACCACACGTAAACATACACACTCCACAAACGTGATAGTATACATATACCACACCTCATGCTCTTGTATGACACATATTTGCATACCACACCATTTCACACACCACAGATAGACATGCATGCCACACCACACCACACCACACAGACACACACTCCACACACACACCACACCTCACATTCTTGCATTATACACACACATACACCATCCCACGGTCACACACCACAGATAGACACTCCTTTCACATGTCATACACAATACACACACCATGCACAGCACACACACCATGCACAGCACACACACCATGCACAGCACACACACCTGCACAGCACACACACCATGCACAGCACACACACCATGCACAGCACACACACACACAGCTTTCAATTCATTCACATGTAGGCTGCAGCTCCAACCCCAGAGTACCCAGTCATTGTGAGGAAAAGCCACAGACAGCCCCCCGAGGGTTTCTTTCCCTCTTCCTGGCATCATTATAGCCTCGTTGCTGGATAAATTAATTACAGAGTTGGAGAGACAGAAATCCAGCTCCCACCCACCATTCCCCTGAAGTATCAACATTGTGGATCTATTTATGAACCTCCAAATCTGGAAGGTGTGACATGCTTTGTCACTGTGCAGCCGGCGCTCTGGCAGCCAGCCGGGGTCTGGCTCTTTTATGTGGTGAGAAGTTATGCCTCTCCGCTCTGCCCTTCTCCCTAGCATTCACCTGGAGTGTGTCACGATGGAGGGAACAAACGTATGTAATGCCTGAGTCTGGAATGCGCCCAGCTATGGGGCTGCTGGGGACCTCAGTGTGGGAGGGGAAGTGGAGTTCACTCAGGCGGACGGAGAAGAATTTTTCTTGTGCCCTTAGCTTGCTCTTTGGTTAGAGGAGGGGATTTTGCCTGCCCAAGAACCGGGGGATCCAGAGATGATTGTAACCCTGTTGTCCGGTCTTCCTTGATGATTATCAGAATTGTTTAGTCTTTGCAATTATGTGGAATGGAGAAGTCCACCCCTGACACTGGTGTTGTCTTATTTGATTCATATCGTCTGTGTATTCAAGATACGTGCCTTATTCCATTTGGAGGGTTCCTTCATTCAGTAAGGCTGTGCCTGGAGATATGTCATCTTCACTGGAAGGCCATGTATAAACTATATAAACTGGTGCTCTAGTAAACCTAACTGTCTCCGCAGCAGGTTAGATGTGAATGAGCTGGGTGGGGCAGAGAGGCTGTCATCCGGAGCCACAGCCAGGAAGGTGCCTCAGGAGGTGTGAGACAAGGGCCTCTCCCGGGCAGGGCCCCCTGGGTTGTGGCTGATGCTGACAGTTGCCATCCAATGTTTTCCTGGGTGCCGTTACTTTGTTTTCTGAGCCAAAACGTTTCCGAGACCTTCCAAATTTCCCTGAGTCTGATCTCCTGGGAAAGTCAGGAGGGGCAGCAGAAGGAAAGTTCCCCTTTCTCTGTAGCTCTGCAGGCCACATGCTGCCAAAGGCAGCACAATGTCAGCCAAGGTGGAAGAATGGAGCTGAATGGTGTAGCTATTTGTTGTGTGTGATTCAGAGCTTCAAAGCCTATTAGCTTTCATTAGGAGCCAAGTCATGACACCAACATGATCTACACAATGCTTAATGCAGCAGCTTCCAGATTTGCCCCAAATGTGAAGTGGGTGGTCAGGGCAACCTGCGGGCTTTTGAGGGAAATGTGAGGTGTGGAAAGAGAGATGCAGGATAGTGAACAGGCAGGAGCATTTTTTTGGCAGGTGGGAAGAAATCAAAAGGAGTGTTTGATAAGTTTTTGGGGCCTGCGAGGAACTTACGATTGCTGTCTAGCAGGGTGGTCTGGGCAACATTCAGGTCTGTAGTGGGATAGCGGTTTGGTCAGCGACTCCCCCGAGACTAGGTTCCTCCCTTGATAAGCCATGTTCATTTCATTTCAATTCACGTTTTCTCCCAGGCCGCCTCCGCCAGCAGTAATATAAGGTTTCAATCTAATTGCCGGCTACTTGAGATGTGTCCGTCTTGGGCATGGGGAGTTGGGAGGCCCACAGTGAGAAGGCAAGTAGATAAGTGTTCCAGTGTGGAGCCAGCCAGATGGCTATTAAATGTCTTGTGAAGGAGCTGGGCCAGGAACCCGTAGGAGAAGGTTCCTGCCGCACAGCCGGGTCTGTGGTCACATTGCTGAATGTAGCCTCCCAAGAATTGTAGGGTGGGCTGAATGCTCCTGCTTCCTGAGGGCGTATATGTACTATGCATCCCCTGATTTCAAGGAAAAACTCAGGAAATACGTGGTCCAAGGAGAAAGGGGCCTCAATGGGTTTTTTGTTGTTGTGATTTTGCAAGCGATCTTGAAGTGAACGCCCACAAACTGCCCACACAATATGAATAGCAGCATTCATTTCCCAGGGCAGTGAGGCCAGAGCCGGGCCTGTTGGGAGATCCTGCCCTCCCTCAGCCTCTGGGTATCTTCAGCTCTGCAGCCACTTTCCCTTAACGCAGGTCTGGGATGGTGCAAGCCGGAGGGGATTAGCAGATACGAGGAGCTTCTTCCCTCTCTGATCCCTGCTCTTGGACTCTCTCCTTTTGGTCTTGGACCACTTGCTTGGCTTCTTCACCTCAGTTTCTCTATCTATAAAATGGGGATAATGGTGTTTACTTACTTACCTCATGAGTATTATAGGAATTAATTACTGTTTGTAAAGTACTTTGAAGATGAAAAGTGTGATGTGGCATCATCGTTATGATGATGAAATATCTTCCACTGTTACCGGCCAGATTCTGCCAGATTCAAGCAAACATTTCAATGTGGGTTCCAAATGAGACCTTCACAGCCGCCACATGCGTGAGTCAGTGCACACACATGGTCCCACTGGCATATCAAGAGGTGGAAAACAACAGAAGCCATTTTCACCTAAGAAAGGCTTCTTCCTATTTATGGGGCAATGGCAATCAGGAGATTCAGGGGGTGACAAGTAGGAGTGATCAGTGGCTCCAAGACACAAAATAGTCTATCATGTCTATGATTCAGCAGAAGCAAAACCAACCATTTTCACTTCAGCCATGTGCTCATGGTACATAGCATAGATGCTAATGATGCCTTCTTATGGATAATTTTTGTCTTTACTTATTGTGGTAGGAGAGCCGTAACAGGTTGGGCATATAAAACCCATCTGCTACCTTGACTTTCACAAAGATGAAGTATCTCTGCAAAGTTTCCTTCCATAAAAGGCCACAGAAACAAAAATATTCTTAGGATTTCAAAGTCTCTTAAAATATTAGATCATCCCTCTTCTCCAATGAGTATAATCTAACTTTTTGGAATGTTTAGAGGCAAAAAGTGAAATTTTGTCAAACTACCTTGTATTTGCATTCTGGTGTTGTCCCATGGCTGACGGTGGGAATGTTTTCTCATTCTCTTTATCCCCATCTGGTTAAAAAATGGTGTGTGTAGCAGATTGTATTTGTTAGTGGGGCTGAATATGTGGGGATGCTAGGGCGAGCTTATTAAAGAAAGAAGGGTCTGTACTGGGGGAAGAAATCAGTTGCATTAGAGTTTATATCTGGCCCCTATGGTTGATTTATTTGAAAGTGTTAAGCTTCTAATGTAGCATAGGCAAAATTTAATTAAATCTAATTTTGCTATGAAAGAAAAATCGGCAACAACCCAAATTTCAGAAGATACCATTTATGATTATGCTGTTTGTTTATATAATAATCTAGATACTTCTTTTCCTAGTAGAGTAATTACATCTAGGAAGCCAGGAGATAACTATGTGAATTACCCTGAAGGGCAGGAACACCAGGTAGGGAACAAGCCAACTCAAATTATGTATTCAAATGGAGTGCACAAAGCTTTCCCATTTATGGCAGATTGTGTTCTCGACATGGAGTTTGAAAATCCAAATACTGTAAGTCAAATGTGATTTCTAAATAGAAACCATTGTGTAATAGGAAGTTAGGCACTGGCTACAGGTATAATGGCCAATTTGGTTTCTTTATTACAAAAGTAATTCATGTTCATGATTTTTAAAACTAAATAAGAAAAAAGTATTCGTCATCCTTCTGCCTAGAGATAACCACTGTTTGTGTTTCAGTGCCACTGTTGTTTCAGAACTTAGATGCATATGTTTTGTTTTTTAAAAAAATACTGAACATAAGGTGTTACAACCTTTTAAATACATTTATTATAAAATTTTGCCACATTAATAAAATAAATTTTAGTGTGGGTTGATACAATTATAAGTAACGGTGGTACAGATTGCCATATACATACTGGCTATGTATTTCTTAAAACTGGAATTTCTTGTTCATATTCCAAGCCTGTGTTTTTTATTTTCATTTTTGTTTTATTTTTTATAATTTCAACTTTTACCTTCGATGCAGGGGTTACATGTGCAGGTTTGTTACATGGGTATACTGCATGATGCTGAGGTTTGGGACACAAATGATCCTGTCACCCAGGTAGTGAGCATAGTACCCAATGGGTAGTTTTTCAGCCCTTCTCCGTCTCCCTCTCTCCCACTTCCTGTAGTCACTAGTTTCTATTCTTCCCATCTCTACGTCCGTTTGTACCCAGTGCTTAGCTCCCACTTATAATTGAGAACATGCAGCATTTGGTTTTCTGTTTCTGTGTTAATTCACCAAACCTGTGTTTTTTTAAATGGAAAGTTAATTTCATTGTCATCATAATAATCATCATTAGTTCATTAGAGATGTTAAAAATGAAGACATTAACCTCTCGTGAGACATATGTTTTCCAAATATTTGTACAATCTTTTCTTTTAATTTTTGTAGCATTTTCTTTTGAAATTTTATAGCATTTATTTTGACTTAAGAAAGAAATGTTTAAATTTTGTATAATTATATCTAGAAATATTTTCTTTACAATTTTTGCCTTAGTGTCATGCTTAGAAAACTTCTTATATCCTCAAATTATGTAAATATTCACCATTAACTTAGCCTACAATTGTGTATACACACACACACACACATATACACACACATATTTAGTTCTGAAATTATTTGTATGTCTCGTGGGGAGATTGGAAATACTTGGTAATTTTTGGTAGACAGAGTTCCAGGAATGAGGAACTAATTTTTCCTCATTTCTATTTTTTCTTTATTTTTTTTTCCTTTTTTTTTCTGAGTAGGCAAAAGTAGACTTCACGTTATTTGGTTATTTGTGACCTTTCTAAGGCTTTCTTGGACTTCCATTTTATTAGCACGTACTCCTTCCCTATTTTAGCAATGATGTTATAAAAATTACATCTGTCTTGAAACTATACAGCCAGTTCCCTGTTTGCAGAGAATTTTCACCTTCTGATCCTTCTACATGTTCCTGCTCCGTGTCAACATGCCTTCAAAGTCTGTTTCAGTCCTGAACATGTTCAGACCTTGGTTTGAATCCTGAATCCATAAAATGAAAAATTTTTCTCTTTGGCCATACTTGGTGTTTCAATAGTCCCTCACAGAGCACTACCCTGTCTCAAATGGCAGGTTCTATTTTTGGCCCCTATTATCTAGCTGAGTGATCTTGAGCAACTCATTTAATCTCTCTGAGCCTCAGTTTCCTCAACTGTAAAATGGGATTAATAATAACCTTCCTTAGCTACTTCACAACCTTATTGTGAAGATCAAGTGAGATCATGGTTATAAAAGTGCTCAATAAGCTGTAAAACAATATACAAACACAAGGTGTTATTATTTCCCTTTTATTTAACATTATAAAGGATTGAATATGGTATTATGTATGAGTATAAGGTAATAAGGATTATTTTTAAAGTAACATGCCACGCTATAAACATCCAAATAAGTGCAATCCTTTTAGTAGGCCTCCAAAGAAGCCTCAAATTAACTTTTACATTGTTATCCTTGCCCAAAACCTATTTTTAACTTCCTTTGGGATAGTTGCACACATTCTCCCTTGGTGGAATATTTTCTTTCTTATTTACATACTTCACCTTTTCCTCCCACCCTCCTTTTTGCCTTGAACCTCCTGTTCAGAGGAGCCGAAGGGGATAGAGGCAGTGGTAGGCAGAAAGATCTTAGGCAATGGGGCTATGTGGAAGGTAGGACTAGTCTACATGACCAGACTGAAATTGGCTGCTGGGGAGTTTCTTTTTGAGGCCCAACTCAAGAAGAAGACTAATTTTAATACATTCAACTAATGCTTGCTGTAGGCCTACCTTTAGAGTATTGGTAAATCCACAACAAATAGGAATACTCAGAAAGTGGATCTTACCCTTTACTGAGGTCTGTCTGTACAGTTTCATCAAGGAATATCTGTAGAATTATAGAAGTTGCAATGGACTAAAAGTAAACAAGCCTGAGTTCTGGTTCTGGCTCTGCAATAAAGAACTAAGTGACTGAGTGACATTAGGCCCTGAGGTTTAGTTTCCTCATTCTCCAAACAAGGAAATTGAAGGAGATGGTCTTTAAAATTCTTTTATTTTACCTTGAAAATGCTAGGATTCTAAAAGTCTTCCTTGTCATGATTTTATAGAGGTACAAAACATTTCCCAGTTCTGCAACTTTGGGCAAGTTAATTAATATATTAGTCCATTTGTGTTACTATAAAGGAATACCTGGGATTGGGTAATTTATCAAGAAAAGAGGTTTATTTTGGCTCATATTTCTGCAGGTTGTACAAGCAAACATGGCACCAACATTTGCTTTGCTTCTGGTGAGAGCCTCAGGAAGCTTACAATAACGGCAGAAGGTGAAGGGGGAGCTAGAGCATCACATGGTGAAAGAAAGAAAGAGAGCAAGAGAGAGAAGGGGGAGATCTCAGACTCTTTTAAACAACCAGATTTCCTGTGACCTTACAGAGTAAGAACTCACCCATTATCACAAAAGATGGCACCAAAACATTCATGAAGGATCCACCCTCACAACTCAAACACCTTCCACTAAGCCCCACCTCCAACATTGGGGAAATCACATTTTAACATGAGACTTGGAGGGGACAAACATCCAAACCATGTCTTTCTGACCCTGTGCTCCAAATATCATATTCTTTTCACATTGCAAAATACAATTATCCCCTCCCAATAGTCCCCCCAAATCTTAACTTGTTCCAAAATCAATTCAAAAGTTCAAAGTCCTAAGTCTCATTTGAGATTCAAGGCATGTTCTTTCCAACTATGAGCCTGTAAAATCAAAACAAGTTGTTTACTTCCAAGATACAATGGTGGTACAGGCATTAGGTCAAAATTCCCGTTCCAAAAGGGAGAAATTAGCTAAAAGAAAGAGGCCACGGACCCCATACAAGTCTGATACCCAAGAGAGCAGTTATTAGATCTTAAAACTCCAAAACAATCTTTGGGTCCATGTCCCACATCCTGGGCACATTAGTGTACTGTGTAGGTTCCCATGGCCTTGAGAAGTTCTGCCCCCATGGCTTTTCCATGCTGAGGTTACAAGCTGCTGGTGGCTCTGCCATTCTAGGGTCTGTAGCTGGTGGCCCCATTTCCACAGCTCCACTGGGGCGGCCCCAGTGGGGACTCTGTCTAGGGGCTCCAACTCCACATTTCCCCTTAGCACTGCCCTGGTAGAGTGTCTCTGTGGGGGTTCATGCCCCCAGCAGGGTTTTGCCTAAGCACTTAGGCTTTTCCAAGCATCTTCTGAAATCTAGGCAGACGCTGCCAAGCCTCCTTCACTCTTGCATTCTGTGCACCTGCAGGCTTAAGACTACATAGAAACCACCAAGGCATATGGAGGCTTGCACTTTCGGAAGTGGCAGCCTGAGCTATATCTGGGTCCTTTGAGCCACAGCTGGAGTTAAAGCAACTGGATGCAGGGAGCAGTGTCCTAAGGTTGAGCATGGTAGCAGTGCCTTGAGCCTGGCCCCTGAAACCATTCTTCCATCCTAGGTCTCTGGGCCTGTGATAGGAGGAGCTGTCCTGAAGACTTTTGAAATGCTTTCAAGGCTTTTTATCATTTTCTTCGCTATTAGTACCTGGCTCCCTTTTAGTCATGCAAATCTCTCTAGCAAATGATTGCTTTACAGCCTGCTTCAGTTATGCTCCTGAAAATACTCTATTCTCTCTACTAAAGGGACAGGCTGCAAATTTTCCAATTTTTTACACTGTGCTTCCCTTTTAATTATAAGTTCCATTTTAAGTTATTCCTTTGCTCCTGTATCTGATTGCAGGGAGTTAGAAGCAGCCACACTGCTTCTTGAATGCTTTGGTGCTTAGAATTTTCTTCCACTAAATTTCTTAAGTCAACACTCTAAAGTTCAACCTTCCATAAAGCCCTAAGACATGGACACAATGCAACCAAATTATTTACTAGGACATAATAAACCTTTACTCCAGTTCCCAATAAATTCTTCTTTTCCATCTGAGACCTCATAGGACTGGCCTTTACTGTCCATATTGTTACCAGCATTTTGTGGTCACAACCACTCTAAGAAATTCCAAACTTTCCTTTGTCGTCCTGTCTTCTTCTGAGATCTCCCAACTCTTCTAGCCTCTGCTCATTACCTAGTTCCAAAGCCACTTCCACATTTTTAGGTCACTTTATAGCAATGCCCCACTCCTTCATAGCAATTTTCTGTGTCAATTCATTGCTGTTACTATAAAGGAATACTTGAGACTGGGTAACTTATAAAGAAAAGAGATTTATTTTGGCTTATGGTTCTGCAAGCTGTATAAGCATGGCACCAACATGTGCTCAGCTTCTGGTGAGGGCCCTTGGAAGCTTACAATCATGGTGGAAGGAAAAGGGGAGTCAACACATCACATGGTGTTTTAGTTCATTTTCACACTGCTGATAAAGACATACTCAAGACTGGGCAATTTACAAAAGAAAGAGGTTTATTTGACTCACCATTCCATGTGACTGGGGAGGCCTCACAGTCATGGCAGAAGGTGAAAGGAACATCTCACATGGCTGCAGACAAGAGAAGAGAGTTTCTGCAGGGAAATTTCCTTTTTTTAAAACCGTTAAATCTCATGAGACTTACTCAGTATCACAAGAACAGCATGGGAAAAACCTGCCACCGTGGTAATTGAATAATTACCTCTCACCGGGTCCCTCCCACAACATGTGGGAATTCAAAATGAGATTTGGTTGGGGACACAGCTAAACCATATCACATTCTGAGACAGAGCCAGAGAGAATGGGGAGGTTTCAGATCCTTTTAAACAACCAGATCTTGTGTGAACTCATAGAGCAAGAACTCACCCATTACTGTGAGGATGGCACCAAGATAGATATTCATGAAGGATCCACCTCCAAGACCCAAATACCTCCTACCAGGCCCCACCTCCACCATTTGGATCACATTTCAACATGAGATTTGGAGGGGACACACATCTAAATCATGTCAGCTAACCTGTCTGAACCTGCTTCATCATCTATAAATTGGGGAAAGTATCTATTATATTAGACTTTTTGTAAAAACTAGCTGATAAAATGTATGTGAAAGCATTTGGCTCAATGCTCAATTTCAACAGAATAAATGCTCAATAAACATTAGACATACTTTTGTTCTTTTCATTTTATTATTCTCATGGAGGGGAATCTACTCTAAATTTTAAGTTTATTTCATAAATATTATCACTATTACTGTTGCTATTATTATTATATCTCAAAACGAGACTTCTTTTCTATTCACCCTAGTTCTGTACTCTGGGGTCAATTGGCAGCCATAGATCTGTCTTCAGCAACAATCTGAGCACTTCATTCTTCATCAATGCTGAATAGATGCAGACTCTTTCAGATGAATCTGCAAGCTCAGATTGAGTTGCAGTAAATATGCCAACATAAGTAATGCATTCTCTCCAAAACTTCTCTTTGTTCTGCCTTTTCAGCAGCAATCTGTTCTTCCTTTTCAATCTGTCTAGTATCACTGTAGAAGCAGAGATCAGGTATGACTTCCCACAGGTGCTCAAGGGAAATAGTGCCACACCCAAGCAGGACATCATAGGCCAGCAACCATTATGTCAGACCCTTTGAGTGAGTACCTTCATTTTTGCATAAGATGTCAATATCCTATGCAAAATAGAGTTGAGGGATCTGTGTTATGTAGTGCAGTAGTGAGCAGGCTACTAGCAGATGCCTTTGGAAGATATTAATGTTCAGTTCACTGAAGGAGGAGGATTCTAGAAAACTGCCTAAATGTTCTGGGAATAAAGTGTCCAACAAAACAGATGGATCCTAGGGCAGGAGCAAGCTCCAGTACAGCAGGCTGGTTGGTATACTCAGAGAATAATGGCTGCTGGGCTTTCAATTGTTACAATGGCCTGAGATTCATAAAGAACCTTCTCCAGATCCATTTTAGGTTTAATGTATAGATATCACCACTTTTCTTTTTGTGGATATACTTATCCAACTGAAAGCAAATGTTGGTGCCACCCAAGTAGGTTCCTGCAGAAAGGAATTTAAGGATATTCTTTTCCTTCATCTGTAGGAATCAGAAGTAATAGATGCTGAAAAATGTCCCTTTAAGTTAAGCCAGTAACCAAAGACAACTCTATATGGACCTCTTTGTGAGCAGTACAGAGTGTCTTAATTGTTATTCAAAAAAGTTATTTTTTGTTTCTGTTGAAGGATCTAAACAGCTGGAAGGAATTTTGCTCTTATTCTTACCAAACCAGACAAACTGCAAATTTATGCATTTCCTTGAACCCATCAAGGAGCTAAGGTTGCAGGGCAACCAACTGGCCCCAGTCTAAGGAGAAACAGGTGGTCCCAGGAAGAGAAATGCATGTGCTGGCATACATAGGTGGATTCAACTGAACACAAGTAAAAGGAGTTCAATGGGGTGGTTGGGGATGTGGTAGAGGCCAATGGGGAGCTGGTGTAAGAATGGGAAGCCCCTTGGGGCATTGAAATTGTCCTTTTCGGGTTTTTCTCCACAAATGTCACCAGGTACTCCCAGAAAAAGAATGAAGAAAGTTAAGTTTAACAAGTTGTTCTTTGGGTGCAGCATGGAGGATGAGAAGCAACTGCTGTTGGAGGGGCACTTAACTCCACTCAGACGCTTTTCCCTCCCTTACTACTTATGGAACAGAAGCCTGATTCTGTGGAAGGATGGCCTATAAACACTGCTATACTTGGGGCACTGGTGAAAACACAATAAAACTATGGGAAGAGAATAGTTAAAAAAAAAATGGTGGGGAGCAGCCTCTGGGTCCATAACAATAACCTGAGATGACAGGAGCACTGAGGAGGACCGCTAAGATCAGAAATAAGGCAAGGCTGTTCTCTATCCCCAGTCCTATTCAATATTATACTGTAAGTTCTAGCCAGTGCAATCAATACAAAAAGAAAGAGAAAGAAAGAAAGAAAGAAAGAAAGAAAGAAAGAAAGAAAGAAAGAAAGAAAGAAAGAAAGAAAGAAAGAAAGAAAGAAAGAAAGAAAGAAAGGAAAGAAAGAAAGAAAGAAAGAAAAGAAAAGAAAGAAAGAAAAGAAAGAGAAGATTGTCTCTATTTGCTCATGTCTGTATAGAAAATCTCAAAGAATTTAAAAAATAGTTCCTAGAACTGGTAAGTTTAGCAAAGGTTGCAGAATACAAGATCACTATAAAAAATAATTTGTATTTCTTTTTTTTTTTTTTTTTTTGATACGGAGTCTGGCTCTGTCGCCCAGGCTGGAGTGCAGTGGCTGGATCTCAGCTCACTGCAAGCTCCGCCTCCCGGGTTTGCGCCATTCTCCTGCCTCAGCCTCCCGAGTAGCTGGGACTACAGGTGCCCGCCACCTCGCCCGGCTATTTTTTTGTATTTTTTAGTAGAGACGGGGTTTCACTGTGTTAGCCAGGATGATCTCGATCTCCTGACCTCGTGATCCGCCCGTCTCGGCCTCCCAAAGTGCTGGGATTACAGGCTTGAGCCACCGCGCCCGGCCTGTATTTCTATATACTGGCAAAGAGAAAGTGAACTCCCAAATTGAAAACATATAAGCTGGAGTGACATCAGCAAGATGGTTGAGTAGAACCCCCTAGTGCTCATCAAAGACAGCCAGAACAATGAATAAACAACTATGTTTTAACAAAAATAACTGAGAGGGACCTCTGTAGTGCATCATAGGAGTAACGGAAACCTGTTGAGCACAGAAACTAAGGCGGACCACATGGAGAATGTAAGAAAATGCCTGGCTTCTACCACTTCATCTCCCAACTGAGATCAGCTGGGAACCAGGAGAAACTTCTCCCTGTGGTGAGGCAGTAAGCAAAAGGATCCTAGCAATCCCCATCAGCACCCTGGACACCTATAAATCTCACCACTGCAGTCCTCTGCAGTTCTCACAAGCACCAAGCCCAGCTGAGGGAGCTGCCTGGAGTCCACATAGCTGTGCTTTCCACAGGGAAGGAGCTGACACTGTGCCCTCTCCCCGGTGTCCCACACAGCTGCTGTGCTACACGATCTTCCAACTGGAACTATGGCTGAAATGTGTCTTGCTTCAGGGGCAAGTAGCCATAGCTCCCCTTCATCCTTGAGGCTCAGCCACCACCGAACCACCCCAGACTGGTGCCCTGACATCCACAAGTTGATGCAAATATCTATTACACCCTTCCCTGTGGAGCCAAGCAGAGGTGGAAGTGCTTTGCTTACCCCTCCCTGTGCCTCCCTGGGCAGAAGCTGAAGAAAATAGTACTTTAGCTACTCAGAGAAGCCATATCTCTCTGGTACCTAAGCTGAAGCAATGCCCTGCATCCCTTGGAAACAGTTCCTTGACCATCCAGAATGGTCATGCTCCCCAATACCTAAGTTGAAGTGGCACCCTGCATTTCAGGGACATGATGTCTGGGCTTCCTGGAACAGTCATGTGCCCCAGGCCTGAGCTGAAGCAGCACATCTTCCTCGGGGGAAGGAAAAAGAGAAAAAGAAGCTCATTTTATAATGACAAAGGGATCAGTTCAGAAAGAGGATATAAGAATTGTAAATATATATGCACCAAATATAGAAGTATCCAGACATGTAAAGCAAATGTTATTCGATTTAAAGGAAGAGATAGACTCCAATACAATAATAGTTGAGGACGTCAATACCCCACTCTCAGCATTGGACAGATTATCCAGACAGACAGAAAATAAGCAAAGAAACATTGGATTTAAACTGCGTTTTAAACCAAATGGACCTAACAGACATTTATAGAACATTTCATTCAACAGTTGCAGAATATACATTCTTTTCACCAGCACATGGAACATTCTCCAGGATAGAACACATATTAGGCCACAAAATAAGTCTCAAAAAGTTGAAATAATTGCTATCATATCAAGTATCTTTTCTGACCACAATGGAATAAAGTAGAAATCAGTAACAAAATGAACTTTGGAAACTGTACAAACACGTGGAAATTAAACAGCATGCTCCTGAATGACCAACGGGGCTATGAGGAAATTAAGAAGAAACATTTAAATTTTATTGAAACAAATGAAAATACACACACAACACCAAAACAGATGGGTTACAGCAAAAGCAGTATGAAGAGGTAAGTTTATAGAAATAAACTCTTACATCAAAAGAGTAGAAAGATTTCAAATAAACAACTTAATGATGCATTTGAGGAACTACAAAAGCAAGAAAAAACCAAACCCAAAATTAGTAGAAGAAATAATAAAGATCAGAGCAGAAATAAATAAAACTGAGACTAAAAAAATGGAAAAAATCAACAAGTTTTTAAAAAATGTAAACAAATCCATACACTATTAGCTAAGCTAACCAATAAACAAGAGAAAAGACTCAATAAATAAAATAGAAATGAAGAAGGAGACATTACAACTGATACCACAGAAATACAAAGTATCACTAGAGATTATATGAGCAGCTATATGACAGTAAATTAGAAAATCTAGCAGAAATGAATAAAATGGATAAATTTCTCTATACATATTATCTGAAAAAATTGAACCAAGAAGAAATAGAAAACATGAGCAGACAAATTATAAGGAACAAGATGAATCTATAATAAAGTCTCCCATCGAAGAAGAGCCCAGGACCTGATGGCTTCACTGTGAAATCCTATCCAACTTTTAAAGAAGAAATAATAGTAATTCTTCTAAAACTATTCCAGAAAATTAAAGAGGAGGGAGTTCTTCCAAACTCATTCTACAAGACCAGCATTACCCTGATACCAAAACCAGACAAAAACAAAATAACAACAAAAAACTACAGGCCAATATCCCTGTTGAACATAAATGTAAAAATCCTCAACAAAATCCAAGAAAACCAAATCTAGCAGCACATTAAAAAGATTATTCACCATAATCAAGTGGTATTTATCCCAGAGATTCAAGAATGGTTCAACATATGCAAATCAATAAACATGATACATCACATTAACAGAAGGAAGAACAAAAACTATGTGTCTCAATAAATGCAGAAAAAACATTTGATAAAATTCAATGATTTTTCATGATAAAAACTATCAACAAGTTAGGTATAGAAGGAATGTATTTCAATGCAATAAAGTCTATATATGACAAACTTATAGTCAACATCATACTGAATGGGGGAAAAGTTGAAAGCTTTTCCTCCGAGACCTGAACAAGACAAGGAAGCCCACTTTCACCATTTGTATTCAACAGAGTACTGGAAGCCATAGCCAGAGCAATTAAGCCAAAGAAACAAAAGGTATCCAAATTGGGAAAAAAAAAAAAGAAGTTAAATTATCCCTGTTCACAGATGACATGATCTCATATATAGAAAACCCTAAGTTCCACCAAAAAAAATTGCTTAGGACCGATAAACAAATTCAGCAAAGTTGCAGGATACAAAATCAAGTAAAAAAATCAATAGAGTTTCTATACACCAACAATAAACTATCTGAAAAACAAACAAGACAAGAGCCTCACTTACAATAGCTATAAAAATAAATAAATAAATAAAATACCTAGGAATATGTTTAACCAAAAAGGTGAAAGATCTCTATAGAGAAAACTATAAAACAATGCTGAAAAACGTTGAAGACACACAAAAAAAGAAAGCCATCCCATGTTCATAGATCAGAAGAATTCATATTGTGAAAATGACCATACCACCAAAGCAATCTACAAATTCAATGCAATCATCTATGAAAATACCAATAACATTTTTCACAGAAACAGAAAAAGTATTCCTAAAATTCATATGGAACCAGAAAAGACCCTGAATAACCAAAGCAATCTTGAGCAAAAACAACAATAACAAAAACAAAAACAAGGCTGAAGGAATCACACTATCAAACTACAAAGCTATAGTAACCAAAACAATATGTTACTGGCATAAAAACAGACATATAGGCCAATGGAACAAAATACAGACCCCAGAAATAAGTCCACTTATTTTCAGCCAACTGATGTTCTTTTTCTTTTTTGGTGGGAAGTTCATTGATTTCTTTACAATTAAAATTCATCTATGAATCTGATAAAGACCTTCAGACAATTAGAAATTTTGCAAAATAAGATTTGGGAAGCCCTCCTATAGACCAGTTTTGTCCTCAAGTCTGTCCCCGAGAAGCCATCAGAAGTCTCCATCACCCCTGGGCTCCAGATTGCTTTTGGCCCCACTCCCTGGAGATTTGGGGACAGGGATCTCCTGTTCCTATTCATTGTTCTCACCCCCACCCTTCTCAGCGATGGAGCTGGAGTTCCAGGCCCACGTGGTGAATGAGACCGTGAGTGTCAAGAGGGAGTATGTAGTTCATGATTTCCACCCTAGCAGCTGGTGCCCTGCTTCCAGGTGACAGCGAGTCAAGTCAGGAAGAGGCTGACAGGAGGGCTAATGGAGGTAGGAAGGTGAGGGATACAGAGCCAGAGGCATGAACCCATACCCCTGCTGCCCACTCCTCATCTCCCCCTGGAGAGTCCTAAATTTTCCCCTTCCAGTTGAGCCTGAAGAACACAGCACTGAAGTCCATCATAGCTCTATTGGCACCTAAGGGGCACTTATATTGGCTGTCACGTGCAGGGGGCTGCTGCCCCTTCAGACAATCAAGGGCATTGCTTCCAAGGTGACACTGCTGCTGGGCTACCTCTCTTACACTCCTCCCTGGTGCAGGCCCTGCCCAGCTCCTCCTGCAACCTGCTCCTCAGTAAGTTCTACTTCCTTACCTGGCCTGCCTGTTTTCTCCCACCTGCTGTCATCCACACCAGGGTGTTTCTGCTCAACTCCCAGGACATCAGAGGCACAGGACCTGGCCCCTAACCATCCCACCTGCCCTCCCACCTCCAGTTTACTACTTCAGCGTCCTGCTGCTGCTGCTCTTCCTCAGTGCCACAGAGATTGTGCTGCTGGTTGGGCTGCTGGCCTGGGGCAACTCTGGGGCTACGAGCAACCCCAGCCTAGTCCTGAGAGAGGAAAAGCAAGATTATGAGAATCTAGGGTCTAATCCTGAAAGTGAGTGAAGGTTGAGGCACCTTCCTGGGAGTGAGGGGTAAGGAATGAGGCCTAAGTGCAGGTCTAAACAGAAAAGAACTGGCAGGTTGCCTGCCTAGGGCTGGGTAAGGGTGCAGGAATTGCTAGGTGGTCATGGCTCCTTGCACCAACCCTGCTGGCTCTCCTGTCCCTGGGCTCCACCATATCCTTTCTTGTTAGAGGCAGGTCTGCATCAGGGAGCAAGATTGGCCTCCCTAAAGGCCCAGGTGACCTCAACTCTCCAAGATAACATATTGCCTTGCAGAGCCTCCCTAAGATGGTGTTTTTTCCACTGAAGATGACCCGCAATGGGCCAGACCCAAATGTTAATTAATTGAGACTTTCCAGAAGGGAGAGATACAGGCTGATGACCCCTGGGTTTCATCCTTCTGCTCATGTTGGGTTGGCTTGGGGGAGGGCCTGAAAAACAACTCCTTTCTCTGCATCTTTGCTTCATGGAAGCACCCAGAAGAATAAAGGGGTCAAAGAGAAGCTGGACTGAGACTGTTGACTGTGACTTCTTTCTCATGTATGTGGCCTGGGTGCTGTGCAGCCAATTCAACTTCACAGGAATCTGAATGTGGACAGCGTGCAAGTCCAACTCAGATCCTAGAGAGGCTGCACCCCATGGCAAGCAGCCCAGGCTATGACAGCGTTGGGCCTGGGCTGCAGACTTTAGGATGCAGTTTTGGTTTCCCATGACCGGGGGTAGAGCCAAGACAGGGTCTCTGGAGAGCTGAGGAGGAAAGTTAGATCTCTCTCGATCCCCGGAAGACCCTGAACCACCCCAAGCTCTCCCTCCATTAGCATATAAGCAAAGAGCTTGAAATAAACCCATTCCCAAGTGCAAGTACACCTCAAGGGTCTGTCTTCATTGAACTCTGCTATTTTTTCTGATCTTAAGTAGGTGGGACCTTGCTTTTCACCCCACTCTGCTCCTGAATTTCTCTCCACTGTCCACCAGTCTCCCAGTCCATAGGTATGCAGCCTTCTGCAACCGCTGCTGTTTGGTCCTGGGCCAGGAGGCACTAATGCTGGGAAGTGGGAGACTGAGGCCTGGGAAGCAGGCCACAGAGGGTGGGTCAGGGCTCCTTTTCTGAATGCCTCCTGCAGTGTACTGGAACCCAGAGGGAATGGCGAGCAGGCAGGCAGTCCTGCTCCCAGTCACCTAGGGGACTCCTGGGAAATGGAGCAGCCCCAGATCTCAGGTCTGTGGGCAATGGGGAATGTGTTTTCTGCACAAAATCCAGGAGAACCTGATTGCTTTTCCCCAGGTCTTCTGACTACTCCTCTGAGACCTACCCACATTTTGGGCTGAAAAGGAAGTTCTAGTACCCACTTTTGACTGAGGACAGAGGTAGTGCTGTTCTGCCCTCCTGCTTTTGGCACATATGAGGCAGCTGTGGGCACAGGCCTCTGTCTTCTTTCTCTCCTCTCCTATTTCGAAAGCTATCAGCATCACAAAACCCAAGACGAGAAGGAATCCAGCTTTCTGGGAGAATGCTGGTTTTGTTGGAAACGTGGGCTACAGGGAAAAAGCAGAAACCAGGACTAGAGGGCTCAGGGAGGAGGCTCCTGGATGGGGCAGTGAAGACAAGCCTCTCTCAAAGGACTTCAAACTCACCCAGCCCAGAGGCAAGTTAACACGGGTTTATCTGTCCAATGACCTGGCTAGTCTGGCAGAACCAGGCAGGGCTAGCAGAAGACTCAGGCAGAGGTGTTGAAAAGGCAATTGGTCATGTCAGCCATCTGCTCCATGCGTACAGGTACTTCTCCAGGTTCTTGGTGAAGGGCATGCTGCTGAACTTGTGCAGAGAGGCCCTACAGGTTTCCTTGACAATGTTTTTTGGGGTTTAGCAAATCCTGTCCTTCTCTGTGTTTGAAATAGCCCAGGCCTTTTGGATCTTGCACAGTTCTTCAAGGCCATCATTGAAGCCCTTGAAACACTCTTTGATCATCTGCTGCTCCTTATTCTAGAGTTTGACTCCTGGTTGGAACATAAGTATATTGTTCTCTGTGAAATATTCAGTCACCTTTAGCCAACTGCACTGGTAAGTCGATCTACTGCTCAATGTGCTCCCAGTGGGGGTACTCAGCAATCTTCTGAGTCACAGCCACCAGCTGGGTCGCTCAGACTTCAGGGACTTGAGGATGTAGTTGTAGTTGTTATGCAGGAAGATGGTGCTCAGATCTGGGTCCTCATACACCTTGGACTTGCTCAGCAAGTTCAACTGCAGGCTGCCCAGAATTTCACAGATACAGATGCTTAGCAGTCACTTGCTGAACTTTGAACCATGGCTGTGGCTGAAGAACTGGCCTCTTGGGAAGCCAGCATATCACCCACCATCTCCTGGAAGTCCAGAAGCTGCTGCAGGAAGAGGATGATGTTGCTTGTGAGCATGGTGCCATCCTTGGGCACGTTGCATTCATTGTCAAGGTCATTTTTGATGTTGTCCACAAAGTCCTCCAGTGCTTTGGCTCAAATAGCCTCTAGGGAGATGATGAGGCCAGGTGATTTGTTCTTGCTGATGGCGGCCATGCCCTAGAGCACCTGGTCAAACTCAGGTTTGCTGTGCTTAGGTGATGCGGGATGGAGGAGACAGTAAGCACCATGGAGAAGTCGTGTCGAATGATGGTGTCCGAGGGGGAGACAACATTCTCCCCTTCAAGTATCAGCCCATCCAGCACATCCCGTATCAGAGTCACAGGTCTTCTTCCTATGGTGCTCAGTGATTATGTCAGCCAGCAACTGGTACTCACTCTAGGCCAGCTCGACAAAGGTACTGACACAGTGGATGTAGGTATCAGTCTCCATATCCACCATCTTTCCTGACCAGCAGCCTATGCTTGTCATTCAAGGCCTTGGACAGGTACTTAACTTTGAAATTATGCTGGTGACCTTCCAAAGGAAGGAAGTTGGGGCATCCCTTTTCCCCAACTAGACCATGCTGGGAATACTGTTTTCAGAAGGTATTGAGCCTTATGAATTGTCCCTGGCCACTTGACTGGCTTTTTTGGCGGGTGTGTTTTTCCTCTTGTTGGGGATAGAAGGAGAGTAGGGAATTTCAGAAAAAGAACTCTTCTTCCAGAAATACTTCTCCAGGCCTTGATGAAGTGATCCAGCTGGATGGAGCAAATTTAGTAGTAGACATTCATAAAATCTTGGTTGCAGCTGTCTTCCACCAGCCAGCAGGAGATGTGGATTACATCCTGGAGCATACTCTTGGGCAGGTGCTCCAGGGACATAACCTCCTGTCCCTCCAAATCATCATCACCACTGATCAGATCCAGGATGAGCACAGGGGAGACAATCTTATTGTGCCTGGTCATCAGGCTGCAGAGCTCGGACTCTAGTGACTCCTTCCCCTGCTCAAGCAGCAGCTTCACTTTGTTGAGTTCTGGGCTGTTTGGGCTATTGTCCTAGAAATACTCCACAGCCTTCTGAATCTTAGCCATGCTTCCCAGACACTCTTCTGGCCTACCTGTGGGGCCCTCTCTGAAGATCTGTTAAGTATCACTGGTAACATGGTAGGAGCTGATGATGTGGTCCAGGATGGATAGCGTCTTCTCGAAATTGTCTTGCAGACGCTGCAGATTATCTGTCTGCTTGTGCACTGGAATGATGGAATTCTCCAGCTTTATATGGTGACTGTCATATGATGACAGGATAGACATCATGTTCTTGGTGAGCTGGTCACTCTTCTCCAGGCTGTCTTGAATATAGTACAGCAACTCCTCCTCCTGTTTCGGCTTCTCTTCAATCTTCAGCAGTCAGGTGAATGTCTCCAGTGGAAGGATCATAGCTGCAAACTCTATGGCTCTCACATCCCAGTTTCTTTCCTCAGCACTCCCCACCCTGCAACTAACTGTAAATAAAGGCGCTAAGAGCATTCATTGGTGGAAGGAACAGTTTCTTCGATAAATGGTGCTGGGAAAACTGGATAGCCATATGCAGAAAGTAGAACCCTATCTCTTACCATATAAAACCATCAACTCAAAATGGATTAAAGATTTATACATAAGACTCAAAACTATAAAACTAGTAGGAGAAAATATAGGGTAAACACTTAAGGACATTGGTCTGCGCAAAGACTTTATGGAGAAGACCTTAAAAGTACATGGAACAAAAGCAAAAATAGGTAAGTGGGATTATTTCAAACTAAAAAGCTTCTGTGCAGCAAAGAAAGCAGTTGACAGAGTGATGAGACAACCTGCAGAATGGGAGAAGATATTTGCAAACTATCCATCTGAAAAGGGATTAAATCCACCACACACAGAATATATAAGGAACTCAAGAAAGTCAACAGCAAAATAATAATCATAATTCATTAAAAAATGGGCAAATGAGCTGAATAGACATCTCTTGTAAGAAGAGATACAAATGGCCAACAGGTACATTAAAAATGCTCAAATCATTAATCATCAGGGAAATGCAAATCAAAGCCACAAAGAGATACTATCTTACCACAGTTAGAATGGCTTTTATTAAAAAGATAAAAAGTAACAAATGCTGGGGTGGATGTGGAGAAAAGGTAACTCTTATGCACTATTGGTGGGAATGTAAACTAGTACAACCATTATGGAAAACAGTATGGAGGTTCCTTAAAAAACTAAAAGTAGAGCTAACATATGATCCAGCAATCCCACCACTGGGTATATATCCAAAGAAATATGAAGTATGTTAAAGAGATGTCTACTTTTTCATGTTTACTGCCCCATTATTAACAATAGCTAAGATATGGACTCAACCTAAGTGTCCATCATCAGATGAATGAATAAAAAAATGTGGTACATGTAGACAATTGAATACTATTTAGCCATAAAAAGAACGAAGTTCTGTCATTTGTGGCAACATGGATGAGCTTGGAGGACATTATATTAAGTGAAATACACCACACACAGAAAGATAATATATTGTATACTCTCACTTATATGTGGAAGCTAACAAAATTATCTTGTAGAAGTAGAGAACAGTTACTAGAGATCAGGAATGGTAGAGGAAGGAGAGGATTGGTTAATGGTAAAGGAAGGAGGGGATTACAAAAGTAATGCTAGTTAGAAGGATAAGGTCTAGTGTTCTATAGCATGATAGGGTGGCTATAATTAACAACAATCTGTTGCATATGTTCAAATGGTTAAAGGAACAGATTTTGAATGTCCCCAATACAAGTAATGATAAATGTTTGAGGTGATTGATATTCTAATTGTACTGATTTAAGCATTACATATTTTATACACGTATTGGAATATCACACTGTTCCCCATGATATGTACAATTATTATGTCAATTAAAAATAATAATAAAAGCAAAAATATATATACCGTTTAAAATAGCAGCAAAAGTTGTTAGATATGAGTCTATTAAAATATGTATAAGATCCGTATGTTGAAATTACAAAACTGTAATGAAAGAAATCAATGAAGACCTACATAAATGGAGTTCTATGTCATACTCAAAGATTGTTAAGATGCCAATTTCCCCCAATTTGGCCTACAGATTTAAAATAAAAATTCCAGCAGTTTTTTGTGGGTATCAAAAGTGTGATTTTTAATATAGCCCCCCCACCCACCCACAGAAAAGCAAAGAACTAGGATTCTAGTTCTGAAAAACAATTCTGAAAAAAATAACAAAGTTGGAGGACTCCTATTACTGAATTCCAAGACTTACTGTAATGCTTCAGTAATCAAGACAATGTGGAAATAGGAAAAGCATAGACACATACATCAGTGAAAAGTGTTGAGAGCCCAGAAATAGTTGATCCACATAAATATAGTTAACCTATTTTTACAAAGGTGCAAAGACAATTCAATAGAGAAATGATAGTCTTTTCAACAAATAGTACTGGAACAATTAGGGATTCATGCACAGCACAATGAATCTCAATGTATACCTCACACATTATACAAAAATTAACTCAAAATTTATCAGACCTAAAGGTTAAATGTAAAACCATAAAACTTCTGAAAAAGATTAAAACATGGGAGAAAATTTGTGTAATCTTGGGTTAAGCAAAGAGTTTTTAGCTACAACACCAAAAGCATAATTGGCAAGAAAAAATAGGTAAATTGGACTTAATCAAAATTTAAAACTCTTACTCCATGAAAGACACTACTATGGGAATGAAAGGACAAGCCACACACTGGGAGAAAATAGTTTCAAGTAATATTTCTGACAAGAACTTTATCTAGAAGGTATAAAGAACTCAAAAACTCAATGATAAGAAAACAAATAACCGAATTAAAAATGGGCAAAAGATCTGAAAAGACACTACACTTAAAAAGATATACAGATGGCAAATAAGCATATGAAAAGGTGCTGAATATCATTTGTCACTAGGGAAATGTAATCAAAACAATTATGAGATACCACTACACATCTATTAGAATGGCTAAAATAAAAAAAAATGCAACTTCAAATGCTGGTGAAGAATGCAGAGCTCTCATTCATTGCTAGTGGGAATGCAAAATGGTATACCACTTAGGAAGACAGTTTGGAAGAAATTTCTTATAGAGTTAGACATAGGATTACCATATGACCCAGCAATCATTATCTTAGGCATTACCTAACTCTTTTAAAATCTTATGTTCACACAAAACCTGCATGCAAATGTTTATAGCAGTTTTATTCATAATTACTCAAAACTGGAATTAATCAAGATTTCCTTCAGTAGGTGAATGGATAAACAAACTGTGGTATATCCATACAATAAAATACTATTCAGCAATGAGTAGTATTTATTAGCCATCATTTCACTAACCTACATAGATGAGTCACAAATGCATTTTACAAGTGAAAGAAGCCAGAGCAAGAAGGCTACATGGACAATACAATTCAAACTATATGGTATTCTGGAAAACATCAAAGTGATAGGGATGGAAAATATGTCAGTGGTGCCAAGAATTTAGGGGGAAAGAGGTATTTGACTAGGGGAAGCATTGGGCCTCTTTAAAATGTGATGGAACTAATCTGCGGTACTGTGGTGGCAGATACATGATTCTATGTATTTGTCAAAACACAGAGAACTTTGCAGCACAAAGAATGAACCTTAATGTATGCAAATAAAAAATTGACCAAGAGGTCAACAGATCTCAGGATAAACTGTAGACTCTGACAAAAGAACATAATTGTATTACAAATATATGACATAACCTCACTGAAGGGTTTGGGGAGAATAAGATGCTCACCTAAGTGACTTTGGAAAATGGTGGGTGTACTAGTCTGTTTTCACACTGCCAAAAAGAACTACCTGAGACTGGGTAATTTATGAAGTAATGAGGTTTAATTGACCACAGTTCTGCAGGCTTAACAGGAAGCATGGCTAGGAGGCCTCAGGAAACTTACAAACATGGCAGAAGGTGAAGGGAAAGCAAGCGTGTCTTACCATGGTGGAGCAGGAGAGAGAGAGCAAGTGGGGAAATGCCACACACCTTTCAAACAACCAGATCTCTTGAGAACCCACTATTAGGAGAAAAAGGGGGAAGTTCACCCCCATGATTCAATCACCTCCCACCAGGTCCCTCCCCCAGCATGTGGAGATTACAATTAGACATGAGATTTGTTGGGACACAGAGACAAACCGTATCAGTGGGGTTTTTTGGTCGTTGTTGTTGTTTTTGTTTGTTTTTGTTTTCTGAGGCAGAGCCTCACTCTGTCACCCAGGCTGGAGTGCAGTGGTGTGATCTTGGCTTACTGCAGCCTTAACCTCCCTGGATTCAGGTGATCCTCCCACCTCAGCCTCCTGAGTAGCTGGGACTACAGGCACATGACACCATGCCTGGTTAATTTATGTATGTTTGTAGAGACAGGGTTTTGCCATGTTGCCCAGGCTGGTCTTGAACTCCTGGCCTCAAGTGATCCCCCCTCCTTTGTCTCCCAAAATGCTGGGATTATGGGTGTGAGCCACCATGCCCAGTTCATATGAAAATGGTGTTTTAACTGAAGATTGAACATAAGCACTGTTTTCTAGTTGGTAAATTTGTTTCTCCTGAGGATAACAGTTTAACAGTTTAACAGTTCTGAAACTGCTGAACATGTTTACGGGACTGAACAAATACATAAGTGGATAGCAGCTGGTTGGAACCAGATTTCTTATGATTGAAGAGGGATGTAACAGATAAGCTAGGTTAGAATGAACCATGTGGTAATAGATTAGAGTTGGAGACACCAGTATGAACTCATGTTTATCTTAATACAGATTCAGAAGAATAGGCACAGAAGAAATCATAGATATATGCAATACATGGTTTGGTACACATACATAGTTTTCCTAGATCTTTCTGCTGAAAAGGCCTAGAAATGATGACATCGTGATAGGAATAAACACACCAATTGCTCAGACCTTGGTTTCTAATACTCTTCTCCAATAAAAGGAACCATGACTCCCTGGAAAAATGACATATTGTAGAGCTGGGACAGAGAATATACAAGTTGAGCCTGGAACAAGTTTTGTTGTGCCAGGAATTTAGGAAGTGCTCAAAAAGTGAAAGGATGAAGGCATGTGAGAGGGGCCCAGGAGTCAGCCTGAAAGAGCTTCTAATAGCCAAACAATTTGAACAACAAAATAAATGGTAAGTTGGGGGTTGTGCAAAAGTAATTGCGGTTTTTGCTATTACTTTTAAGTGCAAACCTGCAATTAATTTTGTGCCAACCTAATAAAATAGTAACATAACATAGAATTATAATCCAAAGTTTAAAATAAATAGCATGGGTCCATACTGATATAAGTAAATGACTGAACACATAAATTAAAAAGAGACAGATCTCCTAAACAGAAAAATTCCCAGTAGTTTATGTAGATTCTCCTCCCTCAAGGTGATATAGCTTAACTCCACACCACTTAAATGGGTTGTGCTTAGCAGCTTGCTCCCAAAGAGTAGAATATGAAAAGGTGGAAAAAGTTACTTTATAATGAAAAAGCTGGTAAATGCTACTCAACCAGGTGATGAAAGTTACCATCATCAGTGATAAGTCATGTTGATACACATACTCCTGATACAATGTGATGAAAATGGAACTTCACCTCTATGTACTCCCTTCCAAAAACTCACAATGTTTACAAAACCTTGAAAAAATGTCAGACAAATCCAAACCCAGGAGCATTCTACAACATATTTAACCAGCACCCCTTTGATAGTAAGTTCATAAAAATCAAGAAAAATCTGAGAAACTGTCACAGCCAAGAGGAGAATTAGAGACATGATTATTAAATGTAATGTGGTATCCTGATTGGAATCTTGAGACAGAAAAAAGGACATTAGGGGAAAATTTGTGAAATCTGAATAAAGTGTGTAGTTTAGTTAATAACAATGTATCCATGCTGGTTCATTGGTTGTAATAAAAGTTCCACAGTAATGCAAGATGTAAACAATAGAAAAAACGGTATTGGGTATATGGCAACTCTGTACTATACTTGCAACTTTTCTGTAAACTATTCTAAAAAGATATATTGATTTAAATCTTAAAAACAACATAGGTATATTTTAAAAGAGCATACATAGAATGATCCCAATTCCATATAACTAATATGTGAATGTGTACCAGAGGAAAAACCAAATATGTATGTGTATATACTCAGAGATATGATGATAGGTAAATTTTCTCTTTTCTGTTTTTCTATATTTTTCAATGCTATAATTTACAACAAACAGTTATTCCCTTAAGTAATTTTAAAAAGCAATACTCAAATAAATAGAGACCATGCAACAGAGCAGTGGGAGGAGGGGAATTGAGCTGCTTCTGCAGAAACAGGCTGTTTTTCAGACCACCATCTTTAGCTGATTCAGGAGACAATAATTTCTGGGGATAGAAGAGAAGACTGAACAAGAGCTGAATCTCTGAGTTTCTGTGATCGTCATTCTTGAGTCACTGTAAGAAAATGATCCTACCTTTCATTTTTCTAGATTAAAAAAACTGAAATTACATGACTCAAGGCCACAAAGTTGATTAGTGTGCTAAGGCATACAAATGTGTTTTATTTGGTCTATGCAGTGTTTCAAAACCATTTGAATATGAATACCTGTGGGTAATGCCTCTTCTTTCTTTTGATTATAGCAAGCTTAGTTCACACAATACTTTTTCAACTCCTGGCCCACAGAGATATTTATTTGGAATCAATGATTTAGGTAAAGGAGCAGAGGTGAAGAACTGTATATAGAGGTTAAGAATTCTAAGATTAAATGAGAAAAAAAAAAATCTTTGTGAATTCAGAGAGGGAAGAAAAGTTCTTTTCCATGTGAGTTAATTTCTTGCTCTAGCCAGGACCATTGCATTGCATAAATACTGCAGGCTCTGTGCATATCACCATATCTGTAAATGGAGCCCTGGAATTGTTCAGTGCGCAGACTGCACAGCCGTAAGCAGCAGCTCTGATTCTCCATCAGTATCATATTGTAAAAGTCTCATATTTTATAATACTGCTTAATGTCCTGTTTTCATAAGGTGTGGTTTTGAGTCACATCTCAATTCAAAACCACTTTCAGTCATCATCACTTCAATATTTATTGAACATATGTACCAGACTCTGTTCTCTCATTTATTCCTTACACTAGCCTTAAACAAAAGTTCTAATGGTATTTCTCATTTGTAAAATGAGAAAGTTGAGACTTAGAAAAGTCAAATAATTTGCCCAAGGTTATGGTATGGAGCAAGGATTTGAATCTACATAGTAAGGAACCCTTTCTGAGGGGGAGTATATTTATGAAGATATGGGAGCTAATTACTTTGTTTCATTTAGAAAAAAATCTATTTTAATCTATAATACTCATTGATTTTTACACCAATTAATTACTACATATGATTTGGAATATTATCACTAATATTTGATAACTTTATTCACTTACCTAGGTGAAAGTAACTATATGTAATCTCTCATTTTCACTGTATGCTAAATTTTACTTTTCAGATTACATTACTTTCTTAGTATTTTGCGATGTATACAATGTTTCAATATTTGCTATGCATATACAATGTTTCAATATTTGTCATGGGAACGTTTTTTATGTAATGGCTTATAGACAGAAGTCAGTGTTTAAAATTTTATATTATCATAGTTGTCTCTTTTGTCACAAGAGTAGATGTAGATATTTTTAAGCTGTCAAGAGTCTGGCAAAATTTTGGCTACTTGGATACTAATTATATTAAAACCTATTAGCTAATCTTCCTATTTAATCTCCTCCTGCAATGGGCAGCATAATCAAACGGATTTCCAAAGAGGACATATTGAAGCACAGATGGTTTTAGGGTCTCTCTCAGGGAAGTCAAGTGCTTAGGGAAAAACTGGAGAATTATAGCATTTGAAAGGGGAAAAAGGAGTTGCATCCAAGAAAACAGTGTCAAAGCTATTGAATTCAGTCCCTAAAGCAGCAAGCATGCAAAGATTTGCTCAGATCAAAGTTAATACTATGGATTTCGCTGATGGCTGCTTTTAAATCATCTTTTGAATGTGCAACTGAAAATATAGCTTTCTTTCTCAAGTTTTCAAAAATAAAGACCTTTCCTCTCCTCAGTAAACACATCTTCCATGAATGAGCTGGGCATATTTCACAATCTTTAGTAATTCTCAGATCTGCATCTCCAGTGAGACCTCTCTCCCGAAACTCAGAGCTGTGTCCAACTATTTGCAGTATACTTTCATTTGAGGGCCTTAGCTGAATCTCAAATTCTTCTAGCACTAAGCTGGCTGTCACCATCTCTCCCACCACACATGGTAATAGCAACCACAATAATGACAGCCACAACAAATCAATTTTACCTCACGTATGTTCCATTTAAGGCCTGGAAAAGCCAACCACCCAAATCAGCTCCTTCCTTCAATCTACACATAGAGTTGATTACTAACTCGTAAAGATTCTATTTCCTTAATCTTTCTCTCATCTATCTCTGTCTCTTGCTCCCAGGGCCATCTTGTATGCTTGTCCTACTCCCTGCAATGATTATGAGAGCCTTGACAACAGACATTGTCTAATTTACAGCTAAAAACTTTTTTTTTTTTTTTTGTGGAGACAGTCTTGCTCTGCCATTCTGGATGGAGTGCAGTGGCACAATCATGGATCACTGCAGCCTTGAACTCCTGGGCCCAAGTGATCCTTCTGCATCTGCCTCCGGAGTACCTGGGACTACAGGAATGCACAATCCTGTCCAGCTAATCAAAAAAAAATTGTAGAGATGGGGGTCTCACCATGTTGGCCAGGCTGGTCTTGAATTCGTGGCCTCAAGTGATTCTCCCCCATCAGCCTCCCAAAGGGCTAGGATTACAGATGTGAGCCACTGCACGCAGCTGTAACTGAAACATTTAGTAGGCCCCTGATGCACATCATCCAACAACAAAATGTTTTTGTTGGAAAGAAGGAAAAGTTAATGCATTGCTACAGAGTTAATATTATGGGAAGTGTGCCTGTGTTTGGTCATTTGACTCCAAAGTGAAGGAATTTCGTTTCCTTTTTTTTTTTTAGCCCCATCATCGAAAGGTTTAAAAGACTTTTGGAACTTTTAGATTTATCAGAAAGAATTTTCCCTAAACTTTGTGACTACATGAAAGTTAAATTTCAAGTATGTGCATTCATTTATTTTTAAACCACTTTAATCATTTGTGCTTCTTGGAAAGGCAATTTGTATTTGGTCTGTCTCTAGGTTTGTATCTTAGGTGTGGTGTTTTTCTAATGGTTTTCCTCAACCATTTCAGGGATAGAACTAAGCCCTAATTGTTGTAAGAAATCCACTGTACACAGTGAATTACCTTCTTTTCTATGCATATTCCAGGATGGTACTAGCTCTGTGCCATCCTAGGGAGAAATGAGAAAATAGTCACTTAAATCATTGTCTGTTTTGTGGTTCACATGAGAAACTTCAACTGAGAACAGCTGCAAGGTCTCAAAAAAGGTCCTTAGGAAATGTTTCTCATAGATTACCAGAGATTGTGATTTTCTTACCAATGAGTTAATGGCTCAGTCTCACTTTTTCCTTGCTAGTTTATCCATTCATTGCCTCCTGTCCCAGAAATCAAAACACACACACACACACACACACACTCCAAAGCAATCCCACTAGCCAGGGATATGATGTTAGCAAAATACTTTGTTCTTTATCTTTTAAGTCCTCTTTAAGCATTCTCTTTACCAATATTTAGACTCAGAGTTGGAAATTAAAAAAAAAAAAAATCTGAAACCTCTACTTGATTTGGAATATCTTTTTCCTTGGAACTAGGCTGGCATGAAAGGAACAGGCCTCATGGAAAGCTGTGTTTTCTTTTGCTTCTCTTTGGGGAGCAATGGTTAAAAGCTGTGATGGCAGACATGAAAGTAAGTCCAGCTCTTTACAGTTGGCCTCCTTTGAAAGGCCTTTCCTTGACCCCTATTCCCCAGGAGAAAAAAAAAAAAAAAGTTGCTAACAGGAACATCACAAGGTTCCATTGATGAAATGTGTTGAATCAAACCATGTATGATGACAACTAGTGGGTGGAAAAATTTTCCCCAAATCAGAACTGGGTATCTGCCCTCCACGTTACTTCACTGGATGCCAAAAGGTTATCTGTGAGGAACTAGGAAAGGAAGTATATTTGAAAACATCACTGGAACTTGTATATAACATCTTAAGGTGTTTGATCCTTTTATGAACTGTTGACAGCTTTTCGCCATTGAAGTCTATGTGAGAGTTGCCAGCCGAGTGAAAGAAGGAAGCAGGGCCAGAGTGCTTGACCAAGGAACCCCTAAGAGCTGGTTAGATCACAAGACATGAGATGACCAGGGAGAGGAAATGGCCCAGAATTCCATGAAATGCTCAGGCATCTGTATCAGCAGTTTCATCAGGACCTATTTTGACCACCCAAGTGATTCTCTTTTGAGTTTCACTTCCAGTATCATCTTCATTCAAGGATCCATGCAAATGTTAATTCCCAGAGCACTCAGAGAAGCATGCAGTAGCTGAGGATTATTAATAATCACTACAGTGCACTAAATCAGTAACGGTACTGAATCAGGTCATCGTGCAACACACGTTTTGAATTTATTAATGGTCATGACAGTTACTTAGTTGGGATAGTAGTTCTGTTTAATTGGGACATATTTAGTGCTACTCAGGCCAGGTATTTTCCTCTTGCTACTGCCGGGTCTGTTTGTTCTTCATAAGTTTCTCAGTATTTCTGTGGAATGTGCCTGATGCCAGCTGGTCTCCTATGCTTTCCCATGCTGGGAAGTCTTCTGGGCTGTGGCTTCTGCCTGAGACACTATCATCGGTGTTAGATTAACAAGCCATGGCTTAGAAGTCCTTTGCTCAAAAATGAGTATATCAGGCTGAGTGTGGTGGCTCATGCCTACAATTCCAGTGTTATTGGATTCCAAGGCAAGGGAATTGCTTGAGGCCAGGAGTTCAAGACCAGCTTGGGCAACATAGTAAGACATCATCTCTGTAAAAAAATAAAATAAAAAAACTAGCCAGGCATGGTGACATGTGCCTGCAGTCTTAGCTTCTCAGGAGACTGAGGTGGGAGGATCACTTGAACCCAGGAGGTCAAGACTACAGTGAACTAGAATCATGCGACTGCACTCCAGACTGGATGACAGAGTGAGACCCTGTCTCAAAAATAAATAAATATACAAAATGAGTATATCATATGCATGTTTAATGCTGACTCTAGCATATAATGGATACTTATAAATTAATAATTATGCAACATTGTCTTCATTAGTATGGAGAAAGGAATCCTTTTCTAAACCCTCTCCATCCATTGCCCCTGCTGTTAATCTTGGGTTCTGTCTCATTTCTCACCTCATTCTCCATTTTTATAGCCACCTCACCTTTCCAACCCAGGCTTTGGATTTTCCCACAGCTCAGCATACAGCTCAGACTCTATAAATACACATCTCCCTCCTTAGCTCCTTCCAAAAACTGACCTTGTGCCCTCATGGTTGTCTGGGCTCCGTGTCCATTCGTGACCCATTATACATTAAGTGCCCACAGACACTGATGTAAACATAGACCTCTTTTTCACTGATGTCTCCTGACCACTCTTTTGATCACACGGTGGCCTTCTGCCTGTCAGACTATATCATGGCAGGACGATTCCACTTGCGTCGTAAGTTCCTACAATCTTATGCGAGTCATTAGTTAAAAATGATATTGTAAAAGTCATACTGATGTTATAGACAGCCAAACAACAGCACAGAGTTTGTAAACAAGTTTTCTGAAGGATTATAGTACATCAGACGTTCACGATTTGGAGAAGGCGGTCATGAATTCTACATTTCCATACCCATGTTGCAACCACCTGACCACACTCAACAAGCATAGGAATTCTTACAAAAGCCTGATTTCCTTCCAAAATAATCTGCTTCAAAAAAAACTTAATTATTTCTTTTGCTTCATTCAATAGGACTCAAATTATGTTTGTTTTTTAAAATAAGTTTGACTCATTTCCATATTAAATTGCTTGATCATTTCTTTTAAGTTAGTGAGGACTTTCTGTGCTTTGAAGTAGTTTTTGGCTTTCTTGTTTTCCTTTAGGGTATGACAAACTATTACATTGTCTGGAGAATTGGGGACTGGATCAGAGAGGCAGAACAAGTGGAGCTCAGGGACATGATTTCTAAATAACAATTCCCATGTGAATGCTCCTACAATATTTCCCTTTACTCATGTTTTTGTGTTGGTGTTTTTATTGTGGTCTGGACTGGGGCAAAAAATGAAATAGTAGATCCAGATGTGAAATACGTCTTTTGAAACTGATGTAGGGGTGTGTGTGTGTGTGTGTGTGTGTGTGTGTGTGTGTGTAAAATCAAAGGGTACTTCTGTAGTTTAAAACTCTGAGATAAGAAAAGAAAGGGTGAGGTAGAGGGAAAATATTTTACTGCCGAACCCCATCCTTATGGATCTAACAGTCAAACAACTTCTTTCTGAAAGTACGTCTTCTCTATTACACAAATGATGACTTTGGCAGGTTTTCAGTTTTAAGATATTACATTGCAGATCTTAATTTATCTGGTTTAAGAGAGAGTGTGTCATGATCCCCTGAAAGCAAGAACTTTGGAGTCAACAGATCTGAGTTCAGACATGACATTAGCTATTGATCTTGAACAAGTAACTTTCCTTCCTGACTTTCAGTTTCTCTATAAAGCAGAAACAACAAAACCTGCTTCCAGGGTAATTGTGAGTATTCAACGAGATTATGTACATAGCACAGAGTGTGGGCCCACTTGGAATGTTCCATGCCTTGTAAGTAGGTGAAATGTGTCCTCTAGCCCACCCTGTGCCCAGAGAGCCCCCAAAAGGCTGACTTGGTGACTGTCTCTGCCCTACTATGCAGTAGTGCCTGCTGCTGGGGAGGCTGCTGACCCCCGGCAGGACTTTATTGCAGCTTCCAGATTTAGCAGGACTTATTACAAAATATCTCAACACCAAATCATCTATATCCTTATATAATACCCTGTACTCCACGGATATTTAACTTTTTAGCATGTCAACAGACTGACTTAACCTAGTTGAGCAAGGTAGGCAGCCAATGCGTAGTCTTCTACTAAACTGTCATCTCCACGGTGGTAGGCATTGCATGTGTTCTGCTCACTCCTGTATCTCCAGAATGTAACATGGTTCCCTAAACCTCGTAGTCAGTCAAAAAATATTTTGTTGAGTGACTGAATTACCAAGTCTAATCACAACCTAAGAAGATGGCCTGACTTGATCTTTTAAAGAGCTGCCCTGTGAAAGAACGAGGAATTCTCTGGAAAATTCACTTCCCCGTTCTTTAACAGGATTCAAGAATAAGACTCTTAATGGCTTTACTGCCCCCAATATGACTGTTGCATTTTTCCCACCTAATGTAATTGGGTAGAATGGGGTTTCTATTTTCACTTTGAGGCAAGATATAGATTGCAACCTTGTTAAATTTGTACCTTTTTTGCCAACCCAAACATCACTATTTACTGCCTCCTGTTTACTAAGGATAAGAACAGTACAAGTAGACTTCAGATGAAACAAACCCTACAGTGGTCACCATCAGAGAACATTTAGTAAAATACTTAGGATGAAGGGATCAGTAGTGAGGAACACTGGGGACTCTTGGAACCTTTTCTATCCTGCACAAGAGAATCACATCAGAGGGCACTGGCAAGAATTGATATGTTAAAAAAAAGTTCCCTACCAGCCAGGATGGGTGTAACTGAGTCAGAGGCCAGAAGAGCCGGAGGAAAAGGAAGGAAGCAGGGTGTGTTAGCCACATGACTAAAGTGATAGGGCATATGGTTCTTAAGCAGGAAAAGACGTGTAGGCTGGACAAAAATGTAAACATTGGTGGTGTGTGGAGTATTCAGGAGGGCTGGAAATAAAAAGCTTTGTGATTCTGCTGAAAAGAAAGTGTGGCTTTGATGTGGAGCACATTTTCAACTATAGCAGGATTGCCATCTCTTGTGGTTGCCAAAATAATATGTAAAGGAAAAAATAGGAGGTTGTTCTTTGCTTAGGGGTGGCCTGTAGGAGGAAGAATCACAAGCATTTTCAAGTTGAAGAAGGCACCATTAAGACACTTTAATGAAACCAGTAAGTCCAGTCAGTAGCCATCAAATGCTGCCAGACCATTTCAGCAACTACCAGACCTTCAGTTTGATGACTGGCAGCCTCTGCAGCAGCAGATACAGCTGAGGAGTCTGGGAGATGCCACTCTCCAGTTGAAACAAGGACTGCTGGGTGGACTTCCTTAAGCCGCCCTTCCTTATCCTCAACCTGGATCTCATACTGGGTCTTCAAGCCTCAGAGGAAGGATGGATAGTCAGCCCTCTTAGAGCTGATTATCCCTAGGGGGAATGTGGGAAGAAGCATGATTGTGCAGTTAGAAAGTACCTTGGCCAGTGGGAAGTTCTTTTAGGGCTCACTTCACATCTGCCTGAGCAGAAACACAGTCAGCCCTCCATCAGCCCTCCCAGTCCCTGGATCTGCATCTGGATTCAACCAACTGTGGATTGAAAATATATGGGGGGAACAAAAGCAATAAAAATTAACAATACACCAATAAAAAGCAACAGAAGTTAAAAAAAATACAGTGTAACAACTATTTATAGAACGTTTGTATCGTATTAGGTATTATAAGTAATCTAGAGATGATTTACATACCTCTAGGAGGAGGTATGTAGGTTATATGCAAATACTGTGCCATTTTCTATGAGGGGCTTGAGCATCTGCAGTTTTGAGTATTGGCAGGAGGTCCTGGAACCAATCCCCCACCAATACCAAGGGATGACTGTATATTCAGGCCATATGAACAAGGGAAGAAAACCCAGTAGTGGGATTCAGGGAGCATGAATGTTATTGCAGCTCACTTACTGACTAGCTTTGTGACCTTGGACCGGTCATTAGACCTTTCTGCACCGCAGTTTCTACACTCAGAGGGTAGAACCAGATAGTCATCAAGACCCTTTCATTTCAGACCACCATGGTTCTGTGATTTACAGCAAGATCGTAAGCTAGGTTCCATTCTTCCTTCTCTATATAAACTTGGGCAAGTTTTTATTCCACCCAGTCCCTCAGTTTTCCCATCTGTAAAACTGAGTTAATCATACTAATTTTACAATATTTTGAAAACTTACAGATGAAAGGTATTAGGCAAATGCTGGTTATCATCAAAGCCTTAAAGGTAATTTTAATAACTTAACTTTTCAATATTTCATTGAATCCCTGGTAATTTTCACTCAAATAATTATTTGTTTTTTTCTTGCCACAATTTTGACCTGCTCACTCAAATCTGTTCTGGTCAATTTGGGTTGGTGTGCTTGTCCTTTTCACCTCCTCTTGAAAACCCCTCTCACAGTGACCATTTTCTGCGTTGGAGCTCATGGAGCAGGAGTTTGAGTCAGAAGCTGACATTTTAGAGACATAGCTTCTAGCACTGGCTCTGCCATTAATAGCCTGATTGCTGGGAGGCTGAGGCAGGTGAATCACCTGAGGTCAGGAGTTCAAGACCAGCCTGGCCAACATAGTGAAACCCCATTGCTACTAAAAATATAAAAATTAGCCAAGCGTGGTGGCGCACAGCTGTAGTCCCAGCTATTCAGGAGGCTGAGGCAGGAGAATCACTTGAACCCAGGAGGTGGAGGTTACAGTGAGCTGAGATCACACCACTGCACTCCAGCCCAGGTGACAGAGTGAGACTCCATCTCAAAAAAAAAAAAAAAAAAAAAAAAAAAAAAAAGCCTGTATGACCCTGAGCAAGTCATGTCATCTGTTTGAGACTTTGTATCTTGGTCTTCAAAAGACAAGGTTAGGCCAGATCATTTCAGTGGTACCATTTGGCAACAAAATATGACTTTAGAAAAGTGTCCAAATGCTTGAGGCAATGCGGAAAAGAATGAGGTACAAATAATTTATATGAAAAGAATGAGGTACAAATAATTTATATGGAGTGCTCAATCCTATAAACCTGTCAGAGTTGAATTTACAGTGACCAAAATTGTGGTGCTTAGAATAACTTACCACGCAGTCCTTTGTATGGCAGCATTAAAGCTTTCATTCTCAAAATACTAGTGTGCTGCAGTGATAATTATATTTGTGTAAATCAAATCCCAACTATGAGGCTACAAACTGTTCTTACTGTGGAAATGGTAAGAGAAGAAGGAATGGGATTTATACGTGTCATCTTGCAGTTTGGATTCAGGTGTACCTATATTTAAAGCAAATAAGTTGCACTTAAAATGGAAAACAATCTTGTTTATCTTTGCATGTCTGTGGTGGAGAGCAGCTGTAGTTGGTTTTCTTTCCCAGGAGCCATCTCTCCCCATCTGAGGAGTTGGTCAGTGCCTTCAGCCACTCACTGGCTTTTGTGTCTTTCATAAGTTCTGCCATGCACCAAACACGGGCTTGGCGGTTTCCTTTGGGTTTTCTAGAGTTGTTCTTACTAGTGAGACAGAAAGACCTCTCTTCCCAGCCTACATTTTCAGCCGTAGATTGAAGTTTTTGTATGGGATTTTCTTCCCTTGCCATTAAACAAAATGTCCCAATCTATATGTTTTCTCTACTTGCTGAACTACTCCCCCAAAACATGCACCCCGAGTTTCCCCACAATAGGGAGCTCTGGGCTGTATCTGTGCCTTCACTCAGAACGCGCTACTCAGGAATCTCTCCAGGGTTGGCCAGAAAATCTCCATGACGCCAGATCAAGGCTTCCAGAGCTGTCAACCACTGTTGCTCCCTCCTCTTCCTGCTCGCTTGCAAATGACACCAGTAAAAGGGTCTATCACCACTAGTAGTAGATCCTAGTGTCAAATCCTACATGACAGAGGACATTCCCAATCCCTGGATTTCACTCTAGAAGTTCTATACACTTAGTAACTCATCTGATA